>NC_084992.1:21341800-22716932 GCF_963691925.1 Scomber scombrus | reverse complement strand
TGAACTGTAACATTGATACCATTACACTCCTAAAAAGAACAGTTGACTATAAGCATGCTTCCTGGGAGGGGTTCTGAGATGCTTGATAAATATGTCACGCTTAATAAGTCTTACTTTTCTTAAGACTCCTTCATGAAATTAAGCCCTGATGTTTTTCCACTTTTAGTATACTTTTAGTACATTTTTAGTACTGGCAGCATGAAGAATTTGTAAGTCTGAGTAAGTCATAAAATTATACGACCTCATTTCTTTTCAGGTGTGTTTGGACTGATGGATAATAAGTTAGAAACAGAAGCACAGCGTGCAGGGAGATTCAATCTGTATGTATGAAGCAGAGCTAAGTGTGCTGATTAAACTGGTTGTATTTAAGGTGGTACAGCCTGTTCCTTCAACTAAACCAGCATCCAGTTACAGCTTGATCTGAATGCACAACACACACACACACACACACACACACACACACACACACACACACACACACACACACACACACACACACACACACACACACACACACACACACACACACACACACACACACACACAAAGGCTCTCATGTGTTTTGATAACAATGGTTGGATCCAAGCCCTTGCTCAGGTGAATGTTACAGTGTTGTGTGTGTGTGTGTGTGTGTGTGTGTGTGTGTGTGTGTGTGTGTGTGTGTGTGTGTGTGTGTGTGTGTGTGTGTGTGTGTGTGTGTGTGTGTGTGTGTGTGCACTCACAATCTGCAGTTTGATGGTCTTGCCGTCCAGCTCGATGGTGCGGATCTTGAAGTCCACTCCGATGGTGCTGATGTAGCTCTCTGTGTAGGTGTCATCCTGCAGATAAAGTGAGGAGCGGGTCAGGCCGACAGCACAGTGAGCAAAGAACAAAGGTTACAGTTAGAACAGAGACATTTAGAGCCTGGCACTAACTGAAAAACATGTTTTTTTTAGAGACAGAGCTACTTACAGCAAAGCGGAGCAGAAGGCAGGACTTTCCTACTCCAGAGTCTCCGATGAGCAGGAGCTTGAACAGATAGTCACTGAAATAAAAACAATCAGGACACAACATTAAACTCACTGCATGTATAACATCTCACAGTGTGGCAGTGTAGTGTGCTGCTGACTATCACACTTGTAATACTGGATAACCAAGCAGGAAAAACAAATGTTACTGTTTTTAGATCTTATAGTTAGCTCAGTTGTTGTGGTTGAGAGCTCCAGAAAAAGCTGGTGGTCTTTGAGTTAAGATGTTTTGTGGGTGTGTATGCTCTACAAGCAGCGGTTTATTTATTAAGTCAATAATCAACTTTTACACTTAATTTATGTATAACTAAATGATCCTATAGCAAATCAGGGGTCAGGTAGTATTCCAGCATAGACATTCTGTACAGAAAGGGGGGGTCAGAGGGGAGGGGTTGGGGTGATAGTGGCCTAACAATTTACTTTTACCCCAGGCCCCAAAGCAGGTTCATCCAGCCATGGAGGTAGTACTGAGTATCATTTGAAACTTTTTTTATTTATTTCAATGCCTGACCTTTGACCCTGAACCTTTAAGAAATAGAAGCTTGTTTTTCATTAACACGAGAAGCCAAAGTTATCACATGTTGAACTTGAAAGTTTTAATCTGACATTAGGATTTAAATCGGAGACTGGTTCCAATGGAAAAAAAAGTGTGAATCTGAGCAAGTGAATAAAAATAGAAAAATGATGAAATGATGGTGTATTGGTTAGAAAAATCAGTAAGGCACACTAAGAAAGAATGTGACTAAGACTCCAGTTCAGACTTGCAGTAATGATGTAATTAATGTAATTAAGTGAGTGCTCAGTGAGCTTAGAGACCCAGCCCAACTCACAGGTTCTGACAAACTGATCCCCCCCCCCCCCCCCCCCCCCCCCCCCCCCCCCAAATCACTGAGAGGAAAACATCACATGAATTTGACACACAGCACAGACAGCTGTAGAGAATTGCTCAATGCCAGTGCTATTCTTGTGTCATAGGAAACTGAGACCTGTCGCATATCGCAGCCTGACCCTCAACTGATCGACTGACAATATCACACAAACACTGGATGGCAACGACGCTGTCGCAACCTGCTCACACTGCATGTTTCCACACACATACACACACACACACGTTGATGTGGTCTGATGCTGGAGGCTGTCAGCAGGAAGAGCAACAAGCTTCTCAAGTGCATAGCCTTATATAGTTTAATGAGGTGGCCAATTACAGTGAAGCTGTCAGCTAACATCAATAATACTGTTTACTGCCACACAAGTAGGACTGGGAATCATTAGAAGGTAGAGTTGATACCAAAACTATATTTTTGTCAACAAGTTTTCATACAATTCCTTTTTACTTTTAACAAAGTAAAGCTCCACACCGTTAAAATGGTCTAAACACAAAATATGGAACTAAAAATGGGCAATACTGCCTTAAAATAATTCAATTATATGGTATTTTTGTGTTATTAAAATTAAAACAATATAATAAACTGCTTCAATATTAACAGCAGCAACAGACCTCCCATGATTCCTGGCTCTCCTCAGCCATGTGATTCTGCCTGCGATGCTCAAATAACTTTGTTGTTGTTGTTGTTGTGTACTTTTTTATTTCACCATCCTCTCACTCCGTTTATATTTTGATGTGATGATTTGTTGTTGATCTGACTTGAAGTAACCAGACCTCTGCCACACTTCTGACACTGCTGAACCAGCAGCACAGTTACTTCACCCCTCAACTATATGTGTTGCTGCTGTACAGTCATGGCATTAATATGCAACATCAGCATTTTGATTTTGTGAACATCATAAAATGACAAAGTCTTAGCACACTGAACATTATACCGGTATTACTAAGAACAACACATGACACAAACGTATGTAGAATTTCAATACTTTTTGACGACAAACCAAATTGTTCTATAGTGAAAAACACAAATAATAAAATGATCATTTTGTGGTACCATTTTCTAATAAGGCATTCTTGATAAAAGTTTCTTAAGTTGTATCTAATGGCTTTATAAACCTATTATAAATCACTCATAAGAAGAAGCTGCCAGTTTTGGCTGTTGGTGAATCATTTAAAAGGTGGGTTTTTAAACAACCTCTCAGGTTTGCAGATGAAAATGTTCATAAGCCTTTAACAAACAGATTATGATTCAGCCCTATTTCAAAAGCTAAGTGGTCAAACTTAACATTAAAGACGGGTTTGCTGATGGACTTAAGTTCTAGCTTCAAACTGGGGGAAGACAAATAGAGCCAAGAGATGTTTCACAACCTGGCAACCCAGAAGTTGCTCTTAATAATGCTTATGTAACACTATAACCACTAATAACGCCATCACTCTTTATATGGAGGAGTAGAACCTACTGTAATACCCTAACATTAGACAGTGGATATCATAGTGGATGAAATAGTGAATATGCAGAAACCAGATTGCACAGGGTGTGTAAACATTCAGGGGAATAAACATTGTCTGCTAAGGGTGTGGAGGTTTTAGCTAAGCTAGTTAGACCGGGTTCCGCAAGACCTGAAAGGGAAGCCGGCCTCTAGCTGCCGGCCTCGGGACAGCCGCTGCGCCAGCGTGACGTTACAGTCGGCTCACATCTGATACCTGCCGTATCAGCTAACGTTTGCCCCAGAAACGCTCCACACCTTCCAGGTACAACACCGGGCAGGATTCGGCCCTTTAACGAACGGCTGGATTAACAATTATATCATTCGGTAGCAACCAAATATTTTAACATGACAAATAAATTAGCTAATAATTGATGTGGGATTAGTTCTAAGTCTGGTGAGCCATTTCCTCACACACTGTAATGACAAGAAGAACCAACGCAGCCACATGCTAACTGGCCTTTATGAAACATCTAAACCTTAATGACACTAAAAAGACATTTCCATCCCACAGCCACAGTCTATTTTTTGTATTCATGTGTCCATAACTCCCATACAATGATAGATAGTATGGCCTAAATAACAATGATGGTAAATAAAAGAAGGCATGAGGAGTATGTGACACGTCAGGATTTAAGTCGTGTTTTTAAGACAACTTAAACGAATGTGGAACAAAGGCTACAGGCTACAGGTCAGCCCCGAGTTACCACATCTCTTATTTTACTACTTCATGTCACGTTACTGTAAGCTAACGCCATTTGTTGCCATTCCCGTTTCCAGTAAAAAAAAAAAAGTACTAGAGCAGAGCCCGCTACAGAATGCTTCTCACACCGTTTATTAGTCCCGTGAAAGGTCGCGTGCCACAGCCGACACGGTAAGGCACGAGCGAGCTGTCAGCTGACGTTTAGGAGAGAAAACACGTAAAAGAAGCAGTCCGCGCCCTGTTCAACCGGAGCCTGTTAGCTGACGTTTGCTAATACATTTTACGACGTTCACGAGACTAGACGTTATTTACGTAAGAATACACCATTATACACGTACCATATTATTACGCTTTCTCACCATACACAATAATTATCGCATTATTACGTTAGAGGAACATGTTAAACTCACTATTCGGGATTCATGGTTTCACTCTGGATGTGTTTCTGTCGGCGACTCGACTCTTCCTTCCTACTCCGGCAAAAAAAAAAGATGACTTGTAGGTCCGGGTATCCGAGGCACTTAAATGGCTGTTATACCGTCTCCGTTAATGTCCACTTGTCGTTCCGCTGTATCCGACCTGTATTATTTCATATATCCTTGAATCTAGCGGACATATCCTTGTTTCCTCAGGCTCGGCTGCTGTATTTTACTCCTTTTTTTTCTGCCTTCTGTGTCCGTAGCTTGCTAGAGGTTCAAGATGGCTGCGCAGGTGCGGTAGTGACGTGAGGTGACGTGGCGTTTGTGACAAATCAGGACACATCTTGAAATAAAGCAGTGATGGGATTTGTAGTTTATTATGAAAAGCAGTTTTAAAAACACCATGTTGTTAAGTAGTCTACATTTTGCTGAGGACAACATTATATACAGTTTCACAAAAAGCCTTGCTCTTTCAAGCAGCTGCTGGGACAGGGTGATGTGTACAAAAGTAAAATTAACATCTTGATATTGCTACACATGGATGCTGACTATTTTCAGTATTTTAAATCACATTGTTCAACTTTGACTAGTGAAATTGGTTGTTTTTCTCACATTTCTGTAATATATATATATATGTATCTATGTTGTCCAAGTCTAATTTTATTTGCATTTATTTGCATCTATGTGTAAAATGTTATCTATTATCATTCCTCAATACATGAAAACTGTAAGGTACAATATCTAAATATAAAAATATCGCCTTGATCCAAATATAAGGGGTAAATGATAAAGCTTAATATCCAGCCTCAGTTGAAATAGTGCCTGTTTTGAATAGGCCTTTTTCACAGCATTGCTACAGTACGAAACACACATCTAAATGATACAATTAATGAAAACTGAGATGCATTTAGTTGCTTCAGTTTCAGGGTCCTGGTATTATTTATGTTGGCTCACTGTTATTGTTTACTGGACACTTGAATACAACTAATGTTATTAGTAACACCTGCACTAACTCATGGCAAGTCAAAATGTCTGTTGTGTTTGATGATATGTATGAATGCATGTTCTACCTACACAATACATCTGATACATTACTGCTGCTGTCACAGCAAAATCCCTGGAAGTCATCATTTACACACTCAAAAGTGCAACTATAAGTTTGTATATATATGGAAGACACTTTCCACCAGGAAGAGAAAAACAGATTGAATGTCAGGAATGATGAAATGATGATGCATGATAGGCCAACATTATGAGATACTGTGCTAAAATGGATAGGTTTTTAATTATGAGGTACTCTAAATATGAGATAGTCACATATAATCACATGTTAGACTTTTTGAGTCAAAGTTATGAGATAGCAGCCTGGACTATCTTTTAATTCTGACTTGGCTCACCATTTTGACTTCGTATCTGATCAGTTTTGATTTATTATTTAATTTGATTTATTTAAGTCAACATTTGTTCCTATTGTATCTTTGTATCTCAAAATGTAACATTAGTATATTGTTTTGAATCATTCCTAATATTTCACATGTTTTTCATTTTCCTGACAGTAATGATCTACCATACACTTCTGTACCTTTTCTAGAAATATATATTTTATAGTAACAGATATACAAACATTCTTTTAAAAAGTGCAAACGGTTTTAGTTTCTGACAGTTTCTCGTTCTTCATCAACTTGCAGATTTAATAAGAGGGGGCATCTATGGTGGGCAATCAGATTTATGACTGGCCTCTGCCCCCCCTGGATGCCCCTCCCAACTTTAAAATGTCCCTGAGCGGTTTACACACATACAACATCTCTATCATTCTATCACAAACACATTTCTTAAGTCCACTTTAATCCACTTTAACTGATGAGCCAGCAACACACATAAGGTAGCCATCCTCTTCTTCCATATCTTCCTCTCTGGCTGCAGCAGCCCCCACAGGAGTGGGCAAGTAGACATTTCCCTCTCTTCCTCCAAAGTCTGTCTGTGGGTCTTGACAAGCAGCAGCAGCAGCAGTGGCGGCAGCAACCTCCAAGCCCTGGTTGATGTAGTTGGCCTCCTGGCTGGCCTCCAGGACCGGCAGCTCAGACAGAAGACCTTTCAGTGCCTCACCCAGTTCCCTGAAGCCAGGCCTCCGGGTCGGCTCTTCATCCCAGCAGCTCCGCATCACTTCATAACTGTGTTTGGGTTAAGGCAGAGGCAGGAGGAGGTGAGCAGAGAATAAACATATAATTTTTAAATATATACTAGCATTATACATCTGCATAAATATATTTGCTGTATATAGTATATAACCACAACTTGTTAAAAAATGAACTGCAGTGGAATCCCTAATTGTACTAAAACTGCAACAATTAGTCGATTAATTGATTAGTCGCCAACTGTTAAATTAATCGCCAACAATTTTAATAACCAATTTATAGTTTTAAAGGGTTTTTTTAGATGTCCAGATTGTCTGATTCCAGCTTTTCAAATGTGAATATTTTCTGTTTTCTTCAGTCCTCTATGAGTGTAAACTAAATATCTTTGGTGGGGGGGCAAAAGATGACATTTGAGGATGTCTCCTGTGCCTTTAGGAAACAATTATTGAACATTTCCACCATTTTCTGACATTTTATGGATCAAACAACGAATCAATTCATCGAGAAAATAATCCAAATATTCATTGATAATGAAAATAATGGAATTTGTCGCTCTAAATTATATAATGTATTCGTTTGTAAAATCTGAATGGGCACATATGTGGAAAATTAAATAATATGAAAAAAGGATTAAACATAAATGCACACAGGTATGAATATTATGGCTCCTGAATCTGTTGCAAAAATCAATCCTTACAAATATGAATATACAGCTGCAGAGACACACAATAGTGTTGGAATTGAACTCATCCTTTCTTTAGCATGTTTATTTAATATTAAGTGGAAGGGACTCACAGTTTCTGGTCGCAGTCATTTGGTGCTTTCAGTCTGTGTCCTGACAGCAGCAGGTCAAGCAGCTCGTGGTTGTGGACTCCAGGATAAGGATTTTTGCCCCGGGACACAATCTCCCACATTGTCACCCCGAATGACCACTGAGAGGACAGGAACAAGAGATACAAGTTTCACATTCAGGCATTCAGTTAATGCCATAACTAAATAATACTGAGTCAGATTTGCACTTTCAAAGTGGGTCTTCCACTTAACACTGAACTCACCACATCACTCTTGGTGGTGTAGATGGACTCAGACAGGCTCTCCATGGACATCCACTTGATAGGCACACGGATTGCTACTCTCTGACGATAATAATTGTTGCTGTAGATTTTCTTTGACAGGCCAAAGTCAGCCACACACACCCTCAGGTCATCACCCAGCCTGTGGATTAGAAAACACAAAGTAAATAAGTATTTTTGGATAATCAGCACAGGCTATACTCTCTGGAGTCAGATCAAAAAAAACAAAAATCTGATGCATTATTTTGAATATTTTATCCCAAAACCCACAGTTTCCTGTGAGGCCCTCATTCTATTTCATTGAAGCCTCTAGCTGCTTCCTTCCCAGATACAAGCCATGGTTGAATACCAATAGCTGAGGACAGAGACACAGTTATATATGAACAAGGAGTCCTTGATTTCAAGCTCCCCCTGCTCTGATATGACTGCCTCTCAGTGTCTCCCCCTGATGGACTCACATGCAGTTGCGTGCAGCCAAGTCTCTGTGCAGAAAACCCTGTGAGCTCAGGTAGTCCATGCCTGCCGTGATGTCGATCATGAAGCGCAGGAGACTCTGATGTGGCACAAACTGGGAGAGAGGGTGGAGAGGGATGTATGCTGTCATTTATCTGAAATAGTTAAGGTGAGCTGTGGGTTTTGATGAGGAGAATGATGGATGTAAAGCATGTTTGATGTAATGGAAAACTCAAAAAGCACAATACCATTTCGGAAAGCAGTATTCATTTTGATTTATGTGGTTTTTTAGTTGTATTTTTAGTTTATTTTGAATGGTGTTAGTTTTTAATCAATGAAAACCGATCCTAATTTAATCTTAGTGTCTTAGTCTCAGTGTCCAATTTCTATCTTGAAATGTCATTAGCATTTTCATCGTGCATTTCTGATTTTTATGTCTTTGAAAGCATTCTAACGCTGACGCTGCCAACATCCTTGGTCTGTACAGTTACCATGGCTACCGGTGTTGTTTATGGTGAAGTTATTCACTAAAATAGTGACACACCTGATTCTAATTATTAACTTGTTATCAAGCCCTTTGACAAGCTTCAGCTGCTTGAAAATGAACTAATTATTAGAATCAGGTGTTAGAGTGGTGGAGATACCTAAAACATGCAGGACATTAGCTCTACAGGAGCAGGGTTGGAGACCTCTGGCTTAAGATGACCAATTAAAACATTGGACAACATATTGTAGATTAAAATGATTGGCATTAATCCTACACTCATTCTTAGTGATAGCCTATAAATATTAAGGATTGCCAGCTGAAACTAATGTTAATGTTACATTCACTGCCTTTGATAATGTTGTAATAACATCAGCTTACCGTTCTATAAATGTGGACATGCTGCTCTGCGTGTTTTTATAGTTTGTCCCAAGTATTTTGTAGCCTCTGTTGTCAAATTTTCAATGGCAGTGCAAATAAACGTTTCTTTATCATTTCAAGAATAACATTAGCTAACACTAAGGCAGAGGTTTAACTCTAGATCTCTTACATATTATCTCTGTTGCCAGAAATATATACATTATATCTTTCTATCATCTTAAAGGTCAACACTTTTGTATTTAATTTTCATCTCATTTGTGTTTGATGTCAGCATATTGTGTAATAGGTTTTAATGATGATGGCTAACCTGGATTTGCAGAAATCTCTACTAGGTTCTGCTAAATGGTACAATATTTATTACACCATACTGTAAAAATGCAGTAATCATACTAACACCTTGTTCAGATCTACAATGGCACTACCTTAAAAACAAAGCCTTTTAATTCCAATGTGATTACTGTATTGGCAGACTGTGGGTTCCAGCACAGAGGGCAAACAATGAAAAGACACTATGCAAAGAAAACATAGTGTCATTAAATATGCCTCAACTTTTGCAGAAACACAATGCAACGTCATCTTGCAAGGCTTGTATAAAGCAAGCATGCATTCGTGATAGACTACTTTGTAATGTTAAGAGAAAGATTTTACTTTTACAGTGTACAACTCAAGCTGGCAGGATCAAAGCCTTTTGCTGGAAAATGTGGCAATGTGATATTTTGTCCTGAGGGTGGTGCTAGACTGTCCAAAATGGAAAGGGTTCATTTTGGGGGATGCATAACTGTTCTCAGTGAATTTCATGATATTCTGCACATTGAATATTGTTATTTTATGTGGTCACATGTACATTTTGGCTTCAGTAATGATAGAGGAAAAGTCAGAGTGCCTGTGTTTCTTGCCCTGTTGTACTTCATTGTAGCAATGTTATAATAGCCAATAGACAGGATGGTAATCCAGTCTTCTCTGGGTTCCAGGCGTGGAGTCAAATGTCAGAGTGTCCTTGTGTGTATCTGTCTAGGTAAACATGTGCTGACATTGTTGCAAAAAGTCCAGATTATGCTCATGCATCTGCTGACTGTATCTCACCATAGGAATATCACCATAGCGTGTAGCAATGAGGAAGCGGCGCAGGTCTCCATGTTTCATGTATGGCAAGATGACCAGAGGAACAGGCAGAGGAGAGTCCTGCTCTCTTTGTAAGGTGACCCCTGCAGGATGAACACATACACATGTATGTCACGAGGTTGGTTGTTGTTGTAATAGAACAGAGATGGCTGGACTGAGTGTGTGGGTAGAGTGCCTCTAGAACCAGGGGCAAACTATGTCAGATTTAGTTTTTGCAAACACTGTGAATGACAGTGCAAGCAGCAACACAGCCAGGTCAGAAAATGTGTTTGCTGTCAAAATGGTAAAGACTTTTTTTTAAATTTTTGATATATGAGGATTGAAAATAACTATGTTAAGGGTTTAGAAGTCGAATGTAAGGGATTGGGCTAGCATAATTTACAAGTGAGGCAGTTTTTACCAAAATTGTGCTCAAATGTGCCAATGGCTAATCTGGTGAGTTACTGAGTCAAACAAGTCTGATCAGAATTCCTTTCCTTCTGTGCAAAGAAGTATTGAAAGCCGGTTGAGGCAGTTTGAGCATCCAATAAGGATGTTTTCCTGTTTAGGTATTCTGTCAACATGGGAGGAGACCCCAACGCCTTGAGTGGCAGTTCTATGGTTGCTATGCTTTCTTTTACACTAACAATGATGCATTTGTAGTATTTGAATGTTGACATGGTGGCTTAGCATTTGGTTGTTAACTGTGAGTTGATGTATTGTTTGCAAGTAGGGTGTGCAGGCTGTTGGTATGACTCTTCAAAGGACTGACAGTTTATAATGGTGTTATATCTGGTTTCTATAGGACTGATGATTTATTGTTCGCAGTCACTACGTTTCAGTCACCTGTACGAGTAGTGGTTCTTGTTGCACGTAGACTTTAGAGTTTAGAGTTTATTGTTACTTTGCTTAATTTTTTCTGATGTGCTGAGTTGACCACCCCAAGACATAGAATCAGCCTTTTGAGAATGGATTTTCATTCTTGACCTTTTGAGACAGTACAGTCTATATGGTAAAGAGAATATCAGCTCAAAGGTCCACTTAATAGCCTTTGGATAAATCACAATCTTTTATTCATTCACCAAATATAGATGGCCCATATATGGTCAGTCATTAAACAATAAAATCTGTCTTGGTATAGGACCTTCTATCCACTGCCAGAGAGGAGGACAGGAATGATCTATGGTGAAACAGCAAAGACCCACGCAAGACAAGAGACTGGATTAACCAAGAGTCAGTGGACGGCTACATATATTTACATATGTTGTTAAAGTTCCACCATCATTTCTATTAAATGATGATAAAGACCATATGATGCGATTGAAAACTCTGAAAGGTAGTTTGGACCATTGAGCTGAAGTTCTCTTTACCTTATACTACTGAATAAGTCTATTACTAAGGAAATCAATAGCATGTCTATAAAGCATTACTTTTGATATTAACTTTGAATCAAATGACTACTGACAGTACTGCTACTCCCATGACAATCAATAGCTTTCGGTTTCTTTCTTTCTTTCTTTCTTTCTTTATTTGCAGCTTTCAGCCAATTTCAGTTCAGCACTTTGATTTGTCAATCTGTAAAGTTGACTCCAGGCTCTTCCAACCAAACAAACCAAGTGATAATTGCCTACAGCTTGATAAGCCAATAAAGTGTGTCCCATTGCAAGTGCATGTCTCATTTGAAAGACATGGCAAACAAACACTAAAGAGCGTTAACCCTTTATAGGCACTCATTGAAATACTTGGAAATGTTCATTAACCTAGAGAGTTATTGGGGAATATTACATGACTTTTTTTTGCGTTTGTGACTTTTTATATGTTGCAAATCAAGTTCATTGAAGTTGCCATATATGGTTCCTCACCGGTCTAGTGTAAAACATATACCAAAAAGTCTATATATAAAGGGAAGCTATTTTGGATGTTTACGGAAGTTACCAGATATAGTCACTTGCCCGATAAAGGGTTATTAAAGTTAGTTGACTGGAACTGTGACTCAATGAAAGTATGAAGCCACTCTAAAAGTAAACAAGGGACCAGTATGCAATGGATTCGTTGATACTGCAAACAGCAAAGGACACAAAGGGTGTGTCCTAAGAACTGAGGAACATGTTATTACACTAGAAAACTCTTAGTAGTCAAGCAGTAGTGATAGGTGTTTGTATCTTACCAAGTAGTCTGACCACATTATCATGATGAAAGTTCTTCATGATATCTGCCTCGCTCAAAAACTCATGTAAGTCCTGCTGGCTGTGGATTCCAACTAGACGAAGAAGACAGAACAAACATCAGAAACAGTAGAGTTCTGATAAAGACTTTAGGCTATCATTCAGTACACACCTCTCATGGTCTTCACAGCAACCTTGATATCCGTGCCTTCCTGTGGTGTAAAGATTCCTTCGTAGACTGAGCCAAACTCTCCTGTAGGAAAGAAAAGGACTGATATTATCACCATTTTAAAATGTGGATATCTAATTTTGAACGTTTTTTTGGTTAACTGTATTTAAAGGAAATGATTGATGTCTGTAATTATGGTTTCCAGTGTACTGAAGTGTGCAAATGACTTCACAAATCAATCACCTCTCCTGTCGAAGTTGTACTAAAGTGTAGGAAATTAACAACATGAAGTCCTGGACTACCTCTTCAGATTCTTGTATTGCATTGGCACATGAAGAATTGCAGCTCAATACATTTTCTGTCCTAGACTTGATTAGTAATGGAAATCTGATCCTACAGTTTTAGCAACACTAGCAGCATGGATGTAGCGATGGCAATGTCAGTTGGTCAGTGGTCCACCATTTGGTCCAGATGGAAATATCTCTAAATATCTTTACTGGGTTGTGATAACATTTTGTACTGACTTTCAAGGTTCCAAGAGGGTTCCATGAGTCCTAATGACTCTGGTGATCCCCTGACTTTTCATCTAGCACCACCAGTTGGTCAGAATTTAAAATTTTCTAATACTTCAGTTTATGACCAACTATTTGCTAACTAATGACATTCCAATCAGTCTCAGCTATACTTGGTGTATATGAAAGTAACATGTTAAATATTAACTGCTAAACACGCTTACATTGTCATTAGTTGTAGACTCTTAGTCTTGTTAAAAGATTTAGTTCTGGAAAACATGCATTAAGATTTTTTTTCAGCCTGACTGGATAAGTGTCTGAACTACATGGAGCATTCAGATGAAGACTTGACTCACTACCTCTTAAAAGTTCCCAAACCTCATTGACAACAACTCAAAGAAGCTGTTATAGATACAGTGTACAGTAAATCTGCAAACATCACAGCCTTTGTCTCCCCTTTGATTGGTTCAAAAGTTGATTTCAATGGATAGTGTAGGGCTGCATGAGCACATATGGGTCAATGACGTATAAGGATTTATTTAAAAATAATAAATATGGGAATATGTATTGCAGTAATTCAAACATTAAGAATGTTGAGTACACATAAATACATATGAAAATAGTAAATGAGGTGTTTTATGTGTTTTTCCATCTCGATGAATTAGAACTGACCTTAAAAAAGTCATGTGGTGCGACCATGATCTATGTTAAAATAAATGAATTTAAGTGTTTCGAAACAAATTATTTGCATGTCTTTTAAGTTTTTGTAAATAATAATCTCATATTTATGTTCTATAATGTCACAGTTGCCTTCTTAAATGCATGTAAGACTTATTTTTCCTGTAAATTGCTTAAAAATGATTGAAAAAATTTAAAAATACAATTAGTTAAGCATACTGTATCAGTGATTAATATTAAAAGTGATATTTTACTCTGTATTTAATACAGTTATTGGTATTATTGGTCGCACCACATGATATTTTGTCACTTTAAATAACAGAAAAATTACTAATAACTTGTGGTTTTTGAAAAGTTAAAGTGATTACATATAAAGGAAAGGTACTACATATATATGGTATTTTTTTTAATCAATTTAAACCTTTTTCTAACTGAAAAAAATGCAATTAGACTGAAAATGTCATAGTCACGTCATTGACCCATATACACTAATTCGTTTTTCAAAGATTTCTAAATCTAATGTGAGTCCATTAGACTTTTTTACACTCTTTCACTTGCCAAAATAGATGCACACAATCCTGGTCATTCTGGTGGTCATACATAGCTACAGTTGATGTGGTTAGCAGACAGCTCTTGTTCACTGATGTTTATACATTATGGGATATTTTGCATCCAATATATCAAGATGAATCACTAGAGAATGTGTATAAAGAAGTCAAACACACTGCGCAGTATCGTGAATATTAAATCATTTGGGACTGGGTTTGTCCAGTCAGATGTAAGAAGCAGAAAATATATGTCATCCACAGTATTATCCACCCTAGAGATAAGACAGGATTGTTGCTGATGAGGAATCAGGAACCGACCTTTGCCAAGCTCCTTGCCCAGTGTGAGCTGGGTTCTCTCGACCAGGACTTCCTTCAGGTTGTCCAACAGCCGGCTACTGATCCCCTCCAACAACTGGACCATGCCTTCAAATGTTATAAAATGAAGAGGCTTTATTGTGTGCTGAGCTCATTAAGTTTGTCCTATGAAACACAAGGTCAACATAGAGAGATATACATTTTCATATATGTGCTGCAAAAATACACACCATGTATGTTATTATTTTCTATGTTTTAGATAGATATTAAAAGTACTGTGCAATAGTGTCAAGTATCAAACATACAGCTCATGTCACACTGACTAATTTTGTGCACAGGACTATTTTTTCCTCAGTTTTCAATTGTGCCATGTTAAAGGAACACGCTGGTTTTCATTCAAACCATACAAGTGGAAAAGAGGATCGATATCAAATTCATCTTTGTGCATTCTGTAAAGATAAAATCAGTTTCTTCTTTGCATGATGGTCAATTTATAGGAGGATAGAAATGATGTGTACTAGCAGTAGTATAAAATATTATAGCTATGTGCAATAAAAAACATTGAAACATAGGATTATTCACAATTAAAAGTGTGGTAATCATTTTATACTTAACTTTCAATTTATTTGCTGTTAATACATCAATACACACTGTGATTTGAAATGGTTAAATGCTAACCAGTCCTGCTTTCATAATTTCTCACAATATGCTTCAGCATGAATAAGAATTTCCATTCTGTCCTAATACTGATGTCATTCAGCACAACCGCAGAGGAAGAAAACTGAGCTTTTTAGGTTTAAGGAAGTAGACACCCTGATTTTGGAAGGTCAAAGATGGTGAAATAAAACCAGCAAAACCGCTGACTTATGACTCTTCAAGAATATGACACTTACTATCAGCCTGCAGGGGTGTAACCTCCGGCTCTTGTTCACGTCGGTAGGAGATTCCAGTGTTCATCGGCAAAAGCTCTACTTCCTGCTCAGACCTGTGTGAAAATTCATTTTTGTCATTGTCAGCAAAAACTCCACGTCATTAAACATGTTGAAATTTCTCCGTACATCGGCATAAAATATATGTAGTCAAGTATTCAATCATGGAAAATAGGCCAAATACCCTAAAAACATTAAGTTGCTCTGAAAAAGTGTTGATTGCTTGAAAAAATGTGGCATCACAAGCCCCAAAATTAACTTTTTGGCTGATGTCACCACAACAGCTAACTAAAATTTTAGGGTAAGGTAGGGTAGGTAGGGCAGGCTAACTTTAGTGTAACTTGATCACAACATTTATTAACAGTATTAAAAACTAAAATAAATGTAATTGTTTTCAAAGTCATGGGAAATGGCAAAATACTTTTTTATAGAATGTGAGTATTATAACATCTGTAGCTACAACAGTGTATTACAGAAGTATTACATCATTTATTTAACATTCTCAATTAAATCAATTAAAATGTCCTAACATTAAACTATACCCAGACATTTGCAGTTCTAAACCTTTAGTATCTAATAGTTCTGTCTTGAAATCATAGCCATGAACACAGTATGTTTTATGTTATTGCTTTTCTTGGAATAAATCAGATTAAACACCAAAAATGGAGATAATATTTTTTTTAAAGGCAGAACAATAAAGTGACAAGGCCAAAGAAAATGAAGTGGAACCTCCAATTACCTGAGTTTAGTGTACTTTCTGCGCATAGTACACACAGCTATGGGGATTATAGCCATGAGCAACAGGCTGCCAAATAAAACACTGATTATCACCCACATGGAGAAGCGTCTCTGTTGCTGAGTGGCTGGTGTTATATTCTCTGAGATTTGTGAATCTGGAGTCACAGTGATCACCACAGGAGGAACTTTCCCTGTAAGAAAAAAGAAGTACTTTTTAGTTGCACTAATTGAGCTGTTCAGTGTGTTTCAGTTTAGTAGTTGGTTATAATTATGAGCCACATATATGCTAATGTTGCTCTATGTCTGCTGGATGTGTAAGGGTCAATGACGTATAAGGATTTAGAACAACTCAATTGTAGAATAATAAAAAAAAAACAGCATATCTAATGCAGTAGTTCAAACATTCAGAATGTTGTGTACCTGAAGCTGGGTTTTTCAAGATTAATTGGCACTGGCCTTTAAAAAGAGTCATGTGGTGCGACCATGATTCATCTTGAAATAAATTAATATACTTAACACGCTTCACATCTTTTTTTTTACAAGTTTTCAGTAATATAAAGTGTTTGGAAACAAAGTATTTGCATTTTTTTTTAAATCTTTGTAAATGATGATCTTTTATTTAGATAAGACATTTCAAGATGAATCATGGTCGCACCAAATGACTTTTTTTTCAGGCCAGTGCCAATTAATCTTGAAAAACCCACTAAAATCACTTTCAAATTGTAATATGAATTGTCAGGTACACAACATTCTGAATGTTTGAACTACTGCATTAGATATGCTTGTTTTTATTATTTAAAATTGAGTTGTTGAAAATCCTTATACGTCATTGACCCGTAAACAGACAGCTGTTTGTTAAGACATTTAACAGGTCTTGTTGTGCTGCCCCCAAATGGCCAAAAAACAAATAATTGAGCACAGCTGGTAACTGTGCTTAATGTACTTTTAAGGAAAACCTACGTAACTTTTCCTGAATTGCAGCTACTGTTACCACGAGTGGCCATTACATGATTATGGTAGATGCTAAAATCTAGTAGTAAAATGTATAACGGTATCACATGCAGAGGTGACAAAGTGAACTAACTCGTAGTGTCGTTTCCATGCCAATATCTATCTAGCTGACAATAACACAAGCCACCATAAACTAGTTGTCATACCAAATCAAAGTCTCTAGCTGTCAAAACCCCTGAGTGTGCAGAACTGAACAAGGTTGTGTTTTATTGCTCATGACTCATGACATGACTCATGACATGACACATATTATAAATGTAGTAACTGATAGCAGAATTGAACCCACATCTTATGTATCATACGTCATCTGATCAGGTTTTACATACATCTATGGATGGTTACAGTGGCAGTGGATGGAGTTGGCGCCCCCGGCAACGGCAGGGTTAATATATCATTCCAGGCTTCCACTGACAGCATGTAGTCGCTCTGTGGGTTTAGTCCCGTGATGCTGACAGATGTGTTGGTCAGGAAAACCACATGCTCTCCACAGGACTTCCACTGACCGCCAGCCTCTGCTTGCTCCTTGCACTTGACTCGATACGTCACTTCCTGTCTGCCTCCTCGGTCATGAGGAGGGTCCCACGTTACGATGAGCACGGAGTCATTGTGGTGACGTGCTGTTGCATTTACAGGGGCTGAGGGCGGCTCTGTGGGGGGGGGGGGGGAGGGGGACAGGAATCAGTGTCATATGATGGAGTTCATATTTGTGGAGAATCAACTTGAAGGTGCAGTGTGTAGAATTTAGTGGCATCTAGTGAAATGGACTTGGCAGAAATGGAATATAATATTCATAAGTATGTTTTAATTCGTGTATAATCACCTGATAATAAGAATCACTGTGCTTTTGTTACCTTAGAATGAGCACTTTATATCTACATAGGGAACAGTTCCTCTTCTGCCATGATTCTACAGTAGCTTAGAAAGGACAAACCAAACACTGGCTCTAGAGAGGGCTTTGCACATATTTCGACAGTTTCATGGACACTGTAGGTTCTCCTACATGCTTGGAAGCGGAGGGGGAGTATTCAGTTGGTTCCAATCTCAATCTTACTTACTATCTTCTTAGATGCCACTAAATCCTAAACAGTGGTCCTTTAATATGCCTGAAGATCTAATCAGGTTTACCTCTTTGCATAATCAATTGTAGAAGTGATCCATTTTAAAATAAATATAATATCATTTTTTTCCTTAATTAATTGAATTTGTCTATTTATTTTTATTCATTATTATTTTTGTTTATTTACTTATTTATTCATTTGTCCTATTGTTATTTGTTTGCAGATTGACCTAATTTCGATTTACATTGTGTGTGTGTGTGTGTGTGTGTGTGTGTGTGTGTGTGTGTGTGTGTGTGTGTGTGTGTGTGTGTGTGTGTGTGTGTGTGTGTGTGTGTGTGTGTGTGTGTGTGTGTGTGTGTGTGTGTGTGTCCATAAATCATTATTTTGGTGAATTCTTGTAACTGAAATTGTATGAAAATGAAAATCCAATATAAAAAAAAGTTTTAAAAAAAAATAAATAAATATAAGAACAGTGCATCAAATCCTTTAAGCAGCAATGATGTAAAGCTCCTATGTACAGGATTGTTATGTTATCATACTATAGTATCTTTCAAATCACTGTGATGGGATAATGTCTGGTTTGTACGTAGATAAAGGAAACAATCCTGGTGGAGTGCATGATGTCCACTATAGTTTCATGTTTTAAATGAACACAGCTGCCATCCAATAAGTCAGTTGTACAGTACGATAACATTTCCTGTGAACACAATCAGCGTTCCTTACTAGTGCAGCCGAGGTCATGGGGGTCAGTTGGCAGACGGCTGAAACCCTGCGCGCAGTCACACTTCTCTGATCCCTCCCTGTGAGTCCTGCTGTTTGGTGGGCAAAGCCGACATTCTCCACTCTCATTGGCAGGTTTGTAGTAGCCCATCCTACATGCTGGTCAAACAGAGAAAATGGTGGTAATGTTTTTTTTTAAATACGGTTATAATATTTTCTTGGCTGTAAAATAAAGTGTTCAAGACCCAAAAATCACTGGGTCAAAATGTACTCAGTTTGGGTCAATATAGCATCAACATAATAATGGGTTAATGTTACAGTGTATTATAGACCTATCATAAATGATTGGTTGAAATAAAAAACGAAAAAGAATATCTTTGGAAACATTGATGATGTATGCATGAACACAGCCAAAAATCATGAGAACAGTTTAAATGCACTGTAGTGTAGTTGTGTCTATTGAGTCTACAGTATCTCACAGCATGAGCTCCTTGCACACCTTTGTGATTTGACATGTCATGAACATTGAACCAGCAGTTAACTAGTCTGTGTTTAAATAGAGGGAACATTAAAATGTGAATGATGCACAGGAAACAAAGAAAGGAAACAAAAAGAGTGGGACCGACTGAGAAAGAGGAAGTGAAAGTCTATCTGAGCTCCTTTTAGCGTCTTTGTGAAATCTTTGCGTCAGCATGTATCTTTTTATAAAAAATGACTGAGCTGTTGTGTTCCCATGACAACCTGATCCCTGAACATGCTGTTAATGTTCAGTTCCCACTGCTGCAGAAACATTGTGTAAAACTACATTGTTGCTAATGTGACATCTGCTGTTCATATAGAAAACAGAGCTGGTACTTATCAAACATATGAGAATATTCTCCAAAGCAAACTTAAGAGTAAAACAGTTTTTGGCTGAGTGTGAACAATAAGAGTCTAAATAGTCTATTTATTTTTATTTGTTTTATTTTCATGAATTTTATATTTCTTCCTTGGTTACTTTATAAACTTTATATCATTTTGGAATATTTGCATGTTTATACATTTCAAATGACCATAGTATTGGTGATGCTGTAGTCTGGATGATAGGAAATGGCCACATGAAAAAAAAAAAAGTTTTGACTAAGAAGAATATTTTTTATCTTTTTAAAGTGTGAAATAGAAGTCAGACTTCTGAGGAAAAAATACATTTACTATCAACAATCTCATTTAATGAACTAATCTAAATGTTTTATATTTCTTCCTCTTATTTAATGTCTATTATTAAACGTACAAGCTATCGTTTACTTCCATCATGGTATGTAATATGTTAAGTTTAATTTACTATATACACTCACTGGCCTCTTTATTAGGTACACCTATAGATTCTACTTTTATGAAATATATATTTACAGTTTTTATTGACATTGATAAGAAGGTGATAATTCTACTTTATGTTTATTACTGAGGTCATGGTGGTATTTTGACCATCCCACTAACATACATTATAGGGGCAAAATATTAGGAACACCAGTCAATATAATGCACTTCAGTACACCACCACCACTTCAGTAATAAACATCATTTAATATTACTTTAAGCTTGTCACTTTTCTTACCTTGACAGGTATCATTCATGGCTTGATGTCCAGGTTTGCAGGTACACCCCCCCTGCACTGGACCCCACACTCCATCCACATTACAATCTCTAACAGGCGGAGAAACCACCACTGCTCCCTCCATGCAGGAACCCACGAGGGCGACCGACCCGGCCCCTGTCCTCCCAAACAAGGCCAGGTTAGCCACTGTGTCAAGGCACCTTCTGTAGTACAGCCTGATGGATGTTACAAACACACATGCTCCTGAGTAGGAGAAGCCAAGCCTGAAGCCTCTGTGGCTGATGGAGCCCAGGTTCAGAGCCTGGCTGCGGTTCAGGTGGTTGCTTATCTGGTTCGGATGGAATGTGGCAGGGAATGGTTTGGTCTGGAGGTCCAAGACTGGCTGGCTGTTTTGATATCCTGGGGTAGATATGTCTGCTTCTAAAAGGTGAACCCGCAGTAGGCTGAGGTGACCAGACTGCTCCTCTTCTTGGGCGAATGCAACATCCATCAGTAAATAGCGAGCATCATTACGTTCCATCCAGGGGCTTAAAATAGTTCTGATTGGTCCTCCTCCACAAGCTTGGAGCACAGGAACTTGATTCACTGTGCCAACTTTCAGTCGAATTTCATCCCACTTAGACTTAGATAGGAAAAATGCAAAATCAGTGAAAAACAGCACTTTAAAAATACAAAGCAACCAATATACAAGACTATCCCTTGAAGAAGATCCATGAGGAATATTTCACATGTGAATGGAACAGGGTTTACATAACAATCATCAAGACCATGAAGGGGGCAAAAATGAGTTAATTTAGGAATATGCACCATATAAGTATGGCAAGATAAACTGAAATAATAAAGGAGCTTCATGTTTCAGCAATAAAGCAGGTGTCACTTCAAGCTCCCTGTCATTTCTGTGGTGCACACACTACTAGCAAAGAACCGACAGCAGTTGTCCTGGGGGCCCTTGATGGTTACCTTGGGCCCCGAAGCAGTTGCTTGGTTAAGCCAATTTGGTAATGCAGCATTGATGTTCAATTTGTATCCCAAGTTGCATTCCATGAATAATGCATTTTAATACATTTCAGCTATATATAAAAGTCACAACCTTCCCAAAATCCCAAATCCTTCCAAAATGTTATGATTGATAATGAGGCACAATGCCAATTCCCAGACAGCACATTTAACCCATGTGGGCCCCACATGGGTTAAATGTGGTCTATGTGGGTACTGAGTGGGCATGGGCTTTAACTGGGCACATTGTGCAGGTCCCACATGGTTTCAGTAACATGGGCCCCACATGTGAAGCCCATGTGGGCTGACTGTATGAGCCCCAAAAGAGATGTAAGTGGGCTAAGTGGGTATGGACACAAACAGGGCAAATTGTATGGGCCCCATATTGTTTCAGAAACATGGCCCCCACATGTGTAACTCACCCAGTTGGTCCCCACCTGAAACCCAGTCAGAACCCACTTGAAGCTCATATGGGTAAACACAGGTGTGGACCCATATTTGCACCCTAAATGTAACCCTTATGGGTTAAAGTGTGATGAAAGAACTGAAATGAATGAAGGTACCAGCTCCATCATAATTCAATCATAATGTTATTAGGATGATACTATCATACAGGTTCATACAGTAAACGTCAACAAGATCAAACAGATAAAATGAACTAGTGATGTCATCATTCAGTAACTTTGTTTTACTGTATTTAAAGGGACTTACTATTACATTACATTATAAGTCATTATAATCTATGTAGCCTTATAATTACAAAAAAACACACGCCACATGTCAAACCAAACTTACCCCTCTGCTTGGCTCAGAAGTCCACCCCAGCCGGTTCTGTTTATCAGAATGGAAAATCTCCACTAAACATAGCAGAGGAGAGAAAGTCTGTTAACTCATGCCGGACTTTATACAATGGGCTTTTTCCTGTTTGACACAACAGTGAGGTGACCACTCAGAATCGCAGCAGGTCATTTCAAGAAGCATAGAAACACTGTACATGTGTGCTTCAAATGATACCTGCAGCAGTAGTGCTGGTTGACATTTTGATTCAGCACAGTAATTCCCCCATTTTCCCAAGTATTCAGCTATCTTGCCTTCATCAGGGCGTTATCCTGAGGTTGTTCCGCTTTCTACTTATACAAACATTTATGAAGTATTTAGTCGATTACATAAGATTTTAAAAACAGGAATCTGATGAGAATATCCTAGTTAAAGGAGAAGTGTGTTGAGGTTAATGGTATTTACATGGAAACTAGTTTGTGCTATCATATAGTAATACTGTATGTTTTAAAAAAAAATAAGGTTAAACAGTAGATTATGTCATTTTGTACAAAAAATTAACACTCAACATTTTTACTAGTTGTGATTTAAGCTCAGAACAGGTTTTTGCAATCTCTCATTGCATATTTATGTTTTTAAAATATACTTCTGCATTGTGTAACCAGGTTTTTTCCATTCTCTGATATTTACGTAGGAAGTGCTTACACAGTACTTTTAACTTTTTTTTTTCCTTCTTGGAGTATAGTTGTCAGCTGTCAATATAATAGAAAGTAAATAAGTAATAACTACATCTATTTCACATCAGTTTTGAGGTAGTTTACCCAAGTTTTTTCCATTTTATGTTACTTTTTACTCCACCATATTTCAGAGGAAAGTATTTTATATTTTAACTCCACTGCATTTGTCTGACAGCTGATACTTGTTACTTTACAATTCAAATTTGACATGAAAAAATATAGTCAGTTTATGAACTCAGGCTTAAAGGCTACATTCTTCAACGGTGTATATTTTGAGAAGGGCCATTTTAGTTACTTGTAATACTTTAAGTACATTTTACTGGCAATACTTCTGTACTTCTGCTATTGTAACTATATTTTTGAAGGCAAGGCCCACACACACACACTAATAATAAAAACAAAGTACAGAAACATAGAAAGAGAGAGAAATAAAATACTATAATAAAGCATTAAATATAAGGTTGCAGCATAAAATAATGATTTGCTTTAAAATCATTAAAAGGACATAGAGTGCAAATGAAAGATTCAAATTTAAAGTGCTTTGAAATAAAGAGCTCAATCATAAGCACAGGAGAAGAGAAGTGTTTTTAACCTGGATTTAAAAATATTCACAGTTGGGGCTGCTTCACCATGTTTAGTCTGAACTCTGGGCTCTTGAATGCAAGGCTTCTCCTACATACTTGTTACACTGTGTTATTGTCACTCCTACTTCAGAATAATAAAGGAAAATTTCAAATGTCTCAAAATCAAAGAACATGAAAATGAATGTGAGAGAATGACGTGTTCACTGTAGCTCTGCAGGGACTCCATATTTTGGATTTCTTTTTCTTTCTTTCTTACTTCCATGATCTTAAAGTTCTAGTTTGAGAATGAATATTTTAAGATTCAGCCTACTTCCTCAGACACGCGTACAAATTTAACAGTGAAACTACTATTTTGTACTGAATTAAACCAGACATGTTTTTCTAATAAACTACTATTAATATCTTACCATATAAGTCTACTATAGAATAGAGTTTCATTCTTTAGAGAATGTGTTAATAGGCTAATGTGCCATGAATAGTTCTATCATGTCCTGAAACACTTCCTGAAACTTTAAATATATTATAATAACATCACGTGAACGTCTCACAGTTAGTTTTCTACACCGCTATAAACTGAAGATAGAACACCTGAGCACTCACCCTCCTCTGATTGATATTTGACGTCACAGTTGGCTTCCCATATCCACACGCACAATAGGACTGAAGTAGGCCAGACAGCCCACAGTATAGTGTTACACCCAGCCATGTCTTCAGCTCGCTAGAAGTGTGTATCGTAATCCACAGCTGCCACTCCCATCCTTAAAGCATGTCAGCCAGCTCCTTAAGGGATAAGTCAAGTGAGTGATGCCTCTGTTTACTTCTGATTTGACTCAGAGGAATGTCGTAATTAAAGTGAAGAAATGAACCCTCCTCCTCCTTCTCCTGAAAATCCGCCTACGTGCTCTGGACCTACTCAGTTCCTGTAAATGTGCCACAGTAGGCTACAGTGAAACAGGTCATCCAGAACAAAGTCCAAGTCCATTTATCAGAAATGATATTGCTACAACACATGCTATATAAGCCTCTGTTGCCCTAGATATTTAAACTAACATGTTAATAAGTAACTAGGTTGTGCTTTGATCTATTTTGAGAGGGAGGAATCATTTCGAGGTCAGTCAGGTGGCATTTAAAAAGTTATGAAAGTAATTGGCTGCTTTTTTCTCAAATGGAAAAGCAATCAACAAATCAGAGCTTTGGAGGCGGGATTTAAGAATGTGGACGTCATGTATTGTGGTAATTTACTGTATATCATTGCAGCGAGGATTCAGGTGTGCAGTCAGGTAGAAGGTGGACAAAACTCACCTGCCAACTAAAATGACTTCTTTAAACTTTTGGGAACAGTGGAGGGAAACTGTTTTGTACTCCTTGTAACATCATGCTCTTAATTATTATTTTGTTTTATTTTATTTTGGGTACATTATACTTGTCATCTGTACTGGTTTCCAATAAAGAAATAAAAAAAACATCATGGTCGAGCACAAGTGGAAATCTTCACTGGACAATCACTTTTTTACCTCAGAGAATGAAACAATAACTATCATATTAATGGTATTATTATTATCTGATGGGATTTAGTGCTATCACTGAAAAAAATAACAGGAGATGTTTAATAAGGGCTTATGAATGGAACTCAATATATAGTTGCTTCTGTGATATGCGGTATGCTATTTAAGTCATTTCATTTGACTTGTCATAGTTTTTTTTTTTTTTTTTTTTTAATTGCATATTTACAATTTACCCCAATTTCCATACTTTTACCACATAAAAAGAACATATAAATTGTATTGTAATAATTTTAGTTTATTTCATGTTGTTGGTGTATATACTCATTTACACCTCATATAAACTGTATTCATTGTACTGTGTGTTAAGGTAGTGACTGGAGGCCAAGCAATCAGGATGCTGGGTGTTACGACCCAGCTCGTAGGGGAAAAGGGAAAGTAACACACTCAACCCGATGGAATGGATTGTAAAATAAAGTGATATTTATTACAGTTCGACACGTGGTGACAAATAATAAATCCAACAGAAAAGGGCCGCCGGTTGCTGATAAACCAATAAACAAAGATAACGAAAAGCTAACTGCCTAATGACTAATGTGGATAATACACAACAAATAGAATATTTCTAACTAACTACTCTATAGAAAACCAAAACAGAAATACACGGGATGAGCAACCCCTAAACCTAGCATAGGATAATACAATGAAAACAGTGTATCTAATTGTACTTTTCTTACCCTGGCCCAACTCTGAGTAACCCAAACACACGACCTGATACACAGAATGACTATCCAAGACTGATCAAAGGTGTCTGCCCCCGTCGGCGGCTCACACCGGCCTTTTATCCGCCGTCACTCTCTTTGGAGTCAGCCCACACCAATCAGCCTAATTCACCACCAGCCGCCAGTCATCAGCTTCCAGTGGGGGGGGGGGACACACACACAGAGGAAGGGGAGAAACAATACAGACGGCTTACGGCCGTAACACTGGGGAAAACAATGCTGGAAAAAGTGTCAAGTAGGTTTAGTTGGTATCGGAAGACGACGACAACATATATATCGAGATCATGTTTTACAAATCTCTTGACACTGGCACCAGGTATGTCAACACTCAAAACAATAGAACAGTACAGCAGTCTACAGGTAAGGGCCCTTCATTACATTTGGCTTCATATGTAATTGTACATTTTATGTTTCTTATAAATGACTTTAATTTTTCTAAAATGCTGATTAACTGTTAATACTTAAAAAAGACTTTTCTTAGAAAGGGTTGTGTAATTTGGTAGTATAATGTAAATGTGCTCAGTATATCATTTTTAGGAATCTGTCAGAAAATGTAATGGTAAAAAAAAAAAGTTTACCATTAAATTAAATCCCTGCAAATGTATAATAAAATGAAAGGACCTGTGAAATACATTGTTAGTTCATTTAACATTTGAATGCAAATGTGGTTTAATTGAGTTAAATACTAGTTGGTCCAATGAATAATGATCTATAGCAAGCAATCAGTCTTCTTTTGTGTTAGGTTTTGTTTTTATTATTTTTCCAGCCCAAAAATACTTTGAGTCCAGTATTGTGAAAGACTCACTTCTTCTTTTAATCTGTTCTTTCTTTAGAAATGTTGTCACGGCATTTAAAATAAACATAACTCACGCTCTATTTGCAAACCAAGCTAACACTTGTTGATGACTATAAAGTACATAATGGCAAATTATCAAAATATAAATAGATTAAAACATGTATTTATAATAAATACTGAGATATTTGTTTAAATAATACTACACAAGCCCACATGCTAAAGGATTTGCTTGTAAAAGCTCCAATAGGAGAGCATATGACAGAGAATGGCAACATCCTCCAGTCAAAAAATCAGACAATCACACTAAAAAAAAAGCTGCATGGTCTTCAACAAGAGAGACAAAATTCAGGTTAGCTTGACCGATGACCTTCTGGACACCAAAGTTGGTCGGTTGCATTCGCCTACAGTACAATTCTTAGAAGGAAGATCATAATTTCACCAATTCTTTCTACTGTTGTCCCATACAGGTGCCACTCAAATAATTCAAAGTACAAAAGCTAATGCTACTACTGAAGTCCAACTCCTCTCTCTTTTCCAGAAGAGAGGATCCATCAAACTACTAGGCTACAAAATGACCTTCTTAAACTGGCTAAAAAGTATCCTCACATGCAAGGTAGTGAGCAAAAAGAGGAACAAACTGAAGCCTGGTCATGTTGTAGTCTGTAGTCTTTGAGCCCCCTGCACATACACTACTTTTCTTTTTTCCTTATGACAATCACTTTCCTAGTTGCAAGCACACTCTGTAATACAGACACTTTTATTCCTTTATCTCATGTTACTGCTTAAAGCCTATTATAATATAAATCTGTCACAGAGCCTGTTCCATGACATCTTGCCCCAAATCCCTACATTGTAAACCAATGTTAAAGTTGCACAGCAAATGATCAAATCCTTCAAAACAGTGAACCATTCAACACGATGACTTCATATGATTCACTGCCTCAGAAAGCTTGACTTATGTCTTATATTTTTGGTGATTTTGAAAGTGAATCACATGGGCTTGAGGATGTTTTTTAAGTCTTAAAGAAGACCTGAAATCATCTGTGCTTGAAGGTAAGGAAGAAGAGTTCCTCAGGAGGATATGGAACTGCATTAAGATCTAACAGATACAGGCAAGTTGACATCCGGTGTGTGATATTTTCTGTTTATTTTCTCATTGGAAAGTCATTCAATGCCTATTTCTACTTAGTTAAATAAGGGGCCAATTCATTTTAAGGCTAGGGTTCTAACTTACTGGCTCATTTAAATTGTTAGTACAAGGATAACTTGAGATATATGTCCATATGTTCTAAGGCCATATTCAACACACCAACATGCTTTACAATATCAAGTAGGTAGCTGAAAAAAAAAGCAGTTTTGTTTTGAGTAACTTCACTTGTGTATGCTCATTTCTGTTTATACCTCCAGTAAACTTTTGAACGTTCCTGTGGGTGAGATATGACGTCATTGATGTCATCGTTAAGCAGTGGTCTGTTAAAGCAACAGTATCCTGCAAGAGAGCAGTTGGGTGTCTCACTGATTATCTGTTATACTATTTTTGAGTCTCAATGATAGAGATTAATGGGTTTGACCAGGTGTTTTTGTTACTTTGATATGACTGCATATGACTGTCATTCTAATTTTTCAATGTTGGAGGTGGGGCAGATAGTGTTCAGTGTTAAACATTGCTATGGGACACTCACAGATGTAACAAAGTACGGGTTGAATGGGGGGGGGGGGGGGGGGGGGGGGGGGGGGTAGCTCAGAGCTTTACCACCCACTCATGAGAACAGATTCAGGGGAATATTAGCAACACAGATCAATTGGAAGGTTTAGTGTTAGATGATTCTCCCCACAAGTAGGATTTTAGATTTCTTATGCAGAGAGAAGATAGATACTGTGCTGTTGCAGGAAACACATCTTAAACCTAATGACATTGGTTTAAAACTGATCCAAAACCTGTTGTGGCATCAGCCGATGGTACTCCGTTCTGGCAATTTTATATTAAGAAGCACAAAGTCGTCTGTTGTCTTTCTGAGAGTTTATATTATATACATAACTGTCCGTATATTCATTCATTTAACAATCTATCCTATTATTAGACCAATATCACCATGTTATTGTGATTTCTATGAGTCACCTGCTCCATAAGGGCCCACCCGCTGGTACTCGGCTCAAGATGACTGAGTTTCTTCTCCATGATGACTGCTGCTACCAGAGCGTGTTGCTCAGTTTCCCAACACACCATGTCGTAAGTGCTATTCCATCTGGTCTTGCAGTCGATGATTAGCTTTGCTGGTTTCTGGTATCTGTCGGCAATGTTCTCAGCAGTGTGGCTTTTCTGAGCTTTGGAATTATATCTTTCAGTTCCTTGTCCACAAAATGTGTGGGGACTGTCACATATGCCTTTGTGGTGTCTGTGGTCAGGACCATTTTTTTTCCCACTTAGCATTGTTATAGTGATGTCTTTAGTTGTATCATAGAGTTTCACAAATCTGTCAGTGATGGTTGTGCAGGCAGGAATGGTGTAATCTTTGAATCCAAACCTGCAATATGGTTATCGGTCTCACTTCTTTGCAGATAAACCGTGTCAATTTGTCTGTAATGGTCCCTTGTTGGGCAACTGGTAAGTCCCATGATGTTGAGGAGGCGGGAAGCAAAAAGTAGGTAATTCTTGCCTGCTTTGGCTGCAGTTCCTCTGACTCCAGATCGCCTAGCTCTGCCAGGGTGTAATATTATCAGGTATGCCCTCAGATTGCTTATTGCCAAGTGATATTTCAGATGGACCTTGCATATTCTGTGGATTCCTATGTCTTCATTTGTTATTTTTCCATTAGTTGTTGGAAATCCAAAACAATTCCACACAGTGCTTCATAAGTTATTAGGAGTGGTAACATTAGCCAACACATTAATATAAAAATACACATTTGAATAGTAATTTCAGTCTTACACTATTACAATCTTAATGTAGACAAAATTGATAACTATCTTGAAAGAGCAACCTAAAAAAGGATGCTCTGTCTGTGTAGGTATTATTATCCTGTTTGTTGGTGGAGGTGAGAGGGACAGGGAAGGGCGTGATGATGATGATATTCTTCATACTTAATTTGGATTGAGCATGGACATAATTAAATAAATCACCACAGCTAAACCTCCTGCGTGTAGACAAAACTTTACTGTGTCTGCAAGATTTAAGGACCAACAACACTAATACAAGACTCAGCACCATGGGTGATCGGGCCTTTTGTCCAGCTGCCCCTCATCTGTGGAATGCCCTTCCTGAAGAGCTTGAGGGCTCCACACACTATGAGATTTTTTTAAAAGGACTTCAAACAATTCTCTTTAATAATTAATTTAATTATTAATTTCTGATGTTTTATGTTTTGTTTTTGTTTTGTTTGTCTTGTAGCACTTTGAGTTTTGTTTTGCAAGTGTGAGGTGCTTTTATAAATAAAATGTAGTAGTAATATTATTATTATTATTACTGCTACTTCCAATGAACAGATGGGCACTGGTGCAATGTGCAAATGATTGTACATACAGCAGTTTTTTGCAGTGTAATGGTCTAATTTCACACTCAGCTAGGTATGTGGTCCTTTCAGTGCTGCAGTTCCATCTTTTGGTCACTAGAGAGCGATATTGCCCAAAGAATTGTTCATTGGGAGCAGCTTTGTGTTGAACTGTGTTTAGTAGTGACTGCAACACAGATACTGCTGCTTTTAAATGTATTAACATCTCATTTTCATAACCATTTTAAGGATTTTAGGAGGAATCACCGACCTGCTGATTGCCAGACATCATCACCTATCATCATTGTTGGACCTCACTAATATATTGGGGTCCGAGGAACAAATCCCTGCAGCCAGGTTCCAAAATCTGGAGGAAAGCCTGAAATTAGCAGGGTGGAGGCTGTTATAGCCACAGGTTAATAAACATGGAATCACATGTCCAAGTGTCAGGTATTAGCTCAACCTCAAAAAACATCTCATCTGCATGAAATGAGCCATGTTGCATTATGACTACTTTTATTTGTAGGCTACTTAATTCCATTTTTCTCCTACTTATTTTACACTTTCAGTACACTTTTCAATGCAGGACTTTAAAAGAGTGTAGTTTGGTAAAAGAATCATTACTAATGTGTCATTCTTCAATTCTGTAAAAGCAGAAATGTGACAGACAGATATCAGTTTCTTTGTACTTCCTGAAATTCCTGCCATAACGCGGATCAGAGGTACCGCCCATGATTGGCAGCAAAACCTTCCAATCAAGATAAACAGGTGTTAGATTACACCAAAAACCACCCAATCAGTGTTTTTTCATCCCTTTGAATCGTGACAGAGCTGATAATCAAGAAACTATATTGTATATTGCTTTATAGATAACAAGGACCGTTATAGAAACACCACCCTTTACTGTCCTGGACATGGTTCTGTTTCATTTGGGTTAAAAATACGTGTTTAATGGTCTAGAAAAGAAGGGGGTGGAGTTAGGTGCTTGGTATGCTGGGGTAATGGTTATAAACATGAGTTAAATATTTGTCAATTTGAGTTGATTACTGTACATGATATCAAGACACATGTAGTGCAATACTCAGTGATCCACCAGTCAGACTGGGTTTGAAAAAAGAAAAAAAAACCATGACTGTACTTGCTATGCTTGTGAGTCAATTCAGCAATGAAGTGGGAAGATATTTATGTGTAAAGTAAGTGACTGGATACACGTTAAGTCTGCGTGGACAGGCGAGGTTTGAACTGACTTGTAGGGTTGTGAGTCGCGCGAGGATGTTCGATCTTGGCGATTCTGGTCCGGTTCGAATCAACCGTCGGGTATACAATATTGAGTCCAACCGTTAAACGGTTGGTGCCCTGAGGAATAAAGGAGCTTGATTACTTACCTGAAGTAAGTAAGTTGGACTGATAGACATAATGGTTGGACAATATTGAGTTCTATCTCTTGTCCCGTCCAACGGGTGGACAATATGAGTCCAACGGTAAGTGGAATAAAGGAGCTTGATGTCCAACCGTTAGCGGTTGGACCAGAAGTAAGTATGTTGGACGGATAGACATAATGGTTGGACAATAAGTAGGTAAGTTGGACGGATAGACATAATGGTTGGAAAATATTGAGTTCTATCTCTGTCCCGTCCAACGGGTGGACAATATGAGTCCAACCGGTAAGTGGTTGGGACGGATAGACATAATGGTTGGACAATATTGAGGCCAATGGGAAGTAAACATAAGCGGTTGGACATATAACGGTAGGGACGGGTAGACTATATAAATCAGAAACTACTCTCACTCAGCTGCACATTGACTCACCATTCCTTCGACAGTTCACTACTCCAAACATGAACTTCAGCAACGGTGGATTTATATAGAGCTCAATTTCAGCGCCGATGGGCTACTTTATATAGTGAACTCAGTGTTATCAAGCTCCTTTATTCCTCAGGGCATCAACTTCAGCTACGGCGGGCTCCTGTAGGTATTAACCTCAGCTGCTGCAGGCTCCAACAACAGCGGGCTGTTGGTATCAACCTCAACGACATCAGGCTCCAACGGCACCGTGCTGGAGGTATTAACCTCAACGGCAGTGTACTGTTGGTATTAACCTCAACGACGGTGGGCGCCAACGCCGGTGGGCTGTTGTTATTAACCTCAACGACATCATGCTCCAACAGCGCGCGTGCTGTAGGTATTAACCTCAACAACGTAGCGGGGCTCCAACGGCAGCGTACTGTTGGTATTAACCTCAACAACAACAGGCTCCTGTAGGTATTAACCTCAACGACGGCGGGCTGTTGGTATTAACCTCAACGACGGTGGGCGCCAACGACGGCGTGCACCAACGACGGTGGGCTGTTGTTATTAACCTCAACGACATCAGGCTCCAACAGCGCCGTGCTGTAGGTATTAACCTCAACAACGTAGCGGGCTCCAACGGCAGCGTACTGTTGGTATTAACCTCAACAACAACAGGCTCCTGTAGGTATTAACCTCAACGACGGCGGGCTGTTGGTATTAACCTCAACGACGGTGGGCGCCAACGACGGCGTGCACCAACGACGGTGGGCTGTTGTTATTAACCTCAACGACATCAGGCTCCAACAGCGCCGTGCTGTAGGTATTAACCTCAACAACGTAGCGGGCTCCAAACGCAGCGTACTGTTGGTATTAACCTCAACAACAACAGGCTCCTGTAGGTATTAACCTCAACGACAGCGGGGCTGTTGTATTAACCTCAACGACTGCGGGCTCCTGTAGGCTCCTGTAGGTATTAACCTCAACGACGGCGGGCTCCAACGACAGCAGGCTCCTGTAGGTAATAACCTCAACGGCCGTGGGCACCAACGGCCGTGGGCTCCAACGATGGCAGGCTCCTGTAGGTATTAACCTCAACGACGGCGGGCTGTTGGTATTAACCTCAACAACAGCCGGCTCCAACAGCGCCGTGCTGTAGGTATTAACCTCAATGACAGCGGGCTCCAACAGCGCCGTGCTGTAGGTATTAACCTCAACGACGCCGTAGCGGGCTCCAACGGCGGCGTACTGTTGGTATTAACCTCAACGACTGCAGCTCCTGTAGGTATTAACCTCAATGACGGCGGGCTCCAACGACAGCAGGCTCCTGTAGGTATTAACCTCACGACGGCGGGGCTCCAACGACGGTGGGCTGTTGGTATTAACCTCAATGACAACGGGCTCTCCAACGGCGCCGTGCTGTAGGTATTAACTCAAAGGCGTAGCGGGCTAGGCGATCAACGGCGGGCGTACTGTTGGTATTACCTCAAGACTGCGGGCTCTGTAGGCTCTGTAGGTATTACTCAACGGCGGGCTCAACGACAGCAGGTCTGTAGGTAATAACCTCAGACTCGTAGGAGGGGCGCCAACGGCGTGGGCTCCAACGATGGCAGGCTCCTGTAGGTATTAACCTCAACGACGGGCGTTGTGTTATTACCTCAATGACAGCGGGCTCCAACAGCGCCGTGCTGTAAGTATTAACCTCAACGACGCCGTAGCGGGCCTCCAACGGCGGCGTACTGTTGGTATTAACCTCAACGACTGCAGGCTCCTTAGGTAGTATTAACCTCAATGACGGCGGGCTCCAACGACTGCAGGCTGTAGGTATTACCTCACGACGGCGGGCTCCAACGACGGTGGGCTGTTGGTATTAATGACATCGGGCTCAACGGCGCCGTGCTGTGGTAATATAGTATAGAAGGTGTGTTAACATGTAAGGCGCTCCAACGAGCGGTACTATTAGGTATTAACCTAAACGACGGGGCGGGCTAGTTGGTATTAACCTCAATGACAGCGTAGTGGGCTCCAACGGCAGTGTACTGTTGGTATACCTCAACGGCAGTCGTCGTGCTCTTAACAATAGGACGGGCTCTGTAGCTAACACTGGCGGTATTCCATCGTAGGCGTGCTGTTTGGTTATTAAACGATCAACGGCGTAGCGGGCTCAACTGTGGCGTTTAATAAGGGTTGGTATTAACCTCAACGACAGCGGGCTCAAACGGCGCTGGTACTGTAGGTATTAACCTCAACGAGCGAGCGGGTTAACGCAGGCGATAGCGGGCGCCAAGGCGGCGTACTGTTGGTAAATTACCTCAGAGCGGATCTGTCGGGCTCTAAATTACGCAGGACGCGGGCGTGCTAAGTATTGACCTAACAATGCTCCAGGAGCAAGGCTCCTAATGACAGGCGGGACTCTGTTATACCTCGGCGTGCTCCTGTAGGGATTTAACAGGGCGGGCTACTAGTATACCACAAGGCGGGCTCCAACGTACGGTGTGGTCCAACTACGGTGAGGCTCCTGTAGGTATTAACCTCAACGACAGCGGGCTCCAACTACTGCGTGCTCCTGTAGGTATTAACCTCAGCGACGGCGGACTCCTCTTCAGCGCCAACCGACCGTTCAAAACGCAAACTACTGCAACAACTAGTAAATAACGCATTCTGTCACGACATGCAGAGTCTAACCCTCAGAGTCTTTTACACACGTGGACACATTATCTTTCGAATCATGGTTGGCTTTATCACTGTCAACTTTCAAAGAAACAGAGAAGGATTAATGTCCCTCAGTGTTCAGTGTGGCCTTGTCAGATTCATTTTTGTACAAAGACAAAGACGGGTGAGAATGGGTGTGTTCATGGAGTGGAATGCAAACTGACAAAAATAAATAATGTAAAAACTTCACTTTGAGTCATTTTTTTGTCATCTTCTACTGAAAATAGTCCTGAAAGTGTAGAAGTAGTAACAGCTGTATGTAGTTAAGTACACAATTTGCAACATTGCTAATAATTCAAATAATTATGATATTTCATCTGAAACAAAACATTTTATTCATTGTACATTATTTATTCATCTGCAATGCAATTAATGACTTGACTCTGTTACTGTGATATTAGTTGTATTTATATAGAGCCAAATCACAACAGAAGTTATCTGTTAGGAATCTGCATTCTCTCCCCTCCCCTTTGTGTTTGTCTCTGTGTGTGTGTGTGTAACCTCCCTGGTTCCTCCCTTGCTGGTTCTTCACACCTGGCCTCAATCACCTCATCTCCACACCTGGCCTCAATCACCTCATCATCTCAACAAGCCGCTGCAGTATTTAAGACCGGTTCTTCATCCCATTCTTCGCCAGATCGTCCGTTTACCCATGTGGTACACAGCTTGGCTAACCTAGATATACTTACCTTAGTTTAACTGTTGTTTGGAAGACCTCTGTTTAACTCCTGTTTTGTCTCCGTCTCAGATCCACCTACCTGCCCGTTCGCTCTCCTGCTGCGCCCAGCCAGCCGCTGAATCCTGTTCCTGGTCCCAGGTCCCACTCTCCCACATCCACTCCATCTACGCTCTAAACCCAAATAAACTCTGTTTGCACTGAGTTGGCATCCGTGGCTGTGTCCTGCTTATTTGGTCCTAAGAGCGAAACCTAACAGTACGATCTGGCCAAAGATGGACCAAGCAGACTCAGACCTGGATGCGGGAAACATCCAGAAAGCTCTCTCAAATCAAGGAAGACTTCTTGACCAACATGAGCCATTCCTACGTTCCCTCTCAGATGATAACCGGGCTATGATAACTCAAATTGCTCAGCTAACCAATCAAGTTCCTGCATTAACATCTTTACTTACCCCTTCAGTGACCCAGTCAGCCATGCCATCTCCTCAGCAGCCTCCACCTGGTCCGTCATACCCACCTGCCCAGAGGGATTCCTACATTACGGACCCGCAACCTTTTTCTGGAGATCTGGATATTTGTCGGGGATTCCTTCTGCAGTGCTCCATGGTTTTCCAACAGCGGCCATCAACCTTCCCCTCCGATCAATCGAAGGTACATTACAATTTGGGGTTGCTGAGGGGCAGAGCGCTGGCATGGGCTGAGGCAATCAATTCTAGTCAACCTGTAAGCACTCTGACCTATGACGATTTAGTGTCCCGGTTTAAAGCTGTCTTTGATCACCCTGACCACTTAGGAAATGCCTCTAACCGCCTGCTTAATATCCGCCAAGGCATTAGAAGTGTGGCTGATTATTCTGTGGAGTTCTGGATTCTCGCTGCAGATTCAGGCTGGACTGATGAGGCCCTACGTGGAGTGTTTCGTAAAGGGTTAAGTGAGCAAGTAAAGGATGAATTGGCCTCCCGAGATGATCCCCCTAATCTGTCTTCTCTTGTTTCCCTTGCTATCAGACTAGACAATCGTCTGCGTGAACGCCGCCGAGAAGGAGGCAGCCGTAACCCATTGCCTCCAGTGCCCCATATCCCGGCCTTCGAGAGCCTAAGGAATCCACCTTCCACAAGGCCTGCCATTCAGAGTTCCCAGCCTACAGGAACTTCTGAGGAGGAACCTATGCAGTTAGGTCGGGCCCATTTGTCTCCAGCTGAAAGACAGCGCAGAATTCAGGCTGGTGAGTGTCTGTACTGTGGTCAGACTGGGCATTTGATTGCTACCTGTCCTGTGCAGCCAAAAGGGGGGACTCACCAGTAGAGATGGGGATACTGGTGAGTCAGACTGTTCCTGCAGCCCCATCTAGACTTCAGATTCAAGCTAGACTTTGCTTTAATCAGCTTTCTTTACCCCTTCTGGCATTAATCGATTCTGGCGCTGAGGATAACTTTTTGGATAGGGAATTGGCTTCACAAAGTGGAATTTCCGTTGGGGTCCTGGAACCTCATCTCAAGGTTAACGCCCTGGATGGAAAATTTCTAGCTCACATCACATATCAAACTGCTGCGGTCACTTTGGTTCTGTCTGGTAATCATTGTGAACGGATTCAATTTAACATTATTTCTGCTCCCAAGACTCCACTGGTTTTAGGTCATCCTTGGCTTAAAAGACACAATCCCCAGATTGACTGGAAGGCGGGAAGGATAACTTAGTGGAGTCCATATTGCCATGCTTCTTGCCTGCAATCTGCTTTGTCTCCTACAGAGGGTGTTCATCCTCCTAGACCTGAACCTCCTGACCTGACCTCCATTCCCTCTGAATATCATGATCTGGGACAGGTGTTTAGTAAGGAATTGGCTCTCTCGTTACCTCCTCATCGCAGATATAATCGTGCCATTGATCTCCTTCCAGGGGCCCCCCTGCCCAAGAGCCGACTCTACAACCTGTCTCGCCCTGAACGTGAAGCCATGGAGAAATATATCAGGGACTCCTTGGCTGCAGGTGCTAAGTCTGCTAAAAACAACTTAGCTCCATGCTATTGTCTCGATGGCTGCAGCTTTCTGTTTGCATTTTTTCAGAGAGATGTTTTATGTCTCGTTCCCCTGTCGTTGTCCACAACGCTTCGGTGCTGGCACTTTGAAACAGCAAACAGATAAAGCAATAAAAGGAATAACTCACACTGCATCCAGCTAGCCAGCTCCGTTTATCATAACAGCAGCGGGAGAAGCTCTGGGTCTTAGCTCCTCCATCACCTGCTGCTGCTGAAGCCGGTCCGGTCAAAACTGCTTTATCCTCTTTCTCCCTTCAAGTGAAAGTCTTGTGAAATTATGTTTTTGTAGAGAAATTACCAAATAATCTTCTTTAATTTCCGCGGCTCCACTTTAACGTCATCTCCTGAATCTACCGTCAGCAGGAGTTTGGGTGACAGCAGCTGACGGGAGGGCGTGAATGACAGCCGGAACTTTCCAATCACAGTAGATTAAAAAACATGAAACAACAACAATTCGCTTCCAATAAAAGTGGGCGTGTCCGGGGCGCACTGAGCTGCGCCCCGTGGGAAATGTGACGCAGGCCAATGAGAGAGCAGCCTCAGGTCATGTGCTTGTCAAAAGTTTGAGGGCTTGCATTGACTCCCATTAGGCCGGCGCCCCGCATACAGGAAGTACATATAGAAATTAATAAAATACCATTTGGAATCGATTTATAATGAATGCTGACAGGTGCTGAGAGACTAACAGGCGCATTTTTACAAACAAATACTTTTTATTTCATAATGATTTAGCATTATCTAATTCATTTATATTTAATATGTTTAAGTAGACTTTCTCTAGATTATTGGATGGGGCGGCCCCCCAGCGCCCCGCATTGACCAGCCGCCACTGGACAGTTTACTCTCATAAAACATGCACAGTTGTGTGTTCCTGTGCTGTGTGCCGGTAAAACACAACACAGCCGATCAATTAATACAACGCACTATGATTAAAAAGTGCAAGCTTGTTCTTCTGAGTCATGCCTGTGTAGTATGCAGTACTACATACTTGTATAAAAAAGACTCTAGTAAAAGCAGACGTCCTGATTCAACTCTTTACGCCAGTAAAAGTAAGACGTAGTTTAATGACTTAGAAGTCGCCAAATGACTTACTTTAATGAGTTTCGTTAGTTTATATAATGCAGATTTGTAAAATATTACTTTTATGGGGGTCAAAGTCAATTAACTTACCATTTCATAATTGTGGTAGCAGCGGTGCAGCAGATGTAATGAAGTCCACGCAGCACGCTGGATGCAAACTAATATTTAGCCTATAGCCTTTTCATTATAATGTCGATGGACATAAATTGAGTTCTTTTGCCTTAATAATGATAAAATAATACACAAAAAATGGTCGGATTGGGAACCCATACATACATAATGTATGTACACTAGTGCGCATGCGTGACCAAGTGTACCGTGCCTACGCACACCTCTTCCAAGCGTACCGTACCAGGGAAGTGTACCGTACTCAAGCACAGTACACTTGCACTCACACTAGCCAAATAATCCGGATTTTAGGGGATTATTTTGTAGCCTTAAACTTTTGAGGCTACAAAATAGTGACCAGCATCAGCCTTCAAAAATCATTCTATATGTTGCCATTATATACGAATAGAAATATAATGCAAACAATATGTTTCATAAGTGAAAGAACAACCCAGGAAAGCTGTAAAGGCATTCAAATCTTTTGTATTTTCCAAACTTTACAAATAGTGCAAATGTAACATGAAGACAACAAATAAAAAGTTTCCAACAGCAATGCTTTTGACAAACACAAAATAAAATCTCTTTCACAGACATGTCACTGTGTTACAGCATGCACCTGTAAGTAAAGATGCATAACTTTTTTAGTACAACAACTTTATTAAAAGATGGAAGTGTTAATTCACTTTTGGCAAATTTTAACACTGTGCTAATGAAGATTTGTGTTGTTGTTTTTTTACATGCACAAACATTCACATCTCCAGCTTTCATTTTAGCAAATTTAAATGTGCAATTGTTATTTTTAATTACCTGCTATTGGTGGGATTCATTAAACATGTTCAATTACTTATAATTTTTTCTTAGACTTTCCTGATCTGTGGCAAAAAAATCCTGTATGAACAGGTCTCACAGTCATTGTCATGAATAGGAGTGCACTAAATGGTTCTGTGCTGATTTTCAACAGAGATGGAAGTCAAATGCTGCAGTAAAGAGGGCTATGACCTTTGTTACACATAAAAAGAAAGAAAACATCTGCGTGGCTGCTTCTCCAGTTAAAACATCTTGAATAAATAGTCAAACTTTCAATGAATCCAATAAGTTATTTAATGCATCTGCCAAAGGAATAAATGTAAATGGTAACATAAATCAATACATCACATTACCCAGTGACAAAAAAATCTACACAAATCTTTTGCTGTGAGTTTAATTTGAGTGAAATTTGACACCCATTGCTTTACTTTACCACTGACCAATACCACACTGACTTGACTGCAACAGAACATTTTCAATTTTCTGTCTAAGTCCTTTGGTTACAGTCACATCAACAAGGAAACTTCTCCATAAAGCAGTTAACAGTCAGTCAATAACAAGGCATCAATCATAAAAGATAGAGTAGTCCTAAAAACAGACCCTACTCCACATTTTCCTGAACGCAATGGATTAAACGCAATCACAGTCACTCAGTAACATTCCGTTTGAACTGTGTTGTTTTTTTACAGGCATTCATAATGTAACACTTCCTACAGTAAGGCAACTTTGGTGACAAATTATGTGTTTAAAACGTCTTTGTTTGCAGATATACAGTAGGCCTACACTGTATGTGCAATTTTGGACTTAACATAAATCTGATAATTGCAAATAAGTGTTACCCAATACCAATATAGTGCAGATGACTTTTGTCAACAGCTTCAGGGATGTTGCTCTGTAAACAGAAACATGCCTGCCTCAACCTGCCTTAAAGGTAATTGCCTTATATTTAGCTAGAGGTGGTGATTTTTTCAGTTATGACAATGTTTTACTCACTAAATTAATTGCTAAAGGTAGGCATGGGTAAATAGGTGAGTATGGCAGGTAGGGCTGAACTGTAGATTCTAAACTAAATTATTTGGAAGTGAAACGGAAGGTGAATGTAGCTAAAATGTTTAATGTAAATTTCCCTTCAATTGTAAAACTATGTGTAGGCTTTGATAATGTCCTGCTTTGTCACCATCAGGTGGCTGTTTTGAAAATGACACCACAGAAGACAACAATATAGGCTGTAAAATCCTTTAAAAAATGCTACAATCACATCAAATTGACAGTTGGGTGTAATATGTGGTTTAAATAATGTGGTTGTCTGGTTGTCTGATGGCTCGTGTTGGATGCTTTTGTAAAGGTAGAGTCACTGCAAACACAGAACTCAGAAATAACTAATGTAACTTTTATTGTTCAGTGGCATTTCAGCACTGGCTTCACAAGAAAATGCCTTAACATTGTCCTATGTTTCTGTTGACCCAAAGGAGAACTTCTTGTAGCTGTGCGAATGAAACCCACGAGGACACGAGGTTAGAGTAGATTGAGGAGTCTTGATGGCATTGGGCAATGGCTGTTTGTTTCCTATTTCCTACTGATTGTCACAATGGTTTCTTTTAACCATGACCAAAAAGGTTCCTATGTAGGTATTTTAACCTATGCTACAACCTACCATGTAGTTTTTTCCTAACATTACCCAAACCTCCACCAAAACTTGTGGCTGACCTGAAAATGGTCTTGTAGATAATCTACGTCCTTTGTCATGGTTTGTAAGGTTGGGATTATTTCTGAGGCTTTCTTCTATTGTAATTTCAGGTGTATTGGTACCAAAGCTTAGGTATCAACATGTCTAACCCTAATCTGTTGGCAACTCATATCTGTACCAAACTGTAACGGACATTTCCACTCTCATACACACTTTCACACTTTATATCTACAATCACAATCTGTAGCAATTTAAAAACACAGCACAGAAACTGCAAACAGTCCAAAGGTACAAGCAGCTCTCTTGATGCCTCTCCTGCTGAGTGGGTTATTGGACAAGACACTGACACCACTTAAACTACTCTGATCTTTGGTCATAAAATGGAGCCTAATGCCACACTTTGAAGACACTCAAATGGAAAAGCAAACCAAAACTAACACTCGAGTCGATTGAGACGGTTTCCAGAACCTCACTCTGGTTTTGGACCATTCAGGTCTCTATTGGGAATACACTGCAGCCTCATACTGGTTCCATGTGTAGAAGTACATCCCTTGGCTCAGCTTTGTTTGCCTTATTACTGCTCATTTGCAGATGAGAGAGGACTCAACACAACTGTTCCATCCTTGGTTTTGTCATCATGCACTTTCTTTCAGAAACACAAACCAGCACGTGGTGCTAGTGGTCGACAGAATCACTGCATCACACACTTCTCCTTCTGCTGTTTAGCATACTTCCTCCTCCGCTGCTCTAGGCCCCGTTCCAGACGTTCATCCTCCTCCAGAGCTCTGAAGACAAGAAGGGAAAAGGCTTAGGGCTTACTCACAAGCATTTATTGATGTCAGATCTAAATCCATTCATTTGTCTAATTGTAATCCATTTTGACAGTGTTCACCTTTGAGGGACAAGAAACAATAGAAGAAGTACTCAGACGCTATATTTAAATAATACTACCAATACAGCAATGTAAAAATACAAGTAAAAGTCCTGCATGAAAAATCATACTACGGTAAAAGTATTACAGTAAAAGTACATAAGTATTATGAGCTTGATGTAGTGAAAGTATTACAGTAAAAGTACATAAGTATTATGAGCTTGAGGTAGTTAAAGTATTACAGTAAAAGTGTTTCTATAATAATTTCTAACTAGATAATTGAACTTTTTTGTGAAAAAACAACAACAATATAGCATTTCTATTTTTTTCTTTCTGTCAGACATTGTTTCCTTTGATGTTTAAACTATTTCAGTTTGCCTTCTGTCATGTTGTTGTTGACAACCTTTCAGCCATCTCTTATGTGTATTGAGATTTATTGTTTTTTTCTTTCTATTGAAGTCCATGAACATGGCTACTGAAAGACACTTGGCATTACCTGTTGATACTTTCAATGCCAAGTGCTGCTCATGTGGGAATGTTAGGTCTCTTTAAATTAAATTAAAGAGTACTGTCTAGACCTGCTCTATGTGTAAAGTGCCTTGAGATTACTTTTTTGTGATTTGGTGCTATATAAATAAAGATTGATTGATTGATACTTTCTGACTTTCTGAAATACCTCTCTCATTTGCAGCCACTAATTTGGCCACTAAAATAATCACTGTGTGTGGAGTACTGTTCATGTAAGCTGAAAGCTGGAGGAGCAGGCTGACACTACACTGCCATCTAGTGGATTATTGTCCAGAAATCAATGAGAAACCATTTAAAGCCCACAAAAGAAGGAAAAAACTACAACTATTGATTTGACCATAATCCTTTGTTCTGCTTGAGTCACAGTTTTTGTTAACTACACTGATAACATGACTGTATCACTTCCTATTTACTATATAGTGCTCTACATTTACCCTACACCATTTTATTTAAGAATGCTGAGTGTGTAAATATCTCTACTATAGTGAGCCTTCAAATATTCCATCATGAAAAAGTGTCCATGACATGTACACTACTTTCTTCTAACAATCCCACAATGCATCACTCAACATTTTAAAGATATGAAAACTACCATTACATGATTCTGAAGCTGACGACACAAAATTAGATTAGTGTCAAAATCTTGATTTGCTCCTGACTATTGAGTGAACTATGTTGTGTTTATTATACAGGGAATAGTGAATGAGTAAAGGAGTAATATTGGACCCAGCCCATCATTCCTGCAGAATTAAGGCTGTGAAAGAAACAAACCCTCCATCCAGCACAATAAGTGTGTCTCACCCTCTCTCCTTGGCATCAATATTGTGGACCAGTTCATCTCTCTGGTTGACCAGTGACACCAACTCCTGAAGGAGCAGCTGCTCCCTGTGTTTATGAGCCTGAGTCTTCTGCCAATCTGCATGATAAAGACAACAGAAAGAAACAAGTGTGTTGTAGACTAAGTTTATTTCCTGCTGCCATACACAACATAATGTGATGAGCAGAAGTAGTAACCAGAAATAAAAATTCAAAGATTTTATTAAGGGATTCATCAGTGAATATAACAATCAGGCTTCTACCAAGAATGAATCTTTAGTATATCAAACTTTCACCCCTGTACGTTTAAAAATCGGCTGTAAAAACAGTTTGTAGTTTGCTTCTCCAGTAGAATTTTTTTTAGAGTCTCCCTCAAAGCCACTAGTGTCACATTCTGAGCTCACGCATGAGCTTCTGCATCTGTGCAAAGAAAGGAGAAGTTGTACAGGATGTGATAACCTACGGAGCGGCAGTAGATATATTTAAAGGTACTTCCTCTGCAAACTTACAAAAACCAAATTCTGAGGTTTTTATTTTAGTCACTTATATTAGTCACATCAGACTTCAGAGTAGCTGTTTGGGCGCCCTATTATATTCTGTTTTTACTAATGATCTTCCACTAGTCTTGGAAATAGCTCAAATTATGTACGATGATGACTCAATAGATTATTGTATCAACAACATAAAAACTGAACAACATGGTAAATAGGTACTTAAAGTTAGTGAATGGGTAACGAATTGGTGCTTAATGTTGGTAAAACAAAGTCTATTACAATAGGATCAAGGTATCAGTTAAAAGCTGAACCGAAACTGAAACAATACACATATTGAACAGGTGCAAGAGACAGAACTTAAAGATATAAACTTATATCACGAAATTAACAGGGTCTGAACCAATTGAGTAAAATGGGAAGCGGTGCGTCAGTTGTGAGAAGCTATGCCACCAGATGTTATCAGACAGCTGTAAATGCTTTAGTTCTATATTTATCCAACAGATTAAAGCAGGTTGGAGTCACAGTCTGTGTGTCCTTTATTTGAGTGTCTGCAAGGTGAGTCCCTCTCTTTGTTGCATATGCATTAGGGGAGGATTAAGAGGATCGCACAAATAACAGGAGACATGAACATAGGCTGATCATGCATTCTGCTAAATGTACTAACATCATACAGTATCAGCCTATAGAGACCAGACATTAACAGAGTGTAGATAGAGAATGGTAATGGGAAAAAGAAACATTGAAATATAGATGTGTATATAACTATAATCTGATTATTTGAAAGAAAAATAAATCAAGATGGATATTATCAATAATTATTTTCTTAGTAAATCTGTCCCTGAGTGTTTCAGTGTATTATTCTGACATTCACTATGTTCCTGTGTACTGGAGTGTTATTTCAGAAGAACACAGTTAACAATAAAGCCATAGATGAGTGAAAGACATCACACACACAATTTGCTTTGTCTCTTTTGTGGTGCAGAGAGTCAAGTCTCACGAAGATCCAGTTTCAAAGGAAAAAGTAAATTCTCACACATATTTATGAGGCGATAAGTGTGTGTGGGAATTGATCTTTTTGTTTTTCTTTGAAATAGCAATAGAGTCGTACCTTCAAGGGCCATCATGTCCCTCAGCTCCTTGTTTAACAACTCAAATCTTGTTTCCAAGTCTTGTTCTTCCAGCCTGTCAATAACAAGAGATGCGTTATAAGATGAGTGACAGTCCGTGCTTATGGAAGGGGTGCACTTACTATCAATAAAGGCAGGTTTCAAAATGTGTCTTTAGAAATCAGTAAACTAAGGTCCCTGTCATGATTGTGGTCGGGTGGTCCAGAAATTGTTACCAAGATGTCTTTTTTCATTCATTAGGATTTGACTCCTAGGTTGAGATTCTTCTGTGTGGACATGATTTTTCTCCAGAGAACAATTAGTAGTATTAGTATTAGTTTTGTTTTTTGTTTTTTACCAATACTGCTTTTAAATTAAATTATATTTCTGTAAGTATTTGTGGTTGATATTGTAGCTCCCTGCTGTTTGTCATCCCAGGATTTAAACCAGTCAGTCAAAGAAATGCCAACCTCAAAGTAAACATGTTTTCCATAAATTAAATGACCAGTTTAGCCACATTTATTAACATAATACAACAGTACATTACTTATAATTTTCAAATATAATCATATAGTGTTGTATTTATTACTAACAGCTACATAGTTGTCCACTTCAGGCAAACTGTTAATGTAGCTTCAGCATTGGTCCTGCTTCTAGAAAACAGTTGGAAAATGGTGCTGTATAGTCAATAGTTTATACTATACAAGTTTCAGGCAGTGTGTGTTGTGGATGTCTTACAATAGCTGCACATGATCCTGCCTCCTGATTAAGGCGTTCTTCTTGTTGACCAGCATAAACCATTCCTGAATCAACCTCTCCTCCTCCACCTTGTCACTGCCTGTGAGAGAAAACTCTGTCAGTCAGTTATAAACCTTCTGGGTGTTGGTGTATTACAAATGATACACTCTTTACTTTAATAATGTGTGCCATTAAAGTACATCATTTGTTGCTTTAAAATAATAACTTATTACCCCAAATTCATGTTCTTCTCACTTATTGTGCCACCATTACCTGTTTCCATCAGCTGTCTGAGTTTTCTCTCTACCACTCCAGCTCTGTTATCTATATGGTTTTGTTCCATTTCCAGGGCTTCCATCTGACTCAGTGCATACTGTCTGGGATCCTGGATGCATTGACACACACAATTACCCTCCTAATCTATTTTTTTGTATGTATGATACAAAATTGAACAACAATAGAGCAATACAAGGTAGAGAGTACACAATGAAATTTCACTCAGATTTAATTCAATCTAAATTAACTTCTGGTTCTCACTGAATAACAGTTCAGGCAATTCTTGTTTGTATTATTTAAATAAGAAGAGACCAAAAATATGTTATTTGTAACTTGGCAAGGGCAATATTTTGTCATTACTTTTACACTATGTGAAATGCATTCTTCTTCGAGAATCCTCAGTTCACACAAATGTGGTACCAGTTCTACTTTACAAGCAGTTCCTGATATTCATCCCTACAAAGAAACATATGGTTGTTTATGACCCTCGCCAAAACTGACCTGGCCTTCTGGTCTCCCCTCCTCAGCCACAGCCTCTCCTCTATCTGCAAGACAAACACAGGCATACAGCTTATATAAACTATTAAGAATAAGTTAGCAACTTCAATTTTAAAAAAAAGCAAATCATTTTTAACTAGTTTCCCCCTTAAAACAGTCTAATAAAAAAAGGTCAAGTTAAAAAAAGAAATACTACACTGGATCTACTATTTTTGCATCAAAGAAAAAGGTTTTTAAAGACTAACCAGCTTCTGTTGTGTTCCGGGCACTGTCTTCCTGTCCTGCAATGGCCTTTAAAGATAAAAGACATTTTTAAATAGCATAGGCTGCTGAAAGAAATCTACAAAAAAATGATGACAGGATGGAAGAAAGCATCATACCACTGATAGTTCTCCTTCTTCTACTGACCCACTCCTCCGCTGTGACCTACGCTTCTTGACCAGATCTGCATCTTTGACATGAGAGAAACCTGATTTGGACAGGAAATGAGTTCTTGGTGGTGCCACCGGTGCCTGAGCCCCACCTGCCCCTGCAACCTGCAACCGTTTGGTTCTGGGAGGTGGAACCACGTCCCTACTGGTTTTACTGTCCTCTGCTGTACCAGCAGCCCCATTAGTCTCAAGAGCTATACCCTCTTCCTGAAGCCTCTGTGCACAGTAGCGAATAGTTTCCTCGGTGTCCTCTTGGATCTCCCGGTCTGCTGCTACTGCATAGCTGGACTCACTGCTGTCCTTATCTATATGAAGCACACTGAGCTCCTGGCCCGTGAAATGGGTGCGGATCTGGCTGAGGTAGGTCATGACAATGAGACGGTCAGGCACAGCTAACATGACCATGTCAGAGGGCTCCATCAGCCTGGAAATGCCAAGTTCTGCAAAACCATCAAAAGCCTGCAACATATAGAAAAGGGGATTAGATTCAGAATGACCAACCAGCACATGACATTATTAGATGGTCTTTTGCTCATTTTTTATTTAAAATACAGATCACCTTTTTGTTGTTGTGCTTGATGTCATATGGGTCCAGTAATTCATAATTACTAAACAAAGAAAAAATATGTTTTTAATAAACACAGAAAAGAGTGTATACAGAAACATCTTTTAAAAAATCTTATGTAGTCTTAATTTAACTATTTCTTACATCTTCTCTGGGCAGAAATGATGTAAGATGGCACAAAAGGCCAAGCCATTCCTCCAGGAGGTGCTGAAGTTGGTTATCCTCACTCCTTTGTGAGCCTGTGCGATTTCCTGACACCATTCCAGTAGAGACTGACTGGAAGTCACTAATCTTGGACTGCCTGATGGACTCTATACACACACACACACAAACAATAATGAAACATTACTGTAATATAAATTATATACAGGACAATGCAGAAATAATCTTTGAACTAATTGGTGACATAAAGGTGTTAACTGAATATAGTTCAATTAACTGATGTTTTGGCTACTTGGGTGCACAACAAGCTAAATGATACAACATTTAAAATGTGTCTTACAAACCTGTTAGGTCAATTTGTTAGCATGTGATTGACTTTTTACACATGTTGCACACAGAGTGACATTAGAATTCATTTGGAGTCAGGTTTTTGGTCAGTTGGTGAATGTAAGTCCAATATTTACTTTCCTTTTAGTTCAGTTTGGGTCTCCACCAACTCTTGAGAAAAATATCAGGTTCTTAAAGCAGCTAGATTTGTTTAATGTCCTTCACCAGCAATGTGCTTACTGTCTGCTGTTTGCTGCAGGGCAGGCAGCATACAGTCTGTTTTACCTCTTTTTTACTTTTACTGCTGGAATTGCAGTTGAGGACTTTTTGAGCAATTAAACCTGCAATCTTTGTCTCCTTTGTCTCCCCCTTCTGGCAGTGAGAGTAATTACAAAAACACTGTCAAGGTGCTCATAGGCTTCACCATAGCCTCATGCACTGCTACTGTTGAGACTGTAAAATAGTGGATACATGTTCTGATCCTCATTCAACCCCTTGTTTCGCCATCAGAATCTAATCACATTTGGAGGTAACAGAAGGCTAACGGGAAGTTAACCAGTTCGGCTTTCGGAAGTTTCTAGTGCGCATGCTCTGGGCAGAGCCAGCTTCCACTTGCCAGCACAGAAAAATTGCCACATACACCAGATTTGAAAACTCAGTATACTGTGAAATACAGAGAAATATATCAAGGGGGTGGTAGGCTTAATCAGCCTTGCGTGAACTCATTTGGCAAGGACATGAGCATGACAGACATTAATTTATATGTTAAAAGAGGCTAAAAGTGGTAGAGATGAGAGGAACTTCAAAGTTTGATCACTTTGTGTGGATTTGTTATTATGAGTAACACCTTACAAACTACACATAAATGCAACTGTAACATACTTCTGAAGAGGCAGCCCCATCTGTAGGTCTTTTCTGAGGTGTTGTTGGTTCACTGGCTGGGTGGAAACCAGAAACTTGTGACTTGTCATCTAGGTAAGAACCACTCAAACGCTTCTTGCCACGGGGCACAGGTACAGGCTCACCTGAAGATTCTTCAGCTCTCTCTTTTTGCCTGGAAAGATACACAGAAACAAAGCAAAGCAAAGTGATTTACAAATTCCACAAATTATTTGTCCTAAACAAGAAAAACACTGGTTATTGATGATTTTCTAATAAAACCACAAACAGACAATGTTAGAGAATTAGAAAATTAAGGGAAATGACATTTTTATGGTGTAGAAAGAATAATGCAAAGCACACATCTCAGTTAGGAGTGCACCCCCACATCCCCACCCTTTAATGTATGCTGACTAAACTTACCTTTCTTCCTCTACACAACCAGCAGCTACATCTACAGTCACAAAGCCAAAGTCCAACTCTTCATCCCTCATTTCCTTCTTTATTTCCATTGGTTCACTGCCTTTAACATCCTCCACATGCAGCCAGTCGTCCTGAACAGATGTAACAGTAGAAGCTATGGAAATATCAACCTCTGTTTCCAGGACTTTTTCAATGTCAGCCAGCTCAGATACTGCCTCTGTAGCTTGCTCTGAGTCATCTGTAACACCAGGTTTATCTGTTAAGGTCCAGCCTTCAGTTATTTCATCCAGTGCCTTCTCTGTGTCAGTATTTTCTACTGAGTCTGACTGAGCAAATCCTTCCTCTCCCAATACTGTTAACCCGTCACGTTCCACCTCAGATGCAACACAATCTTCTCCTTGGATGGTGACAAAACCTCCTTCAGAAATCACACTTGAATCCAGCGATGTTGAACCTTCCTTTGTTTCCTGGCTAGTGGTCCATGTATCCTCTGTGCTTCTCTGTGAAGATTCTGTTTGTACGGGTAAAAAATTATCTGCAGGCGGTGTGCCATCTGAATAAGTTGCACTGAGACGTTTCTTGTCTCGACGCAATGGAACAGGCAAGTTTGGCTGTTCATTCTGTCGGAATGGTTCATGACCAGTGGCGTCAGGTTCTGTGTCTGACAGGCCTGAGGGTGGTGAGCCAGAAACTGTTGTGTCATCTGGGAACGAACCACTGAAACGTTTCTTTACTCTTGGTTTTGGTACAAGCAAGATTGAGGTTCCTGATGTGTTCTCTGAAGTGTTATGATCTTCTACTTGACCACTGCTCTTAATGGTCAATTTGCTTCTCCTTAACTTTACAGCAGTTTCCTTTTCTCCAGATGTAGGAGGTTGGAGACCCAGACAAGGGGGAAAGTCTTGGTTGTGTTGAACCGCTGACAGTTCCATGGGGACAGCTTGCCTTGCTGCTTCTGCCTCCTCTCCAGCCTGAGATGTCTTCTCTGTAGCTGTAAAGTCATCTGGGAAGGACCCACTGAGACGTTTCTTTACACGAGGCCTTGGGATAGGAAGAGTGGATTTTTTGTCTTTCTCACACTCTGATTTCTGAGAAGTTTTGATCATATGAACAGATGTGTCATCAGCTACATTTAACTGCTTTATTTCTTCTGTATCACCCATCGTAGTGTCAATCTGGTCTCTTTTTACTGACTCTTTGTTTGCAACATTTAAGTTTTGCGCCGTAATTCCCTTGTCACTGTCAATTTTGCCGGATTTGCTTAAAGGCAATTTTCTGCCACGCTGTGGAAGACCTATCTTTTTGATGATTGAGACATAAGCAGTCTCTGGCTTTGGTTTGACACTTTCAGTTCCCTTTGTTTCCGAGGGAGGAATCTCATCAGAGGAAACCTGGACAAATATATTGTCTTTCTTGGGCCATTCAGGAGTATGAGATATTTGTTCTGTTTGGTCTTCTCTATCAACAGATTGTGAAGAGATCATCTCAGTGGCTATTTGATCGAGGTTTTCACTCTTCTGTGAAGGTTCAAGAGCACCTGAGACATCAGAGCTTCTCTCACATGGTTGAAGGGGCACAGGATCTGAAGTATTTAAAGCAGAACTGACTTGGGCTTTCAAGTCCTCTTGGTCATTAGTGTTTGGAGCAGATCTGTCTCTAGTGACACTGTCTTTTCTCCTCAGAGGCTTGCAAGGAGCAGTTTTCTGTGATGTTTCAGGTGGCAAACTACCATCTCTTCTTTTCACTCGAGGAGGAGGGACAACATCCATGGGTTTTTGCACAGATTCACTTTCCGCCTTTTGTGTATGTTCACCTGTGCATGGTGTTACTTGAGTACAAACACTTTCTTGGGCATGACTATTCTGAAGTACACCTACAGGAACACTACTGTTTCCTTTCTCTTTACTGCAATATGCTTTGTGTGTGGGAATTATTTCACCAGCTGTATCTTTTCTTATGGACTGGACAGGAATAACTTCAGGGAGGAGCTTGACAGACAAAACATCAGATTTTTGTTTGCGGTCTGGGGTTAAACTATCCTTCCTTCTAACTGGTCGCAATGGAATGGTGCCTTTTTCTTGATCATGCCCTTTCTGTTGAGGCACGGGGACCTTTCTCTTTGGCTTTCTGCCTCGCTGAGAAACAGCAATGTCAGCTTGTTGTCTAACTGGACTAATGTTCTGATCATCTGAGGGTTTATCGAAGAGTGTCTCTCTGTGTTCTTTGGCATCTGTCAGTGACTCATTTGATGAAGGTTGTAGTGCAGTAGCAGAAATTTCTTCAGCGCTTGTTTGTTGGGGGCTTAAGGACAAGAAAGGACAAGCTCAGAATTTGTCCATCTTTTTTTGTCATACAGTTGTACCATGCACCTTATCACTAACCAACTATTAATCTGCACAACCAAAAAGACAGCAACCAAATCTTGTTACAAATTGCACAACACAACTGACCTTTGCCTTCAATACTCTGCTTTACTTACGTACATGCATACTGGCATTAAAACAACACAGAAGCACATAAAGGACACAATGACACAGTTAAGCTGAGTTTACAACACCCATGTACAACACTAAAAAAACAGAAATATTACCATTTCACATCACAATACCAATCCTTAAGGCTATTACAAAGAGCTGACCATCACCACAATTCTCCAGAGTAGTAAGCGCTCAGAAGCAGAACAAGAGACAATGTTATCATGACAAATTTACACTGTCACACCGTGCAACCAAACACTTAAATGGGGCACTGTCCCCAGAACTCACCCTTTATCCAGCTGTGAGGAAGTTGACACTGTTCTAACCTCATTCTGTTCTCCCTCAGTCTGTTGCCTCATTAACAAACTTTCAGTGTACTCTGATTTTTGAACAGAGTCCGGCCCCGTGAGTGATCTCTCATCTGTATGCAACTGATCAAGCAAAGCTTCCTGTGCCTCTAATCCTTCTCCATCTTCCTTTGATATTTCAGTAATATCTGCCTCTGTCAAGGGTGGCCATTTCTTCATGCTTGCACAGACCAAAAACCCATCATCACTGTCTGTAGTTGGTGATGGAGACACTGATCGATCACCTACCAAGTTCAACATGTAAGGCTCAGCACTTGCTGGAAATTCAGTAATATGTGTGGAGTGAATGTCCTCAAATTGGCCTTCTAAAGGAACTATCTTCTGTACTGAACTCATTTCATCTGCATGCGGAAAACACTCATCTGTAGGGGTCACCGTCTTGGCTTTTAGGTGCACAGCAGAGACAGCTTTTAGTTGGTGATCAGCTTCAGCTAAAGTAGAGCCGGACGGTCCCAAAATGGATGCTACTGTTTCATAACTGTGAGAAATGGATACTGGAGTGAGTTAGTGAAACCTGGAACCATGCAAAAACAATGGTTTCAGTAAACATGTAGCTAATTAAAGAAACCATTGAGCGTTGGAGATAGTGAAATAAAAAGGTTCCATGCAGTCCAGGTTTTACTTTGGTTCAGTCATGGATTACAGTAATACCAAAATCTGCATTCAAATAGTTAACAACATGTTCTTAATATATGATACAATTAGCGTGAAAAATCACAATGGCCTCAGTATTTTGCTTCACTACCACTCCATTATGACACAAAATGAGAAAACAACCTTATTATTTTAAAATAAATCAAGACTTTGTATTTTTCCATAACATCCACTCAATTTTAAAGTAAAGTGCCCAACAGACATTACAGATTGTTTCTTGAGATTACAGAACAAAACAAAAATGAGAATTCCCTAATTCAAACAAATACATTTAATTTAGATTTTAAAGATGATTTCAATGCCAAGTGTCAAAACCAATATTGCATGCTACACACGATTAGTTTCAAACCAGTCTTACACTTACCCTTTGTGGAAAACACCCACAATAGCCTTTACTAATCCTGAGGCCTCCTCCTCTTTTGCTGACATAGAGGATTGTGTCTGTTTTTCTGTTATTGTTCCCTCCGCCTCCAATACTTCCCAACCTAAGACTCTTGCTGGCTCTGATGTGTCCAGTGGTTTCTTCACTGTTTGGGTTTCCTCGGCTATCATCCTCTCTATCTGTGATTGGCTGAAGACCCAAATATAAAGGGTTTTAAAGAATAATTTCCACAGAAATCAAGAAGCAACACAAAAAATAAAAAAACATAAATACAGTTTTCACAGACATGCTAAAAGTTGTCATGCACTGTATAGTTAAATTACTAAAGCTACTGTTGATTGGCCCAAGCAGCCCATGTTAGGCAAGCACTATATTGGCCCCTTTCACAGCAAACAATGCAAAGGCACTAGGCTCTTCAACTTACCCATCATTTACAGAAAGGTCTATGTTTTGTGTTGCAATCCCTTTGACTTTCTCCTCTGTTATAAAAGTAAACACAGTAAAATACGAGAAAAGACACAAGACAAAGAAAGGTGAATGTGACCTTGATCTTGACACTGTAATGTCTCACCATGTGCAGGTGCTGTGCTGGGGTTGCTAATACATGTAGTGGGAACACCAGGAATTCTTGCTTCTTTGAGATATGACTGAGTTGACTGTGCATGAGGCAGTTCCTGTAGTGTATGCTTTTCGGTTGAAGAAGGCAATGGAATAGCCATTTTTTCTTTTTCATTTTGATTCAATTGTGAATTGCTGGGGAACCCAGGAATTTGAGTTAGATGTGGACATAATGGAGCCATTGATACCATGCACTTCATGCCATGTTGATCTTTATACTTTTCTGGAAGTTTTGCAATGAGAACAGTCCTCTTATCCTGCAGCTTCTCAAACAAGAACTTGTTGTGTGCTGCCATAGTTTCTATATTCAGACATTGAGAGGTAAGCATCCTTGCTGATGGACAACCTGGGATACATGAAACACATGGAGCTGATGTGTATAAGCTGACCATGTTTGGTGGTTTGTTTACAACTTGAGCAGAAGGAAAACCACATACTCTAGCTTCTTTTGGGCAGGATGTTACCATTGTCACCATACTTTTCATGTTGTCACAATATAGCTGTTGCTGTCCAGCATGTGCCATAATCATTTCTACCCTATTCTTCTGAGGCTTTATAAAAACAGGTTTTGTTTCAGTTATCCACCCTGTGCTTGGGATTGCAGTCATAGATGCGAATCCTTTGAGGCTTGAAGCACTTGGGCAACAAGGTACAAAACGTGTCATGCTCTGAGGTGCAGAGGGGAACCCTGGTATACTGGATGCCTCTGGGCAAGATGGTGCTAAAGCCAACATTGCCTTCACAGTTTCTTGGTCTTGATTTGGACCCTCAGTCACAAAAACTGTCTTCTTCGGAAGCTTGTCCCATAATGTGTGTGGATCAGAAACCCAATGTAATTTGGAGGCCCCTTCACAGGATGCAAATCCAGGCAAAGTTGATACTTTGGGGCAAACAGGTACAAGACTGAGCATATTGTGTCGGGGGACAGATGGGAAACCTGGAATCTTTGATGCCCCGGGGCAAGATGGTGCTAAAGCCAACATTGCCTTCACAGTTTCTTGGTCTTGATTTGGACCATCAGTCACAAATACTGTTTCCTTCGGAAGCTTGTCCCATAATGTGTGTGGATCAGAAACCCAATGTAATTTGGAGGCCCCTTCACAGGATGCAAATCCAGGCAAAGTTGATACTTTGGGGCAAACAGGTACAAGACTGAGCATATTGTGTCGGGGGACAGATGGGAAACCTGGAATCTTTGATGCCCCGGGGCAAGATGGTGCTAAAGCCAACATTGCCTTCAAAGTTTCTTGGTCTTGATTTGGACCATCAGTCACAAAAACGGTTTCCTTCCGAAGCTTGTCCCATAATGTGTGTGGATCAGAAACCCAATGTAATTTGGAGGCCCCTTCACAGGATGCAAATCCAGGCAAAGTTGATACTTTGGGGCAAACAGGTACAAGACTGAGCATATTGTGTCGGGGGACAGATGGGAAACCTGGAATCTTTGATGCCCCGGGGCAAGATGGTGCTAAAGCCAACATTGCCTTCAAAGTTTCTTGGTCTTGATTTGGACCATCAGTCACAAAAACTGTTTCCTTCCGAAGCTTGTCCCATAATGTGTGTGGATCAGAAACCCAATGTAATTTGGAGGCCCCTTCACAGGATGCAAATCCAGGCAAAGTTGATACTTTGGGGCAAACAGGTACAAGACTGAGCATATTGTGTCGGGGGACAGATGGGAAACCTGGAATCTTTGATGCCCCGGGGCAAGATGGTGCTAAAGCCAACATTGCCTTCACAGTTTCTTGGTCTTGATTTGGACCATCAGTCACAAAAACTGTTTCCTTCGGAAGCTTGTCCCATAATGTGTGTGGATCAGAAACCCAATGTAATTTGGAGGCCCCTTCACAGGATGCAAATCCAGGCAAAGTTGATACTTTGGGGCAAACAGGTACAAGACTGAGCATATTGTGTCGGGGGACAGACGGGAAACCTGGAATCTTTGATGCCCCGGGGCAAGATGGTGCTAAAGCCAACATTGCCTTCACAGTTTCTTGGTCTTGATTTGGACCATCAGTCACAAATACTGTTTCCTTCGGAAGCTTGTCCCATAATGTGTGTGGATCAGAAACCCAATGTAATTTGGAGGCCCCTTCACAGGATGCAAATCCAGGCAAAGTTGATACTTTGGGGCAAACAGGTACAAGACTGAGCATATTGTGTCGGGGGACAGATGGGAAACCTGGAATTTTTGATGCCCCGGGGCAAGATGGTGCTAAAGCCAACATTGCCTTCACAGTTTCTTGGTCTTGATTTGGACCATCAGTCACAAATACTGTTTCCTTCGGAAGCTTGTCCCATAATGTGTGTGGATCAGAAACCCAATGTAATTTGGAGGCCCCTTCACAGGATGCAAATCCAGGCAAAGTTGATACTTTGGGGCAAACAGGTACAAGACTGAGCATATTGTGTTGGGGGACAGATGGGAAACCTGGAATCTTTGATGCCCCGGGGCAAGATGGTGCTAAAGCCAACATTGCCTTCACAGTTTCTTGGTCTTGATTTGGACCGTCAGTCACAAAAACTGTTTCCTTCGGAAGCTTGTCCCATAATGTGTGTGGATCAGAAACCCAATGTAATTTGGAGGCCCCTTCACAGGATGCAAATCCAGGCAAAGTTGATACTTTGGGGCAAATAGGTACAAGACTGAGCATATTGTGTCGGGGGACAGATGGGAAACCTGGAATCTTTGATGCCCCGGGGCAAGATGGTGCTAAAGCCAACATTGCCTTCAAAGTTTCTTGGTCTTGATTTGGACCATCAGTCACAAATACTGTTTCCTTCGGAAGCTTGTCCCATAATGTGTGTGGATCAGAAACCCAATGTAATTTGGAGGCCCCTTCACAGGATGCAAATCCAGGCAAAGTTGATACTTTGGGGCAAACAGGTACAAGACTGAGCATATTGTGTCGGGGGACAGACGGGAAACCTGGAATCTTTGATGCCCCGGGGCAAGATGGTGCTAAAGCCAACATTGCCTTAACAGTTTCTTGGTCTTGATTTGGACCATCAGTCACAAAAACTGTTTCCTTCGGAAGCTTGTCCCATAATGTGTGTGGATCAGAAACCCAATGTAATTTGGAGGCCCCTTCACAGGATGCAAATCCAGGCAAAGTTGATACTTTGGAGCAAACAGGTACAAGACTGAGCATATTGTGTCGGGGCACAGATGGGAAACCTGGAATCTTTGATGCCCCGGGGCAAGATGGTGCTAAAGCCAACATTGCCTTCACAGTTTCTTGGTCTTGATTTGGACTATCAATCACAAATACTGTTTCCTTCGGAAGCTTGTCCCATAATGTGTGTGGATCAGAAACCCAATGTAATTTGGAGGCCCCTTCACAGGATGCAAATCCAGGCAAAGTTGATACTTTGGGGCAAACAGGTACAAGACTCAGCATATTGTGTCGGGGCACAGATGGGAAACCTGGAATCTTTGAAGCCCATGGGCAAGATGGAACCAAAGCAAACATGTTGTTTGGGTTATCTATGTTAACTGGTGCACTGTTAATCCTACACTGAATTTTCTTTTGTGGTCTGTGCATCAATAAACCAGGCTCAGTAACCCATCCTTCTTCCTTGTGTCCTTCAACTGATGAAAATCCAGGTATGGTAGAAACTAAGGGGCACAAAGGAAGGATGTTTACTACATTTAGGCCATAATGCACAACTGTGGGATTTGGAATAGATGGGAAACCGGGAATACTAGACAGTTTAGGACAGGATGGTACGCAGAAAACCATATTCTTCATTGATCTCTTATCCATTTCACATCTTTCAATCATTAACACCTGCTTTTCTTTCATTCTTGATTCAAATAGTGGCTCCCTGCTTATTTTCCACTCTTTTGAATTATTAGATGATGGAAATCCTGGTATTTGTGACATTTTTGAACATGTGCTTGAAAGACTGACCATACTCGGAATGCCAGCAACATGAATCACTCTGGGTTGTGGTAAAGAGGGAAAGCCAGGGATGCAGGATTCTCTTGGGCAACTTTGTACAAGACAAATGATTCCTTTCATGTTTTTGTCTACTTTGTTATTCTCCAAAAGTAATATAGACCCCTTTTTATTTTCGTTCTCCCATAATGTCTGATGAATAGTGTTCCATTCTTTGATGTCAGCTCTCTGCAAGGACGGAAAACCAGCCAAGCTGGACACAGCTGGGCAAGATGGAAGGAGATTCACCATGCTATATCTATTATAGATTACTGTAGGTTTCAGAGCAGATGGAAATCCAGAGATACAAGCTTCTTTTGGACAAGTTGGGGCTAAAGCTACCATGGCTTGCATTTCATCATTATAAGGTTTATCTTCAATCATGACTGTGTTAATACTTTTTGTCAGTGTTACCCCTAAATGTTTGTAATTTGTTTCCCAGCTTTTGCTAAAATGCTCCACCAAAGATGGAATACCTTCAATACAAGACGTTTGAGGGCATGAGCTTGAAAGGCTCATCATATCCAATCTGCGATGAGGTAAAGTAGGTTGTGAAATTGAGGGGATGCCTGGTATGCGAGAATGTTTTGGACAAGTTGGTACCAAAGCTCCCATTTGTTCAATTTCATCCATCTCTTTTGGTGACAGAGTCATGATAGCAAGTTCAGATTTCCTTTTCTTTTCCAAAAGAAGCTCCTGTTTAGATACCCACGGTCTGATATTTACTTCACTTAAAGATGGTAAACCAGGAATACTGGACAAACTGGGACAACAGGGATAAATATCCACCATACTTGATCCATGAGAGACTACATTGTGTTGTGGCACAGATGGGAACCCTGGATTTCTGGCCTCTCTGGGACAAGTTGACACCAGTGAAATCATTTGCATCTTGTTCTTTTCATTATCCTTTGATGCATATTCCAGTAATAGTTCCTTCATCTTTGATTGTTTCTCCCAGAGTCCCTTTGGTTCTATAGGCCAGTATTTATCATCTACAGGCAATTTGGATGGCATGCCAGCAATGTTTGTCACACTGGAACAGGTTTCCAATAATGTGGACTGTTTGTACTCAATTTTAGGATTTATAAAATATGGCACACACTCAGTATTTCTGATTTCTTCATGTTTTGATGGTTTTTCCCAAGTAGCCTGGCTATACTGAAGGCCTTCATTTGTCTGCTTGGTATCAGGGAATTCAAATATTCCACTGGCTGTTGTGCATATCGGTATCATATCTACTGTCCCAGCTTCTGTCTTTGTCTTAATTTCATCATCATTGTTCCACATCATGGAAGGAAGTCTAGTGTCGATGGCAGCACTAGGGAATGATTGGACCATTTCTTTTATCATTTCCCTTTCTTCCTCTGATGCATCTCTTGTTATCTCTGTAGTTGCCTTTGGTAGCTCCTCCCATTCAATGGTCCTGTCTGTAGAACAATGTTCTGTAATCGCCTTTGGAAGCTCCTCCCATAGTACGGTCCTGTGTGTAGGTTTTTTATCTAACTGCTGCTTGGCAATATTTATTTCGATGGATGGGATTTCTGCTGCACCAGCAACAACTGGGCATGATGGCTGCAGTGAAACCATGTTTTCATGTCTAAAAAGAAGGTAAATACAAGTTAAACATAACTTTACTGTAGAAAGATGCCAAATAATAAAAGTAGTGTATTAGAGCATTCCCTTACCTAATAATTTACTACATAATTTCAACACAATACAATGCAAGCTTTTTGCAATGTACCACCACTTGGACAAGTAATCAGTGCTTCACTTCAGAGTGCAACGACAACAAATTTACACATGTTAAATTAATAACAACACTGTAATACAACTACTTTATAATAATTATAATAGGCATTTTACATTCATGCATGCAATTTCAACAAAATGTTATTCAGCCAAAACATATTCCAGCCCGTAACCTCCATTAGAGATAAAAGCTGCACTCCTGCAAGCAAAAAACACAACATCATGCCACAGCACTTCTTTTGTTGTAATCTGTATCTACTGCTATAACAGCCAGTGCTGTAAAGCCAGCATATTTCAAATTATCAAACAGAAGTATTTTTCACAGTATATCAGTATAATTCTCAGTGTTGTGCCACATAAAAATAAAGAGCAAATATCTGGAAATTAATAACTATATTTAATTAATAACTAAATGAATGTGCATACTTTTCTAAATATTTCTATTTTTTCTCTTATTTATGTATGGAAATATTTAATATATTTACTTACATTAAAAAAATCACTCACACAGTTGTAGATGATGTTGTCATCACTGTGTTGAACATATTTAGTGGGATTTCCAAACTGACTTGGTATTGTATTCTGCTGCTGTTTTGTTATTATTTTGTTTTTGTATGGCAACCTATTTTTCTCCTTAACAACTACAAATGGACCATAAACAGTAAGAAATTAAGCCTACCTCAAGAGGACATAAATTAAACCATGCAACACATGACTACACGTAAATCAAACCGACAAGAGCAGAGACCAAGTATTAGTCACTCTGACACTTAACCATACCACTCTTAGAATATCTTACTCAACCTTAATCCAAACTGAACAAATGCATAGTAATGACACCCTTTCATATGACCCACTGTATTTGACTGTCTAAAGGCAACAAAACCATGATGTTATACAGTGATATGAGCAGTTTAGGATTTTATGCCAACAGTTTCCCCCTCCCCATACAGTGATATCTGTCTTTCTTGAGTGCCTAAGTGAGGATCTAAATGGCTGAAACAAGTGTCAAAAGAGACAAATCTGTATAAATTTAGTATAAACCACAGAATAATTCTGTTATAAAACGTATAACATGTATGGTAAATGCAAATTAAGGCAGATGCTGTTGATATAGTGCAAATGCATAATTGCGGAACTGCATTAAAATCACTGCATCACTGTGCAAACCAAGACAACCCACCTCTTTCTGACACTCAAGAATAATGGCATGTCAGGAATGGAGTGCCATATTCTGCAGTGCAAGTTTCTGAAAACAGAATTGAAAAGCAAGTGTTTCAAAAAACTAACCCACTCGCATGTTAGATATGACTACAGCTTCAACTCTCACCCACTCACCCTTTTTCTAGAACAGATACTTCTGCCTCACTTGGCATCCAATAGCCCAGTTCATCTTTAGGCATCTCCAGATGTGAGCTCACATCACATTTAGCTTTCTTTGCATCCAGATCTAATCTGGTTGGACTGGCCTCATCCAATAGCATCTCAGTCCTGTTAACTCTAGGGTATGGCTGATCCACTTGGATTTCAGAATTTGATGATGGGAAGTCTCTGACAATGGCCTTGACAGGACAGGTTGATGACTCAAATGTCAGTCTTTCTTGTGCATCTTCTGGTACATCTTGGTCGGGGAATACAAACTTCATTGATTTCTCTGTGAGAGAGACCTTACAAAATGGTTGATCTTCCATTGACAGCTGTTGACCTATCAGGTTTTCAGTTCCAATTCGTTTTGTTACTGAATCCACCAATAGTGCTGTTTTAACTGGTTGAATCTGATCTAAACAGTGCACATTTGTTGATGGCATCCCCGGAATAGATGTTTTCTCTGGGCAAGATGGCACAATATTTACCATATTTGGAAGGCTCTCTACCTCAGACTCTGGAACTGTTGTTATGCCAGAACTTAAAGCAATGTTTGGACAAGAAGCTTCAAGAGTAGGAATTGCCTTCATTATATCTTTGTGAGGAGAACCGTATTTTTTGCTTAATGGACAGCAGCTATGTATCTTTATCATCACTGATGGCCAGCCTCCTATTTTAGAATCAGAAGCTCTTAACATTCTTGAGGGGAAACCAATGATATTTGACTTTCTTGGACAGCATGGCAGCAACTGCATCATATCTGGATTTTTTTCTACTATGGCATCAACAGCTTGGAGTCGTGGAGCAGATGGAAAGCCAGGGTTCAGGGCTTGTTGTGGACAGGATGGAAGCATACTCAGCATTATTTCTTTGTCCCTATATGACAGTTCCTTAACTGTAAAATCCTGGTAAACAACTCCATACCTTCTGTTCAGTGGGTTTTCCCAAATTGCATTCCTGTCCACATGCCATTTTTTTACACTATTCTTTGCGGGTAGACCTGGAATTTTACCATGTTTGGGGAAAGTGGCAAAGGAATTAAAGATTCTAGGGGGCTCTTTTATCAAAGCTTTTACTAGTCGCTGTCCTAACTTAGAAGGAATTCCAGGAATCTTAGAGTTTTTGGGACAGGGTGGCAACATTGATACCATAATTATAATTACTGCCCTTTCTCTAAAATACATCTTATGGTCATGTATGATTGATAATCTTCTTAGGTTCGGTGATGGCCTTTCCCATACTGACCTTTTGTCTGCACTCCATTCTGCGTCATCAAACCCACTGTGGAATCTAGAGGGCATTCCACAAACTCTGGAATGTCTTGGACAAGTAGGCAGCAGATTGGTAACACTTGGTATATCTACCAATGTCTGACATGGTACTGATGGAAAGCCTGGTAAACAGGCTGTCCGTGGACAGGAGGGCAATATGGATACCATATTTATTATCATATCACAATCAAGATAGGCCGCATTAACATCTTCTAGATGTAATGTAACTGGAGACTTCTTCATTGGGAGTGGCAGCGACTTTCTTTCCATTTTCCACTCTAATTGTTTGACAGCGTTTTTAAGTGACATACCAGGAATTCTCGATTCCTTTGTACAACTAGGCAATAAGTTCACCATTATTGGGCCATCAGCAAATGTGACTGTCGTAGCAGAAGGAAACCCAGGTACAATAGCATTCTCAGGGCAAGAGGATAATATCTCACTCATAATTTTAGCAGTGTTCTTATCATAAGCCAAAACTGCATTTAGAATCTGCACTTCTCTTTTGATACATGGTTTTGGGAAGTGTAAACTTTTACAGACAAACCATTCCTCACAGCTGGACAAGTAAAGTTTCTGCCCAGTCTTTGAAGGCAAACCAGGGACTCTACTGTGTCTGGGGCATGAGGGCATTACATTAACCATACTTGGCTCTTGTCGTGGAGCAGAGGGTAAGCCAAAAACTTTGGCTTTTTGTGGACAACTTATCAACATATCTGCCATATGTTTAAGGCTTTCTCTGTCTTTTGCTATCCACTGAACTATGTAAGTGTGTGTTTTCTTCTCTGGTCTCTTGTTAATCAATCTCCTCAAGGCATGCCAATCCATGTTCTCTGAATTATTTTGATCTTGACATGGCATACCAGGAGTTTGGGTCTGTTTAGGGCATGTAGGCACAAGACTGACAATACTCGGTAGTAGCATCAGGGGTTTTGTAGGGATATCCAGAATGCAACTTTTTACAGGAGATGATGGCAACATTGCTACTGAACTGAATATTTCTCCCCTTTCTAAAAATTGAGCAGCACCTGGGAACATATCTCGAATCAAAACTTCCACTTTCCTTAAAGGCTTATCAAACAAAATATGTCTGGTCATAGCCAAACCTTCACTTTGAGCAATAACTGGCTCCTTCGAGGGTAATCCAATAACTCTGGTTTTTCTTGGGCAAGTAGGCAAAAAATTAGCCATGCAAGGTTCTTGCCCTGGTGCAGATAAAGAATCACGTACACTGGGTTCTTTTTGTGGTGCAGAAGGAAAACCAGAAATTGTTGCCTTCCAGGGACAAGAAGGTAACATATTTGCCATATGTTTTATATGTTCCTTATCCACATTTGGATTCTCCTGAACCACAACACAGTTACTTCTCAATAATCTACCATATTCAAATTCCCTCAAAATATCCCAGTTGTCATTATGTGCCATAACTCTTTGTCTACATGGTATACCTGCTATCCTCGACTGTTTGGGGCATGTAGGGAGAAGACTGGCCATACTTGGAGAAACTGGAGCCTTCTGCAATGGTGCAGAAGGAAACCCAGGGACACTTGCCTTTCTAGAACATGTTGGCAACATGGCCACCATCACTTCAATCATATTATTATCACTAACAGCTTGTTCCTGAACAGAAGAAATGTATGAAACAAATGTTTCTTTTAACTGCAATGGTTTCTTCCACAAAGAACATCTGTCCCAAACAATGTTTTCATATCCAGTCGTTGATCCAGCAGAAGCTATACCTGGAACCCGGAAAATTCTGGGACATGTGGGTGAAAGGTGAGCCATGCAAGGTTCTTGCTGTAGTGCAGAAGGAAAACCAGAAATGGTTGCCTTCCAGGGACAAGAAGGTAACATATTTGCCATATGTTTTATATGTTCTTTATCCACATTTGACTTCTCCTGAACCACAACACAGTTACTTTTCAATAATCTACCATATTTTAATTCCCTCAAAATATCCCAGTCGTCAATAGGTGTCATAACTCTTTGTCTACACGGCATACCTGCTATCTTTGATTGTTTGGGGCATGTAGGGAGAAGACTGACCATACTTGGAGTAACTGGAGCCTTCTGCAATGGTGCAGAAGGAAACCCAGGAACACTTGCCTTTCTAGAACATGTTGGCAACATGGCCACCATCACTTCAATCATATTATTATTACTAACAGCTTGTTCCTGAACAGAAGAAATGTATGAAACAAATGTTTCTTTTAACTGCAATGGTTTCTTCCACAGAGAACATCTGTCCCAAACAATGTTTTCATATCCAGTCGCTGATCCAGCAGAAGCTATACCTGGAACCCGGCAAATTCTGGGGCATGTGGGTAAAAAGTGAGCCATGCAAGGTTCTGGCCGTGGTGCAGAAGGAAAACCAGAAATGGTTGCCTTCCAGGGACAAGAAGGTAACATATTTGCCATATGTTTTATATGTTCTTTATCCACATTTGGCTTCTCCTGAACCACAACACAGTTACTTCTCAATAATCTACCATATTTGAATTCCCTCAAAATATCCCAGTTGTCATTATGTGCCATAACTCTTTGTCTACACGGCATACCTGCTATCCTCGACTGCTTGGGGCATGTAGGGAGAAGACTGACCATACTTGGAGTAACTGGAGCCTTCTGCAATGGTGCAGAAGGAAACCCAGGAACACTTGCCTTTCTAGAACATGTTGGCAACATGGCCACCATCACTTCAATCATATTATTATTACTAACAGCTTGTTCCTGAACAGAAGAAATGTATGAAACAAATGTTTCTTTTAACTGCAATGGTTTCTTCCACAGAGAACATCTGTCCCAAACAATGTTTTCATATCCAGTCGCTGATCCAGCAGAAGCTATACCTGGAACCCGGCAAATTCTGGGGCATGTGGGTAAAAAGTGAGCCATGCAAGGTTCTGGCCGTGGTGCAGAAGGAAAACCAGAAATGGTTGCCTTCCAGGGACAAGAAGGTAACATATTTGCCATATGTTTTATATGTTCTTTATCCACATTTGGCTTCTCCTGAACCACAACACAGTTACTTTTCAATAATCTACCATATTTTAATTCCCTCAAAATATCCCAGTCGTCAATAGGTGTCATAACTCTTTGTCTACACGGCATACCTGCTATCTTTGATTGTTTGGGGCATGTAGGGAGAAGACTGACCATACTTGGAGTAACTGGAGCCTTCTGCAATGGTGCAGAAGGAAACCCAGGAACACTTGCCTTTCTAGAACATGTTGGCAACATGGCCACCATCACTTCAATCATATTATTATCAGTAACAGCTTGTTCCTGAACAGAAGAAATGTATGAAACAAATGTTTCTTTTAACTGCAATGGTTTCTTCCACAGAGAACATCTGTCCCAAACAATGTTTTCATATCCAGTCGTTGATCCAGCAGAAGCTATGCCTGGAACCCGGAAAATTCTGGGACATGTGGGTAAAAGGTGAGCCATGTTTGGCTCATGTTTAGGAGCAGATGGGAATCCAGGAATACTACCAGACCTGGTGCAGGATGGTGTTATGGCCACCATTTTTGCAATTCCTGTACTATCCCCATAAAGGGACCTAACATATTCTGAATACAGGAGCAATGGCAATCTCTTGCTCTGTAACTTTTGAAACAATGAGCTCCTATCATGAGTGCAAGCTATAACTTGTGACTGATGAAAAGATGGCATGCCAGGAATATGGGAATACTGTGGGCAACTTGATAGTAACTGTATCATACTTGGCTCTCTCACTGCTGCTTCAATCTGAGCTTCAGGCTGTGAAGTTGATGGTAAACGAGAATAAGAACTCGCTCTTGGACACAATGGACCAAGTTCCACCTTTGATATATACACACTATTGTCTTCGGTACAAACTGTAGAGCTTGGTAACACAAGTTCTTGTGTAACTCTCCTATCTCTTTCACTCAATGGTCTCTTATCCATCAACTGAACAACACTTTCTGTTCTCCCTTTCCCAGTAGAATGTTCTAGAGTAGAGTCCCCATCAGCCATACCAATACTTTTTGTGGAGGAAGATGCAAAATTCACATTAGAATCATCCATTTTCTCTGAGAATGTGTTTGTTGTGGGTGGCTGTACTGAGTGGATCCCAAAATGAGAGTCCAGTCTTGAAGTGACTTGGCCAGAGGCAGCTGTGTTGCCTATGATTTTCTTATCCATAATAGGCATAGGAACAACAGGACTGTTTTTTTGAGTCTCTCTTTGTGGCGTCTTCCACTGTGAGTTTCTTACACCGGACCATTCTCCAGACTGAGCTTCTGGTGTTTTGTTCATCGCCATTGAAGAAAAAGCTGATTGGCTGATTGCCATGCTCTGATTTCTAAAAGAAGTAGGGGATATCAAAGATTGATGTCAGAACAAAAACACTGAGGTGGTTTAGAAAGTTGTTAAAGAGGCCCAATCAAAATCTAAATATCTTAAATGATTTACTTTTTCATTGTAGAAGTTTACTATGATTAAAACTGAATTTTCAAGACTATTGGAAATGAAGGATGTAGCTGACAGACCACCATGACACACTTACCCCAAATCCTTTGTTAGAGCTTCTTTTTTATGCCCCACTTCTATCCTCCCTATCCGTTTTGTTTCAGATGTAGCAATTTGAGGCAAGTGCAACAAGGGTGCCGCGAGTGATCTGGAAGTAGGTTGGGGGTTGGCAGGAGAATGGGGCATATGTTGAACAGGCTCTGGTTGGGCTATTTGATTCCCTAACTGAATGGACATCTTCGACAAGTGACTTCCTGGTTCAAACAGAAACTCCTTGGCTTGAAAATCTGGGTTTTGCATAGGTGGGGAAGTGAGGGGAGGAAGTGTTGGTTGGACATTAGGAAATGTTGTTGGCCTTGATTCTGCCTGATCCATCTGTGTTTTGGGCATCTCAAAATATTGTATCCCTGGGGCTAAGGGCTTTGTGGGGCTAAGGGGCAGAAGTGAGGCCATACTCTCAGGTCTAAGGGACAAACAAATGAAGATCAGAGTCATGAGGTTGGAAGGAAAGTCTTCATCACAGTGATGCAGTCACAGCCAGAATTCCACTGAACAGCATACAAGCAAATGAGCAATGTAACATGGAGCTACATGAAATAAAATATAGGCCAAACAAACTTTTTTTGACCAATCATGGTAGGAATCACCAGGTCTTCTCAAGCAACAGTAGTCTTTTAAAACAAAACATTGAAACGCTGCCAGATCAGGCACAACAATGTACATGAACCATATTTTTGCTATGTTTCTTTCCTCTTTATGAAGGAAAGGATATTTCACCGCACAGCTGAACGAGCAATGTGAGAATATTTTGCCCTTTACAGCCAAACAAATGGGGAGTTTATTTGTTTGTGGTATTACATATTTTAGGCCGAAGCTGCTTATCCAAGCTTTACCAGTTAATGGCAATGGCAAGCCAAAACATGCTACATTACATCAGCTACCTGATCATCGTTTACAAAGTAGCCTATTCCATCAGTTAAGGGTCTCAGGAAAGATTATTTTGTTATGACCTGAAACATTATACAGAAAAAAAAGTAGATCCCAAAACAAGCTTAAGACTTATAATCTCACCCAATTCAAACAGGTAATACCTAGCAACCAACAGAAACACAGAACACAGGCATCCTTTTGAAAATACTTGTTAAGTATCAATTGTATGTCCTTTACTTCTGAAAATGATATTTGGCTCTCTTAACTAGCCTCTCAATTTACTATGGCTACACCATTCCCAGCCTCAAAAAAATCACATCTGTAAAAAATCACTGTACAAAGTATTTCTTGCTGAACCTCAGTATTGGCCATGTCATGACTTTTTCTTAACCTATAGAAATGTGTTTCCATTTTTTTTAACTATCAATTACTCTTCTATCCTTGTTTTACTGTACAGCACTTTTTTACACCTGTTTTGAAAAAGTCTTTTTCAATAAAGTTTTTTATTATCATTATTATTATTACATACTTATGATTACACAGCAATCCATTCTTAGTAATATTATGCATGCAGTGCAATTAATGTTGGGTGAAAATACTGCAATATTATTAAAGAGGAAAAATCTACCCTTGAATGCTGCAACACTGTTAAAATAGACATAACAGTGATATGCTTTGCATTTCCAGGAATATTTTGTTGTTTTACTTTGTATTGGTCAACACAAATTTGATCAGTTGTCAAGTAATAACGGGCAAGGAAATTTCATTACTTAGCAAAATGCGATCAGCTGCAAAATGTAATCACAAATTTCTATAAAACATTACATTAACACAAAACTTAGGATGTTCATTAAGATCGTATTATTGACAGGTTGTTTTTTTCTGAAGTAGAAAACAGAGGCTGCTATTTTTTGTTGAGCAATGCTGAGAAGCAACATATTAGCAGTACCAGCAACAACCAGCAAAATGTTTCACACTTAAACCACATCTAAACCCATGTCTATGTTGTTTTTCTTGAATATGTACTAGGAACTCATTAAATGTAGTAGAAGTACAAGGTGGATTGATAAAAAAAACTAAAACAAAAAAATAAATTTGAACCAAAAACCAACATCTGTAACAACTTGCTACATTTATTCACTAGACAACTACTTCTTTAATACACTTTGCACCAGAAATAGATGGCATTTACAGTCACAGTGTTGGAGTACCAGAGGGTGGAGTATTCCTTACTGTCATGCCAATCACAGCAAATATTAAAAGACACCAAAACTGATTAAAGGCAGCCTTTTAAATTTACTCACCCTGCTGATGCCCTGACAACCTCGATTCCAAATGGTGCATCTCTTTTACGTTCTGTAACCATCGATGCCTCTGGCCTCCAGCTGGCAGGGGCTCTGGGATTAGGGCCTGAACAACATCATAAAAGTTAGCCATGTAGTCATTGCATACATTGTAGGAATGACTGATTGTTGTGCAATGCATTTTGTGTTCATGCTTACTTGTAGGTGTTGTACACTGGTTATCCTCTTCACTCAGTGTGCTCAACTGTCTTTTAAATTCTAAAGGAAAAAGAAAAACATAGAGATGAAAAGGATCACACATATTAATCTGAAAGTTGATGATTAGATGCCACCACACCTGCACAGCATGTACAGCTTAAACTTTTACCAGAATGGAATCAAGTGTTTAGCTGCTTTAATCTAAACTACCAGCTGGGGGAGCCATGTGCTCAGATGGATTTTAGTTGGATTCAGTCAATAATTTGGACGTTGAACTAATCTTTTTGATTCAGTACCTTCATCTTGGTCACTGGGGGAGTCTATGGCAGTTTGGGATATATGAGGCTGAGGAGGAGGAGGCCCAGAGAGCACAAGAGCAGAGTAAGGACTTAGAGGAAGAAGTGAAGGGGTCTCTACTGAAGGAGTGACCTTAGGTCTCCGAGAAGGAACAAATCCAGAAGCTCCCTGCTGTTCCTGCTCCAGAGACTGACCAAAAGGCAGAGAGGATGAAGCTGACAGGGAGGAAATGTAATGGGACAGAAGGATAGTGGGATGGAGGAGGGGGAAAAGGGTAAGGGAAAGGAAATAGAGGGAAGGATATCAGTAACCAGTAACTAAATTATCATAGAAAGAATAAGATGTTAAAAACAAAAGGAAAAAAAATACAGGTTAGGAAATAAAAGATTGGCGATATTGTCTCTTTCTAAATCAACAATGAACTGATCCACAAACAAGTGTATCTATGCGCCAGGACCTCCAATGTTTCAAAGGTGTGACCTCAATCAAATAAACGAGGGGGCTGCGTTTGTTCATTAAGGACTAATGCCAGCACACGTCTCTCAGTATTTTTCTTCCATGTCCGTGGCACTCATTATGAATTCAATATGAACAGTGGGAATGATTACATTAAGAAAACATGTTTCAGTGTTCACTAGGATAGAACAAAAGAACACTTTGCATAATTATTGATGAGAAAGGCCCATAGGAGAGAGATCAATGGATCAAACATTTGCAAATGATGAAGTTCAAGCTCCGAAATGCCAATGTAATGAAAAACGAATCATTTGGGCACCACTATTGTGTCAAGACAGAAAAACTGTAACATTTTTCTAAATTTCTCACAAATATGGAGCGCCCTCATAGCTGAGTGGTACAGTACATGCCATATACCTGCAACGTCCCTGGTTTGAGTCCGGTAAGACTTTATAGCATGTCATACACATTTAAATATATATATAAATGCTCACAAATATACAGATTCATTGTTCAGGGGTTTTCTTAAACAGCTGGTCACTGTAGTTTTTAGCAAATGTTACTGAAACAGGAGGAAATAGTGCATTTTTCGGGCACTATTTTCAGTGGTGGATTAATACAGACTTGATGCCCTAGTAAGAACTTCTACAATAGGACAGTGTATACGCACATTTAACTTAGTAGTAGGATACATTCATTGTTGGTTTGGGTTTTTCATTTGCTGCCATTAAGAATATCAGTAATCTAGGTTATATCAAAACATATCTTCTTGCAGGACAAATTAAAGCTACAGTACATGTTAGTATAAATTAAATGAAAGACCATGAGAAGAGACACTGAGATTAAATAAAGAACAGAGAAAAAGAATGAAACGACACTAGAAACACACAGAATGTTAACAGCCGAGCGGCGAGGCTTAGGCAGATGAACTGGGTTAAAGGAGAGCAGCATTACATGGCGTCTCTATTCTCTGCTTTTTCTGCAGCACTGCTGGCTTTCCAGGATCATCAGTAGAGAGATGCAGAAACTTAGGAGAGAGCGAAGGCTGTGCTAGAGGGGCCTTAGATTTAGGAGGCCTCCATTCACTCATCCAGGAAGCTGGAAAAAAGAAAAGAAGGAAACAAATATAGAAGGATAGGGGGGGGAATACAAATAAAGGGTAGTAACAGGTGTAAGAAATGAAAGGTGTGAACTCCCTGTCCCTGTACCTGTACCTGTCTCAGGGGCAGATGGCAGACTGGTGGGTCTGGTGAGGGCAGAGCCTGGCTCCCCCCGAGAGGTAAGGCAGGATTTGGGACGTCTGAGAGCAGAAGGCGGTGGTAAAGGAGCTGGGGAGGATGAGGAGGAGGAGGAGGAGGAGAAAGAAGAGAAGGAAGGAACACTTGGTGCTGTCCGGGCACTGGGGCACGCTGAGAGAGAAAGAATGAAAGAAAAGTAAGAAAGGAAAGTGATGGAAAATGTCAACAAGAAAGCAACCAAACTTTGGACGTGTGTCTTTGTACCTGTTTGTGAGGTATCAGAGACAGCAGGGGGATGGGGGGATGGATCAGAGGGTAAAGAGGAGAGAGTAGAGGTGGAGAGGGCTTTAGAAGGGGTGAAGGTAGAGATAGCCTGAGCCTCCAAGCCCTCAGCTGGAGAGGAGCCACTGTGGAAGCTATGGGGTCTTCGAGGAGCTGAGATGGGCAGCAGAGGTCATACAGGAGGTAGCAGAAAGAGAATAGAAAAGAAGAGAGTGGGAACCAAAATACAAAAATGGTGAGTGAAACTAGAAACACAGAATTTTAAAAGCCAACCAAACTGTAAAAAGAGAACAGCAAAAGAATGAAACAGACAAATGTGCTGATTTGGAAAAGCCCAACTTATAATAAATAAATAATGCTTTAAACTTGTCTCACACAAGGGAATATAGTTCAATATCATTGGTTTCAAGAGTGTGATTAAAAAGCTCTATACCACTCTCAGGTAAATCTGTGTTAAGGTCAGCTTTCCTGCTTCTGTCCAAAGTTCAACAATACTTCACCTCTAAAGCTCACTGATTAACACATTGTGTTGTACTTATTAGCAGTCTTAGGTGGAGTTGCATGTTTAAACTATTTCTTGATTAACAATGCATGCATTCACCCAGCACTTCAGTACAGCATCCCCTGGCTACTGTTAGTGAGCTCAGGTTTTTGTATTTGTCTTTGTGCAGGCACAATGATACCCAACCTGGAAATCTCACAGAAATGCTGTGCACAGTCATTTGGTCTGCCTGTTTTTCAGCAAGAAATACCAGCAAGTAATTCCCCCCAAAAACCAGTGCTGGAAGTATCCTTTAACAAGAAAAAGTACCAATACAGTAATGTAAAAATATTGCATTAAAATTAAAAGTTCTGCATGAAAAATCCTACATTAAAAGTATTATGAGCGATGTAGTATGCAGTATTACAGTAAAAGTACTGCAGTATTATGAGTGATGTAGTATGCAGTATTACAGTAAAAGTACTGCAGTATTATGAGTGATGTAGTATGCAGTATTACAGTAAAAGTATTGCAGTATTATGAGTGATGTAGTATGCAGTATTACAGTAAAAGTACTGCAGTATTATGAGTGAAGTAGTATGCAGTATTACAGTAAAAGTACTGCAGTATTATGAGTGATGTAGTATGCAGTATTACAGTAAAAGTATTGCAGTATTATGAGTGATGTAGTATGCAGTATTACAGTAAAAGTACTGCAGTATTATGAGTGATGTAGTATGCAGTATTACAGTAATACTGCAGTATTATGAGTGATGTAGTATGCAGTATTACAGTAAAAGTACTGCAGTATTATGAGTGATGTAGTATGCAGTATTACAGTAATACTGCAGTATTATGAGTGATGTAGTATGCAGTATTACAGTAATACTGCAGTATTATCTTAAAGACGGATCAGATCATAACTTAGAGAACAACAAACTATATCAGCACAGAGTCTGCCAGAGTAATGTATTCAAATAGTCTTCACAGGCCTGGATACAGCCCTGTCAAGATGTGGATGGAGGAAGCCAGAAGCATTTCTGCACTGACAGACAAATTTACTGTCACAAGGGACTGTCACTGTGGAAATGGAACAGATCATTTCAGACATTTGGTAAGAAATTTCAAATGGATACTGGGCAGAGCTCAGTGACTCAAAATGATGACATTCGGATCCATCACTGGCAATCAGTGTTATGATTTTCATTTCAGGTGTCTCAGACCAATGTATACCACGTTACATAACTCTGGATTGCACATTTGCAAAGGCAGTACTTGTTCATTTAATTTCAAGAAACAAGGTCTAGATCCAGGTCTTCTTGACATTTATACCAACTTCCATGTGGGAACAAAATCCAGAGTTTGTTTTTGTTCCACTTTAAAGCCTAACTCTACATGCCTAATAGTGATAATCCACTAAACCACAGGACCAGCCTGCTATGGTAGATTAACATGAATTCCCTTGTATGTTTAAGTGTACAATCTACAATAAATGTTATTATAAACTTAATGTTAAAAGCAGCTTGTTTGAGATTAAAGCTGTGTCTTGTACCTTTACCTTATGTGGCCAATAACAATTGTGTGTCAATTACTGTAACCCTGGCCTATATTTAATTATCACATTAAGAAGGTACTTGGAAAAATGGAAGATTAAAAAAAGAGAACATATGTAGCAAATGTAGCATCTCCATGATACTGTAAATTCTCTATTAAAAGCCAGTATTGAAACAATAGCATAACCAGCACGAACAAATGAAGGATGATTGTTAATAAAGTCCTGGTTAAAACATATTAAGGAGTGGCTCACATGGCAAATTCAGTATAATGTACATTTCCATCAGTACAATCAGAAATACTCATATATTATTTCCAGTCACTTCTCCCTGTTATAGTCACTGTCCCTTTTTATTAGGTTACAGTAATTAACCTTGAATGAAATGTAACATTTCCTGCAGAGGTTTCAAATTATAAGCCTACTTTAAATTCAGTTAGATTACCATTCTGGACTGGGAGGGGTTATGCCCTCCAGCGCGAGATTTAAGTGTTTAGTTATTGACAGCAGCTTAACAGCATTTTGTTGTGACAAATAGAAGCAACTGGAAATAATTAGTAAATAATCCTGATAGAATTAGTGCTGTGGAAATGTACATTACACTGAATTTTTACGGAAAATTACAGCAAATCAGAAGAGGGAGGCTTCTTTAAATATGATACGATATGCTTATAAATTCCTTTATCTAATTTGTGCCTTGTCCCATATAAAGGTCTGAAGTAAATAAAGTCCCTGGACAGCATTAAATGATGAGGCATAAAATAATCTGATCCTAAAGAAACAAGACCACACAAGATAAGAAATATCTGATTACCGATACCTGATCCGACAACGGGCTGGAAGATTTTGGGAAGCGCAGGAGGGTGAGCACGTGTAAAGGCTGGTAATGAGTAGGCATAGGGGGAGGGCCGAGCCTGCTGAGTAGTGCTGGCTGGTGGTCGTGTGTGGGTTCGCAATAATGTGGATGGGACAGAGGGGTCTGAGAGATCGGGCAGAGGAGGACGAGACGGGGCCGAGATGGCGGAGGAAATGCCAGAGGACGTTTTCCTATCCATCTCTGAGGTTACTGGGTGGAAGATAGGAGATGAGATGAATGGGGGAGGAAGGGGTGAAAAAGAGGAATGACATTGAGAAAGTGATTGAAATGATTGAAAATGGTTGAAAAGAAAAGAGAAGCAGTAAAATAAAGACACATGAAAGTGAAAATGTAGGAATGAGGTTTTGCAGTATCTTTGAAGAAACCCATAAATAAAGCAGCAGTAAAAAAGAGTTAGATATGGGGAAATGAAAAGAGGAAGAATGAGATAAAAAGAAAGTTGCTGAAATGGACAGTGAAAGCACTCATATGCTCTAAAAGCAATAAAACTACACAGTAAAAAAAAAAAAAATTTGACGGCTTTAACGCTCCAAAACCTCAATTTTGATGTCATTTTCATGTTTTAAGAAACTATGCCAGGTCAAGGGGACCAACTAGGAAGGCACACAAGTAAATCAGGGAACAGGAAGTTACCTGTGGGGCCTGATACAACTGCAGGCCTCCAAGCCAGGTCATGTATTCTTGTAGAGGAAGGGGCTAAAGCTGAAAAGAAAAAGAACAGAAAAGAAAAAGGTACAGCAGGGAGAAAGAATAAGTGGAAAGGGAACTGAGTTTTTAAATAGATAAGAAAAGAGGAAGCAGCAGTTAAAGGGAAACAATTCAAAGAGGAATAAGAAAGGTGAGAGGGGACATCCCTGCCTGACTCCTTGTCGTTTGTAACTCGCTAATTGCTGTGCATACATTCCTGCGCTATATTTCATGCAGCAACATTTTAGTTAGAATAGATTTCATCAGGAGAAAAGTGCAAGGGAGTGCTGGTGTTTATGTGGAAGATGCTGAAATTGAAATTAGAGACACTAACGTAACAGAACGTCTTAATTTCCTTCGGGATTAATAAAGTATCTATCTATCTATCTGTCTATCTATCTATCTATCTATCTATCTATCTATCTATCTATCTATCTATCTATCTATCTATCTATCTATCTATCTATCTATCTATCTATCTATCTATCTATCTATCTATCTATCTATCTATCTATCTATCTATCTATCTATCTATCTACCTACCTACCTACCTACCTACCTACCTACCTACCTACCTACCTACCTACCTACCTACCTATCTATCTATCTATCTATCTACCTACCTACCTACCTACCTACCTACCTACCTACCTACCTACCTACCTACCTATCTATCTATCTATCTATCAATCATACCATAGCAACCACTCCATTAACAACTACTGATTTCAAAAGCAACAAACCTGGCAGGCAAAGGTATTGTAACATAAAACAAATATTGTGCTATGGGTACTGATATGTAACAGACATACCTTTCCTCTAAAGTAACATTCAATTATTATCCTTATTATTATCATGTTTTAAAATGCACAAACTACAAATAGAGACTACACATAAAACCGCCTGAACAGAAGGGTTTCTAAATATTGGAGGAAAGGAAAGTGAAAGTGAAATATTAGCCAGGCTCCTTCATCTTTTTGTTACAATCATTTGTTCTGAAAGTTTTAAATTCACGCTACTTGAAAAAACATTCATCATTATTGTCCACATACGTTTTCAATCGGATTAATTTACCTCAACTCACCATATGCTTGACTCTCATTGGCTATTACAGCCTGTATTTTGGAGCAAGAGTGGATATCAACAACAGAGCGATAAAAAATCAAATGAAAATATAAAACAATATAGGCAGTTATTTTTGTAATTTAGACATTAACTTACATATTTCTTTCGTCATTTGTTTATTTAAAATAAGTGGTTACTCACAATGTTTAACCCTTACATACTGTTCATATTCTGACGCAGCTTAATAGCTTTATAATTAGTGCCTATAGCAAATGTTCTTGTTTTGGTTTAACACTATTCATTTATAGTGAAAATACATTCTGAATCACACTATATTATTATCTCATATTATCTAAAACAAGAACATAACAGCCATAATTATTTCTATTAATGTATTGAAAGTGAAGGATGCAACCTTTGAATGGTAGGTTTCATGATAACAAACATGTATACCAGCTGCATAAAAATAAATCATTTTGAAATATTTCAATTTTGCACTGGGACACTTTAGGAAAAGACATACAATTTAAGGCTTAAAGAATGTTATTTAAGGTGTCTGTATTGCTTTCAGTTGGCAATATTGGTCAAATTTGACCCTAACAGTATGTAAGGGTTAAAACATGTGTTACAATTGAGAAATAAACTTTTCAGCAATCAGTGAATAAACTACAGTATCTAATGACGTCAATGTTTAAATTACCTCAAACATATATTTTGATGAAGATGCAGTACTAGTCAAAAGACACACACTCCCATTGTATTTAAAAAAAAGATAATATCAGTGAAATATCAGCTGATTTATCTGTCACACTGCAACAGATGATTGGAGCGACTCCAGAAAGTGGGTTGAGCTCACAAGGGTCTGCTTCCCTTCTTGTTTTTGTGAATCAAAGAATTCAGTTTATGTCATTTCACCAGTACTACCTGTGCCATGACTACTACATCTAAAGTAACCTAAAGTTAATATCAAAATACTATTTTGAAAATGGGAAAAAAAAAGACAGTGCTTACATGTATTATTGCCATATTATTTGGCATGTTTGACCCACATGACTGACACCCAAATACTTGAAGAAATACGGACCTTAAATATATATTACCGTAAATATTAATTATGGTCACTTAAATCAGCCTCATCCCATCAACAAGTCAGATATTTGTCATTGAGTTCAAGTAAGCCTCCTGTAAGGATTTCATTTCTGAATATCAGAGGTAAAGATCAGCCTCTTACCAGACACAGCAGTAGCTTGTCCACTTCCGAAGCCGATCCTCCTTTCCTCGCCTTCGTCATCACTGTCATTAAAATCATCTAGATTGCCGATGTCACTCTGTTTCATACTCATTAGACTGGCCAAACTCTGCATGTCCTCATCTCTGTGGAGAGTAGAGAAAGAATCATCTTAAAACACTACATGTATAAAAAATATCCAGAAACATAAATATTGATCTTAAAAAAAACGATTATGGACCCTTGTTTCAACTTACGTTGCTTTGCCTTCCTTGAGAAAGACACAAGAAAGGTTCAGTTTCAGTGTGGCTTCTACCACTTTAACAGACAGCGGTTTGAGCTTCAGTGTTACATCATACTGGGCCGGTGTGGCGCTGGCATACTTCTTCATATTGACATCAGCTGATGCCAAAACCTTACGACGGCCTTTTGTCTCCTGCCAAGTAAAACAAATGGATAAGTAAGTCAGACTTGAACAGGAGGGGATCCTTTCTTCAGTCAGACTTTTCCAAATAAAAAATTAAAATAAATAAATCAAATTAAGCAGACCAAAGGATGAGACAGAAATGGCAGACTCACATTTTCAATGACAAAAGTCCAATCCTTGTCCTCAAACTCCTCTGCAGCAGGGTCCTGTTAACAGACAAATCATTTATGGATGCCTTAGCCATGCTATTAATAACTGAGTTATGCATTTCCCTTTTATAATCCAAATTATTCATAAGATGCTACCAACTTTTAACTTTAAACTCCATACCTTGAAGAGTGTAACAGTGATGTCCAAACTCTCTGGGACCTGCCACATCACCAGGCCTCTGTAAGGGTTCTTTATCCCAGGCTGCCAGCTGTGCAGCTGATAGAAAAAGGTAACACAAATAAAGAGTTCAAGTTCAAAACTGTTGCCCAAAAATTCAAAAAGAATCTTTCTCTGCATGAAAGGTTCATACCAAATCACTGCCATGGCTTAAGCTGATTATGCAATTATAACAAGTTGTACAGTATATGGGTGAAGATGGTAACTCCGGTCCTGTGTCTGCTGTCAGATGTACATTTCCACCTAGATCTTTCTCCGCTCTCAGTGGATGCTGTGAGTGGTTTCGGTCTGTTCACAGACAGCTGGTGGTCTTGTGAACAGTCTTTCTTCTTTCACTGATGTAATGTTCCAAACAGCTATCACATGTGTTGTTATAGTGATGTCATAAGTCCATTTCGTCCACTAACCACAGGGTTGGTGGTTTAATCCCAGGCTCTTACTGTCCATTTGTAAAACTGTCCTTTAGAAAGTCATTCAACCCCAAGTTACTCTCCATGGTAAGGCCTTGTATGGCAGTTCTGCCACCATCGGTTGAGTTTGAAAGGGTGAATGAGAGGTATAAATTGTTATGCGCTTAGTCTTTTAAGGTAGAAAATCGCTGTATACGTAGAGTCCATTTACCATGTCAGAAGTCCACCCCTCTACATTATTCTAGCATTTAACATTAGATGAATCATGTAGGCAAACCAAAATGCTTGTGTTATTTCAACTTCTACGATGTCTATAATACATGTTATCATCTCAATCTTCATCTCTTATGCACAAATCAATTTAATAAAGAAGGAAACACTGTGTCTATGCTCCCTACAGTGCACCAGGTGTCAAATATCATGCAAGCACCCTTACATAAATGTCCCTACATGTCTGAATACAGTCATAAGGAACATTGATATGAGAGATACCTACTGTATGTCTGAATGACAAAAAGCCATCATTTAATAGAAAACAGCAATGTTACATTTTCCATGTGTGATAAGAGTTATAACACAAGTCCAGTCTTCCTCTCAGGAGGGTCCGGTCTCTTAAGGTGTTGAATGGTTTGTGGTAGTGTAAGTGTTCACACCTTGTGACTTGAACACTCTGGTTAGATGAGCTGACAGTAATGTCACGTACGACTACCGGTCTTAAGTTTCATCATTCACTCCTTATATCATTGACTCGAAACTGCTGCACCTCCCTGTGTATCCTCCTTCTCACTGATCAAATGGTGGTTTCTGTATAGGAGGTTCCTCATCACTTCTGTTTAATAAGTGGCTTTGACAAGGAGCTATGAGGTCTCCATATGCTACCACTTGTCACAAGACACCTGAGCCACCTCCATTGACTGAAGAAGACCATGAGATGCAGTTGAAAGGTCAGGAATGAACCTTCATGCTCAAATTAGATATGTTGTATAAACTGAACAATCTGGCCTGTGAAGGACACTAAAGCAAAGGGTCATGTTGCGACCAAAGTACCAATTTTGGCCGAAAAAGTCAAGCAGTCACCAAAACCGAATGCTTATGAACGTATTTCTTGTCATTCTCCTTCATTGTGTTACCTTCGTGCTGTGTCGTCTGTTTCTCCTGATCCATACCACTCTCAGTTTGTCGGGCTGCCTGGAATCACAGCAGAGCATAAAAAACAACACATCAGTTTTTCTGTGTACATCCTGATACAAAAAAAACAACTTTCACCACTCCTTATGGTACATCAGCATTAATGTAAAATACAGAAACTATTACCCAACTATTACTAAACCCAAACTATTTCTACACAGAGATATGTCAACAGGTTTCAGAAAGGATGTTTCACTTCCTTTTCAGTTTGACTGCTGACCTTTTGAGACTGTATCTTAGTCTCCACGGTGAACAATGTGACATTTTGATCACAATGAGCGTGATGACGATGATGTTCACTCATTCACGAATCTCTACATAATGACCAAAATTAACTCTACGTTAGCAGGAAAAGTGAGATTTTTGATATCTATTCATTCTAAATATTACATCATTGATACTGTTTGTTAAAGAAAGGCAGTGCACATGTCATTGTTGCACTGTGCAAATTTTTTAATGGTACTATTGACTTTAAACACTCACATAAACACACAAATAACAAGGTAGCACACAGTGAGTGATTTTGTCTGCATTCTTTGAGCTAAATGCTAACATCAGTATGTTAACGTGCTAATAACGACAATGTTAACGTGCTCATATTTAGAAGGTAAAGTTAGCTGTGGTCACTATGCGAGTTTAGTGGGTTAGCATTCTAACATTTGCTAATTAGCAGAGCTGAAGCTAATGGGAAATGTCATTCGTTTTATGGGTATTTTGTCAGAACCTGGATTGGATAAATGAAAAATAAGTGAAGTGTATCTAACAATGGTGCTAGATGAATAGTTCAATTTCTTCCGTTCATTTCATCTTAAAGGGAACATGAATGTACAAACATGTTGAGACATTTCACTTAAAATCACCAGTGTCAACAAGTGTCACTACAGGAAAAGTCAGAGGTGTCATTAGGGTTTATCCTTTGTGGAACGTAAATGGCTGAACAAAATGTCATGGTATTCCACCCATTATTTGCTGAGATATTTCAGTCTGGACTAAAGTGGTGGACCAACCAACACTACCATTCCTAGAGTCCCTAGCAAGGCTAGAACACTGCTTTCCAGGAAGTACTAGTAATGAATTTTCATCCCTCTTTCTGTAATGGGACATAAGGGCACTTCAACAATGAAATGTACCATTGTCTGTGATCTTATTTATTTTCTGTTCATCTGTGTGTCCTCTTACTATTCTTTCATAGCTGCATCAACCCATTGTACCCTGAACTATCAGGACATTTCATCTAATTTCATTTACTTTAATAATGGGGGTGGAGCACAGGCGTTACTCCATCAGGAGATGATAGCTTGTCAAAAACAGGCCAAAAAACAAACAGCATACACACAAGACCATCTGTGTGCTTTGAAAAAACTGAAGTGAAGATCTAGGCAACGAGAAAATGAAAACCTTGTGACTGTGTGAGCATATACTCAGTGACAGAGAATACCAATACTTGGGATAAACAGCTGTATTTGGAGTTCTTTAATATCATATACTAGGACACTTTTAACACAGTTTTAGAGGGTCATTTTTGATTATTACAAGTAGTTTATGTCTTATTTATGTAGTTTTGACCCTTATTTACATAGGTAGTAATAACTGCTGAGACGTGATGGGGCAAGAGACTTGGATATATTACTGAAGGGGCCTACTGGACATTGACCCAGGGGGGTCAGAGGACAGCAGCAATAGCTTCTTTTTGAAGTCTTAGTCGGTAGTCAGTCCTTATTGTAAAGTCATAAAATGTATTAAAAGCTGGACAGCACATATTAACTTTAGAAGGCCTCCATTAAAATAAGTGAAGTAATTTAAATATTTTACAGCAGAATATCTTTGCTTTAAGAGTATATAACATATAATATAACATTGTATAGCTCTGTGCCTAGGGGCCCATTGTCTCATAATTAATCAATAGGAACACAAGCAGACAGGTAATAGGCCTTTCTTAATACACACCAGTCCAAGTTTGGACCTGCATACTTGGGAGTTCAAACTTGGCAAGTTCAATTCAGGACACTAAACTGTAGAGGACAGGAGGACACAGTATACCTAACTTTACTCTGAAAAAATAACCTCAACTCAAAGGTCTAGGAACAGACTGTTTCAGAAGAAAAAAATAACCTAAAACATAAAACTATGCCTTCATAAAAACTAATGCAGACAAATATGAGATTTCATCAGTGACTGTCAAACTGTATCATCCAAAAGGAATTAGATGATGAAATACTACGAAAAATGGTAAATAACCAAAGGGCTGCAGAGCTCAGGCTGTTCACCCAAGGATGACGATGGACATCTCTCAAGAGCTAAGCTTTCAGCAGCTGAGATGACCAACTGGTTTCACCTGGCCAGCAAGTCCTCACATCTCCCTAAACATCAGAGCAACTTTCCTAATAGGCATTCTTTAAATTGACAACATATTGGAAATCTAATTGGTTACTTTCATACCTGATAAAATATCAAAACCTGATAAAATGACATTATAGGCCTAGCCTGGTTCAAAATTGCCACCAGTTGGCACGAAATGTATTGTGGGATACTTGGCTGTCCTAAGTCAACACGAGACAGCTTCATAAGTCTCCTCCAGCAAGAACGCTGCTGGTCATTTGGACTATTCTTGGCTAAATGCAGGCTTTAATAAGAACAGTATTTGGGCTGTGACCGATGACGTTTCAAATGAGCAACCGGGTCGATATAGATCAAATCTTTATATAGATTTATGATTTAGTGAAATTTACAGCAAATATTTTACAATGAAAGTTTTCTGGATAAAATACACAAAAAAGGAACGTCCATTTCTGGCTAATCCAGTTTATTAAATGCTTGGCACATCACATTGAGGCAACAATTCTCTAAATTTAGTCTTATCATCCCACACACCCCCTTTTTTTAAATATTTATTTTTGGGCATTTTGCCTTTTTATTTGATAGTAGTTGGCTGAGAAGCCGACAGGAAACAGAGAGAGAGAGAGAGGAATGACTTGCAGCAAAGGTCCCTTGCTGGAACTGAACCAGGGACGCTGCCATTATGTGGCATGTGCTGTAACTACTCGGCTACCAAAGCGCTCCATGTCACACAACTTTAAAAAAAAATGTTTTTTACTACTGTTGAATGTTATGTACTTATTTGTCATCCATAGCTGCAAATTATGGAGATGAGCAGTAAAGGTACTGGAGAGGAGAGTAGAAGTGGGCTAAGTGGACAGTGAAATGGATATGATAATGTTGGAAGATTTTGCCAAGAGGGAGGAAGTACATAACAGACAGGAGTGGTCCCAACACTGAATGATAGAGTGTGGTATAAAAGGCTGTGGTGGGGTCAAGGAAGATGAGGGTAGAGAGTTAGAGAGATAGTTGTGCATGTGTATTATTGTTATTCAGGTGGATCTCACGTCCTAAGAATCATCCAGATAAACTCTTGGTTTGTTTACAACCTTGTCCTAACACTTAACTGCTCATGCTGCTTGACTCAATCCAGATCTCAACTATTACTTACAATGACTAATACAAATATTGGTCTTAACTGTGAAAATAGATAGAATAAAATAGCATTCATTAGATATGGTATGAATAAATTGAGTCCTCAAAATAAAAGGTATCACTGTTATCAATAGTGGCCCCTTAAAGTCTAGTAACAGTAAAGTTAGGCCATGAGCTTCATAACAAATGTGTGGATTGGTTAGAAAGGTTATGAGAGAGAGAGCGAGAGAGAGAGAGAGAGAGAGAGTGAAGAAAAAGAGAGAGAGAAAACAGAAATAGATGTCTGCCACGAACTACCATGAACTTCACAGAGGCTTAATCGCAATCCTACACCTGCTGCACTATCTATCATAGAGACGTTTCAATAGTGTTTTTAGCTCCAGTGGTGTGTAGATGAGAGCTTTGCAGAGTATGGTTACTTAAAACAGAAATGCACCACACACGTACACACGTACACACATAACATCATATCACACTCGTATCAGACCTGGTGGCTGCAAATATAACTCCAATGTTTGTTTTCATGTGTTTGAAGTAGAAGGTTTTGGAGATTTACGTTATGAGGGAGAAGTGCTGGATGAGTGAGGGAAGTTGTAACTAGTATTCACAGACTGTCTAAATCCTCAGATACTGGTCTGCTGTTGAATGTGAAAGGTTATTGCTGATCAGTTCAGGATAACAGCCTGTCTAGCTGATCCACATTTTACACATTCTTATCATAGACCGCAGAAAGAACAAACATACTGTCTGTGATGTCACCCCATGACTTCCTCAACTTTAAAGCCCTTCACACCCTCATGATACAACCTCACAGGTGCTTTTTTTTTTTTTTTTAAACTTATCCTGCCTGATTCGCCATTGTGTTGGGACTTTGTTTGATTGACATCTCCTTCACTATACTGCCTGCTTTCCTGCACCTGCTAGGGAAAAAGAAAAACACGGCCACCTGATTCCCTTCAATGAGAGCACTGAGTTGGAACAGTGTGGGTGCCAATGATGACAGCATCGGCAGAAATAAAAACAGGGTCATCCAGCAAAAAAATTGGAGCAACGTAATCCTAATTGTTGGAGTTGGAGTACTTTTATTAACCACTGTGCAGTATTAGAGCCTCAGATTAGACTGGCTGCCAGCTGTTCTTTTAATTGATTTTAAGATCCAAGTAATTACATTTAAAGTACTTCTTGGCCTGGTCTCAGATTACATCTCTGAGCTACTCTTCCCTTATCAACCTGCCTGAGGTCCTCAGATAGGACTGCTCCTAATGCAAGGTGGAGGACTAAAGGACACAGAGCTACCTCTGTAAGGACTCCGCTATTATGGAACCACCACCTGTACATTCAGGATCTTCTTTTTGAAAAGTCACTCTTATCATAAGGCTTTCTTCAAATCTGTATTTATTGATTTACTCTTATTTAACTTTAAAGATACATGTGGTTTGTATTTGGCATTTTATTCTGTCTGTCTCGTTAAGTGTCATAAGTGCTGTATACATCAATATGATTATAAGGGTGAGGTAAGGGTTTATTGATCCCCCGAGAGGGAAATTCAAAACTGACACAGTATTCTTGTAATAAGTGATAATAAATACAATAATAAACAATCTCTAAATACTATATACAATAAAAATAAAAAAATACATTCCTGGGATTAAACAGTAAGGGAGTGGGAGGTAGTGGGAGCGTTGGTGTTGTGATTATGATTATAGGGTCATTTCTGTTTATTAAAACTTTGGTCATTGTTTCTATTGCTACTGAGATCTCAGAACAAGGTGACACTTTTACTTGCCTTTACTTATTACATTATTATTATTCTATGTATACGTATGTATATGTGTGTAGGTATTTATGTGGATAGATATGTATATAGACACATAGATATATATATTGTGTGTGTGTGTGTGTGTGTGTGTGTGTGTGTGTGTGTGTGTGTGTGTGTGTGTGTGTGTGTGTGTGTGTGTGTGTGTGTGTGTGTGTGTACTAGGTATTCCTAATGTTGTGGGGACTTAAATCTGTTCACACAGTTATGTTATGGGGACTCGCCTGTCTTATGGGGACAAAAAGCAAGTCCCCTTAAGGTAAATGATTTATTTTAGGGTGAAGACTTGATTTAAAGTTAATATAAGTTTAGGGTTATGTTAAGTTTAGGATAAGGGTTAAGATTAGGCATGTAGTGGTTATGGTTACGGTTAGGATAAGTGTCCAGTAAATGAATGTAAGTCAATGTAATGTCCCCTGAAGTGATGGAAACATGGTGTGTGTGTGTGTGTGTGTGTGTGTGTGTGTGTGTGTGTGTGTGTGTGTGTGTGTGTGTGTGTGTGTGTGTGTGTGTGTGTGTGTGTGTGTGTCTACAAACACAAGCGGTAGGCTATAAATAAATAAACTGAATAGTTCAACTGAAACAATCTGAAAATATTACCCATGCTGTCTCTTGTAACATCATCACAGTTTACAGATCCACTTCCTGCTTCAACTTTGACCTAGAAAGTTTGACTTGCCATAACAAGTGTATTCAAGTGTCCCAGTCATTTATGATAGTGTGACAGTGAACCAGCATGCAAAATATCAGGACCCTGAAACTTAAGCAGCTATGTAGAATTCAGCCGTCATACCTGTTCTTTTCCTACTGTGACCTCTTCAAATGTCTGCTGTGAAAAAGGCCTATGAGGGATTATTGGAGATATTTCAAGTGTTTTAACTTTTAGTTTGTGCTTTAGATCATTGGGCTTGTTTGAACCTGTCTGATCATCTGATTGCTTGAATTTTTTACCATGTTGGGCCTATTTGTGTCACTATTCCCAGACTACTTGGGAAAAGAGACAATAGGCCAAAATGATTTAGAAAAATAGTGGTATTCATATCATTGATATAAAAAGTTTTTAAAAATCACTATTTGGTGGAGCTGTTAACAACTCATAGACATCTGAAATGTGAGCCGACTACACACTGCTTTATGGATTCATCTTTAACAATGTGTTGTATTTTAAAAGCTTGTTATATTATCCATTGTGTCAAATCTGTCAAATAAATGTAGTGGAGTAGAAAGTACAATATTTCCCTCTGAGATGTAGAAAGTAGCATCACAAGTACAAGTAACTCAACATGTACATAGTACTTGAATACTTTCCACCACTGATAAAAAAATAAAATCTACACACAACCCTTAGCAACAAGTAGTATACTTGAAGTTCATTTTATTAAGTATGCTTGAGTGTAAGTATAAGTATAGCAAGTATACTACGGACCATAGTGTATTAGAAAGTATAATAATTTAATACCTCTTCGGACTAAATTGGAACATTTTTAAGTTTATAAAAGTACACTTTCAAGTATACAACAAGTACACTCATCTATATACTACTAGTGTACTAGGTTTCTACTTCTAGTCCACATGTTAGTTTATTGAAGTATACTTAAAGTATAGCACAAGTCCACTCTTCTATTTACTGCCATTGTACTAGTTATATACTATATGATGTTGAACATATAAGTTTATAACAGGGGTAATACCTCAAAGCTAATGTTTTTATTCTGCTAAATGAAATGTAAGCACGAGTCAATGACTTGACCTTATTCTGTACTTGGATCCAGATATACTAAGTATTAATACTTTGTGGCAGAAAGAAGTAAAAAGTATACTAAAGTACAAGTAGAAGCTTTAGTATTAAAATATAAGTGTAAGTCTTAGTATTAATGTACTTAGTCTTAGACTTTTCTTTAGCCAAGTATACTTCACTATACTATTTTTAAGTATATAAAATATAGTATATAAAAAGTAAACTTCAAGTATACTGCCTCAGTTTTAGTATAAAATAAGTATACTCATAGTACACTTGAGTACACTACTTTTTGCTAAGTGAATCTAAGCAACACAGCCCACTGAGTATCTAAAATCACTCTGAACACACCTTTGTTATTATTATTATATTAGTGAAGATAGTCTGGTGTCTTCCAGTAACAACACAGTTTAAACAATGTAATAATCTGAGCAGATGTCTCATCAGCCAGAATAAATCAATAAATATCCATCTTTACATCTTTAGAAACACTATAGTATAGAGTTAGGTAGTTATGGTTATGCTGGTTTCACTGCTGTCTCTTCAATGTTTTATCCATACGATTCATTCTTGTCACACATAATAATAGACAACCATCAGCCAGTCATTTACACACTCTGATAAAATGACACACTTCACATTAGGGTTGAGGTTGGAGCCTGGCTGCTTCATGTTCTTTGGTTTCACAGAATCACATGATGTTACATAAAGTGTGAACATGTGGGATCTGTTCTGGCGGTGAGATGTCATAGTTACTCAAGAACTACTCTCTGGCTTTGGAATCACTGTATGAGGACAACGAACCGATACTGAGACATTTACCAAACACAGCTAAATGATCTTCAACGTCATTAAACCCTGTGTGATCACATTTAGTCCCAGGAAGCCAGTAAGAGAGATCCCTGTGATCAGAAATATCATATTCTCTGGGATATTCTGTTAAATTGAATCATAGGCGAAAGTATGGAAGTTCATTTCTGCCAGTAAAAATAAAAAAAACTGATTAAAAATTAGAAATGAATAAAAAAAAATAAAGATGTACATTGTAATTCAAGAGTGTGACCTACTAAGTCATAATTATTAGATATTATTAATTTATTGCTAAAATAAATGATTTAATCGTAATTATAAGGTCAATACCAAAATAACTGAAGTCATGGGAGGCAGGCAGACTAAAAACTAAGCTTACTTGCCTTGATTGAGGTTTATTCACTGCACAGCACTGTACCTGCTGACTACGTTACATTATTTATTACATTACATTACATTATAATCTCATCATTTCAACCCTCGTCCTCCTGGCTCACACAGGCAAAAACACAAAAATGAGGTATAGTTTCATTTAAATGAGGCCTATTAACCATAATTTCTCACAAAATAGGCGTATAACCTGTAGTAATAAGTTGCAATAGAGTTGACTAAAAAGGTCTAACATATAATTGGGGGAAAATGTATACCTTATGCTTTATAAACAGTCAAACCAGACCAATCAACAACAATCGCAGCAGGAAGACAAATAAGTTTATCTTATTACATTATTTTCCCTTACCATGAGTGCTTATTTTTTATTTTGGTCAGTCCTCATATTTCATCTTTTTTTTTTTTCTGGAAGAAATGGGCTTCAGCATAAAATTAAACTCTTTTAAGAAAAAACCCAAATTACCAAATAGCCTCCAGAACCTAGAAAAAAAACCTTAAAAATCTCCACGACGACCAAATAAAAAAAAATAGGAAGTCAAAAAGATTTGACTCATAATCTCTCTCTCTAATTTCTTAAATCATAATAGTGAATCATACTACTGATCTTTGATCACTTTCACTCATCATATTTGACTTTGGTTGAAAAACACTGACTGCATAGACTCTGATCTTACACTTGCAGTCTCACTTCTCCATGTATTGAATATGTCATATCATACTATTGTGAGCCTCAGATAATAACTGTAATACAGAACAATTATAATATATCAATTCTCACACAGAGTGAGCAGATTGACTCTATGACAGGATCAGCCAGGAGCAGGAACGTGTTGATACAGGTCGGTGTGTTTAACACTTCATGAGAATTACGTAAACAAAGTGACAGGAAGGGAGGCCACGATATGCAAGCCAGGGCTGGAGGATTGGAAACACATGCTGACTGCAACGTGAGTAATGATAATGGAATTAAATGAACTCCTGCAGTGCCAAGACTGAAGCAGTCAGACACAGACTAAGCACAGTAACGACAGAGCAAACAGAGCTCCACCACGTAACCAGGTGTGAGTGATCATTTAGTATTCTCACCTATACTTTATACCTCAGTCTGGATTTTATTCAGACAACTGCTGCTCCTGTTCATTAGACAACATTTAACAATTTAAGAATATTGGTTTCTTCTGTTAAAGGTATGAATGTATATACAGTTTTATTATCTTGCCAATACTAAGGTATTATATCATCAGTATCAAAATCATTTAAATAAAACCATTCATGTATTCATTTGGTTTAATAGTTAAATGAATAGTTTCCTTATCAATTAATCTGTTGCTTATGTACAGAATACATCAATTCTTTCTTTTATTTATAAAATGTCCATATTCCATTTATATGATATAAAAGCAGCAAATCCTCACATTAGATTTTTTTTTTTGGCTTGTTAATTAATCACATTATCGAAATTGTTGCTGATTAGGTTTCCATAATTAAATGATCATTGCAGCATCATTGGAGATAACTTCTCCAGTTCCCCCCAAAAAAGCCCCCAGGTTCACACTGTGTCAGTGAACTGTACCTACTCTCATTAATTGTCATTTTTGTCTATTTATTCATTTATTTATTTATTTGGTACCACTAAAGTATTACATCAAGATAAGTCAGGTAGATCCAATATTATTCCCTAATCTTGTTTACATGTCAATTAAAGGGACCTGGTGTCAACATCTAGTTTTAAGACTAAGCATATACAGTCTGCATATATTTGATCAGAATATATATGCATAAAAAGAAAGTTGAAAAAACCCAGAATAGGAGAACAGGGGTGCAGTTGTTACTGGTTAGAGGAGTGTTTGGAGAGCTGGGTGGTGGTGGTGCTGAATGCAGACCAGGTGGTGCTGATGGTGTGAATGAACACATCCATCCTTCCACTGATGATTACTCTTTCCTACAACCAGTTCAGTTGTGAGCATGGCAGCTGGATGTCACACCAGCTTTAGAATATAGTGTATCAAAAAAGCAGATATACGGAAGTGATGGGGGGCGGGATCAAAAAAAAATCCCGCAGATTAAAATACAGATTAAGGCTGTTCTCTAACAAGCAAGGTCCTGTCATCTGAATGAGTCACGCACAAGTTAAGTGAAGAACCTCAGAGAATGGTTTAGCAGCCACAGACATGACCGATGTGTCAGTCCTGCTTTCTCTCTCAAACCAGTCAAAGTAGTAACCATCTCCCGGTTCTACAGCCCGGTCCTACTCGAGCTTTTCTCCCCGTTAAAGGAGTGTTCCCGCCGCTGCTCATGGAGGAAAGTCTGATCGATGCTTGTAATTAAATGATACAATCTAGATCTGCTTTATGTTAAAAGTGTTCCGAGATCACTTGTGTTATGTTGATTTTTATTAAACCCTATATACATTATAAAAAAATGCACTTATATGTCCAAACAGCACTTCATTTCAAAACAGCCAACTTTTAGAAACTGTTTATGTTGCTCGCTTCCGCCCATTTGTGTATGAAGGCGAATATTAATTATTATAGAATAAAAAACCAAGCAATAAAAGGTCACATTTTATTGACCTATATGCTGAACCGGGTCCAAGTGGTCATTCGATGCAGTTTTTGTTGTGTGGTGTACATAAAGAAAAATGATCATATTTCTAAATGGAGTTTGGTATGATTCTATCGCGGTAAAAAAAAAAAAAAAAAAAGATTGCAAGTCATTTAACACGTTGGTAGAACACAATATTATAATAATGGCTCTGTGAAAGGAAACGCAACACATTTGCTGTGTATTCGGACGTTATGAGTGTTACTTACCATTTATTTGTGCATTCTATCATCAGCTCTTGAAAGGAGGCAGCAAACTGGAACTTGGATGCTTTCTTTCCGACCCGCTGGAGCCGCTTCCATACCGAGGTCATGGTCGGGGCTTGTCAAACCTCACAGACACGGTGAACCAGCATTCATAGAAAAAAAGAAATGTGTATCCTCCTGTGTTCCTCTGCTGGGACTTTACCGGTGGAAGTACACGGACAGACTCCACCTGCGTCGCTGACAGCTCTTCTCCGGCTCCACCCTCCCTCTCTCTCCTCCTCACGCAGTCTGCAAAACAAACACACGCCTCAAGTCGCAGCTGGCGTCAAGCTCACCAACATACACCGGAACAATAAAGATTTTCAGTTTAAAACATATCCCTCCTGTCATTAAACCAGCCCCGAAATGACTCTGATCCATCAGGTCTAATGACATTTGGGAAGTCTAGAAGCCACGTATGATTAGATTATTTTTTAATAATATTTATGAGTGGGGAGGCAACAGGAAACAGATGTTTCAGCCTGTAAATATTACGTGTTTGTAATATATTAACCGACATGAATGTGTACACTGTCATCAATACAATTTTTTTTTTTTTTTTTTTTTTTTTTACAATTATTAACTTTAGAATGACATTAGACACTATAAGTCGGTTATTTTATTTAAAAACTGTAATAATGGGAAACATATTGTCAAAAGTGGAAGGTGGGACAATTTAAAGGTCCTTACTTCCGGTTTTGCTCTAGTTAATTGTGGCTGGTTTGACGCAGCAGAGATGCTATTAAGCAATATAACATGCTGTACAAGTGACACCTACAGTGACTTCATAATCTGCAGGATCATCTAATAATAGGATGTTGTTACATGTGATGCTCGAGCTAAAGTCCCCAAAGTTTAGAACTGATGACAGTAATTCTGTCATAGACATAAAAAGGGAAACAGCTGCAATATCACAGCAAAACTGATAGTGATGGTGACTCCCTATTGAGAATCTATGGGTACTGAAACTCAACACAAGGATATTATAGTAATATCAAGCTTAATGCTACTGAGGATCAAATTTGATAATGTTGAGTAAGTCTACTTAGCTGAAAGCCACCGGCCGACTGTAAGGGCTAGGTTACACAGATATCATTTGCTTTTATATATTAATAAATAATAGAAGCAATCATTTTTCTTCCTGCCTTACTTATGTAACATAATGAGGACTGTAATGTAATGAAACAAACACAGGCCTGAGAGGAGCCAAACCATGATGAGTGACTTCCAATGAAGCTGTGTTGAGGGATATTATCAAGGACTGAATACTAACAAATTACCTGTTAGTCTGTCACGGGAAAGTTTCCTCTGTCATGACTCCCCCTCAGCTGGAGGGACTTTACCAGTTCAGCCCAGAGTCTATTTATAATCTGTCGCTGATACACAGAGCAGCTGGGAATATAATGCAGCCTCTAACAACACACATGTAAACACTTGGTTCACACCCTGATTAAAGATTCCATATCAAGCATTTATATTTTGACTTTATACTTTATTATCATGTTATCATGAGATATTTGTATTGGTTCCCATAAGTAACAAGTCCACTAACCCTACTTTCATCTAATTTAAGAAAAAAATGAAATGGAAGATCACAAGTTTGACACCAAAGTATAAGTTACAACATAGTGACAATCTTTTAACCGTCTTTAAGTGATGTTTTGGGGGGCACCAGGGGGCGGCACCATGAGCTGTAATTATAACATCTGATATATTATCACGTCATTCAATTGATACAATGAAAGCACACAGGAGCCTATTTACACATCTGACAGACATTCATTTGCATTCTTAGTCATAGTTGTGTCAGTGGCTTTCCTTTTAGTTCTGCTTTTGCCTCCACAAACTCCTCTGTAGATGTTAATGCTCCATTGTGTTCACTGCTTATTTTGTCTATCTGCTGTCTGGTGCTAGGTACATGTATGAATGTTTGTATGTACAAGTTTATCTGAGCTTTTTCACTAAAAACTATTGCCTGCTGCTACTGGGGGAAAAAATAACATTACAAGAGCAATTAGACTCAAATAAAAGTGATAGCTTAAAGACACAAAGTCCCTCTGAAAGTGAAGGAAACTATTTAATTTAATCAGTTTTATTCATGAGTTGGTTTTTTTTCCAAAATGTGTTAAGGATTAGGGTGAGTTAGGTTGAGTTTCAAATGTTGGATGGTGATTAGTTTATGTAGTTCAAATGGTCAAATTCATGCAGCATTATCTAAGGAAAGCTGGCAAAGTTAACAATTATACACATGCAGGAAATGAATGGGAATTGTTTTTATAAAGTCAGATGATTTTCTAGGTAAGATTAGCACAGACAGAAAAAGTTTGGGGACTTTTTACTTCAACGTGAACTGAGTTAGTCCCTGAATGTGTTCTTATCTGATTCCCCATATTCAATACATTACAGGGAGGAATGTTTACATTAGTTCAAGAGAACACGCATCATAGAAATATGACTTTTGTTTTGCAGTTGCATAAGGAAGCTGTTTCAGTTCCCTGCTTTTCTTATTACATATGCTGAGATTGTCAAATAACACAATGATCATTCATTTACACAGCTACAATGGTAGTATGCAACTGCACTGTATAAATTTCAAGACACATGACACTCCCTGTCTGGAGTCTGCAAACAATAATTTGGTGCACACAAATACTTTGACCAGTTTCCAAAGTAGATTGTATATAGATTGTTATATTGATGGTACTGCAAAGTGCCCCTTATGGAGAAATAGGAGACAGATCTACATTTCCAGGCCTGTTGGGTTTTTTTCAACAGCAGATTTGCAAAGAGCTTCACATGTGCATATAAAATACATGAAAAACAACAAGAATTGCAGAGAATGATTAACTGTAGAATATTCGATTTTAAAAAAAGAAGTTTTAAGTCATAAAAATGCCGTCTTGCTCTGGTGGGTTTTTAAACTTTTTAAAATGTGGCACAATCCCCTTTGTCATGTTGATTGTGGAACTTGTAAAGACATTTTGTTTCCAGCAAGTCTTGGTGCAGAAAACGAGAGCCACATTACCCAGTCAGGACTGAAGAGATATCTATGTGTTACATGTTTTTTGGGGAGTTTGGCAATATGTTTGATGACTGAACAAGAATCTAAATGTTCTGATTGAAGTTGAGGTTTGGATCAAAATCAAGTTACAATTGTCCAGTTCATGCAAAGTCCAGACTATAAAACTTTATGGATTAAATGAGACATACAATAAGGTGTCGTCAGCATAACAATAGATCCACATCACCAGACAAGACTTTTGTCATTGGGCAACTCTGCAAAACCTCATATGTTCAGTGATGTTTTGTGTTTTTTAACATCTGTTCCCAATATTTTAAAAATGTCAACGATATCTATAATATATGTTTAAAATTCTGGCAAGAGAGGTGCTCCCTGGCCAACGAGTCCTTAATATTAAACAACAAATTACATTGGGGGTCCATGCACACCAGAGGAACACCGAAATGTTTTCTGATCTCACATCCCTATCAGCAGTTATTGACAGGATAACATCATCGTCTGTACCTCCCAAAACAGTTACAAATCACTTTTAATGATGTTTAATAATGTGAGAACACATGTCTGGTTAGGATTAGACACAAAAACCACTGGGTTAGGTTTAGGAGAAGATCCTGGTTTGGGTCAAAGTGATTGTAACATTGTCATGGTTACAATCACATGGTTAAGGTTAGGGGACAATAAAGGTCATGGATTGTAAGATAAACGTTGTTGACTTGTGGTTGGAAATAGGAAGTCATCTTCCATGTTGAATAAAATGCCATTATTTCAAAGACCACCTTGGAAAGAATGTGTTTATATAGCAAATAAAGGCTTGGTTACGGTTAGGGAAACATTACTGGTACAGCTAATTATAAGGCAAACACTAACTGCAGGTCTGTGATGGGGAGCCATGATGGGAAACTATACTCCCATCCACCATTCTTACCTCAACACGTTTACTTTCCACATTGCTACATGATTGACACACTATTTCCTGCATTAGTGCTGAGTGTTAGCATTAAATGTACATCATGAGGAATCGTCCAACATGGATGTAAGAGTCCAGGGGTACTGGGCTCACCAAAGGTAGGACACAATTTTGAACTGACAATTGGTCAAAGGATAGCAAGTACAATCAGACCATCATGATAAAAAATACCAGGGTAACAAAGCTACCAACAGCAAGTGTGTTGGTGTGGTACCTTGAATGGTTTTGTTATTACATTTCTATATTATACAATAAAATAGTTTCTACTTTCACAGAGTTTGAGTTCAGACTGAACAACTCTCACCCGCTTAATGAGAAAGCAAAGTATAAGAAATAATAATACAAAACAGAATTTCATGTGGACTCGTGTTGAATTCTGTAAGCATGTTCTATTGCAAGCATTTAAGAGTCTCATTTCGACCCAGACAATCTAAATCAACAATCTGCTGACAATCTCAGCATGAATCTGTATCATACAGTACTGATATCAGAGGTGGATAATTCGGACTGGACCAGATGTAAAGCTGATAAAAAAAAAAGACTTGCAGTCTCACATGATTTCAGTACATGCTGTCCTAATCTTCATTTGTTGCTAAGAGATTGGTCCAAGTCGCAGGCCAGTCCCTGGTGTTTCTGTTAAAGGACTGAACCACCCCTATCAGTGTCCCTCAACCCTCCCAGTCTCCCAGCAGGCACACTGGGAAACAGCTGCATTTGGGTGGGTAAAAATACAGCAAGAATGAAGGAAGAGCGGAGGGGAGTCTCCACATGTGGGAATAACAGTTTTTTAAAGTTGGTGTTTTGCCAGCGATCTACTGTGGTGAGGTCATGTTGATCTGACAAACTATTCTGAGAAGTGCATTTCCTGGTTCCTCTAGTTCAGTGACACCACTTAATTTGGAAACGAATGGATAGCGTCACATTAAAGAGGGGGTTTTCCTGCGTATAGAAAGCGACTGATCAGTAGTAAAATAACCCTCAATTACACACATACCAGAGGAGCAAAGTGCCTCCAAAATTAACTTGTCAGAAGCTACAAAGCTTTTTTTGTTGTTCCTTTATGTCTAATGAGTTTCTAAAGGGATTAATGGGACGTAGGAGGGGGTTATGGTGGTTACCATGATGTAAACCCTTTCCTAAACAATCCACTTCCTGTCCACGGGCCACCCACCAGTTGGTGTGCATCCTGTTTTGGAGGCCATGGTATTACAATGTGATTGAGTGTTTTTTGATCAACACAGAAGGCCAATAGTGACAGCTAAGATTAATAGTATACAGGCCAGTCAAAGTTGTCCTGCTCTGATATATTGAAGTGTATTTCATTACATAACTGTACAGTAATTAAGGAAATGTCATGTTGGGCAACTGTTTGCCCCAGAGAGCTGAGGATGGCAAAAGAAAGGGAAGGGGCACTTTTGTATAGTTGACAAGGTGAAATATTAAGTGGAAGCTTTGCAGACAGATGGGACTGTCACAAACACACCAGAGGAAAATGAAGCACTGTAATAACTTGTTCTAATTTCATTCTATATATTCATAAGGCTTCTATAAGTTGATGGATCTAAACAAGGTGAATGTCATTTTCTGCAGTGTTGTAGCTAGCACTGATGTTAATGGCCTTCATAATACCGAGAGGGAGTTTACATTCTGTTGTAACGCACCAATTTGACTTTCACTCTGTTTTATAAGGAAATAATTCAATATTTGGGAAGATACTCTTGCTTCTGAGCGTGAGATTGTCTCTGAGTTAAGTACAGAGCTGGCATTGTGTTTAACCTAGCTTAGCATAAAGACTGGGAGGCAAGTAGAACGCATTAACTAGACATAACATGTTAATCAGTGGACTGGCAGCAGTATTTTCAGAAGTCTGGAAAGAGCTAGGCTAGCTGTTTCCCCCTGCTTCCAGTCTTTATGCTAAGCTAGGCTAACCACATGCTATCTCAGGATCTGTAGCCTACTGAACATACAGATTTGAGATCGATTTCCATCTTCTCAACTCATTCTCAAAAAGAAGGCAAATAAATGAATTTCCTAAAGTCAACAGTGTCTTTCTTTCTTAAATGTATAGTTCTGGGACAATTAAATACATAGCTAATCCAATATAGAAATGATGTGCCTGAGGACATAAAAATTACAAGTACTAATTAGGTAAAAATTAAATATTGCCTTTTTTTAATAATCAGAAATTGAATAAGTAGAGCAATTATAGCGAACTGTGCTGTTCTTTTAGAGCTCACTAAAACACCTAAAAGAATAACATATTTACTCCTAATGATACTCCAAACATGAGACATCAGATTCTTTCTAGGTAAGGACGAACATGTGCTTGAAAGTTTACCACTGGTGGAGTAATCAGATCCCTGCGGCCGCCATCATACCCCACAGTTCTATATATGACTTTTGTAAATATAGCCTGGATAAGCCAAACACCTGTGAGCTGTCTGTCAGAAGCACAGAGGGGACGACAAGCGGCAAGAGCATACGCCACCATATTAATAAGGTCACAGAAGATCATCTCTGCAGCCATGATGCAACACAATCTACAGCACAGTCACATGGATGACCTTTGATTACACTATGGAATGATATTTCTAGGAATTGCATACGTTTTACTGTTGTTGTTTTTTGGCTGCTCGGTGTCGTAACTTCAGTACAAGATAAAATTGTGCGTATTTGATCAACTGTGGTCTCTCAAGCTTGATATGGCACACTACTGCCTCTTTACGCATTCAGCAGGCAAAAAACATCATTAGTGGTCTTTTTGGATTCAAATATTTACTCTTCTTTTTGCTCAGTTCTGGTCACCACCAGTCCCTCAGTAAAATGTATGGCTCTTTAGCTGCCAATCAAATCCGCTTTTTATAGTGGAAGCAGCTTCCTGCTGGAGTCATGGCTGGATCTACCATACAGGCAATCTGGGGCCCTCAATGATGGGAGAAAAAATATGTGCGCGCTTTTTTTTTTTTTTTGGTCAGGCTCTACAGAATTAGACACAAAGCTTGACCCATTCACTTGATGTTGATAATTATGGTCACTGCCGAAAACCCAGTATGTCAAAAAACGAAATATGGAGTTACAAGGTTTCCACCCAACAGTGGTGTTATCCAATCAGAATCAAATTAAAGTTGTTTGGGGAACATGAGTTTTAGTGCTCTGGGGCCCCTGGGGGTACTAATGCAGTCTTGCCTGCAGTTAGACAGTAGACTGAGCACAGCTGAGAACAGTAAAGCAGAAAACAGGAAAGTCAAATTGTAAAGCTGCAGGCTGTAAAACCAAAACAATTAGCTAAAAGAAGCTATAAATAAATCTCTGTATGGCAGCGGGCATCTGCAGGGTTGGCGATAATTCTCTGTGAGTCGGTCATTATTTTTTGAAGAGAAAGCTAAAAACTTGTCCCTTCACTTTGGTTTTTAACTTGCTTTTCTATCAGTCAATACTGCACTTCTTTAATAGCTGTATTTTACTTGATTTTACCTTTTGCTGTATTCTTTATTGATTTTGTTTAAAAGCACTTTAAGCTGCATTTATTGTATGAAAGGTGCGTTATAAATAAAGTTTTTATTACTATTATTATTAGTAGTAGTAGTCATAGTATTTGTGATACATTTCACAATCAATATAGTACTATATAGTATTAATTAGTGCAGCTTTAAGTATTTTTATCTGTGTAATTTTAACTATTCATTAACTATAGTGTTCTTTTCACACACAGATACTCCTGGTTTATTTTATTCTATTAACAGTAAACTGCAATATGTTTAACTACACAGTCATTTTACTTGTTGATATAAAAAATATTGATTGTGCAACTTAAACCCTTACATACTGTTCGGGATCAAATTTGACCTCAAATTTGAATTTTTACATTTGAGAGTTGTAAAAATACCCTATTCACATTTCTTTCAGCTGTACTTTTCCTAATGTGACCAAAAGTTTACAAAACTGGAAATAAAATACATCTTTTTTTTGTGTGTGCAACTGATTCACATTGTTATATATATATACAAATGTACAAATTTGACCTGTGTTTATTTGATTTAAAAAAAAATCAAAAATCAAAAATCAGCATTCAAATATGTTGTTGTATTCATCATATTCTATGAAATGTCTATTATGAATTAATCAAACTTGTATTAATGACTGATGGCGAATTTATGAATGTGAATTGGTGTAAAGACTAATTATGAGTCAGAATATGAACAGTATGTAAGGGTTAAAGTTGGCATTGGTAGTAATAGCAGAAGCAGCAGTTGGAGGTTAACAGTTACAGTTATGGTGGGCAGTTGTGTCCAGCAGCTTCTAACAACAGCTCACTTCCCCTCAGGCAGCTGGTGTGGATCATGCGACCTGGGTAGCCAACGCTTTGATTGGTGGTGTTAGATGGAGTCTCAGAGGCAGCTCTGAGGGCAGCTGTTGGTATTTGCCACAGTGTTTGACTGAGCTGTGAGCAGGCTCATGTGTCAAGTGACCAGCCATCACAAGGCTGTCATGACCATCAGTCATCTGTGTGTCTCTGCTGCAGCACAGCGCTAAATACTGATGACTGGAGGAAGAAGACAAAGAAGGCATTCACAGTGACTCAGCTGAAAACACATCAGCAAAGGAAATTATATGCCATGACCCAAACAACTTAATATATAGCTTTGCTGTCATGTAAACACCCACTACTGCTTAAGTAGTCATTTTTAAGAAATGCGTGTTACTTTTACTTTATATTTTCACAGTTTTAAAAGCTGTTAACTGAAATTTGGCCTAGTCTTACTTACCCTAAAGTATGTGTGTTTGTGTGTGTGTGTGTGTGTGTGTGTGTGTGTGTGTGTGTGTGTGTGTGTGCGTGTGTGTGTGTGTGTGTGTGTGTGTGTTGCTAGGCAGGGACGAAAGCTGGCAGTGCTGGTCACAAACTCAGTTTCATGGCAGCTCCCTCCTTTAGTCCTCAGTGCGTTGTACAAACACGGCCATAGTAGGAGAACACAAAACAAGCCTCTGTTCAAGCTCCAAGTAAAGCAGTCTGCACCTTCATTTAGATGCTTAATTAAAGGGGCATTCACTCTAAATGTACTGACCCCAAACAGTCTGGGGATGTCAATATATCAAATATCAACTCCAAACTGTTTTTTTTCTATCATTTTTTATCAGCTATGAAAGCATTGTGCTTACAAAGGTACGTATAACTTATTTGGAGGTAAAACCATCAGTAAGCACACCTGATATGTTGTTAATAATCAGTCATTTCATAGGAAAACTGTGCACACAACTACAGTAAGTACATTAGATCATTAGATTTTCACTATTCATCTTCATGTCCTTCTAAATACAACAACTTCCGATCATCTGACTGTCTTTTCTTTTCCCCCGTGATGCAGCAATATTGAGTTGCATTGTTGGAAGTAGAGGATCAAGCGTTTACTCATACTAGAGTATGAAAAATCTGGATATGTCAACCTCTGCTGCTTCCATTTGAAACACTGTCCCTTTAAAAACAGACACTCCTCTTGTCTAACAGTTGTATCATTTAAGTCAAGACAACGAATGATTCACAGTATCATTAGAAGAATATTGAATATGAATTTTTCAAGGTTTTAAAAACTGAGACAGAGGGAAATAAAGATAATAACAATAATGAATATCACTAAAAAAGTTACATAAGCCTGATTACTCACAGTGGACAGGCTTCCTCCACAATGGTCTGGGAGCAGTGCAGTGTGGAAAGTTGGGACCAGGCCCCTCCTAAGGGTCAGAGCATGGCCCAAGGCAGAGACACAACAATAAAGAGAGTCAGTGAGAGAGAGAGGGAGAGAGAGAGGGGAAAGAAGAAAAAGAAACAAAAGAGAAAACAGCCAGAGTAGGACCCAAGCCGCCCTGCTCTTGGCTGCCTGCCAATATGCATACATACACGTACATATATGTATATTTCTATTTTTAACCTTTCTGGTCTTTCTCTCTCCTGCTGTCATTTTTAATCTCTCATTCCATCCTATTATTTATTTATTTCCCTCCTTCTTCCCTCCTCCTGTAGACATTCTCACACTGAGCACACTATCAAACATACATACATATTTTAGTGTTACTCCCACTCACATACACAACTCTACATCTGTACCGATGTAATCATTGTTTTTCTATCACTGCGTCTGCTTTCTTTTCTTCTTTCTCTTCATTTAATTATATCCGTTTGTTCAGTTTGTGCCACTTTTTTTTCTGTTATGTCCCATTTCATTCATTGAGAGTAGTCTGATAAGGCACCGGATGAACAAACAGTGTGAGGCTGTGTATTTGCAGGGATACTCCACACCCTGCTTATCTGTACAAACCACACGCAGCTTCAGCCTGTCATTTATACACATTGATATCAAACACAGCAGAGGGACAAAAACTGATAGAATAAAGTCATGGTGGATGTTTGTCAAACCATGTCTCTGTCTATCCACAGACCTGCTGCAGCTCTCATGTAGTTAGTTGTGACACCTTGTGGTCAATCCTGTACATTACATGTTCATCCAGCTTTAAACATCTGGAGTTACTATCAGAGGTTAAACTATGAGCAACAGGCAATGTCAGTGTTAAAAAAAGGGGAGCTTATATCACACCTGCCAGAGCTGGTTCCATGTTTAAAGAAATCATTATAAATAGTATCTAGTTATCAAGTTTGGTGACTTACTGTGCTACCACGGCTGGATCTACCATACAGGCAATCTGGGCAAGTGCCCAAGGGCCGTTGACCAGAAAGTAACAAAAATAAGACAAAAAAGTACATACTTTTTTTTTTTTTGTCAGGCTCTATAGAACTACGACACAAGTCTAGACCCATTCTCTTGATGTCGATAATTATGGTCATTATCAGAAACCTCGTATGTCCAAAACAAAATATGGATTTACAAGATTTCCACCAAACAGCAGCGTTATCCAATCAGAATACAATAACAGTCATATCACATTGTTCAGTGCTTCTACTTCCCAGCAATACTGCATAGAACAAGAATTCCTAGTAATAGAACTGTGTCAGTGCTTGATGCAGGTGTGATGGTGCTGACTGAAATTGAAACAGTTTATAAGTGTGTAGCCTCTCCTGACAGCCTGCAATTAGAAAATCTGATTCAGTGCGTTTTAAGACTTTCTGATCCCCTGCATTTTACACACCATCAATTCTGTGTTCTATGTGATAGTGAACAGTTTAGTCCCATTTTACTGTGAGTTCTAGTTAAACTGTGATGATTACATATTTCTGAGCCCAGCTGTTTAAATCATTCACAGTGTTGCACTCATGATGTTTTAAGACTAAATACAGATGTTGTGAACAGGAAATATTTCACTCTTGTGGTCGTACAGCTTTACTGTAAGTGAACTTAAATGATGAATGATCTTCCTCCAGAGGAATGTGATCATATTGCAGTGAAGTGCAAGCGTTACGTATTTGAATATTTTAGCATGTATTAATGGTGGGTTGTGGGCAGGTTTGAGTGCAGCTCAGATGGTGTGGAGAGTTGAAGGTGTGGATCTCTGCAGGTCTGAACATGGACTCATCAGCTGTAAAGGAGCAGAGGAGATGGTACAGATGGATGAGAAGTACTGAGGCTCCTCCTCACAGGTGTCTTCACTCAGCGTCAGTTCATTGAGATTGACGCCTTCCAGCTCTGCATACTGAACACCGGAGAAGAGCCTGATCACCGCACGCACCCGGGGAACCTGCAGGATAGTCTCCTTGAAGGTAAGAAGCAGCACCAGGCCCACCAGCAGATAACCTGTGGAGAGAGGAGGGAGATTTGAAATGTTGGGCCAATTATTCAAATGTAATGGGTTTTTTGTTTGTTTTGTTTTTTACAGTGATTGTAATATTAATAAAAAAGCAATTTTGTGTCAATATCATTCCGAATGATGCTGTGAGAGGAAATTTAGAGAATACATAATTAATTGAAGAATATAAAGCAGTGTGATTTCAACTTTAACTTCATTTATATAGCACTTTAAACTCAACCAAAGTGCTTCACATAGAGGGAAAAATTAAAAAACACAATATACTTTTTTTTTTTTTTTTAATTACTACAACATCAGTAATAAAAAAAATACATGGTCATAAAGTACATATTGATGTTGCCACTCTGCAAGCCCCTGATGGGTTTCTCAGCAATTCTCCCTCATCATATTCCTCTGTACTTATTATTACTGTGTATTTATAATTTTTCTATACAAACAAAACGTAAATCACGCATACTTTATAAAATCATCTGGGCATATACACTTGCATTATAAGTTAGTGACATGATTCCACTTACATGTGGTGAGGAGGTTGAGTGTGTCCCTGGCTGCCGGGCTCCAGCTTCTCCCCACAGAGTTTCCTCCCTGACCCACAGTGCTCAGGATGAGGAAGCAGAAGAAGAGAGCGTCCAGGAAGCTCCACTCAGGCTCCACCACACACACCAGCAGGGCGGGGAGGAGGAAGAGGAGGGAGACGAACAGCATTGAGAGGAGGGCGGCGTGGATGACGGTGGCCCGGGTGTAGGGTAGGGCCCAGTGAGTGTGCAGGTGGTGCACGGGAACATAGGTGATGATGGGGAGGAGAAGGTTGGAGAGGAAGGTGAGGAAGAACAGGGTGAGGGGGATCCCAAGGGTGCAGTAGAAGATACAGAAGAGCTTGGCTTCGTCTGATTTAGGAGTGTAAGAGTCAGAACCTGAGGAGGCAGAGAGGAAGAGGTCTGCAGGACGTGGACACACTGAGGATATGAGATATGTCTGCTATGTTTTATATTTTTCTCATTTCAATAAATCGTGTAAGATTGATTATTACTGTATTTATAAATACAGTATATCATAGTCCTCTGTACTGTAGAGCTCCACTGTCACACTGCTGCACCAGGTGACGTGTTCCTCCATCACATGAACACACACACACACACACACTGTAGTGTATTCTGATGCCAGAAATACTCACTAGAAAACCAAATGTGGATTCATCCGCCGCTGAAAATAGTCCCCTATGCACTAAACATTTTCATTTCCTCCTATTCCTGAGGAAAAGTTGGGAAATCCACTTGTTTTCTCTCTGGAGTCAGTTCCTACTAACACATCTAAAGCTCAGTGATTAACATACAGACACACTGTAAACATGTCAAACTGGTTTGTGGTTTAGGAGGAGTTGCATACAGTTACAATCTGCTAGATACAGTCAGTAAACACAGGTGTTGTGTCTTCAGAAGCTACACAGCTCAGATAACACATATTTCCAGCTACTTACTACATAAAAGATTTAAGATATAACATTTTAATCATTATTGTTTTTCTTGATTCTGTCTCATTGTTTGTATATTTCATTGCCTTCGTTTTTAATATGTCCATGTTTTTATGATCTTTTCGAGTTTTATTTGTGTTCTTTGGGTTCCATCGTGTGGTTTCTGGCAAATATTATTTATACTTTATTGACTATATTATTTAGGCTTGTTTTAAGTGTACTGTCTGGTTGCTTTGTGTTGTAGCTTTTACTTTAAAAAATGGTCACAAAAAAAGTTTGAATCTTTTGGAGCACCTATTTCTTTGAAAGGTGATATATTATGTACATTCATTATAATTATTATTTACTGCGGAGAACTAAGGTTACATAGAATATATTATTTGAGGTGAGCACTATATATGTTTTAGTTTTTGTATTTTTACTTCTAATCACTGTACTTTGAAAAAGAAGATTATTTAAAACTCTGAATCTAAATCTTTATCTTGAAACTTTGACCTTAATCTCAACAGTCTGAAACAAAAGCTGGAATTTGACCTAGTTTGTGCTGATTGAGTTTAACAGATAAATAACAGATTATCTCAATTATAGAACAAAATATTGTTAATATTTACTAGTTTTATTCCTATTTTGTATCTTTGTACATGTGTTTTGGACTGTTGGTCATTTAAAGATGTAGTTTTGACTTCTAGGACAGTGTGACTAACATGATCACAATTTGATCAGGTTTCATTTCTAGATAAAACAATAAATCAGTCGGTTTCATTCATTCAGACTTCTCTGCACTGTGTCTCACCCATAGTGGTCAGAGTAACAATCACATAGTAGAGAGATGAGGTGAAGTCATAGTTGCTCTGGTCAGCGTCGGCCTTCAGAACAGAGACGTCGCCGTGGTGAGCAGAGAGAACTTCCTCCAGCAGCTCCGTCAGTCTGCTCTCCTGCACACACGAGTTCTCCTGCAGGAAGACGTCACGCAGCTCCTCCACCTCCGCCCTCAGCTCCTTCTCCACCGGCATCTCCACCGTTGTGAACACCAGACCTCCCAGCGCTAGAAAGAGTGTGTAGCTGAGGAGCAGGAAGGGAAACGCATTGACCTGACAGAGAAGTCCCAGAGAGGACCCGAGCCGGGACATTGTTGCTGCGTTTGTGAGCAGACTGAAACGCGACACTGAGAGCTGAGCACGTTTTAAATATTTAAAAAGGTAGAGCAGAGATACTGGGTCACTCAGCTACAACTGTGAGAGCTTTATTCTTAGAAAACATCAGCTATGTACAACATGTCAAACTTTCTTACACATATACAGCAGAGCTAGATTCTGTTCAGTCCTCTGCAGGTGTTCATGATGATTCCTCCATCTCCATTTTTCTTTCTTTCTTCAGGTGCTTCCAGTGTGTGGGATCCTGTTTATTACCACTGTGCTGATAGAAGACCAGTGCAGATCTATACAGTCAGTGTGGTTCACCTCTCATTATATATTCATCTACAGCACTATTCAACAGTTGAGAAATCCTTTAATCTCAGCTGATTATAATGAGTCAAGTGCTCAGTTGTTTATTTGACTAATGATCAACAGAAAATGGTCAATTTTAATAGTGGAGTTAACATCATATGTCAACAAATAGCATACTGCAGCTTCTCAGATGTGACTATTTGCTTCTTTTCACTGTGTCCTTCACAGAGAAGTCTACATGGTTGGATTTTGGACTGTTTTTTCACAATTTTCTGCACTAAATTATAAAATATAAGTGTAAATAATTGTTTTTGTAGTTCTAAGTGGTATTTTAGAAATAATATTTTATTGCTGAAATGAATCTATGAGGCAGTAGTACGACTAGGTGTGCAGGGGACATACAAATGGAGGCTCAAGACGCAGAAGAGCTATTTGGGATGATGGCAATTTAAACTTCCTATCATAATCATAATCATAATCATCATGGCTCAGTGTGACTACCCCCAAAACAATGGAAAAATGCCATAATGTTAGCAGAGTGGAGAAGTGAATTCACACTCAGTGCATGGACCAGATGATCATATAAAGAAATCTGTCACCAGATGATGTCAGCTCGAGCTGAAATAGCGAGAGTGTGAAATGTGAGAAGTAATGATAGGTGCAGCCCTCCAACACACTGCAGGTAAGAAAACACAAGTACATGACATTGTTACACAAAACACTAAAAACTGTCAAATATACATGAATGATTGTGATCTTACTGGAGTTAGTGGATATACAGCTGCTTTAAACCTGAGTAGCTATTTAGTGACATTGATGTTTCTGTACTTGCAGAGTTTTCTTCCTTCATTTAGAAGGAAACAGTGTGTGGAGATGGTTTCTTCCTTTAATTCAAAACTGGACGTGCTGTGTTTAGTTGCCTCACGAAAACTAATGTCCTCACTTTGTTGGGATAATGGGAGCACACACTACTGTCTGCCACAGTGTCTGTAATATATATATATATTTACACAAAGGCATTAAATAATTATACTCCAAATCTAAGTAAAAAGACAAAATCCTTGCAGTATATTTACAGTCTAAGCTGAATAAATGAATATTTGGCTGTAAATGTGTGTAACAGTGAAAGTCTACTGTATGTGTGTGTGTGTGTGTGTGTGTGTGTGTGTGTGTGTGTGTGTGTGTGTAGTCTCAAGCCCACCAGTTCCTGAGTCTTTTCTATAGAGGGAGGTGGAGGGAGTAGTGGGAACAGGCCCAGCGGCGTACAGGTTTGCCCACCCTGCCGATGACGGGTAGTTTGTGGGCGTAGGCGCGTGGTGGGATGGCAGGGAGAGGCGGAGTCGGGGCAAAAGTGGTCTGGAAGGGGCGGCGGCCTTGGCAGCGGCGGCCCATTTGCCTCCCGCCGATGAGGAAGGTGACCGACGTGGAACCGGTTTGAGGAGAGGTGAAGCGAGCTTTGGGGAAAACGTCACGGGACAGACCGGCGGAGCGCTGGCCTGAACGCGACGAGGAGGATCTGGAGCGCTGCACGGAGGAGGAAGAGGAGCGAGCCAGAGACCTGATGGAGAAGAGAAAGTCAGTGATGCTTCAAATATGAACCTGCTTTAGTTTTTAAGAAGAAAACAGCAGACAGCTCCTGGTCTACCTTCCTGATCCTGTAGCTGCCAGACTGGGTGGAGGCGGGTCAGTGCGAGGACTCCCATCCTGCCTCGGGCTGATGTTGAGGTTAGCAGTCAGCTGTGGCATCTTACGAGTGGTGTCAGGGTTGGAGGCGGATCCGGCCGGTTCCTTCCTGGTGTCGCTGAGCTGTGACAGGGTGCAGGGAGGGTAGCTGCCTAAACCGGGTCCTGTACTAAACCTGACAGCCAGACTGTCCCCAAAGAAGGAGTACAGCTCACAGTACATGGCGGGGAGAGGGACGGGGGTCCACTCCTCCCACGGGCAGCCAGCCCCGCCCGCCTGAAGGTGGCTGGCGATTCCCAGAGCGGCTTCTGACAGAGGCTCTGGAGGAGGGCTGAGGCCGGGCGAGCTCACCCTGTAACCCATAGCACCCGCTGCAGAGCCGGGCGGACCGCTGGAGCCCCCCTCTGCCTGCTGTGACAGAGACAGAGCCTTCATCTTCAGCAGGCGCTCCACCGCCACCTGCAGGACACACAGCACAGTGCACACTCTTTACTCTACAGCTCACTGGACTCAAAAGACCAAATTAGCATGAAATGTGCTCTGAATATTCATGATTCTAAACTTTACTCCACTGACACCCTGAACACACGATGCCTTCAGAATGAGGCTCAATCGTGAGTTTAAAATCCAATCAATATTTAATCAATCTCTTTCCTCAAACATCATCACTAGCAGCAGCTTCTCATCTTTAGCTGCACTTACTGCTGCTTTCACTGCTTTATATACATATGACAGCAGCGGGTCAGATCAGCTGTTTATAATTCATGTTAATCCCCTTTAGTTTGGCCAGAATGAGAGTTTGTGTGTCTGGACTCAAAGATCATTTGTGAGAGAAGAGGCTCCACTTGGTAACGCCAAGTAGTTTCAACAGAGTGAGACGTCTTCTTTAGAAAAGCCATCAGCTGATCACATTCTGCAGTTATATTACGTTCATATATGTAACTTCATCTAATCATCTGTCTCTAATCGTTTAGAAGCATGTTTGGATGAAGCATGCGGAGCTTATGAACCATCAGATCATTTATCATGCTGCATCTGTGTCTCATATACTGTTTATCTACACACCATAGCAGCAGGAGTTCAATGTGTCAGCTCTACTGGATCAACACAACTTGATAAGGACATTCCTTTTATTTTTTAATCAGTCTTATACCAATATTTTCTCCGATGACTGCTCTAGTATTTTAGTATTATACTTCTAATAGAAACCATCAAATATTCCTTCAGTTAAGTTCAAGTTCTTCACATTTTTATCATGCATCCAGATTTATTTCTCTCTATTTTATTCATTTATATTAGTCTGTTTTTACTGCATCACATCTCCTCTTAGTTGTTTTATTATATCCATTTTCCTTTTTAATACCCCACCTTACACTTTTGGTTTTATTCACTTTATTTTATGGTGACTATATTTTATTATTCATTCATTATATTTTATGAATCTTTTATTTTATTTGTCTATTGTGAATTTGTACATTTTTATTTTACCTCTGGTTTTTCCTCACTTCCTGTTTTTATTGAGTCGTAGTTAAAAACGTTTTTATTTTTATGTAAAGCATTGTGTGTTATATCACTATATATTAACAGTGCTTTACAAATAAAGTGTGATTGATTGATGTGCATGAGGAGTGACACTTAAATAAGATGGAGTGGGATAATAAACAAACTAAGATCTACATTATTCATCACTGCTAAACATCATGACAGTAACTATCAGTAACAATGTTGCCATGATACTGCAGCTGATCAATGTATGAAAGGTGTGTGTGTGTGTAGCACTGACCAGGATGGCTCCATACACTTTGTGTCCATCTGCTTTGACCTGAGCGTTGGAAACAGAGTAATCATCCAGCACAGCCTGCAGGTTGGCCCAGTATGCAGGAAGGTGAGGGAACAGCACTCTCTCAACAGCCTGAAGTGTCGGAACATATACAGTAAGTGATGCTCACAGAAAGAAAGTCAATCCTTAATGAAGATACAGTAATAACAATAATAATAATACATTTTATTTATAGTGAAAACAATGAATATGTGAGGATAGAGTTATCTGATAAGATGAATGTATTTCCAGGTAATGAACGTACCTTCCATCCCAGAGCATGTAGACCCACCACAGCTCCATAGTGGGAGCACAGAGGTCTGACAGGGTCTGATAGAACCTTCTGCAGGGACAGCAGGATCTGGTGGTACAGACCACTCACCAGATCTCCATGAGTCCTAAACAGGACAAGAGTGCTGTTGTTAAATACTGCAGCTGATAAACAGAAGGCACAATGATGCTATGTTACAAACACTCAATTTAAACTATAAATTCATTCAGATTAAGTCAAATTAAATATCATGTACTGACATGCTGCCAGTTTACAGATGTGCAGATGTGAGACTCAATGTAAATTTAACCCTTACATACTGTTCGGGGTCAAATTTGACCCATTTTTACATTTAAGAGCTGTATAAACACCATATACACATTTCTTTTAGCTGGACATGGAAAATAAAATGCATCTTTATTTTTATTATTGGGCAGCTAAATGTATAAATTTGACCTGTGTTTATGGAAAATAAATCAATCAATCAAAAATCACCACGTTATTCATCATTCTATAAAATGTTCTCCTGCACCATAAAATAGTGATCGTGAATGTTTTTTATAAAAATGAATCAAACATTTATCAATGACTGATGGGGAATTTATGAATGTGAATTGGTGTAGAGACTAATTATGAGTCAGAATATGACCTGTATGTGAGGGTTATAATTATGAATCAGCCAATGAGTCTTATTCACCTCAGATATAATTACACTTTAATGAATATCAACTGTTAAACAATGAGAAGACATTAAGTGTGAAGTAAGATTAAACAGTGATGTAACATCCTGATTAGTTCCAGTGTCCTATGAAGGCTGGAATGTAACTTTTCCCCCTGAGAAGACTAGATTTCTGATTGAAAACAGTGACTCTCTGTCATCATTGAATATGTATGTGCTGTCAAATATCAGTAATGTGCTCATTTAATCCTAAAGTGTTTATTGTTAAACCCTGTCTGCATTAGTGACTGTGTTGTCAGTTAGATTCCACACTCACCAGAAGATGTGGCTGAGTAACAGGGCAGCGTAGTCTCTGAGGGTCCAGTGGTCATTGAGTGGGTTGATGGAGGCGGCCAGCGGCTCCAGGATGCAGTACATGACACTGGAGACCAGGCTGCGCACGTATGAGCCCAGGTACAGGTAGGGGTTCTGGACCAGGCTCTTCACCATGTGGAGGAGCCTGTTGAGCTGCTCCAGGTCGTGACTGACTGACTTCACCTGGACACAAACACACATCAGACATGCATCATTATATTGTCAGTGTTCTTGTGTTTGTGTGTGTGTGTGTGTGTGTGTGTGGTGATGTTTTAATGAACTGTCAGATCGACCACAGACCATTTTTTTTACAATTTTTCTGAACGAGTTATATTCTATTCATCTTAATTTCATTTAAGTGAAAATCCACAATTAAAGAAGGCTGAATTTTAAATTTAAAGCACAATATTTGCACATTTTACATATTAAAACAATACATGTGAAATGTTGTGCAGTCACAGTATTGATTTGCTGTGTAAAGCAGTGATGAACGTACCCCACTGATGACGTAGACAAAGTACGGCAGTAGGGCGGCGATTTTGGAGTTGGACTGCAGGTCCAGCAGAGCCACCTGAGACACACAGGAGAGATGTTAGAGCTAACACACACACACACACACACACACACACACACACACACCGTCCAGACATGATGACACACAGCACAGCACACTGGCCTGTATGCAGCATGCAGGTTACCTTCATGAGGTGGGGGTCTTCTCCTAGGATGGCCCGTGTGATCTGCTGGTAGTACTTCAACAAGTCTTCTGACAGCGACTGCACTGCTGTAGGAACTGACACAAGTCAACAGTCAGCTCAGGCAGAAGTCTGCTTTATAACAGCTGTCATTCATTTCAGCATTATTCATTTTTTATCATTTAAATTTAGGCATTATTACATCTTTGGATACAATAAAGGAGATGCACAGTGAAATTAGGGCTGTAACTAATGATTATTTTCATTATCCATTAATTGGTTGATTATTCTCTCAATTCATTGATTAGTCATTTGGTGTATAAAATGTGTGAAATTGTGACAGATGTTGAACAGTGTTGTTGTTGATGTTGACTGGATTCGACTAGATATGCTTTGGATTTTCTGACCTTTTAAACAAGCAGCATCAGACATAACATACCTCAGCTTGAGAAGCAAATATCCCTTTTAACTTGAGATCAACTATTTATTATTATTTATTATTACTCATGTTCTAGAATTTTTTATAGGTTTTACTTGAATGTTTTATGTAGCGTATTTACTTTAATTTTATTGTATTTTTTTCTATCATGTTATTGTGTTCACTGTTTGTATTTTTGGTCCTGTCACTGTGTCTGTCATGTATGTTGTTTATGTGCAGCTGTATTCTGCACTTTTAGCCCAAATACAAACTTCCTTCAGGACACTAAAGTGTATCTTATCTTGCCTCTGGTAGGCCTGTGGGGCATTTATGAGTGGGTCTTCTTTTAGTTGCGTAAGCATAAATCAGTGGTTTGACACTATTCCACTGATCTACAGGTGGCTGTAATGTGCTGAGAGACACAGCAATGTGCCAGCAAATGCAGAGAAGACTACAGGCTAGTATACCTGGATGTAAACCATGCAGGGTGTAAAATACTTTGAACAAATCAGCTTTGGAAATATAATATGATGACAGAAATGCATTCATAGCCTTTGAAAGACTTCAATACTGATTTTTAAGTCTATAGTTTAGTTTAGTCTATATCATGTTAATGCAAGTCATGGTAAAATACTGTTGCTGTGATACTCTTTAAGATTTAACACTCCCTAACTGAAATATTTGTGTTGGAGTGAAGCTATTCCTGAACTCCTGAGGTGAACTGGTCACATATCAGTTATATATTATCTGATAGAAGAAGCAGATTCAGATCTAGTGACATTCAGACAATCAGTGCTGTCCTCATGTTGAGCTTGTTAATCACAGCATGGGCAGAGTCTCACCTGCTCCCTGAGGCTCCAGGTTACCTTTTCCATCCAGGTACGACACATTCACTGACAGGACAAGAAAACAGGAGAAATCATGAGTGAAAGATGCTTTTTTATTCAACCTGAAACATGGACACTGAGCATCATCTGTGTTTGTGACAGTGAGGCGGATCATACCTCGCACCATGGTCTCAGCACAGCCTTTAGGAATGTTGGTGGCCAGAGCCAACTCAACCAGGTTGATGTCCCGCTCCTCAGTGAAGAACAGCTCGCCTTCTTTCACGGAGCGGAAAGGCAGAGCATCTTGAGCTCCATAACCACATATGGCCTGGTGAACACACAGAGATAAAGACATGACTTCTGACAGGTAGAGAACACTGATATGAGCTTAAGAGGAGAATTTAAAGTCATAAATTGTCACCTCTACGTTGCTCCACCGCAGAGCTCTGTTGAAACCCTCCACTGTCAGCTTCCTCCTCTTAGCATGTCTCATGAACTGAGAGCTGCTCTGTGGGGTTCCAAAATAAAACACACACACAGACACACAGACACACAGACACACAGACACACAGACACACACACACACACACACACACACACACACACACACACAATCAATACTGCAGATCTGCATGAATAACTTGCTACAAAACTTCTACTAAACTTACACTACTTATTTGCACCTCATGCTGGTACATATCTATCTTTAAAGTATGGAACAAGGTGACTGTTGATACATTGTATTGCTCAAAGATAGATTTTGGTAAGTGTGTCACTGTAAAGTTTGAACCAGGCAGCACTGACCTGTGTTGCCTCCCTGAGCCGGTAACACACGTCCTCGGCCAGCAGAGCGGCAACATCGTCGCCGAGCTCGACGCCTGCACTCTCGGCCATGAGTTTAACGGACTCCCGGGAAATTTCGGCGAAGCGGCGCTCCTCCCGGTCCGCCATGATCACGGCGACTACTTCAGAAACAGCCAAGAAAGCAGATGATTAAAACCACAATTTTATTATCATTACTTGATGCATGGTAATTCAAATATATCCCGAATTTACTGAAAGCCATATTCAAATAGTTAAACGAATTGACTTGTGATGTAGCCGTTATGTATTAGTGATAATAAGACAGTTATTATTTAAGTAACACATTTTTCAGTGGGCTTTGGTGGATTAGCTACCAGGTGCCGGCGTGCTAACAAAATGAATTCTAGGTTCTCTCCAGCTGGAGCAAACAATTCAAAAATAACTATAGTTATAATTTAAGTGGTTATGACATTAGTAAACTAGCATTGTCTGCTGTAGACATGTCTATTAATTATTGCTAGAGAAGAGTATTAGTTCTATAGTGTGAAGCAACTAAATCATAGACTGAACCATTGTATTTCGCTAGCTACAATTACCCAAAGTGAAGAGCTAATAGCTAGCCTGATAAAAAAGAATAAAAGAAAGAAAGAAAAACATACTGTTAATGTAAAACGATACATTACCGTCTTAGCTAAATGGGCTGAGGGTTGAATATCATTCCAGTCAGGAGGAAAGTAAACATGAATGCAGCTGCTCATAAAGCACACTAACACTGTCACGTTAGCAAGCACAGGAAGTGACGGAATTCGTCTACAACCTTCAAAATAAGGCGACACTGGTGAGCCGTTCCGTTTTTGGTTTATTTGTTTATTTGTTTGTTTTTCATTGACCGTTTGTTGAAAATAAAACGTAGTAAACGTGAATTTGTTTTCAGAAATATCATTAATCAAGGGACATAGTTTGATTTGAGACGCGCTACATCCGGTGGCGTTCTTTCTTTTTTTCTCCCTTTTTTTCTTCCCCCCAAGAATTCTTTATTCTTTGTTGGACAGAACATACAACAGAAAAAAAAGAGAATATACAAACAACCAGACATTCCAGTTCATAAATAAATTATTAAAGAAGGAAGTGTAAATAGACAAATAAAACGGTTTCAATATAAAATAATATAAATAAAGAATAAAAAAGTAAATAAATAAAAATGGTGTAAGTGACAGACATCTTCAATTAAAACATTTTGAATAGAATTCAATGGCATATATATATATATATACATATACATATATGTTATATATTTTAGTTGTGGCGTTCTTTGACGTCCTCTGGGCTACATGATGACGCAATGACGTAGTAGGTCGAGGGGAGACACTGATTGGTTGAACAGCAGTCACAACCTCCCAAAAGAAAAAAAGAAAAATAGGCTACTTGACCTGTTTGATCTGTGCTGATGCTTCTATTGATAGAATGAAACCCAATAAAAAATGTCCCTCACGTCTCATAAAGGGCAGTTACACCATTTTTAAAAAGTCGTTATTAATATATTTAAATTCCTAAATGAATAATTATGTTTTTCTTGCTGTAAATCCACAGTCCTCCTTCTGTGTAAACATGTATTTAAAAGTTGATCTGAAGCTAATATGAAGCTTCAGCTATACGACTATACTTCCACCACAGCTCAACAGGGAAACACTAGGAGGGAATTTGATGCTAAAAAGACTGTAAATGTGTCAGATATCACTTGATATGACTAACTCACACTGATGAAGCTCAATAGAAGCTGATCATCTACTTTTAAATGACTGTGTGGACACACTGGATTTTGTCCTCCATCACTTCCATTGAAAGCTCATTTGAAGATCTTTTAGTCAGTAAGAGCAGGAGGAATGATTACAGCACAGCTCAACAGAGAAACAGTCCAAGGAAACATAGGGAGGCCTTTTAGATTACATCCCTACTCATTATACACCTGTTTAATATATGCCAAAAGAATACAAAGAAGAAAAAAAAGTGTCTTTGTATTCTTACATAAAAATCCTATCATGTTTTCTTCCTGTAAAACAAACTGCTTATGTAGACTTGAACCAACTAATACCATGACATCCAATCTTCAACTAGTGGAACAGATCTAAGATTAGACTCTGGTCAGTATGAACAGGAAACATGATTGAAACAAGCTAAATTTGTTTCAATGTACGCTTTACGAATGCCTTATTGTTTTTAGACTGACTTGAAAAACTGAACTATTAAATCTGCCAGCAGATGTTGGAACCTGGCTGCAGAGATTCATTCCCATTCAGACAACGTTAGTGATACAGTCTGGCTGGTGTTAGATGGAGTTCATCAAGTTCTTCCACAGAAGAGAAGAGTGTTTATAGAGCTGCTTTGTCATGTTGAAACCAGGACAAACAGTTACCATAAAACTGGAACACCATTGCCTAAATGTGTTTTGGCAGTAAGATTTCACTTTTATTTTAACTAAAGGGCTTCAACTAAATATGAACCTGTGGCAGTGTTTTCTGGTAAATTCACTCTATAAAGTAGGTGCTGGTCTTGGCAGTGGCACATGTTAAGGGAAATGGGCCACACTCTGCTCCAAAGATTATATAACTAACATTTCAACCACATTGTATAATAGTCATTGGAGCTTAGTGTGCACTTGTCTTCACCCTCATGAAAAATGTATTGCCATGACCTCAATAGCAACTGGATTCAGTCAGAAAAACAAAAGTTCTGTAATCATACTTCTGCCTCTAGATTCACAAGCATGATGTTTAAAATATAAACATAAAGCTCAGTCCAGTGTATGTTCATATGAAGTCAGGACAGTTAAGATTTAAAATTTGTTTATTCATGATGCTGAGGTTACACACTTACTCAGTTCATTAATAATGTACAATAGTTAAAACATTTTATTACACACACACACTCAGCTGCACTTGTAGTGATTCAGGAGACCTCATGTCCACAACTGTTCCAGTGAACAGCCAGATAATGTTAGTTTAAAAATAATAAAAATTAAAAAATAAAAACATGCCCTGAGGGAATGGGGTTAGAAAAGAAAAACAAAAACATTAAACACAGTAGATTTAATTCAGCTGTGTATGGAGTGCTGATGCTGGGTTTTACTGACACTGCTCTGTTACTGCACCCTGTTGTCCCAGATCTCCTGGGCCTTGCTGCTCTCCAGCTGCTGCAGGTGGAGGGCCAGCGGCAGCAGCAGGTCGCTCAGGTGCTGGCTGGAGAAGGTGAAGGCGTTGTGGGCTGTGGGCTCTGCTGGTAGGGTGGTGAGTGGGGTGATGGGTGGAGGAGAAGACGATGTTGAGGGAGCAGGGGATGAGGTTAGGGAGTTTGGTGAGGTGAAGCTGAAAGGGGAGGTGGGGGATGGTAGACCTGAGCTGCCTGGATGAGGGTAGAAGTGGTTTCCTTGGTTCTGGTCTGGGGTTTTAATCTTGCTGGGTAGGCCGTGCTGGAAGCGACAGCGTGTGCCGTACAAGCAGAAGCCAAACGCGCTGAAGGTGCGACACAGAGCTCCACGTGGCTTCCACTCCTTCGTCTGTGGTTGCAGCGGGGGGGAGGGAGCGGGTGGGGTCTTCTCAATGTCAGCTGACTCCACACTGCTGCCGACATCTCCACCCTCGACGTGCAGGAAGTTACAGCGGTTGCCGAAGGGACAGACTCCAAAGGAGCGGAAGGTGCGGCACGGGAAGTTCCTCCTGCGGCGCAGAGCAGGGCGCTGCTCGGTGGGGTTGTGGACGAACAGGCAGCGGCTGCCATAGTAACAATAGCCTGTGGTGTGGTAGCTGCGACACAGCTCAGTCTTGTATTTGGGGTGGCGGAAGGGAACGTGGAGCTCGTGGAGGCCGTGGGCGAACTGACAGCGCTCAGCATACTTACAGAAACCAGTTGCTGAGTAGGTGGTGCAGAGCTCCGTCTTGTAGCGGGTGGAGCAGGGGACGAGGGCAGAAGAGGACTCTACCAGGGGGAGCAGAGCCTTGGCCAGGGAGAGGCCACCTCCATCTGAGTCCTCATTGGACAGCAGGTTGTCCACCAACTCCTCATCTTGGTACTGAGGCAGAAACAGGTCATCACTACCAATCTGGAAGAGAAACAGGTAGAAACATGAAGCCCCCTCCTCTAACTGCACCCTGGCAGAGTTACAGAAAATCAAAGCCACTTCCCATTAAATGTAAGATGGCCTGCAGCATGTTAGCTTAGCATGAGTGCTGGAAACTGCAAACAGCAACTCAAAATTCAAACAAACATGTCATCATTTTTTCAAATCCATACAAACAGTTGTAAAAATGTCAACCTACAGTTTTATGGTACTTTATGTGCTGACTATTTCTTGGCTGGGAGCAGTAACCTGAGTCTCTGCAGGTTAACTGGGAACAGCACAACTACTACATGTACAGAGTCAACTGCCTAGTCAAATGGTTGGCATATAACACCCCTTAAAAACAGAAGTCTGGCATTTCTACACTATGGCTTTGCAGGGACTAAAATAGCCAGACTAGCAGGTCCTCTTGGTTTTAGTCTATGTTAAGTTAATAAGCAGCTCTATATCTACCAGACTAATGATAATGGACCACTGATGAACCCTGCAACCTCTACCCAGATGTGTTCAGATGAACTAGTCAGCCTGGATGAGTCTGAAGACATGTTAGCAGTGGATGTAAAACAAAAAAAAACAATGACCTAAACACTGTTGAGCTGTTGGACCAGTCTGAACCTTATGATTGTCATTTTCTCATATAACCTTAGTTTCATGTTATCCCTTTATTGAGTCAATAACTATATTTGGTAACTTCCATAAACATCCAAATACCCCCCCCCCCCCCCATGTCTCTGAGGTTGTAGAACCATGGAGTTTTTATATAAAGACTTTTTGGTAAATGTTTTACTCTAGACCAGTGAGGAACCATATATGGTAACTTCATTGATCTTGATTTGCAACATAAAAATGACATTTTGAAAGAAAAAAAGTCAAAAGCAAAAAAGTTATGTCAATATCCCCCAGTAACACTATACAGGGTTAATGTAAAAAAATGTTTGAATATCTGAGTAACTCAACGAGTGCTCTATAAAAAGGGTTAAAGTGATTTAGGCTCTTGTGAAACAGCTGCGGATTTTTGAAGGAGCACTTTTCACCATTACTCAACGGTTTAGTAGAGCTTTAAACAATTAAATAAACTTATGAATGCAGAAATGATTCTTTATGGATGGGTTCATTTGGACTTCTTCTGTAACCACTAGTCATGGTATGTTTTAAAACTACTTAAATGGCTTTTAAATCAGAACCTTTTAATTTTTGGACTTTTCTACAGATCGGAAACTTTGCAATAAGTCTTCAGAGCAGAAACTTTAAGGTTGTTCTGTTTAGTCAATAATTCAAAACCCAGTGCAATAAAAACAGATAGTGACTTTTGACAATGGAATCTGTTAATAGAACCATTTTAACAAACTAATCCATTAAGTGAACAACTATCCTAGACAGTACCAACAAGCTGCATGACCACTACACACTGAGTCAGTGCTGTTAACATTAGTTAAGCAACAACTAAATCCATGTAAATAAGAAAACAACAAAAAGGAATCAGTGAAAACCATATAAAACCTATTTGACTCACCTCAAACATGGCCGCAGACAGACAGAGCTCAAACACTACTTCCAAATTAAAAGCTAAGCAGAAAGTCTGCTTGGTGACAGTAAAACCAGAGTGTGTTACTAACGTGTGTGAAGTGTTACTGTCCCTCTCTGTCAGTGACTCTCTCACACACACACTGCAGCTCACCTCTTCGTTTCTCTTTTAACCAGCAGCTCAGCTCGCGCCGTTCACCTCGCGCCTCCCACTTCAAACGAGCATCAGGTGTGTCGCGTCACGTGGAGGAGAAGATTGGTGATGGACCAATAGCGTTAGGACTTCTGACACCGGTGACGTCACGGCCCATTAATGTGGAGACATTAGCATAAAGTGGACATCCTTTCATTTCTATGTTTACTGCACTGTTACTGTGTATGTTTTGTAAGTGAGTGATAAATAAAGCTTATTTGAAAGAAAAAAGAAAAAGAAAAGTGGACTCCAGTCAGTTTATAGCTTCTGCTTCTTATTATTCTTATTATTTATCTTATGCTTGTATACGTTTACTTCTAGCTATACAGCGCAGTAGCTTATATATCCAGTGTTCCCTGAATGTGTTTTTCATTTCTGTTTTTCATGTTTTGTTTTTTTTTTTTTTTTTTTTACTCTTCCGTCTGCTGACAAATGTAATTTTGTAGCGGCTAGCGGATGTTTAGCAATCAACATCCTATGTGAGAGCTCTGTTTGAGGCCTCAGCTACTTACAGATTGGTGGAAATTAGCACCTCAGTTGGAAGTTGTTAAAACAAACTTTCTAATTAACAACCGTCTGGTAGCAACACAGCTGACTACAAATAGATCTATATTTCCTTTAGCCTGGCTGAGCTTTGCTTAAGCTTTGTTTTAATTAGACCCAGAGCAGCAAACCTGCAACATTTACATCTCACTGACTACAATGAACACATGAGGAAATATCCATTCTTTAAAGACCATTAAAAAAGTTCTGTTCTGTCAGTAAATATAAAGATATTTCCTGTGAATCTGCATGAAAAGTCTTACTGCAGTAAAAGTACTGCAGTATTATGAGTGATGTATTATGCAGTATTATAGTAAAAGTACTGCAGTATTATGAGTGATGTAGTATGCAGTATTTCAGTAAAAGTACTGCAGTATTATGAGCGATGTAATATGCAGTATTACAGTAAAAGAACTGCAGTATTATGAGTAATGTAGTATGCAGTATTACAGTAAAAGTACTGCAGTATTATGAGTGATGTAGTATGCAGTATTACAGTAAAAGTACTGCAGTATTATAGTGATGTAGTATGCAGTATTACAGTAAAAGTACTGCAGTATTATGAGTGATGTAGCATGCAGTATTACAGTAAAAGTACTGCAGTATTATGAGTGATGTAGTATGCAGTATTACAGTAAAAGAACTGCAGTATTATGAGTGATGTAGTATGCAGTATTACAGTAAAAGTACTGCAGTATTATGAGTGATGTAGTATGCAGTATTACAGTAAAGTAGTGGTTTGGTCCTCTGACTGATATATTATTATTATGACATCATTAGATTATTAATAGTGAAGCATCAGTGTTAGAGCAGCATGTTACTGTTGTAGCTGCTGGAGGTGGAGCTAGTTTACACTACTTTATATACAGTTAGCTAGTTTAGTCCAGTGGTTCCCAACCTAGGGGTGGGGCCCCTCCAAAGGGTCAGTAGATAAATGTGAGGGGTGGTGAGATGATTAATGGGAGAGGAAAGAAGAAAAAACTAATTTCTGATACACAAATGTGTTTTCAGTTTTTGGACTTCTTGTCTAATCTTTGATTTTTGCTGAAATATTGGATCATTTGAACATTTATTGAAATGAAACCATTTGAGAAGTTTAGAGGGAAAAATCACTATTTGGTGGAGCTGTTAACAACTCATAGCCATCTGTAGAAAGTAAAATATTTCCCTCTGACATGTAGTGGAGTGGAAGTTTGAAGTAGTATCACATGGAAATACAATTAAAGTACAAGTAAATCAACAGGAGTACTTAAGTACATTACTTGAGTAAATGTACTTAGTTGCTTTCCACTACTGGTTAAAGTCACTGGTTCTAAATTGAATGAGAACAGTATTCTGAGTCATACTTAAATTAAACTCACCTGGAAGAAACTGTAAAGCTTATTTGATGTAAATTGTTTTATTCATGAAAAAAAGTCTTTTTAATTCCGTTTTATACTGTCGCTGCTTTAAGTTACAGTTCTAAAGCTGATGTGTGTCTTTCATTTATTTAGACCTTTGTCTGTGATCATTTCCTGTTCGGTCTTAAGGTTTACCCCTTAGCCTCACACAGCTAATGTAATTAAGCTTTGCTGACACTGATCAACTGATTCTAAAATAAACACTGATTGAATTACTGAAGTCAGTATAGTCTGTGTGGACAGGTCTGTAGCAGTTTCCCACATCTGGACACTGTAATTCTTATAAATGCTGCTGAGTGACCAGCATTTGTCAAATTCAGTCACACATTCTGGACTGGATTGAGACCTGTATCATTGGCTTTATTGTTAGCCTCATTGTCTTTCTGAAAACCAAGCCCCCCCCCCCCCGCCCAAAAAAAACAAACGAGCCAAACTCACAGCAAGTACATCCATACACAATAAAATGGAGTGAATGAGCCCCTTAAATATAAAATATCTACTCATATACGGCAACAGTGACGATATTCTTTCAACTAGTAACTTTATTCACTATCCTGGCAGGCAGAGTCTATACTTACATTTAAAAAACATACAAACAAACAAAAAAAAAACAAGTAAATGAACCTCCATACCTTTAGGAAAAATATACTCCATTCCTCTTTTTGCTGATAGTCCCCTTAAGGTTGATAATCCCAGAGCCAAAAAATTTGAGAATGAGTCCATGTCTGACCACGAAGAAAAAAAAAACTTTATTTCTTTTCTTATCAAGATACATTAAAGGATACAGAGACATTGGAATAAAAAACACTTGAGAAAAAAGTTTCAATTGTAGCATGTTTGTCTCTCCCATCATACAAAAATCAGCACCCTGTCCCTTTTGAATGTTACCCCTGGTTGAAATGACCAGCCCACCCACCCAATGAAGGAGAGCAATGCTTCACATGTACAGTAGCCTATTAGAGCCATCTCCACAATAATGGAGCAGAATTACACACTTTAGATGTAAAAAAAGTTTCCAATATGCCAGCTTTCCACTTTTCTTTACACAGATTAGTATTTGCTACAAACTTGACACTTCAATTTCTTTTTTTTCTTTTTTTTTTAGAAATATTACAAAGCCCACATTGGGACCAAACTTGCTTATAAAACCCTTGTAAGCCCTCACTGCTGTAGAAGTCACAGGCTGAAGGATACAGAGGAATTATAATTATCCAATTAACAACTTTTAGTTCTCACCCTTTCATAACGTTACAAACAGGAGGGGACTAAAATAAACAAATGAAAGCACAAGTTGAAACAGGTGGATTCCTTTCACATTGTTGTCAAACCCTATCACAATCAAAAACAGGACTTCTGTTCTGAATCATCAAACATTTATACGGAAGACAATTAAGGCCATGTAAAAAAAAAAAAAATTCTGAAATTAAGCTTTTGAGAAAGAGTATGACTTTTATCTCAGTCTCTTCACAATTTTTTTGACATTAATTTCTGAACTCCATTTCTGGCTCCAACTGCCTTCCGTACATTTACATGCTGCTTCTTTATTAACAGACTCATATCAACTGACCAGTAACATAATGGTGTCACTTTCATTCAAACCGAAAAAAAACAATACATTGTAAGAAACGCTGTGGCTTTAGTCTAACATTACCTCAGGGTTTAAAGCGTCAACACACAATGGATGTCACACTGTTTGCACATTATGGCTTCATTTTGGACTTCTGCAGACTCAAACATAGTACCTCAAAGCCAAATGTGTTCTCTCGTCATGGCGAGTCACACGCTAACTCGTGCAAATCCATGGGAACCACAATCATTTTACATTTCTTCAACTCTCCTAACCAGCAAACCTACAGACCTCTTTGAATCCAGACTGCCTGTTCAAACATCTCAGGGTGAGGTCAATGGAGGAGGAACAGGGGAACTTCTTGTTAAAAGTACCGGCTAAAATTGGATATAAAAGCATGGCCATCAAGTGACGGGTGACGAAATGCAGTTGGACTGCAACAGCGACCTTTCCCAGATTCTAAAAAATGTACTTCTGTAATGTCTTGTGAATGTAAAGATGGTACAAAAGGGTACAAGTCACAAAACTGTTAAGTTAGCACAAAACTAAATTGAGCAGTAAAGTCAGTATTCTGTTCAGTCTGCTAATAATTTAATTGTAGAATTTGGATTAAGTAAACACACTAAAGTTTTAAATGATTTCCATTTTTCTATGTTTGGATAGATTCTAAATGTGAGAGAACATTTCCCAACAGTTTCAAATTAACCGAACATTGTTACTTCAATTTAGCCTCTTGCATAGCTAAGTAGCTACGCTAAATCTATTAATCAGTCACTAAATGCACAGCAGAGATAAAGAACTACTCTTACAGTCAAATTGGGCTTTGAGGAAATGTGATGGCAATTTAAATGGATTAATTAGGAAGATAATTAGCAAATTGGTGATGAAGATAATGTTTAGTGGCAGCCCTAAAGCTAGTCTAACAGAAGGGTGGTTTTGACTTTGTACCATCCCAGCTAATTTAAGACATGAAATACTTGGCATTCTGTCCTCACTTGCTCTGACGTTTACACTGCTCAATCTGTTTTGTGCTTGCTCACTATTTCTGACACTGAGGGACTTCCATACAACAGAGGGTGTTAAGGGGAGCAGATGGGATGAAAATCTAGAGAAGGACTTGACGTGAGGATTTGTGGTTGGCTCCTGACAGATGATGGGAACAGATTACAGAGTCAAATAAAAAGGTGGCAGATAGATCAAACGCTGTACGTTCACACCGACCGACGGCGGCTCTGTCAACACGTCACAGATGAACGTGAAGTCAGTGAGCTACCATTAAGCATCTACCCCGCCCTGTGTGAACGCACAGTAACACACATACTAACACTGAGACCTTAATGATGAAGAGTAGGAGTAACATCTGGATTACATCAGATCTTCAACCAGCCAGAGTTGTCCCACAGTCTCTCATTCCCACCATTTTTCATCACATACTGCAGCCCCCCCCCCCCTTCCATGATGCATATATTTACACAAAGATAGAGACGTGGAGCAAAAACAAAGTGTGCTTTATCATCATTGTTTCAGGATGAGAAATATCTTGATTTTAAATTACACATTTAAAAACAGGCGGCATTAAAAAGGAGAGCAAAAAATAATTCAGGATTCTGGAATAAAATACTACAAAGCCCAAGGTGTGTGAGTGTCAGTGTGTTAATTAAAATGAAATGCACAGTCATCAAAGTGTGTGTGTGTGTGTGTGTGTGTTTGTGTGTGTGTGTGTGCACATCCACTTTTTGGGGAGTAACAGAGGACTAAAGAAAAATGACACTGAAAAGAGGGAAAATAAAAGACTACTGGTATGACGTACTGTGCTGCCTGGTAAGTGACGACCTGAGCACAGACCCCCCCCCCCCCCCCCCCCCATGTCCTGTTAAAAGACCCCGCTGTCCCTCCCCCTTCAGTCCTCCAGGACGATGGGTTCGCTGGTGCTGGAGGGGAGCAGGGACACGAGGGAACGAGGGGGAGGTGGCAGCTTGATCCGGACTGGGAGGTGAGGTTTCCTGGCTGCCCGACGCATCTCTGACTGGGTTAGATGTTTCCTCAGAGCCCTACAGACAGCAGCAGGGGGGAAAAACACACACAACTATTCATTAAAAAGTGATAGAAATCAAGCAGCAGGGATCTGATGAAGTGAGATTAGAAGGTGACATGAAGTAGATTTCTTTAAACAATGCTTCATTAAATAAACAGTTAACCTGCTGTTGTTACTTCAGCTTTCGCCAGATCTGGAGGGATCTGCTCTGGAGAGAAAGTTTAACAAACTCTGAATCTAACTCTCAACACTGAGTTGATTAGATGGTAAACTGAAGTTTTCAGTTCCAGAACAGCTGATCAGAGTCAGTTGAATCAACTCTGCATATGTTAAATTAAGCATGTACTCATAAATGGAGCTTTGAAACTACGGTTCACCATGGCAACAGATAAATAAATGGCAGAGCCTCCATTTACAAACAGTGGAGCTACACATGAATATTGTGTTAATGCATGTGTATGCAAACTGTACACATTTATCTTTAATAAATACAGCAGTGACAGAAGTGAACACTATTAAAGGGCAGGTTCACTCTTTTTTCCAGGTATCCATATGAACAATAAAGAGGTTTTTCCTTTCTGTAATCATTCTTCCTGTTCATACTGACTATTAAAACATCTTCAAATGTGCTTTCAATGGAAGTGATGGAGGACAAATCCACAGTGTGTCCACAGTCATTTAAAAGTAGATGATCAGCTTCTATTCAGCTTCATCAGTGTGAGTTAGTCATATCAAGTGATATCTGACACATCTAGTCTTTTTAGCATCAAATTCCCTCTTATGGCGCTTTTCCACTATCCGACTTGGTACCTGGAACGACCTTTTCCATTACTATAGTACCTACTCAACGTGGGCGGGGTTGTCATAGCACGGCTGCGCTAAACTACTGTGACTTCGTTTAATACGCAACACAAACACATAAACAATGGAGGACATTGAGGCAGTGGTGTACTTGCTGCTGTACGAGGCTTTCTGTCTCACACAAAGCCAGAAAATTGAGCCGTATGGCTGTAACTATGGTTGTAACGCTGCTGCCGGTATTTCAAAATGCTGGGTTTGATTCTTGTGTGGGACGGCTCATGACTCTTTCAGTGATGTGACTCTGACCAATCAGTGGCCGGCAGTCTGTCAACGTCACATTTAGTATCGGCTAGGCTCGCTTGGAACCTCAACAGAGCAGGTACTAAAAATGGATGATGATGGAAATGATGGAAACGCAAAAAAACCCAGAGTCGAGTCGAGTCGAGCTAGAACTGTATAGTGGAAAAGCGCCATTAGTGTTTCCCTGTTGAGCTGTGGTGGAAGTATAGTAACGAAAAGACTTTGGTACTAAAAACACTGTAACGTTGAAACATAGAAGATGAAGATTTGACTCATTTGGACGACTGAAGCTTCATATTAGCTTCAGATCAACTTTTAAATACACGTTTACACAGAAGGAGGACTGTGGATTTAGTTCTCCATCACTTACATTGTAAGTGCATTATGAAGGGATCTTCTAATGGTCAGTATGAACAGGAGGAATCATTACAGCAAGACAAACAGGTTTCAGTGTTCATTTGGGCTCCTGACTGATATTTTTTGAGACACGCTTGAAAAATGGTGAACTCATCCTTTAAGTTTGGTTTAGTGCGAATTTGTTAAATGCCTGTGCAGTAAATATGAAGCTACCGTCAGCAGCTGGTGAGCCTAGCTTCCACACAGATGTGGTGTCACCAGTGAACACATTCAGAGTGTGTGTACACAGACTAACAGGCAGCTGGAGGACAGAACACAGTCTGTGGAGGTGTAGCTGCTGCTGCTGCTGCTGCTGCTGCTGACAGCACTGACACTGTTAAATGTACCTGGTGTCCTTTGTGGCCACAAACACCACGGGGTTAGGAGCCTCCCCCTGGCTGACTTTCTGCCGCTTGATGACAGACTGGGAGGTGGTCCTCATACCTGAAGTGTACGGCCTCCCATTGGCTGGGTAGGGCACCCCTGTAGCCTGTGAACCAATGAAAAACATGCATATGGTTAAGCAGCTGAAGGGAGCAGTGCATTACGGTCTGGTGGACAAAGTTGTGTGTATGTGTGTGTAATACTGACGCTGTCGAAGCCTCTCTTCCCCAGCAGGCTCTGGGCCCCACGAGGCTGGCTGGCCTGGTTCCTGTTGATGGGTGTCGGGGGTCCTCTGGACGCCTTCAGTTTCAGAGGAGCAGATATGGCTGCAGAGAGGACACAGCAACACTCGTCACCATCCAATCACACTTCAGAGACAGCGCATTAACACATAGAGCAGTGTGCCAGTTCTCACCTAAATCCTTCACTATGGTGGCCAGTGACGGTCGAGGTATCACCTTGGTCTTTACTTGAGTTTTTGTAGCTTTGGGCAGCCGGATCATACCTGAACACAGAGAGAATCACACATGTCAAGCAACAAATGAATGGATTCCCGACCCATACTGGATTTTTGGGGCCGATACTGATACTAAAGAGAAAAAAAGTTTTATATATAAAGTATATTTACATAAACATACATTGTTTTCCAATTATATCTTAAAAACACTTGGGACTATAATGAAGGCATGACATTTTACCATTTGACAATAAGCTTGAAACAGTAAACTACACTGTGAATTTAATAATTATAAATAACTAACTAACTAAATAAAGAAGATCATATAAGAAAAAAACATGTATGTATATATTAAAGTTTAATTAAGAAAAAGGATCAAATAGACATTAAATGTGGCCTTGAAAATAATATTGGCACATTTTGGACAAAATAAACACTGATACTAATATATCTGTGATAGGTCAATATCGACTGATAGATATGTCAGTCGGACCCTAATGGATTCCATACAGTAATCCATCTGTCAAATAAATGACTGATACTGGCCTTTTCTTTAAAGACAGGCCATGAAAAAACACATCTTTTCAGTTTCTAGCATGAGTAAGAGGCATGTGGACTATACACTATCATCCATGAATATTACAAAGCAGGGTTTGTGATAGGTCTAATGATTATTTTCATTATTATTCTGTCCAATATTTTCTCAATTTTTTGTTAGATCTATAAAATGTCAGAAAATTGTGAAAAATGCTGATCACAATGTTTGGAAACCCAATGTGGCCAATGTCTCAATTCAGCACATATTTACTTTATTATCATGGATGCACAAATCCTCACATGTAAAAAGTAGTAAAAACGATTAAACAAACAACAAGAGTGTCTGTTTATATCTTTTTTAAAATAAGCTCAGAAGACATGTGTACATACACTCAGCCTTGACGGCGTTGGCGTTGATGGAGGCGTAGGGCCGTCTGGCAGCACGGCGCGGCTGCAGGATGTCCTCACACACCCGCCGGGCGACGCGGGTCAGCTTGGTGGTCTGCAGGATGAACGTCTGGCGGTTCTTGGCCAGCAGCTTGGCTCGACCCTCGTTGCGGGTGAACGGTGACAGGCCCTGGACCTCCTGGCGGGTCATGTGACCGCGGGGCCCTGACTCCTGGTCGGAGGGGGAGAACGTAGCTATAGTAAACAGCTCATGGTAGGTTTTATATTGCTTTAGAATGATATGAAAAACTGAGAGGAGACGTACAGAGCCAGCTCGAGCGGCGCCCTCTAGCTGTGTGGGGGTCTTCAGGCCTCCGTACTTCTTCCAGTAGATCCAGCAGGAGGCGCACAGTCTGCACTGCATGTTGGGAGGGCCCCAGGCGTACCACTGAGGGGACTGGGCCGCTGGGTGGGTGACAGAACAGTCAGAGTTAAGAGTGAGTATCTCAACAGCTGGATAGACACTCAATGATATCATATATGTAGCAGTGTCTCCCATACATAGACCAATGTGTGCCGCTGCTACAACGGCAACGCCCACTGCCCCTCAAAAGGTCTCCGTACGACCCTGCACCACACATTGCTGCCTGGTCTGTGGGAAACACTGAGTAGGATTTTCTATAATGTTCACATCTGTCTGAGAGTTGCAGTGGTTTAGAGTCTAGAATGGCTCAAATCCATGTTCATTTAAATGTTTTAAATTATAGTATGAATGTTTGTAGCCACCTAATTTAATCAGTCTGCCTGCTGATTCCATTTAAAATCTGAAGCTGTTGTTTATACCCTGCACTGAAGAGTTGCACCATATTGTGTTGACTGCTGTAGTGTGCCTGCATTACATCCCTGTCATAGTTGTTTGATAACCACATTTGAGGATTACTGCAAAAATGTGTGTTTATGTACATGTATAAGATTATCGGCCTTTATATGGATACCAGGATTTTTTTACTAGCTAATAATGGTAGTGGCCCCAAAAATCCAGTATCGGGTGAGCCCTAGTTTTTTAGTCATTTTATATTTGTACTCTGTATACCAGGGTATCTGCACATTGTTTAAGTACAAATTGAATGACTTTTAAGATCTTTTTAAAACCTCTGAGTAAGAAAATGATACCGTTGACTACATAACTTTATGTATTTATTGTGTGTAAAGCTTTAGTCATAAGAAACATTTCCTGTATTAAAACTTTACTGTTGTAGTGGGTTGAAATGGAGCTCATTTTCAAGTCATTTATAAAGGACTAACTAATGATTAGTTTGATTAAAAAGGACACACACACACTACCATGTTAAATATAATACACATACACAGTACTGGAAATATGATTCCAGGAGCTGTGTGGTGGGTGAGTGCAGGAAGCTGCTGTGAGTCAGACAATGACTAAGAAGTGCTGCTGATATTATTCATTTACTTTCATGTTTACAGTGTTTATAGTGTGCTGCCAATCAGTAGCAAGTTCCATGTACACTGCTGATTGTGAATGGTTGAGCAGATACGTTGTCGAATCGGGTGAGAACAACAAACACAACAATCTGCTGCTTGACAAGTAATACTTAAGACACTTACATAATACATTCTAAATGTTCTGTTTTAATATATTATACCTGACAAATAACGTCCTTCCTCTCTGGTCAGATCCTGGCTGTACTTACTGTGGCAGCTCTCACAGCTGAGTCCTTTCTGAAAGCCTGCTGCTCCGTTCATCCCAGGCTTGCTGCCCGGAACCATGATTTGATTGGGGTTGGGTTTGGTGCTGGTGAGAGAAAGGAGAGCGTGTGAAGAAGAAGAAGAAACAGAGAGAGAGGTGAGAGCTTTAGCAGTGGACAGTAATACTCACTAAGTGGGGATGTACACCTGCTTCAGCTTGCTGTCTGCCTCTGCTGCCTTTAGTCGTTTCTGAAAGGGGAAAACAATAAAAATGAGCACTTATAGTCAAATGAGACAGTGCTGATAATAGTTAGTGTGTGTGTGTGTGTGTGTGTGTGTGTGTGTGTGCGTGTGTGTGTGTGTGTGTGTGTGTGTGTGTGTGTGTGTTTACCTGTTGGATGTAGCGGTCTGTAGTCTTCCACATGTAGTAGAACTGGACCACACTGGCTAGAGACTTCCAGGGTAGCTGAGGAAGAGGAAACAACAATGTGTTTAATGAATAAAATGATGATGAGGCAGTGCTAAGACGAAAGAAACCAGAGAAGAAGAACTTACAAAGTCCTGGCGGATGTCATTGAAGTCTTTTCCGTATTTCTCCAGAGCCTCCTCAAACAGCATGGCCTCGGAGGCGCTCCACTCCTCCATCTCATCACGGCAGAGCACTGGCCCCCCCTGAGGCACCAGGGTGGACATGGCTTTGGCCAGGTCATAGTTGTTCTTCTGCAACGTGTCCATAGCGTGGAACTGAGAGCAGAGAGAGGAGAGGATTACAAATTTCTATCTGTTTCTACAAAGATGCAACACACAGTCTATATGATGTACTAGTACAACATGTAATGAGCTGATTCATCACTGAGGAGGCACCTGTCACTTCCAACTTCCTGTCAGGTACACTACACTCGTACACAAGTCTAAATTTAACACACACAAGACGATAAAATAAAGGACTAACTGCAATAATATTTGCAATATCTACAAGCACTTCCTGTTTAAATTTAAAAGTGAGTATAACCATGTATAATAGGAGTGCCTTGGTAGTTGAGTAGTTACAGTGCATAACATGTAATGGCAGCGTCCCTGATTCAAACAGGGCTCTAAACTAACTTTTTTCACTGGTTGCACTGGTGCGCTTAACTTTTTTTCTTAGGTGCACCAGCACAAAAGTTAGGTGCACCCAAATTTTCGACCATATCGCATTCAACACCGCAGTTTTACAGGTTCACGTTTTTTAAATAGCTGTCCATATAGGCAGTATTGACTTGTAAATGATTAACTAACAATCTGGTCAACATAAAGTTCTTTATTTGAACAATTCCAGAAGAAAGGTCACTTCACTGAAAAGTGTTGGTGCTTAAAGTGCTTCACTGAGCTGAAATTTTCAACAACAATTCTTCACGAAAAAGTTGTCAATCGTTCTTTTCATCTTGTCATCCACGGCTACATGCACTCTACATCCACTGTCTCTGTCTGACTGCAGCACACGCATTACACACAGGAATATCTGGACCACGGCCAGATGATTCATTTTAATTGTAAAGAATGTAGTTTGGAACCATCCATGTGATTTTGAAGAAATGACATGGAAGAAATCCATATATCCATACTTCTGATAGATTTAACCCAGTTAACTAGCTAATAAATTGCTGATCATGAAAATTGACAAATAAATTATTGTGTGATTACAATGTGACTACAGAAAACAACATCTACTACATGAATAGTTTATACAGTCAGTGAGCAGGATTGATGTAATGCTGCTGGCTGGTTGGTGTTTAAATAAAGCTGTATGTACTTGTGTCCCTGCAGTAGAATTAGCTGCTAATATACTTATATTACTTCTACCTCTCTGTAACTTTACTGCCTTCTTACATGAGTGGAGAGGTCAGCGTGTCCACGTTATGGTACAATGACATGTTTGTATCACTGCTTATGCAATGTGAAGAATTCAGTAGTATTGATTTTTCACTTGTATGCAGAATGTAGCTGAATCTCTGTTATTTTCATCTTTAAATCTACATCCGTAATGCCAATATCAAAGTTATTAACTTAAAAAAAAAAACAGACAGTAAAAATCTTTTCTAGTTACACTTATGATGTAAAGAAGTGATAGTATTACTGCATGGAAAAAAGAACTATGCAAACATGCTCCTCATTGGTGGAATAAGCTTCAGGACTCCCACATAGACTCATTTTTATCCCGACAACAGTTTAAGATTCTGTTGAACAATGAATGCTCTTTTTGTCTTAATGTGACAGTGTACTGTACTTATTTGACTGTATTATTTCATTAAATGTGTGTGTCTCACCAGTGTGATATCTCTGGAAGCTGCAGCTGCACTCATGTGGAGGCTGGGCTGGCGGATGGAGCTGCTGCAGTCCAGGGCACGAGCGAATGTCCCCACAGCTCTGTAACACACACACACACACACACACACATAGAACTGTTACTGTAAGACTGTCAACAGATATACTGACATCACATATAATATTATCCCCAAAAAGTGGAAGTCACACTAAATCTAAAAATCATATTTTTGACTAGAGGATGATTTTTGTGTCTTGGTGAATGTTCATTAAATGGCCACTAGATGGAGTGTGTGTGCTGTTAGAGCAGTTTATAGGCAGCAGGATAATTCCCTCCAAAAAAAAACGTTCCATGGATAAAAAACAAAGAAAGTTCATCATTACACTTGTGTTGCACCATCAGTACACATCATGTGTTGAATAAGCCTTCTATTAACTGCAGCCAGTTGGTCCTCTTTGTAACACCATGAGAAAGAAATCATTTCCTTTCATTTCCATTATTGAACTTGATGTCAATTCATGCATTTCCTAAAACAAAGCTGCCTCGCTGATGGTCACAAGTAACCATGGCAACAGGATGTGGTGATGATGCAACTAGAGGACAGACAGCAGGGGGAAGCGTTACCTTGCCACCACCAGGAACTGGTCGATCTGAGGGTCTTTGAGCTGGTTGTTGGGGTCCCAAACCTTAGTCTCCAGCTTCTCCTGGATCCTGTTGTCTGATTCACCTGAGACACACAGAGGAAGAGGAAGAGGATTCAACTCAGGACATTTTACTAGTAGAAACTGTTTTCTGGGTTTTCAAAATTTCAGTGTGCTGCTCACCCTCAGCTAGCTTGTCAGGGATCTCTGCCTGATACTTGGAACCCACCCGGATCTCTCCCTGGTCTGCCAGCAGGGTCTTCTGCACCGGGTCGAACACCAGCGAGTAGAAGAAACAATCCTGGACAGAACACACAGGAAAAGATGACTTGCTTGCTGAAGGCTTGGTGAATGTACAATTCTTTTGACAGTGTGAAATGGTAAAAAACCCACAAAAAAACTGGAGTAAATGCGCCTCATAGTAATGAGCTGGTGAGGAATGAACAGATGGCTTTCTTACCTCTTTCTCTAGGTAGCCGGCCAAGACATCTGTTTCATTGAGGAGGGTGACATTACATTTCCCCCTGAGGAGACAGAGAGAGCGGTATGACAAAGATGTAGTAGTTTACAGTCTCTAAAGGTGCAAATATCCCTTCTAATCGACTCAATTTTGACAGTCTATGCTTGCAGACAGATAATAATAATAATATTAATAATAATAATAATAATACAATTATAATATAATGATGCCACAATTTGCAGCCTTTAAAATGCCCATTATATGTTTTTAAAAAGCATTGCATTGTACCATAAGGAGTTTCTGTCACTGTAGAAATGAAAGGCATACAGCACAATAACAATGAGAGGATAATGATGAGGAAGTCAAACCTCACATTCATGTGAAAACCTCACAGCAGTGTCATGTACACGTTCCACATGTTGTAAGGATTGGGCAGTACATGGTCACTTATGTGTGACAGTTTCTTTAAACTAAACTTAGCTCATAAGTAGTGTTTTATTAAATGTAGCTACACACACTGTAACTTCAGGATCATTAGATGTGTGAAGTTTGATGCAAACTGGTCAAAATTAAAAGCTCAGAGAAAACAGATGATTTTCTATTGATGTGCAAGCACAGCTGAGAGAAGTAATGTAATATAATACATCATGTTTAGTCTGTCTATGCGTTTGAATATTAGGGTTTGGGTTTCCGTACTTTTGAAGTATCGACCAAAATCAATCGATATCAAGTAGTATTGAAATATCTCCCGTCAAATCATACCTGCAATCCATCCTTTTTTCACCCAGAACTAGAAAATATGACATCTGTGGTGAAGTCGTGGTGAATTTGAGTTAGCGCACTTAGCAGGTCAGCAGCCTAGATGCCACCTAAACGCTCTGAAGTGTGTCTACACTACATGTCTGTTACACCGGATAAAATCAAGTGCACAAAATGTGGAATGGGTATCCAATGAAGTATTCAGTTGGTATCAGTATCACTTTAAGGGTACTTGGATTGGTACTGGTATCATCATTTTTTAAACAATACCCAGCCCTATGTAATATATTATTCACTATTATGATGTTAATTTTTGTTTTTTTTCCTCAAAACTTCACAGGTAAATCTGACACATCTCTCAATGTCTCTCAGATTAAAGGGACACTCCATCAATTTACACATTAAGATCTGTTCACTTGTGTTAGAGTATTACTATCATATCTACAATGCTGTGTAATGTCTTCAGAGAGCCTGTGTTACAAACTGGACCTGTAGAGTATGAAAGACGTGGGTGTTTGTTAAACAAGCAGGGAAGCTTCGATGGTGATGGAAGACGCTATTGAGTGGGATTATGGGAAGTTTAGGATCCAGTTATTTTTGAACTGGTCTATCTTGTTCTATGAGAGCCACGTGTATGTCATAATGGACTGGGAGGGGTTTTCCCACAAAGTTCAACCTCAGAATTTCAATGTGAATGTGAAGCTGAGAAACAGACTGAGAGTCTGTATCTGTCTATTAAACTAAGTTCTGACCTTCAGCAGCAGACTCAATACTACCCAAAAATGTCTAAGGACTCTAAATACATTTGGGGGAGTTTCAGAACTCTAATTATAGTGTGGTAAGCATTTTTCATGAGTTCCTTTTGATGGTGGTGTTGTTGCACCTAAATACACCTGTACATCACTGAAGGGAGGCGAGTTCAAATACTGCAGGTAACAACAAAGATTTGGTAAATGTGTCCAAACAGATGAAAGGCCTGACATGAACAGAGATACCACCTCTACAATTCATAAGCATGAGTAAGTCTGATATGATGCTGCTCAGTCATCACAGCATCACTTGAATATGTATTCATCAGCAGCTGAGAAGAATGGGCAACATGTCTCTGAAATATAAGTGGCTGCAGCTTTTCAGTGTTACATGTGGCAGATGTCTGGGTTCAACTGTATCATGAAGCTTTATCAGTGGGTGAACTATCAGCTATGTTTAGTCTGAACTCGGGTATTCCAGCATCACAAAGCCGGCTCACTTTTACCCTCCTCCAGTGTTTGTTGCTCCCCCCTTATTTAAGTGTTCACGGTTAAATTTGACGAGTTTGTTCTCTTATATTAACACAAAAAACATAAATTATCACCAAATATTGTTAAGACTTTTTCTAAAGCTGTGAAACAATGTCTCAGACTAGTGGTTAACCAGAGTAATATGGCCCAGAACTTCTCGGTCAGTCATCTCCTCATTGATAAAATGAGAGGAAGGTGCAAATAAAGCTTTATATATGTGCTCTGTGAGAAGATATGATACATTGTTTAGTCTGGAAGGTGTAGATCACATGGAGGGCTTTTATGTGTATGGGGATGTTTTCTATAGTATAGTGTTACCCATTCATTTCCTATGGGGGTCATCTTTGACCGGGTACACCACAAGTGTAACAATGTTTACTAAAGCACTCAAAATTCAATGAAAGTGGTGCTCAGCAGTTTTATATGTTCAAATGCTTGGTATGGAGGATATCATGAGGCCTTGAGGCAATCAGATGAAAAAAACAATATTTATGATTTATGAAAGTTATAAATTGGTCAGATTTGTCCTGAACACTGAAGGAAGGTTACCCTCTGTTGTTTTTTATTAGAAAAATAATCCACAGTGTTAATTAGCTCTCAATAAACTTACTTTACTTTACTTTACATGTATCATCATCTTTCTAACAGTTTGTTCATTATGACCCAAAGTTGAAATACTCTTCTCTTTAATACTGAACATGTTGATGACTGCTGCTCTCACAGCTGGAGGGTAAAGCTGGACTGTGTGTGTCCACTGTTAGTGAGGACGTACCGTATGTGAGTGGCAGGTAGAGATTCAAACTGTCGAGACAGGAAGAGTTCTCTGTGTTTGAGCTGGTGTTTCTGTTGTTCAGCCAGTGACGGCTGCTTCGACTCCTCCTCGAACTCTCCTGAAAAATACACACACACGAACGCGTCACCGTCAGCACTGATTTCCTACTCACGTGACTAAAACGCCACAAACTGAAATAAACAAAAACATGCCAAATAGAGTTGTAAAATAGTCTGCTGCTGGCTTAAGAGGTCTAACAGTCATTTGAAGTTTGTAAGGTTAAAACTCTGCAGGCAGCTGAAAACACTACACACAAGAAAGTGGAAATGAAAAAAGAGAAGACACACACACACACACACACAGCTGCAGTTGTGAGGCCTCCATCTGAATACTGCTGAGTTTAAACTGGAACCCCAATCACACATTTTTAAGCTCATCTAGTTTCTCTTTCTCTCTTTTTCATGTATGATGTGAGACGTGACTCTGTGTCATAACTTTATCTTCCTGTGGGTGTACTGATGGGGTTAGAAGAGACTGTCTTTACTGTACAGCAATGTGTTGGGGGGGTGGGGGGTGTTGCTTCATGTGCAGGTGACACATTAAATACAGTACAGGAAGTCCAGTTTGCATAGAAGATCCACGAAAGTGAAGGCTTCAGACTATATAACACTACACAGCTGTGTAAATATGATTATGATATTATGGCATACATTTATCTAGCATTCTGTATGTTTGTTGGACCTTTTTTGGGCAATGTTACTAACAATGAGCAGGTCTGCTGTGTGGTAAAACTCTTTGGATCATTTTTGCATCAGTGTGATGATTTGATTAATCAAGAATTTATTTTACTGTGTGGTTACTGTATTCATTAACTCAGCATTTTCCATTAGTTATATAGAGTGTGGTGGCATGTCATAGTTTAATTTGTGCCGCTAATTTGTAGTTTAGTTATTTGAAGAAACACAATGTAGAAAAAGATATTTACTGGAAATGTCCAAATCTAAGTATTTTATATGTTCCTCAGTAATTACCTAGTTGAACTTGGATAATCACTTCTGATTTCTTTGATTCAGAGCTGAAATATGAGCATTAGTCTTTTTTGATGGTTTGTTTGGAACATTTATGAACTGGTAAAATCCATTCATAGTTATACAACCAGTAGTTAAATTACTAAAGCACTGAATTTTTTAGAGCACAATTGTTTTTTTATAGATGCTCTTAATTATGCACCACAATGATGTATTTGACTAGTACAAAGTTTTCCTCCAGGGGAGCCTGACCCCCCCTAGAGGGTCGGACTGAGGTCTAACCACCATAGTCTCAAAATTCTGTGGGAAACACTGTAAACTGTTACGTCATCATCATCATCATCATCGCTATACAGGTCTTCCAATCATCAGCTCTATGACATTAACTACCATTAACAAACTACAGACTTGTATGTTTCATTGTAAAATTTTTATGTAAGACTTTTCATATTTCTTCTCTACATGACTTTATTCATTCATTTATATGGTACCCGACAGGTGTGAATAGTGCTGTGGTTCAGTTATCATTTCGGTACAGAGGCTGATTTGTGGGGGACAAACTTACATATTGTCCATAGTCTACTATATTATAACTATATCAGCTGCTACATGTATGTGACTGAGCCACACTCAACATGCTCTCATTGAAATGAATGAGAGTGCTGTGTACTGTATGTGTGTATGTAGCCTCCAGCCTCAGACCTTTATGTACGGACCTGCAGTTTTGTGTCCTCTGGGTTAATTTCTTACTCTGCTTTTATTGCTTATTGCTTCTTATTGCAGCTGTTAATGTGTGTTAATCCTCTGTGGAGCACTTTTAAAAGAGTTCAAAGGTCACTTAATCATCAGGTTACACAGAAAATTGCTTCCTTGTGTGATTTCTACAATTTAGTTATCAAGAACCTGATTCATTTAAACTGTGTGGTTGATCTTTGCCATCCACACACAGACATTTACTAATGGACTTACTGTACAACAATGCAAATGTTTCACATTACCAAACCCATGTGACTGCCATGTTCCAGCCAGTAAGCGGCTCTGTGTGTGTGAGAGTGTGTGTTTGTATGTGTGTGTGTGTGTGTGTGTGTGTGTGTGTGTTCGGCCACTAGATTGCGCATTCCTAATTTCAGGCGGGTGAGTAATTTGTTGCAAGCTGGAGGGGAGGGACTATATCGCTCCATCTCCGTGGACTCCGCCCCTGCACTCAGCCACAGGAAACCCTGTCAGTGAGGACAAGGGGGAGAGAGAGAGAGACCGAGAGAGAGAGAGAGACCGAGAGAGAGAGGGGGACGCTACCTCAAGCCACACCCCTTTTCTGTTAACCTCTCAACCCCCCCCCCCCTCCTCCCCCTGTCCGGCTAGTCCCTGCCAGACAAAGTAGGAAACCCTGTTTACCAAACCTGAGGCGCCCATCCCCCCCTCCCCCCAAACATGTATCCCCAACTCCCCACATACACACACACGCGCGCACACACACACACGAAGAAAACACAAATACACAGAAGGAGCGACAAGCACTTAAGGCGCACACAGAACAGTAACACACTCCTTGCACAGACACACACACACACACACACACACACACACACACACACACACACACTTTCTTCGCTCTGACAAAGACACAAGGCAAGTCTGAGTTAACCCGTTGCGTGCTGTGGACCTCGGGGACAGATCAAGGGCCTTTTGTTCTGCACAAAGAATTGATGTGTGCAGCAGGAGGAGGAAGAGGACGATGAGGCAGATAGAGCAGAGCTTTAGTAGACATGAGCAGATCCTGTACTCCTCTTCATCACTGGTACAGGATCACTGTGTGTCATGCCAGACCTGCACAGACCAGACTAAGTCAGACCAGGTCCTGTACGTACATGTGTTGAAGACACAAGTGGATTGAGTTTAAAGCCACATCCACACTTAACTGACTGTCTGGAGGAGATTTGCTGGTATCAAATGTTCATGCTATAATTATGGTGGCTAATAATATCACTGTAAACATGATTATTATCATCATCATCATCATCATCAACAACGGGTCCTGAATCTATTAGTGCTGTCTGAACAAAAGCAGCTTGTTTAAAGTTTAAGACTGAAAATCACATTAAATGCAGCTCACTGTCTCTTATATTCTGTTCTAATTCATTTTAGTTGATTAATGTATCCTGATTAAATAAAAAGTGTAATCTCCTGAGTGTGAACAGTTAAATTCATGTTTAAAAGGCAGAGAAATGAGTCAACACTCAGAGAAGCTAATAACAGTTCTACTGAGCTCTAACAGCACTGCTCACAGTGACTCCACACACCTTCTACACCTTATGTGTAATCAAGCTCACAGTTAGTCCTGTAAAAAGCAGCTCTCTCTCTCTCTCTCTCTCTCTCTCTCTCTCTCTCTCGCTGAATTTTATAACTGAACACCTGTAAGTTAGCCAGGATTCACTGAGCTGCCACTTAATGTTAATATACAAAGTCTTAGCCACAGTATCCAGAGTTTAACATCTGCATCAACTGACCAGCAGAAAGTTTCTTCTTTGTGGCTAAACAAAATAAAAGAGAGCGAGCTGCTGTGTGAAGAAGCTGATAATCACAGTAATGACAGTAATAAACATGGTTGCTGGTGTACAGTATAAAGATATACCAGCTCATCTCTAGTCTTGAATGCATGAAACGAACTGTAATTGTTAGTTAACTGTATTATTAGAGCTGCAATGATTAGTTGATTAACCGATTAGTCATTTGACAGAAAATTAATCACCAACTACTTTGATGCTTGATTCATAATGTTGAGTCTTTTTTTCAATAAAGAAACATCCAAATTCTGTGCATCCAGCTTGTTAAATGTGAATATGTTCTGGTTTTATCCTCTCTGGTAGTAAACTGAAGCTCTTTGTGCGGTGGACTGCTGAGCTTTGGGAGACAGTGATCGACATTTTTTAATCATTTACTGACATTTTAGAAACCAAAAGCTTCATCGAGAAAAAAATCAACAGATTAATGTATAATGAAAATAATCATTAGTATAGTCTGACCGATACTGGATTTTTGGGGCCAATGCCAATAGCGATATTAGGGATTAAAAAAATTCCGATATCAATATATTGGCCAATAATATTATACGTACAGAATATATGGATACAAACAGATAGAAGGTATGATATATTACAGTTTAACACTAAACTTGTATTATATAGAATGACATCAGTGCACTGAAACAGTAAACTTCTCTGGGAATTCACTGATACTGATATGATAAGTTACTATTGGCCAACCAATATATCGGTCGGGCTCTAATCACTAGTTGCAGCTCCAATGTTTACTATATGTTCAGCAATAATGTTTTATGTATGTTTTACTGATTTATGCAGAAACAAATGAACATTTTAAGAACACTAATAAGTAAATGATCCTCTTCAATTGATTTGAGTGTGTATGGTTAACTATTTAAACTGTTGTGTAAAGTGTTAGATAGATAGTGAACAGTGAATGAGTGAAGGAGGGAGTGATGTCACACGTCTTTACAATCTACACCATATACAACACACACTACTGTCAGACCCTCAGTTCAGATGAGGAGAAAAACTGGCAGCAGGTTGAGTGGATGGAGGTGATGGTGGAGGTGATGATGGAGAGCAGGGGGGGAACTGAGCACAGCTTTGACTCAGCAGAGTGTCTGCTGGCTGTGACGTGCGCATCTGTTTGTTGAATGGAGGAGGACGAAGAGAAGAGAAGAAGAGAGACTGTTCTTGTTGATCTGCTGTTTCAGTGTGGACATCGTTTTCATCAGTCAGCTTTAGGTGTTAACAGGCAAGAAATATTAATCACGATAAGATGAATGACGTGGTTTGAAAATAACTATTTAGTGTGATGATGCTTTCAGTAGGTGGATGCATGATGATCAGTGTAGAATGATCACACAGTCTTTATCTGAAGCACCTGTCTTTAAAAAGAGTGAGAATGTAAAGAGGTGCAGTCCAGGCTGCCTGCACACACTCTGACAACACATGATCTATTGTCCACACATGACCAAGTGAACAAACACTTAGCATCCGTGTGTGTGTGTGTGTGTGTGTGTGTGTGTGTGTGTATGTGTGTGTGTGTGTGTGTGTGTGGTGCTGAGCCCAGTGGAGAAAAAAAAAAGAGGCAGCATTAACGCATCCATTTTGAGGTGTAGAATGTGTGTGTGTGTGTGTGTGTGTAAATGTCTTTGTCTGGAGCACTGCAGCCCAGGAGGAGGTGGTGGGAGGGGGGGGGGGGGGGGGGGGGCTGGTGGTGGGGGGTAATGAGTGAATGTGATCAGGCTTCAGTAGTCTGCATGCCATTAGCACCACCCCACTACCTCCACACCCCTCCCTACCCCACCTCCTCCTCGGCTCTGTGATCTCACACACACACACACACATAAGACGGAGGACTGGGCTTATGGGCTGATCAGGGCGGGGTGTCGGGAGGGGGTAGAGGGGGGCGGGGCAGGAACATACTGACACTGTACTACAGAGATATGTTGATTTAAACAATGAGGAGTGATCATTACTATTATGACTCCATCTCTAAGAAATCACTCCAGTGGGGTTTAACATCATTTGAGTGAGCTGTAAAAGCTAAAAGGTGAAACATTAAAATGACATCAGCAGCTGAATAGATGAAATGGTTATTATTAAATCATATCTAAATCATGCTTTCACATTTTTTTCCTGCTGACTTTGCACCTTATTTTTCACAAGATGATGGATTCAGACTCTCAGTTTAAATAAGAGACTCTTGAGACTGATATGACATCATCAGTGACATCATTTCAGTCATCCCAACCAGATTAAAAACCATGAACAAACGCAGAATTAATAAAGTCGCCTTATGAAAATGCTCACATTTAAACACAAGGAAAAGTGGCAAAAAAACACTCCTTAAAAAATAAAAAATAAAACAAGGAGATTGTGACCAGCAGCTGAGGACTGGTCTGGAGGTTTAAGCAGTGACCATGAACCACATCGTATATATGCGTGTACACACACACACACACACACACACGCACGCAGCGCACTGCTGCACTGAATGAAATGAAAGACAAAGTGCTGGACTTCCTTCACCTCTGAATCAGGTTTTGGTGTAATTTACAGCATAAAAAGCTGAAGAGGTGCAGTGAGGCTTTTATGTGAAACACAATGAGGATGAGCTTCATTAAAGGCAGCGAGCCGGATCATAGCTGCTCTCACACTGAGCAGAGTGGAGGCTGATGGGGAGCTCTGTGGGTGCTACTCACTTGCGTTGCTGTCAGCCAGAGTGTTGAGGTTGCCTGAGATATCTCGCCTCCTGAACAGACACACCACCTTGGCCTCCACGTTCCCATTGGCTGTCTGGAAAGTGGGCGGGGCAAAGGTGACAAGTTAGCGACGTAATAATAAAAAACGCTGCTGTGACTACATCTGTGATATTCACACATTTCTCTCTCTTTGCTCATGTTGACATGGTAACATGCTCCACTGTTCATGTTAAATCTCCTCCTTCACTGTATTTAGGGGTTTTAACATATTTCTTCTTTTTCTGAATTATTTCATGAAATAGTTTTTCAAAAATAAATTAATTTGGGGTTTAAAGTTAAAATATGTAAGCTGTTACTAAAGTGGAATGATGATGTCTGACTATAGTACAACACTGTACTGCAACGTCATTGACCCATAAAACAAGACATTTTGAAGTGTTACTATAGCCTTTTGATGGATATTTTTCACTATTTAAGCATTTTACAGACCATACCGATAGTCAATTAATCAAGAAAATAACCAATAGAAAAATTGAAAATAAAAATACATTTTAATTGCAGCCCTTAAATAAATTAAATCAAGTTTCTTAATATGGACATTATACTTAATACTTCTCAGCAGCCATCTGTTGTTCTATCTATTGGTTTCTATGGTGAAGGTGCAATAGCTTTCTATAGCCATGGTTGCCAATACATACTTACATACATACTTTTTTCTCTCTCTTTTTTAAAAATACACTCCTGCTGGTAAAAACGTTTTACAAACAGAAAGCTTGTTTTGGCTGAGAATCAGTTTGAAATATAGCAGATATGAACAGTACTTAAAGTTGGGGATATGGACACTACAATGTTTTCTATATGATAATATGCTTAAGAAAATGCTTTATATCCAGTGTCAAGCAGTTTGAAGCAGACTGCATGTGTGGTGAGATGTTCCTGACAGTGTGCTCAGCAGATGACAGCATATGTTGTCTTTGTGTGATGTAAGGTGAGATGTCTCCTCTGTGATGAAAAGAGGAGACAACACTCCATGCATGCTCCACATTCCTGCTTGGACCTGGAGAGCTACTATCCATTCATTCTGCACAGCAGCCATTAGCACTCAGGACCATACAGTCCTCCTGGTGCTCAGCACAAGCCCTTCAATATAAGAGTGTTACATAAATGAGCTTAATCTTTGACTGGGAAACAAGCCTGTGTCATATGCTGCTGCTGCTGCTGCTGCTGCTGCTGGGTTATGTACTGTAAGTGGCTCCTGAAGCACAGATCACTGACAGCATCCAGGGAAGGCTGAGCGAGACACTGTGTGATTGTGGAATGACGTTCTATAGCATTCTACTGAACTCACATCTTGTTTTGAACCCTTTTGAATATCTTATTGAATCTCATTAGCTACAGCTGATCCAATCTGGACAGGAAAACACAGCCTAGATAAGGTATAACACTAGCACGTTTTATTGAAGCTGAGATTTTAAATGGAAATAACTGAAGCTGGAGAAAGAACTTACTTTGTTGAGCTCTTCTATTCTGCGGATCAGGTAAGGGTTGCTGGAGGAATTCTCAAAGTACACGTAATCTGGAAGAGAAAAACATAGAACACAGATTAGATGATGAGAATATGTACATCAAAGTGAGAACATAACTAATAATAAAAGTAAGAAATTCTAATCATAAGAAATATTCTTCTAACAACAGAATTACAACTACATGTGTGGTTGATCCTCTGATAGTTCACTTTCTGTTGTTAAATGGCAAAGAACCCACTCAAACACGATTACCTAGGAAATTAACAATATCGCCAATTTCGCGTTGTATTTCGAATAGTAAAAATGCCTCGATACCGTCGAGCAGATAAATCATAGGTATAGCAGCGTTGTTCTGGCAGAGATTGTTAATACATTTTTTCACCCGCATGAAAACAGCAGGTGCAAGCCAACCAGAACGAAAGCGAGAAGTGGCGGATAAACACGAACAAGAAGGAGAAGTGAGTGAATGTGAAGTGACAATAACAACTGGTCATTTCAGATCCATCAAGTAGAGCTGGGTGATATGGGCAGAATCAAATATCACAATATTTTTAACCAAATACCTCAATATTGATATTTTGACGATATAGTAGGGATGACTATCGGTGCTTTCACAAAATATTCACGCAATGAGATTTTTGATAAATAATCATCAGTAATGTGGATATAATGACTAAGTGCATAAAGGCAGATAATAGAACAGTCTGTTAAGCTCATTTTTACTTTTACTTATTATAACACTTATTCCATATCACCATATTAAAAATCTGAGACGATATCTCTAAAATATCACGATATCGATATAACATCGATTGATTTCCCAGCCCTATCACCAAGCTACTCAGTTTCCTCCATTACTAAAAGACAGTGAGGCAGACCTGATAACACCAGGTTGGGTCAACACACCTGTGGTTGGGATGCTAATCTGTTATCTCTCACCAATAACGGACAACCTATGCAAATGTACCACTGCAAACTTTCCTGAGAGCAGAGCTGCACCTAACAAAGGAGGGTTAGCTAGAAAGTCAGTTACCAGTTGCCAATAATGTGCAATATTCAAAGAATTTGCACTGGTATAATCATCCTACGTGTTTAACTGTTATGTTAATTTCTTTAATTCAGCACACTACCAACAAGGCATATCTATTACTTTATTTATTCAGTGTTTAAGGTAAAGCCATGTTGGTTCTTTAGGGTCCTGTCCAAAGAACACTCTTCAAACTGTAAATTGAGCATAATGATAATAAGTATAAGTAGTGGTAAATGTATATCTTGTGATAATTAACATCAGTCAATAACATTTTTCATTGATTCACAGAGACAACAACATTTGCAAACACTGCACACTAAACACTACCGATGATTACTATCATGCCACCTGGCTCTGCCCCCCAATTCAAACCTTCTGGACAACTGTAAGTCAGAAATCTTCCTCCATTCTGTGTTGCAGTATTCCACTCTCTCCAGCTGTATGTCTCGTGGGAGAACTCTCTTCGCCTTAACAATCACCAAGAAAAACCAGTCTACTCAACTGGAAAAACAGACAACCTTTCAGCATCCCAGTGCTTCACCGACTATCTGAACACAACACAATGGGAAGACAAGCAATAACAAAAACAGCAAGTTGAGCAGTTTAATTGTCATTGGGCATCATTCACTCCCTCATCAGTCCTGTAGACCCACCAGTGGAAGTAACCCTATTAGCATACACACCATTACTCATTACAGCCTCACAGTTTCCTCCTATCTACACATATGTATTCAGGACGTATTCAGACCCCTTCACTTTCCTCACATTTTATTATGTTGCAGCCTTTAAATTCAGCTTTTCCCCTCATCGATCTACAATCAGACCCAGTAATACAGCAAGAGCAGGATTTAAGAAATGTCTGCAAATGTATTAAAAAGTGAAAACTTCAATATCACTTTGACAGAAGTAGTAGCAGCTTTGAGTCTTCTTAGTTAAGATGCAACACAATGGGGTTTTTCTGACATTCTTGGCTCTGTCAGGTCTCTCCAATATGTTTGATAAGGTTCAAGTGATATGACCCAACTGTGAGTTTTGTGAGAATGTCCGTACCCATAATCTTAAGTGTACAGAAAAAGGGCCCAAAACTCTGCTTCTGTTAAGAAATACTCACAGTCCTATTATCACTTCAGTTGTAGTAGACACAAAACTGAGAAAAACTTCCCTCCAAAATTAACTGGTTCAGAACAGATGTGTGAAAAACAGCAGCCCCTCTGACTCTTTTGAATGGGGGAGTGTGTTTATGCTGCAGGAGTGGAGACAGCTAAGCACTCAGCAAAAGAATGCAGTAGCCTTCAAGCAAAAAGTTGAACCAGACTCAACTTTAGCCTGAACGCAACCCAACATCATGCTGCATTGACCAATCACATACATGCAAGCACATATTCTCAGTCTTTGTATATGTGAACGCTGATATGTTCACATATGATACGAACATAAAACAGTTGTCACTCTGACATTCTCTTTTCTCATTTCTGAAACTTAAAAAAATAGAATGTTTGGATTTTTGACATTGTTTTCTCTTGCTAAATGCTCATTTAACAGTTATACCACTTATTCAAATGAGGTCACTAACACAAAGTCCCAATTCCCTCTGACCACAGAGTGCTGCCAAATTAACATCAAGTGCCAAGAAATAAGCTCTTGACTCCTGCAGGCCTGAGAGACAGACGCAAACGTCTTGATAACCATTCAAGAGTCAGCGTCCATTATGTTGTGAAAGCTGTTTTAGAAGCTTTTCTACACACTGGGACTGACACTTCTTCACTGTTTAAGCCTCAATCATCTCTCAATGATGTCCAGAAGACCAGTAGTAGAGGACTGCACCAGTTACTGAGTGAGAGTCTCAGTGCCACTTCCTCATTCTTTTATGACACATTTCCTCATCTACATGATCCTGTAGCTGATAGTATACTGCTTATTGTGCCGTTAGCTTTAAGACCATATTAAACACTGATGCAATTGATTTATAGCTTCTTCTTTTTTTTAAACGGTATAAAAAATCTTCAATATTATAAACTTGTTTTTTTTGCTTTATACAGGTCAAGATTAAGATTAGGACTTTAATTAATGATTCTTTTCATTATTGATTCATCTGTTAATTAATTGATTAGCTGTTTGCTTTTCAAATGTCTAACACAAAGATATTTAGTTTACTGTCACAGAGGACTGAAGAAACCTGAAAATATTTATATTAGAAGAGCTCAAATCAGAGAATTTTGACTCTTTTTTTTTTTTAATGACTCAAAACAATTAATTGGTTATTGAAACAGTTGGCAACTAATCAATATTTGACTAAAGGGCCATCCACACCAAGGATGATATCATACCTATAAATACATGGTTCTAAATATGGCTGTAACCCAAGTGGATGGTGCAGTCTACACCACAACTAATGATATCGTTGGGATCACGTTCAGAGTAGTTTGATGAATGATAGAAACACTGACAGCCAATCAAAATCCTTCCCTTAAACCATACCGCACAATAAAATCTGCATCCAACCTGTAAATCTCCAATAAAACTTCATCGTCTTCTTCTAGAAACTGACAGACTTTTCTTTTCTTTTTTTTTTTACCACAGACAGATGCACTTGATTAGTTGAAGTGATCACATTTGGAGCAGAATGACACCCAGAGGTGAATTATTAAGATAGGTTTCTCTACCTTTATTATACAATGATGCTGGAACTGCTCTTCATTATAAAGTAAAAAGAAATGACTCAGATCCAAACTTATAACGTGTGTTCCTGACACAGCACAATAATGCTTCAACTTCTACTGCCATTGGTCAGTTTGGTCTGTAAATACTGAAACATCACAGCAGCTAGTGTCCTGAAATACTTCTGAGCAACACCCTCTCTGTGAACTCTCACCCTTTTTATTATATCTGTGCAACATACAGCAGTAACAAGTCATCAATATCCATTTTAACACCATGTTTGGTGCCCCAGTTTACAAGTGTGGATGCTCACATCATTATGGTTGTAGTTATAGTTATGGTTCCTTGTGTGGACGGCCCTTTAATCATGCAGATCTAATAAAGATACAGAGATCAATGGTACTGTAGCGTACACTGGTTTCTGTCAGTAGAACTTAATGAGTACAATGAGTCCACAAGGTGCCAACACGCCTGAGCCTCCATCAGGCCCAGAGCTCCTTACAGTCTGCCTGCACCTCCACTGAGCTCTTATTAACAGTTAGATCAATGTGTCAGAGGAGGAAACACGTCAATGAAATACGGTTAGGATGGATTGTACAGAAGTCACTGAGATAGAGTAAAGCTATCAGCCATTGTCCATCAAATATCCTGCAGTCTGCTTGGACTAAATCCAGAAGCTAAAGTGGTTTTCCTGTGTTACTGGCTCAGGTTTTTGGCTCTGGTGTGAATAATGTGTGTGCAGTCAGTGGGCATGTAGAGGAGCTTCTGTGTCGCTTTCTGCAGGTCACATTAAAAAAGGTTGAGAGGTCAGTGGGTTAGCCCGCAGCAGCGTGCAGTGTATTCAACATTCAGCTCCACACATGCAGCACATGTCCTCAAACACTGACCTCAGTACAGTCAGACCTGAAACTGAGTGGGATAAGGCAGGTCTGTCAGTAGCAGTGGGAATATTTGGGAATCTCATGATTCCCGATGTCCGACTAGATTCAGAGTCAATTCTCAATTAAAAATATCATGAACGGTACAGGAGGCATTCTTTTTTTTTTACTGCTTTTGGTTGTGCCAGGTCAAACCATGCTGTATTGATTTGTGTTTCTAATAGCAGTTCAAACACACTGAGGTTGTGCTGAGATGGACCATCTCCAGAGTCAGGCCAAAGTGCATCTGACCCGCCTCCAACCAGACTGCAGTGACGTCCCACCAACTGCCCCCAGCCTGTCACAACCCCCCCTCCTCTCCTGCTACTCTCCCTCAAACAAGCATGTGGCCCAGTGAGACTCAACTCATTTCTGCTGGAGCGCAGAGAAAGAGCAGCAGAGTGCTCTGTCTGTGTTTGGAGCTGTTCAGGAACACTGTTGAGTGTAGGTCAACAGCATTTTGGGAGCGCTCCGAGCCCAATAGACAATGACTGTGCAGCATCTCCCAGTGTCCCTGTTTTTGGAGGGGTGGTATGCCCCCGCATCTACTAGTGTTCAGGGTGAGCTCCTCTAAATCAATGGTCACGTAAAACGCCTGAAAATATGCTTACATATGCAGACTGTGCAGACTGCTGTAGTGATTAACATAAAAGTGTAATGTTCCATCAGATATGAGTTACACAGACTGAAAAACATGAATGTGACACCTTCAGTGTAGGCAGCGTTAGTCTCTGACTGATGGTGAATAAAGTCTTTACTATATACTTCATGTATGTCTCATAAACATCATTTTTAGTTATTAAATCAAAGATGTGCACAGATGTTGCATTCTTTGAAGATGAACTATAAGATATCTGTAGCATGTGCACACTGTAGACCCCAGTGGTCACCAACACTGCTCCTTCGAGAGCTACTGTCCTGCATGTTATAGGTATCTCCACCACTCTAACACCCGATTCTAATAATTAACTTGTTATCAAGCCCTTTGACAAGCTTCAGCTGTTTGATAACGAGTTCATTATTAGAATCACGTATGTTAGAGTGGAGAGAAACCTAAAACATGCAGGGCAGTAGCTCTCCAGGAGCAAGGTTGAAGACCACTGGTGTAAACTGTTCTGCTGCTGCACAACAATCATCTAAGAAAATATGAAAAAAGGTACCAGCCTGTGCATGTGAGGGTGTGTCATACAAAACATACAATCAACAAGCTTAAAATTGTGCTTTGTGCACTGCTAATATAATATAAACTGTAACAATAATACAAAGTGACAATGTTTGTCACAGGGGTAATTCAAACGAACAAACTCTATGATAAAAAACATAATGACAAGTGAATGTTAACTATGGCAATTTTTTGAAAGCTGATAATAAACCCACAACATGAATTAATCTCATTTTGGATATTTAGGTATTTGGCAGCTGTGGTTCTGTGTTTGCTTCCAACTGTAACAACCAAGACTTCTACATTCACTCCAGTCCTGATATGCTGCTAACTGTCTTCTTCTGCACAGATAGAGCACATGAGACTCATCATGAGCAGCACAGTTATCATCCAGTCATTACCAACTGAACAAAACACTGATTTTAAGTGATGGTCTGAACATGAAGCTGTAATATTGTTACACTGTCCAGGAGACTTCTGTGCTTCTCTTAGTAAAAAGCCAACAGCAGCTTCTACTTTGCAACTATTTGATGTATTGATGTGTTGAGAGATATTATAATATTTAATTTGTATACAAAATGTTGACCACGGTGCAATCACAAATTGGCTCAAACTGCTTCAAATGAGTTATTTAATGTAACACTACAGTGAGGCTGAGGTGCATGTGTAATTTGAATCTTATTTGGTGCACATTAGTGACTGATTGATGTAAATATAGTTGGCTAAATTATTCAAAAGAGTTGGTGCTACTGTGTAATTGCTGAATTTTTTTGTAGACAGATACTAAATATTGGTTCAGAGCGCTCATCCTTTTTATTCCTTATTGATCAAACCTGTGGGTCATTTATCAATCATCGTGCTGTGAGCACAGACACACACACACTGCTTCCTTGTAGTTCTTTGATGCAGCTCATGCACAGCACTGTGGCTTCACGTCAAGCTCCATCTGGTCCTCCCACAAGCGGGGGACACAGAGCCTCGGGAGGATATCAGTGGGTTTCTGATGCATCACCGCAAGCAGAGATGGAGGGAAGGAAGAATTCAGACAGGGGGAGAGAGGATTTCTTGCTCTACTTATCACACTGATGGAGAGAGGCCGAGCAGCAGAGAGGCATCACCTCCTTGTTCACAGTCAACATCAGCACATTACATCACAGCGCTGGCTGAAGCACCAAAAAGGGGGGATTTGCACTCTTCTCTTCTCTTCTGTGTCTGACATGACTGATTCTAGCTGTACAGACAGAGACATGCTGGAAGGAGGGACTTATTTTGTTAACATTCAAGCTGTCAATATTCTTCTTCTTCCCCCACTGGGACAAATTACAGCATGATCCTGGAGGAGGTGGAGGAGGAGGAGTAGGAGGAGGAGGGGCTGACAGATCAATGATCCAGGACACACTGGACTTCAGAGGGTTCGACCTTCTGAAGACAATACACACAGCTCAGCTTCACCTGACACTCCTGCTCAGTATAATCATGTTGCCTTTGAAAAAAGGATCAGCTGGTTTTATGTTAATGTGTGTATGTTAATGTATATGTAGCATCGCTGGGTCTGGAAAAGGGAGGACGTGAGGAGGGAGAGAGAGAGCGTGTGAGTGTTTGTTGTGGACGTATGCGGCTGGAGTGGCGCAGTGTGCCGGCTGCTTGAGGGTGAATGAAGAGGAGGAAGCCCTTTGACTAATCTCTGGGGAAGATAATGATCTTACATGCAGGGGCTGAACACTGTGTGCTTCTGGAGGACTGGTAATGTAGACACTCGCTGTAGCTGAGAGCTGCGTGCACCGGGCCAGCTGCAGCCAGAGAGCGAGCAAGCACACACACACACACACACACACACACACACACACACACACACACACACACACACACACACACACACACACACACACACACACACACACACACACACACACACACACACACACACACACACTTTAAATATCAACTCAGTCTGATAGATTGATGTGGCGCATTAGAGAGATGTTGCATTTATTTGACTATAGCTGCTGCATTATACAACCAAACAGCCTGGTTAGTGTGTGGGCTACTTCTAAATCAATTTGGGAGTTATTACATAATCTTGCTGACACTAACTCAACTATTACACCAGCTAGGCTTAGTATGACACTAAACTGCACTGCACACACATGACCCAGCATGTTTTCTTGTATTCTAAAAGTATAAAGTTCTCTCCTGGACGCCTGTTGGTCGAGACAGAGACATCACCTCGCGTCACATGGCCTTATCTGTCAATCTGCCCGCATATTTACATGTTACTCCATGTGTACACAAGACAGCTGGGTCACATTTACCACACCATAATGTACAGGAAGCTAAGAAAAGCCTATTTTGGAACTCTGATTAAAAATATCAACGCGATGCAGATGTTTCACAGCAGGAGAGGAAGCGACTGCTACATGCTCATATAATGCTACGATCTGTCAGTCAGTTGTCACAAAGCTTCGATATTAAATATGCAGCTCTGAACAGGAAAGCAAATACACACAACTAGAGGAACTGTTTATTTTTTTAAAGGTCTTTAATTTCCTCAAAACTTCTTTTTTAAGGTTTCCTGGAGGTCATTTGGCACTAAATACAAAAAACAACAACTTTAAAACTAGAATGATTATTTATCCATAGAAAAAATAAGGTCTCAAGAATGGCTGGTATATAATCCTCATATGTTAAATTATATGCTCTCCTGTGGGCACATTTTTTGCACTGACTACAACATTCTGTGAGTTAGTTCGCAACAGGTTGGAGTAAGTGCACCAATTGTACACTGTCTCTATTGTCGGTACAGTTACTATAAAATAGCAAAAATCAAGGAAAATGTATTCAATAGCTACATTTGAGCACATTGATGTTGCACTACTGTAGAATAGTGCAGCTATTGTTTGTTACTTAAATTCTTCACCTGAGAATGTAAACAGGTGAGCAAGGGTCACTTTTTTGTGATACTCCCCATAAATACAGTTCTTTGTTATGCACTAACTAGGATATTATTAATAGATTATTATTAGTAGTATTATTAGGAAATTAGGAACAACATGAGGTCTGTATATTAGCTCCTCTGTGAGGCTCTGCTACAAGCTACAGCTGCCCAGACACCACTTCTCTGCACCCCTGCACAAATAACATGCATCTTCACAGAGGTATAACTCCAACTTGAAGTGCTGAAGAGCCACACTGATGGACACTACCTGCTGGAGCATCCACAGACACCTATCATCAAATGATGTGAGAGTGATGGTGGGATATGGAGTCACTACCAAAGCCACGTCTGCTGTGCATATAAGAGGAACATAAAACATGACGCCCAATGCAAAAGCAACACAGAGGAATAAACCCATAAAACAAGCAGATTTACATTTTTAGCACGCTATAATTAAATTCGAAATTACTGACACAACACAGGAATGATCTAAGCATATTTTTGCAGAGTAGTGTTTAATCACCATGACCTAAATAGCCAGCAGGCTCCTATGTGACCTTACACAGCGGTAAGCCTGTCACACTGTCTTACTGTCATTTCAGTCATCTCTGCTGCCCCAACGCCACACTCAAAGAAGGTACACTAAGTCCTTAAATCATTACTGATGCTCGGAGACAACAAAAGCTTGACCACAAACGCTGAAAAGACGAGGTGACATGTCAACAGATACAGTGAAGTACGACTACACGTTTCTGTGTAGCTCTCAGGATTGATGGGACTGACAGAAATACAGTGGAGGCAAGCTAGCAGACAACTAGCCGTCTCTACCGGCGTTCTGCCCCTCTCCACAATAATGGTGACTTTTACAAACCCGGTGTGAGCAGACGAGTCGAAAGGTATTAATGATACGGTCTGCAATCTTTTACTGTATCATATAAACACCTGATATTTCACAGAGTGCTGCAAAAGTTCATGTAATTCAACTGTGCGGGGATAAAGTAAGCGGTACATTGTGCAAGAAGTCTCACTGCTACTGAAATTGTTGCACTCATAGAAAGTTGCTGTAAGTTCAGCCTTTTCGGGAATGAACAATAAGTTAACCAACGTGTCTGGTAGTAAAACAGTGCTAACGCTATATGGAAAGCTATTAATCAACTCAACACTTAGCTAAACGTGTGCATTACAAGAACACAAACGTAAGGCTAAGCTCGCAAAACTTAGCACTCAAAGTTAGCTGGCACGGCTAACGCTAACCGCATATGAAGTGATATGGCGGAGGCGATAATGAAATTAAGCCACCCCGCCGACTAAGCTAGGTGGTGTTTCGGTTTAACGAGTGACCGTGTTAACTGCTGACTTTCAGCCGAATGGTTGCTTGTAGTGACGGTAGCTGCTGAAAACACTAACAGGACATGTGGGTGTCCTCCAAGAAGTCTTCAATTTAACTTAAATCATTGTTAAACACGCTCGTCTGTGTTTAACGTCTACGCTAAGAAATTACGTAAGTTCCACTTGTGCTCAGGCCAAACGCATTAACCTCTCGTTTCTTATAATGTGAGAAACAACCCGTAGCCTTTAACTTAACAGAGCAGTAGAAACTCGTTGGATTTTTAGAGATATCCTGAATCTGAAAGTGGCCCATATTCAACTGGATAACCTGTACAGTAGCTCTGCTAAGCCATATTCTTCCCCACATTAAAAGTAACTTGAAGACATTTGAATGCTTCTTGTTGGCGACACCGTTTCATTTATATACTGTAGGACAAGAAGCACCACACACGCGCTATTGAAAACCCACTTTAAGATCATTTGATGCTTTTAGGCTTTTCAACAGCTGCTGTCGCCACGACAACGACGGACGCATTGGACTGAAAGTCACCAGTTAACACGGTCACTAGTTACACCGAAACACCGGCCAGTTTAAGCTAGCATTAGCTTCCGTCGGATGCTGGTCTCTCAACGGCAGCTAGCTTCATGCTGTCTGGCATTGTGTTCACCTCCAGGACGTTACCATAATGTACCGACTCCACGTCAGAAAATTATTCAATATACTGTTGCACCGTCTGCTTACAACCAGCAAACTATAGTAGCCAACAAGCTTCGTTTATTTTACATTAAATGCCAACTTTCAGAAGTGGTTCACAGTGCACGGCAGCCTCCCGCCGACGGCGTATTTTGGTGGAGGAAACTACCCGGGATATCACACTATTCTGTTTTAAAAGTTGATATTTTCTAAAAGAAAATACAAAATACACGCTGCTTGGTGTATCATAACATTATCTATGTCGAGTGCATGAGTGGTTCTGGTTAATTACAACTAAGTAGAAACTGAGCAGTAATGTTGGAGTTATTTACATTTCTATTACATTGTTGGATGTTTTATTAGATTTGACGCACGTACGGACGCGAGGAAACAGCTAGCGTCGGTTAGCGGCTAACTGAACAGACAGCTAGCGGCTAGTTAGCCACCTTGCTGCCGAAACGAACAATCACGTTGTTGGAGGGGGGGTCTTAAAAATGTAAAACATTCCTTACCTCCCACTCGGTACATGTTGGCCGCCATTCTCTTGTAACCTTTATCAAAATCAGTCCCCGGGTATTCCCCGCTTGGGTAGAAAAAGGTCGATGGGGATCTATTTTATTCCTTCATTTATCGTAGACACCCCCGCCGTGAAACAAAGCCGGCTCCGGGCACAACAAGCCGAGCTGTGGCGGGTAAAAAGTTGAAAGTTTCCGTTAGTAATGTTCCGGAGGTTATATCCAAAAAATACAAGTCTTTGTTTTCGGTCCCTCCGACGACCTTCCTCTCCTCTTCCTCACTCACTCACTCATTCACACACACACACAGCTAGCCTGTCTCTTACTCCACTCTTCCTCCCATCCTCCGCTCCCAGCTTCATCCTCCTCTTCTTCACCTCCGCTCAGTTCAACACACACACACACACTCGCACACAGAAAACACACACTCACTGGCCCCCTTCGTTCGTGCGCGAATCGTCATCTTCGGAGGTTGTCGGCAATCTCCGGTATCTCACAATTAACTTTTTTTTCTTGACACAGGTTTAATAAACAACTCATTTTGTAATTCAAAATATAGACACGTAGGCAAATTGCTGGAGGTGGATACGTTTATAAATAGGTTTAATAAACAGCCAAAAAAGTTTAGTGGGTCATTGGCAAAAGGTGAAATAAGGTTTACATGAAAACACAGTCCTAACATATAGCACAGAAAGTAAAAAAAAGAGTTATTGCCAAATGAAGACAAGGCAGGAAATTGGGAATGCACGCACACACGGGCGCGCGCGCGCGCGCACACACACACACACACACACACACACACACACACACACACACACACACACACACACAGACACACACACACACATATCCCTGTCAGCACCATCAGGTAAACTCCATTAGAATCTGTATTATTATAAAACATGTAGCAGGCTATAAGTAATAATGTTATGTAATCAGTTCCACATTGACTGAGATACATGCTGTGAGAGCAGAGTTACTACTACTGTTATGCACCAGAATTCACTGTGAGGGAATAATGAAACTGAATGATTGAAACTATGACTGATTGTGACCTACTTTAAATAAAATAATGTCCACCTGTAACCTTTAGTGACAGGCTGTATCTATGAGCTGTGACCTGTATAAACAAAGTGTCATTTTTGTTAAGAGATAAGATATTCCTTTATTAGTCCCTCAATGGGGAAATTTGCAGTATTACAGCAGCACAGACAGCAAAAAAGCACAGACAGTAAAATAGAAGAGCATCAATAAGAATAAAGAATAATAAATAAGTATGAAAAACATAAGCAAACAAATAAGCAAAGTGTCATTTTTGTTTCTATGGAAGCCCAACCCCACAAGGGAAAAAAAACAAATGGTAGAAATGACAATTAAAAGGGTTTACTATGAATAAATTATAGACCATTATACCATTTAAGTCAAAATGATGAGATACATAGTCAATATTAGCAGATACAAATATAGAATATGTTGTGTTTGTTACTGTCTAAAGAAAGAATGAAATAATTTTTCATCTGCCCCTCACGTTCAGCGTGTGACCCCTTGAAGGGTAGTGTACTCAAATATTGTAGTTTTTATTATTTGTATGTTTTTTTATTGTCATTTTTTAGTAACTCTTCTACATTTTATGCAGAAATGTACTTTTTACTACACTATATAACATATGATCAGTTCATAGAATATAATGCATTGTAACACATAAAACTACACAGTATATCAAGCTGTTAAATTTAACCCCATCTTAACCAGCCACATGACAATACTGCTTACACATTGCTTAAAATCCAAAATATATAATACTAATATACAATGTGTATATTTGACTTCTGATTATTTATATATATTGTTGATAATATGTGTGTTTTTATCATATTACTTTAACTTCTAACAATGGGATCACTGTGAGGTAGTCCCTGGTTTGGATTTATAGTGTAACCCCATGATTCCTGGAGCAACACTGCCCACTAGTGACGAATGACACACAATACAGTTTCCAGTCTTCAGTTATTTATTAGGAGCTCGACAGATGCAACATCACAGTATTCCCAACATTCTTTTAAATATTTATAAAACTGAACTAAGGTAATCATTTTCAAGTGTACTGATCTACTACAATGAGATATGAATTAGTCAGAAATCTTGAGAGTTGATTTGACATTTGAACAGGATTATCACAGTCTGTCTAACGCAAGCAGAAAAAAAACAGCTCTGATATTAGCTGAGATGTCAACAAAAACTCTGTTAAAAAATATAAAAAAACATGATGTCATAATAAGGCACTTAAGATGGTGCGGGCCACAATGCAGAATGAGATGGACGTGAGAGTGAAACACAGGAATTTTCACTGAAAACTAAAGTCTCTGTCACCACAGCAGTCAGGTCATGTTCTGTACCAGCAAACATATGACTTCCTATGATCTTCTCCACATATTCAACAGTCTGTGCTATGGTAAGGATATCACACCGTCCAGTTCACAAGGATTAAACATGATTATGCGTGTGCACGAGTGTACATTTAATATGAACATTCTTCTACATGTTCTGTATGAAACTGAGGCAGCAGTGACACTCAAGAGCCAATAACAGGCTGCTGTCCACTGTCTTACACGCCTCTCTGGCTGTGTGTAAACACTTCTCTTTCTGTCACGTCCTTCCTAGCTGGTGGCAGGTTCTGGAGAGCTGGTGGAGGTGGATGACACTGAGGCCAGTCCTTCCCTGCTGCCGCCCCCCCCGCTTCCCATCACCTTCCACTGAAGGATGCAGGTGTCCTTGCCGCCGATGGAGAGCAGGTGGGAGTCGCTGTGGGTGAAACAGACGTTGGTGACGTGGCTGCCGTGGCCTTCATACCTGTGGCTCGGTGCCTGGCGGGAAAGAAAAGAAGGATGATTGTGGATGAACACACTGCTGATCAAATGATTGTGAAAGTTGTAGCTACATCTGCTCTGGAGATAAACCACACCCCTTCATTTGTCTACATGAAAAAGAACAATAGAAGATGACATGTGCAGACGTGCTGATGTAGAGCTGGATTTATAGGTGTATTAGCAGGTAATGACATTACAACAGACACCATGCAGGCAGCTGGAACGTAGCTTAAAGCACCTCTTTGTCTTGCAGAAGCCTACATGTCAGACATACTTGCAACGTATGAACCAGGAAGCAGTTTTTAGCTTTTATGTTTCAAGCTGTTGGAGCATTCTGAGGATCTAAGCGCTGCTCAAAGTGCTTTAACCCTTACATACTGTTCATATTCTACACCCTCACAGTATGTTATGGGTCAAAATGGACCCAGAATATACTGTGAAGGTCTAGAAAGAAATAAGAATCCCCTCATAAAAAGTGTCTATGGCCACTTTAGGAAAAGTCATCAAATTTCAGATTAAAAGACATTTGCGATCAAATGTCAAAAGGAGTCAAATTGAACCCAAAAAGTATGTAAGGGTTAACATAAAACTTCTTCAGTCTGACTGCTGATTAGAGTGTCTTATGGTTATCACTCATTTTATGTAATCATTTATTTTATTGCATCTATGATGTAAAATATTTTGCTCTCTATTCTATCTATTTTCTATTATTGTCTTTTATCAATTGAAATCTTTTTCTATGTCTTCCTTTTGTACACGTTTATTTCTTGTGTGCATTAGTCTTAAATTGTTTCACTGTTTATATTTGTTCGGTCTTATTTTCTATCAGACTGTCAGTCATGTGTTAAACTGGAACCTGCATGAACGCTGCTATACAAACACAGTGTGTAGTCAAGTGCTGTTCTATGTGACAGAGTGAATTAAAGCATATAAACACAGTTCACGTGGGGAACATAATTAAAGCACCATACAGCCTGATTATGTTGTCTGGAGTTGATGTGGTGCTGTGAACCTAACACTTCAGTGTGGATTTGCATATTTTTTAAAATATTTTTTTCTGGCAGGAAGTGCAAATGATGTAAAGGTGGTTTTAAGTGTTTTGGATTTTTAGATAAAGAGAAACACACTCATATAAAATACATTTAGAATGCACTTTAGACAGTCCCTAACTTCAAACAGTCTTTTTTTTACCAACTACTGTCAAGTTACACAAAGCACCGAGCTGCAGAATTCCATCGTGAGGTAAAAGTAACAGTCAGCTTATTTTACTCTACACGACATTAGCAGTGAATGTGATGAAGACCGGAGTGTCTGAATATCAAAGGAGGGAATCCGCTCCATGAAAACTGATGCTTATTTGGTGACTAGCACATCCATCAGTGTACAGACAACACTCACTGGACTGCTGAAGAAAACATGATGATTATGAGCCAAAATGTGACGTAATAATATATTATAATAAAAAGCAGATTAGTGGGTGTTCATGCTTAATCAAACTGATTCCAGCTCCAAGGACACTGAGAAGAAGTGCACATTTTGGTCAAATTGTGTAACCATGTGATAAGGTAACTAAATGAAAAAAAAAAAAAAAAACAGTTTAAAAAAACCCAATTTGGATCCATTTGCATCTGCTCAGAGCCCATTATTGACTCCCTCTCCACTCAAATATGTGTTTTGCTTTCTTTTACATCACTGTGAGGTTTGAGCTTCTCTGTGCAGAATGATGTAATGCACAGTTTGTTTTCACATTCATCTGCTAAATGAATAAAGTTTCTCTGAGCTCACCCTAGATCTCAGTTTAAGATCGGTGTGATTTGTGACATCACAACTAGTTTGGAGCCAACACTGGCCCCAATATGCAATTTATAAAAGTGTGATGTCTAAACTTGAAGTCTCCAGTACACAAACACTGAGGATGGACTTTAACATGTCTGTGTCCAGCAGGAAAATGTCTGAAATGAGACATATTTACATATTCAGGAGTGAGAGGGAGTAGAATTTACTTTAAGAACGGTCATAAATCATAAATGTTGGCAATAAATCCACACTCAGCTACATTGTTGAACACTGTTTCGTTCTACCTTAACTCTTCTGCTGGTTAGAATCTCCAATTTAAACATTACTTAATCACTAAATGTGAGTTGCAGGTACATGAAGAAGTGCAGAAACTGTCTGTCACTGATGCTCTCCTGGGCTTTATGAAATGAAGAATTAAAAGTGAAATGATTGAAATCATTAGAGAAATTAAAGGTTACCATTTACAATCTACGGGAATCACACAAAGAATGGAAAAAGTGTCAACCAAAGAAAGATTTTTTTCCCCCGTTTTATTGTACAGAGGCAGTTAAAGATCAATACTGTGATGAGTGTTACCTTTGGTTTAGGACAGGGGTACTGGAACAGGTGGATTTTACAGAAGTCGTCAGCCACCGCCACCATCGTCTCACCGTGAGAGCGACACAGCGCGTTGATGTCGGTGCCGTCGGAGCCCTCCAACCACACGCCTGGAGGAGCACAGCGACACCGTTATCACCGCCCTCACTTTCACTCTCTGTCACAAATGTCGGGATATTGAACTGAACATGTCTCACCCATGACGTGGAAGCCCAGCACGCAGGTGTAGGACGCCCATTCTCTGTCTTTGCTCTCAAAGCGATTCCTCAACAGTTTGCAGCCTGCAGCGATGTCCCCTGTCAGAAGACATCCAATCACATCGGTTAGCACACAGATGAGGACAACTTGCAGGATATAAATACACAGAGATATATTCACTCACAGTAGAGGATCTCATAGTCGCCTGAATTAGACATGATGTACTTCCCGTCTTTGGACCAGTCCAGATGGGTAATGAAGCTGGAGTGACCCTGAGTGGACACATTGACAGATATAATGTCACTTTAAACAGCTTTAATCATAGAGTGTATTATTTTATACACATTCACAGAAAAAACAACATAAAGCTAATTCATTTAAAGGTGCAGTGTGTAGAATTTAGTGGCATCTAAAGAAACAGACTTGGCACAAATGGAATATAATATTCATATGTATATTTATTTTAATGAGTGTATAATCACCCGACCATAGAATGAGCCCTTTATATCTACATAGGGAGTGGGTCCTCCTTCACAGAGTCCGCCATTTTTCTACGGTAGCCCAAAATGGACAAACCAAACTCTGATTCTAGAGAGGACCTACCACCCTAGGTTCCCCTACACACTTGGAAGAGGAGGGGCAGTCGAGGGGTATTCAGTTGGTTACAATCTGCAATCTCACCGCTAGACTAAATCATACACGCTGCGCCTTTAAAATAATGCACTATGTATGCAAAGTCAAATAGTAACTCGATTTTGAGGCAGGGTTAGGGATGGGAATTGAGAACCGGTTCCAGTTTAGAATCGGTTCCAAATTTTCCAAACCATGGGAATCAGTATATCATAATAGAACAGTTGCGTTGTCACTGAAAACCTGTGTAGCTCAACTTTTGTTCCACATAAAAAAATGATAAGGGGAAATAGGGAATTGATAAAGAATTGGATCGGTAAGCAGAATTGATAATGGCATTGATATCAATAAAATCTTATCAATTCCTATCACTACGCTGGGCCTTTCTACAAGTCAGAATACATAAAAAAAACTATTATACATTATATAGCAATACATTTCATATTTTGACCCGGTCTCAAAAGCCCTCATCAAAAGTGTCTATACCAAATGTTGAACCACAGATGTGTTTAGAAAGCATCAATAGTCAATGTGATTAAACCTTGATTCATGTTTCAGAGATAATGTTTTCTCATTTTAGGAGAAAAAAACATCTATCACACAATATCATGTCCTATTTTACCTAAGACATGAAAATATAACATAGCAATAATGATGGAAATGTATTTTATAACTTTATGGAGCTGTGGGGTTTATTGTATAACCATTAGAGCCATCAGTCTTCACTGCTACATCATAAAAGAAATCCTCATAACTACTATCTTATTAAAACTATGAACTATTCATTTCACTAAAACAACTGTCAATAGATACAGAGATGATTTGACCCAGAACAGCCTCAATGGACACAAATGTGTAGAATCTATACAAAAGTATAACATTTTAAAATACTTGGGCCACATCAAATTTCAGAGTAAAAGACATTTGGGGTTTTTACAGCTGTTAAATGTCCTAAATGCCCCAAACAGTATGTTAGGGTTAAGATGAACGCCACATAACTACATCATACTCCTCTCTCTAAACGCTTCCTTTCTCTTTCTCTCTGTATGTTCAACAGCTCATAAACAAAGGATGTATACATACACATGCAGGATGTGTGATCAGGGTAAACTGGGACGTTTGGAGCTCCTGGGCAGTTGCCATGTGGATCATGTGTGTAAATAAGTAAAGGATAAGTGACAGAGTGTAGCCAGTGTGCTGCATTAGACCAGTTGGCTAATGGTGTGTAAAAGCTAAAAAAAAAGTTGTTGTTTTTTTTAAAGATTCACAGGATTTACGTTTGTTGCTCTAGTGAGTATTTCTGTACTACATAGGAAGTAGCACATAGGAAGTGGTAACTTTCACATGTATGGTTTGTTTACATAGAAGAGCTGAGTGACATCAGCAGTAATATCCACCATGGCTGAACACACACAGAAATAAACTCCACTTACAGAAAGTCAAAGCAACAAAAGGGCCCTTTTAGATTCAACTCACATTACATTTCCCGAAGCGGGTGTAACGCCGGCCGCTCTCTGTCACATTGTAGATGTAGATGAAGTTGTCATGAGATCCAACGGCTAAAACGCTGCCGTCTGAAAACACAAGAGGCGATTCACAAAATAAAAAGGGGATTTCCATCACAGCTTTCTCTTAGGGGACATTTTTTGGACATTTGTTGGATGTCCTCTCTGCTCATTTCCTGTCGCCTGTCTACTGTCTATTATTGAAAAGAAAGAAATACTTCACAATCCCTCTCAAAAAAACAGAAAAATACTCTGTGGCTAGCTTTTTTGGTCTACTGGAGAGCTGAAGTTTTGAAGACCAACTCTTTGAAAGATTTCTTTGAATCTGAATTTTGAAGTCACCAATAAAGACATAATAATAGAATACAGAGAATCACAATTCATTCTTTACCTTGGGAACAGTAGTTTGACTTCCTGCTGTGACTCAACAGCTCTACTTGTTGATGAATATTGATTGAATTTTTCTAAAACTACAGTACTATCTCAAGTCTGAGGAAACTCATAGCAACCAGATTGACGACAGAGTGCAGACAGTGAGCTCTGACCTGGTGAGTATCTCATCACAGACAGCTGCTCGTTCCCATCAGTGAACTCTGACACCACCTCCCTGGTCAGCAGGTCGAGGACCACCCACCTGTAAACAGGACAGAGACATGTATCAGTTATGATTGCACATGATTAGTTACATGTGTCACGTGGATGCAGTAGCACAGACTACGTTCTTTCTCTCTACACATGCACTGCATTTACTGCATTACATAATGAGTTCAACATTTTGGGAGACACGCCTATTTGTTTCCTTTATGTCAGCGAGAGACTGATATCAACCTTGTAGTTGTGTGGTAAAGCTGCTATTATTAATAATTGAATAATGATAATAACAATTGGTCAAATAACTATGTGTGATAGCAAAGGTGTCGCTCATATAGCAGTGATGAATGATCACCCATAGCTTCACTGAGCTTTTTAGCTTTTTTTGTCTGTGTTAAATTAAATAATAAAACGTGTGATTTAATAAAGTGAAATTGTTTGTACTCAATAAGAAATGTAATAATGTTGTTACAATTTTGGGAAATTATTACATTATTAGGTTCTGCAAAAATAAGGCTCAATAATGTAATGACCTCCTGTTAATGTAATAATTTATTACATCATCGCTACAGAGATTGTTACTGGGAGATGCACTTTATTACATTATCAGGAAGTTATTTCTTTTATTACATTTTTTATTGAGTTATGAGGGGTTGTATTACGTTATTATGAGTTATTACATGATCCAGATATTATTACATTATCAGGTTCTACATACCACCATCACAAACTGTAAGAACAACAACGACATGAACAACAACAGGGCTGGAGTCGGGACATGGTTAGCCTAGCTTAGCATAAAGACTGGAAGCAGAGGGAAACAGCTAGCCTGGCTCTGTCCAAAGTTAAAAACACCTACTAACACCTCTAAAGCTCATTGATTAACACTTAAAAAAAAAAAAAATCTGTGCATTAACAGAAATGTAATGAAATGTGTTACACACTGGAACTGCTTCTAATGCTAATGCTAAACTAGGCTAACCACGTCCTGACTCCAGCTCCATTCATAACACACAGACATGAGAGTGGTATGCATCTTCTCATCTCACTGGGCTATTTATTTAAAATAATGTTATTATAAATTGTATATTGAAATTTTCAAATGTGACGTTTTTGGTATGTTTTCACTGTAACATTTGATTCAACCCCCAGCTCATATACTACTTAACACCTCTTTAATGTGTAATATAGAACTCTTCTTGCGTGTTGTTTTACCTTCCCGTGCTGAGGCCGACTGAAACCACTGATCCAACTGGGCAGAAATCAGCACACAGCCCATATTCCTGCCAAAGATACACACGCAGGACTAGTTAACATGTGTTTGTGATTGCATTCATGCATTCGTGCATAAAGAGATCCAGGATCAGTGTGTCCTACCTCCAGAGTGATGCACCAGTCCAGCTTGTGTTCCTCTGTGTTCCACAAACACACCTGCCTGTCGTGACCACAGGTGAGGAAGGTGTTCACAGAGGGATGTGTAGCCAGCCCCCACATCTCATCTAAATGACCCTGACACACACACACACACACACACACACACACACACACACACACACACACACACACAGGGAAAATAAATAAATAAATGCTTCTTTCATGTGCTTACAAGTACAGTACACACTATAGTCCGTGATGAAAACTTTTAGAAACTAATAATTAATTTCAATGATATTTGCTGAGCTGATATTCATAGTATGAAAGCATCATAATGATTTTCGATGACTTTTCCTCTAACACCACCATCCTTTCTAATTGTTCCACACTCAGGTTAAAATGTCAATATTGCAACTAAGATATTTCATAATGTAACAGCATGTTCATACTCCACTAAATAAATGAATGACCTCATTGGCGTTACATCTGGCGCCACCCTCAGAAAAAACGTTGCACTTTTATCCTGACTGCTGGTACTGCCCATGTAATTACTAAATAATCTGAGTGTTCATTCCATCTGTGCCATGTAATGATCAGTGCAGTCTCTAGAGGCTGCAGGCAGGCCTTCAGACGTATTGTTTTCTTGCTGAAAGTGGTTTCAGTTTCCCACTGATAAAATCAAAATGTGGGCAGGAAAGCAAAATTCCATCACAAGCGGTGGCAGGAGACCACATGTACAAATTACTTCCTGTTGCCAGCTGTTGACTGCAATCTGCAGGGATCTAAACTGTCTGAATAAATGTGGACACAAGATAGTGAGGGAAGGATTCAGTTGTTAGGGGGGGACATTGGAGAAAATGTATTGTTGGTCCCTGTAATCAAAATTACATCTCCCTCATTTCCAGTTGATATTTTGCTTTAGTAGTGCCCATCACCAAACATATTAAACTTCAGCTTATAGAATAAAGAGTTAATATGCTGAAAAATATATTCAAGCATTTTGGAAAATACACATTTGCTGAATGTCAAGAAATTGAGGAGATACTTGTATATATTGAATTTGCACTAATAAGGGGTTGCATCTCAATTTCGTTGTACAATGTACAATGACAATAAAGATCTATTCTATTCTATCTAAGCAAAGCAAACAGTTTGCTAATGTTTATGCTAAGCTAGGCAGAACACATGACTTATCTCTGAAATGAATATACAAAGAAAATAAAGAAGAAAAATCATCTCATCTAACTACTGGTAAGTGTATTTCCCAAACTGTTGATGTGGCTGATATTGACCTATTACAGATATACTGGTATTATATGTTATTCAATATGTGCTGATATAAAACAGCTTTTTATGTATACTTGATTTTTCTTAATTCAAGTTTAATATATTTATAGTTTTTTTTTTGCTTTTCATTGCTAAAAAAGTGTGTGTTTATCTATATATTGTGTACATATAACATTATCGGCCGATATATCAAAATCGGAATTTTTTTGCTCTCTAATATCGATATAGGCATCAGCCCCTACAATCCTGTATCAGTCGGGCCCTAGTTGAAGTGTCCATTTAGTACAGTGCTTACAATAGAGTTTGGAAGCTTCAGTGTAAAAATATCCAATCATAAAGTTTGTTTTAAGCATCCAAAAAAACTTGACACCCTTCATTATGTTCATACCTGCACTATGGCCACAAATCCGTCTGAGAAGGTTCCTCTGAGGATCGCATTCCTGGTTGTTCCAACTAACAGTTCCTCACCATCCACATCTGCGATGGTGCGGACCGCCCCGAAATTCTCTGGAATCTGGATGAATACATCACATAAAAACAAGATTTGACTTCTAATTTGAATGTGTGTCTTTCTACCTACACAAACACACCCATACACACGCACACTTTGGGTTCACCTCACACTCTCTCTCAGGTGCCAGGTCGGCGCTCCAGCGGATGATCTTGCGGTCTTTCCCTCCTCCACTGAGCAGAGCGCCGCCCTGCAGGTTGCACAGGGTGAACACGCTGCCTTCATGGGCTCGGGTCTGCCGCATAATCTGGAAGGTCTCTGCAGAAAACCAAAAAAGACTCAGATTCAGTGGGTTTATCAGTGCGTACACAAGCAAATGAAACATTTTATTCAATAATATAACATTGAAAAAATTATATGAAAAGTTTACATTTGAAACAAAAAATTTAAGAAACCCTAAAAAAATAAAATAACATAGCTGACATATAAATGTAGTATATGAGACTTTTTCCAACTAATTGTAATAAGGTCTAATTTAAATTGTTTAATTTTTTTTATTTTTGGTGTAATTTTTGGAACTTTTGAATTTTTTTTTGTCAGATTTGTCATTTGTAACATTTTATATACAAATCATAGACTCTATATATAATGGACGTAACATCCTTGACGTCACGTTGGTTTGTGGACGGCTGTTCGGAGGCCAATAGTATCGGATCTTGGCAGCGCCATCTTGAAAATTTCCGGTGCATGCTGGGAAAAATAAAAACATGGATTCTACTTATATGGGCGTCAGGAGGGGCATGAGGCGCCCTCCTGAACCTGTGAACCAATCAACCTGTCAATCACGACGTAGCCACGCCCTAATGCATACCCTGCTTTATCGTCAAATATAGGTGAATTCTCCATTGACTTGTATAGAGACGGTCGCCCCCTGGTGGCCTTTTGATAGAATGCAGTTTTAAATTACTTCCGCGTTGGCCTCATTTCAGAGGACCGGAACTCCCCGACTGATACAAATACAATTTTTGTTCCTAGTAGAATATGTTTATTTTTAACCATTAGTTTGTAAACTAGCTTCTTGGCTAACTGACATATTTACTGTGAACTTAAAAGTTAATTAATGTGTACTGTCTCTGCCAAATTAATCTTATATACATTAAAAATAATAATTGGGGAAACTGCTTGCAGTCTTGTAAAGGAAAAGTAGACATCATTTATTTTTGTTTCATATGGTTTGTTTTAAGTTTTCAGTGTTATTGCCCTTTAACTGATTATTGGCTCTCTTCTGGTGGTGAGATCAACAGACAGGTGAGCAGCCATTGGGAACAATAATAATAGTAATTAAAACATTTAAAGAAAAAAAAAAGAAATGTTCATGTTGACAAAAAAACTTATCTTCAAATCATTACTAGCTGTTGTGGAATTTTGAATAATAACACATGACCTTCATCATCAGCTGGGTTTTTCCAGTTATGATGGAAATACTGATGTTGAAATTTCCATTTTTAAAGAGAATTTTTTGTCCACTTAGGTTTAACATCTTCTTATTTGCTTCCTTTTTATTATCTTATTTAGAGCATAATTTCATTCTTTTTTTTAGGGTTCAAGATCAGTAGTTCAGCTCTCACTTTCCAATTTGTTTTCACAGCTGTAGGTTAAACACGTCTTTCTGAATGCAGAAGACACAAACAACGATATTCTCATTTGACTTGAGGTACACAAGCATTCAGGTGATGGTTATTGACATATTTAATCCAAAGATGGATTTGAAAGTTTAAAAACACATTTTGAGCTTAAAAACTTCACACTAATCATTAAGCTTGAAATGTAAGCCTTGCTTATTCGGTCCCCATTTGTCTTCAAAGGTGCAGCTTCACCACACCTTTCATTGTTCTGAGTGTTTTTGGGATTCTGATACTGACCTTTGGCTCCTTTACCAAGAGTTTTGATATCTGCTGCTGATTTTCCCCACGTCAGGATGTTTCCCTCAGAGTCTCCAGTCAGAACGTCTCCAGTCAGGCTGAACACAAAGCACTGGATGAACTTGGGCTTCTTGTATTTCTGAAGAGAAAAAGAGAATAATTTAATCAATTTTTAGTACTGGTTGAAAAAGAAATACTTTAATATATTGATGAGATATTTCAATTTAAATCAGATTTACTCCATAGAGTTATTCAGACCGTTCATTTCTCTTTAGGCAATAAGGGGAACTGATGTGAAATTAAAGATTTGCAGGACAGGATAAATTGAACGGTGTCTTACTCCAAAGATGCCTTGTTTCTTCATGAACTGTCCTGCAGTCAGTGTCCAGAAGTAGACGTGGGATTTACCACAGGTGATGATGTTGGTGCTGTCGCTGGGGTTGAAATCAACAGCAAAAACAGCCTCATTGGTGCTCTGAAACATTAAAACAATACATGATTACTGAGTGAGTCAAGACTTTGTCACATGGAGACATGAGATGAAAAACTCCTTCCACATTAAATTTGACCCACTGTTAGGATAAAAAAATACAGATTATAGTCAATTTAAAGCTGAATTAATCCATTTTTTGGACCATGTGGAGGCTGAACATTACACACATATGCCTGTCACAATAATTATCGACCTATCATATGATAAGGTAATTATCAACATCATCATGTCTATATATGGACTTATGATATATGGACATGACTTTGATCATTTTTTTGACCTCAGTATTGTCACACTTCACATTAGCAGCTAAGAGGCTATTCATGTCACATTGTCTAAACAAGTAGTGTCCTCCATTCCTCACTGTGTACGTCCTGAGTGGAGACTGTAGAAGAATTAAATATAATAACTCTGTCCCCAACCATAATGACAGTCTGTGTTTTTATACAAGTGTAGACCCTACTCTACAATCCCACCCCCCCTTACATTATTATACTATTATATTATCATTATATCAGTGGTATAAAATTATCTTCAAATGACAATAATATCATTTATCGCGATTATTTCTGAGACAATATATCGTCCAATAAAAGTAGTTATTGTGACAGGCCTAAATGTACAGAGCAAAGCTGGGATGAGTAATGTAGGGCCGACACCCTTCCAGTTAACTGCCAATTAGCCTGTTGGAACTGAATGATACATTTTTAGTGCTCACACACACAGATATTGCACAAATCCCAAAATAATATAATTTATCGCGATTATTTCTGAGACAATATATCGTCCAACAAAAGTAGTTATTGTGACAGGCCTAGATACACTTGACATATTGTGGCTTTATATACACATCCAGCACATACAGATCAATGTTAGCACTCATTTGGAGTGTCATGGAGACTGAACCAGACAAGGAAAGTTGTAGGACATAAAACATTGAACAAAAAGAGACTAAAAAGCTCTGTAGAGTTGATCATCACTATGAGTGACTCCTTTCGCATGATTATTTTTAGAGCCCGACCAATAAATCGGTCAACCAATATTATCACTATCGCAGATATATCAGTATCTGTGTTTATGCTGTCCGATACGCCGATATTTTTTTAAAGATATATAGGCTGCATATTATATAATTATTATATGTAATTCTGTATGTATGTTATTATATGTTATTATATGTAATTCATATTTTTCATAATTTAAGTTACATTTAAATATTAAATTCCCAGTGAAGTTTACTGTTTCAGTGCACTGATGTCATTTTATAAAAATTAAATTTATTCTTAAACTGTAAAATATCACAGCCTCCATTACATATTATTGTCACGTGCCATATACTATATTAATATTGGAATTATTTCCCTCTCCCTCATTGGCATCAGCCCCAAAAATCCAGCATCAGTCGAGCCTTAATTATTTTATCATTATTATTATTTCATGTAATGTCTATATAAATATGAGTCTCAAAATGGACTTGATGCATCTAATTAAAGCTATTTCTACATGACAATGGTATGTGTAATGTGAAAGAGGCCACTAGTCGTCGCAGTTCCCGTCAGGTTTAAACAACTTTTTTGTATCTTTGAGCTCATTGTGCAGACTGGTTTCCAGCAGCAGCAGGCAGCAAAAAATGTAATATGTTAGTCATAAAAAGCATGGTGATATGTGTTAAAGTGTAAAGCTGAAAGGTTAGCGGGTGCTGAGTTTTCAGTTTGTTCCACTGCCTTCAACTAGTTTAAAAAAAATCAAGAACTGGCGCTTTAAGTTAAATTTGTGTATCTCATATTTCTAAAGAAACCTAATGATGGATGGATTTTTCTTGAGGTGTTTTCGGCAGCCAGGTACAGACAGTGACAGTGGCAGGTCTGCAGTGACTATACATACAGTACAGCACATAGAGAAAGTACAGCAACATCATCTCTACACAAAAAACTCCATTCATGGGCGTTCTGTAAAGTGGCATATGGACTGTTCCACTGCTGCAGAAAGGGGAGGGGGGGTATAATTATCTTGTTCTTGTTGGATGAACTTGTATATTTATACAGTGAGGGTCAGTGTTGGCCTTCCCACACTGAGCCACACACACTGGATGCTAAGTTCCAGAAAATATAAGTCGTTGCAATAGCCCATTAAATCCTTGACTTGAGAAGATACATAAGTTCAAAAACCCACCTACACACACACACACACACACACACACACACACACACACACACACACACAAATTCTCGGTATAAAATATTTACACTGTTGCCATGACAGCAGTGCTGAAATTGCTGTCAGGGAAGTTTTGGGATAAAAGCCCATAAAAGCATAGCAGAGACACCGCCGCCATCTTTCTCCCCCCATACACTCTGCTAACAGACCTCCTTTATAAAAACAAAAAAAGCATCCACACATTCAGCCGGGCATCTGGCTGCAGAACAGCTTATCTGTCACTGTGCTCACATTACTGTAGCCTGGCTCATTCTCATTTTCATTGAAGGATTGCATTGTTTCTATATAGGTTAAATATGGGATGGAATGCATTGATGACTGATCATTTCATGAATGTCAGATGATGTAAAGCCTTCTGAAATTTTCAAAGCACATCACACCAAAGGATTCTGTTAAAGGAACGGTATGACATATTTTTCCAAGTTTGACACCAGGTCCAGTACAGAGATGAGCTCAGAAACTAGAGGCAACTGCCAGCCAACCTCTGTTAAAAATTCTGAAACGTCTTTTACTTTTAAACATTGCGTTATTTTTGGCCACACGAGGGAAGGGGAACACCTCAGCAACCTAAAAGCACATCTGATATAAAATAGATTGCTTTTTAGAAGTATTCATGCCTTTATTACAGCAACTGTTTTAGGGCGGGGCGATTATGGCAAAAATCGATTAATTGAACTTTTAACCTCGATTACGATTAATGAACGATTATCTCCACCCTTGATGAACAATTATGTATTTGAACAGTTTCTTTTGTTTTGTATTTTACACTGCTGCCCTCACACATGAGGATCTTTAGGGAGTGAAAATAATGATGTTTTAAGGGTTAATGTCGTTGATAGTTGATTAGAACTATGTAAAGATCATGGTTTGGGTTAAAATGATCACTGGAGACAAGTTTTCGAATTCCTTAAAGATATGCAACCTTTACTGTCATGGCAACAGTGAACACCACCATTAATTGACATGAGCAAGATTAAGTCGATTAGAGTTTCTAAATGTCGGTTTCCATTATTTTTCCAATTAATTGCCCAGCCCTACTGTTCATATTCTGACTCCTAATTAGTCCCTACACCCATTCACATTCATCAATGTAGCAGTCATTAATACATGTTTGATTAATCCTTAATGAAGCTGTCAGAGATCATTCAGAATCACACTTTACTATTACACAGTAACAGGACTTACACAGTATTTGTATGACAGTATGCAGACTGCTCTGCTGCACATAAGAGAGCGCTCCAGAGTGAGTGGTGAAGACTGCACAGGAAATCACACGCTGCAACTGTTGCCCTCCGACAGGCACTACAGGTCAGCCAAGACTCACAACTCTAGATTCAAAGACAGTTTTTTTTCCCCATAGCAATTTGCACTTTAAATAAGATAAAGATCATTTTTTTCTCTTTTCTTTTATTAATTTCATTTATTTATTAATTTTTAATCATACTTAATTTATACATTTATTTATTTATTCATTTGGGTTTGAGGGGGTGGGGGGTCAATTTTACTGTGTGTGTGTGTGTGTTTGTTTGTGTTTTGTATAATGTCTGGTAGACACACCCACATTTTATTTCATGATCTGCAATATATATTATTTATTCTGTTCCATGTTTTATTTAATGTCATACGTTTTATTCAGTGTCCCGTGTTTTTATGTTCACACCACAGACAGTAAAGGCAATGACAGTAAGGGTAAGGGTAATCTATCTATTTCTGTGATGTGATGTCCCATTTATGATGCAGGTAATAATTAAAAGTTGATCAAAATGAAATCTGGTAGTGTGATTATTTATTAAAAATAGTGATGAAACGCCTGACTTTCAAAATACAGTGAAACAGTGTTCCTATTGGCCACTAGGTCAAAGTTAAACAAAGGTGAACTCTGACCTGATTGGACACCGCACAGAAACAAAAAAAAATGGACTGCTTGAATTTGTCCATCAATAATGTGATGAAAGGGAAAGTTCAGAGCATGTAATCACACTTTAAGAATGTTAGGTTCATTTACACTTTACCAGAACTATACTGCTCTTTACCTTGACTTCTGCATGCTTGGTCCCCTTGTTGCAGTCCCATACTGACAGCATGTGTTCATTAGTGTCATCGATCACACACAGGAACGCTCCAGAGTCCTGAAAACAACATCACAAATAAATAAAGGCTGGTCAAAAAAAAAAAATATTGTAAATTCAGTGTAATGTACATTTTTACAGTCACCACTCTGCTCTTCTCACTTTCTCTTTTTAAGAAAAATGACAGTTTCATTCACTTCTACTTTGCCAATTTTAGGGACTGTCAATGAAAGTCAATGATTTTTCACATTAAAAGTCTATCAGGAAAGAACATGGTAGAGTTCAGCGATGGCAAAGTTAAAGCAACAGGAAATAATTAGTGAAAACAAAACTATTTCTGTCAGAGAAGAGCAGCAGAGTGGTGTGTATGACACGACTGAGGGAATTATACTAAAAACTGTGTCTCTCTAACATAAGCCTATTTCAAATAAAGGTCTGGTTCTCGCTGCAGTTGAGGTAAATAAAAGTTACTATTTGAGACAGCGTGTTTCTACAATCGACTCACAGCAGAGGAAAATGCAACAGATCCAATTCCTCTCTGGAAGGTTCCCAGACCGATCTGCTGCAGGGTGACCAGCGTGGTGGAGTCCCAGATATGAACACAAGGCTGTAGGGGCTGAGACACACACACACACACACACACACACACACACACACACACACACACACACACACACACACACACAGATATAGACACACACACACAGAGATATATAGACACACACACACAGAGATATATAGACACACACACACAGCGATATAGACACACACACATACAGACACACACACACACACACACAGATATAGACACACACACACACACACACACACACACAGATATAGACACACACACACAGAGATATATAGACACACACACACAGAGATATATAGACACACACACAGCGATATAGACACACACACATACAGACACACACACACACACACAGATATAGACACACACACACACACACACACACACACAGATATAGACACACACACAAACATACGCACACAGATATAGACACACACACACAGATATAGACACACACACACACACACACACACACACACACACACAGCCTGTTATTTATGTAATTTTTGAAATGTATGAGAATACAGTATACATGCATTTGACTTTCATAGCTTCATTGTTTAATGAATAAAAGCATGTGTAAGTGTACAGAAATACTGTGTATAGTATTTCATGATGCTAAAATATTTCCATTAAGGATCCATAAGTAGGTACCTTGTCTTTTTCCACCCCTGCTGTCTGTCCAGATGCCACTCGCACCTTGTCAGGATGGATGGTGAGACTGCAAGAAAATCATTTAAAAAATCACTAAATAAAAAGAGATTATAAAAGACGTTTGGACAAAAATCTATTCAAATATATTTCTTCATATCAACACTAAATGGGATTCTGTTCACCATGGCAAAATGACAAAAGTGCTCTTACAGTCAAGTGCAGATATTTCTGGTTGTGTTGGTTCTGTACTCCAGCACTTTGGATTTAAAATGACTATAAAGTGTTTGATTCTCAGCTTTAACTTGAAGGTGTTCATAGGGTGTCACTACAGTTGAAAAATGTAGGAACAGCAGAATGGCCACAGCAGACAGGATGAAGCTCTACATTCTACATTCCTGCAGGGTTGTGCGGAGGTGTGGGTGTGTGTATTTGTGTGTAACTGCCATGCAACGTCCGGGAAATCGTGTTTTATTGATCTGATTCATGGCTTTGTTTTCACTAGTGAAGCATGAGAAGCTAAAGTTGTTTTGGTCAACGTGTTGGCGTAGAGTTTGCGATTAAACACTCAGAAGACATGTGGAGACGTGTTTGTGTCAACCTGAACTTTGCCTGGCTTTCTGCGTGATACGGTGCATGTAGCCGACCAATCAGGGCTTTCTAAACAGGATTAAAATTAATCTTTCTACATAGCTGCAGTGAATTTAGTGAAAGAGAAATGGCCCTAGAAATGGTTACAACCAAAGATAACAACTTTTCGACAAAATGGCAAATCAGTGTCATCGTCAAAACGACCTTAAAGTTAAAAGTTATTGTTTCATTTCAAATCAAATGTGATGGATACACAACCAAATCAAATTCATCCACATCTCTTATATGAAAAGAAATCCCTTCACAAACTGGCTGAAGTTAAAAAACGGGTTTCACAAAGCAGGGGTTTTTTTTGGTCTCTGAGGTCAGTTTAAAAAGCATATGGTTGGATTTATTTCACTGAGTACATGTGACCGTGTTAATGTCTTAACACTTAGCCAAAAATAAGTCTCAGTATTAGGTCAGGTTGCTCATATTCACAGCTTCATGTAGAGAGCCTGGCATCAGTTTGGGATCAGGATTCAGTGTGATGTGTTGAGAATAGAGGCATTGAATATCAGTATACTCTACTTGAGGGTGTGTGTAAGGTATGTGGACTCGGTTGAGGCCAAGTGCATGATGCCAAGTGCAGGAAAATCCCCTGCTTTTAGGACCTGATATGAACCTGCTTTTTTTTATATCATGGCTCTCAAAAGAAACATCATATCACGTCTATTTTTTCAGCCAAAGTGCTTCAGAAGCATGTGGTAACATGCCTCCCATATCTCAAACACACACAGTAAATACTCTGCTGGCTTTGAGCAGGTTTAGTTTTTGGGGAGTTACATGCTGGAACTATTTCTTGACAAAAAACTCCCAATATGCTAAACTATCCTTTTAAAGTTTGCTGATTTAGTGGGTTTCAAATTAAGGAAGGATGGTTGTCTATTTGATGATAATATGAATGACTACACAAACACTGATGTTTGTAGTCTGAACTGAGCATCTACAGGAGTGCTCAATTTGGATTATGCCACAAAGGATGGTAATGCATTATATTGTGAAGGTTGTTTTCTGGGGTAACATCTGGAGTTCTCCACAGCACTGACACACCTAAGGTTTATTGTATCTTATCTATAGATGTACTGTAGTTTATATACTGTACACTGACCAGCGGACGCAGTCGGTATGTTTGCGATAGTGGCGTTGCGTGCGCTTGTTGATGTGGTAAAGGACGACGACACAAGCAGTGAAGTACACCGCCTCGCCCGTTGGAAGGAAGTACAGGTTGGCCCGACAGTCCCGTCCCCGGTAACCATAGCTGGCACGGCGGGGTCAAGGGGATGTCATTCATGTGAATCAGTGGTTCATTTCATTCATTTAAACATATGGGACTCAACATTTCACAGCATGAATACGTGGTTGATGCTGCTCTCACAGATATAGACTACTGGAGATACTTTCCATTACAGACAGTGTGGTTTGAATCCAGGAAGAGTGAAATCAGCAGCGTCTGAATGTAACATAAGCCTCATAAAATGGATCGACCGGCTGTGACATTCTAAAAGGATACACCCAATCTAGCTCCAGTCTCTCGGAGGGCGGCTCCATCTTCAGGTCTTCATAGTTTTGGATGTTAGAGGGGATGTACATTGTGATGGGTCGGCCTCGGATGAACATTTTGATGGACTGCCCTGGAAAACAAACACAGTAGAGTTCCACTAAGGTAACGGTAAACAGACAAATACGAGTGTTTTGTTTCATTTTTTCTTAATGAATCATATTCCTTAAGTTTATTATCTTTTTGGGGAAATGAAATGGTAACATTGAACTTTACAAGTCTATAATTTCCGGTCAATTTTCGGGAAAAGAGAAACAATATTGTGTGACAGATATTTTTAATTTAGCTTTTAGTTGAGTTTATAAGCAGTTGTAAATCTCTGGAGGACTTCCCTTGAAAAAATTGCTCACTTAAATAAAATTGAATGTCAACCTTTACAAGTTATATGAGTTAGCTGTTATCACACAGCTCACTCATAATATAAAATATCCAAATTCCAAATAATCTATTTAACATTTTTTAAAGACCGTGTAAAGTGAATTCAGGCATGTTCTTCTAAACACATTAAATAGGTCATAAATGTATTTCTAAAAAAGGTGTAGAAAGCATTTCAACCATTTAGATTTGAATTGTGGAGCTAGGCTTCACAAACTGTGTTTCAACATTTCTGTGTTCAGGATTTAATGGGCTGGTCTGAAAATCAATAGTTAACCAGTTAACCAATAGCACGGTTACACACCGGAGCATAAACCCGCCCCTGCTGCTGTAGAGGTATAAATACATTCAGCGCACACTACTACTACAACAGTCTACAGTTAGCCAGTTAGCTGAGTTAGCCGCCGAGCTAGCCGCTGAGTTAGCCGCCGAGCTAGCAGCTGAGTTAGCAGCAGAAAGCTCTCAGAAGTAGCGTCCGTGTTTCTGGTAAAGGTGGTGACTTTGATTGACAGGTGACACTTGGTAGGGGGCGGGGTTTCAGCGAACTCGGCGGGCACTCCCACAGCGTTTGGGAGCAGATAAATAGGCAGACTTTTACACAACTTTGAAGCCTAATTTCATATATTTGGCGATTTTTTTAATTATTCAAATTTGGCAGGGTGATTAACAACACACTTTTCTGTGGTATGTCAAACTCAGAACACATATTTATTTTTACTTTACACAGACTTTAAAGTCTATATTTTTGGCATGCAGGCACTCCAAATTAAAATTGTGATAGGACTGGACAGAGTTGACTATATTTTTCAGCTAAATAATTGTTTGAAATGTGTCCAGTAACTTTAAAGTGATTTCCTAAACTTGGGTCACACCAACATGTGTCTTGAACAGAAAATGCAGAATATGAAAAGATTTTGTTCAACTGATAAGTGACAGGCTTAAAGCTGCAGCAGAACAAGAAGGAAACACATCTGACATGTTATCAGCCATTTTTGCATCAACCTGAGCTTTATCTGTTTATTACATTACAATGTTGTTATGGTGAACATGTTATAAAATGACACCAACAGCAACATTATCATCCCATTGGAAATAAGTTTATGTTCACTGGATGAATCTAAGTCCAATATTCCGGTTTTACTGGTCGGCTGCCAGTAGACAACAGAGGAGGACTGTCTTTAATAGGCAGCGCATCAGTAATATATGTACAGTGTGCTTCTGGAAAAGTAAAGCATGCTCTGTTGACCGTCCCTGCATAAACATAGCTGAAGATACAAAGTGACATAATAGCAGGTCTACCTTGGCTGTAGGTTCCTCTTCTCGACCCGGGGGATCCTGTGGGAGAAAAAGCCAGACAAATAAACACAGAGATCCTCTGAGCTTTAAATCACAGCTGATTCTAGTCATACCTGACCTAGCTTTGACTTTAGGAATCCCCAGAAATCTATTCCCAGTTTATATGCGTTAGCTGTATGAGCTTAGAAACTCAAGCTGGGTTATATTTGATTTTTCCAGTTCTTTTTGGGGATGTCAAAGCTGGCTCTTTTAACTTGGCAACTGTTTTTGTTTTTTATTTTAAAAAAAGTGGAGGGTGGTGTGGAGGCAAGCAGTGAGGCTGAGCAAAACTAAAATGTGACTGTTCAGATTTGAACCATCTGTCTCTCAGATCATGAACTATAAGGCCAGAGAGTTTGGGGCTGGGGAAGTGGTGCAATGACACCTTGAGAGGAGAGTTAATGAGTCAGGATCCTCAGCCTTGCAACCACAAACATCATGGGACAGTAAGAAATAGGATGAAATAAATCAGCAGAACAAATTAAATCCCATTTCACCCTATTGATGGATCGACTGTCCAATGTGGGCCTGGGTATCACTGTTTTTCTACTAGTTTTAATAGTACAACACAATACTGATACACATTACTGCACAGTAACTTTCAATTTAAACCAAATGTTAATATTAAGGTCAATCTGAGGTTTAAATTCAGTCAGGCTGTCTCTATTTTAAAGGACCAAACATTAACATTGATTCCCACTAAATGTTACTTTACTTGCAGGTTATATCATCACCTCCAGAGTCTCCTGCACATTCAGAGTGTGTTTGTCTTGAATCTTAATGCCTCCCCCTCCCTTACATCATTATACTATTATATTATCATTATATCAGTGGTATAAAATGACAATAATATCGTTTCTTGCGATTATTTCTGAGACAATATATAGTCCAGGGGTGACACCCTTCTAGTTAACTGCCCATTATCCTGTTGGGAATTAATCATAAATTATTTGTATTTTTTATTGCACAAATCCCACCAAAAGTTAACTGTAACTGGAGAGCACTAATAGGATGCTATCACAGTATAAATCTTGTGATAAGAGCATGGCTTAAAACAAATGCTGGGGGATATGTGTTGATTTCTTGCCTGAATAAAATACATTTTGGCCCTAGTCACAGTATGTCTGGTTGATGTGTCAAAGAGAAAGTAAAGATTATTAATCTGGCCAGGCAGTAGATGTCAGCTTTCCAATGACAGTTATTAATATCCTGTGCCACTGACATATTTTAGTTTGTACAATATTCCAAAGTAATAAAAACTGTCTGACAGGAAATTTTGAGTAGGGCAAAGGACAAATATCTCTCTCCCCACAGTCAGGTATATAAAAAGCTTGCCTCATGCCAGGCAGCATTATCACCAAAAAACCAACCCTAACCCTAACCCTAACCCAAAACCAAGAGCCAGACAGAATGAGAGGAAAGACAGTAGGGAAAGACAAAAAAATGTTGTTTTGGCCTCCTCCTCTGCAAAGCTGGTTATCCATCATCCCGTCAGGCAATTTAGAGTGGTGCGGTGGCTCGGCTGACCACAATGGATGTGATTCCAGGCAGCGCCCTCGGCCCAAACAGGCGCTGCAGTGTTTTGCTGCGCAAGAATTCCCGTTAAAAAAAGTTGATGGGAGTTTTACCAAAATACGGGGGAGGTTGAAAGGTCCTGTTGAGTGATATTTCTTGTGTTCAAGGAATATGTTAGCCTTAAAGATGACCTGGTAGCTTTCAGCTGGACGTCAAGCTGAGTTAAGCAGTTTTATGTTGGCAGCATTGAGACCGGTTGTCCTGAGAGAAAAGTTTGAACCATGTGGACTTCCTGTCATTACTTTTGAGCTACAGCTACGCTTACTGTATATCAATGCTGTATGTGTGAAGACCATTCACACATATGTAAAATATCCATCGGTAGAAATGATGTTCTGACTTTTACATAAATTTTACTTACAGTGTGTTTGCAATGCTTTAATGATGCCTTTAAACACCCATGAGCGCTACTTTATAGTGAACTGACATCTTCCTTTTACACATAAAAGATTCATGAGCAATAAAACACTCAGTTTAATACACTCAGGGGTTTTGCTGCTGAAGCTTAGCTCGTCCTGGTATGACCAGTGGCTTATGGCAGCTAATATTAGCAAACTTCAAATAGACATTGCTGTGTAAGTGACATTAATGAGTCAGTTTGCCAACTTTATGGCTCTTCTGTACTTGTGCTAATGTTATACTAGCGTGTGTTTTAGCATTTGTCAGTTTTCCTTTATTGTTAACTGTGCTTCAGTGGGTGTTGTTAAGCAGACGAAAAAGACAATCACGTCAGGTTAAATCAATTACAGCTCAAAATCAGCCATTTAGTTTTGCTTTATTATTCAGTAGGACACATCATTCATGTTAGATGTTTCTGTAAGGGACGTTTAGTTATTTTGCTCTTAGGCTGTGACTTCAAAAAAAAAAAAAATCAAGTTTGAAGGAATGAGAGCTGACATAAAAAACAAAAGTGATGGTTAAATAAAGTACATTCAAGTACATATTCATGGAAAATGACTTTGTTATGTGAACACTGTGTTTCAACTGTTTCTATTGAGTTGTAAAAATCCAATATTATCAGTGTGCCCTCACAAGAAAAATGAAGCATAGGTCTAAAATTCAGCTGTAAAAACTGACCCCTACTTGCGTTTACTACGTTGTAGTAATCATGACCCCGGGGAAGTGAGGCTGCTTAGATGACATCAATATATGTGGTTATGTCCTTATAAGGATGTCTAGGGTTGGGATGAATGCTAAATACTTAGTAAGATGATATGAGATGATGTTTTCTTTTATGTGCAATATTCTGAACATGCAATTTCTCACAGCACTTTTTTAAAAACTGTGACATTTATGTATTGATGTTATTTATTATATTTATTATAGTGTGGAATATGTGCAACACCTTACTGGAGTAACACTCTCATTTCATTGCATGGTTTTTTAACAATGCAATAACAATAAAGGCATTCTATGCATGGTATAAAGACATCTGTTAGCGTGTCATGTTTTCAATCAGGACATTTTTTTAAAAACTATAACAATGTTACTGTTTCTATGATAATGAAGGTTACGTAACTCTAAGGAAGTACTGTGTTTCAAGTAATAAATGTAATCCAAACCAGGATCTTTCCTTAACTCTAACTGGTAACCAGAACTCAACCACAGCTCCGTCACACCATAAAACATCATTATTGTTTAACGGTGGTTTTGGAAAGCAGCATGTTATACTACTATGAGTTATTCTGAAATGTCAGTTGAATGTGAACTGAATGTAATGAAATGTTGTACACTTGTTTTGTTTCAATACAGGGTTGTTGGCTTCAGATTTGTTGTCATGGTAATATTCCTGCAGGCATCATACTGACAAGGTGGCAGTTATTCTCACCTATATTTGCATTTTTTTTAGCATCTATGATATCCAATCCAGAATGCTTCTTGGATGGTTTGGTGTCATGTTAATTTGTTCAGCACAGCTTGATAGTTTTCTCCTGGTTGGAGCAGAGGGACAGAGCAAGCCCTGTAGCACCTAAACTGTCAACTGTGAAGTCTAACCAATCATTACAGGTCAGATTTTTTTTCTTCTCCATATTATAACTGAAGTTTGAATTCCAAATGAACAGTGACAGCCCTATTTTACCCTGGCCACCATGCTGTGGTAGCGGTTGCTTAGAGGCAGTTAACCCAACGTTTTTGAGGTCTATCAAAGAAATATGCAGATTGAGAGTTCAATTCTCTCCATGCTCAGTCGGCATGTTTGTGGTCATTTTTAGGCAATGTTTTTGGTAATGACACAGAAAAATGACATTCCCATTTCAATCCTTCAAAATAGGATTGAATTGCTGAAAAGAGGTCTGGAATCAAGCTGCAGCAGTTGCAAAAAATTCAACAAAATCCGGTTTGAGGTTAAAACTGTTTTATCTGCATTTCAGCTATTCATCTAAATGCTAAAATAAAACCCTGTGACTTGTATCGTGTTTCCCACTGATCACATTTAGAGACTATTAAGTCATAGTGATTGAGTTTTCTACCAGCTGAATTCTTGTTTTGCTTCATGTTCACGAAATGCAAGTGAGAGATTCTCCTAAAGTTCTGTACTGCAGGAATGAGGCTTAAAAACAGGGCTAACCGTAACCAAACTTAAAGCCAACACTCATAAAAGTTACACTAACCACAAGTGTGGTTAGTTGGGAAATGCACTCATTTTTGCACAAATAACTACATGTGTGAACCACTGTGAGACTGGCTGGGCACAAGTACAGAAGTATAGTTAAAGTCAGGCCTTGCCAACACTAAAGTTGGGACACAGTGAAACGTGGGAAAGGCCTTTATTATAACATAATGATATGTGGTAATGATCTATATATTTTTGAAGTCTCAGATGCCATTCGGAGGTCATGCAGAATTCCTCCAAGGATTCTCCTTCTGTTACATTCAGTGAAAAAAAAAAAAAAAAGTATTGCTAGCTGTGATGTTTTTGCACTGCGCGTCAGATAAAAGGTCACCTGTCACTCAAAGCGTTCTGTTTTCATGCAAGCATAAAACATCTTCTATGATGTTTGGCTCCAGATGCTGTCAGGCAGGCTGTGTGCACATCAAACACACTACAGCACTGATAGCTTGTAAGTTAAAGGGTGCAATTTGATAGAAATGCAGAATGAAGTGCAATTAGTGGACCTTACTGACAATGACGGTAACATTACAAAGCAAAATCAAGGCCCTGATTATGAACTAGGCGTTGCCATTTACCGCTTTCGTAATTGTTCACCACATGGCTAACCACATGCTACATGGCCAACTGCCTTGTTAACTACTTGCCTTCAAGAACACTGTGATCATCTGCTGCTGGTTTAATGAAGGTTTCCAGCAACAGCCAAAAGAAAATCATGGATGCAGTCTTTGTTAATTACACCCCAAAACTAGATATCAGGGAAGCCAGCTCACTAAATATATTTAAAAGAAAGCTAAAATCTTATCTCTTCATTTTAACCTTTAACTATATTTTTTCTCGTCTTCACACTTACTTGATTATATATATTCTATTTATTTTACTACTTCAATCAATCAATCATATGTTAATATGCCTGATGTTAAGTATATGACAGATTACACTCATTGGCAATTTGTTGAATCCCGACAGAACTTTCTGGTTTGTGTTTGGACTATCGCTCACCTGTGTTCAGTTAATAATGACTTGTTGTGTATTTAAAGCCAAGTGTTCCCCTTGTTCAGCTGCCAGGCTTCATGTCTTTGCTTTCTAGTCTCCAGTCTGTGACCTGAAAACCTGTATCCTGCCTGAGTATTGGACTTTGGATTCTTGCCTGCACATTTTTGGATGCCTTTACCTATTTTTGGACTGTTTCCCCAGTTTTGACTATAGTCAGTCTCACTTACTCAGCAAGCTTGTGTATCTCAAGTTTTAGGTAAATTGTTAAACTGCCTATATCAATCTGCCTCAGTCTACATTAAGGTCCTTCTCCTGTATTCTTTGCACCAGCTGTCACATCATTTGAATAAAATAATGAACTCAGTCACCTTATTTGCAGTCTAACAGCAAAGTCAGATCAAAACTCACTTGTCACAGTATATGTTTACAACCCTACCCACGCTATTTCCTGTCCTCACCGTTCACCGCCACACCACGCAAGTACATGTTGCCAGGCAGCTTTAATCTAACACAACACAGAAAAATGTAAAGATACATCACCTGCATTGGAAACAAGCTCCTTAGCCCGGCTGTGGAGAAAGGAAACAACCATGTGAGACACATATATAAAAACCATTTGATACAAAAATAGTAGTTTCAGTTCATCTTTCCCTGACTTCAATATGTTTCTGTGAGATCTTCATGGGAATGGAATTTTATTATTATTCACACAGGCCATCAGTGTTCCAGTAAGTGTCTCTTTGATGAGATATGCAAGGCTGTAGCAGCCATTGGAAAAAGTGAGCTAAGTGACTGTGTGGTGACAGCTGTGAGTGATGGCAGCGTGGCTCACTTCTCCAGACTTGGGGAGCGGGTGAGAAGGTTGGCCGAGGATGCTGCCTTCTTGTCCAGACGTTTCCTCTGCCTCTCCGGGTTCCCCAGTTTCTCACTGTTCCTACGAACCCTGGAACACCACAGGACAGGATCAGCTTCGATTTCCAGAAGTTAAAACACACAGACACTAAATCCCACAGATGTATGCAGTCGCTCAGTGATTTGTGCATGCAAATGACCCATACCAGTGTGACTGCATGCGGGTACAAGTGGAAACAGAAATGTTTATCTTACTATATTTAAAGGATGATTTAATTCACGACTTTTCCAGTGGATAATTCTGATTTATTACAAATTGGGCCTTACTTTTCAGTTTTGGCTGTAATGCTTTTGGGTTACCACACCATTGTACTCACCAAAGTAACCCACCCTTCACTTAGCCTTGCCCCCATTAGTGACTGTTGCTATGCCTGTCAAGCCTTTATATTTTAGCACTGCACATATGCCATTCACAATTATAACAGTGGCAAATGTACCATGAAAACTAGTGGTACTTTTTGAAACAATGGGTTCAAACAGAGGTAGACCAAAGCATCTTTTAATTTCTAGCTGGCGTCGGTTGATTTCTGCCAGCTGAAATGACAGCTATCGCTAGCAGATTTAATCAGCTGTAGCTAGCAAGCTTATTAACATTAACCCTGCAAGTATGTAGTAAAATAGTGAGATTAAAGTAGCAGGTTCAACACAAAAAGTTAGCAACTTCATTAGTTTAGTATCTATGTAGACGGTATGGAATTGCAGTGTAGAGCTTGTTAGCACTAATATGGCAGGAAACCTACATCAACAGTGTGAAAGTTGTGGTAATATCCTGTTTATTAGCACTTTTGTCTTATTTGTATCTCATTAAATCAGTCATACACACAGCACTGTCCAACTTCTATCTGTGGACATGTTGCTATGGTGATTGTATGAACAAAATACAGCATAATGCATTAGACTAGTAAACTGGAACAATACAAACTCGGGTGTGACGTCATTCCCAGCTCTGAGTTCCGACTTCCAAAGTAAATGGAAAACAGCATTAGTTGGAGGTAAAACGCAACTACAGTACGTATAGAAGATCAAGGTTCTAGCAGTAAGTGGGTCATAATGGGTTTGGATTATAATGTTACCTTCCACCTTCATTTACTATTATAAATAAGTTTGTCTAGCCTGAGGATTTGTTGCAATGATTTTATCTTCCCAGATCTTAACAATGAGTTTGATGAGTACACTTGGTGAGTTATTACTGATAAGCATGTTGAACAAAACCAAACACACATCTGTAAACCATAATTAATCTTTAACAGCCTCTGAAGGACTTCTCGCGACACAACCCCTGTTTCCTGGTGACAAGCCAGCATCACCAGAGGAAGTGTTAGGGGACTAAAATAAGCTCTGGCGTCTATCCACGTCACTGGTCTCAGATTTAGGAAGTGTAACTCAGCTAACCACCCCTTCTCCTAAACCTCTATACACTAATAATATATAAATAATGCACGGGAGTAGTTGGGTGAACATTAAGGCATAACCATCCCAGTACTTCAGGTTTCCATGGAGGGGCATGGCAGAGCTGAGCTGAGGGACTAGAGCATAGGTTATCCATCACCAACAAAACCTTTTACAAGCCACAGCAAGGAAGTAGCACAACAAAGAACACATGCATGCACAAGCACATACACACATAAACAAAGGCAGGAGTGCTAAGGAAGTACTTCTGTTAGAAAGACAATCGCTTTAAGAGTTCAGAGTGGAGAACAAATCATTGCATGCAAGAGATCCTTGATTCAGGGATGGATTAAAAGGTTAGGGTAGAGCTACATAGAAACAACTCAAAATGTATGGCTGTGTTTCTGCAAAACCCAGTTGATTGGCAGATCCTTCATAGCACTGTCAACACTGCACATCTGCATTGTTTTAAAAAACTATCTACTTTAATATGTTGTGGCTACAGTAAAGCTGTAACAGAGAGGATGGATATTCACTCTGTTGTAAACTGATTGGACAAATATGGTGTTTCAAAACATTTTCTGTCCATGAAAGGTTACATCTGTGCAGTCGTGCAAATTCACAACCTTTCTCATTCACTCTTAAATGTATACATAGTGTAACCCTAACCCCAACCCCAACCCTTTTTCTACATGGTGCTGTGTTCAATTGCCCTCACATCACATTTTCCACTGGACTCAAATTGGTGTGCCGTGAAGCTAATCTTGGATATGTCACTCAGTGCGGACTGTTGCCATTATGTTCCAACACAGCTTTATGTTTCCTTTGCCCACTGCTCAAACACATGGAAAAGAAAGCACATGGACGCTGGATTGAAAATGACGACAGAACGTGTCATCCCCCTAGGGTTTCACAGTCTCGCACGGTGTAATCGCACCCTGGTAACCTGAGACTTACTGCTTTACAACTGGGGTTTGCATTTACACAAGTCAGAATCAGAGAAAGAGTTGATCGGTTGTATAACACCATGCAGGGATTCTTGAGAGAGAAGATGATTACGAAGTGATGAGGCGGAGGATGACAAGATCACCCACAGATTTTGCTTCTCTCCTTCCTGGATAGTGGACAGGGGTCCAGAGCGAGGGCTGGGGTTCTGCTCTGATGTTCTGACTAAAGGCGAGGCAGAGCTCGGGTCCTCTGGAGAGCAGGTTCCATCCTGGAAGTCCTCCCTCTGAAGGCCTGTGATGGTGGTGGGCTGAATGGGCTCCTCCACTGACGATGTCCAGCTCATCTCCTTTTCCTGCTCACTTCTACCTTCTTCATATTCCTCCTGCTCCTCATCCTCTTCTTCCAGACCAGGGACACGGTGGAGCTTGGCCCTTGTTGCTTCAACCATGGGTTGCCCTGGTGGTAGGGCGTCCTCCAGCTGCAGGCTCTGTGCCCGCTTGGGGGCAGGGATCCTTTCCTGCCCAGTGTCCTGCCCTAGGATGGTGGGTTCTGTCTGGGTTGACCTGTCCAGTGTTACTGGTCTGGGTCTAGGCTCCACGGACACTGGACTTCCTATGTGACCATTTGCATTGGTCACAGTGCTTTCTGACAATTGACTAGAAACAGGTTTAAGGTCAACACAGAAGTCATACAGGCAAATTACACACACATCATATTACACAACCAGGTTCTTGAATAAACTAGCATGACAAGCAATACAGCTATACATCAAGTGATATAAAATGATGGTGGCCCATACTGCTCAACTGAGCCCTTGGTGTGTAGGTCCAGTACCTGGTAGCAGGGTGACGGACTCCATCGATGGCTGAGCTGGTGGACAGTTTTCTGTTGCTGGTACAACCATCTGAACAGCAGACTTGGTTCAGGACCCGTGCAGCACTCGGGTTCACTGGGTAGGATGACAGTTAGTTATTAGGTTTTTTTTTTGAGTGACACTGTACTAGCACCATGTCTACATGTCCTGTCATGTTTTCATGAGTGGTATATAAGGGTGTAACAAGGCTAGGTTTCTTTTGATATTTTTTTACACACTAGTGCCAATACAATACTAACATATTACAATTTATTCTTTTTTTTTTTTTTTTTTTTAATGAAAACATATTTTTACCCAAAACTTTTTTCATTTCACAAAAATGGCAGTTTTCAAAACTAAATGTCTAAAAATAAACCGCCATAAATAACTTTGCATAAATAAAACTAAACATTTTGACATCATTTATTTGGAACCTGAAGTTCAATACACAGCCAAACATGTGTCAACCAACAGTAATCTGTTGTGCTGTGCATGCACATACTAGAAAGTAGCTTCAGGATTTTCAAGCCTGAGTGTTAAATGGTTATGCTATTATTAACAAGGTGTAGCATTTTTTCTAAATGCACCATGGAAACATCTGTAGCAGTAACTGGGTTCAATTTAGGGTGCAACCATTAAATAATAATAATAACAATAATTATAGTACAGAAACAAGAATCCTGCACACACCTGTTCTTGATATAGCTACAATGCTTAAGTCAGAATATCTCTATCAGTTAACCTGATTATGCCCAGCAGTAGAGTCGGACAATTATACAATATAAAAATGACACAACTCTTAAAACTGTGGTAGCTATAACTTTTATATCTCCAGTGGGAAGAGGTCATTGCAGTTCATGTTGCATATTAAACATGATGATACTTTATTGCAGTCATTGATGCACAGGATCTTTGAATCAGTATCATACAGGATTGTGCAGAATGTTTTTGATTAACCAAAAACATTTCCATCTGGTTGTTTTAACAGTTTCTCTATTGAATTTCCATATAATGTACCGTATCATTAGATTTAGATCAATATCACAAAATTACATTAGTGTAAGAAGTTCTCATTTTCTATTTTTAGTTCAGTTTGACAACCATGGCATTTCATTTTTTCAAAAAACTGGAGAAAAATGTTGTGTGACCTGTTTGAATCATCATGTGAATTGAATCAGGGCTTTAACATTATACGCACATTCTACTGTGGTTCTACTTACTAAGTACATACAGGGCAAAGGAAAAAGCTCTTATGTGTGTCAAAATCATTTTAAAACAAAGGTCAACTTATTCACTTTTTTATTGCTTTCAACCACATCTCAGACTGGCTCAGGAGCTTTTAAGGCAGTGACATACAGATATGATCTTTGAGCTGATATTTTTCTATTGCCACATACACTTTTTTCCAAGATCAAGAATAAACTTGTAAAAACGGACAAAAGTCAGTTGTGTAATATGAAGCAACGCCTGTGAGCTAGTTGCTAGTTCAGAGAGTTCAACTCCAGCTGCTGCTCCACTCACATGCCATACTCCCCTCACTGTAACGCATATCCAATGCACCCATGCTGTCATTGCTGCTGCTGTTGTCATTCATATAGCATTTCAAAAGTCCCATCTCCACCCCAGCATTCACCTGTCTCTGTGTCTATCTACCCCTAGATGGGAAGTCTGAATCATCACTCTCCACTCCCTGCTGTGTGAGATCAATCTTTCCTTGTGGGGAGCCTAGATTCCAAACACTAATTCTACATTTAAATAATAATCTATTCCACATGAGTTGGCTGGTAATATTGTGTCTAAGTCCAGTAATGTGCATCTGCATCATAACTCTGATAAAAACTGATGGACAAAGAGTCCTGCAGAGTATCACTCACCTGCGATGAGCTGCTGTTTCAGTAACGGGAGGAGCTGATCATGGAGGCGGATCTTGCGCAGGGCGTCGGCCAGGGAGGATTTCAGCAGCGTGATCTCATCCTCCTGCGCCTGCAGACGCACCTCCATCATGGATGCTCGGTCTGGAAACTCAGCGCTGCTGTCCGCTGACGCATCATCTGAGAGGAGAGCAGCAGAGCCAGTGAGGAAGGCAGAGACATGGTGAATTGATTTAGAGTTGTACTGGGTTTGAACTCTATTTACTTTTTAAGTAAGGAAATTGCTTATTTTTTCATTTTTAAAAACAGGATAAAAGGTATTTCTAGAAATGTTTCTGGGAACAAAATCGAACCTAAGCCTAGAGCCTCTTAAGAGACTCGGCATCGCTGACAGATCTACAGTCACAATAGTCCTGTTTCCATTAAGGAAGTTCCAGGTAAAATCTAGGAGGCAGGAACTTTACAGGAACATCCTCTCACTCGGTCCTCTCAGCCATTGTGTGTCCATTGCAGAGTAGGACTTGGATAGGACACACTGGACTGTGGATGTCACCTAATCATTCTGCAACAGTTTCAATCGCCGCATAACCGTTGTGTGACAGTTTTGACAGTGGTGTCACAAAGGCAACGCACCAAATGCATAAAAATACCCAATCAGCAACGAGTCAACGTCAATCCCCAACAGTAATCACCATTTTTTTTGACATCTTTATATACCAGACATGTCCAAACTCTTCCATAAAGAGTCGTGTGGCTGCAGGTTTTTGTTCCAACCAATCAAGAGCACCTGATTCGACCAATCAACTGTCTGCAGACTGAGATCAGTTGATTCAAGTCTGGTGTGCTCCTTCTTGGTTGGAATGAAAACCTGCAGCCACATGAACAACTAATGGATTAACTGAGATTATTCAATAGTAGATATAGTTGTCAATTGCAGCATTATCAGCCCGTTAGTAGAGATTTCTGCTGGATGTTACTATTCATTCATGTTATTTCAACACCTGTTGAATCATCAACAGTAGTCAGAGCTGAGTATTTGTTCGCCCTGTATGATTCAATACTTGGCGCCTACTTCGTGTTACCTGTCAAAATTGAGAGCTACAGGTAATCATGTAATCTAAGCACTGGAATTACATCACAGAGTTACTAATATGAGTCACAGAGTAATGAAGGAGTGTTGAAATCACAGATGGGGGTTAAACAATGGGTGATATCAGCCCCACGGCCAGTTCAGGCCTGTACAATAGTCTGCTCCAAAACCGCCTGTCATTCATCTGGAATTTACGGTAAGTAGTACAACAAATTTCTCTGAATACCTGCCCACAGAGATATTACACCAGTCAAATTAGAGTTGCACCATCGTCAGTTGGTTGGTACCCACTGAAGAACACTAATGTAGGGGGTGAGCAATTTAAAGACTTTCCTTACAGTGAATGGAAAAACTGCGTTGAGGTTATTCTTATTAATAATATAGTCAAAGAGTTTTGCAAATTAAGACTTTCTTGTTGTCATTAGCTGACAGAATGTAATCGGGACATTTCAGCTGACACTACACAACACCTGCAACCTTTTTTCCATTCAAACTAACTTTTCCATACTGAAAGCTTTTTTTCCCATCAGGCTCTGTCATTAAGGAAGCCAAACAATTTGTTTCAATCAAACTGATGGAAACACAATTGCACTGCATTTTCCCTCCAATATATTACAGGACTGTGTAAAATCTGCTTGACATCTGGATGGAAACATAAAAGGAAAAATGGGCCTAAATACATGCTAACAGTTATGGATTACATAACTACAAGTACAACAACGTGTGTGTGTGTGTTTGTGTGTGTGTGTGTGTGTATGTGTGTTTTCTGACCCGCTGTCCATTTTGAGAAGAGATTACAGATGTTTAGAGCATTGTACTCTAACAGAGGAGTGTCCAAAACTTCTCAAAGACCCTATTGTGTGTGTGTGTGTGTGTGTGTGTGTGTGTGTGTGTGTGTGTGTGTGTGTGTGTGTGTGTGTGTGTGTGTGTGTGTGTGTGTGTGTGTGTGTGTGTGTGTGTGTGTGTGTGTGTGTGTGTGTGTGGAATGCCTCCTTCTGTTCTTGTGTCAAAGGATGGAACAAAGCTGTGCGTGGCGAACATCAGGAGGATAATTTCCCGCTCTTAAACACTCGAGCTCAGCTCCACTCAGCTGTGTTCTCATGATTACTCAGCCACTGAATTCTCGCTCAGCCATTTTAAGTGTTATTTCTGCGCTGCAGTCCAACAAAGCCTGACTGTTAATTGAGCGAGGAGTTCTGAGGAGATGGTTTTGCCCATGCAGTAATAAGTAGGTGAGAGGCTCCTCAGACACCACTCCTTCCTGCACGAGTCCTTTAAAGCCACATGGACTCAATTTTGGCAAAAGGCCAAACGTCTAGATACATAACCTGGAATTACAACATGACAGTAATTGTAGTCTTAACCTTCATTTCCACAGGTTGCCACACATTATGCTTAGGACTGAATTGTTAAAATCTTTAATTGTGGGCTGAGTTTAAACCCTGCCATGTAAAGTACAATGATGCTCTTATAATAAAGCAAGACAATGAATTCTCAAATAGTTGCCAAGGCCTTTATTAGCTTACCTTCTAAGCTCATATAGATAATTTGGTGAGAAAGCTGAGAGTAAAGCTTGGTTTTTATTTTAGAAATAAATCCTGTTTTACTCTCCAAGCTAGGAGGAAGCTGATCAGTGCCACTTTCTTGCCAGTCCTGGACTATGGTGATGTTATTTATATGCATGCTGCCTCTACCACGCTGCACACACTGGACACAGTATACCATAGTGCACTACGGTTTATTACTAATGCCAAGTCACGCACTCATCACTGTCGTCTTTATGAGATGACTGGTTTTAGCTCCTTAGGTCTGCGTAGATGGCTTCACTGGCACATTTTTATTTATAAAGCTATTAACGGTAATCTACCTAGCTATCTCGCTAGTCTGTTGACCTGGAATCACTCCATATACAATCTCCGCTCCGCTGACACTCTGGTTTTAAATATTCCACGAATTACAACCGAATTTGGTAAGACTGCTTTTAGCTATGCTGCTCCTTGGTGTTGGAATCTGCTCCAAAAAGTTTTGAAGCTTTCTGTTTTTATCCCACTTGGACATTTTAAACAATTACTTACACAATCCAAATCTGAACACTGCACATGTTTTTAATGACCCCCCCTCATTTTTAAATTGCTTTTACATGTAATATATGTAAATCTGTTTTGTTTTGTTGTGTTGGCTTGTGTTGCTGTTTTTCTGTTGGCCTGTCTTGTCATCATGTCTTTCTTCCATGTTATTTTTGTTCTTATCAGTCTTGTCATCAATGTTTCTGTGTAACTTGTCTATTTGTTGCCCCAGGGCTCCTTTGTGGAGAGAGATTTTAATATCTCAATGGGACTTCGCCTGGTTAAATAAAGGATAAATAAAATAAAAATAAATTTAAGTCAACTGAAGAGAGAACCAGACCTTTATTTGAAACAGGCTTATATTACATGCTTCATTTCTAATTTCCCCTCTTCTATATGAAGGTTATATCTATATTTTAGTAAGAGGATATTCCTTGTTTTCTGATCTGCTGCTGTTTTAATTTATTGTTGATGTAAACTCCACAACCTGTTGTCTGGATAAATCCAGTGTAATGTTCATATCCCAAATCAGTGATGTCCACCAACCAATATCCTTTCTTCTCTCTTGTCATTCACTATTTTCAGTTGCTTGAACTTTGCTTCTTTATTTTAAAATGACTGTTAAACTACTGTCAGTGAAACACAACATTTCCTTCATAAATGTTGTGTTGATGTGACAAACTCAAAGCACATAATCCCTCCATTCTCTTATAATCTGAAACATCTGCATGAAGCATTTATTTCATTGACAGTGGCTTAGCAGAAAAAACAGAAGAGCAGTGAAGTGGAAGCTCAGTAGTGAATACAAACTGTATCTCTCTAACTAAGAGCAGCTGAGTATGACATGACTCCATTGTTGTACTGATTATCAAATAAAGTCTTGTAAAGTTTAGTTTTTAACTAAACTTTTATTAACAAGTGGCCTTTTTTTGTTCATACTGGCCATGTGGACCCAGCTATCATTTAATTACAGGTTTAATTTTTCCTATCTTAAATGTTGGTACCTTTAAGGCAACATGTGCACATATACAGCTCTATATCTATATTCTGGGGCTCGACTGGAATGTCTTTACATTTTTTACAGTTCAATAAACTCTCATTTATCTTAGGCTTATACCGGCCCCCTTTTCGGCCCCTCAGTTCAAAACCTTAGCAACAACCTTAGCAACCAAGTCTAAGGAATGGACAGTTGTTTAAGGTCAAAGGTAGAAAAACTATTGCAAACTAAGCATAGAGAGCAGGTTGAAGTCTTGGCTTTTGTTGGCATCTGTTGCTAATAAGATTCGGAACTATGATATGTTATCTGATATGATATATATATATATATATATATGTTATATCTGATATCAAAAATGGCCCCAAAAAAAAAAAATCACAAAAAGCACAACATTTCCCCTTTGACTTTTCAATACAAGGGGAAAGCCCAGAATACACTGGATGGATTATGTATCGCATCTGGCCTGGGAACATCTTTAGTTTGCTTAAGAGGACCTGGAGGAAGTAGCTAGGGAGAAGTGTGTCTGGACTACTCTGCTTAGCCTGCCACCACAACTCCAAGAGCTGTGTGGGAAAAAAAATCTAAACAAGGTTTATTCTGGTAGCAGAAAAGTACAGTATGTGTCACTTAACTGCCCTGAAAGGTTTTATGAGGCGGTCTGACCAGAAATGAGCTGACAAAGAAACAGTAGGATGTAACAGCTGCGACTGCAACTGGACCTCAGCCTTAATGAAAACCACAGCCTGCTAGATATGGATGGTTTTAAAGGCTGAAACTAAATATAAATTGTATACATATATGGACGATAAAAGAATAGGTCTATAAATATATATACACACACACACATACATACAATTGTTGAATTAATAAATAAATAGCATCTATATATTTTATGTCTCATTTAATTTGTGATGTATTTATTTATGGTGAAACCTAAGCAGTATATATTTTTTAAAGTATTTATTTATTTATGTATTCAATAATTTAAGCTAAAATGCTTGATTATAATTATTTATGTATTTAGTTTTGGCCCTTAAAACCCTCCATACATAGAAACTGTGAAGTAGAGTTGACCACAACACCTCTGAACAATAGGGAAATGATTCAGAGGATGAATAAGGTTGTCTGGCTCAGCTTTCGATTTCATACAAAGGACACATGAAGTTACATCGTCGACTTCTTTTTATCAGACTGGTAAAGATTCTGCAGAACATTTAATCAAGAGACACTAAAGTCTGGTGTATTTTACAAACAGTGCAATCATTTCTCTGATCACATGATTCTCCTGCTACTTTTTCTCATGAGTTGTAAACTATTATCCAAGTTCAAATCTTAATGCTTCCTTAATACTTCAAACATGAGTCATCACTGCAAAACAACTTCTTTGAGCCCTTCCCTGTAAGTTACAACAGAACTTGGCAGGCATCCGATAAGTATTAAAATACTGTAATATTTCAACAGTGTTATTTCAACACATTTTGTGAGGTCTTTTTGACAGTGTGTAAATGGCCTTTCACATTATTTTCACTCTGTCTCAACCTGCCTCATCCATAGAATTTATCTGTCAAAGAAAGCGTTTGAAGCATGAACATAGCCGCTTTAAGTCATAAGGGAATCTAGTTCAAAGATATGAAGATATGAGTTAATCAATCAATCAATCTTTATTTATATAGCGCCAAATCACAACAAAGTTATCTCAAGGCACTTTACACATAGAGCAGGTTCTAAACCGAACTCTTCAGGTTTTAATTTTAAAGAGACCCAACATTCCCACATGAGTCAGCACTTAGTGACAATGGCAAGAAAAAACTCCCTTTTAACAGGAAGAAACCTCAGGCAGAACCAGGCTCAAAGTGGGCGGCCATCTGCCTCGACCGGTTGGGGTAGAGAGGAGAGAGAGCAAGAATAGGAGAGTTAACATCTCTGCATCTCTCCAAATCACAACAGTTTTTGCCACCCTGTTTGTTCAGCAAGCTGATTGGACCAAGGAGCAATGGAAAAAGGTGGTCCGGTCTGATAAACATGCTTCCTCTTGCATCAGGGGGGCAATAAGGTGCATACATGCATGCAAATGTGCATAATTCATGCGGGGAAGAGATGGCACCACTGTGGGAAGAAGGCAAACTGACGGAGACAGTGTGATGCTCTGGCACGTTGACCTCAGGCGGGGAGTTCCGGTCCTCTGAAATGATGCCAACGCAGAAAGTAACTTAAAACTGCATTCTATCAAAAGGCCACCAGGGGGCGACCGTTTTGGTGTCAAAAGGACTTCCGTCTCTATACAAGTCAATGGAGAATTCACCAACTTCTCACTTGATTTCTAACCTCAGTAAACGTTTTCAAAATGTGTTTATGGTCTCAATCGCTAGTTTAAAGCCTTCTTCAATGCAGTATGATGTTCATTTGTGAAATTTTGGCCTCCCTGATTTTATATTTGACGATAAAGCAGGGTATGCATTAGGGCGTGGCTACGTCGTGATTGACAGGTTGATTGGTTCACAGGTTCAGGAGGGCACCTCATGCCCCTCCTGATGCCCATATAAGTAGAATCCGTGTTTTTATTTTTCCCGGCATGCACCTGAAATTTTCAAGATAGCGCTGCCCAGATCTGAAACTATTGGCTTCCGAGCAGCAGTCCACAAACCAATGGGTGACATCACGGATGTTACGTCCATTTCTTATATACAGTCTATGCTTAACCTACACCATTGTTGCAGACCAGGTAGATAACTTTATGGCAATGGTATTCCTTGGTGGAAGTGTCCTCTTTCAGCAGGATAATGCACCCTGCCACACTGCATAAATTGAGGAACATGACAAAGAGTTCAAGGTGTTGCCTTGGCCTCCAAATTCCCCAGATCTCAATCTAATAGAGCATCTGTGAGATGTGCTGGAGAAACAAGTCTGATCCATGTAGGCCCCATCTCCCAGTATACAGGACTTAGAGGATCTGCTGCTAATGTCTTGGTGCCTGATACCAGATGACACCTTCCAGGGTCTTGTGGAGCCCAGACCTCTAAGGGTCAGAGCTGTTTAGGCGGCGTAAGGGGGAGCTACAAGTTATTAGGCGGGTGCAGCATTTCCCAACCATTGGCTTGAAGGGACGCAAAACCACTATTTTCAGCATTCCATTGATTAATTGAAAAGATGATCAGCAGATTAATTGATAATGAGATTAATCGTTAGTTGCAGCCCTGATTTGCACATTGCTGGTTAATATATTGTACATTTCATTCTCTTCAATTTAAAATTTAAACCTGTAGCAGCTCTTCTCAGAATATATTAGACATTCATTTTATTGTTAATTTCTATGTTTTTTATATTATTTAGGATTACTTAATTTTGCGTATGTAGGCAAATTCCTTATATATGCAAACCTACTTTGCAATTGTACTTTGTTCTGATTCTGACCAATGACTCCATGTATGTGTGTCATCTAGAAATGTTCTAAACACTGTTCATTCTTAAATTAGAGAGTAGGAGGAGTGCAAGTAAAGGACTTTCACTGAAATCCAAAATCTCACCTTTAGCAGTGTGATACATGCCTTACATGCCCTAATCGTTCCTAACAAGTCAGTATGTTTACATGCACACAGGAAACCAGATTACTCAGAGAATTCAGGCTACACTGGATATCAAATCACCTGTTTACCTGCACTGCAGTAACCTGTTCACTGTAAATCTTAACATGCAGCAGGACAGTCATCTGATTTCTCCCCTACACTGACCTTACTTTAGAAGTGTGGATTATTATTTTTAAGTTTACTGCATGATGCCTCTTCCTCATTCTGTGTGTGTGTGTGTGTGTGTGTGTGTGTGTGTGTGTGTGTGTGTGTGTGTGTGTGTGTGTGTGTGTGTGTGTGTGTGTGTGTGTGTGTGTGTGTGTGTGTGTGTGTGTGTGTGTGTGTGTGAGGGCTGACAAAGCAGTAAGACAATGAATACTGCTTTTCCATGCAGCATTTTATAAATACCCAATGTTCCCTTCAGGAGACTAACTTATTTAGACTTCGAGAGGCAACTAAGAGTTGTGTGAGAAATCCACTTTCTCCTCAGTTTGTCCAATCCTCTACTCTGATTACAGAAACCAGGTTTATTTTATAAATGAGATTATCTAACTGGAGACAGCAGACAGTATCCTGGTCCCTTGAGTGCATCTAAACACTGATTGTGTGGTGGATAAGAGTCACAAAATCTAGAGGTATGTGACCCACATGCGACTTGAATTAAATTGAACAAAATGGACACTGTCATGATAAAATGTTAACATTGTGGTTGAGCCGAAACAACAACGTAAACACAACTCAATGTGATGTGATATTCTTTATCTGTTCACATTTATGTTGGAAAAGTATGGAATTTCAAATGTCAATAATGGTACCTGTAATTCAAAATGTTCCAATCACCAACTATTGGCAATACATTTAAATTATTCTTCATCATGTCTCTTTGAAATTGCTAATTGCTTATTTTTTCTTTTACAGATACATGACTATTTAAGGAACATTAATGATAACAAGAATACATTTTTTTTATAACTGAGCAAACTGAAATATGAATCAGTATGTAATGTTAACCATAACTAAGGAAATGGATTCTCTGATGTGTTTCCATCAAATAGTGCTAGACAAATATACTTCATTCCTTCCTGAGTAGTGACAGTAAACACAGTGCATATGTGTCCTCATGCTCCGTGCAGGTTGAGATCTTATATAAACAAAGTCAGGTGTGTGACATGTAAGATACCTGCGTGTCCCAGCTATAAGTATCAAGTGGTAGCCTCCATCAGGCCTCTTTGACCTTCTTGCTGTTAGCCTGACATGCTTAATGGGTGTTTCAGTTCACATACACCGAGCAATGGGTTTTATTCAACCAAAAAAAGGCTGTTCTGTCAGGGCTATACTGGACTTAAGGAGGTTGGATATGCATCTTAAAGTCCTCCCATTTCAGTTGCTTTGTACAAGCGATGTCTTTCAGAACATCACTCAAGGAGGATGGTTCAACCCTAGACCTCAAAGATGGCTATTTTCACCTTCCTATTCATCCAGTATAGGGAAAATGTCTCTGCTTTGTCTTTCATTCCAGGAGGCAGATCAAACAATATCAAAGGTCTTCAATAGATGCCTCACTTCATGTAGAATGGGAGAGGTTGGTCCAGGGAGTTTGGTGCCTTCGGTGGAGAGGCCAATACATCAGTGTCCTAGAACTGCAGACTGAAAGACTTGTCGCCCTGTCTCAAGGGCAAGCACGGGTTCATTCATATAGACAACCATCAAGCATTAAGGGGGGACCCTCCGATCCCCCGATAACACCCATGCTTCACAAGGTGAGACTGTCAGATCATTAGGGCCATTGAGGATATGGTTCTCCACACTCCTCAGTCTATTGGATGGAGATCCTCGGTAGCTCCCATTCCAATTGGATGGGAAGGTTTGGCATCAATCTCAGAGCCTTCTTCAACTCTGGGTATGGCCATTGAGAGAGATTGGTCACTCCTGACTGAGCCCTCAATATGTGACAGCTTGTGGAGTGCAAGAGCTCCTTCCATAAGAGCGTACGCATGGAAACTGTTGGGCTGTGTTTGCAGCTGTACATTGAGGCAATGCAAAGCTTTAGGCACTCAAAGCAGCTGTTTGTCTACTACAGCAGAAAGAATAAGGCTCATGAGTAAACAAACAAAGGCTCTCCCACTGGATTGTTGAGACACTTAAACAGGCTTATGAAGTAGGAGGTAAACCTGCCCCTCAGTTGTTGTCTGTCAATCTAATATGGGTTTGGCCACATCCTGGTGGTGTCCTGGACAGTACCTTGCACATTCTTAAGGTTCTATTGCCTTAATGTGGACTCGGGGTCCACACTACCATTGGCTTGGACAGCTGACCAGTAGATAGGTGTTGTTCTTCATGACAATACTGGTATGTGTCATCCACTTTGTTTACTGCCACTGGCAGTCAGGAAGGTATGACACAGAATGAAAGTTACAAAGGTAACCATGGTTCTGTGAATTCCTGGATGACTGCCCATCACACTGGTCACTCCGAACTTCGGGACGAGAAGATTCTGAGAGGCCGAATGTATGCTACTATGTGATATTTATAGCTGGGACGTGCAGATAGCCTACATGCCACACGTGACTTCATTTATATAACATCTTGACCTTCGCTGAGCACAAGGAGGAATGTCCACTTACTCATCCAGGAATTCACAGAACCATAGTTAACTTCATAACTTCCGTTGCATGACACATCTACAGAGTCCCCTTCTGACAATATACACTTCCTGGTTTCCAATGACACCACACACAAACACACACACACCCACGCACAACAAATCTTAAGTGACCTTCTCTTAAACGCAATTAGTGACACTTAACAACAAGGCGTAAATCTCAACAACTACCGGCCGCTCTGACGTGAATGTTACAATGGATATTTATGCTACCAAGAGGAACAATTCAAAAGCCAGTATTCAAATAATAAACGGTTCTCAAGTACAATAGCTGAGGTTGTGTCAGAGCTGAGCACAAATAAATAAAGGCCAACTGCTAAAAAGCCCAACTGAATTCCTCACAAGGTAAATTCTGCAGCATTAATTCCATCAGTAGAACAACAAAGACATGTCATACACACCTACACTTCCTCTCTTTAATGCAAAAACTGTTTTCATCACTTCTTCTTTGCCATTTCCTGCAGATAATTTACACTAAAATACTACCGAAAGAAGGAAGGATTATGCACATTTTGCCACTTGAAGACTTGTGAAATATATTTACCAGAAGTGCTGAATTTAAATTTACTTACCACTAAATGACAAAAATAGCTAATTTGAACAGACTAGAAGTTACCCTTTTGGAAATAAAGGTTTTTCTTTAGCATAAATTAGACTTTAAAGGATTATGGAGGAGAAACAAATTCATTTGATGATTCAGGATCTCAGTTCTAAACACTGGACCTTCCAGCCTTTGCAGACCTTTAACAGAACGTGGCTGGAGCTTTAATAGCATACTAAACCCCTCCTCACTAAACACAACCTGATGATAAACAATTAAAACATTCCAGTCCTCTTTTTGTGAAGCTGTAGCTGACACGTAGACGGAAAAGGCTGATACAAGCAGAAACACATGCTAAAGGCTCATTCCCACTCCGGGCCTCCTGCCTTCTTCTTGTGAGGGGAGAGCCTTCATCAGTCAGTCAGCACCATCAAAGACCCCACCATCATTAGCAAATAAACAAGTTTCCCTGTGAAACCGGATCAATCCCATTCAACTCAAACACTCAAAGTGATGGATGCTTTTTACTGCTTTATTGTCAGCAGTCTTCCTCTGGGAACTATATTTACACTTTGTGCTTGGCTCTGATGAGGTTACAGCCTTTCAGCATTTTGCATACTAACCTTCACTTTTTTTTTTTGCTGTTTCTGTACAGACCTTTTTTTGGCCCTGGTAATTAGTACCTTTAATATTGGACATTTGCTGCTATCAAGTCCAATCTGACACAGCACCAGAATAACACAGCTGGTCACTGCACACTTAAAAACCCTGAAAACAGCTATCTTACAATGAGTAATGGAGCCCTTCGTCAACGCACATTTTTCCGCCAATGTTGGAACAATTATGGTTATTTCACAATTCAAGAGATTTTCTTTCCTGATTTTCCCCCTTGCTCCATTTACTGGTTTGAAGTGGGCGAGGCTCAGGATTTAGAAGCAAAGTACTAACAGAAAATGTTAAATGTAATAACATAGAGCCCAATGTGACATCTTCAAATATCTTGTTTTGTCCAACCAACTCAAAACCCAAATATATTCAAAGATATTCAGTTTAGGCTTAAGGAAACTACCAAATGCTCACATTGGAGAAGCTGGAACCAAACAATTTCCAACTTTGTAGTTGTTCCACACTGGAGCCATGGTTTCATTACAGTGAGTTTTAGTTCAGTCGTCCAACTCAAAAGGAATAGATTATCATGGGCAGAGCCTGACCGATATATCGGTCAGTCGATATTATCAGCTGATATTGACCTATCACAGATATATCAGTATCGGTGTATATGTTGTACAATATGTTTTATTATATAGGGAGCATTAAAAGTATATTTGATCCTTTTCCTTAATTCAAGTTAAATATATATGTACATGGTGTTTTGGTTAGTTTACTTGGTTAAAGTTATTTATAATTATTCAATTCCCAGTGTAGTTTACTGATCCAGTGCATTGATGTCATTTTATACAATAAAGTTTATTGTCAAACTGTAAAAATGTATGCCTTCATTACATATGTTGTGTTTGATAACTACATTTAATGGATAAAAAATTAAAAAAAGTTTATGTATATATTCTTTATATATAAAATTATCGGCTGATAAATATCAGAATTTTTTTACTCCTCAATATCGGTATCGTCCCAAAAATCCAGCATCGGTTAAGTCCTGCTCATGTGAATGTAGAATGTGTACCAACACCATTAATGTTTGGTGTCTGCGATTGTCTTCCCACACAAGAAAACCCCATGCTCAGGAAAACAGGGACTGGGGAGTAACCAAGCGGTAACTACCAGGGCTTGAGACTGAAGCCAATGTGGAAGTACCTCAAAGTGCAAAGCCATCTACAGGCACCAAAAAATCCTTGGCTCCAATTGACTCCCATTCGCTAGGTGTTCCCAGTAAGCTAGTGTGTGCTTCAGTCCAAGGTAACAGGGCGTGTTTCCAGCAGCTTCTCAGCATAGCTTTCAGGAGAACAGTGTGGCAGCAAGCAGCCAACAAAAGAATGAGCAAGGTACTGACAGCTTAAATACACCACCATTTATCGCACCTGGCAAAGACTACAGTCCAAAATGAGGGAGCAGTCCATTACGATTTGCCCAAATGAGCTCCAATGCTATGTTGGGACATATCTACATTTAACCCCTTTACTAAAACCACTAAATTTATGTGTACTGATTAAGTAAATAAGATACAACATTTTAACTGGTGAGCTTTGATGGTGTTGGCGTGTTAATAAAATTTGGACCGAACCAGGGTAGCTGTCTCTGTGATAAGCTACGCTCTGTACTTAACACACAGACATTAGCATGACATCAAAATCTTCTTGTCTAACTCCTGGAAAGAAACATATTATATTCCATAATGATGGAGAGTAACCACAGGGGCAGATAGGGTGACCACCCCAGGGCCCATGCTAAGAAGTGGCCCTGCTGGGGATGCTTGACCCAACTCTTTAGCACAGCAGGAAAAGTAGAGCTTAACTCTCTAAACTTTTTCAGTTCATACTCTATGGTAGGTCTTGTCACCTTGGACCACAATGTGGGTCCAAAGTCCAAATTTCAGCTCATCAACTACACTGAAAGTGAAGACTGCTGAAGCAGCGATTTGATGTTTATGACCAACTTCACTGAGCCAGTATATGAGGTATTATCTTTTTATGTCTGTGGTGAATGAAACTCAGCTCAAACAAAGATTGATTCAGCTGTTTCTTCACTGTGGTACCAGATTAACTATAAGAGATAATGCTGTTTTATCTCTTTAGTTTTGCCTTGTATGTCCATTTAAGCAGTCATATTATTTTAGTTATAAAATTAATTTATCATCTGCAAAGAAAACTGTTCATGGTCCTAAACCCAAAGTTCTTTGAATGTCCTGATGCTGAAGAGAACATTCTGGAACTCACACAGGAATCACACTGACAAAGACTAAGTGGTTAGCAGGTTTGTCACCATGAAGGAGAGGAGGATGAAGTCTCTTTCGATATGTAGAAAGTTTGTTAACCTGACAGTCTCACCCTGTGAAGCATGGGTGTTATCGGGGGGATCGGAGGGTCCCCCCTTAATGCTTGATGGTTGTCTATATGAATGAACCCATGCTTGCCCTTGAGACAGGGCGACAATTCTTTCAGCACCAAGTGGACAGTCTGCAGTTCTAGGACACCGATGTATTGGCCTCTCCACTGAAGGCACCAAACTCCCTGGACCAACCTCTCCTATACTACATGAAGTGAGGCATCTATTGAAGACCTTTGATATTGTTTGTTCTGGCTCCTGGAATGAAAGACAAAGCAGAGAAACTTTCTCTGTACTGGATGAATAGGAAGGTGTAAATAGCCATCTTTGAGGTCTAGGAGTGAACCATTCTTCTGGAGTGATGGTCTGAAGGACATTGCTTGTACAAAGCATCTGAAATGGGAGGACTTCAAGATGCATGTTCAATCTCCTTAGGTTCAGATTATTTTGTTCTGAACTACACTACACTACAGGCTGAGCAGGAACAACAACTGGTGAATAAAACATTTGTAATTCGTCCATATTATCTTAAGAAATCAGTCAGATTGTTAGATTGATGTGTTGTTTAAATTCATTTTATCTATTTTATTTTCATGTTATTCTCATGTAAGACAGACATAGTAGTGAGTTAGTACACCTGGTCTATCACTGTCTATCAGTGGTAGTGCTGAAATGTTCATCAATCTAAGTATGTAGATCGCTGTGTGCTGTCTTCTGTACTGAAACATTTGAATGTGGCTGCACTATGTTTTATGAGTCATAAGCTTACTTGGCTCAGTAACTGACAGTTTGTGTTTATGGATGGTCAGGATAGGAATAGGAAAATGTCTTTATCAGAGAGGCCCCTGGGGAATGCTCCACCCCCTCTGTGCACTTCTGTGTCTTTGCTGTGTCTTCTCAGCAGGGAAGTTCTCATGATGATTCATCATGCTTTCGTGCATAATGAGGCCACTGTAGTCTGGACACAAACCAACTGAGGCTTTACATCAACCGCTTCCATTGATAGAGATTGTTTAAATCTTGCACAAATACACAATATCCGGCTGAAAATCATTTACCTTCTACCTGACACACTCCCCCAGCCTGGTAAACAGTAGGAAACACCAGTGTTGGAAACTAGCACGGGCTCAGGGCAAAATATCCCCAATAAATGTAAAATTGCCTTGACCTTTAAGGGGCCTCATAAAATACACAGTTAACAAAGACTTCATACAAATGCACAGAGCAGTGTCACTGCTAAATAATGGAAGCCACTGCTTAAAGTTCACATGCCTGAATGCATGAGGGCAGGGCTGAGCCACACACACACACACACACACCAGATTTGACTTTACTAGAGTCAACTACAACTCCTTGCTGCCATCTTCAAGGCTCCTCAACATCTGACTTTCAGCAGTCAACTCCTGCTGCCTCTCTCATCCACAACCAATATGTACAGACATACAGAGCTTGTTATACCAATGGCAAACTGTTGGCAAGTTGGCAAGATTAATATATGGAAATGAGTTGAATCGTGTGGTCTGCACATACACAGCTTGGTCAATGAGGTTTTTGTTGTGTCCATGTGGTTTAGTCAAATTTAAAGGTGTTATAAAGTGAAAATAAACGTATGAATAACTTGCAAACAATATTTTTTCTGGACCCAGCATAACATTTCTGCTTTTAATCCATTTTGAGAGAATATATTAGAGGATTATGGCAAAAATGTCTAAGTGGTGTAACCATAAAAACTCTGTGGAATCATGTCAATCAGGAACATTTTTTTTAAGCCACTTAAATACACTTAAGTGGATAAAGTATTGAATATGTATCATTATTTTGTGGTTACACCATTTGACATTTTCAGGAGCATTCAGTCTTACTTTTGGTAAAAAATGGTGCAAACGCCTCATATTACATATTCATTATGACAAACGTACTAAATGGACAGCGCATACTATCTTGCACAGTTGAAAGACGCAAACCTCAGTGCGCTGCGTTAGTAGATCAGCTTGCACATTTTTTGCAGGTGATGTCAAGTTTGCACACGTTTCTACACACGCAGACCTTTAGTAAATCAGGCCCTAAATGTACATTTTAACAAACCTGATGCTGCTTTTAAAAGTAACATATAATTTTAACATATATCTCATCTTGCCAACCCTTTTTTGTCATGTTTTTCATTGACTGAATTTTTTCATACAATGATAGAAAAATCTGAAGTTCGTCCGTCATTTTGACAGATGACACTGAGGATGACCCATTGTAACTTTAAGTTATTAATTCCCTTGTCCAGTGCGCATACTAATTAGCTATTATCTAGTCTTGTCTTGTCTTGGGTCTCACGTGCATGATCTTGTTGTCTCAGTAGCTTTAGCCATTGCTACTTACTTTAGTAAAATATCACGGCTGAGTGTCTGAAGTTTCTTTAAAAAGCCCAAAAACTGTGACGGCGTTGATAAAATTGGTGAAAAAAATGTCCAGAGACGATTTTATGAATGTTCCAGGTGAGGCTTCACATGTTTTCAGTTTGGCACGTATATCTCAGAGGAAACTAACTCTATGAAAAAAAGATTCCCTTTGGAGCATGTGGGCATCACTGCTGACCTCCACACTGGACTTAACACATCTCTCTATATGCGTTCTGGCGGCATGTGGAAGAGCTCAGGCCCGACACCCCCCCCCCCCCCCCCCCCCCCCCCCCCCCCCCCCGCTGCAGGAATGACTGGGCAGGCCGGGGATGGCTTGTGCTGGCAGCGGACCTGTCATGTGACCTCTGCCCCCCTCTCCCCTCCTGATTGGTGCAAAGATCATTCTCAGCTGCCAAGACGGAGCCTCGAGGGGTAAACCAAAAGCGAAGGCCGTTAGAGGTTGAAGCACATACAAAATAGATCTCATGGAAGAAGAAGTAGATCTGGTTTACACAAATGAGGCACATTACAGTTTGGTGAACGGAGAAAATGGTACCTGTGACATAGATGTGATGTCATTTCTCCAGTTAAAAATGGCAGCTAACACATACATCTATGTTACATCACTGGGACAGTTGTTTTTCATCAGGTTGTATGATAGTAGCTGGAAATATCTGGACACAACATCAAACTGTCTACATCTGCTCACTTTTCTACAGGAAGGTACACCAAACAGGAAGCTGGAGTTTTCCTGTAGACACACTGTTTATTGGTGAATTTGCCCTCAGGGAGAAAACCTATTAACCAACCCTGACCAGAATGGCTCTATCTGCAACTGCTGCTCACATATAAATACCACACAGCCTGTAAACGCGTACCTTTAAGAACTCAAGTGATATGATCAACACACTGCATACTGTATCTGAGCTCTGCCTGGCCCAGTCTATCTAGGGAAAAAGTAGTCTTTTTACAGAGCTCGTGTTGTACTTGTGGTGAGGCAATGACAGGCAGTTTGGGGCCAACACACCCACTCCTGCTGTAAAAGAGCTTCTTCACATGATCTGTTTTTGGCAGTGTGATCCCTGTATTTAGTAGGCTGCTTTTACAGATGAATAGAGTGGTTTACTGTCTGGTTTTACTGGTAGTGGCAATAGTAATGTAAAGGTTATATATACATTTTAGAATGTCCAATGCTTCAATGTCCACATTGAAATAGAATATATAAATGTCTTCTCACTATCTAGGATGTCTCATCTTTTTATAGTGTAGTTTGTCTTTCAAAGTGCATGTGAGGACAGTCCAGCTATAAATTGAACTTCCTGTCTGCTTACTACCACCTATAAGACTTTCAGAACACACTGTGTGTATGTATAGATCCAGATACTGGATTTTTGGGACCGCTGCCAATACCAATATTAGGGAGTAAAAAATGCCGATATCGATATAGATCTGCCAATAATACCTCCATTACCTCCCAGCCAGCATGTCCATGTGGGCCCCATAAGGGTTACATTTGGGCTGCAAATATGGGTTCCAAGTGGGTTGGTCCGCAGTTTCCATGGTACCTGTGTTTGCCCATATGGGCTTCAAGTGGGTTTTAACTGGGTTTCAGGTGGGGCCCAACTGGGTGAGACCCCCATGTAGGCTCCATATGTTTGCCCATATGGGGTCTAAGTGGGATCAGAATGGACCATAAATGGGGCCCATTTAGACAGCCCACATGGGCCGCACATGGACCATGTTACTGAAACCATGTGGGACCTGCAAAATATACCCAGTTCAAGACCATGAAGACTCACGTAGCCAACATTTAACCCATGTGTGGCCCACATGGACATGCTGACTGGGATATCTTTGTCACAAGTGTTTGAAAACCATATTTGAGGGATCATTACAAAAAAAATGTGAGTTTATATATATATATATATCCTGAATATACATAAACACACATTGATGATATTTTACAGTTTAAATAACTTGAACTAACAAAATGAATTCTAAAAAGCAGAACAAAAAAAACATGCATATATTAAAATTGAATTTGAAAAAGGGTCACATTTACATAAAATGCCGCCTATAGAAGTCTATCGGCACATATTGTACAACATAATCACTAATACCGATATATCTGTCATAAGGTCAATATCGGCCGATAATATCAGCTGATCAATAAAGCGGTAGCGCTTTAATGTATAGTAACACATAAGCAGTTTTCATGTCATTAGAGCTGATTATAAACATTTTTGATGAGCTCAGCCATCAGAACTATAATACAATGGAACACTTAAAAATAAATGATCAACCTGACCTTTGTTGAACTAGAAATGTCCAAAAATATGAATATTAATGGTGGTGGTGTCAGAGTAGATAGGATGAACAGAACATTAGGATAGACTTTGAATATCTACAGCAGCTTTCATTGCTGTCTTGGATGGAAAGTGAGACAAAATACTCCTCCATGCATGCAGTAGAATGTCAAATGAATCAGTGACTGGCTGACGTCACACTGTTATTAGATGACAATACCGGACTAATACAGTATATTTGCACACTGTCATGATGGTCTAACCGCAACATAAACTCACATTAACAGACATGGCGGCGCTTCTTATTTCACACGGTGTGCCACACCAGCATCTTTATACACATCTCTGCATGCATGATTGCTTTCCCGCTCTGAGCATCTGCTTTTCTTGTTTTCATTTTTTTCAGTTACAAGCCAGAGAGCAATAAGTGACTCAGAGCTATTTGGCAACAGCACAGCGAAAGGCTGGAATTTCATCCACATCAGATTTACAGCAACTGCTCTGACATTCTGATTCATTCCTGCCCAGCATGCACTCCTTCATGCTGAGAGAAGTGACAGGAAATGATGTGTGCATGAATACCAAAAAAACGTGGTAGACAAGAAGCAATTATTTGATCTGTTCAAATAATCAAAATTTAAATGTGCGGAATTTTTTGACCTTTTGAAATTGTGTCATCATCTTCCAACCTTACTGAAGTCTGTCACACACACACACACACACACCAATATTGACCTTATGACAGATATATTGGTATGGGTGAATATGTTGTACAATATGTGCCAATAAACTCATATAGGCAGCATTTTATATAAATGTGACCCTTTGTTTAAATTCAAGTTTAATATATGCATGTTTTTTTTGTTCTGCTTTTTAAAATTCATTTTGTTAAAGTTTGTTAAACTGTAAAATATCATCAATGTGTGTTTATGTATATTCAGGATATGTACATAAACACACATTTTTTTGTAATGATCCCTCAAATATGGTTTTCAAACACTTATCAAAGATATGTAATGGAGGTATTATAAACTACACGGTCGCCCATAAAGTTGGAATACATTTTTTTTTTAGTTCTTCCCACGAAATATTTGTGACAATGTGATTTATTCTTGATTGATAAAGTGTATATATTCTCAAAATTGTATTGATCAATCTCATTATACCTGGTCAAAGGTTACTGATGTGTTCAAATAGAAAATAAAAAGAGGAATGTGTCTGAAAACTAAATTATTCCAACTTTATAGGCGACAGTGTATATCCATATTGGAATTTTTTAACTCCCTAATATCTGTACCAGCATCTGTCCCAAAAATCCAGTATTGGTCAGACCCTAGTTTATATAGTGCTTATGGGGAATTTTTCTAAATTACTTCCTGATAAACAATGTATTCTCTCTATTTATATATTCCATCTTGAAAGTAATGATCATTTATGAGAATAATGATCAATGTAGTTATTATCTCACTAAATATGAACAACATTGATTTCTAAGATAGATACTCATAAGTCAGTGGCACAGTTGCTCTGGTGAACCAATGGGAAGTCGTGTCATTTTATAATTACCTAGAAAACCTACTTTGTTTATTATAATAAACACAACGATGCTGCTATGCCTACAGTAGTGAGTATGAGGAAGTGGAAGCTGGATCAACTGGTACGGGTTGGCACGCTATGGAAATGATTCTGGTAAGAGAGAGTCATAATGGTAGGAAGGTGTGTTTATTCCCATACAGTGTGTGTGTGTGTGTGTGTGTGTGTGTGTGTGTGTGTGTGTGTGTGTGTGTGTGTGTGTGTGTGTGTGTGTTTGTGTGTGTGTGTGTGTGTGTGTGTGTGTGTGTGTTTGTGTCTGTGTGTGTGTGTGTGTGTGTGTGTGTGTCTGTGTGTGTGTGAGATAATAACCTTAAATCCACCTATAACAAATGTGACAAATGTTTATAGTAGATAACTTTATCAGCGCATAAGCCTTAAATAAATAGATCATCATAACAGGGAATAATAGAAGTTTCAACTATACAAAATGACTATCATTAGCACACAATAATATGTATATATCATCTATACAGGTCATTAAAAAAAAGGGATCTGGAGGCCATTTTTGCCCCGTGGCCCCCTGGTGGGTTGAAGCGCCGGCCCTGGCAGCAGTGAGCTAAATCCTGTCAGTGTGCAGGTTCTGACAGGACACCTTGAATTGGAACAGTTTTACGACAGTTATTAATTCATGGTTCAGGTTTACTTCAGCAGGCTGTCTGAAGAAGAGCCCGTTAAAAAACTACATCTGCACCGGAGCCACAGTGTGAGGACTTTCTCTGATCCAGCACCTGCTTTAAAGTGTTTTGGTTCTGGATGTCTGAATCTGATCAATTCACCAAAACACATATTTCACTGGTGAATCACACCTCATGCAAGTGAGTGTGAGGCCTGAGAAGTCATCCAATGATCCTCAAAGACAAAATCAGGAGATTTGAATTCCAAAGCCTGGAATACAACTCCTCTAAATGACTTTCTCTTTGCTCAGACACTCAGGGTCATTCCGGGTCTTTGTGGGATGTTGGCTGGCTGACAGCGGTGTAGCCACACACTCTGGGACTGATCACAGTCTTTTGTTGAGTCTCTTGTGTTAGGGCTGAACAGTCTTTCTCGTCCAACTGGTTGATGTACGAGTTTACAAAAAATGTCTCCTTTCATCAGGCCTGATTACAGTCATGAGCAGACTGAGAGCTGCAGATATAATTAGCTCAGCATGACTTCCTGTTTGACTTTGTAGAAATCTGGATTGTGTATTCTGAATCTTCTTTTTTTTTCAGCTTTTCTATATGTGTTTAAAATCTATCCACATCATCTATTTCTATATATCAGCATCAAGTTTCAAAAAAGCGGTCAATACAAATGTGTCACCTGCAGCAGTTAGTTGACAATTATATATTCTCACAGAGTCCACCCACTCACTCTCTCTACCTTTCACCCAAGGGTGCTGCATAATGACCTCAACCACCCACAGACTCCGTGTATTACTTTTTTGTTCTCCGCTTTGATTTTTGGTAGCTCGCTGCAGAGCGACATCCTGTACGCCCCTGCACTACAGCCCGATACTCGGGTGTAAAGAAGTGAAACAGAGAGCAGCGGCATGAGAATGTGACTGCCGAGCTGCTCTACTTCATAGCTGTCATTAAATTCACCGTGTGAACTCTCAACGTTCAACAGGATGAAAAAAAACAATATATACCTATTACTCTAAAGCTGCAGTGATCTGTCATGTCATGTGACCTGTTCCTCTCAGCTCTATTCTACTTTTTTTTTTTAGCCTCTTTTAGCTTGTTCTGGATTTCCAGCCCACAAACTCTGCCCTAGTATATACCTCGGTATCGGGGTCATGACTTGGTACAATTTTTGTATAGCAGTGGGAAAAAAGAGAAAGGTAGAAATAACATATTATATTATTAATAACATATTTAGTAGTAGTAGCTTTTTTTTTCATTGAGTGTCTTGAGGGTCAGAAAACAATATAACGCAATTTAGATATGGCACTCCCTGGGCCATAAAACATTTTACAATTAAAAACTATTTAAGACATAATAAAATATTGATAATCTAACAAGCCATAAAAACTAAAGTAAACACATTAGCAGCAGGGAGCACCAAGCCGCTACAGTACGTCCATGTACCTCATTGGCCAAAACTATGACTGAAACAGTTTAGTTGTGCTGCAGTTGACTAAATGATTTATGGTCACTTAGAACTGCTTCTCACGGTTGTTTGCAGCGGCTTCACTCAAAGCTGAGCATCGCAGAGAGGGGAGGCGCCGAGATGGAGACGTGATATTGTTTAAATATGGAGATAACAGCACGTATCTTGATCAAAGTGTAGCACTCAGTCAGTGTCGTGTAGGGCTGGGTATCGGTACTTGACGCCTTTTAAGGTGAAATAATAAATCGATACCAAATGGTATGGAAACATCTCCCGTCAAACGATACCTGCAATCAATCCTTTTTGCAACCAGAGCTAGAAAATAGGACTATTTGTATGGACTTGCTCACAGCCAATCAACAAAAGCATTCTCAGATTTGATGCAACTTGTGATTGGCCCATTGCCAGTACCGTCCATTAGCACAATCTTTCCTCTTTAATAAAAGAAAAAAACATCAATTCCTAACAGCAGCTGAATCCAATTGTATCACAGAGTATAATAAGATTACAAGCGTATCTGTAGTATTTTTTTTTTATCAGACTGTGGACTTTGTATCTACATATGTATCTAATCATCTCATCTGTTTTCCAGCAGCAGAGTGTCGATGTTGCTTATGTTGCTGGATTTGTTCATAGTTACTTTCTTTTCTAAAACCTTAGTATAAACAGCTTTATAAATGTCAGCTGTTATGTTTTCAGCTTCTCCCAAAGTAGCCAAAAAAATGAGTGAATGCACCTTTAAATCATTAAGTCACCAAAGGTTTCTATGGCCCAATTGTACACATAAAGGTCCATTAACTGTGAAAACAGGTGTATGATGTTCTCTGAGCTTTTGATAATAACCCTGATGATGTCATACTGATGTAGGGTAGCTAGACCTGGGCCTTCAGAGACTTCACATTTTTACATTTAAACTCAGCTTTTGCAGCTCATATTTGAACCTGTCTCTTGAGAATCTTCCAGTTTCTTGCTGTAGCAGCTTTATAAAATTGTGTATTTTATACTTTTATCCCTCAGAAGTCGGATTTTATAGATTCTGCCTCAAACTATAAAGGTACGTATAAAGGTTTATTTGAGTTTATTCTGTGCATTTTCCCCCCAAAAAAATGGTTGTATATCCTTTAGAGGGGCCCAGCAAAACAGGTTGACCCAGTCATGCTGCATGAGGACTGCTACTTTAAGTAAGAGTTAAATTTTGTGTTTCAATGCTTTAAAACATATTGGTTGGTGAGAGCTTCTTAATTTAGATTGTATGTCTGCTAAATACATGACATGTCTTAGAGGATAAAAGCATTTAAAAAATAACTGTCAAAAAGCCAGAGGAGACGGTCCATGTGAGAGCTCACAGAGCTGGCAGTGGGTCAACACCGTCACAGATTTGACTGTCATATCTAGCTGAAGCAGACACAAACATTATGCAAGATCGCACTCGCTCTGCTTACAGGGGGAGCTGATGTGTTTGACTACTGGTGGCACATAAATCTGTACAGAGAGCTGATCTCACTGAGTCAATGTGAGGTTTATACTCGCTGATTTAACAGCCGCAGCATTTATCTTGTGTAACTGAGCTGGAGTTCACACACGCTTGTTTTTCCTTCTATGTGATTTATATGTGCGGTGGCGGGCGAGGAGTTCAAATGGAACTTTACGCTAGGAGACCGGGGATGTGTTTCATTACTGATGCCAGCTACGCATTTGACGGATAATATATCAAATGCGCACAAATATAATGACGATACGGATACATTTCGGTCAGTGAAGAAGAAGTGAAGCAGAGAGTGAGTAATGGTCTACCTCTAGACTCCTGCTCGACAGCAGCCCTGCTCTTCTGAAAAGAAGCTGTGTTACAACATTCTGGGGGAAAAAAAACAGTGAAATCGCTGCCATCTGCTGATGCAACTTCCTGCTGATCTTCCTGCACAACTTGCACCGTGTCCCAAATCCACACTATATATCATTCTAAGTGCTACACGTGTTTTTTTTTAGTCTGAAAAAAAAAGTCACTTAAGCTGATAACAGCTTGTATCTTATTTTTATAGCTTTATCCATGATTTGTATCAGTTACGAGGTTAATAGCTGAGATTTGGGCACACAGACAGTCAGAGAGTTGTAACACTGGAATTATCCTTTTATAAGTAGAACAAAACACTCAGCATGTGTAATAAATCCTCTTGACTTTTGAGTGTGCTGCTGAACGACACTATTGTCCAGCAATGCACTGAGGAAATGGAGAAAGTCATGCACAGCTGCAGAGAATTCGGATGAATTGCAGATGGTGATGAAAAGGCTCCAAGAGGATTTAAAAAAAAAAAATAAAGCATGAAATGTTTAGAAAAAGCATTTTGCTTTCTGGAAGTGAAGTGAAACCGGCAGTGACGTTCCAAAGCTGCGGTTTGATTGACAGTTGGCGCACAGCATCAGTTCATCTTAACAGAGAAGCATAAAGTAGACTAGTTTATTGTGTACTAACAGTGCAGACACACAGTTAGTATATAGAGAAGTTTAGATGAGTTTGTATACAAGGAATGAATTAAGTACGAGTCAGCAGATATTTTGGTATTTTGGTTTGAAAACTTGAGATTTTCAGCTGTGAGCGTGTGTCCATCATCATATTTATGAATCAGGACATTTCAGTCTGCATGCCTTCAGTCTGTTTTATTATTGGAGTATACATGTGATATGCAGAATCAGCATGTGTATAAATGTTAGTATGCAACTGGGACACAGACCCAGTGTGTGGGATAGGGAGAGGTGTGTGTGTGTGTGTGTGTGTGTGTGTGTGTGTGTGTGTGTGTGTGTGTGTGTGTGTGTGTGTGTGTGTGTGTGTGTGTGTGTGTGTGTGTGTGTGTGTGTGTGTGTGTGTGTGTGGCTGGTTTCCTGTTTGTAATAAATACAACAGACTAGACAGAGAGGGGAAATGCACAGCAGACGTCATGTGTGATTTTCCACCTGTTCCAGTCTACATTTACATGAACTTTTCCCACCACGTCACCTTTTATTTCAGTTCCTCTTTTTTCTCTTTTAATGATGACAGAGTGACACTACAGATAGAATTAATAGGTGGGATTACGTTATCAAAAAATCACAATGCAAGAATAATGAATTTATTGGTATTTGCCTCTTTTTGCAACATGAATATATTATATGTAAGTAAATATAGTGCACTACATGTATAAAGTATGTATAGTGCACTATATGTATACAGTAAATATAGTGCACTACATGTATAAAGTATGTATAGTGCACTATATGTATACAGTAAATATAGTGCACTACATGTATAAAGTATGTATAGTGCACTATGTATAAAGTATGTATGATGCAGTATGTATAAAGTATGTATGGTGCATTACATGTATAAAGTATGTATGGTGCATTACATGTATAAAGTATGCATAGTGCATTATATGTATAAAGTATGTATTGTGCATTATATATATAAAATATATATAGTGTAAAGTATAGTAAAGTAAAGTATAAAGTATGCATGGTGCAGTATATGTATAAAGTATGTATGATGCAGTATATGTATAAAGTATGCATGTTGCAGTATATGTATAAAGTATGTATGATGCAGTATATGTATAAAGTATGTATGGTGCAGTATATGTATAAAGTATGCATGTTGCAGTATATGTATAAAGTATGTATGATGCAGTATATGTATAAAGTATGTATGGTGCAGTATATGTATAAAGTATGTATGATGCAGTATATGTATAAAGTATGTATGGTGCAGTATGTATAAAGTATGTATGTTGCAGTATATGTATAAAGTATGCATGTTGCAGTATATGTATAAAGTATGTGTGATGCAGTATATGTATAAAGTATGCATGTTGCAGTATATGTATAAAGTATGTATGATGCAGTATATGTATAAAGTATGTATGGTGCAGTATGTATAAAGTATGCATGGTGCAGTATATGTATAAAGTATGTATGGTGCAGTATATGTATAAAGTATGTATGATGCAGTATATGTATAAAGTATGTATGATGCAGTATATGTATAATGTATGTATGATGCAGTATATGTATAAAGTATGTATGATGCAGTATATGTATAAAGTATGTATGATGCAGTATATGTATAAAGTATGTATGGTGCAGTATGTATAAAGTATGCATGGTGCAGTATATGTATAAAGTATGTATGATGCAGTATATTTCATATTTGCTAACCTGGGAGGATACATTTTTTGGATATTAGTATTTGCTTGAAACTCTCTATCAGTGCATCACACGCCACAACAGGGAGTTGTTCACATCATCTGACCCGTTATATGGTGCAAACCAGTCAGCTGACAGTCAGGCACAGACAGAAACAGATGTACTACACAGCAGCAGCATCACAGTTTCCACAGATTACCTCAATTATTCAATCACTTTCAGTAGAAAAGTTAGTCAGGATAATTACCATTAAAGACCAAGCAGCAACTTCCACACTGGATTTTACCATAAGTGCAGCTGGGTCAGTTCCCTCCAGCACTGAGCCACAGCAGCCTTGCCCGCAGATGCTGGCAGGGGTCCCCATGTGTTATTTACTGTTCCCCTGTGCCTCTCCGCCCCCACCATTTTTACAAGATAAGTAAACACAACATCAGCACATAAGGTGGGACACCGGGGCTTACAGATGTGCAATAAAAGCAGCATTGTGCAACAGTGTTATGGAGCTCCAGCATTGTGGAGGCGGGGCGGGTGGAGCTTTTTTTAAACGTGCCAAAAGTCAGCTTGACTTGGAGAGAAAGACGTGCAAAGTCATTCCCTGATATAAATATAGTCATGTTTCTGTATAGACAGGGATTTAAAGATCATAATTATAACAGAATATGACTTTTTGGCGTGTTTGTAAAGCAGAAAGCACGAGGTGCTCTTTGATGTTGTGACAGCTCTGCCGGTGGTCTGCTGAGAACATGCAGCAGTGCAAAACCTCTTCTTCATTTTCACATCAGTCCCAGCAGAGATGGAGACACGCACACACACGCACACACACACACACACCCTGCAAAAAAAATAGTTACATTCACGCCTCAAATCTGATTTTGCGCCCGCGTGCCAGCTGTTTGAATTCAACGTTCAACTTCTCACGCGTTAAAAGCGAAACTATAGCTGCCCCCCCCCCCCCCCCCCCCCTCCCTCCATCAGCACCACCACCCACCTACACCCTACCCCAACCAAATGTAACTCCAGCAACTGTTTACCAACACTGCAGGATATGCGGCGGCGGCGGCTTCGACACACCTACACACTTACACAAGCTGCTGCTGACACACTGCAACACCACTTGCAAAGATAATGAAGTGATCACGATGACAGCCATGTAAGGCGTCTCTAATTGATTCATTAATGCACAAATAGCAAACAGCGCCAAATGTTCAAGAGACATTGTTTAATTCAGTATATTCTCGTTCTACTTCATTAAAAAGTCAACATTTAAAAAGAACCCGCCAGTTGTTCACACCATCCTCTCCACACACCAAACACTGCCAAACAACTGTTAAACTTGATTTCCTTCATTAAAAGCAGTTTAGTGACAGAAGTAATCTACAGCCCAACTAACCACAACATTTTACACTTCACTTAAGTGTCTTCAGTCGTGTTGTCGGACCTTTGACCCAAACGCCAAACAACTCTTGATACCATTTTTATGAAGTAGTTAGTCAAAGTGTTCCCTCCATAACGATGTGAGCATCCGAACACACTGTCAACTTTCATGTTGTCAGTGAGAGAAAACAGCAAACATACACAAACGAGACGTTTTTGGTTTCTTTACTCACCTAAACTGTTTGTAGAGGAGTCCATAATCCCAACTTTACGTTGTGTGGAGTTAGTCTAGAGGTAACTTGTGGACTGAGGTGTGTTTTCCATGCTGGGAGAGGAGCGTCACAAGTCACTCTAGGGACTTTGTCAAGATAGCAAGATTAGCAACAAAAATACCGGAAACATAGACGGGTTTCGTGCAAATAAAAGCGCTAATGTTTATAAAAGGAGATAAAATATTTTAGAAATACATTCCTAAATAAATATAAATAAATAAAAAATATAATAATATGGTGTAAAAACATCATAAATACATGAATAAAATAAATTAGATTATAAAAGAAGTTGAAAGTTTGAAAGTGTACTCCGGAAGTCATGTACATCTCAGTTACCTTGACGGGAAGGCACCATGCAGTGCTCAAATATGATTTAAGAAGTTGCATCAAACTGTGTGTATTAATCAACAGTACAAAATACTCCAGCAGTTATTTGTTCCAGCCACGGCAGCTCCGTAAAGAGTTGCTAGATGTATTAAATGCTGGAGAATGAAGTATGAAACTTATAACAGCTTTTACAGGTAGTGAAGCTTCTGCCGGTTGTTTTTCTTGCGTTTGTCGCCATCACGCGGCAGGTGTGAGTAATACAAGTAATTTATCTGCGCAACGACGCAAAATCAGCAAAAACAACTGAATATCGACCTAAATATGTTATGATACCCACGTTTATTTACACAGCATGTGCTAGCTTTACTTCTGTTTAGAATCAATAAATAACGTTACTATAAAACCAATAACCACGACAGTGTGAATTTTAAGAATTTAAATTTAAGAATTTGCAAAGCACCCCCCATAAACGATGTACTGTAGAGAGCAGCAGTCCGTCAATGACAGCGGAACCATTCCTTGCCTTCATGTTTCTGTTGTTCGCCGGAGGCGAGTTTGTATGGAACCGGATGTTCAGCCGGCTTTCCAACATGGAGGCGTCCATGGAGAGTGTTTTCTGAAGGAGACTAATCTCTGTGTTCATTCTTCTGTATAAACGGTGAGTACTGAGTTATTTATATGTAGGTAAACGTAGCAAGTTATTCTACTATGTGCATGACATGAATACAGTCCTGTTTTATATAGTGTCAGTTCTTAATGATGGTTTTCCATACACTTTGCCTTATTTGGTACAGACCTGCCAAACTCCATACAAAAAAGTGTCAATTTAATGTTTTCATAACACTATGCAACTTTAATGAGGAATAAATCTATACTGCATAGAGATATACTGAAGAAGATCTGTAACACTTACTTCGGCTTACATAAATACATAAATACATAAACATGTAATGTATTTGAGTTACAGTTCAACTCTTCATTCATCTCATTTTTCAATGTTTTTGTTTCTTATTTTAACAGTGTTATAAAATAATCATACAACTAATATCAAAGAAAGAAATATTATTGGAGCCAGGCAGAAGCTTTAGCTCATTATGTCTGTAATAAGATATAATATAATACAATATCCGTTTGATGTACATTTCCAGCTCTCATCTGCAGTATAACATTAGTATTTATGCTGGTTTATATGTGTTTTGCCATTACTTCACACAGTGAGTAATGTATGGAACTATAAGAGATAGATACAGCATATAAAGTGATTTCTGGTTGACGATATCTTTAGTTTGATATAATAATGCAATGGATTTATATATGATTGATTTAACATGATTTATGTGTGGTTTCTAACAGAGTTGATTATCTATTATTTCTCCTAAGAATTTGCTCTCATACACTCTTTTAATTTCAGCATCAGATTTAAAGATTACCAAACTAAACAATCATCCTTCTCATCATAAAATATATCAATAAAATACACAGAGTGCAGCTTATAATTGTCAGGTTTATGAGTGGCCATTCTTCCATTATACTGACAGGTGAGCGATGGCTCCAGCATGAAGTGTAGCCGCTGCCTGCTCCAGCTGCAGGGTCTCAGGCTGCTGCAGGCCCAGCTAGTCAGACCTGCTGCCCAGCCTGGCTCCCTCCATCAGCCCAGCACCACCACCACCACCACCACCCAGCACCAGGTATGCTTTAAATATAAACACATGAATACTGCTCATTTAATGAAAGGTAGCACTTCTAGCAAAGGATGACTCAGACCTTTTCTTTCTGCTGCCAGAAATACTCACCAGAGCACCAAATGTGGATTCATCCACTTCAGAAAATAGTCCCCTACTTACCTTTTATTTTACCCTTTATATTACTTATTATTTTACCTTTATATTACATATTATTTTACCTTTATCTTACCATTTATTTTACCTTTATATTACCCTTTGTTTTACTTTTATATTACTCTTTATTTGACCTTTATATTACCTATTATTTTACCTTTATCTTACCATTTATTTTACCTTTATATTACCCTTTATATTACCTTTATATTACCTTTATCTTACCATTTATTTTACCTTTATATTACCCTTTATTTTACCTTTTATATTACCTATTATTTTACCTTTATCTTACCATTTACTCTTACTTTATATTAGCCTTTATTTTACCTTTATATAACCCTTTATTGTACTTTTATATTACCCTTTATTTTACTTTTATATTACCCTTTATTTTACCTTTATATAACCCTTTATTTTACTTTTATATTACCCTTTATTTTACCTTTATATTACCCTTTATTTTACCTTTATATTACCCTTTATTTTACTTTTATATTACCCTTTATTTTACTTTTATATTACCCTTTATTTTACCTTTTTATAACCCTTTATTTTTTACTTTTATTTTACCTATTATTTTACCTTTATACTACCCTTTATTTTACCTTGATGTTACACTTTATGTTACAGTTATATAACCTATTATTTTACCTTTATACTCTCCTTTATTTTAAATGTATCATAACATTAATTTGACCTTTATATTACCCTTTAGTGCCCAGTAGAGGCCTCAGATGTCCTCCCAGTTGGCTGCTGATAGAACATACCTAGTTCCATTGAGCACAGTAATAAAATGAGACTGTATAACAGACAGAATGAGTGTTATATTGGAAGTTTCCGTACCCACAGTACAAAGCTACTACACATCTAACTAAATAAACTGTTGCTGTAGGCGTTGAGGCGTTTCCATGGCAGTCCGGTGTGTTCCAAAGGTCCGCCCGTACCTGCAGAATTCATCAACAATGACGACGACGACGACAAGAAGAAGAAGAAGTCTCTGGTTACCCATGACGACCTGTTCGAGAAGGTGGCCAAAGACGATAAAACCAAGGCCACGTTTAACAAAGCGGTGGACGTCTTCATCAAGGGAGACATCAGACGGCGGGGTCACGTTGAGTTCATCTACGCCGCTCTTAAGAAGATGCCCGAGTTCGGAGTGGAGAGAGACCTCATGGTCTACAACAAGCTGCTGGATGTTTTCCCCAAAGAGGTTTTTGTACCCAGGAACTTCATCCAGACAATGTTCAACCATTACCCCAGACAGCAGGAGTGTGGGGTGCAGATACTGGAGCAGATGGAGAACTATGGTGGGTGTCTGGTAGAAGAGTGGTTAGTCCACACTGGATGAGACAGAAATAAAAAAGCAGGTTTTCCATCTATCCTTGTGTTTCAGGTATCATGCCCAACATGGAGACCAAGGTCCTGCTGGTCCAGATTTTTGGAGTGAAGGGTCACCCCATGAGGAAGTTCCAGCGCATCATGTACTGGTTCCCCAAGTTCAAGCACATAAACCCTTTCCCCGTCCCCCAGCATCTGCCTGAAGACCCCGTGGATCTGGCTCGCCTCAGCCTGACGCGCATCGCTAACGACCTGGACGCTAACGTCACCGTCTACCAGGTCGGATCACACGACATTAATTTGCTTTCTTGTAGAGGTTGAGGTGTTCAGATGGATATCAGTCTAATGTCAGTACAGAGCTGGAGTCAGGGTGTGATTAGCATAGCTTAGCATAAAGACTGGAAGCAGAGGGAAACAGCTAGCATGGTTCTGTCCAAACTTCAAAAATATACCTACAACACCTCTAAGAACAGTTAGTACACAGTCATTTATACATAAAGAGAAATGATCATGTTGAGGCTTTCAGGCTATTTCTTGTTTCTAAGGTCAAGAATAACCTTTAATCAATCAATTAAACAAACTTTATTTATACAGCAGCTTTCATACAGGTTAACGTAGGTCAAAGTGCTTAACAGCTGATAATAATAAGACAATAAAAGGAATACATATGATGAAGGAAAAAAACAAAGAACAAATTAAAGAGTACAGTTTAGACCTGCTCTATGTGTAAAGTGCCTTGAGATGACTTTTGTTGTGATTTGGCGCTTTATAAATAAAGATTGATTGATTGATTAAGAGACAAAAACTGAGACCAATGCACACAAAAGAAAATAAAAATGATAAGAATGTTTTCATAAGAAAAAAATTAAATAAATGAATAAAAATAAGCGAGAATAAGAGAAAAAAAGAGTAAAAAAAACTAGGTTAAAATAGATTGATAAGATAAAAAAAAAGTAAAATCAAATAAAGTAGATAAAGTTTAATACAGGCTAGACTTAAACTAGGTTAAAAAAAGAGATTAAAAGAAACATGAATGAAATAGAATAAAAAGACTTAACTATTCTTTCTTTTAAATTGTATTTCTTTATTGGAAACCAGTAAAGTACAGATGACAAGTATAATGTACAGATATATGTTCCAATAGTTTTATATTTCCCCCCAGTCGTAGTGTTAGAACAGAACACCAACTAACTCCAATACCCCAAACACCCTGATTAAATGAATACATAAACAAAATAACATAAAACAAAATAATGAGTAAGTATAAACTATTCTTAATCAAAATGTTGTCACTTCCAGCTGTTCACAGGTCCTCAGGCAGACTGTTCCAATAGTTAAAAGTACATATATATATATAGTCTTTCTTCTCTTTTTTACATTTTTAAAATTGATTTTTAACCAAGAAAGTTTTTACAGTGTTACACATTGTCATTAAACAAATCAGACAAAGTGAATGAAAGAAAGAGCTGGAAGAGAATAAATATGTATCGGCATCATTATTTGTGATATGTATGACATACTGTTGAGTAATATTGTGTTTTCAGAGCTGGATATTTAATCATTTCCATTGTAAGTCAAATTGAAGACATATGGCAGAGGGGTTTTCCTGCTTGTGGAACAGAAACTAGCAAGGAGCAAAACATTTGAGGAAATGAGTAATTTTCTACTTTGTCGAAACATCTTTTAACAATGGTGTGTAATCATATGTGTGTGTATCTGCTCCTCTCTCCAGATGCCCTGCACAGACATTACAGAGAGTGGAGAGGAGATAACACTCCCACATATAGTAGGTATGTGTTTCATTTACAGGTTGGCAGGTTTGACCAGTAAACTCTTCATGTTGCTGGTAACCCACCAAACATAACAAACACAACGACGGAGCGGCGTGATGATGAAGGACAATGGTGGGATCACATCCACACACTTCTGCTCACTGTCTTTGTTTCCTTTCCTTCCTGTGTTGACAGGCAGCCAGAGCCCCAGCCAGATGGAGCTGCTGGCCAAGCATAACCCGAGCAGGCCCGTGTTTGTGGAGGGACCCTTCCCCCTGTGGCTGAGGAAGACCTGTGTCCACTACTACATCCTCAGAGCTGACCCCGCCCCGCCTGAAGAGCAGGTGGGAAACCCCTCTCCTGGTGTGGATTGAAGGAGTGGCTGGAAGTCCGTGCAAAACGTTGTGAACAATTCATCCAATAGTGGTCAAGTTTTCAGTTTGGATGGTTAAAATAAAAAAAAGGGTGGAACTAGCCTTATTTGGAGCTTTCAGCCATATCTCATGGTCTTCTTCAGCAATAGGAACTTGTTCAGTTGTTGTCACGTGACCTATGTATGGAACTTTGACTTGTTAACAGTGGGATGTATATGAAGAGAAAATGATCTTATTGTCTTATCACATGACCAAAAGCCCTGTACTAAGGTCATGTGATCACAGGTCTATGAGATACGGTTGAAAGCTCAGCAAAAAGCAAGTAAGTGAAAGCGTGTGTGACCCTCCATGCTCACACCCCTCTATCCACAGGATGTCTTTAGCCTAGCTTAGCACAAACACTGGAAGCAGAGGGAAACTGCTAGCCTCACTTTGTCCACATATAATCATTTGACTCTAAAGCTCAAACTGCTGTTTCTGTGTGTGTGTGTCCGTGTGTGTCCACAGGTAGAGGAGCCCTATGACCCAGAGAGGTGTTTTGACTATCCTCTGCAGCTAGACCTGGATTTGGACCGAGACCTTGGAGACACTGAGAGCTTCGATGTAGAAGACTGTAAGATATTTCCACTGGAGCTGTTATTTTTTTGTAGAATGTTCCTTTAACACACGTTGATCAAGTGGATTTAACATAAGCTCAGTAATATCCAACTCTGATATGATGCTCTGTGATTGGTCACTCTGGCTGTCTTTGAGACTGTGTTTAAAGTCTGATACATATTTGGCTGTGAAGCGATCACATTTAAAGGGACAGTCCCTATTTTTTTCACAGCACAGCAAACCCTATTATGTTAATATTTCACCCAGTTTAACAAGGGCTACAATTATTAGCATAAGAACTAAACGTTTTATATAATGAATGGTATATAAACCTCTGTAGAAACTGTAGGATTATATACTTTGTATTATTTTCATGCAATAAGTAACATGTTTGAACAGATTCCATCTTTTCCCAAAACAAAACAAGGAGCCGCTAACATGATCTTCTTGCTTCGCGCTCAGCAAGAAGGCAAATGAGAATATTTCCCAAAATGTGAAACTATTCCTTTTTAGAAAAGGTGTCCTGTTTTATGTGTCTGTAATGTGGATAATATATATTCAGCTGTGAACATGTAAGAAGTCTGCTGAGAGGAAATTAGAGGATTTGCTGGCACCACTAAAACAAAATCAGGAGTGTTTTTAAAAGAATGGAACTACTTCTCTAAAATACAGTGTCAGTGTCAGTGATTGGTCCTTTTTCCTTGTGTGCAGAACAGTAAAAGTTCTTCTTCATCTTCAGTATGTAACATGTGTCCTCCTCTGTGTCCAGTGGACGAGGGTCCAGTCTTTGCCATGTGTATGACCAGCCAGGGAGACCAGACCGTCCTCAACCAGTGGATCTCTGGCCTCCAGCAGACCAACCCCATCCTGGGTCAGGTGCCCACCCTGTTCCGCCTGGACGCCGGACCCAAAGAGCTGCAGGCACCACCCAGCACAGAGTCAGACTACCAGCAGCACCAACACCATCATCCTCCTCCACCAGAGAGCCAGAGGAGGGAGTCACACCATGAAGAAGAACGTGAAGTTGTAGTGGAAGAGGAGCAGAGGAGAAGCCAAGGGATGAAGCAGTGAAAATCATCACATACTGTAAATGACTGATGTAGTGTGTGTTCATACCGGACTGGGTTTGAATGTGACCGAGCTGCTGCTTCATTTTCAATAGTTCAACAACTAGAACAGAACCACAGGACCACTCTGAATCCTGTTGCAACAGCAGCTAAATCAATTCAAACTAAACTAAGTTTTGTCATGTTAGTGACCTTCAAAGCTTGCTGAGTCATTTAAAATGATCTAAGGCGGTGGTTCTCGATTTGGGGGGCAGAACCCCCACATGGGACATGACTAACCAAATAGGAAGGCAGAAAAACAACATTTCTGCCACACAATATCATTTTCTCCTACGTTTCTCTCATCGGCTGCATAATTGAACGTCTTCAGGTCTCTTTAATTATAGAGATTAAACAAAGGAGAAAAAGCTTTCTTCAGTTGAACTGGTCACAACCTATAAACACTCTTATGTTGAGAGTTTAGAAGTTGAAAAGGTTGGAAATTACTGATCTAACAAAAATGCAGGCTTTTGATTGGTCTGTGCTTACTTTTCCAAGAATCCATTCAAACATTAAACTTCACAGGCTAAAAGCTGAAGTCAGTTCTGCTACATGTCAGGTAGTACTGCTGAATCATGAACGCAATTAGAAAATCTGAATGTACAGCTGTTGTTTTTCTTCTAAGAGTATTTTTTGAATCTGTGTGTTCTACTGAAAGCTGATAGAACCTCATCATTCTCTGTAATCTTCTTCAGAAGTCAGTTATAGTCATTAACATGGAAGTATGTAACTTATAAGTGTTCAAACATGAGGTCTTACTGCAGATTCCAGCCTGATGGTTAATGTGAGCAGAAGAAGGAAAGTGTGATCTATAATGTGTATAATATTATATATATATATATGTAACACAGTGCTCTAAAGTCAACTTCATGAAAGCTTCTTTTATGAATAAGAGAAAATGTGAAGAAAGTGCAGCTGTGTGTGTCCATCCTTCACTAATGACCTGCTGAGGGACTGCAGATGAAAAGGTTCCTTACAAATAAAAAGAAAAAAAAGAATCCCTCTATCTGTTTGACTGTGTTCTGTGTTTCTAATAGAAATGATAGTGGTGGTAAGCCAGACTCATGGCATGATGTCTTAAAGCAATCAGTAATAACAGTATATAACATTTAGATTTAAAAAAACACTACACCATCTCAGTTACAGTTTGGTCTAATCTACAGAGGTTTAGTGTTGCCATCTCAATGTTTTAATGTAACATTTAAGAAATCTGTAAAAGGTTTGTTTCTATCACTGTGATGTTATCTTTATGGATTATCTTTGTAAACAACCCACTAATCCTAATTTAAGTTTTTCTCCAGCTCACACTGGGTGAGGATGAATTAAATGAGAAGTGTTACCTTGCAAAAGAAAAAACAGTAAATAAGAACATCTAAAAAAACATACTAGGTCCCATTTGTCAGATTGTGAAAGAGGAATCTAGAAGTCAGAAGGTCAAAACAATTAGCAGTTGGAAGAAGGAGCTGAATTGATTATCACCATGAGTATGGAAGCATATCAAAAGTAACACATGCAAATCAAAGTTCTTTACTCCTAGAAAATTCAGCTGTTGAACCAAATCTATACAATGATAAATTGATTGGAAATTGCAAATCAATTTGTTTGATGTGAGATGGAAGAGGATTAAAAAAAAAAAATGTAATTCAATACAAACTGAAGACTTAAAGATATATTCTAAACCAAACTGAGACAGACAGATCCAGAGCAGAACTATTGAAATAAATAAGAACAAAGCAAAACGTGAAAAATGAAAGCTGTCTGCAAAGGTAACAGTGGATTTCATAAGTGGTAAAAAAAAAAAAATGAAATCAGTTAAAGAAAACCTGAGTCTATAAATCCCTCCCCCACATATATCTCAGATCATCTCACACCAGCAGACCCCTCAGATCCTCCAACCTCAGCATATTGGCAGTGCCCCACTCATGGAAAAAAAAAGTCTGGAGACAGAATTTTTTCTGTAGAGGCCCCTCTGGAACGGCCTGCTAGAGGCCATTAGACAGAGTCTATTGATACTTATAAGATGCATCTAAAGACTGCTTTTAACTGTGTTTCATTTGTTTGATTTATCTGATTTCTTTGGGTTTTAAATTTGCACATACATTTTGTTCCATTCCCAGCCAGCATGTGGCCCCACGCCGATTAAATGCAGGCTAAGTGGGTACTGAATGGTCATGGGCTTGAATTGGGAAAATTTTACGGGTCCCACATGGTTTCAGTAACATGGGCCCCACATGTGAAGCCCACATGGGCTCACTGTATGAGTCCCATAAGGGATGTAATTCCCATTTATGGTCAATTCTGATCCCACTTAGAACCCATATGGGCAAACATATGGGGCCTACATGGGTCGTATCCAGTTGGGCCCCACCTGGAACCCAGCCAGAACCCACTTGAAGCCCCTGTGTGGGCAAACACAGATGGGGCGACTTGGGACCCATATTTGCAGCCCAAATTAAACCCTTATGGGGTCCACATGGACATGCTGGCTGGATTTTAATTTAGCTGCTTTTATGCTTGTATGTGCACACGTATGCCTGCCTCTGTCTGTTTACTTTATAAAGTTCTGTATCAATAAAATAAACGTGAAACTTGGTTATTCTAATTATATGTAATTATATTCCTAAAGAATATTGTCTATAAAATAAAAAAATAAAAATATAACATTTGCTCTGAAGTAGGAACATAATGTGATAAAAAATAAAGTGTTAAAAAAGATTTCATAGAACGAGCCCAAAGGTAGAAAAAGTTTATTACTGAAAAGGCATTTAAACATTCCCTTTGAATTGGTAAACAAATCAGAATTACATTCTCAGTCACATCCAGCTATTTCCACTGTGCTGAGGCTGTGACCGCCACAGCTTTGTGCTCAAAGTGAAGAATATTTCAGCATTTTACTCCTGATGAAAATCATACAAAAAAAAAAGAAAAAGAAAAACATTGGAATGCATTCCAGAGGTCATCTCTGATATACAACTGTTCATTCATTTACTACTCATGCAGGAAATCCTTTCAAACCTCAATACTCAATACTCAGATGAGATACTTCTCTAACATGGAGCTACCTAATGATATGAATAATGCGTCATCAATAATGATCATATAAGAGGGGATTCAATAAATAATAAATAAAGTTGCTCAAAAATGTGAAACAGCACAGTCAAACAAAAAAAAAATGGCATCTCAAAACCAATTTAGTATTTTGTGTATTTACAGTGCAGAAAGTGAACTGCAGGAGATATTTACACAGTTGAGAAAGTTGGTGTGAAAAATGTCTCGATAGAAAAAGTTGTCATAAAGGAATATATGTAAGGTTTGGGTTGTAAAGAACGGCACGGTGCGATGCCACGTACAAAAAGATGTTTTACTCGCCCATGCAACGATCCACTGGTTAACAAGTCTAGAACAGTTTCACACCTGAATGCCTGCAACAAGCAGCAAGAACTTTATACAAAACTAACAGCAAGTGTCAGATCTTACAAATGACTACATTGTTGTGCTGCGCGCGCGCGCGCGTGTGTGTGTGTGTGTGTGTGTAGACTAGTGTGCCATGGGTGGTACCCTAAAACAGAACAGGCATACATCAGCCACTAGAGCCAAGTAGCTATACAAGAAGAAACATTTCTTTCATTGTTTATTTACTTGTTTGTTCAGTGACTTGATGTTAAAAGACTTTTCCGTACTTTTCTTGGAGATAAATGAAGGGATTTAATTTTTTGTATATTATGAATTAGTTCCTGTTAACTGGTCACATTTTTACTGGACGTTTAAATATGCAAAGGCGGTGCAAATTTAAATTCCATAAATGCTTTGACTGATGTGTCATCATAAAATCACATCGATTTCCATTTCTATCACAGATTTCGATAGTTAATTTAAAAAAAATCTTACAGTTGTTGAGACCCCCCAAAATTTCATTATGAGATTTATTTTTTTGGGGGGGAGGGGGGGGGTCTCAGCTGTCAATTTGGGGGTCCCAGACACCTGACACCCCTGTATATTGCACATTTGTGTAGACAGTTATTTCTCTTAAAGCTGGCTGATACTGAGGTTCTTATTCTTAATGTGTTGTAAATATCAGATTTGAAGCTGTCAGTGCTGCTTAGCTCAGTTTGCTAACAGCTACAGCTTTTTATTTCTTTTATAACATTATTGTGTTTAATGTATATGCATTTCTTTATTTGAAAGAACTCATGTATCGCACAGTTTGCTTAGCACTAAATAGTTAAGGTTAGCTTCAGCGTGTGCTACACCTGCTAATGATTGTTTATTGGTCATAAAGCCAGACTATGTCACTTTTAAAGAAGAAATAACACCATTTTCTTATGAATGAAAACTGTAATTAGAAAGCAATAAATCAAACTCACTGTCAGAGGTTTTGCTGCTACAGTCTTACTTGGTCTGGTATGACTAGTAGCTTACTGACGCTACTGTTAGCTAATATTAGCAACACTTAGGTAGATATTGCTTTGTAGTAGGGCTGCTCGATTATGGAAAAAATCATAATCATGATTATTTGGGTCAAAATTGAACGCACAACGCTTAACGCAACACACAGCAGAAAAATGTGCGGAGATATTAGTGCTGATGATAGTTCACACAACACATCCTGGTTGTTAATAATTAATCAGTAAACTCAGCATCGTCTGACGCAGGCTGGAAAATGTGCACTTTTATTTACAGTTAAAAACATTTCACCGTGTGTTTCAGCTTCTGTCAAAGTAACGGAGCTGTGGCGGCTTCCTGTCTAAGCTTTCAAAATAAAACCTTTGTTATTGTGCGCTTCACATTATTATTAACAAACAAAGTTGGGGCTTGTAAAATTCCGGGAGATTCCCGGGAGAAAAGACAAAAACGGGAGGGCGGCGGGAGATGAGTCTAAAATACGGGAGAAACCCGGGAAAAACGGGAGTGTTGGCAGCTATGGTGTACAGTGCATGCTGTGGGGGAGGGACGGAAATACACATGCGCGGCTTTTTGCAGGACAATGACAAAAAATCGTTCCCCCCCAAAATCGTAATCACGATCAAATTTCAATTAATTGAGCAGCCTTACTTTGTAGCTGTTATTAATGAGTCAGTTTGCTGACTTTATGGCTAATTTCTACTTAAGCTACCATTACGATTACATTAGCCTCATGTGTGACCTCAAGACTGCACACGTAACTGTGGATAACAGGTCAAACGTAAAAGTAATAAGGTGTAATAATAATGTGTTAGCATGATGCCAATAAACATTTCTATGGTTTCACCATAAAAATTGTAAGATGATTGTGATGTATCTAAAGCACTTCACTGAGGAGAATCTTTGAAAGGTTACATAGTCTGGCTTTAAAGGAAGGATTTTTCTTGTTCTATGATGGCCTGAATGCCATTTCAGAACTCATACCAAATTGTATGTGGAGCATACTGGAAACATTGAATGTATACAGTGGCTGATGTTGAGGCTTAAAATAGTCATATTTTAAAGAACCTTCTGGAAATAGAGCAAAAATATGGAGAACATTTAAAAACTGTTTCATCTGTGTGTCCAGTACAAAGATAAACACATGCATTTAGCCTAGCTTAGCATAACAAGTGTTTTTATCAGAATGTTGGATTATTTATTTAAATATTTAAAATAATTTTCACAAAATCTCAGTTGTGGCACCTTTCGATATAAAAATGTCCATACTGGCTTCCATAAACCCAAATTACAACCCTGGTAGGAAAATGAGGTAAAGCTGCTTTTGGGGTGAATGCTCCCTGTGCAGCAATTCACTTTCAAAGTGACTTTCTTTGAACATAAACAAATTGATTACAAAGAACATACAATAAAATAAATAAGACTAATTAAGTATGGGTCTTCTCTCCTGGTCTGTGGCCTTTACTTGTCTCCTGCAGTCCTCATCTCTGCTGTTCAGTTCCTATGTGCTTCTGCAAAAAACAAGTCAGACATTTTTGATGAATAAAATTACTGAAGTCTTGGATGGAGCAAACAAAATAGTAATAATTCTGATCGCTAGATAGTTTTTTGGCTAGAGGACTGGTTCCTAACACGAGCATGAAAGCATTAACACAAGAATTACCAAAGAAAAATACTTCTGCTACATGTACTTATGTAAATGATATAATATAAATTTAAAAGCAGACATAGACATCGATTAGTAGTGCTGGCAAAAAAATCTATGACTTCTTTTTTGAGACACAAGGAAATAGCTACAACCTTGAAACTACACAACAATACAACAGGATATTGCCTTATTCAACAGGCTCATCTTTGTCAGCATGTTGACTAATGTTAACATTATCATTAAGTTCAATCATAACAGCATGAAGTCATAGCCCTAATCTGTTTTTGTTATCATTGAACAGTAGCATAAATAGAGAAAAGTCTGACTCTAATATCAGTGAAGTATTAGCTAAGATTAGCCACCATTAGCTAATGGTCAAACCAGATAAAAAAGAGTGAGCGTATTGAATTAATCAAGAGTGTTTTATTGCTTATAAATTCAGACTGTTATTTCTTCTATTAAAAGTTACACAGTCATGCTTTAAAGCCAGTTCAACAAACAGTTGTTTAACAGAGTTGTTAACAGGTTTAGCGCTGTGTGGAGCTAAAGAAGCCCTACAGTCCCACTAAAGCAAAAGCAGCTAAACCCCTCAGTGTATTGAACTGATCAAATGTGTTTTATTACTTGCGTATGAATTTGAATTTTAAATAGTGTTGTGTCTTTTTTCAAAAAAATTACATAGTCTCACTTTAACACTCAATAAAAATCTTCCCCTGGGTAATCTAGTTGATAGTGTATTTTCCTCTAGAAATCATCTTAAGGCCCTACAACTAATCCAGCAAAAAAATATTGATCCTGTTTCTTAGCACCTACATCAGCCTTCATTTAAGTTTTTGAGCATTCATGTCTACAAACAGTACTCTCTGTACCTGCCAGGGCCCCGCCATGCTGCTGGAGCTGGCTGGTGAAGAAGCGTTCCCGCTGGGACACCTGCTCATCCCATGCCTCTAGTATTCTCTGTCGCTCCCCGGACTCCAGGGTAAGGGTGTCTGGGTGGGCCTCGTCGATGTGGGCCCTTACCCCTTCCAGGCTATGGGAGTACTGCAGCTCCCCACACACCATGCACACCAGCAGCTGGTTGAGGGGATCGTAGTCCATGAGGTAGCGGTTCCTCCACACTGCCTCCGAGACAGAACCTTCCTCGCCGTTATTGTTCTCGTAGTCAGCAAACAGAAGCTCCGACTCATCTGAAGAGACGGTAAAAAGAAAGTTTAGTAGTAATCTCACCATTTTAATGTGTTTATTGTTCTTTTAGGTTTAGATTGAGATGATAGTTCACCTTCTACTGGTGATATGTAATCCGAGTATGAAAAGGATGTCGCCTCAGTGTCTACTGGACTGCTGCGAATGAGAGAACAGTTATAGTCATTATTATCGTACATTGAACCTTCAAAAACAACGCCGAACAGTAGCAAAACAAGTTTCCTACCTAATTAGATGTTCTGACTCCTCGGAATTCACCCACTGTTCAGAATCCTACAGGGATTAGACAAGGATAAAAATCGGGGTTTGAGAAAAATTAAGAAAAAGAATAAAAGAAAATGTCTAATTGATTTGAGTGTGCGAACCCTTTATTGTGACTGTAGGAACAAGAATGGTTAATTTGTTGTGTCGGTGTGGTATATGGGTTACACACTAGAACAGGTGCTTTTTCAGTATGTATGTAACCTGACAAGGTCTTACCTGTGTCTGTAGGTCCTGGGCAGGCAGGATGGGCCTCCAGTTGTTGGAAGTTCTCTTTGGGGTGATTCCTCTATCCCGAATGGCCTTCCTGGCTCTCTGCTCCTTCTTTTTTATCCTCCAGTACTCCCGCTTCCTCTTCAGAAAATCCTCCTCAGACTCCCCTGGGATGAGCTTCGGAGGAACCATGGTGCTTAATGGTGCCAGCTTGTTGACAGGTGGTATTAAATGTTTGGGGCTCTGAGTGATTTTTATTGGACTGAGGATAGAATTTGGAGTTTCACTGGAAGGTTCGAATGGTTGTAGGTTGATGCTGGACAGTGGGTTGTCTGGGGGCATCAGGGTAGGGAGAGAGGGGGCTGGGTCTACATCTGTGCTTGCAGATATCCATTTTTGTGAAGCTGGTATGGCTTGTGGCTGATTCTCGGGAGCTCCTACACAATCGGAAACAATCTGTGAAGGCTCGAAATTGATGTCGTTTTTTTCACTGTTGGGTGAACAGGAGACACTGGTGACGGGCAATTTCACCTGAAGTGTGTCAGGGGACTGCTCAGCATTACAGGTTGTAGGGCTAACCACCAAGACGGTAGGAATGCTGGTCACTGCAGTCAGGGAGGCAATGGACTGCTTGGGCTGAAGGGCTGGTTTTGCTGCAGGATTTACACCCTTAACAGTGTTGACAATAACCAGACCTGGTGCCTGAAAGACAATATAACGTAAACAAAAGATTTGTCTCAAAAATTCAAATGAAATCAAATAACAAATGATCTTTCTAAAACATCCTAGCTTTAAGAAGGTTCATCTCAATAACGCTCTACTTTATTTTTGCTGTTCAAGTTGCAAATTCCAGGGAGAGATCTGGAGTGTAATGATTCAGCTTTCAGCTGGAGTCAACACTGGTTATGCGTGCAAGGTCTGGCCTGATTTCTTTGTGCTCCAAACAAATTGATATTCACTGCCAAAGTCAAAAGACCATACGTTACATCATTGGAAGCGCACAGTGTAGACAGTGTAAAAGGGCAAAGCTCTGCCCCTGAATAACATTTGTGGGTAATCAACTATTGTGGAGATAAACTATAAATTCAGGACATTCAGGGTTTACCATCCATCAAGGTCTAAAAGCTGGTAAAGCTGATCTTTAGTGATCTATTTTACAGGTGACCACTTCAGTTTTGAGACAAGAATATGTAAATGAACATTCAAAAGATAGTTTCCAGATAGATTCTGAAGCTGACATATGCAAGAACTTGCAAGAACCTGACCCCACCCTCTCTTGTTTTTCTCGAGTGCACCAGAAACTATCTGGTACAGACAGGAAACCAGATCATTTCTGGTGTAAACTGGAAACGTGACTAAATATTTTTGCTCATGTCACTTTTGGGGCTTCCACGAGTCACTTTAAATCAATGGCTCCTCAGAGAAAGGGTGCCTTTCATCATCATACTGGAAATTTCCTGGCTAGCACCTTGTCATTATTAACAAATGTTTAACAATGACATATTCCATGACATTAGACCTTGGCACACTGTGAAAGCCTTATTGGAACTCATAGATTTTTTTTATAGCTGCCTTAAAATGGAATTTGTGAGGTTGTAATTTCCCTATTCAAGTGGATTAAGTGTTGAGAACACTGACTGACTTGTTTCTTTCCTAAAAAGTGTTAATTATTTAGTTTTCTGCATTTAAGTGTCATGCTGGGAATCTGAAAACGAAATGATTTTATTAATTTGAAAAATGCTTAATCGGGATCTGACATTCTTAAAAACAGATCTCACAACAGTCTTGTGAATACAGTGAACAAAATAAACACAAACGCACTCTAGATACTTATCTACTTGGTTTATTTAGCTTATAATATGAACTCTAGTATCATATGTAATCTTTTCAGAGTGACCGATGTAATGCAACTCTCCCTGAGAAAAAACATCTTTTCAAATGCTAGGGTAACAGTCCATCAAAGGTGTCTGGACCTCAGTTTTATATCGACTTTGGTTGTTGCTAGTACTTTGGCTACCAGCTCCACTGAAACAGAACTTCCATATAGTTAATGGTTAGGAATTGAACATTACTGCCATCGGTCACCTCACCTGGATGCTTCCCTGGGAAAGCCGACTGTTGCATTCTCCTGGTCTATCTTTCTGCCTGGCCCTTAACCGAGCCCTTTGCTGCCTCTTCATCAGCTTCCAATACTCCCTCTTCTTCTGCAGGCTGGTCAGGCCGCTATGCTCCATTAGCATGCTGTGATACCTTTGTGCTGATGCTAAGCTGCCGTCTTGGCTTTGCTCTTGTGCCTGACACTGTTGCTCGCAGTGTTGTTGCTGTGGAGGCGTTTGATCCATGGGTATGTGATGCAGTTTTGGTGGCTCTGGGGAGCAACATTTCTGATGGTCAGCTTTTTTGGTACGAAGCCTCTGGGTTCTGCGTGGTGAAGATGGACCATCAGAGGCTTCCATGGCAGGGTTTATGATGAAGGTCGAAGAGGTTTGGGATGACTGCTCACAGGTGGGATGCATGACTACCTCATCGGAGGTAGACAAAGGTGGGAGTGTCTCGCTAATTTGGGGTGAGTCCTTTAGATGAGGGCTTGGGAAACCTGCTTCTGCCAAGGTGTCAGTATCTGCCTGCCAACTTTTTATCTGCAACGTCAGGTCAGCAGCAATAGGAGTCACCTCATCCCTTTCAAAAAAGAGCTGCGGTAAATTTGGCTTAATCTCTTGTTCTGAGGCCTCTTCCGTTGTCTCCATTTTAATGTCAGTCTGCTCACTATTACAATCTGTCACTGTGCTAAGTGATTCCTCCAGGAGTTTCTTCATAGAGGCCACAGCTAGCAGAGTGGTAGCTTGGCTGTCTGCACTTAGAGCTGGGTCAGGCTCTGACTGAGGCGCTGGAGGTGGCGGTGGCGGCAGTGGGGAGGCTGGGGAGGCTGGGGAGGCTGGGGGTTTGAGATCTGGACAGATGGCTTGTTCTGGTTGAGAATTTAGGTCAACTGCTGGCATAGACTCACTCTCTTGTTTTATCTCATTTGCATGGGGCGTAACAGTCATGCTGTTGTTGGAAAGAGGCTGTGCATTTCCTGGTTGTTTAGTAGGACTTCTGCTCAGTGGTACAGTGGTTACTGCTACGTGCCTCTGGGCCTTCCTCCTCTGCAAGGCTGCGTTGGCCCTCGCTTGTAAGACCCCGTGCTTCAATCGGGCCGCACGAGCTGCTCGCTGCTCACGCTTCTTCACCCTCCAGTACTCCCGCTTCTTTGCCATCCTCTCTTCTTCAGTCATCTCTGGATCAAAAGTAAGCACCGATAGCGATGGTGCAACGTTGGAGACGGCCATTTTCATGACACAGCCACCAAGGTTCGACCGTGCTGCCGGTCCTCCAGAAACGGCATTTTGAGGGGTTTGAGGATGAGTGAGCATGAGCTGATTGACAGTTTGGACTGTTTGTGAGTGTGACTTTGGAACAGTTGCAGTTGTGCTTTCGAGTTGAGGCCTCGGTCTGATTGAGAGTAGTCTTGAAGTGTTGCTGACCGACTGTCCGGAAAGTGGAAAACAGACTTTCACATGAGGTGGACGGATTGCAGGTGTACACTGCTTTACACGAATGGGTGCAATGCCTCTTCGTTTAGTGTCAGGCTGATGTTGAGGTTGTGTGATGAGGGTATTATTAGAAACAACATGAAGCTCTTCTTCACTTTTGTGTCCTGCTGTATTGTGATCCATGGAAATCTGGGGGATGTTAATGGTCACTGTCCCGTCCTCTTTGATGAACCCTCCAATGGTCTCAGAGGCGTGGGTAAGGGTGCTTCCTGCTGGCTGTGCCATCGCTCTGGCCCTCCTCATCTCCTCTAGGATCTTCTGGTAACGTTTCATTCTTCGCATCAGGGAGTCTTTCTCCTTTAACCGAGACTTCACCTCCATTGACAGCTTAGCTCGCTGTTCGCGCTTTTTAATCCGCCAGTACTCTCGACGTTTGGCTATTATCTGCTCAGGTGTGTCATTAGGGTCAATCTTGGGGATGTTTCTAGTGTTGAACAGTGAAACAAATGACAGGGATCTTCCTCTTATGCCTCTTTGGTTCATGAAATTCCTCTGGGCTTCAATGAACCTCTGTCTAGGTGTTTTACATCTGGCGATCCCTCGGGTAACATTAGCAAGATGTACATAACTTGGGAGCTTTCTCAATGGTTCTCCTGGCTTTTTATCAGGGCTAACATCAGATATGAATGCTGTTCGTGTTGGTTTACACCCATGTGGATTTTGCACTCTTATCTGATCTGCTTGCTGGTTACCTGTAGGTACATTTGCTACCCCGCTTTGCAGTTTATAATTCTCCCTCCTGGCAGATGTAATTGAAGTCTTGACCCGATTTGGCCACTGTTTCTTGCCGGCTCCTCTCAATGACTGGTATGGTAGATGTGGAAGACCAGCATTGTCTAAGAGTCCAGTTTTTTGTGCGGTTTGCCTCTCTGATGTCACTTCTGTGCTCTGCATCCTATCTCTGGCTTTAGCCAGCTGTGCTGCCATCTTTGCTCGCTGTTCTCGCTTTTTAATCCTCCAGTGCTCTCTGCGCCTGGCTGCTCTATCCTCCTCAGACTGCAGTGATGGTTGTAAGTTGCCAACACCTTTAGCCCTCTGTGTGGTGACCAAGGCACTCTTTATTGCAATGTGAGGTGTTGTGTTTGCTGCTTTGTCTTCTGTTGTAATAGACATGGAGCCACATGGAGAAGACACAAGAATCACACCTGTGGTCACGTTGGTGTGTAGATGTTTGGGCTGAATGCACAATGCAATGTGTTCCTTATGTTGCGTTTTGGGGACTGATGCACCCTGCATAGACACACATGGCTGAGGTGTTGCTTTAGTGGAGCTGCCATTGGTAATTCTGGTCACTCTGACTGGAGGCACTGGGGAACTGGTATTCAGCTGGGTTCCACTAGGTGTGGGTGAGGAAATAGTTCTGCCTACAGCACCCCTTGCTTTTAGGCATTTCACTGTGGCCAGGTCACTACCTACAGGTTTGGCTAACATTGAACATGATGCTGGCAACTGAGGCAAGACTTTGATGGGTTTCATCGTCTGGAGCCACTTCTCCTTTTTGCTTTCTGTGGCTTCAACTGAGCTGTCAACAGTATTTCCACTCTGTGATGTAGGACAGACATTGGCTGTTTTGTATGAGTCATCATTACTCTGCAAAGGAGAAGAAGCAGCAGCAAATGAACTGGATAAAGTGGAATTCACCACTGCAGGGGCATTTAGATATGGTAGTTTTTCTGGACTTTCTTCAGTTGGCTGTCCTCTCCGCTCTGACAGTCGGGCCCTCTGCTCTCGTTTCTTGGTTCTCCAGTATTCTCTCTTTTGGGCGAGGGTGGCATCATCATACTCTGAGGCGGGCCGGTAGCGATGGGACATTGATCCACCTTTACCTTTAATAGTTGGCATGCTATTGCCAGCTTGGACAGCCCATCAGTTTTCATCCAACAGTACTGGCCTGCTCTTCCTCGTCACACTGATTCAGTTCATCTCTTCAGTCCAGAATGCTTCTGCCTCTAACTTACATGGTGTTGTGCTATATGATGCTGCAGTGGTTGTTCTTGCTCTCCTGAGCAACTGCCAAATCTCTCAGACATCACATCGGTACGCAGGTTTCCTGAGGAACAGAAAACAAACCTTAGTTGCATTTTACATTGTTAAACACATGAACCACTATATGAGCGATCTGGGGCAAAAATGTGGATGACATTAGGATGTAACACAGTCATTCAATATCATTATCGGGACATTCAGATAAAAATGACTACATCTTCTGAGGTTAAGATGGAAAAATATAATGTATGCTCTGTTCAATGTAATAAAATTACTAGACAAACTATCATCAACCAGTGATGGGATCCTGAACAATCTGCTGACATGAGTATTTCAAATGTTAAACCTGTAGGCACATTGATGTGATAAATTCACATGATAAAAATGTTTTTAACTGATATAACACTTCACATGTGACAGGTAAGTCACATTTAAGGACATGCACATTTATCACACATGAAATTGCTTTTCATATGTGATGAATTCACATATAAGTGTCTGGTTACAAGACATTTCACATGTAATGCAGTTACATAAGTTAAAATGTCACATTCGGTATCATATGTGAACCACATTTAAGGTGGGCTGAATGCAGATTTTTAGAAGGCATTCATATGTAAAACGTTTCATATGCAATGAATTGAAATACAGACGTGATTTTATGATATTTAGATATCTACATTGAAAAGATGAACAAACGTCATATTTGAGCCCAATATAGAAAGTGTTTCAGTTCCCAGTGATGTCTGCCTTTGTGGGTAAATGAAAAAGACAATGCTCAGGGACTGAACGCCCAGCTGATCTATCACTGCACTAGTACAGTGTGCGATTTCCACGTGACACAGAGTACATGATATAGTTACATTAATATTTTATACGTGACATTTTAAATGATTCACATGAGATATATTTTTATTCCACCTCATGTTTTTGACACAAACACGTCGTCAATATGAACATGTGTAAGCTAAAGGAAGCAGGAAGGAAGCAGTGACACTGTCCCTTTAAAGCTGTCCCTTTCTATCACAAATTATATCTGTCGAGAGCCATTTTTTATTCTTTATTCTGTGTCTGTTTGATGGTAAACACAGCGAAGCGAGCCAGCTGAAGCACCACTAACCTTACACGCAGAGACTAACTAATACAAATGGCACATTAGGGCGTAAATGGTGCGTAAAGCGCTGTCTCTCGCAGCGGCACAATGGACAAATCTTCCTCCTCTTGTCCACACGGACTGGCGCCTGTCTGACTCTGCTGCCTGTCTAAAACAAGCGAAAAAACCCGCACATTACTGTCGTAAAGCAGGAGGCTTGGAAACGTGTGGAAGAAAAACATGCATATCCGTTACCTTTTAGTTACACCTAACTTTCCGGGACAGTTTTTGTGAACGTTTTTTGGACAGATATTTTGCCAGGACACCGCAGCTACTTTCCGACAGCCAGTCGTGCTCTGAGGCTGCCTTGACAACGCTGAAAAGTACCAGGATGTGGGACCTGGATGCTTGCTCTGCGCGCGCGCGTGTGTGTTTGTGTGTGTGTGTATGTGTGTGTGTGGCGTGGACACACATATAGTACAACGCCCCCATACTTCCTAACCCATTACTAAGTATACATTCAATAATATTACACTTCATTTCTGCTCTGAGCTGTTTCTATCAACAGCAGCATGTGTGCCTGGCTGCTAATTAGGCCTAACCTCATTTGTTATTCTACTGTTTAGTGAAGCCTGAACAGGAGACAAATTCAATAAATGCTCCAAAGAAAAACAATTCAGTGACAATGCACAGAGATTACGTAAAGCTTGCAATAAAACAGTCTTTTCCAACATGGAACTGCTGGACAGAGGTCCATTGATTTATCGGCTTTTTCTACAGATGACCTCAATTGATGTTGTTGGGGTTTGTGTTGAAGCATCAGGGGTAGAGCTACAGTCCAATGTATAGTTTAAATAATGTGAACTATGCAATGTGAGAATATGTGTATTATTAAGAGGTGAGTTTGAAGAAAAACTAGTATTGAGGAGGTGTGGTAGTAAGGATTAAAAATAGACACATAGTGAATTGACGTGGGAGGGGTAGGATATGGGAAACATTTTCATTTCAATATAATCTGAATGACTGCAAAGAACATCCAATAAGAGCATGTATGATTTGAGCTGACAGTTATCAATGAATCATCCTGTCTGGACAAAATTAATTGACTTTATCTTTGGTGTTAAACTTGAGAGTGGGCCTGACAAAATACAAAAAATAACAATTAAAATATTATGAAATGCATACAAATAACACTTAATAAGAAAATGTATGAGTACAGCTGAAAATCCATTGACAACAAATGATCAGTCAGCAATTTTAATAATCCAAATATGCTAGAAATTCACTGGTTACAGCTTCTCAAGTGTGTTGCCTATATTTGCTGGTGATGACAGGTGTGTGTAACATGGGCTCTGAGAGTGTGTGGCAGCCATTTTTCACTGTTTCCTACGTTTTATGGGCCAAATATGAATAGAGGAATCATAGGCATTAATAGACAATGATAATAAACGTTGGTTGCAGCTCTATGTAATATAACGCACGCTATGGACTGGAATAGACCAACAATGCTATACAACACTAACAGGATTTTATAAAAATAGCACATGGGATCTCCAGCACAGAATAATATGAGCTGGAGCTTGTGGGGCCCTGATTTGCAGTGGACCCGCCTCGTGTTTTAACCGATGCTTTGCCGAACCAAACCTCTTCTATCACCGCATGATTTTGCGAGAACAACAGCATTAGTATTAGCAGCTTATCAGTATTAGCGCCTGCTGCTCCGTTTGCCCCCCCGGGGTGGGTGTGCATTGTCGACGCTGCTACTGTCTCTTTAAATTTACCCAGGAGCCCCTTAAGGAGCCCCAGGGGCCCCTAGTCCGGCTCCCCACCCTGAAGACAAGCAAGAGCCTTAAAATACATTACTAGAGGCCTGCGCTGAGGCGAGCACACAGAGCCGGACGGAGCAGCGGGTCTATTCGCAGCGGAATACATGACAGTGAGATTGGAGGAAAAGTTAAGTTGGCTCCGCACAGCTCTGGCTCCTCAGCGAGGGGCTCGTTATAGCGCCGGCCAGATGCGTGACGAGCGGCGCCGTGCGTTGTGAACATGTTACTGTTGTAACATGTTGTTGTTTTTAGTGTGACATGTCCCGCTTCAGCGCTACCCTACAGTGAAGGAAGGAGGAACACTAGCCACTATTAACACAGCAGCCGGGCCAGTGATGGAAGAGAAAGAAACGGGGGAAAGCGAGCCTGTGGACCTCCGGTGTGCCGAGCAGGCTGAGCTGCTCTCATTAATAATAAGCGGAGAGGAGGAAGCGACGCGAGGGGAGAGTGACTTGGGAGGTAAAGAAAAAAAGCGAGTGTTATTATTCTTGGTGTTTCCCACTGCAAAGTGGGTCTGCGTGGCTGTCAGAGCCACGGCCATTGTCAGCCAGCCAGTTAATCCGTGTCAGGGACAATGCCATGGAGCAGCATGGCCCCTCTGTCTCTGTGGCTCCTATAAACAAAGGCTCAACAGCACGCAGGCAGGCAGGCAGCACACTGTGACACACCGCCGCCACCTAGTGGCCAGCAGCGGCCATTGTGCCGATGCAAACAATAATAATATGGGTTAATATAATAAATAACCCATATTAGAACATAAATAATGTTCTAAATACAAGTCCTTTGAGGTAGCTGGTATACAATTAAAACACGGAGCAGTAAAAGCTATACAGGTACATTCAAATGACCAACATATTTAAAGAGTGATGGCTGTAAAACTAAACCTGTGAAATACAAAATCCATAAATCTATACAGGTCAATTTATTTGATATTAATGTAACTTATGTACTGCCACTGTCTGTGATGTAGGATTACAAATTGGTTAATCATTTATTTGACAGGTAGTTTAAACAGTGGCATTAGTTGCACAGTCAGCACACAGTTATTACAGCCTGACTGATGTTAGGCTCATAACAATATCAATCTCATAACCATGTATCAGCCAGCATTGTCTTTTTTTTATATACACATAACATTTCTATAGGTAATGATCAACTACGTTTTTTCAAGCTCAAGTTTGGCATTTTGGGCTTATTCCTAGCCAGCATGTCCATGTGGGCCCCACATGGGTTAAATGTGGGCTACGTGGGTACTGAGTGGGCATGGGCTTTAACTGGGCAAATTTTGCGGGACCCACATGGTTTCAGTAACATGGGCCCCACATGTGAAGCCCACATGGGCTGACTGTATGAGTCCCATAAGGGATGTAAGTGGGCTTAACGGGCATGGGCACAAACAGGGCAAATTGTATGGGCCCCATACTGTTTCAGAAACATGGCCCCCACATGTGTAACTCACCCAAATGGGCCCCACCTGAAACCCAGTCAGAACCAACTTGAAGCTAACACAGGTGGCGCCACCATGGAAACTGTGGACAAACCCATACGGGACCCATATTGCAGCCACAATTTAACTCTTATGGGGCCCACATGGACATGCTGCCTGGGTTCTGACACCACTCTTATATGTCTGTTAAATATAATGCTTGAGCCAGCAGCCAGTTAGCTTAGCTTAGTATAATGACTGGAAACAGTAGGAAACAACTAGCCTGGCTCTGTCCAGCCTGGCTCTATCCAGAAGTAACTAAATCAATCCAGCAGTACCTCTAAAGCTAACTCAACACGCTGTATGTTTAATCCGAACAAAGACTGTCATGTAATAAACGACATGCTGTGGCTTTACAGGGAATTATGTGTTGGGACTATTTCTTGGCTGGTAGCAGTACATTTCTTGAGTCTCCTCTGGCTGCCTGGCAGTGGCTACCTGCCAAGAACTAGCCTGGCACACAGTCCCTCTGTAAAACAGCATACTGAGTGGTATCTAGAGTGATATCGATCTTCTCATATGAATCCTGAATAAATGTATTTCACAAAAAATGATGTAAATCTTAAAAATCTGTGTAACGGCAACACTTCCTCGCAAATTACCTCATAAATACTAGAGGTCGATCGATACGGATTTTTTATGGCCGATACCGGTATCGATTTTTTTGAGCCGATATTGCTTTTTCTCCCTCCAGATGAGGAGCAGCGCTCACACACACCCTGCTGTGATGGCTGCTCTGTCCCGCTCTCAGTCAGAGTGAGTGAGTGAGAGTGAGAGAGTGTGTGTGTGAGTGAGTGAGTGAGTGAGTGAGATACACACACACTGCTGTAATGGCTGCTCCGTCCCACTCTCAGAGTGAGAGAGAGAGAGAGAGAAAGAGACAAACACACACACACACACACACACACACACACACACACACACACACACACACACACAGCCGTGATGGCTGCTCCGCACCGCTCTCAGTCAGAGTGAGAGAGAGAGACAAACAAACACACACACACTAACACACCGCTGTGGTGGCTGCTCCGTCCCGCTCTCAGTCAGAGTGAAAACTAACCATTCTCTCACGGGACTGAGGGAGCTGTATTGTTGTTGACAGGCTTCCAAAACTTCCAGCTGCACGCCGCCAGCGAGGGAGGGGTGTGTCGCTACCGATGTGAGTCACATATGCGCAGTAGCGTCCGCCATCGTCGGACATCTTTGACAGCTACTTATGGCAACACCACTTGGACAAAGTACTGTTTTATGTTGGATATATATGTATATGTGTATTTCATACATGTTTCAGCAGTTGGATGCGAGTCCGCACAAAGTATAGAAACAATAAAAGTTCAACACAAGTTTGTATATCTGTATGTAACCGGAGAAGTATTAATACACGAGCGTTTTTCGCGCATGCGCAATGTCGCTACCCGACGTGAGTCCGACCCTATGATCCGACCAAGCAAGTAAGGTCTAGCTGCAGCCAGAGCCAAGCCAGAACCGCTACAGACCACGCCCCCTACACACCACGCCCCCTACAAACCACGCCCCAGGTGGCTGTAGCGGCCCATAGCACTTAGAAGGGAAACAAAGCAATAATGGGAGCAATTTTAACAACTTTAACGGTTGATTCACAACATTAAATGCCTTTCAATGCAAACAATGCGCTTGAAACAAAAAATTAATACAACAATAGAAAGTAATGTAATTCAAAAGATACATAGGACTGCAGATTTATATATGTATTTATATATTTATATAAGTGACTAATGTATGTGCACAAGGTTTTTTTAAACTCAATAAAATATAAAATATTTACAATAATAATAATAATTAGTATTAGTTATTTCAATTAAAATAGGTTGTTTCCACCGGCTGTACTGTCACAGAGCTTGGCCTACTACATCAGATGCCATAAATATCACTCTCTAAGGTGATGATCTCTTATGGGTTAACAGAAAAGAGTGCTGGCCCTTTGACACAAATAAAATGTATTTATTTAGAACTAAATAAAATATTTTGAATTAAGTATGCAATTCACAAGACTAGTAAAATAAATATGACCATACACAAATCTTTACAATATGTATCTTAAAACACAAAAGTTGAAAAGTTTTGTTTTAGAAAAAAGTTCAGACGAATGAAACAGCCGGCAGCAACTTTTATTGGCTATAAAATAAAACATTCTCACTTCAACATATTCATAATACTAATACTACTCCTCAGAGTCCAGAGCTCTTCTGTGTTTTTCTGCATATGTATCCATTTTCTGTAATGCCTCCGTGCTTGTGTTTTCTTGACATGAAATGAGATAACAGCTGTTTCTCACTGATGAGACAAAATTAAATAGCAAATATCAATTAGTAAAATTGGTTTGTAGGGGCGTGGTTTGTAGCAGCCAATGTTAGTCGCACAGTGTTCATCCGTTTTTTTAAAATATAAACTTTATTGATATATCCTGATCTGAGTTTAGCGGCTAATGTGACTGTGACTTTTTTCTTTTTACTTAGACTCTATATATATATATTTTTTAAAAGCCCTCAAAGTAAGTATTTATGAGTATTAATGTGAAAAATACACAGACACACAAACTTTCCTCGGGTCACGTGTCTAATGACTGACAGCTCTACACTCCCTCTGCTGGAGCCCTGCAGTTACTACACCAACACTACTGCTGCTGTTAGATTAACATTATACACATAAAACATGAGGAAACACAGAAATAACTCTTCTCACAGTGCTGCAGCTGACAAAACAATATTTAAAATACAAGATAAACTATAACTTTAGAGATGTAAAAAGCACTCAAAAGTTCATATTTCTCACGAATGGCGATGGAGTCGGGTGAATAATGTGTTTTTTCCAAGCGGAGTTGCCGTACATAACTGTCAAAGATGGCGGACAATGGCGGACGCTAATGCGCATGTGTGACTCACATCGGGTAGCGACTCACATCGGGTAGCGACAAGGGGCAATGCATGCGCTGCACGTGCTCTCCAGCACCCCCAACAACACAGGGCTGCCTGTGGATGCGCCTGTCTGTAACTCAGGCCGAAAAATTATATATATCGGCGAATGCACCCGCGCATTCGATGTCGCAAATATCGGCCCAATATATCGGCCGGCCGATGTATCGGTCGACCCTTAATACATACTGTTGGTATTTCCATGCTGGAATTACTTGTTACTTATCACGTTACATACTGATATCTGTGATACTGACTGCTCCAAATGTTGGCTGTTTATCCGTTGCACTCTATAAGAACCCTTTTTTCTCACTGTATATCAGTGTAAAATAGAGGCAATATACATATATAAGAAATGTACAGTGGTGACTTTCAATTCTACACCCAGATGTTTGCTTTACATGCTTTCATCACTATATGTAGTGAACCACTACTCTGGGTACTGGGTACTGTACTGGGTCAGTATCACTGCCAATGTTGGTCTTGTGAATTCAGGTTTTTTTAAGAACAATGACATCTCGGTATGTAAGAAGTGATGGGAACTTGCAGCCTCATGTTCTGGTACACCAGAGATGATCCCAGTCAGGTCCTCACAGTGAGGTATAAACATCTGAAACTGAACAAGTAAAAAAGAGCAGAGCTTCTGGACTGGTACTCTGCAGACAAGCTGAATCTACATGACTCTACATGTGTTCTCTGTTGTTCCTCTCAGAAGAAGATGGTCTTGCCAATGGCCATGGTGAGGAGGAATCAGAGGCAGGCATGGTCACGCCTGTCAGATCTCCAGGCACCAGTTACTGGAGCATCACAGAGGGCCCTGACCACCCGCTCCTCCTCTCCCCAGCCCCGGGGCCATCGGCACGCAAACCCAGGGTCCAGCGGGCCTCACGTCCGGGCCTCAGTCGGATTCCAGGCCGGGACCACCGCCGCTACTATCACGAGTACTGGCGCAGCGAGTACCTGATGGACTTTGACCCCCAGCGGCACGGGATGATCTGCATGGTGTGCGGCAGCTCGCTGGCCACCCTGAAGCTCAGCACCATCAAGAGACACATCAGACAGAAGCACCCAGACTCCCTGCTGTGGAGTGCTGCCGACAAGGAGGTGATCCGCTCGGGGTGGGAGAGCCACCTGAGCCTGGGGGGAGGTCAGAGGTCATATAGCTCTGCTGCTGGACCTTCACCTCAGGGAGAAGAGGAGCTGCTGGACTCAGGCCAACATGCTGCTGGTGGGTAGGACTCTACGCAGTATGGATTGGTTAGTTTTCTAAATCTCACACTTGGTGGCAGTGTGAGTTTGTGTCTTGGTGTGGAGCTGTGTGTGAGAGAGAGGATGATGTCATCATCCAGTGATGATGTGCAGGGAATTGGAGAGAGGAGGACCGTGCCTCAACATGACTGTTTTGAGGTAGTCAATGCAAAATATATTGAAGATCATTTACAGAACAGAATATTTGATCTTAGAAAGAAGATTTCTCACATGTTATGAGCTGCCTTTTCAAATTTAGATTATTACTTTATTCTTATTTTACTGAACATTTATTATAAATAAAGCAAATACTGTCATTTTTGTGACATTAAAAAGAAATAAAAAGGCCACAGTTGGTTATCTTTATGCTGTGTTTATGTGCTTTGAGAAAATCTGACATCTGAGATTCACAGCTGGGCTGTAAAGCGACACCGCTCTGACGGGCTACATAGCACAGCCACATAGCCAGGATTTTTACAAGTCCTGGTCTCATGAGTCAGAGCAGGTTCTTGAGGACACTGAGGTCATGTCCACAGTGTTGTTTTCTAGGAGTTTTGGAGGTTTAACAAACCTGAGAGGCAGTTTACATTTTCACAGTCTGTTACAGGATAAATGAAATGAAATGAAATGTATTTTTAATTTTCCACTAGTGTGGCTTTAAAATCATTAAAATCATCATGTAGGCAGATCAAATCTACAGTGCATAAACATGTTCAGCTAATATACAAAAAAAAAAAAGATAAAATATTTATAAACTGTGAAAGGAAACAGTCTTTGGGGGCATGTCTGAGTATCTGATATCGAAATGATATCATTTTTTATATCACCCTCCCCCCCTGCCACTTCCAGCTTCACAACTGTCAGTCACCAGTTCAACCATTACTCCCAGTGTTACGATGCTGAAGATGCACCTTCCTGCAGAGATCAATACAGTATCACGTTGGATGATTTTTTATGTTTCATATGTTATTTAGCAGCTACATATAAGGTGTGTCATCGTGCATGTACAGTATTCCAAATGATATACAATATATACTATACATAAGTAATGAAAAAAGAAGTATGCAGTAAATCAGAACATGCTGTGAACTGTAAGTTACAGAATAAAGAAATAATTCAAATATTTAGGGGACCCACCAAATATCTCATAATATATTAAAGTACATCTGCACAATAACCAGTTATAACACAATTAAATTCCTTCATATTTACATAAGACTTACCTGATAAAGGCAATCATCAAAGTTGTTAGTGACATCACTGCAGCATTAGGGGAGGGGTACAATGATCATTTCCATCTTTACAGTCCCTCAGGTGTATTATCTGTCTCTGTGTATTTGCTGCTGTTGTCTAAATCCATTTTTCTCGATTCTCAGCCGAACCTCCGGACCTTGTTCCACCCCAGGAGCAGCCACAGCAACCCCTCAGCCTGTCTCCTCGCTCTGAGGCAGGTGAAGCCCCCCAGCCCCAAGATGAGGATCAGGACATCCCCGGGCCATCAGCCCGCACCCTGGAACGCTACCTGAACGACTCGCTGCACGCCTGGTTCCGCCAGGAGTTCCTGATGGAGTACGAGGCGGAGGCCGGCCGGCTGCTGTGCATGGTGTGTGGAGGAGAGCTGCCCTCACTTCATCTGGACCACATCAAGAGTCACGTGCTGGACACTCACCCAAACTCCTTAGTGTACAGCTCTGAGGAGAAGCACTGCATCCTGCAGGCCTGGGCTCAGACTCACGGTGAGAACACACAACTTTTACTCACAGAGAGAACGAAGCTGAACTGCAGACCTGCTGGAACATCAGTGTGAGAAAAACATCAAGTGAATTACTTTCTTGCATATTTTGAAAGCTGGACTGTATGTGCAGTCCTGAGCTGCAGGTGTTATCAGTGTCAGGTTTCACTAGTGGACACGCTGACTACATTTTATTCTCTCTCACAACTTACTGTGCACACTGCAATGAAAAGAATAATAACTATAGATATGGATATTATCATTATTATTGCATTACCCTGGGTTAATCTTTCTAAGTACATATACATGCTGTGAGAAAGAAAGATGTTATAGAGATAATGTGGAGTTTGGTAGCTGGATGATTTTGTCTCTCCTCAGTGTGACATTTGAAAAGCGTCAGCATCACGAGAGCACAAATCCATCCCGCCCACCAACCCCCCCCCCTTTTTTTTATCACTGCTTATCTGGATCAGCGTTGCCATGGTAACAGGGTGAGCCCGAGCAGCCGGGACGTCCCGTCGCCTTCTTGAATCTCAGAGCGCAGTCCGTGTCTGATGAGTTTAGGATCTGCTCGGTGCGCTCCATCAGCCCGGATGATGATGTGGTTTTATTATTCAACAGCTTCCACGAGTCTCTGAGACAGACACAGTGCCTGAGCATCATGGGAAGTGTAGTTGTTGCATGTCGATAATTGTTAACCTTTTAAATCTTTTTCTATGTTGTAACAGAGGAGTCAGATCACTCAATCAAATCAGAGCCCAACACCAAAGACGGCGAGGTGGACCTCTTTGCTCAGGACGTGGAGGCCATCCAGATCCACACTGACTTGTACCCAGACGGTGATGGCACATTAACTCAGGATACTTGTCTTATCGGTGAGGACGGAGGCGTCGGAGCTCCGCAGCAGGGACCCCAGCCCCTCCGCCAGCCCAGGAAGAGACGGCTCCGCGGGGGCAACCCGTGGCGGCTACGCCTCGACTACCTGGTGGCGTACGGGCCTCAGGGCCGCGGCACCTTCTGCATGGTGTGTTCTCAGGTGCTGCACGAAACCAAGGTCAGCAGCTTCCGCCACCACATCCAGGAATGTCACCCCGAGACCACAACCCTGAGCAGACAAGAAAGGGAAGCCATGGCTGCAGCCTGGACCAAAGATTACTCCAGTGAAGGCTCGCAAATACAAGATGGTGAGATGTTCCCACAAGGTTTTATTCTTTATTTTCCTTGTTATAAAACATTTCTCTGTTTTCTGATCTGCTCCTGTTTTTAATCACTGCTATTGTAAAATCTGCATTTTTCATCCTCCATATTTACTTGTTGTCATGACAAATTCAGACCAACTTACATCTCTACAGCATACAACACTTACTGCATAGATGTTTCACAATAAAAGCTCTCTGCTTAAACTGCAGAGAGCTGCATTAAACACCTATAAAATGTGACCTGTTTGATCTCCTCCAGGATGACAGGGAATATTCCTTCCCTTTCCTGGCAGGATTTTAATTTTTTGCATGATTCTGTTCAAAAGAGACAGTGAAACATTCCTATTTTGATCTGTTATTTGAGATTCTGTCATTATTCTGGCTTTTATTTGAGAAATTTCCTGTGTTTTTTCATAATAATAATCTTAGCATAATGTAGCCTTCATATACAGCAGCAGTCAAATGTTTGGACACACTTTCTCATTGAAGTGAATGGGAAGGTGTCTCCAAACTTTTGACTGGTGCTGTAGTACAGAGGAGCTTTTGATTGGAAGAAGGTAGTATTCAACAGAGGAAGTAGATGAGACTAATTTTATTTATTAAAATTATATATATATATATATATATTATCATGATAACTACTTTTTATTGGACGATATATTGTATCAGAAATAATCGCAATAAATGATATTATTGTTATTTGAAGATCATTTATACCACTGATATAATGATAATATAATAGTATAATAATGTAAGGGGGGGCAGGGGGTGGGATTGGAGAGTGGGAGGTACACTTGTATAAAAACACAGACTGTCATTATGGTTGGGGACAGAGTTATTATATTTAATTCTTCTACAGTCTCCACTCAGGACGTACACAGTGAGGAATGGAGGACACTACTTGTTTAGTCAATGTGACATGAATAGCCTCTTAGCTGCTAATGTGAAGTCTGGCAATACTAAGGTCAAAGGTCATGTTCATGTATCATACAAAAAGTCCATATATAGACATGATGATGTTTATAATTAAGTTATTGTACGATAAGTGGATAATTATTGTAAGAGGTTTTATTTAAACTCCATCTATTGTTCTCAGCAGAAATCAGCCCCAGTGAAGCTGATGTCCTGAACACCACAGGAGAGCTAAACGAGGACAGCTCCCCTGATGTCAGAACACCCAGTAAAGTGGTGAAGAAGGAGGAGGGCGTGAGCGGAGGGAAGGGCAAAGCGAGGGACAGCACAGCCACCCCCTCACGTCACGGCCATTACCCCGGGAAGGACCAGCGCAGGAACTACCAGGTGCGCTGGAGGATGGACTTCCTGATGGATTACGACTGCCGGAGACACGGCCTCATCTGCATGGTGTGCGGAGCCACTCTGGCCACGCTGAAGGTGAGCACCATCAAGAGGCACATCCAGCAGGTGCACCCCCACTCGCTGGACTACAGCCCAGAGGAGAAGCAGCAGGCCATGCTGAGCTACAACCAGACCGCCCTGCACTTCATCCACTCTGACGACTGCTTCTCCACCCAGGACCACGGACACACCGAGCTGGCTCCCTCTCCAGCACACTTTGGCACTTAGAAAGGGCTTCCATCTGTTGCTCCTCGTGTGGCCCCCGCTCAGAAACAGACCCCCACTGCCTGTCTTAAAGGGAAATTCTTGTATTTGACCATTGTGAGTCATTTGACATTTCTTAACAACAGAGGTGACAAGTACAGTGTTACCATGACCACGAGAATAACACACAGGTTGTCAAATAGTGGACTTTCCCTTTAAAACTGGATGTGACACTGCTGAGGTTAAAGTGGCAGGTACATAAAAACCTCAAATATCATGACCTCAAAATTCAAAGTCCAGTCTCATTTGAAAGTGAAGTCAGGTTTTTTATTCATATTTATCCACCAAAAACCTTCATCTAACATCTCCAGTTCCTATTAGAACCAAACACACTGTGTGTATATGACAGTAGCGTTAGAAGAAGTTCAGCCCGTTGAAAGATCAAAACATTCTGACCCAGACGAGGTTTTCTTCCTCTCTTACTAATTGAATTAAACCCTTAAATTTGTGCCAAAAAAGCTTTTAAAGGATTCAATCAGCTCCTCTGCAGCCTGAAAACTACGACTCAGCAAGATTTTATAAAAAAAAAAAAAAAAAAAGACAATATGCCCTTTACTAAGATAGTAACTCACACAGATGTTAGACTAAGTGTTTCATAAAATAACAAACAAAGAGTTTACATTTGACTTGACAGAATACAGCAAACTCTGCACCTCTACAGATCACATGATCAAACATTTCAAAGTAAAATCAACCAATCCATTCTGAGTGGCATCAAATGTCCCAAATCTATTAAAAAAAACAAAATCTGGTTAAAGTCAGTTGACCCAGCTGCTGACTGAACCTGAGTGACTTTATAACAGTTATTATTCAGAGTGAAACTTCTGAAGACTTCATTTGAGGCAGAGTTACTGAGTGACATGTCATTAATGAGTGTAATATATATATATATATATATATATATATATATATATATATATATATATATATATATATATATATATATATATATATATATATATATATATATATCCCTTTGATCTAATTCCTTATTGTTATTTATTTATTTAAAAAATCGAAAATAAGAAAATTGTTGATAAGGACCAAAATAAATTACTACTGCTAATTGTTTGCAGTAATGATACAATTCAGTCAAATTACATTCTGAACATGTAAAATATTGGCCGGTGCACTGGGTGCTCTGGGTGCTCTGGGTGCTCTGGGTGCTCTGGGTGCACTGGGTGCTCTGGGTGCTCTGGGTGCTCTGGGTGCTCTGGGTGCTCTGGGTGTTCTGGGTGCTCTGGGTGCTCTAGACTTAGCCCCGGATCTTATCATCTCCTAAATCCGCCCCTGCTATTTAACATGACAGCAGTTAGCTCACCAGCCGTTCTAGCTTCATCACCACCTCCTCCCTCTCTGCTCTGACCGGCTCCTCATACAGAGACTTGAGGTTTCTGCTCTCTTCTTTAAACTCTCCACCTGTCTGGACTTTTATTTTTTTAACCTCAGACTGGCATATTTGTGTAGTCATGGTATTTCCTGTCCACCTGTTCTGATTTCATGTCCAGGAAGCAGTGTGGGTCTTGTTTGTGGGGGCCAGAGTCTTACGCTCTCAGGAAGTTAGAAGATAAAAGAGTCTTCGGCGAGGCCGAGGTGAATTAGTTTTACTATAATGTGTCTGAAGACAACACAGCACTTTGTCCCCCAAAAAAATGTACTACACCCCCTCCTCCCCCCAGCTTTCCTTATGTACAGCCAATTGAATGAGACTGTGTTTGATGTTATTGCTTAAGACAATGAATGCCAGCGTGCAGTCAGTGAGTTCTCTCTAATCTATTTAATTCCTTGTTTACAGCGGAGGAGAAGGCATCCTCCTCTCATCTATTCTAATGAGATATGTTATCTCTGGTTTATTCACCGGCCTGCATCCTCTCATCACACACATCCCATCTTAGCTAAAAGCTGCACAAAAAGATTATGTAAATATATGAACAAAATTATTTTCCTTTATACAAGCACTTTTATGCACCCTGGTTTCTACAGAACGTGTTTGTAACTGTCCAGTTTTTCTACTTGGTTCTACATGAAAGACGAGTCTCTCTAAAGGCTGGAGACGCTTCATCGGACTGTTTTGCATCACTTTGAAAAGTTTGCTCCAGCTTTGATACTGTACTCGATTTTTTTTCATTCACTGTACAAAGTTTATGCAACAAAAGAACTTAACAGCTGTCTGAGAAAGAAAAGTCTGCCATAAATGTCACTTGTTCTTGTTCTTCTTCTTCTTAATCTTCTTCTCTTCTTCTTCACCTGGAAAAATGTAACTCAGGGATTCTGTTTCCATCAACAAGCATCGCATCAGTAATCTTTAATGAACATCAGAAGTTACTGGAGACATGTGTCAGCTTTGGATTTTTAAAGGTGATGCCATGAATACAACAGAGCGTTAGGGCCACTGTCAAAAATACAGCAAGAGACATTTCAAATTAAAAGTCAGAATATGTAGAGGAAAAAGTCAAAGTCATATTCCTGTGGGAAAAGTAATAATATTTCAAAAATAGTGTTTATTTTTGGGAAACAAATTGTCATATTTTGAGAGAAAAGGGGTAGCATTAGTATAATGTCAACTTTTTTTTTTTTTAAAGGCATTAAAAAGTCTCAATATATAGAGAAACAAGTCATAATATTTCCAGAAAAAGATGCACTATACTGAGAGACAAATTATAATGTTGGGAAAAAGTCTGAATATTTAAGAAAAAAAGATGTAATATTACAATAAAGTCATAATTCTGAGGGAAAAAAGTCAGAATGTTGAAAAAAAAAACAAGTCAGAATATTTGAAAAAATATGTAATATTACAATAAAGTCATCATTTTGAGGGGGAAAAAGTCACAATATTACAAGAAAAAGTAATGTTTCAAGAATAAAGTCCTAATATATGTGAATAAAATGTGTAATATTTAGAGATAAATAATATAAAGAAATATTTATTGTCCTGTCAGGAAAATATGAACATATAATCTATTCAATTTCCTCATGACAGACATAACATACTATACTTACAGTATAGCAACCCTTCAAACTTTATATTGTAATATTGTGACTTTTTTTCTCTTAATTCAATTCAATTATGACTATTCTTAAAATAATACTAATAATGTTTTTTTTTCTGAATCTGGACTCATTAAATGTAGTTTTTCTCTCTAACGGTGGCCGTAGCACTCATGTCCTACATCAATGTAAATGACACATGACTTGTAAATGGTTCAACGTTTGCAGAATAATCCAATTTGACAGAATTTGCTCTGTAATTTAGTGAAGGAAAAGTTTTCCCATGCTCCACTCATAGTTCCATTTCATTGGTCCACTCTGGGTAAGAATACGCCCCCTCATCACTCTAGTAGAGTCCTGACATAGCACTTAAATATTTAAAATGAAGTTCCAGTGAAATGAATGATTTGTTGGAATGGGGATATGTGCTTGTGTGTGTGTGTGTGTGTGTGTGGGTGTGTGTTTATAGTGTGTGTATGATGGTGTGAGGAGAGATGCTACTCATGACTCTGCTCCTCATTTCTCTTAACTCTCACCTTGTCTGCTCATCTTTCATCTGTACATGGCCAACATGTGAGATATGCGTTCTCTCCTCGATGATCTTTCAATAAATACTCAACACCGCCAGCCTGTCTCATTATTTACTGATGGAGATGGTTTATTCTTTAGACTGAGCAGTATGTGACATGATGATTAATAAGCTGGGAGGTTTACATGTCAATAAACACTATAGTAGCTCACACTAGGCAATCGTACCGTGCCCAAGCACGTTTGCCCCCTAAAATCCGTATTATTTGTCTAGTGTGAGTGCAAGTGTACCGTGCTTGAGTACGGTACACTTCCCTGGTACGGTACGGTTGGAAGAGGTGTGCTTAGGCACGGTACACTTGGTCACGCATGCGCATTACGGATTCATATTTTTTCCGAAAATAAGACATTTTAAATCCCGGGAAAAGAAGCCAATTTTCCAGGGAATCCTGGGAAATCAACGATTTTTAAAAGGCAACACTAGCTGAGCCCTGTTCATTTCAAGCAACACTAAATGCAACGTGGAGACATTATGTATGTATGGGTTCCCAATCCAACCATTTTTTGTGTATTATTGTATCATTATTAAGGCAAAAGAACTCAATTTATGTCCATGGACATTACAATGAAAAGGCTAAAGGCTTAATATTAGTTTGCATCCAGTGTGCTGCGTGGACTTCATTACATCTGCTGCACCGCTGCTACCACAATTATGAAATGGTAAGTTTATTGTCAGTGACTGTGACCCTCATAAAAGTAATATTTTACAAATCTGCATTATATAAACTAACGAAATTCGTCTTTTTTATACAGGTATCTAGTACTGCATACTACACAGGCATGACTCAGAAGAACAAGCTTGCACTTTTTAATCATAGTGCGTTGTGTTAATTGATCGGCTGTGTTGTGTTTTACCGGCACACAGCACGAGAAAACACACCTGTGCATGTTTTATGAGAGTAAACTGTCTATATGTTTTTGCGCAACGTGTCGGAGACAACCGTGCTTGAGTACGGTACGGTTGGGATAATGTGAGTGCGGGCCAGCAGGGGGACAGGGGAGGGGGGACATCCGTGCTTCAGCACAGTACGGAACAACTGACCCTAGTGTGAGTGCGCCCTAAAGGGTCGTTCCTTTAATTTAGTATTTTAAATTTTAAAAAAACATAATTAAAGCTGAGGACAAGATATGCTGAATTTTGAATGGCTTGTAAAGTTCAAAGTCCCTCATAAAAACACTACATTTCCCATAGTGCCATGTGATTAAAAAATATCTTGATTAGGCTCTGTAGTCCTTGTAAAATGTGATGGGTGACACACAAAGGTAAATGTTGAGCATCCAGAGGACTTCAACCATGATGTTATGTTATTACAGGCATCAATAGAGAAATAGTGGCATAATTCTGATTTTCGATGAGAATATTTAAATTATTGGCAATCATAAAAAAATCTGGCTATGCAATGAAAAATGTGTTGCATGACAAAATAAAATCAGTAGAGAAAACAGAGACAATCCTAATTAGGTTCGGGACACTGATGATGATGTTAAGTTATCACTAGTTAATTAATCAAACAGGAAAACAGTTATTGTAAAATTTAGATGGAAATATGTCATTTAACCCTCCTGTCGTCCTCCCGGGTCAAATTGACCCCATCTCTTTTGACTGTTCCTTCGTTCTTCCCTCCTTCCCTCCTTCCCTCTTTCTTTGCTCCCTCCTACTTCCATACTTATTTCACCACTTCCTTCCTTCCTCTTCTCCTTCCTTCCTTCCTCTTTTCCTCCCTCCTTCCTCCTTTCCTTCCTTCCTTCCTTCCTGATTCCTTCCTTCTTTCCTCACTTCCTTCCTTCCTCTTTTCCTCCCTCCCTCCTTACTCCCTTCTTTCCTCCCTTTCTTCCTTCCTTCCTCCTATCCTTCCTTCCTTCCTTTATTCCTTTCTTCCTCTTTTCCTCCCTCCCTCCCTTCTCCTTACTCCTTTCCTTCCTTCCTTCTTTCCCTCCTTCCTTCCTTCCTTGACCTGAGGACAACAGGAGGGTTAAAAACTTAAAATGTATGAAATTTTGCTACAAGAATAAATTGTTTAAATTTAGATTGAATTTACTGACTACATGTCAGCAAATCAACAGTATGATATAATCAGCATTCAGCCAGTTATTATAGTGTCAACTCCTTACTCATGTTACCTTTACTGCATAATTGGGGGAACATTATTCTGTACTAACTCGAGTCAAAATCAACTAATCAAACCTCTATTTATTTATTTTTTTTCACAAATCTAGTTAAGTGTATACAATGATGTTAGTCTGGATTAGTTAAACCATGTTTTAAAGAACAGGTCCTGAGCCTACATAGTAGCAGAGCCCTGTATGTTTAGTTTATTTCTCTTCATTCATTTAAGAATAACAAAGATGTAACATTGTTTAAGATTGAGGACGGGTAACGACAGTAACTGACAGTGAATCAGAGCTTGAGCTTGAGCTTTTGCTGAGTTGTTGACTCAGCAAAAATGACCTTTTCTGTTCAACTAGCACCTGTCTGTAACTAGTTATGATCCTACAGGATAAAGTAGTGGATGTGTTCTCATTAAATGTGTGTTTGTGTTACAGGGCTTAACTGGTGTGGGGACATTATTACATATAGCTATAACAGGTTTATATTTATTGGGGTTTATGAGCTTTGGTGAAACAAAGCCCTTATTGATTTGAACTCCTGAGGTTTGGAATGGGTTGATGCAGACTGACATCTGGGGGGATTCCAGGTAGGAGCCATGGTGCTGTCTATGGAACAGAAGGTCTAGAAGCCTCATTGGTGTCATCAGGTGGGCAATGGCACCCTCCTTCTCTGGTGTTTCGATGATAGGCCCACCACACCTCCAGAGGGCTCATCGGCAACACCCGGCGTCCCAGGTGTGGCCCCCTCTGCTTAACACCTTCTGTGTCACAGATACTATTGTGTGACACAGTAAATGATCAAAATCGAAACTTATTTGGCCCACTAGCCACCAGTTGCTTACTGTTTTACTTTCCATAATGACTTTCTTGTTAATTCTTCACCTACTTACTTTCCCAAAATTAAATTGCGTTTAGCATTCAATACACACGTTTGGTGGTTTTTACTTTTTTAAAAAAAGGACTCATCTCATTTAGCATTGGCAGGCTCACAATGTTCAGTCACAGTTTCGGTTGTTTTTAGAGTAAGCTAGTAGCGGCTAATGTAGCCTGGCGCTGCTAGTTTCCTGTAGAGATGAGCAGCTACAGATGTATGCTAACCTTACTTCTTTTTAACTTAAATTTGATTACTTTTCAAACTTGTAGTCTTCAAACCCAACTGACACTGACTCGAGTGGCATTTGAATCAATGTAGATACATTTTAAGACATATTTTGAAAGAATTGAACATTCCGGCTTGTTCCACCATACTGTTCTGAATGTATGTTCATCTATAACACAGCTGCTATCTTTGTAACACCTCATTCAATATTAATGACCAACTTATGTAGCTTTCATTCTATTATGTAATATCACATTAGACTTAAATGGGTCTGCATATAATTAATAATTATTAATGGTGGCCAGCTCTAAAATTAGAAAGTATAATCCTCTCTCCACCCAAACACCATGAAGGACAGAAGCTTCTCAAGTCATATCTTCTTATTATAGACATTATAATCCTCCCACAGCACAGGCACGCTGGGATAAAATGTTGTTTTTGTGACAGCAGTGAACAGATCCACCAGGCCGCGGTCCTTTGACGTGTTTTTATTAATTTCACTTTGACATCAGTACAGAGACCACATACTTTTTTTTTTTTTCAGTTTTCTTCTTTTTTTTTTCCTGCAATATCTTTCCCAAAGCTTCAAAAAATTGGAACCAAAGTCATCATAGCTAATACAAAACAGAGCTGATGTTAGTGAACAACGTCTAGATACCAGTAGTCAAAAGCAACAAGACTCGCCAGAGACAAAAAAAAAAGAAAAAGAAAAAGAAAGTAAAACGCATTCCTGCCACACACACACTCCCATACCCGATGAAAACACAGAGGAACAAACAGGGAGAAGGAGAAAAAGCAACATGCTGTGATATATTACACTCTCAAGAAAGAAGCCAACAGGGATTGGGAGAAGAAGTGATGTATGGAACCTCTGCAGCTCACACTGTAATGCAGGTCACATGACCTTTCCTGAACTTAAGTTACGATTCATTGTTACGATATGCATACGGGAAGCAAATGAGATTTTATAGCGCAACGCTTGTGGAGACAGAATGGTGCAGCTTCAAGCCAGGTGGTTGTATATTAAAGGGTTGTTTCACCCAAAACTAAAACTCTGAGCTCTGGTTGTGTCTGGCATACGGATACTTTTGGTTGCGTTTTATTCTCTGGAATTCTTAGAACTTTAGTTAAATTTGAAACTTTTGTCTCATTTTTTTAAGTTTTCACACAAAAGAAAACAGATTTCTGCCTCCAGCGCAACAGAATGGAGGTCAATGAGTTCTGTGTTTGTACTTACTGTGAACAGTTTTCCTTGGAACTACTTTCCTGAAGAAACAGTCCCTAAAAAAAAAAAAAAAACTGCTGACAGTGCGTTCTGTGTTTTATCCAGACTAATAAGGACCTTGTTTCTCAAGTTTTTTTAAATTATACTTGGTTCATCTCTGTTATATTGTGGTTGAGGCACAAATCTTAAGTCTCAAAATGTGGGGAAAAAAAATAACTAAAAAATAAATAAATAAATAAATAAAGCATCTGCATTGAGAGATAGAACCAGAGCTATGCGAGAACATTTGTGATAATGTAATTTTGGGTGAACTGACCCTTCAAACTAGTCAAACTACTGATACAAATGTGTTCCAGTAGATTGACTTCAGTAGATGCAAACAAGCTATATGCAACTTCTTCACATTAAATAAATAAACAGGATGCATAATAACACAATCAGTCTTTGCCTGATTCTCTCTCTGCACTTTGCCGTGCGTTCCTTCAGCGCCTGTGGAGCCTTTAGAGAAGCTGCTTACCTTGGTCGCAACCTGGGGGGCTAACTAGCATCTCTAACAGAAATATTGCATATTTCAGCTTTAAACACACCCAGAGTCTGAATGAGACACTGTGCATGAGGAGTCAAGCAAGACATGTGCGAGTTGATCACAGTGAGACGACACGCAGCGGAGGGCATGCATGGAGAGGAATGTTGGATCAGAGGAAACATTCAGCACACAGGCAGATGTCTGAGTAGTAGTAGTAGTTGTGTGACTGCATTGAGAGGCAATGAAAGAATGTTCTTCCACTGTTGGCCATTCAGTATTCAGGGGACATTTACTCCGTGCAATCTTACTTTAGGGCACGATGAAATGAACACTAACATACTTTCATTTCCTATTCATCCCTTCAAACAATATGGAGACATAGCAGTAGTGCTAACATATGACTATGGTTTTTACTGACTTCAAAAACACCATTGTAACAATCACAAGTAATAATCATATTAAACAAAAAAAAAACAAACAAAAAAAAAAAAAAATCAGGGTCAAGAATATGATACAGCCTATATAAAGGGTGAGAATCCGTTTCTAGCTTACACTAGATAGTTAGACATGCGCTTCATGGCAGTCAGAGAAAGAAGAACTAAGTGACAAACAGACCTCTAGAAGAACCACTCTGAAAACTGCTTCTACCTTTAACCCCAGCTACACTCGTTATTCACAGATCCCTGATTTTTTTTCGTAGCGCCATCTCATCTCTAAACACCCTCTCAGGTCGCTGTTGAGGTTTTGTATGGAGTCTCAAGTGTGCCAAAAATAATGAATAGAACTTTACAGTGCTAAATCATGACATCTTTTGAGTTCATTTTAAAAAGTGATAGAATATTAATTACATTTAAATTTGTTATTTAAATCTTTTCATCAATTTTCAAATATTTTTAAATTGTACATTTTGTTATTCCAATAACTATCAAGTCAATTCATTTGGCTCCGTTTTAAAATTCACCTCTCTTAAATTTTTGAAATTTAACAATTAAATTCCAAATGATTTAAGTTAAGTTTAAAGTTTTTAGTTGGGAAAAAAAAAAAATAAATCAAATAAAAAATTATAAAATAAAAATGATTTTAATCAAACATTATGAAACCCTTCAATTATTACAGTTGCACCCTCCACAGAGGTCAAAAGCTGACATTTTAAAAACATCCACGGCGAGCCGAGAGGGCATTTTCAGGATTTAGCAATGTGTTAACAGATCAGGGAGTGGTATCTCTTAACTTATCAAACAATCAGGAATTCATTACTCAAGAGGCCTCTGAACGACCTCCATGTTTAAAATGATGAAGCTCAGTGACAGTTAACGTAACTCTTACAATGCTGTTGTCAAGCTAGTAGGGAGTCAAAGCAGTCATCCTATAATTAATATCAATAACAGTAATAAGCAGTGATAAGAATAATCAAAATGTACAAGTGAATGCGAGACCTCAACACTTTGTGGCTTGAACAGATGACAAAAGGAGTTAGGACTGCTGTAAGAGAGGGAACTTTCCTTTGATATAAAAAGCGAGGCTAACATGTTCCATACAGCAGAGAGAGCCTGTTGTTGTCTTAAGGTGTATATACATACAGAAAACTGTTCAAAAATGCATCTGATCAAAAGACGGTGAACTAGACCAAATTATCACAGCTGGCTCAGTGTTCCAATCCTTTTATTTCAACCTGCTCATGGGCTTAAAAAATAAAAGTTCAGTGCATTGCAGAAACTTACATAAACAAGTGCCTGTAAGGTTAATGGAAACAAACTCAGTAACAGGCCAATCAGTAACAGCAAACCTATTACCAGCTTCTAAAAAAATTAACTCATATCTATCCGTACGACAGCTGTAGAGCGAGAGCAGGATAAGACTAGCCACAATGACACCCCAAAGGTTGGTTTTATTCAATTTTTTTTAAACATTTTTCTTTTTCTTGAACGTTTCCAGCTTAAATTATCAGTTTACCATCTGTTTACTGTGTGGTTTTTAAAGTACAGACATTTGCTTTTTTTTTTTGTGACACAAACAGCCATCACCCCTGAATCCCCCTCCCCCGCCTCCCGCTGTACATGAAGTAACCAGGTCATAAATTCAGTCTAGTTCACTCGACCCTGCCTCCGTTTCCCCCCTGTGGCGCATCCACAGACAGGCAGGGTCCGCTGCGGTGTTACATCACTTCCTCGCTAGCGACGCACTTCCTGTCTGCACAGGCACAGTTCTTTTCTAATGCTTTGCAAAGTTAAGCTGCGCAGTAGTTTTACATTGAATATCGAGTAGCTTAGAGATTTTCTACCTAGCAAGGTTCAGTGTAGTAGGGTTGGTGGTTGGTTGATGGAGTAGGGAGAAGTTAGACTTGGGGCAGGGAGGGGTTAACTGGAGAAGGGTAGGGGCAGGGCGGGGTAAAGGATGAGGGGGTTTAAGATGGTGATGAAGATGAGGATGATGGTGATGTGGAGTTTTCGAATGGGAGTGGAGCTGATCATTCAGTTTTGCTGCGCTTCACAGCTCCAGGAAGTTTCTCTTGCAACCTGCAGGAGGAAAAGCAAAACAGATGTTAAATACTGATCATCTGTAATTAATGCATAAAAGTTACTGATTGTAAAAGAGATGATCAACTTCTTTGCTGATGATTAGTGTCACTTACTTGGCCATTGTGGTGTTAACTTGAGTGCGTACCAGGTCGATGTACTGATCAATCTGGGTCTGCAAGGACAAAAGAGCAGATGAGACGAGTTAAGAAAAAGACATCACCTGAAAAAGGAACAAGTACATATTTGAGAACTAGTGAAACACATGTTACTACTAAGAGTGGCCCTTATATGGACTAAGTCAAAAATAACAACCATCTTCACAGTATCAAGCATGTTCTCGAGGTGTAAGGGAGTCTTGATCTTCTACTTTTTGCAGATGATGTACTACCTTTTGCCTTTACTTATTGGAAATGAGTTGAAGGAGTTCCAGCCACTGGGGGTCTTTTGTAAGAATATGGTGGATCATGAGATTGAAGGGGTTGTGTGATGTAGTGCTGGCTGTACTGCAGATGTTGTACCAGATGGTCGTGGTAATAAGGGAGCTGAGCCTAAAGGCAAAGCTCTCGATTTACTATCCATGTGCGTTCCAGACCTCACCTGATAATTGGTTTGGGGTGATGAAAGAAAGTGGCCAAAATTGGTTTCCTTTGCAGAGTGTCTAGATTTTCTCTTAATGTGCTTTAAAAGAAATGCTTGATCACTGAGCACTGTCTGGAAAGGAGCTTTGCATTGACCTGAGGCAGTTTAAACATCTGATTAGAATGCTCCATGAACACTTCACTGTGGAGGTATTCCAGGCACGTCCACCTGGGAGGAGACCCTGGGGCAGATGAGGAACTCACTGAAGGAATTCTATCAACCTTCTGGCCTCAGAACGCCTCTGGAAGCCTCAGGAGGAGCTGGAGTCAGTAGCAAGCAGAGCTTGGCGTGCGTTTACAACGACCTCAACCCACATAAGCAGCAGAAAATGGCTCATTAAACTGTAAAACCTACAGCTCAGCTCTGTATTAGTCAGGAGCTGAATGTCTGTTATCTCTATTTTCTTATGAATTCACTTTGTGTACTTATGCATATGTACATAAAAGCAAACAGTGTACTATTGAGGTTCATATTTGAATCTTAATTGAATATTTAAACATCTGTGTTCATTAGTCTAACATTAAGTCACTGATAGAAGGTTCCTAAAAGCTGCTCTATTTAGAGGAACCATAAACTGACCAATAAAACACTAAGTAAATGAAGCCTGACTCTAACAGAGGAAGAATACAATCCCCTAGACATATAAAGTTCCTATTTTGCATGTTGTGCATCATTGGGATGCCGACGGCCATCTTATCTGAGCTAACAGTGGAATGACTTCATGCTCTCAGCAGCTGGATGCTGGACAGCAACAAGAGAATTCAGTGTGTGATGCAGACTGCAGTCATCACTGAGCTCACTGCTAACTGATGGCTGCTCTAACAACTGATGTCATCGCTGCTCTCAGGGAGGGTCAGGAACTTAAGAGTCTGTCATCTGATACATTTGTCCTGTACTTGTCATGTTTGACTCTCACCTTGTTCTTCTCGTAGACCGGAGGCACGGCGAACAGGAGGATGTTAGCTGCAAGGCAAAGACACACACACAGATAAGTGTCAGGAAACCAGCATCATACTGCCTGACCAGATAAATGATTACAAATCAATGTGAGATGCACCGTTTTCTACACATACCATCATGTTGGCTAATATCATATACACATTAAAGGGGCAATGTGAAAGATAAAACCACAGATTCACATAAAGGATGAAACTTAAAACATGTCTGTGTCACACAGCTTTCACCAGCCACCAGCTGTCTGGGTGTGTCTCAGTGAAAAATGCTTATCAACTCACTCAAGCTGAGCTCAAATTATCACTGTCAAAGATGCTGAGCTAAATATTGCTGCCAGCTTTGATGTAGAGCAGATACAGCCTTATTAATCTATGTGATACATGCAAATCAGACTTGTTGTCCTTCTTCACGGTCAGCATTACCACTAAAGTCAACAAGTGGTCTGCAGAGGTGCTGGCTACGTGTTCCCAGTCTTTATGCTAAGTTAGGCTAATCAGCAGCTGGCTGTAGCTTCATATTTATCATACAGTCTTGGCAAGAATGTAAATAAGCATATATAAAAAATGTCAATCTATTCCTTTAACATTAAAAGAAAAGAGTTAAATATTCAAATGTTAACAGACATAACTCAGTAAACCATCAGACAGTACTGTTCTGTCCTAATGAGTGGTCGTCTATGTTGGGACAGTGCGGTCCATTTTGTCAGCTCTCTACGCATCACTTGGACCACTAAGACTAAATGAGCATGGTGGCCTCATTACAACCCTGCAGGGATATGATGCTCTCTTTAACTTTACACACTGCTGTTCTTCAGTAGCATTCTGTGTTAGTTTTTGTTCAACAAATCACAGTGTCAACAATCTTAACGTGGGCTGTAGAATGAGTGGAACGCCTTCGTTTTAATGCTTATACCAACCATCAGAAATGAGTCCTTCTGCAGTGTTTAATGAGTCATGCTAATAGTGCCCAACTTGGACCAAGTAGAAGATTCCATGACTTTGATAAGACTTTCTGTGAATACATTAGAGAACTTCTCTCAGCTAGATTGTGTCCTTCCTGGTTTATTAAAAGTAGCCAATTGTATTTTTTTTTTTTTTTTTTTTTAAACCTCAAATAAGTTTTATATGGAAATTTTAAAAAAGCAGCCAAAATGAATACTAAAACGGGACATTTTACAGTGTAACAATCGACTTGTCAGTGACCCTGTTTCTAAATGACCTCTCACCCAGTTTGGCATCTCTGCACTGTGATGTCTTGTTACTGATTGGCTAAACACTGATATCATAGAAAATATATACAATAAACTGATTAATAGAACTAATTAAACTGCATTCTAATGCAACAATGGTGGGAAATAATCATATATGCCCCAGCATGTCCATGTGGGCCCCATAAGGGTTACATTTGGGCTGCAATATGGGTCCCACATTGGTTTCTCTGCAGTTTCCATGGTGGCCTCACCTGTGTTTGCCCATATGGGCTTCAAGTGGGTTCTGACTTGGTTTCAAGTGGGGCCCAACTGGGTGAGTTACACATGTGGGGCCCATGTTTCTAAAAACAATATGGGTCCCATACAATTTGCCCTGTTTATGCCCATGTCTGCCTAGCCCACTTACATCTCTTATGGGGCTCATACAGTCAGCCCACATGGGCTTCACATGTGGGGCCCATTTTACTGAAACCTGCACAATTTGCCCAGTTTAAGCCCATGCCCACTCAGTCCCACGTAGCCCACATTTAACCCCCAAAACTGTCAAACTCAATTATAAATGTATGCAGAGAGCAGTAACAGGTCATTGTAAATTCAATTCACAAATAAAACTGCTATGCAAGCATGTTGATGGGTCAAACAAAGGTGAACTCTTGGTTCCCACAGGTCTTACCCAGGATCAGGATGGTGATTCCATTGAAGACGGCTCCTACGTAGGTCAACAGCCACATGACCACAGCCAGCTGGAGGGGGAACAGCAAACAAAGAAGCCATGAGAACAACACACACCACCTCACATACATCTGCTTCATCAGGGTTCAACTGGTGTCAATATACTGGAAATACTCAAAGTCCAGTGTTCAAACATCCCACAGCATGAATTCCATCAGTACACTCAGCACTCTGCTGCTCTCAATGTCTCTTTTTTTTAACACAAACACTGATTTCATTCACACATGAATCCTGAAACTCCACGTGTTGAGGAGCTGCAACATTTATTAACAGACACATTATAGTCTGTACTGTACATTTACTGCCAGACTGATAACTTCTACACTATCAACAGTTTTCCATGCAGCGACACAGAGGTTGACTCATGTTTTGGAATAGCACTGCAGAGGCTCCAAAAAACTAGTGATTTCCAAATGAATGATATTTGGTGTTATTGTTGGCACTAAATATTGTTTTGGCCTGGTACAATTATAAGTGAAACACTGGATTGTGCCCTTTGGAAGGTTGGATTTTAATGTGAAACATCTGTGTGGGAAGTGTTGAGTTGATGGTAGCGAAGCTGAAAAAACAGAAAAGTAGAAACGCCTGGAAACGACTACTGAATAAAAAGTCACTGTGGAAATGTTCATTTTAGCAAATTTACCGTGACAACAAGTGCACCTGGAAGTAGTATGAGGTTTGCATCAATGGTACATTTACAACAGAGCAGATAAGGAAAAACAAATCATGTCTCCAATATAAGCTTCAATCTTCAAATAAAAGGGCTGCTTCTCTATTTTTTTGAGAACTTCTATTTGAGAATTTACGGTAAACCTTTTATTGAAATCCAGATGTCAGACACTCACTGTTTAATACTTCTAATGTGACAGTTTGAATGGATGCTCATTTTAGAATTGAGTTCAGGTTTAAGTTTAATGTCATTTGTGCAGAATAAATTGTCCAATGAAATGTTGTTTTCCATTGACATAAGTGTTTTTTTTTATCATCCTATACATACTACATACTATTTCATCCATCCTTTATAATAATAGTATAATGATAGTCATTTTAACAATATTTTTCATTTCCAGACTCTATAGCTTTTCTTTTTTTTTTCTATAGTTTTGAAAACTAGTGTACAATTATAAATGTATGTGTGTGTATAATGAGTGTGAGAGTAGTGGAGGAGTGGTAAAGAAGAGATGGAGCGCAGGCATAGACAAAGCTGTCTTTCTCTTTTTATTCTCTCTCTGCTGTTATGTGATCGCTCCTCATGCTGACCCGCCGCTCTCAGAGTAGAATATAAGTTAGAATTATCCTCTCATGCTCTAGAAATATGGTTGTGGAGTTCAACACTGGGATCAAATCTTATCAAATGGGATGTAACTAAAACCAGCATCCACAAGTACAGATGTTTGAGCTTGTGATGCTTGATCAGCTGTTTTCTCAGGACTGTGCAGGTGTGTACAGACTCAAATTTTGGAGTTTGGAGACGTCATGTGTGTCCTTGTATATCTCTGCCTGCCTGCCTGCCTTCAATCTGAGCAGTTTTAATGAGAAATAAGCAAAAACTTTAAAAGCTAAAGCTGACTTAAAAAAGCTGACTTGTAACCTGGAGCTTTTTTTATAACTTAAACCGGCTTTGTTGAGGTTCCACTTTATTCTACAAACTGGGACATTTTGGATGTACGCTTTAACAAGGTCACAGCGGGACTGTCCTTATTTTTATGTGTTGTTTGGAAGGTCGTTGGGTTGTCTGAGGGAGAGACAATAGAGAGATGGTAATGATACTATTGATTTCCTTTCTCGCATTTGTGCACATGTATCGACTCACTGCTGTTAATAAATGAGCATCTGTCTGTCTGGAGGTTGTTGTTTTTTTCTGCACCAACCATGACAGCCAATCAGTAGTCAGGTTACATCAAGTTCCCGGAATGGGAAATGGCTAAAAGGATAAAGTTGATATGAAGTTCATATTTGACATTTGTATTTTGATCTACAAATGATGTTTTTTTTACTTGTTACATCATATTTTACGCCCACTTCACCTAGAATAACCCTTTGATTTTTATCTTACAAATGTGTTTTTTCTAACATTTTGTAATATTTTCACAAAGCTTCCTAATGACTAGAAAAGGTCAAAAGGTCATTATTTAGTTGTGAAGTCATGCCTCGTTTTTCTTTAAGATCAAATCTTCCACTCCCATGTTTCTAGGAGGAGATGTTAAAAAGATTTTTTAGTATTAAAAAAAGTCAGGAAATCTTCCCAGATGTTGGAATGGCTCTAGAGACAGATGTTTATTTCTTGTGATCTGATTGCAAGTTTTGATCTGTAGTCGTTATGTTCAGGACCAGCTGTTTTATAAATTATGATCATCCAATAACATCATCATAAGCTCTGGGGTTTATTATAATACAGATCTGAATCTGACAACAGTGTGACCGACTTCCCCTTGTGATGAGTTACTAGTGTACCAATCAGAGCTATAAAAAGTCTGGACCCAGGAGATGAGTCTTTGTGGGGCAGAGTGGGAATTAGCTTCATTAATGAGCAGACTAAATGATTGGAGTGCAGGAACAGCGTGGACGTTGACTGGACGCCGGAGCGGCTCACCTTTAGGGAGTCCACGAGGTCCTCAACCAGGAAGAGGCGGCTCATCTGCTTCAGGGCTCGGTTGATGTAGGTCAGACTGGTGTCCACGTGCTTGCGGAAGGTCTCTGGGGGGATGCTGACATCCTTATCTATCAGTGATCTGCAGAGAGAGAGAGAGAGAGATGGTGGGGGGGGGGAAGGTGAGCACAAAATGAGGCTAAGTGTGCGGGCAGAAGGTGCTGCAGATAAAAACATCCTGATCCAGCCTGTGGTGAAACAGCTTTAAAGAGGAACTCTTTCATTTATTACTGGCTTATAAAGCTGTTGATCAAGACCAGTGGCTCAACGAGTACTTTAGCAAGTCAAGACAATTCATGCTGTCACTTTCTAACATGAACTCTTGGGAAGCCCAGTGTGATATTTAGCTGCTGAAGTGGCTGAAGAATTGTTTCATAACAGAAATGTACAAAAATATTTCAACATTTGGAATGAAACTACTGAAAATACTAAAATAATCTAAGGCTCTCGTGTTTTAGAAGTTCAGTTTGTCATATTTTAGTAAGAAGCCTCCTTGTTTTATGATCTGCTGCTTTTCATTTACGGTTGACCTTCCTTCATAAATTCAGCACATGTTCCATCAGTACAACAGAGTCGTATCCTATTCACCACTGAGCTGTTCTCACTTTCCCTTTAATAGAAATACTGTTTTAATTCACTCATTCACTGCAGTCACTTCTACTATTGTTTTGTTTTTTTGTTTTATCACTGTTCAGGCTTCTGTCTATCAAACACTGTCTGCACAGATGTTTTTTTTTTTTTTTTTACATTAAAAGTCTTCCAGCAGCTGTAGGAGCTCAGTCCTACTATTTCTTCATAGGCTTTCAACTTGAAACATATGCAGGAAGTGAGTTTCTTTGACAGCAACATAACAGTCCTCTATATAGTAGATTGCATATCTTTAGGCTGTGGACTGTTGGTAAAATTTCCAGTTGTTTCCAGCTGTCATATGAAAAGATTTGATGCTTTTCTTTGTTTGATCTCTCTATAACTTGGATGTCTTTAGATTGTTGACCTTTTGGTTGGGAAATCAAGCAATCAAGACATCACATTGAGCTTGGAGAACTCGTGACAGGCATTTTGACATTTTATAGACTGAAGATGCAACAAAAGTATTGTCAAGAGACTGAATCAAAGTAATAATTACAGGGTGAAACCAGGCATCATAAACGTTCACTGGCCACTTCATTAGGTGCACCTGCTCAACTGCTCCTTAATGAAAATCACAGCTATTCAGTGCATTTAGGCATGTAGACGTGGTCAAGATGAACTGCTGTTGTTCAAACTGAGCATCAGAATGAGAAAGGAAGGCAATTTAAGTGATTTTAAACATGGCAAGGTGGGGAATTTCAGAAACTGTTGATCTACAGGCATCTTTAGGCTTTGCAGAGAATGATCCAAAGAAATAAAAAGAAAAGAAAATATCCAGTCAGTGGCAGTTCTCTGGGCAAAGAAAATGCCTTATTGATGGCTGATGTCAGATGAGAATAGCCAGACTGGTTCCAAGTAATAGAAAGATAACTGTAACTTAAATAAGCACTTGCTACAACGGAGGTATGCAGAAAAGCATCTCTTAACATAGAACATGTGGAACCTTGAAAACAGATGGCTACAGCAGCAGAACACCACACTGCCAGCCTGTCCTGTCAGCTAAGAACAGGAAACTGAGGTTACAACTGACACGCGCTGACCAAATTTGAACATTAGACGATTGGAAAAACGTCGCCTGGTCCGACGAGTCTCGATTTCTGCTGCGATATTCAGATGGTGGGGTCAGAATTTGGCGTAAACAACATGAAAGCATGCATCCGCCCTGCCAATGGTTTGGGCTGCTGGTGGTGGTGTAATAGTGTGGGTGATAGTTTCTTGGCACACTTTGGGCCTCTGGAGCATCGTTCAAAATCTCTGAGGAATGTTTCCAGCACCTTGTTGAATCTACACCACAAAATATTAAAACAGTTTTGAAGGCAAAAGGGTCCAACTCAGAACTAGCAAGGTGTACCTAATAAGTGGGCGGTGAATTCTAAATTATTTTGTTTGGAGGTGCCTTTGAAGAGGAGCTGTGCTATGAACTCTATGCAGCACTGCTCTGAGGCTTTGGCTCCACCATAAAAGTTGTGCTATAAATAAAAGCAGAAGAGACAGAGGTTATGTGAGGCTATGCCAGACCTGACCTCTAACATTCGGAAACTTAGTAGTCTTTAGAGCTGTGCATACTTCAAAGGCTTATGATGCTGAAATTGAAGGCAGTGGTTTGTTTAATGGGATGAAAACATGTGGCGGGGCACGAGTCCAACATGGCTCAGTGCACGACGGAGAGCTGGATCGCAATCAATGGTTTATACTCCTTACATCATTCTATACATGAAGCTTTTTACAGTTGAAAGCATCTGAATGAATTGTGCTTGATTCTGCTGCTGGTATGTACATGCCTCTCAGGTCATGTTTAGAAGGCAAATTAAGAGTTTCTTTCTTAAGCAAATGCCTTCAGAAAACAAACAGTACATAATGCTAATGAGGCATTAGATACGCATGAGTACACTGGCCTTATCTGTCTTCAGAATCAAACCAGATAATGCTCTGTCAAAAAGGGTGAATCAAACCCCCCGAAATACTGAGCAAGAAAAGGTCAGTTTGATGCAATGCTAGCCTTTTGAGACTTTGTCTTACTTGAAGGGGTGTCCGTCGCTGGACTTCTGCACGGCCTGGACGACGGACTTGTAGATGCGGAAGGTGATGGTGACGCAGAGCAGTGCCAGCAGCAGGTAGGAGGCCACGCTGATGAAGCTGAAGGCTGCCAGCGACAGCAGCAGCAGCATGGACACACCGAACACCAAGCCCGACTTCTTGGGGTCTCGCCAGTGGATCAGGTCCTTGACTGTAGAGAAGGTGGATACCATGATATCAGTTTATTAATGATGCTTTGTTGTGAGCCTCACCAAAAATTGGCAGTCTTTACACTTGTAATGACCTTTTATTTTAATTAAACAGAAAAAGGTGAACTACAGTCTGACAATGAGTTGAGTTGAACAACTGAATGTGTGAGGTTATAGAGCCTCTAGCCTTATAATCATTTGGATGGGTTCAATGGGGATAGTCGAAGTTTAGTTGAGTATTTTTCACCCTAACAGATAATTTAAAAGTGCTTTATATCAAAGATTCTGAAATAAAGTCTCAAAAAATAACCAACACAAACAAAAAGCTAGTCATTACTAAAGGCTGGGTAAAAAACAATGGTACATTTCATGTGATGCCCCCCACTTTGTTGCCGCTTTGTTGTCTCTTTTTATCAAAAATCTGAAATAAAGCTCTAAATCACTAATTAATTCATTCTGCTTCTACTTTGTCACTTTGTTATTGTCAAACACATATGCCAAAGTTTATCTTAAGTTAATATGAGGCTTCAGTCATCCAAATTAGTCTAAATTTGAGTGGAAAATACGATAAAGGTCTTCAAAACTTCAACCAGAGACGAGATATAAAACTGTAGTGGGGCTGTGACTCTGGCCCAGTAAACACAGAAAACATGTAGCATGAATGTCTCTCTGGCATCCTCAGCTGAGAGTAACTGAACGAGTCACACTGTTGTAGATGCTCGTTTCGTGTTTGTATGCGTGTCGTGTGAGGAGCCGTGCATGCAGAAGTGATCGCCTCTATACAAAGCGGTTATGTAATGCCGGGTTGGTAATGGGTTGGCACTCTCGAAACGCCACTCCTCCCCTCTACGTGGGGGGAAAAAGAAGGGGGTATTTAAAAAAGCCTTGTGTAAGTGCTGGAGAACACCACGTGTGTTGATGCCTGGGGGACGGTTCAGGCCTCAGTGCTGCGGCCAGTTTAATTGGAACGTTATAGACGGTCACATATCATGGGGAAATGAAAAACAGCTACAGAGAACTGTGTTTTTCTCCTTTGCATTAGAACACAGCCACAATTGTACAAATTTAATTAAAAATGTTCCCCAGTGAAAAACTTGCCAGGTTTTAGCAACACCCACATGGAATGTTAGGGGTGGAGGGGGGGCTAACCAGACCTTTACTCTGTAGGTACTTTGTTTGAACAGTAGTCCAACTAACCCCGCTTTCCTGACATATACAATATGTGCTCAAACACTCAATAGTCATGTTTTAGTGCTGCCTCACTGTAAATTTAGAAATATAGACATAAACATCATCTGACTCCTTAGCATCTCAGAAATAGTCACACTAGTTTTTATACGTTTTACAAACACTGAAAGGTTGAATATGTGGATGAATAAGAGAAACATTTCTCAACTGTGATGGACTATCAGAAACAAAACAGTTGAGTATGCTGATCACTATATAGATTTTAAACTGATGATATAAAAAGACCCCAAAACACAACTAATGGTTAAAAAAATTGAATTAGTTTCCCCTTTATTTATTTCACATGTTCTAGTGTTGCCATGTTTTACATGATATCTTAAACCACTACATGGCTTGTTAATTTCCTTTACAATGTAGCAGTTGTTGTTTAACAAGGAATAATAATTCTCATCATGTTAGGGGCTGAACCTGTTTACGAGGATCAGAGGGAGGCAGCAGCACAGCTGTGGGGCTCAGATGGAAACAGAGAGAGCTCTTTTGTTCCTGATTCTGTCTGCTGAGCCAACAATGACTATGTGATAACCTCATAACTCCAGTATGGTAACGTTTCCACGCATCAGCTTACAAAAGCGACTGAATGACATTAAACTTGCTGCTGGCTAACGGGGGTAACAAAGTTGGCTTCTTCAGACGTATAATATAATGTTGTGATCAGATGGTAACAATGACCGGGGTTTCCTCACCCCGCACTGCAGGGGTGTGTGTTTCATCCCAGCATGCTTTGCTGTCGGTACCCACAAGGAGGCAGCTGGAGCTTGACGGTCCTCGTTTATTATCTCTCTCCCTCTGTGTGTGTGTGTGTGTGTGTGTGTCTCGCCCTCGCTCTACTCTGCTGAGGCGCAGTGCCCTGCTTTCACTGTGCAGCTCTTAAAGCTACAGGACCGCAGCACTGAGAGCAACAACAGTTTCTCTACTCTAAACTATTCTAATTTTTAAAGTATAACATGTTCCACTTACTTTACTTACTTTAATGGCTATGTCACCTTGACTCTATTGCATATTATTTTAAGGAACTGCACCAGGAGAACAAGAGTGAGACTGCTGCTACACTTTACCTGCTCCAACATAAATTACATCATCTGCTCTACAAAAATCCATTTGCTCCAGTAAAGTTTCAGATATTTAAAAAGGTCTCTGCCATGAATTAGATCCACACAATTTACAGCAAATGCTAAAACTTGATCTAACTGCCTGGAATGACTGTCAATAAATCCATTTGCATACACAGTGCTGCTGCTGATCTAATCTAAGCCATCTGCTATTGTGTCACAAACTGGGCACACAGGGGAAAAAGACAGGCAACTGGGAGCAATCATTTTGTACATGATCATATCCAATCCTATCAGTGAGCATTCAGGGGCCGATGTAGCCTATGACCTCGAAGCTGGTCTACAGTAAACACACCATTATCAGAATGAACACATTAGTCAAATAGTAACCGGTCACTGTTTCACTTGTCTGGTGAAATGAAGTAAATAAAAGCAGGCCTTGTAGTTCTGTAATCACCTTTTTTTCACTTTTTTTAGTCAATCAGCCTCCAGTAGCATAAAAACACACAGATCTGTATAATATTTCAGTATTGAAGCAATTCTAATTATTTGTATGTGACCAATGGAACACATGGCTACATGTATCTGAAAGGTGTTGCCTGTAATGATGAGCCCACATGAATAACCAGCCAACTCTGGATTTCCCTTCAACTCTACAAAGATCATATTTTGGTCTTTACATCCCACAACTTTACTGTTTCCGTTCAGTGTCATCATTCTAGCTTAGTTTTTAAGAGAGGCAAAGACCCACTGTGCTCTACCTGTCCAGCACCAAACAGCAGGCAGATACAGTTAGAGACTGGTTAGTGGAGCTAAAAAAGACGTATGTTTCTCAGGAGTTGGTGGAGACCAAACCAGAGCTAATTGGACTTAAATTCATCATGTGGACAAACGTGACTGCAAATGTCAACTGTAAAATTCTGACATCTTATCCAGCCATCATGCCTCATTAACTTTAAAGTCATTTTCCTGAGTAAATACATGTCTTTATTAATTTAAACATCAATAAAAAAATAAGGCAATGATTAGATTTAATTGGACACAAACCATTTACCGGCTGATCCAAACTTCATTATCTGAATGGGTTAAAAAATAAGTAAGAAAAGAACACTAACAACCCTGTTTGGGTAGCGCTCACACTGAAAGCTGTCTAACTACTATGTGTTTCAATTGAGTAATTAGCAATGAGATTATTTTAAGTAACAAGTCAGTATGCAAGTTCAAACCCTGCTCTATTTTTAATGACCCTATTTCACAGCCTGACTAAAAATGAGATGATAACCCTGACAAACAAGACAGAGGTCTGTATTAGACAGCGTTATAGGGAATCAGATACCAAACACTGACACGAGTTCAGTTTGATTCAAGTATTGACATGACAACTTTAACAGCATTCACAAAGGATTAACTCCAATCTGAAAACAAACGGACTGCTTGACTTCAACTAATCTTTCAAGCCCTGACAGAAAGTTTGCTATTACCAATGTATCATACAGAAATGTACAGAACTACTTTTTGTTTCTGCTATGTGGGTTTAAAGACAAATTACTTTCCTTTTTTTTTTTTTTTTAAAGGGGGGATATTTGGCCAAAATCTGGTAGGGCAATGCAGTCTAGCATACCCAGCATGACAAGTCACACCCACAGAAACTAACTCACCTACGTAGCACAGTACATCCCGCCTAATAACCTACTGTGTTGTGGAGCAGCACTGCAGAGAAGCTACGAAAATAGCACAAGCTCATAGCTAGAGGGGGAGGATTCACCGGCGCAGCTTCCTCTACAGCACACAACACAAAACAGCTGCTTTTTCTACACAAACTCATTAATATCACAATTAGAAAACAATTACATGCGTTGCTAACAAGCTTCACAGAACAATGAAAGGCGTTTGCTTTAAAATGCAAGAAAAACTAACATTTGATTTATGCCTCTTCTGCACACTTTCCCTTAGTTTCTGGTTCAACATTGTTCTCAGCTGTGCCAACTCTAGGTCAAAGTCCGCAACACATGTAGACTCACCAGTGCATGCGTTAGGATTACTGTCTGCATACCAGCCTCTGTGCATGTGAGTGTGGAATGGATATCGTGTTTGCAGAAGAGGGGAGAGTGCAGCAGAACTGGCTGCTGTAACTCCTGCAAAATAATACCTTCTAGTACTTTGCCCTTGCTCAGGTCAACTTTTAACAAAAATAGTATACATAGCAATTATCCTACTAAGCTATGATGGAGATGGAAAAAACAAAACCGTCTAGTTTGGAGCTGGTCTCCTTTCCAAGAGAGGAAAAAGGACAGTGTCTGGATGAAGAGAGGAGGACTATATCGGTGAGGACTGACAGTCCTAACAGCAAACTAATTTCCCAAGATGGCATCTTGCCTGAAACCCAAGAACAAATCACTAAACCTAAATTATAGGCACCTAGGTGGCCTCTAGATACGAAATTAATCTTGCATCACTTTGTTTTTTGTCTCATGCCTTATCATCATGTCATAGCCATTTCCAAGTGTGCTGTGGAAAAGTGGCATCACGGCAGAAACCTGACACTGGGGATTGACTGTACTGTGTGACTTCCAAGGTGCTTGCAAGCCAACACTTGGGCGCCATATTAAAACCCCTAGCTACTTTGTCAGTGGACCAAGCCTAGCTGTATAAGGACAGAGGGCAGAACAGGGTCAGAAGCTCAAATGAGGTGGGGATCACTAGACCATATGCAGTGTGAGTGCCCGCATAGCACAATACATTATTGTTGAGCTCTTGTAATCTCTGTGACGACTGCAGTCTTTACATCTTTAACATACTGTCATTTCTGTGGACTGTAGTTCTATGGAGGTCTATGTTTAAAAAAAATGCATGTATTACAAATGTACACTTGTAACTAAGGGTGGGCAATGTCAGATAATGTCATCATTATCCCTACTTTGAAATGGGATTTAGCATTATTTAAAAAAGCCTGGACACTAAGGTGCATCGCTCCCAGGTGAGCTGTTGCTTGGTATTACTTTAATGCGTCAGGCATTTCCACATCTGCACTTATTACCTAATTTCTCTTTGACATTTAAGACTGCACATGTGCAATCATGCTGTAATAGCTTTCTTTGCACTAGCTACTACGGGTGTGTTAGAGCATGCCAGATGATAACGCAAGAAAATAATGCAATAGAATACTCAAATAGAACTAAGCTCTAAATGGTTTGATTTGGCGTAATCTGCAAGTCTTAAAGGGGCTTTTCACAATGCCTTCCAGTGTCGCCATTTAGAACAGGTATAAACACATTTGCTTTTAGATGTGGTGCAAGCTAGTTTATTTGAAACACCCTTTATGCTTTTCTGGTATAGTGACTATTTTTCAGTAAGCACTAAAACGGTCTATGGAAACTGACGAGCACCACATGCCCTTTTTTTTTTGCTGAAACGGGTTTCCTATACATGTAAAGGTTATGTGAAAACAGATTAACTTTGAAAAGGATCAAGCAGGAACAAGGTGCAAGTGAGAAAAGGGGGTTCTGTTGAGGTGACTGTGTGAGGTTAGCAGGCCTACTGCTCAGAAAAAAGAAGTGTTACCTGATAAGTGGGTTAGTATTGCTGTCAAGACATGCTCAGCGAGGTGATAGGCCTCAGCCACCCATTCATCGATAGCTTCTACCTCTTTGGAATATGTGCTGTCTGACACAAGGTTGCTTTGAGAACATGGAGCGTTAGCAACTGAGGTAACGGAAGACTGCTGTATAGATGTAGCTTTGTCCTGGTCGGGAACCTTAGACTGGAGAACCACCACTTCTTCTTCCTCCTCTTGACTGCTGCCCAGCTCTTTGAGAGCATTGATCGTAAGCTGTTCTTGTTCAAGATCCATCACCATGGTTGGAGGGGACTGGGAAGGAGGAAAACCTGTTTTGTTGGGCTTATTGTTAGTGGGAACACCTTCGAGCGCATTGTCAGGTTGTTCAGCCTCCCTCGATTTCATGCACTCTCTCATGAAATCCACAAAGCTATCTGTGGGCTCAGACACTGAACTATCCTGGTCAATGCTTTCTGGTCTGCTAGTTGTATCAGGTGCTTTAGAGTCCGGCTCAACCTTTGAGACAATTTTCTGTGCTGGGAGTGAGTTACCATCTGTTATGCTATCTGTAACAATGTCAGTGGTCGTTTTACTGTCAAAGTCTGTCTCCTTGATGCTGTCAAATGATTCACTTGGGAAAGAATACGGGTTTTGGGGATATTCTCTTGAAGACTGCTGACCAACTGGCTTGGGAAAGGTTTCGTCTTCATTCAGGGAAGCAAGGTCATCCGGATTTTGACTCTTGTCTTCAACAACGCCTTCATTCAGTGTTTCCATACAGGTTTGAGAGGAATCAGAAAGAAACTGCTCCTTAGCAGATTTTACCCCTTTGTCATCAATGTCATCCAGGGGAGAGGATGGATCGTAATCATAATCAAATGACTGTCTGTCATATATATCATCTTGCATGAAGCTGGTTTTAGAAAGCGTAACTGTTTCAATAGGAGCCTCTTTCTCAACTGTGTTGTCTGTGTAATGAGTTGGGTCCTGGGCAGTAAGATCAGTCTTGCAAGGTTTAACCAGCATTTCTTGTGCTTCATCTGACCACTCGTCATCATTGTCTGGGAAATCCACTTCTTCATTTGTGACTTTAGAAGAGGAGGGATCGTTTAATTTAGAGGAAGTGGTAGTGGTCTGTGATGTTTCAGGTTGTGCTTGGTTAACATCAAACCCGGACTCCTCAAGTTTTGATGCTGATGCCTCAAGGACTTTTTCAGGACAAGATTGAAGGATCTCGTGTTTGGGAGAGTACTCCGCATCAGACTCTACCGGCGAAGATGGAGGAGAGTATCCTTCCATGAATTCAGTTTCTAAGGGGCGTTTCTTGGGTGGTTCATAATTATTGTCCTGTGGTTCTGGTTCTGGGGTTTTTGGAGGCTCTTTGGTTGGATCTTTTACAACCTCATAATCCTCATCTTCCTCTGCTTCAAGCTCCATTTCCATCTCCTCATCACTGTAATTCGGCTCATCGGTTTCAATGACATTGATTGTTGGAACCTGCATTAGCTTTCTTTCAGTCCTTGCAGGTGGGGTTTCCTTTTCGTCAGTGGGAAGTGCGGGAGTTGAGGAGGCAGGAGTAGTGGTGGGATCATTGGAAACTGCAGGATCAGGGGAAGCAGGGGGGACAGAATCAGGGAGAGTGACACTGTCTTCAATGACAGTATTGTCCGATTCGCCTGAGCTGTCCACTTCACTGGCCTCTGGGGGGTCCAGATCTCCAGGCCAAGTGGTCTTTTTGTCATCCAAAACATTTTGTTTAGCATCAGTGCCAACTGGTGGGGAGGCAGGAGGAGATGGGGAACCAAAGCCTGCAGGAGGTGCAGGTGAAGCTGGAAGCACTGAATCAAGATTTGATGGAGCTTGGGCACCTGATTTTTCCTGCTGATCCCACATGTAGGCTGTTGGCAAAAAGCTAAGGTCAAACTCTGATTCCTCCTCAACACTTGGCTGTTTCTGTGCTTCTGAGAGATCATCCTTCACTTTTGGAGCTTCAGTGGGAGAATCCATGAAAGCATCAGGAACACCAGCAAAGGCTGCAGGAGCATCAGGTATAACTATATCAGTCTCCTTTTCCTCCTTTGGTGTCACATTTTCTGAAGGCATGGTGCCCTTAATTAAATCTGCAGCATCAAAATCCGGCACCGGTGGTAAATGAGCCTTCATCCACTCTTCTGTTTCTTCAAATTCATGTCCTTGTCTTAAATCTCCAAGAACTTCAAATGGGGATTCTGGTGACTCCTGATCAGCAGAACCTGCTTTTTTCTGGACAATTGGTGCATTTTTCTCAGTAGGAGACTTTTGGGTCTCAGTGGGAGACTTTTGGGTCTCAGTGGGAGATTTCTCATGGTGGCGGTCTCTGAAGTGAGAGAAACCTCCATCGCTTCTGAAATCAGGTTCTTTCTTTTTGGCAGCGAGAGCTTCCAGTGCTTTTATGCGCTCTGAAACAGGAGATGTCTTTATCGGTGAATCTGGTTGTCCATCTGACGGCCCTGCTTCACTGCCATAATTACCAGGGGAGAATGAGCCTGGTTGAGAAGGAAAGCGAAGTGATGTCGCTACACCTTCACAGGGCTTGTCGGAGCCCAGTGTCACCGTTTTGTCTGTAACGCCATGCATGAAGAACAACATCAAAGAGGAAAAAGGAGGGGAGGTCATATAAATCAGAGACACTCAACTCCCATGCACTTCTAACATTATTTAGCGAGGCCTTAATGCTGCAGCCCAAGCGTTCATGCATTGCATCATGGAAATGTAAGGAAGATTCATACAGTCGATGGGATCTTCACTTTTCACATGCTGCTCTTTGTGGAGCAGTAGGTATACTCCACAAAGTTGCAGCACTCAGTATGGTAACTTATATTATCTGAATGATCAAATGAAGCAGCAAAAGAAATAAGATTTTGCTGACTGAAACTTGTAAATAACCATGACTGGTCAGTTGCAACCTCTTTATATTGTCTATGACATTTAATACAAGCAATTTATTTTTGATCGTGCTTATTTGATTGCTTGTGTTTCAACAGTACTGAAAGTTTAAGAAGTCACTATTACTTTTCTAAAGGTTTTGATTTCGCAGTTATTCCCTGTCCGTACCTGCAGCTAAAATAAATATGGTAATTGTGCATAGCTGTGAGTGTTATGTTTGATTTTCCCATTAGTTTTTTCCAAAACCCCAGAATTGCGATACAAGTCACTCAAACATGCAAGTGTCTCTACCATTCGCCTCTTAGTTTCCTGTAATCTGAGGCATGATTAGAATTTGTTTTGTTATGTGAAGGTCTTATCTTTCGCCATTTTCTAGGAAACTGATTACATAACAGCTATCTGTACATCAGTCCACAAGTGGCAATCACTCATTCTACTACCTTCAATGTAAAAGCCCACATCAGTTTTACAGAAAACAAACGACTCAATCAGAGAGGCTGAAAAACTGCTCACATCAAGTAATCATCTTCATTAAAGATTCTTGCGCTGACTCTGTAATTTCCCAGCTTGGGATCAATAAAGTATATCTATCTATATTAGGATACCTTCAACACCCTGGAATAATACACAACTAGAGTAACAAACAGGGATGAGATATAAAGACAATCTCAGAAACAAGCCAGGTCAAGACCACAGAGATAAAGCCTGCCTGTACTTACTCCCTAAGGTTTCTCAACTAATTTTAAACAATTAGTAAAAAAAGATTGAAAATTCTACCTAGTCACCGATATGTGTTACAAATACCAAAATGATGTCATTACCAGGAAGTCCAAGGTACAGCACTCATCTGTGTGGTAAATTGGCGTAGAGGCCACATGCTACAATCAGAACTGCAGGTAACAAGCACAATTTCCTGAGCATTACACTCATTCAGAACAAGTAGGTTCAATATATGGACACATAAGAGTTCATCCACAAGTCATCATGAAATAGATGGTGCTCGAAGTGGTGTGATAGTAAGAAATCCCAGTGGTAATTGCCAAACTAGCTAGTGCCAGTGGGACAACACCCCAGCCAGTCGTGAACATGCTAGTGCTTTCCATTTATGAGCCAGCTAGCTTGGAAATCTATAACCTCATAAGTCTATACAGTTTATTTAAGAGTTAGGGGTAACTGCACTAATGACTTCCGTTTCCTGTCTGTAAAACATTTCTCTTCTGTGGAGCAGTTTTACTATGACAGAGCAGATTGATAAAAGAGGTTTCTGTTTTGGACTCTACATTCACTCAATGATCAACACTGAAGACACAAAGTTCAGAACATAACGCCACAGATTCACAGTCGTAGTTTGCCATTGGGGGTGGATAAACTAACAAGCAACTCCACTGAACCAAACTGATTTCATGATGTAATTTTGCCATTTTAAATGCCGCTGTAACAGATCTGCATTGCAAGATCCCTTGTAACCCACACACAAAAATCTGAATTCACTGTCTATTAATTTAATATTTATTATATATCTCATTCTATTCATCGATCAAAAAAAGTGTGGACAGCTAATATCTGCCAATCAAACTTCTGTGCTTCCTTGTACAACACAAAATTGTAATTAAACTTAAAATTGCTATGCTAGAAAATGCTATAATAATACTGCAAGCTTTCTGGTTCTGCTGAAAGAAAAACTACTTCTCCATTAGGTTGTGTTAACTGCCGATTACAACAACATATATATTATGCGACACTCTGATACCAAAAGGGTGAAAGAAAATGCCAAGAGTTAGATAATACTGCCGTCTCTGTATAGTTCATAACTACGTCCACTATGATGGCAGGGCCCCCCTTCCAGGGCCATGTGGCCTCTGGCTATCCTGGATGCCACAGAGTTCCAAAGATATTCCAAGCAACTGTTCCAACAATCACATGATCCCTTTCAACTTCGATGATCTCCCATGTCATTTCCAACACCCAGCGTCAAGCCGTCATGACAGGGAATTGGCAGCTATATTAGGAGTTGATCATCAGCTGCTCAGCTCAACCTGTGCATGCTCCACCTTTTTGACTCTGACTTTACTTTAACCTAGAAAGTACTATTTATAACTTGACTGGTTTTGTCCAAGGATCAGATTTTTCCTAATTCATGTTAACCATGCAACTATCCACTCCCCTGCCACTGTATAGACACAGACTTTTCCACTGGTGTCCAACTGACTGGTTCACTTTGTCTTGGATAGGACTGTCACCTCCCCTGCACCACAATACAATGCCTTGTTCAAACTAGGCCACATGAATGGACTTTCCATCTCGCCAACAGTGTTGTAGTCCTTTGGCTCCGTACTTGTAAACAAATTCCCAAACAGCTAGTGCTCTGAGAATACGATCAGGGATGTTTATTAGAGCCGAGATACTTGACTAGAAGCTAGACTACTTCCAATGGGACTATAATTCAGGAGTAGCTTTATGTACATGGTTGAGATAAAGCTGTCAACAACTTTGCTTCGTGATTAGTCACCAATCGTGGGACATCTGCCAAATAAGGCCTCAGTTGCCTTGCACAGTCTCGTTTATGTAATCTGCTCTCTGCAGGAGTTGTGATTATTTATGTGGCTTGGGTATCAACAGTATGTTATCCAGTTACCTCTTTCTTCTCTCAACATACATACATACATAAAGTAATCTTTTCTGCCTTTTTAATTATTTTGCTTAAAAGATGACCTTTGGAGTTGGATGTGATGTTGGACACTTGCTGAGCCACATCCATTCATTGATTAAGCCAGTTGAATGCTCAGAAAAAGCCATTAAGTGGACCCTGAACTGAGATTATTTAGTCACAATCCAATACTGACTACAAAAAAATAAGATAGGAACTATTTTAGTTTAGTGTATTGTAATCTCAGGTATTGATCTAGTGGGAAAACATAAAGCATAAGCCAAGTCAGTATCTTTGCTGAGGAGACGATGAGTCAGTAAGAGTTCAAATTCCACAGGGTGTAGTAATGTCCTGTCATACCTCACTTGGAGTGTGTAATGGTAACGTGTGACTAAGAATACTTGTGTGGCTCATGTTATCATCTACCCTCATCTATAGCTGTCCTAATATAAACCCTACTGTCACAGGACTGGCTACCATTGTTTCACACAAGTATAGACTTCTAAACGATTCTAACATCAAAAATCACAGCTCAAAAAGAAGTTGAAAATAAAGAAGCAAAAATTGGTCAAAGAAAACCTACTTTTTTTAATGCTCAAGCAAAGATGTGAGACATGCACAAAGCTTATAAAGCCATAAGCAGATAGTGGGGTGGTGTGGAGGGCGAGTGAGCAGCCACAGGCGATGGCAGGCCCAGGCCACTGGGCAGTGGATGATATCTCCAGTGCCACTCTTCCTCCGGGGGCCCAGTTGCTACTGGGACTGAGGGGGAGCTCGGATGCTAGGGCAGAAGGAAGGTAGGACCACCCCCCCGGGACGCCAACCTGATCCATTTTTAGGTTTCTGCTCTTGCGCGCACAATGTGAACTTGAACTTCTCCGCTTTCTTAAAATAAAGTGGCAATCTTGGGATTATCTTGAACCTACAGTGAGTGCTGCTGACCTAAATAATGCTAGCGAGCAGGCAGTAAAGACTGAAATGGATCAGATTGCCAGCAGCTGCAGAGGCAAGATGTTACACGTCTAATTCTTGGTGTCTGAAAAAGACTGATGATTTACACCAATCTGATCAATCGCCTCAGGCAACTGAAGCACGTCAGTCTTTATACCAGGTGTTTAAATATCTGTGCAAGTGCTGCAGCTTTCACTATCGGCATGCATATATACCTTTCCTACAGCCCTAACAATAAACTAATGAGGAAACCTGTCAACATGTGAAGTTGGCGATCTACGGCATGAGCTAGAAAGGGTTGATCTCAAGTGGAGGCAGGGGTTGGGGTTGGTGAAGAAAATGACAGATGCCATATGTCATTAAAAACAGGAGGAGCTGTGCTGCCCGGCTAACTTACAATTAGTGCAGTGAGTGAGGGTCAGCAGTTGAAAACAGATAGGGGATAGCATGACACGGTTTTAAAGGAAGAGGGGGCGGGTGAAGACCGGTTGAGCTAGGGGGTTAAGAGTTGGAGTTCATTATGTTGTTGGTTTCTCTGCAGGTTCGTTTCTATTTTTATTGGACTCTGACGAGCAGGAGAGGGGCACCAGAAAGAGGAGATGAAGAGAGCAGAACAGCAGCAGGCCAGCGAGAGAGTACAGGACAGAGAAGGAGAGAGAGCAGGCGAGCAGCGTAAGAGAACCATACACTTGCCTTGAGGAGACTGAATGAGAGATACAGGCGAAGAGAAAGGAAAGGAATCTGAAAAAATGAAAAAAAGGACAGAAAAATGATCATCCTAGAAGAAAAAAGTAGGAAAAAAAGAACTCCTAATCCACTGCACCCATTCAAGTAAAGGCATTGAAATCAAGAGAGAAGAGTTAACTTATCCAGCCTTAAATACTCTACATGATACAAAAACACTACTTCAAATAATAACCATAAATACTCATGTTTACACCAGATGTCCCATGCATTTGCTCTTTATGTTCACTCCAATAAACCTAGAGTCACTTTAACACATGCACTTATATTAGCTATGCAGGCATGACCGAGACAGAAAACAGACAATGTACTATAACAAGCGTCAACAGCACTTCTGATTTTGCTTCGGTGTTGCCATAAGCAAACAGAAGTGGGTCCCACAAGATAACCACAACCAAGATCACCATTTCTTTAACTTCTATGGTATTTTCTCATGTTAAGATACCAGCATGCTTTATTTCTAACCGTTTGTGGGCAGCTGTTTTGTTACAATGAAGGAAAATCTTAATGTTACAGCTTATAACGATACTTTAAACAACAGTGCACTACCAACATTGAGGAAACAGTCTCTGGTTGTTTCTTTCCTGTTTCGACACATCAATGCCCTCATGCACAAAGCCAGATCCTTGATGAAATGCTTTCTCAGGTTTGATGTGGAGGAACTTGACTAGCCTGCTCCGAGTCCTTCAGACTTCACATTAACAGCTAAGAGACTATTCATGTCACATTGTCTAAACAAGTAGTGTCCTCCATTCCTCACTGTGTACGTCCTGAGTGGAGACTGTAGAAGAATTAAATATAATAACTCTGTCCCCAACCATAATGACAGTCTGTGTTTTTATACAAGTGTACCTCCCACTCTCCAATCCCACCCCCTGCCCCCCCTTACATTATTATACTATTATATTATCATTATATCAGTGGTATAAAATTATCTTCAAATGACAATAATATCATTTATCGCGATTATTTCTGAGACAATATATCGTCCAATAAAAGTAGTTATTGTGACAGGCCTATCCCACATTAGTGTTGGACCTCAAATTCTTGCAAAGCTAACATCACTGGAAAGCCTGAAACCACCAGACTGGGAGGCTGTTACAGCAGCAGATCAATGAACATTGTGTTGCATTCAAATGTTTTACTATCAAATATGTGTGGAATGTTCAGGTGTCTGCATACTTGGCTTGACTGTCCATTTCATTCTGGTCACATGGTATAACCATTTCTGCCTCACTCGTGAAATGCATGTGCATGTATGGGGAACATGACATCTTCCATTCTGAATACCGTCTCCATCTGGATGAAGAGGAAGTTGTTAGGTGTCCGTTGTCATCAGATGGGTTGGGGATACCGTAAGAGAAATTCCTGGAGTGGTGAGTACGGATTGAAGGTGTGTGTGTGTTTTAGGTTTAGTCAGGGAGGTGTGGCGCCTCCCTTCAGTCCAGCTCAGCAGAGTGTGTACAGGCTGGGCAGGTTGGGGTTTGGTGTGCCCTTGCCTTGCAGCATTCCTGCTCTCAGATTCACACGGCTGTTACCTGCTCGACACGCCTTCACTTTTTAGTCCACAGTGCAAGCTCGAAATCTTGTGTTTACGAAACTCGAAATCTTGACCTTTCTGTAAAATGTCACACTAACGTTAACTTGCGGAAATGAGACATACATGCAACGACATGGATTGACTTGAGAATGTATGACAGAAGAAAGCTAAATATGAATTTGAATAAGAAGTGGAGAAACACATTAGAAACAGGAAGAAATGTAGGACTACTCAGCCAGAGTGGAGAATAGAACAGATGTTAGATTGTTCAGTGTTACTAAACATTTCAAGGGACAGGGGGTTTTGAACTTACACACATTATTATATTATCACCTAATAAAGCTGTTATTGGAAAGATATTAGCCTATTCATACTGGAGTCATGTTACATACCCCATCTGAGTCTAACTCTGTTTTAGTACTCCAACAACTCCTGAAGCTGCTGAATGCTTCACTGTGTTCACCAGCTAGTCACTAACTTTCTCTGTCGGTGGCTATTGCTGAGTAAGTAGAGTTCAGACAGCTGACTGATAAGAGTGAAGGGCTGGAAAAGCAAAAGTATGAGCTGAACAGGTTAAAAGGCTAGAGGGCCTGCAGAGGAGTGATAATCCTGTGTTGGTTCAACAACAACAAACATCTTATTTAAATAGGGATTGGAGCAGCTTTAAAAAATGCTTTTACACAGTCAGAAATTGGCTGTAGAATGGGTTTGGTTGGCAATGCTCCAAATCAGCCATTGGTGGATCAGTCAAACAGTGCGATTTAGGATCACCACTTTCAATAGACATCTCAAGATTTTACTCGTTTAATGATTGTCAACTTTAGTGTCAGACAGCCTAAAAATCAGTGTAAAGGCGTCTTAACTGTGGATATGGTCATTTTGGGTGAGGAACATCTGGGACAAAGGTTAGACTTGGGGATGGGATGATTAAAAAAAAATTAAACATTTCCAATTCAAATCAATCTTCATTTGGATGATCTGATATCAATTCCTTAAATCCAAGAGAAGGATCTTTAATATAAGCCTTTTCCTATGGATGTGTGAAGCTTTGACCCTGTTAGTCTTGCATGGCCGACCTTTGGAGATCCCGACCATGTGACAGTCTAGTGATCCTCAGCTGAATCATAAAAACATGGTGGGAGCTGCTGTGAGACTTTCAACATCCTACTCCTTGCTAAATTTACCAGTTAATATTTGACTGCAGACTACTCTGAATGTAAGGACGCAACACACATCTGCACTGGAAGATATTAAAAGGTATCTCCTGCACTGTGGACAGTAGTGCACTTCTTGCAGCGTGGGTAGGAGTAAGATTAGCCATAGGTCTGTAGAGGCAGCAGTAGGAGGAGGAGGAGGAGGGGGAGGAGGAGGGGTCAGCGACCTCACCAGCTGATCAGCGTTCAACGTCAAAACACTGGCTCCTCAGTAGCAGCAGACATTACACCAGGATACTTTTTGTTGTTATTCTCATCCATCTCTGGCTGCTCTAAACATATGTTAGGTCAACATTATTAGCAAGTACTTTGTTCACTAAAAGAAATTAACCAGGTTGACTAAAAGTAACAACACATGTATTGTCTCTGCACTAAATAAAGAACCTCTCCTATTTTTATCTGCTCACTCAAAACTTGCAGAGACTGTAGAGTTGCACCATGTTGTGTTGACTGCTGTAATGTGTTGGTCATGTTAGATAAAAGGTACATTAATGGAACTGCTTTGGGGTTCACTCTTAAAAGTAAATATCAAAAAATGTTTAATAATGCACCAGGTCAGAGGCTTTTTGTATAACTGACATTATTCTGCATTTGTTTTCTGAGAATTCCTTTCATATCCAAGCAAAACTGGAATATTCCTAACTGAATCTATACTGAATCAGGACCCTGTGAATTGGAATTGAAACAAGGAGTCAGTGGTGATATCCTGCTCTAGGTAGACTGTCTTCATGCAGTCACCATCTACATTCTAAACACAGTTCCTTTGGGTTAAATCTGTCACTGGCAGACATGAATTGGAAGCCAGCTTTTGCCACGGTTGCCCTGAGGCTCATCACTTAGTCGGAACTGATTGTCTTCTACCGTGCCTGCCATTCCTGCCATGGTGCTGCAGCTATCCTACACCCTCTAACCCCCGAGGGCTATTTCATTGCCGCTGTGACCTCGGTGATATGGTCCAGTCCAGCAGGGAGGAAGGAGAAGGCATCTTGGCAAGCCGAGTGGAGAAAAACGGAGAGAAAGAGAGAGAGAGAGCGAGGGAGGGAAAGAACTCCATGTTCTTTGAAGCTTTGCTTGCGTGCTTCATTTTCAAGTGTTTCACAGGGAGCACCTATATTCAACAATGGATCAGAAGCACTTAAATTTACTGAAATATGACTTCATGAAACAACACTGGGTGAGAATGATAAGAGAGTGAGCACAAGAATGTAGAAGGAAAAAAAAGCTGCTTGTCACTTTTTTTTTTTTGCTGATGGGGGGGAAAAAAAGAGTAACTATGTTCAGAATACTACTAACTTAAGTAACTGGATCCCTCCAAATGAGAGAGTGTTATGTAATGCCACCAAACATTAAAAGAACATGCTTCTTCTGTTTTCTAAAGGCTATGAAAATACTGACATTCAGTGAAAAGTCATAGATCTAAACTAAAAGGTAGAGTTTGGTGCCTGCAGTCATTTAAAGGTTAGAACATTCCTATAAGAACATATGAGCACAGAGGCAGGACTGCTCCAACTATCTTATCTCATTTAAAAAAGAAAACACTTTAAACTGTTTTCCCTGCGTGTGAGATTAAACAGAGGATTACAGAAATGGATCCCGAGTCTAATTTCCCTCTGATTATCGGATGCGAGAGCAGTTTGAGAAATTAGGTCCTCCGTTTTTGAAGTGTGCCACTTCCTCTGTGGCTACTGTCACTCATCAGTGAGCGAGTCGAGTGAAATGGGCTCAGCTGCAGACAGAAGCTGGAGAATGCTGGCCGTGACATTTAAGTATAGAACGCAATAAACATACTTACACTACAATAAGAGCTGGGCGATATAAATACAAGAACTACAATGATATACTTTGATGTCAGTCATGTGGTAGAATTTCAGGGATGTCATCAAGACCAGTATGACAAATAATGGATGCTAATACAGGCTGGTGTTAAAATTACACTCAATCTAATTGTTCATATGATAAATTCACATATTGTACATTTCCACTGTATTAATCCCATCAGTCATACTCACCACTCTAACGCTCTCACCTTCTCTTTTAACAAAATACTGTTTTTATTCACTAATAATGTTAAGCCGTTGTGAATGTCAATTAACACTTCCTGTACATGTTTCAATATAAAAGCATGTCAGCCTGCAGCAGCCTTTAAGGTGAAACGTCTGTCTATAAATTGTTGTGTCATGGACGGTGATGACAAGAATAAATAAATAAATTCATTAATTAATTTAAAAATTTGGAATTGACTCAAAACAATTGGTGAATTAATAAATGATTTCTATTCTACTGATGGAATTAGTGCTGTGGAAATATTCATATATTACAGTCAACTTATTAAGATCATTAAACAGGGAGGAAGCATCGAGTTTCCATTAACAGCCAATTAAAAACAGGAACAAATTAACAAGGGAGGTTTCTTGCTAAATGATGTTTCATGATATTTAACATGGAATTTATGCATAAAGTTGAGTCTCTGATATGTGCGGTTTCCTCTTCAGGCCTGGTTTTATCTGCAGCTGCAGTGAATAAGGCCAACATCCGATATTTCAGAGATATTTCACCACTTTCCCTGCACTTACGTGACATTACACACACACATCATGTTTGCATACTGCAGTTACGTCATATGGGATGACTGGCGACAGCAGAGGATACATTTCACAATAGTCATCTTTAATTTAATTTTGTTGGCTAAATGAGTCCATTCAGTAAAAGACTGACATTTCCTTTGCATAAAAGTTGAAAAGAAAACCCCAAAAACATGTTAAGGGTATTTCCGAGTAGGATGATGACATCTACAAACAGTCATTCCATATGATGTGAGTGCAGAGTAAAATGGCCCAAAGCCCATGTTTAGAGGTGACTCAGCACTGCTGTAATGATTAAGGTTTGTGGAGGGGCAATGTCTGTTATCAGTCATGGAATGTTTAAAAAAACAACTGTGATTATTCCCAATTCGGTCCATGCGGCCGGAAAACTATTTTCACAGGCATGTTTTCTGGAATCTGCCTCATAGTTCTGACTGACAAGAATGAGTCAACACATAAAAGTTATACTCATGCTGCCTTGACACAGCTGTGTGAAACGTGCTCTATGTTCATTAAAAGCCTCAAACAGTAAAAAAAAAAAAAAAAAAAAAAAAAAAAAAAAAAACTCCAGCCAGGAGTTTATAATAATTATAATATTATAATTCATTCATACTGTATATGTCATGATGGTGAGCATTGAAAGAATGTTATCTAGATATCTCCTTACATTTATAGATTTGTAACATTTTTTTAACTTAATTTTTGCTTTCCTTTACGATAACAACTTCAAGAGCGCATTGAGACTCAATGAGGCATCATGTGCCACACCCTGCCACATCCAGTTGACGCCCATGAACACATGTGCCATAAATCTCCAAAGCCTCCAATCCTTTAGATTAACAGAACATGGCTTTGAAGGATTTTCAAATAGCTCACATGCAGTGACTGATTGAGTCGTAGAGCTCAAATCAGAGAAGCTTAATACACACCCAAACAAACAAACACACACACACACAGTCACTCAGTGATGGTGAAGCTGCCACTCCCTCATACACAATAACCTGTCTGTAAAGGCCCGGGGAGACAACACAGTGCCTTTTGTTTTAATTAGACCTGTCCAGTCTGTGTAACCTGAAAATCTAAAGAAACTACACTGACGAAAGGAATGACATTAATTAGACAGCAATGAATAATAGTACTGAAGCTCTTTGCCATGAGGTTTAGTCCTGGGCCTGGTTACCATTATTAGCAAGGCGAGACAAAAAAAAGGGCAATGCGCCTTTAAGAGGTCCTCCCTTCATTTGGCAGTTGCCCAGTAACAACGTATCTGCAGTGCAGAGCATCGCAGCATTTAGCACCGATAACGCTTTCTCATCGCCAATGTTTTGACAAAAAACTCTCATGTAATCTTTATTTACTCATTAACAAACATGCCCACATCGTAGAACATAAAGCAAGACTATATTAACAATCATTAGGATACGTATTTAAATTCGGCTTATATCCAAAGCACTAAAGCAGCATGTATTTTAATAAAAAAAATGTCGATTTGTTCAGAATTAGCCTCGGCAATGACGCTAATCAGTAGGAAGAGGTGCTATAATTCTGCGTTTATTCCTACAAGCCGAATATACATGTCAGTTAATAGTCTTACCCCATGCTCTGCTCTACCATCCTACCTACTACATATATATCTGACACTGACACATTCATAAAAGACGCTTTTGCTCGGCGTTATCGCCATAAAAGACAGCTGCGTGTGGGGTATGATTGCTAACTTTAGCCCGTGAGTCCGGATATGTTCGCTACCACAGGTGTTCTCCATTATTACAGCTGAAACAAGCTTCCACTGAGCACGTACAGGCCAGCTAACGTTACACACAACATGAAAGAAAAGGGTGTCTGCGTTACAATGGGTACAGTTCTAAATTGAGTTATGGCGTTACGGACTTGACGTTAACGTATGGAAACATTAATGGAGCTAATAATAAAACAAAACACGTATGTCATTATATTTATTAATGGTTAAAAAAAATAACTGAGTTTCTATCTTAACATTAAGCTATTTCTTACCAGACATCTTTGATTCTTTGGCAGCAGAATTTTGTCCATCGGCAAAACCTTGCGACGATGATATCTGGGCGGACTGAGTCATTGGATCCATTTTACTGTAGCTTCAACGCAACTGCTCAAAGGCGATGTTGTGTCAGTTAAAATTGCCGTTGGCTGTTCTTTAAAGGTGTATGTGACGTCTGACTTTCCTCAAAATTCCCCCAAGAGCGGGACTCGGATCCGCACCTTAACGCAAACACCGAGCACTGAGAGAGAGGCAGAGATGGAGGGAAACAAGGCGGACTATGGAGGAAGGAAAAAAACATGTCGGGGGGGAGAGACGTTCAAAGACTCCGTGTATGCTCCTACATCCGAACTTCTACCGCACAAATAAAACTAGTCGTCACTGCGTTCAATTACAATAACATACAAATATTAAACTGATATAATTTCCTACCAATGCTCCAAACTCCCTGCCTTTAAAATACATTTTAGCAACGTTGATATCAATAGAATCCAACTGCATTAGACGGAATGTCTCACTTTGTTGAGCAGCTCATACGCTTGTTTAGATATTTTCGACAGTCCCTGAAGGCAGCAGGAGGAATATTCCTGAACATGACATCAAAATAATAAGAAATATTGTATTAATGTTGAGGGAGCCATTATACATCACACAACACAATGAAATAAAACGGAATCAAATAGTTAAACAGAAAAGGTTAGTATCATACAATGTGCAGTATTTATATACACAGTATATGATAAAATGAGAGTAGTGAGAGAGATAAAATAGTTATTATCCTATCCATTGTGCAACGATTACATAGTATGTGATGAAATATGATTAAAATAAAACAAAAGAATTTATTATTATTGGTATTATTATACCGTGTGCAATATTCAATAGAGACGTAGTTGTTATTTACATTATGCAGAATGATGATGATGAAATAGTTAAATTCTTAACCAGGTAGGAGTTATATGTGAAAAGAGGGGAGAGCATGGGGCAGAACACATAAGGGGCGGAGGACATCATGTCATACCTGCTCTCAACAAAAGATGCAATGTTGTTTTTCGGCCAATAGCTGTTATATCAATGGAAGGATCTCTTTAAACCTATGAATTTCGAGTAAATGCCACCAAAATAATTCTATTAAATAATCAGGCAAATATGGGTTACATTGATTAATTGATTGTTTCTGATTACGTCAGTCACATCATCTTTTAAAAAGCTACTGAATAATTGTCTACCTTATTTTTACAGCACGCTTTTATATATTACACAATTTTCAACTGAATGGTTTTACTGGAACCTGTTTTCCATTATGTAATGTTTACCTTTGTTCCATTTTGGAGCAATGTTTGCACCTAACGGCACTCTGCTGCCCTCTGTTGATGGGGTACACAAATTCACATTTTATGAACTACATTTCCCAGCATGCATGACAGGAAACACTGTGCGTAGTGGTTTAGATTCACAAGCATAGGGATGGGGCTATCGCTGCTTAGCTGCGCTTGACTGCCACCTACAAACCGTTATGAAATCTACGTCATTACGCATTGTAGAGATTGGTTACACACCCCGAGTGACTGTCTGGCAGACTGAACTGCGCGGCAAAAGAAGGGGGACACAAACAAAAACATGTGGCTGAGGCTGTGAGAAAACTGGTACGTAATCTCGTACACATTGGTCCCATTTGGCGTCGATACGAGGCTATAGTGACTCGGTGTTGTGGCATATTGAAGCGATATATTTCGCGGTAGTATTTAGTGGATAAACGTTTCCCATAAGTGGTGAGTTTAGCTAACTAGCAGCTCGTTAGCTCGTTAGCTGCTTCAGACCACAACAGTCATTCATCCAGCGGCTCTCATGCTGTTGGTCTCAACGTTGTTCCATCACTCTATCTCACTCATTTACACAACATGGTGTTTATTCAGCTACCTAACAGCGATGGCCAGCCTAAGTAGGCAGCTAACGTTAACCTAACTTAGTAAAGTTAGCTAGTTAGCATACGTCTGCCACTCTGGCTAGCAAATGAATTAACGTAGCGGAGTGTTCTGTGTGTACTGATAGTAAGTACGTAACGTTAGGTGTTGTGTGGCGGACGCATTTAGCGGTAGCGTTATTAGTTTCTATCATAACGCTCTAACAGATAGCGTTACTACGTTCATGCTAAGCAGCGGGAGTGCCCCGCCCACCACAGCGCCATATAGCCATGTTAGCGGCATTGATGCAACCGCGTTACACAACGAGCTCAGCCGCTCAGCTGAGGGACACTTTTGTTTTTATTTGTTTATCCTGCTGCAGTGTTCATGAAACGGGAGGAATGAGTGTCGTCAGGATTATAAACTGCGTGTTAATCAATCCCTACAGGTCCTCACACAACAGGAGAGTCTACCAGCGCGATTAGATGTATGACAAGAGCTGTTACTGTGCTTATCTAGAGGAGCTTGTGTGTTACTTATATAAGCAAACAGTCTTTATTAGGTTTTAAAGCTGTTTATTATAATCTGTGACGATAAGCTGAGAGGAACATAAGAAACTCATACAGCAAAGAGTGATACCGTTTTTAAAAGTAACCATAACTAAGTCAAACATAGCAGTCTTTCTTAAGCAAAACTCATTTAATTTGTTTACTGAATGTTCTGTGACCAGCCTTTTATGCACTTACAACATATTACTGACAATATTCTATATTTACTTGTAAATAATTGTAAGTCTCATGACAGGAGCAAAACCAATCATTGATTATTGAAGTATTTTGTGTTTATTCCTTTGTGTCATGGAGATCTGTTGTTGTCCAGAAACTTTTAAAAACAAGTCAGTGAGACACTGTTGCACTGTTCCTTCATTACTATACACACACACACACACACACTAGTTTATTTTGACTCAGTTCCACACACACTGTCCTGCTGCCAGAAATCCTCACTAGAACACCAAATACATATTCATCCACTGCTGAATGTAGTCCCCAACTAATGCACGTTTTGGTTGCTAAAAACTACAATAACCAGTTGTTTTTGTCTTTTTAAAAATAAAATGATACAGTACATTTGTGAGCTGTTTTTTAAAGATGAACTTGATTAGGAAGCACATGTGAGGCCACAGACACAGTGTAAAACAAGCCTGAAAGTAGTGAGAGATGCACTAACATATTGTTGTTTTTGGTATTTTAATGGCATTTGTTAACAATAGAAATAATAGCAGCCTCTTTTTATGTGGAGTTGAACTGACTGCTCTGTCTCTTCAGTACTGCAGGTGAGGAGAACATCTGAGCAGTGACTGACTGAGGACATCATGGGTTTACATTCAGCCCAGAAGAAGCACTTTCCCCTGCGGGGGATTGACGGTGTGGTTCAGCTCTTTGATGCTGAGCTCCGCAAGTCTGAACCCGACCTGGCCCTTCTCTCCCTGGTCCTGGGCTTTGTCGAGCACTTCCTGGCCGTGAACCGGGTCATCCCCATAAATGTTCCAGGGGTACGGTTTGAACCACTGGAGCCGGACTGTCCCAACTCGTGCTTTCCCACAGTGGAGCTGGCCATGATCTCTGCACTGTACGAGCGCTTCACAGCACAAATCCGGGGGGCGGTGGACCTGTCCCAGTACCGCAGGACTGCTGCAGGGTCCAGCAGGGAGCTGGTGAAGAAAGTGTCAGATGTGATCTGGAACAGTCTCAGTCGCTCATACTTCAAGGACCGGGCCCACATCCAGTCCCTCTTCAGTCTCATCACTGGTACCACATTTCAAATATTAGAAAGAAATGTTTTTCATTGCCTTTAATCAAATCAAACATCAAGTGATCTAAAATAAATATTTGTCAAATCTGAACCAGGTACCAAACTGGACAGCTCTGGGGTGGCGTTTGCGGTGGTGGCTGCCTGCCAGGTCCTGGGTCTGAAGGATGTCCACCTGGCGTTGTCCGAGGACCACGCCTGGGTCATCTTCAGTAAAAACGGTGAAGAGACGGCCGAGGTCACCTGGCACGGAAAGGGTAACGAAGACCGACGAGGACAGACAGTGACAGCAGGAGTCAGTGAGAAGGTGAGATCTATCTTCAGCTTTCTTAACAGTAAGAAACCGATACATCATTCAAGATCAGGAACAATATACATATGTTGAAGTTTCCACATGGCTGTAAACCTGTCGTGTGTGTGTGTGTGTGTGTGTGTGTGTGTGTGTGTGTGTGTGTGTGTGTGTGTGTGTGTGTGTGTGTGTGTGTGTGTGTGTCATCCTTAGAGTTGGCTGTATCTGAAGGGCTCCTATATGAAGTGTGACAGAAACATGGAGGTGGCCTTTATGGTTTGTGCCATCAACCCGTCACTGGACCTGCACACTGACAGCTCAGAGCTCCTGCAGCTACAGCAGGTGAACATCTACCTACCACTCAGCCTGCAGAGGAATGTTACATATCTTAAGTTAACACAACAGATGTCAAAGAAGTGGGATTGATTTAAAAATTCTGATCCACTGATGTAACATAAATGCTTGTGCATAAAGTCCCATTATCTTTTTGTTATACAGTATGGTGTTTAGAAATGCATTTTATTTTGTAATCAACTTTTTTTCCTTTCATCTTACACAGTCATGATTCCCAAAAATATTTGTAGAATGTATTCCTTTCAAACATGCACTTTAAAACTCATTGAAAAGTGATACAGTGACATTTTTCTGCAGTTAGGAAACTTAGTATCCTAGATAAGAACAGTTTTTCTTTGTTTGGAAAATGATAGAAACACACACACATCACCTAAGACTTACAAGACTCCAACACATGTTTCCTGCACTGCCCACTTTGTAGTTGTGCTTTGGAGTTTAGTTTCCTTCCTGTGTTTCTGGAGCTCACTGCAACATTCAAATTGTGATTTCCAACATGAGATCCATTACTTGCATGTTCATTTTGATCCTTAATCAAACAAACACCATACTTTTGTCCAATGTGTGTGCAAGAGCTCTGTCAGGCTTTAAAACGTATCTGCTGTTTGTGAGTGACAGTCTTTTGTCAACATTTACAGTCTGCATGACAGCAGTGTGACTTTATTTTGCTGTTTACTGATCAGTTTCAGCCATACTGGAGCTGTGTTACATTACTGCTAATCTGAACCTGACGTTTCCTGCTGCTGCTTCACATTAAAAGCATTATAGACACAGTTATGGACACACGCAGCAGATCAGGTTTAAATATCACAGTGAGGAATAGTAGAAGAAGCCAATAAAACAAAGAGCTGCATACAGTGGGTCTTCCTGTGAGAGCAAACCAACACACTTTGACCTTGGCATGCAGGCCTGTGGAAAAGCTGGTGGTTGCTTACAGCTTGGCTCAGACCTCCACTATCGGGAAAAAAACATGTCTGGCCAAACAGATGTTAGCTTGTTTGAGCAGTTCCATTTGTTTAAGCATCACTAGTAAAGTCTCAGGCAGATAATACTGCTATATTATAAAAGTGGAGACAGACACTGACTGCTAACCTCTTTATCTTTGTTGGATGTTTGTTGATGATGTGTGTTTTATTCAAACAGAGACTCCTCTGGTTGCTGTATGAACGAGGTGACCTGGACAGGTGCGTGTGTTTTGATGAACTTAGTAGAAACTGTAATGTAAACCTTTGCGTCACTGCCTGCTTGCCCACTTCAAAGAGTTTGTATTGAAGTCCACACCATTCTGCTCTGTCCTGTGGACCAGGTATCCAATGGCCATGGGCACTTTGGCAGACCTTGAGGACCAGGATCCAATTCCAGGCAAAGAGGACCCACTGAAAATCCACCTCCAGGTAAGTTTTTAGAGACAGCTTCAGCAGCTTCCGATGTTGGACTATTCCTATTATCAAGAGGAAACACCCATTTAAAACCTTTTATTTATTGTCAACGACACCGAAACTGACTAATAAATAACTGTACTGGTTGTAGACGATCCATCTGTGTTGCATTTCTTCTCACATCAGGATATATTAATAAGAAGGGATTTTTTTCCCCTCCTTTGTACTCTCTCCCTCTCTCTCAATCTTTCTCTCTCTCAGGCTGTGGGTTCTGCTCAGAAGTACTACAACAACGAGCACATCTACCCCTACATGTACTTGGCTGGTTTCCACTACAGGCACAGAGAAGTGCGGGATGCTCTGAGGGCCTGGGCCAAGGCAGCTCAGGTCATGCAGGAGTGAGTCCATACTGTTTTTACATAGCAGTGTGTTACAGGTTAACAACAAAGAACAGTACCACTATCATTCCTTTAAATGGAACTTGTCAGGTCATATTTTCAGATTGGAATGATAAACACTGCATTCTCAGACTACATCTACAATAATACAGTTCAGTTTTAAAACACATAACTTTTGTTTCATTTTAGAGCCCAATTGATACTGGATTTTTGGAGCCAATACAGATATTAGGGAGTTAAAAAAGTCTGATATCGATATATTGGCTGTAATAATAATCACACATTTTTTGTAATGGAATGTGAAATGAGGTTACTAAGATGTAGGCTGTGATATTTTACTGTTTAACAGTAAACTTTACTGTAAAGAATGACATCAGTGAACTGAAACTGTAAACTTCACTGGGAATTTAATCATTATAAATAACTATCAATAAAAAACAACCCCAAAAACATCTTTATGTATATACATATTAACTTGTGTAAATATAAGTATACAGTGTTTCCCCTAGAAATGTTTGTAGCAGCGGTGCTGTGTGTCGGTAACCTAGCAACACTAGGGGGGTCCAGCGGTATGCTCCCCCGGGAAACATTTTTTTAAAAATAATAGGGCTGCAACTAATGATTATTTTGATAATCGATTAATCAGTCGATTATTTTTTCGATTAATCACATAAAAAATAGTCCCTGAGTTGTTAAAGTAATATTAAATTATAAATAATAATTTAAACAAAACAACTAAATGTTCATGTCTGATAGCTTTAACAAAATAACATACACATGTATGCTACACAAAAAGAGGTGTTTTCTGTAAATAAAAGATGAATAATAATAATGGTTTATTTTGTAGTAACCAGTTTTACTTTTTCCATCATTAGGCTTCCATACATAGCTACTAGCTGCTGCTCTCCTCCTTTTCTTACTGCTGACTGTGAGATCTGAGCAGGTAGAAGCTGATAGTTCACTAACTATAACCAGGGAGCACACTGCAACAAGGTTAATGATCCACACAGTGACATTATATCATTGATATGACGCGCAGTAGGGATAGAAAACCGATCATTTTTTTGTGCACACGCGCAGTCGAGCAAGTGATCAACATAGTTAACGTCACGTTACTTCAAGCATTCTTTTTCACAGCGCCGCTGCTGAATGTACATAGGGGAAACACTGGTATATAACTTGATTTAAGAAAAAGGATCAAACAAAGAAAAGACTGCCTACATAAAGCAAAAAAATTAAAATATATCCGACAACATATAGGCCGATACTGATATATCTGTGATAGCCCAATATCAACTGATAATATCAGCTGACTGATATATCTGTCGGGCTCTACTGTATTAACATGTATCATCCAGTATTTTCAAACTCCTAAAACAGACTTTTGAAGTGTCTGTTAACCACACTGTAGTTTGGAAGATTAATAAATGAATTGGGGATAATGGGATTGTGTTTTAGTTTGAACGAGTGGAAACTGAGACTTTTGGAAACAATGACACATACATCCATGTTCACTTCTTTATTGGGTCTTATCAGTCATGATGTGTCCCTCTCTGATTCATCATATCACATGACCCTTTTCCAGAAGAAAACAAACATTATAATCATGTGCTACTTTCAGTAATAGTTCCAGCTCGTAATCAGTCCAAGCAAAGAAAAAATGTTCATCAATGCCATTCTTCCTCTGTAGTATTTTCTGCAACTAAGATAAGATCATCTTTTATTAGTCTCGCTGTGGGGAAATGAACATTATTGCAGCAGTAAATGCATAGTAAAAATAGAACATCAATAAAAAGAGTAAAGAACAATAAATCAGTAAGTACACAAGCAATAAAAACAATAGTAGTAAAAAAATATATAGTTTTTAAAAAGTAACATTATGTACAAGAGTAATATTGGAGTTGTCAGAATGATAATAAACCTGACTCTGATATAGTTATTGCACATATTTTAAAGTGAGAAAAAAATATGTATTTAAATTACACCGCTGAACTGAAAATAGCCAACCAGCAAGTAAGCTGTATTGTTTCATCTATGATGCAATCTTAACATATTATTGTCATCATCAATTTATTTGTCACTTACTTTCTTGATTAATATGTTAGTTGTTTGATCCATAAAATAATCAATGTTTCCCAAAACTCAAGATGACATTCTCAAATGTCTTCCATTGTCCACAATACAAAGATACTCAGTTTACTGTCATAGAGGACTAAAGAAGATAACATACAAACAGAAACTTCTAGAAACCTTTATTATGTTTCATGCCCCTTCCTGTCTCTCTCCTCATGACATTTAACTATACTATCAGCTGTCCAACAAGAGCACAAATGACAGAAAATTGAGTGACAGACACCTAAAAGTCTAAAGTTGAGTATTCCATGTCTGAAAGTGACTGTAAATACTGTTTCGAGACACCTAGAATCATCCAAAATGAATGCCTCCACCAGCTGCATCACTTATCACACCAGACCACCACAAGATGGCAGCAGAAGCAAACTGATGCTTATTCAAAACAGTGAATACTAAGAATTAATCAGGCATCTTTTCTTAAAACAGAAGTATTAAAGTGACACGATATGACACGTGAATTACTTCTTTGGTTGAGTCTTCCTCTCTTGAATATGTGGCAGTTCCTCTCATAGTGACACATCCACCACAAACAAGTCCAGCACCCAGTGAGTTTGGAGAGGGTGCGGCGGTGGAGTCAGGAAGAGTCCAGCAGCTCCACATCCTCAACTCTCTCCTCCCCTTTAAACACACTGTTCACCAGCAGCAGCAGAACCTAAAAATACAGCCAGACGACACATTCCCTCTCCATCTATCAGCTTCCCTTTCCTGCCCCCCCCCCCCCCCCCCCATTGTTCTACACTTTCAGCCTTTCCCTCCGTGCATCATTTACAAAGGGGAAATGTGTGAGAGGTCACAACAGTGGATTATTTGTAGATTAAGCAGCAGCAGAGGTCACTTCTTGTCATGTCTGGACTGTTGGAATGCTTCAATAAGATCCAGGTCCACATTACACTGTAGAAGGCATTAAATGGTTGAGAAAATGGTCTTAACACGTTGGAATGACTGTATGAACACACAGAGTACATGAAGTAAACCACATCCTAATCTAACACTTATTCTGTGGATTACATTGAGGTTTTCTCTCCTCTGATCCTAAAAGTCCTCTTCTGCCTCCTTCTCCCGCAGGTATAACTACTTCCGTGAGGACGAGGAGATCTACAAGGAGTTCTTTGACATCGCCAACGACGTGATCCCCACTCTGCTGAAGGAGACGGCCGCTGCTGCAGAGAGCACCGGGGAGGGAGGAGAGGGAGGAGAAGGAGCTGATAAGGTAGGAATTCCCAGTTAGAGGAAGAGGAGGAGGTTAATAGAGTGTGTAAAACTCTCACATCACATTTTCTGCTTATCTATTAATTCATTTTTTATTTCTATAGGGCCAAATCACATTAAACGTTAACTCAAGGCTCTTTACACATAGAGCAGGTCTAGACTGTATTCTTTAAATGAATTTAAAGAGACCCAACATTCCCAACATTCCCACATGAGCAGCACTTCTAACAGCCCTTTTAACAGGAAGAAACCTCACTACAACAGTCAAATCCTGCTTTTACCTGGTGAGAACACACCTGACTGTCCAAACAAATTGTTGGCGGTAGAGTTGCATTGTGGGTAATGTAGGAGCCAGGTTTTGTCAGAATGTGTGGAATACAAAAGATGCTGTCGACTCAGATCCTTCAGAAACTTTTAAGAGCCCATCTTCACCTGGTATAGAGCTGTGATGTGTGTGGATAATAACATCCAACCACAGGCCTTTATTTTTACACCTGCTGTTAATAAATGTTCTCATTATCATCACTCTGCAGAGGAGTTAGATAACCTTTCAACCTGTAGGCTGGATTGTCTTTTATTTTGAAATAAATAAAATAATCCCATCATTTTACATACATAATACAACATATAACTTACATATCCAGCTAGATGAGAACATGGCCAACATCTATGAATCATATCTTTAATATCATCAGAACAATGTTCTAAACCCTGTCTGAGGAGCAAGAGTCTTATTAGTCTTCTCATTTCTGTTCAAGCTGTGCACCTGCCTCCAATAAACTATTACTCCAAATACAGCTCATTCAATGAAACCTTTATTTATAAGTAATATTAAAAGATGCAAGTAATGTTCCTCGAGGAGTTCCACAGCTTTGTGTGTGAGTGCTGAGCAGAAAATGGTAATAAAAATATCATAGTAAAGGTTTAATTTGAGATAATGCATGAATGTAGGTTTTGTACCTGTGAAGGCTTGAAGGATGTGTTTAATGTAATGATTACATTTCACTCATAGAACAAATGTTTCAGGTTTGTTTCCATCTGTGAATAAGCACAGAAGTGAATCTGCAGATAGAAGAGACTGATCAACTGAGAGCTGTGCAAAGAATTCTAAAGGTTACTTGTTACCATGGACACAGGATTACTTCAGTTTTTTAAAGCTTGTCATGAGACTAAAACCAAACAAAAACCATCAGAGCAGATTATTGTGGAACTGCAGTTTCAATGTGGAGTTTGAAAGAGCTTTATGACAGTATGACGCATTTAATTTAAGTCCATGTGATATCAAATAAGAGCCTTTCATTTACTTTCTGTCAAGATTGAAGCTAGAAAAGTCCACACTGCTCTTTTTCAAACCAGATGTGTTCCCTCTGACTTATTTTAAACTCTGACCTTCACTCTCCACGCTGTGTTTCTTCAGGAGCACCCCAAGCAAGCAGCAGCCCTCTCAGCACTCCAGGACCCGGAATGCTTTGCCCACCTGCTGCGCTTCTATGACGGCATCTGCAAATGGGAGGAGGGCAGTCCCACACCGGTCCTTCATGTGGGCTGGGCCACCTACCTGGTCCAGTCTCTAAGCCGCTTTGATGCACAGGTGAGAAAACTAAAATAGCTCCTCTTTGAAGTGGAGGACAGTGTGCAGGAGTCAGGCTTCATGTTATTGCATCATTTACACATTTACAACAAATAATCAATAAAAGCTACAAAACTAGTTCATCACATGAAACCTTTTTTATTATTGGACATGTGATGCTGTTAGTTTATATTATATGGAGATTAAAGCCCGATTATTGGCTGATATCACAGATATATGGGTATCAGTCAATATGTTGTCCAATGTGATGATATATGTTATATAGGCAGCATTTTTTTTCAGTGTTTTGTTTATTGATTTTGTATCAATGTTTTAACTGTAAATATCATACCTCCATTACATGTCTTTGTCACAAGTGTTTGATAACTACATTAGAGGGATCATGGCAAAAATGTTTGTCTATATTCTGTACATATAAATGGACGAAAGTCGAATTTCCAAACGTGTAGCTTAAATGTGTGTGCTGATTCCAAAGGTGCGTCAGAAAGTGTCCATCATCATCAAAGAGCTGGAGGCTCAGGATGATGATGACCAGTCCAGTGAGGACCTCAGAGAGGGCCGCAGACGAGGCCCCAGGAGGGAGTCCAAGCTAGACGAGCAGGGTTCCTCCCCCCCTGCTGATCCCTCCTCCCCATCCTCCCAAACTGCAGCAGCAGCAGCCTCAGCACCCCAGCCCAAGAAGGTGGGAGAAGGAGGGGGCCGCCGCCGCTCCTCCCAGAGTTTGCGGGGCAGCGACGCAGAAGGAAAACCCAAATCCCCCAGCCCAGACTCCTCGCCCTCGCCCCAGCAGCAGGCGTCCCCCTCCTCGACCGGCCCCGTGGTCGCCTTTCAGAGCGAGAAGATGAAGGGGATGAAGGAGCTGCTGTGTGCAGCCAAGGTGAACTCCAGCGCCATCAAGCTGCAGCTCACTGCTCAGTCACAGGTGCAGATGAAGAGGCAGAAGAGCACGCCTGCAGGGGATTACTCCATGTCCTTCATGAAGAGGCAGCGCAAATCACTCTAGACATTCAGATTGTTTTAGACTCTGTGAGACATACTGTGAACACACCTCGCTTTTATTTCTCAACCTTTTTACCAGTGTTTTCATCCAGAAGTCCCTCTCAGTCAACATCCTCACAGTTCCTAGCAATATATTTGACTTGCACAGATGATCTTGAGTTAAGCATCACATATCAGTTCCATATCAGGCCAGAATCCCGCAGCTTTCCTGGAGGCTGCATCCTGAAATCGATTGTAAGCATTCATTGATGATGAGTTAGTTTTACAGGCATCCAGTTGCACACTGACCGTTAACTACACAGATTTTCATGTGGATGTTTGAAGCCAAAGTAATGATGACCAGAATTCAACGTACAGATGTGTAAATATCAAATTGTACCGTTAGGAACCTGTTCATGACTGAAGCCTTGGAAGTGAGTCATTTAGGATAGTTACTGTGTAACATTGTCCACTTCTGCTCTATTGACAGCTTCTTTCTTGCTAGCTCTATGTTGCCTTACTTTGCCTTTGTTCTTTTCTAAAGTAGGTGGCCTTTAGTTTAAAGGATAGCTGAGCTAGGCCTGTTTCTAATGATTAGAGAAGACCAGAAAGACCATGCACTGTTGAGTAGAGCCACATTAGGTGGCCCTGCTACATCCTATCTGCTTGATGACTTTGTGGTTTTTGTTCTTGTTTTGTTTTTTGTATCTGCAAGTAATAAAGACCTGATGAGAAGAAGATGTGATGATGTGTCTTAGATGTATGAGGAGGAAGGCTCACAGGTGATGGATCTGCAAGAAGAGGTTGTACACTGTAAAAAAAAATGTCAAGCTGAGCTCTGGTGGAACAACAGGAGGTACTACATGTTGTTTTCTGTGTAATGCAGGAAATCAAAGGAGATCTGCTTCCTGTGGATGAGCTCATAGAGGCAACTGCAGCCCATCTGTAACAATTTAATGTGAAATCTAGATCATAAAGGAGGAAGAGAGACTGTAGCTGATAATAATTGAAATGAAACTTCACTTAGATGTTTATATTATGTAAGCGCTTTAGCAGTGATGTAGACTGAGGACACAGCAGCCTCCTGATGGGTCAAACATCAATGAGTACTGCACTCATTTGGTTTTATTGTCTTAATAAATGTGAACACAAAACAAACTAATTACCAGGATTAAAAAACAAAACAAAGAACATTTAAAATGTCATGGTTAAGACAATGGTAATGAAATATAACCAATAGTATGGAAGACTATTCTAACAGGAAATCTAAAAAGAAATGTAAGTAATTGCTAAAATATAGTTTAAATAAATGTTATATGGTATTTTATAATATTGACCAATTATCTTATCACATGCCCTTGTTTTCTTCATCTCTATTAGAAGTAATTAAAAAATAATAAGTGGATAAATAATAATAGAATAAATAAGTCTGACTTTTTAAATCACAGATGATGAGGTGAAATATTATAAGGAGAGACTTTGACTTTGTAAGTCAACAAAATGATATTTAAGATCAGATCTAGATACAAGCCCAAAGCCAACATTTGAAAGTGTAAATCTGATTGGCTCAGTGTTATTACACAGCGGACATTTCTACTCTGAAATTAATATTGTCACGATTTTGACTGTTATGGCCAAAATTATGAGATTCTGTCTATGTTATTAAATAATAAAAGTGCTGACCTTAAAAAAAAAAGTTATACTAAAATATAAACTGAAACAAAAAGTCCATATTTTCCATAGAAGCTACGGAGTGTATTGCTGCCAAGCCAGAAAAAGCAAAAAGCATTAGTGTCACGTTATAACGAGGTAACGTGAAACTTATCACGTTACAACGTAACACTTGTCACGTTATAACGTCATACTCATATCTGAATGAGGAAACTGTGTGTGGAGAACGGACATGAATGTGGCTCTTTTACATGATTTTAGTGTAGTTCATGTTTGGGTTGAGACACATTGTGCTGTGATAAGATAGAGGCTCACACGCACACACCAACAGTGGACCATGTCATGACGTCATGGTATATAGAGACAGTCTCTGCCTCAGACCAGCCACAACTTTCATGTTATAACGTGATACTGAAGCTTTTTTATGTTTTCAGTTATATCACAATCATGACTTCCTAGGCCCAAATAAAAAAAAAGTATGATTCAAAGTCAATACGACTTCAGATGCTAAATGACAAAAAGTTGAGATTTTTCCTGTTTTGAAATCTAAATGATGAGCCGAGTGAAGTTCAAAGTTCAAAGTACTTTATGTCATTGTTACAAGAACAACGAGCAATACAAGTTAAGACATTTGAAATACTAAATAAATGAATGAATGAATAGTTGGCACCGTACAAGACTCAAATCAATAAAGTGCAATTTAATAAGTCAAACATTTTGACATACACTTCATTTAGACTTTTCTCAGTTTTTGTCTCATTTGTTCATCAATTTTGATTTTGATTCAACATTTGAACTCATTGGGCTCTCTCATAATGATGATTTAAGTCAGTATTTTAGTTTTTTTTCTTTTATCAGTCCTAACTTTCCTCACTTTTATTTTTCCTGGCAGAAAATAATTGAACAAAAACAAGAGCAGAAACGAAGAGGAAACAGAGGAAACAGCAGTTTAACAGAGGGGAAACTCTTGGTATTTTTTACAGTGTGCAGCGTCTGCTCATGCGTGATTTGACTCCAGCAGCACCACTCGGGACTTCTTGCTCACAGACGCTGTTGTGTGTCAGTGTCAGTGACCGTGGACTTGTGTATGTGTGTGTATCCGTGTGTGTGAATGTGTGTGTATGTGTGTGTGTGTGTGTGTGTTTGTCTGCCAGGCTGATCGATACACCGGCAATTAGTCGGATCCAATCAGCTCCCATTAATCAGTGAGTGAATCAGAGTGCTGCTGCTGTTCTCTCCTCCGACAACAACAGCTGGGATGCGTGAGTAGAAAGCCCGCCAGAGGCTCACACACACACACAGCACCCAGAGGTGTCTCCAAACATGGACACGATAGGGGTGTCATTCCTGGACCCTTTAGAGGACTACCAGTTAATCCACCGAATTGGGTGCGGCACCTATGGAGATGTGTTCAAGGTGAGTGAGAACATTTCCTGGTGTTTTCACCGCGACACACACACACACACTCATACTCACACACACACACACATGCACACAGAAAAAGCTGGGACGTTCAACATTAGCAAAAAATGTTGTTTCACTTCCTGCCATCAAGGTGAAGCTGTGTTTTGGAGAAGTGTCAGAGTGACCTGTGATAGCTTTTACATGATTATTATAATCACCTGCAGCTTTATTTTGTATTTCCTCCTCCTGATTACACAAAACAGTGTTTCAATTAATAATCACAATATGAAATAAACAAGTAAAAGGTGTAATAATTCATGTAAGGGTTAGAGTTGATCCAAAGCTGCTTGTGTCATTTAACCTTCCAACCATCACAGAGCATCAGCTGCTCTGTTATCAGCCACACTGACAGGCTGTTGCATCACTGTGCCACAGGTTTATATTGTTTCATAGAGGTGCACAACACACAAAGTTATTTGATGTGGGGATATTCAATGTGATATATGGATTCTTTTTCAAAAATCAACAGTTTATAGATCAAAATAACCATTCTGTTATTATTTAAATCCAGACAACAAATCCACAGAACAGAACCAGTCAAAAGTTTGGACTACTCATTCAAGAGTTTTTACACATATATATGTTTTACCAGAGACATTCAAACTATAACTAATAAAAAAAGAAGTGTTCATGTCCTGTAGAGAAACATATGATTGTCTCATTACGCACAAACCAGATGGGATGGCGTGTTGCCATATAAATAAAGAAACATTCTTGAATGAGTAGGTGTGTCCTGCGCTTCCATTCACCAATATTATTATAACACACTCATGAGAGGTGATTTGTTGATTCATTTATCAGCAGAAAATGAATTGGCAACGATTGTGATGATCGTTAAAGCGATTTTTGGAGCAAAAAAATGGCAACAATTCTGGTTCCAGCTTCCTTAAAGGTGCATATTTTCATGTTTTTCATTGAGAAAATACTCAGCAGTTTAATCAAACTGAATTGATGAATATAATCATTAGTCACTCTATATTTAGACATGTGTTTAAGTGTAAAAGTGTTGCATTCTTGGTGATTTGAGCGTCAGGATGCAAACATCCTGTGCCGTTAACCCGCCCCGGTGCCTTGTGCATCCTGCAGAGGCAACACAAGAATTTGTATTGTTTCTTTGCTTTTTTTTTTTTTTACCCCGCAGACTAGAAACAGAGGATCCCACTCATCTGTAACTTTTCTCATAATGGCAAATCCCAGCTGAATTCTTTACAGATAAAAACTTGTTTTACAGCCGTCTCTGTTACTGACTAAAGATCTCTTCCCACGAGAGAGCATGCGTTGCATAGGAAGTGAAGTGTTTTCGGTTTATTCGCGGCGGTTTCGGTTATGCGTCGTCTCCGTTCTGAACATTCAATCAGTGCAGTGACAGGCTGTGACACCTGCCTCTGCTACAGTACATACAGCACACATGAGAAATGAAAGTAGCAGCGTGTAAGTAATGTGATGGTGTGTGGAAGATGTTGCCTCATTTGGTGTTTCGGTGATGCTGGTGGAGAGTTCTGTACTTCCTCTTGTCAGCTGTTCAGGTGAAACTCCTGCATTACAGGATCAAACCTCAGCTTAACTGTTGTGTTCATAAACTCTCAGAATAAGTTGCCTCTTTTGTTGTTGCTGGAAGCAGAGTAAAGGTATCTGGCACAACTTCACCTACTTCCAAGGTGCACAGAGAAGAGAAAAAAAGTCTCCTTGCCTCCTTCATCAGGTCATCATGAAACACAATACAAAGAAAATATACAAACAATAACCAATCATGTGCATCCAGACATGTATCAGCCAATGGAGTATCTACCAAAATGGGTTGGATATATGGTCATGTGACTTCAATTGTTTCTGTTTTTTTCTACCCTATTTAAACACTGCTTGTATTGTGTTTCATGATGACCTGATGAAGGCCGCAAGCTGAAATGCGTTGGTCTATTAATGAAGTTGTTCTACACTACAAGTGTTGCTGAAGCTTTGACTTTTGAGACTTTTCGTGAGAGCAAGTTGAATGGATCGATTTATTCTAGACTTCAGTTGTCCATCTCATAAATCCAAATGCCCACTAATAATTCTTCATTTATGTACATGTAGCAGGGTGGAGTCTTATGTGTAAATACAACCTGGAAAACTCCAACTTGAAGTGATTTTTGGGGCCACTTAGGGAGAACAAAACAAGCTGGCTAATATATCAGAAAACAGTTGTCTACATACACATCCAGCATGTGCAGAGCAACATTAGCATTACTGTGGAGTTGTGTTTGTCCAATATTCACTCTCCTTTTAGCTGTTTTGGGTCTCCACCATCTCCTTAGAAAGCTATCAGATTCTTCAGCTGCTAAAACCTCTGCTATGTTCACCAGCTAGTTGCTAACTTTGTGTGCCTGCTGTTTGATGTGTACAGTAATCTCAGTACCATCGACACTGTTTGATTGACTGCAGATTAAAATTTAAACCAAAGAAGTGATTACATATTGATATAGGTCTGGGTTATATATTGATATTATATCGATATCGTCATATTAGTCTAGATATCGTCTTAGATTTTGGATATTAGGGCCGATTCCACTGCAGGAACTTCGGGGTAATTTTACGGGAACGTGACCAGGAACCTGCTCTGGGTATGTACTCCATGTGGCCTCCAAAAATCCCTGGTGGGAAAAACTCAAACTCAGCAGAAGAACGCAACGATTGAAACTGTAGCAGAATGATTCGGTCACCTCCAGAGTCCAGTGGGTCCTTTTTAAGGTGAGCTGAGAGCTGAGAGGACTGAGTGAGAGGACTTTCCTGTAAAGTTCCCTCCTCCTAAATTTTACCTGGAACTTCCTTAATGGAAAAAGGACTATTGTAATATCGTGATACAACATAAGTGTTCCTGGTTTTAAAGGCTGCATTATAGTAAAGTGATGTCATTTTCCAAACTTTCCAGACTGTTCTTGCTTTCCTATTATTTGCCTTTACCCTCTTAGTCATTATATCCACATTACTGATGATTATTTATCAAATAGGCCTCCCTACAATATTATCTCAATATCGATATTGAGGTGTTTGGTTAAAAATATCATGATGTTTGATTTTGTCCATATCGCCCATCCCTATATTGATATGAGCGATATTCAGTGTTTATATTAGTATTCTGCAGTATCTGTGTATTACTGTAACATGCTGTGTGTGTGTGCTGTGAATGGGGAAGCAGCACCACATACAATAACAGACAATAGCACATTATCACCTCCCACTGCTGCTGTTGGCGGGTTTGGTGAAACCTCTGGTCACGTGACTGCGTGGGCTTTCAATGGACTCTCATTCAAAAGGCTATTATTGAGAGGAAACTCTGCTCATCTGTTTCAACCCTGTGATTAGTTTGGATCCATGACCTCCTGCAGATCTGACTGGATACCGTTCCTGTCCTCAAGTGGTCTCACACTTCAGCCGAGTGATGTCACAGCGGTATCGGTGAAATGAACAATGAGCTAACTTTTGTATCAGAGGTGATATTCTGATAAACTATTAAAAACACACCAGTGACATGTTCTTTCATCACTGTGAACTCACACACTGTAATTTATCTTGACTCAGTCCCACACACACCATCCTGCTTCCAGAAATACTCTATACTGTACTAAAACACAAAATGTGGATTCATCCACTGCTGAAAGTAGTCCCATACAAATGCACTATTTTCTCCTGTTTTAGTAACATTTAGTAAAAACTACAGTGACCAGCTGTTTTATTCAGTTAGTGAAGCTTTTAAAAAAATGAACCAATATATTTGTGAGCTGTTTTTTAAGATTTACGTCAGTGAGCTGAGAGTCACAGACAGGTTAGGGATGTCAGGAAGTATGGAGAGGCAAGACAAACACATTGTTTCTGCTCTTTTTATGGGATTTTTTGGCATGAGGATGAAAACAGATGTATCCTTTCACATCAGGAAGGAGTTGATTAGTCATGCGAAGGCAGACTTGGTATCAAAATAGTATCAAAATATGGACAAACAAAGAAGAAAGCTCTACCAAAACACAAGGTTTGGAACATATTTCAACTTTAACAAAGCGTAGTAAAAACAGACGGTGTATTATATGTCGTTTAATGGGATTTTAAAGAGATTAAAGTGATGAGTACAGTAAAGCAGGCCGGTGTGTGTCTGTGCTTTCTGCAGTCTAGCAACCACACTTGTTGCTGAGGAGCATAACGTGTGAAACTTAGTGTGACATAAAGTTGTCGAACATATCTTCTCATACACTGCTTTACAGATTAAGATTCTGTGGTGGTTGTTTTTCTGCTCGCATGAACTTGATAGTGAGATCACTGCCAGCATAGGGTTTTTTTTTCAGTGCCCTCTATGATTAGTCTCTTCCTGCATGACTATTGAATGTTGGTAGAAATTAAAGACTTAGAATGAAAGCTTTGTTCTGTGATTCTGATGAATCACAGATTTATCATGTGTCAAAGGATCACCGAGGACAGATTGGGGCCTTTGTGTGGCCGCTGTACTGTTCAGCTGGGGGCTCGTCCATGATTCTTTTGGATTTTAGCTGTGAGAAGAAACGGCGGCTCATTTCGCTTATTGTGTTTCTTTTCATTGGTGTCGTAATAGAAGCTGAAGAGTTGCCAGCTGCATGATTTCATAGACGTGAGAGTGGATTACAAAGTCTGGATTATAAAGTGCTGCTGTCAATGCAGTTTAGAATGTGTATTCATACTTTACATCTCACTCTGCATATTTTGTGCTGAGGAAGTGACGTTTTTTCTCTTTTTTAAGACTGTGGATCAATCCTAACTCAGTACAGTCAAGTATGTGGAGTGTGCCAAAACAATATCACCTTAATATATGAGTCAATATTTATTCATTTTCCTCTGAAATGGTTTTCCCCAAATTGTCTGTTTAATCTTTAGATAAACTAATCTTTGCTCAGTGTTATTTGGACAGATCAAACATTATTTTATTAAGCAGAACGCTGACAAACTGATATTTCTATTGAGATTTTAATAGAAGTTTCCAATGCAAAATTTCATGGAAACAGATTGTGGCAATGCAGAGCTACAAATCACTGCAAAGTTATGAACACTGTCTATCGCTCTGGTTCTCTCTCTTACACACACACACACACACACACACACACACACACACACACACACACACACACACACACACACACACACACACACACACACACACACTACACTACACTGGCACTACATTTCCTGTGTTGGCAAAAATCAAGCTGGTACGTATCTTCATGTTTATCATGTCGGCATAGTGTGCTTCTCTATGTTAAAACTGAAATGGGAAAGAACATTTCATGATTCCATTTAATTCTATTATTATAATACTGGTGTTACTTTACAGGCAGAAAGCAGGGCTGTGCATACAATGACTGTAAATAAACATCTGAATAAATGCATATTCAAGTTTGCTGCTTTCTTCTTAGCCAAATGACATATTACTTATCTATGTGACAGCCTATCACTTGGGCTATGTGAATGAGTAAGGAACTCATATAAACAGAAATGTCTCCATGCTAGTGATTGGTCACATTTGGCAAGTGTCTGCAGTTCTGTATGACTAAAAAAGCAGGCTGTGTTTACAGAGGCATTGGTTATGTTTGCAGTCAGTTTAACCCCATGCTTTGGTTATTTCACCAGTGGTAATGTAGCATATGCCATCCACAGTTTAGTACATCATGTGTAGAAGTTTAGACTAGTGGTATTGTAAAGTATTGAACAGAGTTATGTTTGAGATGTCCTGATGAAGATGTTGATGAGGCTGTCTGTGTGACTTTATGGGAAGTTCTGTTCAATGTTGCACTTTTAAAGTAGTGAGAATGCTTTACTGATCTCATGATTTGCACTTTGTCCCGCAGTCATATGATATTAGTTCTAATCGTGTTGTGAGAACATGAACATTGGTAAATGCAGTAATAAATACCAGCATTGCGATAAGAGTGTAATTTTTTTGAGAGTTGTGTTATTAATGCACTGTTGACCATCACTATCATTGGCAACAGAAATAAAAGAGAAGTTCATATCTGGAATTATTAACCTTTATTTATTATTATTATTATTATTATTATTATTATTATTATTATTATTATTATTATTATTATTATTATTATTAACCTTTATTTATTATTATTATTATTAACCTTTATTTATTATTATTATTATTAACCTTTATTTATTATTATTCTTAACCTTTATTTATTATTATTATTAACCTTTATTTATTATTATTATTATTAACCTTTATTTATTATTATTCTTAACCTTTATTTATTATTATTATTAACCTTTATTTATTATTATTATTAACCTTTATTTATTATTATTATTAACCTTTATTTATTATTATTATTATTAAACTTTATTTATTATTATTCTTAACCTTTATTAATTATTATTATTATTATTCTTAACCTTTATTTATTATTATTATTATTAACCTTTATTTATTATTATTATTATTATTAACCTTTATTTATTATTATTCTTAACCTTTATTTATTATTATTATTAACCTTTATTTATTATTATTATTAACCTTTATTTATTATTATTATTAACCTTTATTTGACTCAGAATGACCATTGAAGAGGAACCCTCCTTTACAACGCTGTCGAGAAACATTAACAGCAACACAACAGCACACAAAACAAGATCAGGTGAAAGAAAAGAAAATATTAGGAAAAATAAAATAATACAAAATAAAACAATGAAGTTTAAAAATACAAGTTAATGAAATACAGTTAAAGAATTAAGATATAGTGAAGTTAAAATCAGTTACAATCAAATAAAACAAGGTGTGAGATAAGGCTTTTGAACAGTTGTATTGATGGTTAAAAAAAATCTCATTTTAAGGCCTTTTGCAGATTTTTTATAGTGTAAGGTGCATTATAAGAGAAAGACATTTTTCCTTTTTCGGTTCTGACTAGAACCCGACAGACATATCAGTCAGCCGATATTACCGGCCGATATTGACCTTATGAGTGATATATGGGTATCTGTGAATATGTTTTGAGAGATGATATTTCAGGAGGCAGTAACTGTAACAAAGCTTTATATATGAATAAAAACTAATGCTGATCTCTCCTTACTGTAAGATCAACTATTAGATAAAAACTATGAATGCTGGTTTAGCCACAGGGTCATATTAGAAATGAAACAATATTAGTACATAGTGTAGGCTTTCTAGCAGCTGTTTTTAGCTCTGATGAACTCTCAATATCTGAGACAGATATTTATGTCAGTAGTTGATGGACACCAAACCTGAGCTCACAGGAAAATCAATATTGAGCTTAAATCTGGAAAGGTGACTCCAAATGAATGCAGTAGCTCAATTTCTGCTTGATGTATAAACAGGAAACTGTCGGCTAAAACGATCTCCATAACAACTTCACGGGATGATCATTTGCCAAAATTGTGTTTACAGCTCATTCTACTGCTCACGAGAAGTAAAGAAACCAGCTATGCCTGCTTTACAACTTGTCTGATAGATCTAAATTAGGCCTTAATCTATGTAGAGAACACAGCATGCTTTTTTATCTGCATTCAGAAGGAAATGGTTTTATGTATCATGATGCAGAATGAACAGTTTGGCCTGAGGCTGTGAAGCTACCTTTGACATTGACGGGCTGTTATTTCGGGCTTCGTCGTGTAAAAAAGCGTTTTCTCAGACGTTACTATCACCGTAGTCACAGGAAGCTCTGTGGTAGAACAGGAAAGAAAACAGGAAGTGAATGCAGCGAAGCCACAGGTTGTGTTGAGGCGACCTGCTTATCCCATTGGTGGATGCCTCGTTTGTTGTGGATCGGCAGACTGAAAAAAAACTGCAGGTCTGACGTAAGTGCAGTCAGTGAATGGGATGACTGATGTTCCCACGAAGAATTGACAGAGTTAAAAATATAGTATGACCGCCTTGAAACAACATCAACCATCATGTTTGTACTGTTGGTCACAGGTTGATCCTGACCTGAACTAGTTCTACTTTCACTTAGTTTTGACTGAAGTATGAAATATTTCAATGTCAGAACGTTTGAAAGCTCTCTCTAAACATTGCATCAGAGAGTTCAAAAGTAAGACGACTGTATTTATTATAGCACATTTTAAACAACGAGGCAATTTAAAAGTGCTTTAAAAACAAAATGCATCAAGACGGGCAAACACATGGCAAATAAAAAGACATTTAAATATGATTAAAAGTGTTCAATTGGAAATAAAAGGAAGCTAGAATAGAATAAGAGATAAAACAGGAGAATAAAATTTTTTACAGTGTGAGATATTGGATTTAGAACATTGTAAAATGAACAGATTGAATTGTAAATTCCTAATCATATAGTATGTAGTTGATATCCTTTACATGACTAGCTAGTTGGATATTGATTTTTTTGTCTTGCTAACATTGTAGCTGTAATGAAGAAGTAGCCTAAATACTTACACATAGAGCAGGTCTAAATCGTACTCTTTAAAATACATAAAATACATAAAATACATTAAAACAGTAACAGCAATATTATATGTAGCAATCAGACTTAATGAGAACACATCACATACATTAAAATAAGGGCAATACAGAAACAATGCAGCAGAAAAGAAAAAAAAAACCTTGGTACACTGTATGTGTATGTAACTGAAATCATAAAAATATGGTGTCTCTGGTGTGTGTGTGTGTGTGTGTGTGTATGTGTGTGTGTGTGTGTGTGTGTGTGTGTGTGTGTGTGTCACAATGACTGTGACTGTGATTCCTGTCAGAATCATTTTAAAGGCCTGTTGCAATAACTGTAATATCGCAATATTATCATTCAGGTGTGGAGGGGGGGGGGCGAAACATTTTTGACTCAGACCTGCTCACCAAAACACACCTGGAGATACACCCCCCCACCCTTACCCCATGTCAGGCCCCATGTCACACTTTATGAGACTAAAGTAGTAAATGAACTATGATCATTTTTTATGATGATACATGAAATAAAACCACTTTACCACCACACTGACAGTGTTCATATAATTGTGTCATATGTGGGTTTGATATAACACGTCTAAACTGGTACATGCTACCTCCAGGAAATAGCTATATACACTCGCACTCTAAAGTCTGACACTAACAAATACTATATTTAGTTTTATATGCTATCAGACGAGCTGCCGGTGATATAAAATAGCATAACAACCTTAAACTGTGGTAAAAACGTACTCGTGTGCTGCGTGACAACATTGAGCAGCTTTAAGCACTGCGGATGATGACTGACTGACACACGTTTGTCCCTTGGGTGTTACCGTAGCTGTATGTGCTCACCTCACATAAGCGCTGCGACCATTCAGTATGTGTATATATAAACCTGTAAACTAGAGTGTCTTGAATTGCAGTGGCCTGAGAGGTGAGCTACACTACAGTACTAGAAGACTGGAAATACTTGATCAATGTAGTTCTGGATGAAAGTTTACTGAGACAATTCAAAGACTTGAATTTCCCAGTTCTCTCTCTCTCTCTCTCTCTCTCTCTCTCTCTCTCTCTCTCTCTCTCTCTCTCTCTCTCTCTCTCTCTCTCTCTCTCTCTCTCTCTCTCTCTTTCTCTCTGCTGCGTCTTTTTTTTCTGTCATTGCACAATTACCACTATTTGTGAAACTTCTCCCGATTGGCCAATCAGAAGTTTTGACAATACGAGCCTTTGAATTAGCTGTGAATCATCACAGAGTCTAGATAATGAATTCTAGTGTGATTGGTTGCCGTGTCAGCCATCTGACATTGACCAGCTTGGCCTCGTACCAACTGACTTACTCAAATCATCATTCAGAATAAATGTGATCACCGGGGCCCTGCTGTAAATTCATACAATGTGTCCAGTCATTCGTGTATCTTAGAGTCTGGCCTTCGCTGGGCATCACTGAGCACGTTCTATGTGGGTGCTGAAATCAGTAATGCAAACATTTCCATCCACCATTTCTTCCTGTAATGTGGTGCAAAAGACAATATGCTTAGAGCAGCTTTCTACCAGCTGTGTGAAGGTACATCAGTCTGGCTTTCAAAACCACAATAGTACACTCTACCACAGCATGGGTACATATATCACGTGTGTTACCCTGAGCACCCCCTGTCTGCTCTGCAGGTTGACTGGAGGTGTCATGAGAAGAAAGTAGAGAATAACCTTAATTGTGCAGTAAGGTAGTATTGCTCGCACAGTCTAAGGAAAATAGTGTAGTGCAGAATTACTGCAGTAAATCGAATGTGACTTTTAGCCACCTGGGGCTTGTCTAAGAGACCCCTTTTTGCTGATACTATTAGCTCATGCAGTGCAATCAATACGAGGTCAGAGCCAAGGTGAGACAGAAGGCTAAACTAATTATACATCCTTCATTTTCAAGATAGGATGCTGAACTGTTGGATATATGCCCAGGTTTTTCTTTAATCTTGATAAGTCAGGCAGATGGCAGGGCTCCAACTAAGACTTTATGTCTTCAGGCACTATGGCAGGAACATTTTGTGGATGAAAGATTAAACAAACAATGGGCCCCATGCAAGAAATATGTATACTCTGAAATGTCGCTTTTTTTTTTTTTTTAGAGGTGCTTACACATCTGATTTGCAAACCATATTTACACACACACACACACACACACACACACACACACACACACACACACACACACACACACACACACACACACACACACACACACCGGTTTCCTTGTTTGTTTAAACGTCATAAAAGCCACCTGAACATGATGAAGTGCATGATTGTAAGCGTGCTGTAATTAGTAAGCGTGTGTTTGTAGGTGCACATTTGTGAGTGAGTGCATGTTTATGAATAAGTATGGGTTTGTAAGAGGTTTTATGAGTATGTGTGCCTAGTTAGTACACAGGTGCAGCTTTGTAAATGTTGGATTTGTGAATAAGTGCATGATCATCAGTAGGTTTGTGATGAAGTGTTTGCTGTGAGTAAGCACATCTCGGTAAGTGCGTGTTTGTGAGTAGGTGTGTGTCCATGATTCAGTGTGCATTCATGAGAAAGTATGCATAAATGTGTGTTTATAAGATGATTCATTCAATGTGCTGGCTGAGTTCTGTTTTGCTGTTTTAATGGGAACAGTGTAATACTTTGTTTAGTAAGATAACAATAGATGTAGATTTTGTAAATATGGATGATACACAACGACAAAGTGGGCAACTTTTGCCTCAGACCTGGTCAATCCCATATGGGAATGACCAGGTGTTTGACACGGCACAGACATTAAACTCAAATTATAAGTTCATGTTCGTAAGCAAGTACGTACGTGTTCCAATGTGCACAATTTTGTCAGTTTTTGTGCGTGAGTAACTACGCATTTGCCGTGTACGGCCATGTTTGCACTCCATTTGAAGGCATGTGTCATTCAGAAAGAAAAAATTCACAAAGTGTGGATCCTGAAGTTCTTAAAGTGTGCAGAATGTGTGCCACTTAAAAGACATTTTTGACAGTTTGGCTGCCAACAAACTTACGAACTAACACCAAAAATCCTCCTGCCTGTACTCTGAACGTAATCACTCTGAATAAATGTGATCTTCGCAGCCTGGTTTAAACTTGTTCAATCGTTCCTGCATCTTAGAGGCTGGTCCTCACTGAGAATCAACCGGCATGTCCTGTGTGAGTGCTGCGTTCAGTAAGGTAAAACCATATTTCATTGCAATGTTGTGCAAAACACAACACGCTTACATAATTTGGCATGCCTTCTCTAAGGCATGGAGCAACTTGCTACATTGCTATGACTTATGCTGTGTGAAGGTAAATCAGTCTTGCTTTCAAAACCACAATAACGAACTCTACGGCAGCTCGAGTACATTTGTGACGTCTGTTACATGAGCAACCCTATGTGTCATGAACCGATAAACTAAAGGATAACCTTAATTACCCTGAGAAAGAGGATTTAGATCAATTATGCTTCATTTTGCATTAAATATTTGCTAAAGACACGCATCAACAAGACTCGTATCTCCATGAGCACCTTGCCTTAGATGACTCCCAACGTCAGTGTTTTACAGAACAAAGGAGAAGATTGTGAACTTGAATGGCGAAGGTGCTTAAATGCATGTATGTGTGGGTGTTCTAGTGGCCTTTGGGGTTTAACACACTGATTATGTGACTGCAACGCTCCCAATGTGAGTCAGACCATGGACCTTTGTTGCATTTGATCCCTCCTGTCGCTCGCCTCATTTCCTGCCGCCTCTACACTGTCGCTATCAAACAAAGGCAAACAATGCCCAGAAATTGTAAGAAGTGTGTATGGTGCACTGCTTGTATAATGATGAAGTCCAGCTGTACAATGAAATGTGTCTGTTTTTTTCTGTAATGCCAACCATACACTAGAAGGCTTTGAAAAGACACGTTTTCACATCTAAAGACAATGAGTCATCATTTTGCAAAGCCAGCTGATCTTACAGGCTCACTATTTGTAAGACTACAATTAGTCTATGTCCTTATGAGATTATTTCCAATCCTGCTCCTGGTGGAAATTTACAAGAAGGGAAAAACTGAACAATGAAGTATAAGAGATGTAGCTTCTAGCAACAGCTGTCCTTGTGTGTGCAGTGGTTTGTTCGGAAAAACCAGACAAAGAGTAAAAGAGAAGACACCAACGAATGTGTACATGAGCGTGGTTGAGAGGACGGGGACAGCAAGGATGCGCCTCCTCAGAGTCCCTGCCGTGTTTACAATTTACCCAGTTTTTTCTGCTTCCTGTTTGGTGCTGGAGAGAGCGCACCTGTTGGTTGTAAACAATGTTCATGTCATTGAACTTCACCTTCTGCACGGTCCAAGACTAAAAACTTCCGATAATCCTAAACAATATTTATTTTATCGGAACGTCAAGAGTTTTATAACCACGTCACACCAAATTTTTGAGATGACGGGAGCATGCCACAGCTCTAGCAAAACTCTCCTGATTTTATTCCGACATTGGAAATTTATCAGCAACAGAGAAATTGCTTGAAAAGTCATTTGGTGTAAGGCTGACATAAGGTAATGTGACCTATCTGAAGGTCAGTCTGATAAGGTCTTTGATGACCAAGGGTAGCACAGGACCAACAGCTGTTTTCTGTCCTCCAGAGGAGATTTAGATCCCATTTCCCGAAAGCGTCTTATGGCTAAGATGATCTTCTCATCTCATTGTAAAGGCTCTTTCACACTGTGTGAGTATGGGCTGTCTGAGGCAAAAGTTGACGAAATTGTGAGAGAAACGTTGTAGAATCTTTGGTCGTCAATCCAAGACAGTGTCCTAGATCTCACTGTGAGACACGTCCACCAATGACTGATGTGGAGCTTTGGCAATCAAAGACAAAATTCTGATAGTGTCAGAAATTTAAGACCAAATTCTCACAATGTGATTGCTGCTACGACGCACATCTACAAACCAACCAGTCAGAATATGACAGGAAATGATACAGAATACACTGGCCAGTGAATATTTCAATGTTCAAAGAGAAAACTCATTCCCCTTAATACAGTCAAGGCACACAAAAATGATGGTGATATATAAAGTATGCTTCATCAAGCTTGACTTTACATTTGCTTTCATGTAAATACCTAACTACATTTACAAGAACAACTTCAATTGAGGTTACATGAGCCGAAAGGACTGAAATATACCTATATATCTATCTATAGTATACCTTCTTCCTGTACTAACTATATATAATCAATGGCCTGACAGAAAAGGTAGAATATAATATATACGGTTGTGTTTATATATTATATAATCAGTTGTATTTTTTCACCCCCCCCCCCATGCAGGCTCGTAACATCAAGACATCTGAAGTGGCAGCTATCAAGATAGTGAAGCTGGACCCTGGTATGTTAACAATCCTGACTTGAAACAACATGCTCATTACTGCTTCTTTGCAAAGCAGCTGTTACAGGTTGATTCATGTTTTCTTCATGGTAATAGTCTGGATTTGAATTGTATTTTGAGTGGATTGGTTTCACATTTCTGACTTTAATGAGTAAACAATGCCTGAATCAGTAGCTTTTAGGAGTGGAGGTCCTCTCTATTTACCTCATTAAAGCTTATTAAAAGACTGTGAAACCTACAGAGACAATCATAATTTGATCATTCTGTTGTATAACAGGCTACTGAGCTATTATATGCAGTACTTGTTTAGACTACTTTTGTACTGAGTTGTACATGACAGCTTGAACTAGCAACAGACTGAACATACTATTGATTGGGAGGTGGATGATAAGGGTGAAAATCATAGATTAGACCCTCAACTACACTGAAGTTTTTGCCATACCACCTACTAAGATATTGCTCTACTAGCAGCTGTTTTGATTGGATACACTGACGTATCCGTCCCCAAATTCAAGACAGCTGTAGAAATACTCAAAAGATCTAAATGTCTTTAAGACCCTGACACACTGTGTAAATAACTCATATTCCAGAATAAATTCAACGACCATCAGAAACATAAGATGAAACCTTTGGTCTGCAGTCCAAATCAGTCCCACTGTGGCAGGAGGTTAGAGCTGTGTAATGTGTTTTTATCTATCTCACGACTGAAATGAACCTGTAACAGTGCTGTTATTATTCAGTGTGAAGTGGTATTTGGGTAAGATAGCAAACAAGCAATTTTCCCACTAGTCGGATGGCAAATTATTAACACATCCATTTGCACATTGGGGGGAAAAAACGGAGCCAGCATCCTGAAGGTATGACATTTTACACCATGCTGGTACTTTTTCACTTTTAACACTGTCTTAAATAAACTACAGTCTTCCATTCAACATTCCACAACAACTCCCCCCATTTTACTGCGGTTCTTACTTCATTTGAGTCACCTCTCAATGTTGTGGACGAAGCTTAAGTTATTTATATGTATTTCAGCTTTAACCTTTAAAGGGCAACCAGTGAATTCCATGTTAGTTTCCTAGATGACATGTGGTGTTTTTAAAGCTTAATGCTGACCAGCAGCAATGCATCATACTAGATAAATAATTAAACCAATGGATTTATTATGGTTTACTGCTCTATCATTTCACTGCACTGTCCGACTGTTAAAAGAAAACACTGACTAAACTGTGTGTGTGTTCAGGTGATGACATCACGTCCATCCAGCAGGAGATCACCATGATGAAGGAGTGCAAGCACAAAAACATCGTGGCCTACTTCGGCAGCTACCACAGGTGCTTACTGTTTTCGGCCCGTCCTCCTCAGATGTGCGGCATTCCTGGGATTGTTGGTGGATATAAATATGTGGAATTTGACTTTTATTTCCCCACACTGCTGCTGGATTCCTCTCCCACTCTTTTCTACTGCTTAGTTGGGTTGTGAATAACGGAGTATGTGTTAGTGGGTGTAAATGCATTAGCTTCATATTATTAGGGTGTGCCACTTTGAGATATTTCCTGGTGATATGTGTGCTACGGTGTTGATTGACATCGTCCCTGTAAGCAGAACACACATCAAACAGTCAGATAAAGGTTGTGTCTCTTTACAGAAACACCAAGCTGTGGATCTGCATGGAGTTCTGCGGTGGAGGGTCACTTCAGGATATTTACCATGGTACAAATACTACAAATATTAAGATTCTTTATCTACTGTATGTCTTGTGTTTTAACCATATAAGAAAACTTCAGAATTACCTGCATTTGAAAAAAGTGCTTAATAATAATAATTTGAAAGAAAATTGGAAATGTTGTTTTTGTTTTGTTTCTTATTCAGAGCAAAAAAGAAAAAGATTGATATCAATGTCATGTGTCCACTACAGATATAATACTGCATTCATGCCTCTAGCCTGGCAGCCACATTAGCATAAAGATTGGAATGAGAGCAAGCATATCTCTGTCAAAACTACTCAAAATATGTGGTGTGGGGGGGGGGGGGGGTCTTCACATTTTGGATCTTGTTAATCTTGTTAGAAATAAAATGATAAGAAAGTTGTACACATAGAAATGTAATAAGACAACTACCCAGTGCTCAGAAAGGGATTTTATTCTTATTTTTTGTTTATTTAGCCTGAATTAGCAACAATAGAAGAACATCCTGTTGTTCAGCCATTATTCAAAGATTGTGTTTCCCTATCCTTGCAGCCACATCAAAAATGGACCTTTAGCTTGAATTGGCAACTTTTTCCATGTTTCCTGGCTGAGTTAGTACTGTAATACTGTACTGTCTTTAGCCTACATGTAACTGACAGTGTTAGCAAACTGTTAGCAAAATGTTTGCTAACAGTTTGCTAACAGTTGTTGCTAACAGTTTGCTAACAGTTGCTAACAGTTGTTGCTAACAATTTGCTAACAGTTGCTAACAGTTGTTGCTAACAGTTTGCTAACAGTTGTTGCTAACAGTTTGCTAACAGTTGTTGCTAACAGTTTGCTAACAGTTGCTAACAGTTGTTGCTAACAATTTGCTAACAGTTGCTAACAGTTGTTGCTAACAGTTTGCTAACAGTTGTTGCTAACAGTTTGCTAACAGTTGTTGCTAACAGTTTGCTAAGACTTTTGTCTATTTTGTAACTTTCACAAACTTCTCCCACACAGCTACTCAGAATTGTGGCCTGTGTGATAAATGAACATGCTTAGCGTAGCTTAACAACAAACTACTGGTAGCAGGGGAAATAAACTAGAATAGCTTTGTCAAAAATAAAAAAAACTATTTCAAAACACTGGACGGTTCTCTTATTACATTTCTACTTGTACTCCCTTTAACAAGATGAACAAGATCCAGCACATAAAAAAAAAAAAACAGATTTTGAGTTGTTTTGACAGAGAAATGTTAAATTGTCGTAATCGCCGCGTATATTTAGAACGAGAAAAAAAGGTAATTACTGTAAAGCAGATATCAAAGTTGGCACAGTGACCTTTTTAAAGAGCCACTTCTCTATTTTTAGAAAATACACCTGCAGGCTCAGTCTTTCTCCCCCCTTCGTCCTGAGTGTTTGAGGTATTAATCAAACTGTTCTTCACAGTGACGGGCCCATTAAAGGAGAAACAGATAGCGTACGTGTGCAGAGAAACCCTTCAGGTAAGGCTTTTTGTGTGACGGGCATGCTTGTTGCCGTCTGTTGCATTGTGAACTCTCTAAAGATACACTGCTGACTGAGTGACTCATGTGTTTTTCCCAGCCACAGAAGAGCTAAATAGTATTTAACCTCGCCAGACCACTAACTACACTGTAGAGGTAAATGCTGCAGCAGCATAACAAAAAGTCCATAGCAGAGCATGCCAGACTGTCTCTGTTCTGTTGGTGAGCGGTCACATCCTCACTGCAAACTTTTATTGGATAATCAGCACTGGAGACCACAGGACAGTCTGGCACTGAATACATAAGTTAGAAATGCCTGCAGACAACTAATGCAACAAAGGTCTTTGTCTGCCTTTGTTTTGTGAAAATGAAATAATCATGCACTTTCCTTAGCTGATTCATATAAATAAACAGAATGATTAGAAGTGATGAGAGTTCGACCTTCATATACAAACATTCTCGTGTACTTTGGTTTTACTTTGCAAATTCTCTCCTTTCTTGATTTCTTCGTAAGCTTTTCTTTTCATAATCCGATGTTTATTTTCTCTCATATCTGTGCTTTTTAGGGTGGTCGCACCAAAATATATTCATTTAACTGTGACATTCACATGTTTTAGTAAAATTCAAATATGAATCAGTATGACCACTGTATTAAATGTCATGACTGATTTCATTTCAACAAATAGAATAAGAACACTACACTTAATAGTCTGTAATACTTACTATTATTACTGCTATTATGTACACTCTTGTTTTGTCTCCTTATGTTCATTTGATAATAAGTGTCTTTATGTTATAGATACATTTTAACTACTCATCTAGAGTAGTTTTTTGTTCTCGGTAGCAATATAGAAAGAAAGAGGGAAATTACCTGCAACAAAGGTTCCCAACTGGAATTGATTATCAGTATTCTTAAAGGGGACATGTAGAATATATTATTATTGTCCATCAGGGTAGAAATTTGTCTTCAGCTCACCAAAACATAAAGACATACTATACATGATTCTTAAGGCCCAAACGCACTGACAGCTAGAGTTGATGCTGCTATGGTGCACTGCAGGTGTCATTCATTAGTATTAATGAATGAAGAGGAGAATGAAACTAAGAGCATCTGTTTCCACATTAAATCAACAGTTGGGTGTTTGATGGTTATCGATATCTGCTTTAGAATGTAACAAAACAATCATTCTCATTCACTCTGCTATAGTCTTGGTTATCGTACAATTGCATATTTCAGATCAGGTGTCGGCTCGAACATGTACGGATGTGTTTGAGAAGTTCACATTTTAGTTTGTTTCATGGTTTGTTGACGTAGCCTGTTGAGCCTCCTGAACCAATCAGAGCATAGCGAATCCCCAGGAAGGGAGCATTAAAGAGACAGGAGCCTAAACGGCCTATTTCAATCAGTATGAGATAAATAAGGAGATGTTTTTTTCGAACAGGAACTCATGCAAAGATATTCCAGTAGAGCCGCAGAATATAAATATAGAGCTGGAAATGTGCAGAAAATGACCTCTTTAACTAACATTGTATTTTAATCAAACTGCCTGAAATGACCTGACACACACAAAACCTGGAGCCGTAATGTTTGGTTTCTGAGTGTTGACAACCATCAAATAACTAATCATCACAGTGAAGCAGAAAGCTTTGCTCATTAACATTCTGTGTTTTTTCCAGGGTTTGTATCACCTGCACGAAACAGGAAAAATGCACAGAGACATAAAGGTACTACAGTTTCCTAAGCTTTAAATTGTCTTTGCATTACTGTCATTGTACATTATGATGATGTGCTTTATCACACGTGTGTGCTTCTCTGCAGGGAGCCAACATCCTTCTGACGGAACGAGGAGACGTCAAACTGGGTCAGTGGTGATCTAGACACGTGTTTGCACCATATACTTATTTCACTACTCTTTATATTAGATTTCACCTGCTCTGTTTGTCTCTTCTGTGTCTAGCTGATTTTGGAGTGGCAGCAGAGATCAGTCTCTCTGTGGCCAAAAGGAAGTCTTTCATAGGAACTCCTTACTGGTAAGATGAATGCAGCTGCACTCACCTCAACCGCAGCTCTAACTGAACACACAACCCTTTAATATCACAGCCAGTGTTTTCTGCAATATAGTTCCTTTTTGAATTCCTAGACAATAAAAAAAAACAACAACATTTACGCAAAAGATTGGAAACGGAGATATTTATTTTTTTATGACTATTCCTAGTTTTCCAGAAACCCATGGCTACTGCACTACCCACAATTGATAGTGTCCTTGCCTTATGCCACAGGCACATCATGTGCTATGGAATTTGGCGGGCATTCAAGCTGAAAACAGACATGCATTCAAATAACACTTTGAGTTTCAGATCTTTTAGTTTGAAGACTTAGCAGACACCAGAACACTGCATAGAAGTATAAAAAAGACAAAGACAGGTTCTTACAATTCTACCTTTATATGATTGTCCAGATGACATTAGGCCTGTCACAATAACTACTTTTCTTGTCTCAGAAATAATCACAATTAATAATATTATTGTCATTTGAAGATCATTTTATACCACTGATATAATGATAATATAATAGTATAATAATACAAGGGGGGGTGGGATTGGAGAGTGGGCACAATGATAATGCCACCGAACAACAGCAGATGGTGATTGTAGTACACAATAGACTGACGTGTGTATGTACTTTTCAGACACTTCTATACTGATTCTATTTATATTGAGTGCCATACAAATTGGAGCTTATAAAATATGAGATTCTCTGAAGTAATTATTGTTCTGATTTTGACTTGATAGTATTCAGTTGGAAAATTGTAAGTTTTTTATGACATGAATATGGAATGAATGAACTGATTAGCGTCAATTGTCATCTTAATCTGCCCCCCCCCCCCCCCCCCCCCCCCCCCCACTGTTTCAGGGCTTGTTGTGGGATGTTTCTCCATCTCCTCCAGCCAGCTGCTCTTTAGATAAAGCTTAGTTCTTTAGTTTCTTTTCCTGAGGTCTGCTTTGTTTCAACAAGCAAAGAACAGCTTCTGAACAAGCCAACACTTCCCAGACAATGTATGTCAAGTGTGCTCGCCCTTTATTGAATGCCTGATCTACTTTTTTAACACCTGGTAATAGGTTGGAAATGTAGCTTAAATTTCCTCTTATTGTCGAGAAATCTAATGAAAAGACCCAAAAGAACAATAAATGTTTCCTAGTAATAAGAATTATGTGTGTGATTATGTGTGTGTATCCGAAGAATGATATATGTAATTCTTCTGTCATAGAGCTCCATTGTTGTCCAAAAACCTATTGAAAACATATCAATGTGCCACTTTATTACACTGAACACTCACACAATTGTGTTTATTTTGACTCAATCCCAAACACACTGTCCTGCTTCAAAAAACACTCACCAGATCACCAAATGTGGATTAATCCGCCGCTGAAAATGGTCCTCATCAAACTGTTTGAGTAGTGTTTATGAAAAACTGCAGTGCCCAACTCTTTTAGGAAATTGTGGGTGGAACACAATGACTAATAGATACCAAAGCATCATTAAACGGCTATTGTCTGTTTAATTTCCTATTCAGCAGTGATATATGTGTCATTTCACTCCTCCTGTCCAGGATGGCTCCAGAGGTGGCAGCAGTGGAGAAGAAGGGCGGCTACAACCACCTGTGTGATATCTGGGCTGTGGGCATCACTGCCATCGAGCTGGCTGAGCTCCAACCGCCCATGTTTGACCTCCACCCAATGAGGTGAGTCAGCACAGCACAGCACAGCACAGCACAGCACAGCACAGGCGGCCAGAGTCACAGACATAATAAACTCTGCATGGTGTCAAAGCAGGAAGACAAACAGCACAGATTTGTGTTATGTAACATTTTGGCTGCTGGGTTTCCATTTTATCAGTGAGCAACCACTACATGTAAACAATTAAGACGTTTTTCCAGCCAGTGACATTTAAAACAATGTTTCAGAGCGCTGATGTTGATGTCCAAGAGCAACTTCCAGCCTCCAAGACTAAAGGATAAAAGCAAGTGGTGAGTTTAATTGTTTCTGAAACACATGAAGTGATAGTCCTGTTTGTCACATTTTAATCTTATCAATATCTTTTTATATTTTTTACAATGAATTGACATTTGTCACTCTCTCTCTCACCCCCCTTGTCTATGCAGGTCTACAGGTTTCCAAAGTTTTGTGAAGATGGCTCTCATCAAAAACCCTCGTAAAAGGCCGTCAGCTGAGACGCTGCTGCAGGTCAGCTTCTTCTCTGCAGCTCGTCATTAATGAAAAGCAGTTAGCAAGCCGTCTGTCTTCATATAGACACTATCATATATGCACTGCTCATAAATAGAAGAAGACTTCTATTTTTAAACCTTTTCATAGAGAGCTTGGAAATGAATGACTCACATTCATACAGTTCTATATAGTGACAATGGGAGCTAAGTAGGAATATATTATTCAGATTCATTCTGAGCAGATATGAGCAGCAACTGAATTTTTGACATAAGTATACATTACATCATCACTGCCACACTGAGAACATTGTTTTTTTTAATAAAATAAAGTTAAACACAAACAGTAAAATAACCAAAACATTGCAGTCATTTAGCTTTTATATAAACATGAAAAATATTTATTGGACTCAGATTAAGTAGGCGGTCCCAAAGGACAGTACTGGTTAGTTAAAAGAAGTGACCACAATGTTTATGTTAACTGATTTGTCTTTTTTTTTCAATGCTTTGTTTATTGATTTTTTAATTGAAAACAAACACAACATATAACATCCCTCCGTAACAATCTCAGCAATAAGGATAAATTCAAAAAATTCAAAAATAATAATAATCATCATCTTGATGAGTTGCTAGAAGCAGCTACCTTAAAGTATTTCACAACAACTCAATACATATGTTGATTCTTCACTTTCACAGCTGCGTCCATCTCAACCATGCTCGCTACTTTTGATTGGTTGATTAGTTAGCACAACACATATAATGATTTAGATATGTGTAACCAGGATAGCAACATACTTCCATAGAGTGAAATTCTGAACATTAACCCTTATATACTGACATATGATGACCTCTCGTAATGTGACCCAAAATAAACAAAAATGTAAATATTTCAAATTCTTAAAATTTGCAGCTGATACACGTTATTGTACAGTTTTTTTACACATATTAAAATTGATATATTATATAATTATATTCTTCACATTTACACATTTTTAGTGTAAAAACTGTAGAATAAACTCTCTCTGCTCTCTGAAAGCTTCATTAATAAGGATTCATCTGTGACTGATGATGAGGTATTCATGAATGATTTGCTGTGCAGAAATTTGGTAGAGGCTAATTATACGGGGCTGCTGTAAATGCTCTGAATATGAACAGTGTGTGAGGGTCAGAAAAGGCTAATTAGTGAGCATTTGCTGACATCGACATATTTTCCTGATCAGTATTCAAGATCATGACCAATCTGTGTCTTCTTCCTCCAGCATCCGTTTGTGACACAGCTGTTGACCCGTAACCTGGTCATTGAGCTGCTGGACATGGCCAACAACCCTGACCTCCACAACTCCCACACACACAGCATGGATGACAATGAGCTGGAGGTCAGTGCTGACAGGACCCAGACAGAACTGATACCAAGGCCAGGGACTTTTTTACTGGTGTGTTATATAAAAGTGTTGTGTTGACAGGTTGGGGAAGCGGCTCCAGACAAGATTCAATCGGCAGGGAAACACCTGCCTGTGGAGAGAACCCTGTCTGAAGAACAATGTGAGGACACACCCACACAAACACACACACACACACACACACACACACACACACACACACACACACACACACACACACACACACACACACACACACACACACACACACAAACATAAATTAAGGCTGACATTTTAGATCAAATGTCAGCCTGAGGATCTTTGCAGTTGTGAGACAGATGTTTCCAGTCTTTTCGCTGATCATGTCCTTGACTAACCTGTGTATTTCATGCATGAGATAAAACTGATATGGATGAGCATACATACCAAAGCATTGTTCAACGTTTGGGTAATACACTCATGCCCCTTTTTTCTGCAAACAAACAGCAATGTAAGAGTGAGGATGTGGTTTCAGGAGGAGTTGGGGGTTAGCTTCCTGGAGCTTTATCAGTTGGTTGGTTACCATCGTGCCTGTAAAGAGACCAAAGCCAAAACATGTGTTCCCCACTGAATCTGGCAACTCTGTAGCTGGAGTTGCTTCACAGACAGCTGTGCAGAAAGATAACCTGTCAAAAAATAGATCCAACACTTACATTTTAACATTCGTGTTTGTTTACGGGTTAAAGAAATGCAAGACATTGGTGGTGTTGATCAGTATATTCTTCTGTCGGTTGGTTAGTCCATCACTCTGGTCAACTCTGAGATATCTGAAAACAGCTGGATTGGATGGATTGTCTTGATATTTTGTACAGACGTTCATATTCCCCAGATGTTGAATTCTACTGACTTTGGAGATCCTTTGACTTTGACTTTGACTGTGGTTTTGAGATAAATGTTGGATGGATTACCATGAAATCTGGTACACACATTTCATGCCCCTTCAGAATGAAGTATAATATATATTCTGGTGATCCAGTGAATTTTCATCTAGCTATATATGCTAAATATCAACATGTCGACATGTTGATATTTAGCATTTGCTCAAATAACCCGTGTAAAGCCTCACAGAACTGCTACCGTGGTAACTTTGGTCAGAGCACAGCTAGCTTCTTCCCCCTGCTTCCAGTCTTTAAACTAAGCTCAGCTTGGCTAACTGCCTCCAGCTTTGTACATAACACACAGATATGAGATTGAAATCCATCATTTCATGTCACTCTCTGGAATGTTGTCAGTGTGCATATTTCCAAAAATGTCACCCCCATCTCCTTCATATGTTTTGGTATCCTTTTGTCTTAAATATGAATCAGGAATATAGCTCGTTTCTGTACAGTGCAATTGATGGCAGTGCTTGTTACTGTAAGCACACATGTCTAAATCTACTGTATGTTGGTTGTACTTGCTGAAGAGTGGCTTCATTGTCCAGCATGACCCTCTGTATTCAGAGCTGTAATCTCCATAATATGACTGAGGACAAAAGCCTCTCAGTCAGCCTACTGATGGCTGCCCTGCTCCTGTAAGCCGTCCATACATGTGGGACGGAGGCTGCGTCAGTGGATGGCACAGGGAACATGCCTCTGGTGTGTGACAGACAGTGGTACTTCTATGCTCTCCCTCTGCCCCGAGTGACTTCATATCTCTGCACTGCCTATCGGCCTCTTGTGGTGCTGGTGTAATCATCTTTTCTTCACACTCTGCTCCGCTACCATATCATAAATGAGTCTGGTGTTGACCTCAACTTCCCACGCTTACAGTGTGCTATTCACACAAGCCACGAGCACATATAACACCTGCAAGTCAGTCTGACCAACATGGACTTTGAAGGCTGAGATTACTACTGCTACTGCTGCTAACACTTTCAGAAAGCTGGGTAGTGAACATCAGTATCTTATGCTATTGGCCAAAATGTGCCCATATCAGAACGTGTAAATGACTGAAAGTTGCCATCAAATGTGCAACCAGATCTTGTTCACTTACCCTTTGATGAAACTTTAGGATTTGAATCAAAATATCAAAGTTTGACCAATTTTAGATCATTTTTACAAAGAGGGTTTTGTATTTGATATTGTCACTAGTATCAAACAATTTCAGATGATACCCAGTCCTACTAAATAGATATATTGAACTAACAATAAAATAAAAAATGCAATATTTATGCATTTGCATTATTTGTTATAATGTTTTAACTCTTGTCTTTAACTCAAGTTCACCAACCAACATTCAAAAGCCCAAATAAACACTAAAAACCTGTTTTTCTTGCTGTAATGATTCCTCCTGTTCATACTGACCATTAGAAGATCTCTTCATAATGTACTTACAATGGAAGTGACGGAGGACTAAATCCACAGTCCTCCTTCTGTGTAAACATGGATTTAAAAGTTGATCAGAAGCTAATATGAAGCTTCAGCTATACGACTACACTTCCACCACAGCTCAACAGGGAAACACTAAGAGGGAATTTGATGCTAAAAAGACTGTAAATGTGTCAGATATCACTTGATATGACTAACTCACACTGATGAAGCTCAATAGAAGCTGATCATCTACTTTTAAATGACTGTGTGGATTTTGTCATCCATCACTTCCATTGAAAGCACATTTGAAGTTCATCAGCTGTGTCTAAATGAACATTAAGTGCTGATCTTTTAATTGTCAGTATGAACAGGAGGAATGATTACAGCAAGAAAAACATCTTTACTGTTCGTATAGACACCTGACTGCTGGTTTAAGAGACACTTCAAATTGTGTCCTTTAAAGGTAAAGTGGAAAACAACATAGTGCAATAAGCAGGTGAGGAAAGAAAGCTGGTAGTGTGTGGAGGGCAACAGGAAACAGACATAGTAATGCAACAGTGAGGCATCATGCTGCAAAAATAGAGCAATACAGAAGAGTTTGGGGAAGTTGTTGAGTTCAGTTATATTCAGTTATAACACAGGACAGAGCTTTTAAATCAGCACTCAACAAGAGATCTTTGTTATGGAACAATTGAAAAGACTTTGATAGATGATGTTCATACTCTTCCAGGCCTCTGGGAAGATGGAAAAAAAACAATTTTCCATTAAACGTCAGATTCATTCATTCTTGTTCGTTTTGTTCGTTGCCAAACTGTAAAGAAAAAAAACTGCAGAAACATGTAAGAACTTAAAATGACAATAGAGCTTTTTTATCTCTTTTGACGCAGGCGTTCAGCAAAAACCATGAGAAATAAGTGAGGCAAGTCGATACAACGGCTTCCGCTTTCTGGTTCAATAGTTTGCTCATCTTCTGTTTCAAAGTCAAGCTTTCAACCGATAGTTCAGGTTCACCATGGTTACAGGGGGAGTCACTTCCTCCTGTTTAATGTGTTTTGTCTTTAACATTGAAATATTTATGCTGCGTTCTGGATCATACTCATTTGCAATGTCTTGTAGGCTGCATCACTATAATCACCTTCATCATCATCACCATCATCAACACCATCATCATCATCACCTTGAAATAGCTAAAGAAAAATAAAGCTGCACAGTATGGAGCTAGAGCTGCAGGAGCCAGCTTATTATTGACATGATAGATGATGTGTGGCTGCAGAGTGCATCCTGTGTCAAGCCACAGCTAATGCTAATCAATGCACTTGAAAGTGAGTGCTAATCAATAGTCTGGGAGGACACTGGCCTGCTCTTTGGTGACTTACTCTGATTATAAAGCCACTCTGCTCTGTGTGAATAAAGCAGTTGTTTCATTTTGATCATTTTCTTTGCAGTTGATCAGGTGAAGTTTGGGCCCCCGCTGAGGAAAGTCACAGAGCCTTATCCTGATTTGGTAATGCTCTGATATTTTTTATTACTATCTTGTATATCTGTGACATACATAAATATATACGTGAATACGAGCAAATGTTGCGTTTTGGCTCTTCTTTCAGCAGGGCTCTTATGATGATGACTGGAGTCTGTCTGGAGATGAAGACAACTCACCGTAAGTTTTCTTCTTCACTGGCTTTTATAAGGAGTCTGTCCAATGTATTTGAAGGGATGTTGAAGTTTTTCCAATGTTTTATTATGTTGGAAATCATAGTATAATATTTAATGACTACATCGGTTATTTGATTTCCTGTGGTGTACTTTACCGTTTTATTTTTTAGTGTGGTGGAAAGAAACTGGTCACAGGGTATTATTACTGATTGAAATGATTGATAAGAATACGAGGATAAGATTTGAGTTGGATAAACTGGAATTACTCTTAAGTATTGGCATAATATCAGCAATTGGTAGCCTCATTTCAAATATCAGCATCATTATTGGACTTCAGAAACCAATACAAGTGGACTCCCGGTTCCCTTCCCTGCCATTGTTATCGGCCATTCAGGCCCATAGTCAGATAAACACCAGGTCTTCCTGTTGCAGGAGCCTGTTGGAATGTGTGGAGCAAGCTTTGCAGCTGAGGTAGGCAACGTCCATCAACTCCAGCCTATCCTAACAGCAGTGTGCCCCCCCCCCCCCCCCCTCCTCCTCCTACATGAATTCATCTGAAATAAACCTGTGCTTGTGATGATGTTATGATGTAAATGTCAGCTAAACATCTTTGATATAATCAGTGGGTTTGTGATCTCTCTCCTATTCTCTAATCCCATCCCCAAAGCCCAAAGTCCTGCTGCACTTTTTCATTGATCTGGATGTGATTCATTACAAACCCACTGGTTGGAAGCTTTTTGTGCTTTTTATGTCTGCTTGTTTTTTTTGTTGGTGTGGGGTTTTTTGTTCATGTGCTGCCCTCAGCATTTTCAGCATCCGCCTTTGTTGTCCAGCTTTTCTGTCTTGACGGCGTTTGATTTTGGATTTCATGGGATGGCTTGATTCTTGACAAAACTATCCAATCAGAGGCTGATCAGGACATTTTCTCCTCTGTCTTTTAGGAGTTTAACCATCAAGAGGGCGCCATCTACTGACGTGAGTGGTAACTATATAAGCAAACACCAAAGCTGCTCTCCAATTGCATACTATATACTGATTCTAACCTGGGTTTGAGTGAGTACATGATGAATCACACCAGACTCAGGCTGAACATATGTTGTTTTTAAAGAAGAAAGGTGTTACTTCCAATTTATCTGGTTAAGAACAATGTACAATATATATCAACAATTACACTATGGTATTAGAGCACAAAATCCCAATATAATAATTCTCTAAATAATTCAATTTAAAATCAATAAACTCAGAATTACAATCATTGTATTAAAACTCATTAATTGATATACAGTCCTTATGACCAGTATATTTTATAGACTTCCCTCAAGCAAATATAACGAGAGGTAAAGAGAAATGAACTATTAAGCGTACACTACTGATCAAATCTGAAGGTGCTTAGGTGACATTCATTCACCTGAAAGAATTCATAACAATAATAATAATAATGATTATAATGATAAGATAGAGTATTTAATCATTTTAGCTGCACAAACAGTGATTTTGCTGATCTTCAGTAGCTTTACTCTGTCTGTAACTGAAGAACGCAGCACAAACCACAGCGTGTGTCTGAACAGAAAATTAAAAAAAATGAATTATACTTGTGGTACTACAGTTTTTATTCTACATATTGAGCACATTTGCAACCTGTGTCCAACTCCACAAGTACTGTGACTATGTTATTTGTTATACAGTATTCTTTGCACGTTTTTAGTTCATTTGGATCAAAAGAGCTCATTTGCATATTTTGGAATCATGCATTATGACACAGCTGTAGGCGATCATCATAATGAGAATTTAGAACTCATGTTCCATATGAGAGTCTTCATGACATTTAACTGTGGACCAACACGAAGAGTTGAAGCGAATTCGTCGAACTCAACTGATTGAGAATCTTCTGTGATACAGGTACGCAATTGTTCCTTTCTTCTTGATGTGAAAAATGTTTTAGAATCAGAAGAGGAAAGGTAATGAAATATAAAAATATTAAGATCTGTGTACATTAACTCTTACCATGTGTGGCTACTTTTAAATTGATCTCATATAAGAGTTAGAGGATGTATTCTATAGATAACAGTTTAATCAATCAGTACAAAGTGTAGCTTAATACTCAGTTTTACTGCTGTCTCTTCATTTGTGTGTTAAATAAAAATGTAGCTTGATTTTGAATTGAAAGTTTCAGCAGCTAATTTGGATCAGGATTACTGATATGTTTATTATGAGATGATAACAAATGAATTTAACCTCACATTTTGTTTTTTAGTAATCTTTAAGAAGATCATGAACAAACTCTACTCCAAGATGTACTATCTACCCAGAAACTATCAGCTGGTGACTGTTCTGGGAAAGGGGGGCTATGGAGAGGTGCTCAAATGTGTTAAAGTGGACACTAAGGAGACTGTTGCTGTTAAGGTGCCAAAACATGACAAGGACTTGGACGATGAAGTGTGTTACTTTATTAAGTTTAATTTATCAATGATTCATTTATTATGTAATGAATCAGTGTTCAGAGATTATGCTGTGTGTGTGTGTGCAAGCATCAAACTTTTTCATGTTCTGATTTATCCACAGTTGGATATGTTAAACTACTTCAAGAGGAAGAACCTGGACAACAGCAACATCATCAGGTTCATTGACTCGTTCCTGCTGATAGACAACAGATGTGCTCTGGTGTTTGAGATGATGGAGGTGACCCTAAGGGACTTCTTTTACTACCAGAGGAACCTTACCCCTCTGTATTTACAGGAAGTCGGGAGTATAATCCAACAGGTATGGATACAGTACCATCAGAACACACAACTCAAAAAGCTGTCAGTGTTGGTACAGGCTGTGAATGTCATCCCTGATCTTTGTTCTTACAGGTGGCAAATGCATTAAAAGGTCTGAAAGATATTAAAGTGATCCATGCAGACATAAAGCTGGATAACATCATGCTGAACATGCAGCCCCTCACCGTCAAGCTAATGGACTTTGGATTAGCTTTACACACCAGTGAAGCAATGCAGGGTGACAATCACCAAATAGCACAGTATAGGTGAGCATCATTATTCTACTAGTTTTAGGATATTTCTGCCATCTGTGTTCCTCATTCTGTATTAATCTTTTTTTTTCATATTCAGGGCTCCAGAAATCATGTTGAGACTCCCATATTCAGAGGCCATCGACATGTGGTCTCTGGGTGTTGTGATGGGCTACATAGGTCTCGGTAACGTGCTCTTCGAAGGCAAATGTGATTATGAAAGAGTAAGTCTAAGTTTACTGCTTCCTTTTTACATTCTTCATATAAGATGTAGTACTGCTGCATCCATGTACTCTTTCATTGTTTACATCCATATTTGCTAGCTAGCAGACTTTGTCCTTTGTTACCTTTCTTTTTAGATGTAAGTTTTCTGTACTTCACATGTTTTAGATGCTATATGAAGCAGCCACATTTCAATTTGGACTAGATAGTATTTAGGTTTAAAACCCAGCCCTAGTTAATAGTGGCATCTATGACAATTGTAAAGTGATTTGCACCTCGAAGTTCACTTTACTAGTTTATAATAAATATTATTATGACTGCATCCTGCTGCATATCTTGATGTGATTCTGTGTTTTGTCTCCAGATGAGATGCATAGTGGAGCTCCTGGGTGTTCCTCCGTACCATCTTCTGTGTAACGGGAGGAATTCAAGAAAATATTTTATCCAAGACCCTGCTGGACACTGGAGGCTGAAGGTATAAAATAAAGTTATATGACATACATTTTATATGATACTTTTTACAATACAAACTGTTTTCACACATTCAGATATGGTGACACACAGATACAATAAGGTATCACAAGACCACAAAGTCATCTCATCCTTAACATTCTTTCCTTTAATTAAGATTGTATGTTCATTGTTTCTGAATGTCTTTCATATTCTTTCAGACACGTGAGGAGTACTGGGGCGAAAATACTCCTGTCACAGACAAAAGAATCTATCTTTATCGGGACCTGGACGAAGTGGAACATGTAAGAGTTTAAGTAGATGATACTGTAGCTGCTGAAGAGAGACTTTTGATTGATCACAAAGCTGATTTGACTGCTGTTGAATGTTCTCTTTGTTTCCTACATTAGTTGGACCTGTTGAACATGAACATGGTGAGTATTGAAGAAAAGAAGATGTTCATCAGCCTACTGAAGGGAATGCTACAAGTAGATGGAAAATTGAGGATAACCCCCAATGAAGTCCTCGCTCATCCCTTCATCACATGGAGCACCCAACGAGATAGCTCATGGTACGTATTTATGTTTATGGCCTGCACAACCTAAATGTTGCCTGCGCTGGGATGATGACAGTGCTCATCAGAGGAGACAGATGAATACATTAGGCCACCATTAGAGCAGATTAGAAAGCATTGTGTACATCATGATACATCAGGAATAATATTTAACTGTGTGTGTGTGTTTTTTGGCCCGTCCTCCAGGAGACAACGTGAGCTCCGTCTCCCTCCCTTTGTCCCAGAGCGTATCATGTACCAGGAGCACACTGCCACCACATCTGGTAAGAAATGGTCACCTCCAAATTGTGTCTGAAATGAGAAGATCTTTTTCATTGTTATTCATTCCAGCGAGAACAAAGTATTTAACTTGCTTTTGATTTTCAGATGACCAAGAGTCTGAGCAGAAGAAGAACTGCTTCAAGCGCTTCTGTTCTTTAATGAAGAGGACGTTCTGCTGCTGCATCAGAACGGACATCGACGAGGGCTGAGCGGTAGTATCGGGCAGCACGGTGGCTCAGTGGTTAGCACTGTGACCTCACAGAGAGCTCCTGGGTTCTGGTGGTGCTTCCTGTGTGGAGATGGCATGTTCTCCCCGTGTCTGCGTGGGTTTACTCCAGGTGCTCTGGTTTCCTCCCACAGTCCAAAAAACATGCAGATTAGATTGATTGGAGACTCTTAATTGACACTAAATTGGCTTTTGGTCTTTCTAAACTATCAAAAGAAAGAAATAATGTTTTTTTTCTAGTTTTAAATAAGCAAGGTGAGCCACTAATATATTTTTCTATATATTTTTTTATATAATATTGATTGTTGTTAGCTTTGAGTTTTACTTATATGACCATTTTCTGTGTACTATATATAATCAGCTTGTAAATAAACAAAATAAATAAAGAATGGCTCAAAAATAGATTCCTGTGGTATGCTCCATTATATTCCTTACATGTAGAATTGAGTAACTGACTGAGACTTCGGGTAGTCCCAGTTTGTACCTCTCATTAATAATCATTTGAAATATCTTTTCACCTGTGTAAGGACACTCATCACAATATCATCCACCATGCTCAATAACATCAGAATCTCTGTGTCTCAACCCAAGCATGAAGTAGAACTTCATCAAATCATGTAAATGAGCCATATTCCTATCTGTTCTCCACACTGTGTCCTTATTCAGTTATGAGTTTCACGCTATAACGTAATAACTTGTCATATTATAATGTTACAAGTGTCACGTTATAACGTTAAAGTTCCACATTAAAGCAATACGTTTCATTCTATGACATGATAGTTATTTTCTTTTCTTTTTCTGGTGTGGCAGCAGTACACTTCCATAGTTAAGTGTTATATAGTTGGTAATGCTTTATTTTTTGGGATTTGTCATTTCCTTATAACTCTATGAGTAATACTTGGCAGCAATTATAAACAAAATGCAACCTTTTTTTTTTACATGAATTTTAAGTCAAGATAGTCAGTTCAAAGCAGGTCAACTGAAAATGCAGAAATGAAATTTGTCAACACAGGCATGCGTAAAATGTAATTTAAATATGTAGAATAGTGTCACTTTGTTTCCATTATCCTTTTAATAAGTACTAACAGTGCTTTCTTGTTACCTGTCTTGAAAATGTGTATGAACCCCCCCCCCCCCAAAAAATTGATATATAAGCTTATATAAGCTTAATGTTTAATATGTTAGGTAGGTTGTTAACATTCAGAGAAGCCCTTGATGTTCTGCACATTAGTGTAACGTTAGCATGTTAGCAAGCAATGTTAGCCGTAAGCTTTGAGTAGCTACAGCGATTAACTGCTGTGTTAAACTGCAGCTGACTAAATGAAAGCGCTGTTCCATAACCTAAAAGTTACCCACAATGTCTTTTTTATATTTTATTTTTTTTTTTTTTTGGCGTCATAACCCCCACGAAGCAACTCATTTCACTATCAGAATTCCATTAATCTGTCTGATAACATTTGGCGAGTGTAGATTATTTTATCCCCGTTCAAGTTAGCAGCAGTCTAACCGGTTAAGTTCATTTCTCAATCGGCATACTGCCATACATTCATGCGGAAATTTACCACAAATTTAAGAATTCAAATATCTTTATGTGAAATACTAGGCAGTGATAGGCTTAATCAGCACTATGTGAACTCGTCCGGCAAGGGATTAAATGTAACAGACATTCATTTATAAGCCCTGCACTGTAGTGTGTGCCCCCCCCCCAGCAGTTGTGGCTCTAAACTGCTGCATAGAGTTCTTATGCCAGGGGCCAGTCTTCATGTCCTGTTCCCACTTTTAGATAATAGTTTATATATTGGAATTTCCATAATGGAATGTGACAGCGATACATTTCCCCCATCAGATTTGGCTGATGTGGAGCTGGTTAACCAGCAGTCTGTTCAGTGTTCCTTCTGTTGTGGACAGAGAACATTTCTTTTCACATATTAGTTAATGAATTCCAGTGAGACTGTTAATGTTCCCATAAAATTAAATGTAGTTTCAGCTGACATGAGACTAAGTAAAGACAATGATGTTTTCGGTTACATTTTCTACTAACTATACCTTTAAACGCACTCTCTTTCAAAACAACACAAAACTGATTAAAGCCACATTACACAAACAATAGCACTTGTGTGTAAAGTTTAATTAACATCATGTAGAAACCCAACTTATTAACTTCTCCCCTTAGTTTGGAGGTAGACTGTGACATTTACTGATATTGCCATGCATAATCATCATTAGAACATGGTGTATGTTTTATTCTACTAGTATATAGTGTGCAATTGGGATTCATGTTTAGATCACATGTTCAAATATTACATCTTCAGATTGAGTCATGTCTTTCCTAATGTATTGTAATGTTATATGTTTCAGGGAGGTAGGAAAAGTGGTTTATTCAGTTCGTCTACAGCCTCCCTGCCAGCCTTCAGGGGTTTAACTCCCAACACAGAGGAGAAAGACCTAACGCTGAGACCGAGCTGTACACTGGGCCCTGACGCCGCCATCACTGCCGACTCCACCTCCAATACAGGTGCCACACATCACACCAACTATTCCATGAGAGCCTTTTGGTTCTCCTGTTGGATCCTAAATGTGTCAGCTTTGTGGTCAGCTAGACAAACATGACTAGCTGAAACTTGGTTTGAAACTGTGATCAAACCAAGTCAAGATGGACAAAAACGATTCTTCTGCCTGTCTGCTGTGTTTCAGCAGGTTTGGCCAGGTGCTCAGCCACACAGGACATCAGACAGCGCTGCAGTGATCCATGTCTACCTGTGGGGGACGCCGTAACAGCAGAGAAGAGGAAGGTTACGACTGTTTCCTCTCCAAAAAGAGAGACACCACTATCACCTGAATGGAGCACATTGAGAAAAAAGACAGAGGACGCTGTGAGTTCAAGCCAAACTTCTCTATCTTCATATCAGTTAGTTTGTGTGATCCGCTAACATAATAACTTCCTAATGATTTTGATTTGATCCTTTAAAAGTCTGTTTGTCTGTGTGTAAGATGACAAATCATGCAACCAAACAACATTCTGATGAGTAATGCATCTGATGTACAGTTTGTATCATCCCCTTTGTTTTGTTATATGTAACCGTTGACATTTCTAGAGGGCTGATTGTCATGGATTGCCTCCTACCCCGCAAGTCCATGTAAGTGTGAAATCTAACAGCATGTGACCTACAATAAAAGTTGACCAATGGCAATGCTCTAGTGACTAACAAGATGGGCTTCTTCACTTTGCATGTTAAAATTTGCACTAGGAATAATTTGTATGTAGAAATCCATAAATTTGGTATGAATAAACACAGTTCCCGAAAAGTGTGCTTGAAACTTACAATAGAACTTCTAAAAAAAAAGTTCTGTGGATTTGAACAGTGTTTGGTGGCACAGCATGAGTTTGTAATATCAGTTGGATTTCCGAATTTAAACGTACGAGGTGAAACAAATTGTATGGTGAGCCATTGGGTGCTTTAACCAAATGAAGAAACCAGATTGTTTAACTTGTGCATCCTGGGAGCACTTGCTTGTAATTGCAGCCACCAATGTTCAAATTAACCTAGTGCAACTTTAAATACAATACAGAATGTAATGATTGTTATAATGATGCAGGCTGTGCTTTGTTGGACTTGGTATCATGGCAGCATTAAAGGATTGCTACAATCATGTCCGGCGATCATTAGTGATTCACTTACTCTGCTGGCTTCTGTAGATGGGAGCCTGCTTCTCCAAAGTCTTCAATGGCTGTCCCCTTAGAATCCACTGTGCTGTTACCTGGATTTTTCCCAAGACAAGAGGTAAAAAAGATTGATCAGTCAATGGACAGAATTTTTGTTTCAAAACACAGTAAAGTGAATTTTGAAGGCCAACCCGTACATAAATATAATGGTCTCATTGTACAATACAAACCTGTCTTTGATCCGTTAAAATATTATTTCCTACTTAGACCAGTACCTTATTCTGGGAGCAGAGGAGGGCATCTACACACTCAACCTTAATGAACTTCATGAGGATACACTAGAGAAGGTAAGAAAACCATTGGTCCATATATTTAATAGAAGTGAAACAGAAAATATATACATAGTTCTGCTGAGAGAATTCTCATTTGGGCATTGACTGTCAAACCCTAGAGGAGGATGATTGACAGGAGACTGACTGATCTAAACATAAGTGCTGCTTTGTAATTTGACAAGATATTGCAGCAAAAGACGGTTCATCTGTGTACACCTTAGTTCAAAGACCAATGATCAGAATGGAGTTATTTGCTGATTGTGGATTTTCAGGTTCAGGATGAGTAATGTAGATAATGTGCTGGTTGAGGAACAGTAGATCAGTTACCTGTGGTCCTTAAATGTTTCTTGAAATGAGATGAAGATCAGCATCTCCTAGTCTGAACCTAAATGGAAAACAGTGGATTGCTCACTCTTGGGTTGGGAGCGAATTACTGCCCAAAGAAGGTAGTTCTCTAATCTCAAAAATGCATTGTGCAGACTGTCAAGCAAGCTGTTTGGTTCATTGAAGTCCTGTTGGAGGCAAAAAAGTATAAAAGAAACAGCCATGTGCACTTTCACCCTACATCAGACAAACAAAACATCAGAGATAAGTTTCCTTCACAGTCTGTCTGGACTCACACCTAGGGGAAGATTGAGAAGGACAACATTGAAAGGAGTCAGTTGAGTTGGTCTGGTCTTTGATCAGGATGTCTCCTGGATGCTTCCCTTTGAAAGTGTTCCTGTCATATCCTGCTGGGAAGACACCCAGGTTAAGACTTTGAACACAACAGAGGGACTACATATCTCATCTGCCTAGAAACATGTTGGGATGCCCCAGGAAGAGCTGAAGAAATGGCTGGAAAGAAACACATCTTGGCTTTTTGCTTGTGTTTTGAAATGGTTATGAAACACACAGCACATGGTAAGTGTCAGTGGATTGTTCCGTGTTGATTTTCTTTTCTTTGGTTCCACAGTTGATCCCTCAGCGATGTACATGGCTGTATGTAATGAACAACGTGCTGATGTCTGTTTCAGGTAACAAATCCATTCATTTGTGCTGTAGCTCATTTGCTGCTGTAAGTTATCAGGTCTAAACAAGTATCTATGTTTCAGGGAAGTCGTCCCAGCTTTACTCCCACAGCCTGACGGCTCTGTTTGAACAGAAGGTTCAGAAAGAAAATGTGCAAAAGAAACACAGCAGTCTGTCACTCACCACCAGCCGCTTCACTGAGAGGATCAGTCACAGGTAGGACACAACATTAGACTGTTAGCATTACAGGTAAACATGTTAGTAGCAGTGCTAGTGTTGTAGGTGCAGTAATAATAGCAGCAGCACTATCAGCATACACTGCTTCTATCATTGTATCATTTTTGATCCTACCACTGGATGGCGCCAAAGTAAGACTTTTTCAAATTCTCCACTTAGTGGGTTGTGATTGGACAGTCTCGCTATTAATCAATATATCAATAGCCCTTGTCCGTATGAGCAAAATTACCTATCAGAATAAGTTATCAATCAATAATAAAACGTTATTTATGTAGCACCATCATACAGGTTAATGTAATTCAAAGTGCTTAACAGTTGATTGGCAAGTTGATAATAAGACAGAAAGAGTGCAGACCAAGGACAACATAAAAAAAGGAATAAAAACGATGAAGGAACAAAAACAAAGAATAAATTAGAGAGAGAAGGTTAGAATGATAAAAATCTTTTAAAAATGTAAATAAAGTCAAATAAATAAAAGAAAAGAAAACTAAAATGAAACGCTATTCTAAAAAAACGAGGTTAAAATGCATTAAAAAGACAAAACAACGGTGGATGGAATAAAAGATAAGGTTTAATAAGAGCTTGACTAAAACTGGATTAAATAGAGATTAAAAGACAAAAGAAACAGGAGACTAAAATTGATAAGAAGATACAACTTATACAATGATAATAGTAATAAAATAACATAAAATACAAATATAAAATCAAAATCAAAACAAATAGAATAAAAAGACTATAGAACAGGTACGTTTTGAGTTAAAATAAATAAATTATGACATTAACATAATTAATAATTTCTCAATGTCTTCCACATGTGTTTTTTTTATTGGTTACAGCATTTGAGCTAACTATTTACTTTATAGGTTTTCACGGCTGACCTCTGTAAAATCAAAAGGGTCTGGTTTGACTTTAGTAAAACTGACTTTGAGCAAATGCCTGTTGTTCTTAATATAATTATGCCTTTGTAATTTATTGATTATGAGGCTGTTGAACTTAACAGATTTCACAGAACAGTTGTGGTTCTATTCTAAAATGAACTCAGTGTTGACACCTGTAGAAATAAAATAAAATACATTTTGTAATATAAATTACTACTAGACCAGCCTAAATTCTACGTATTTACAATTCATCATAAAAATGTTGAACAGAATGATTCAGTTTATTTGTGTATTCAGTATATTGTTTGTCTTTGTGAAAGATGTTCTTAATGAACTGTGTATTCTTTCTTGATCCACAGAAAGTATGCAGTATCTGTGAAGATTCCTGACACTAAAGGCTGTAGGAGATGTAGTGTAGGTAGGTGATTCACAATTGACTCGACTGCATATCTGTTCCGTCATAACAGCAACAGCAACTCAATCTTTCTTCTTTCTCTCAGCAAGAAACCCATACACAGACAGTACATTTCTGTGTGGGGCAGTTCCATCCGGCCTGGCTCTACTATTGTGGTATGAGCCTCTCCAGAAGTTCATGCATCTAAAGGTTTGTAAAGACATACATTTGAAATGGTTGGTTAAAAGTTTAAATGTGACACTGAATATTAGCCCAGTCCTTGTCGGTGTCCATCTAAAATGCTCCTATCTGCCTTGAAACCTCCAAACAGATTCCATGCCTATTATAATGTGACTCTTCCTCTTTCTGTCACCGTCTGTGTCGTCTTGTAGCACATACCGCTGAAACTACCGGACTCCCTGCCGATATTTGAGCTGCTGGTGTTAGTGACGGATGAGTTTCCTCAGCTGTGTGTTGGGGTGAAAGACTGTTGTAATGGAAAACCTTCAAGCAGCCAGCAACTTAAGTTTGATATTATAGAGCTGAACGGCACACCTATTTCAGTACCAGGTAGGATGAACTGGTGTGATTCTCCACTGCCTGTTAATAGAGCTTAAAGCCTCTGTGTAGAATTCAATAATGATAAACTTCTTCCTCATCTTCATCATTTCGTCATTTAAACCCAACCTTCTTTGTCATACCACCAACCATTTTGAAGACATGGTGATTGTCTCTTATTGTTGATAAATGTTAATTTGACTTGACTTCATTCTAATGTATTTAATCACTCTCTCAATGTGTGTGTCCCTGTGCAGAAAGTGGAGCACTCAAGGCAGTACAGGTAACCCAGCTGGACAGAGACACTGTTCTCATCGCATTAGAACGTAAGTCACTTCCATCTCAAGAACTTTGACAAATCTGCACCTCTTCAGACACAATGATAATATACTCTCTATAAATGTTGTTTTGAACTGGACAGAAACCGTTAAGATTGTGAACCTACAAGGGCTCCCATCCAAAGAGCTGGCTGCAGAGATGGACTTTGATTTCCCCGTTGAAACTCTCGGTAAAAACAACCCTAATGTGTTTAAATGCAGTGAATCAGACTCGATGTTCCTGCTGACAGCTGAGTGACGTGACATGTTTCTCACAGTTTGCTTACAGGATAGTGTGCTGGCTTTCTGGAAGCATGGCCTTAAAGGGAAGAACTTTCATTCCAATGAGGTGATTATGATATAAGATTGATATCGGGGGATGGGACTGATGTGTGGTGGCATGGTGGCTTTTTCATACATTCAAATCAATAGTTGTGTGATATCATTGAAAAGATCAATTTTGTTTGTAGGTAACACAAGAAATCACAGATGAGAGTCGAGTGTTTAAAGTTTTGGGAACAAACAGGTATGTTAACATTTAACATAGTGAATTACTAGTATAATGAAGCTTTGGACTGACATGTTTAGTTGTATTTGATACATGCACCCAGGATGAGTTGTGACATTTTTTGCCCCTTTTTTCTTTCTTGACTTGGCACAGGGACATCATCCTTCAGAGCACACCGACGGATGACCCCTCCGCACTGAGCAACGTCTACATTCTGACTGGACATGAAAGCAGCTATTGAGAGAAATGGCTCAGCTTGTAGTGTGTGTTGGGGGTCTTCTTCTTCAAAATCCCACCGGAGGCAATTTCACATTGGTTCTATAATGCTGTGGTGGAAATGAGCGAAGCTGTAGCCGACACCAGCACCAACTGTCACCAGTAACTCCCTCCAACTGTATGCTGTGAATAATAAATGCCAGTATAGGATTCAGTTGCCCACCACTATATTCAATAGACCATTTTCACTGCAAAGCTTTTGACTTGTCGAGTAAGGAAAAGCACAGGTGTAGATAATAATACTAATAATAAGAGCTGGAACTGGCTCACCTAAATGCAATGCAGCCATTGTTAATGTTATTCATTTCATCTGTGTGTTTCCTCCTTTGACTAGTCCAAAGCTTTGCTGTGAAAAGGCTCTATTGAAGCAAAGCATGAACAAGGCGGGATTGATAAAGGCTTAGTGAGTCTCTAATTGTTGGGTGTGTTAGTTAAGGCTGCAATAATTTTTATGTAAAAACAACTAATGTTACCAGCCTAAATCAGCATGACTGCAACAGATAAGACAGTTCCCTTAATGCTGACTGAAATGACCCAGATGTACCCTCATTGGCCAGATTAGATTGTGCTGTCACTATGGATCATTGACTGTAGAAAGAAAACACATTTGTGACATGGCTCATATGTTTCTAAAGGGATTTGTTGAAGCTTTCATTTGGATGCAGCTTAAGACATTTTGGTCTTACCTGCTCTTTGAGTTTAATACATTGATTTAAAATCTTGAAATAGTAAAGGTCTCAGTATGCTTCAAGTGAGCTTGTTTGTAGGACGTGTTGTCCAACCACTTCTAAAGGCCAAACTATTGAACCTTTTTCTGGATGGCCATAGTCTCTCTTTTTAAAGGCATTCAAGGTGCATCACTCACAGTTGAAAAGTGACAGAAGTAGTTTAATGATGAATGAAAGAAGAGAGTTTGAGAGAGAAGTTCAAACCCTGCCCATTTTCTAACCTTTGCACACCTGGACAGTCGCTGTGTCTGAGAAGTTACTAAACCTGTTGACCTCTGCTGTCCATCAGTTTGACCATCAGAGAGAAGGATTCAGACACACTCAGATGATCTGACAAAGACTTTGTTTGAAGCACACTGAGACCTTTAGTCCCCAAACTAAATGCAGAAAAGCAATAGTAGATTTGCCTTACAGGTTCTTGTTGTGTTGTTGGAGTGAGTTGAGTTATAATCCTTAAGATCTCCATCCTGGTTTGGCTACATCTGTGGTTACTGGTGTTAACAGCAAGTGTGGTTTAATATCCAACTACATGTCCCAGAATTCTGAGGACAGCAAACAGTCATTGAGCAACTAGTTTGTTAGAAATACAACTGAAAAACAAATAATGTATCTGATTACAAAGCAGGAAGGACAAACTCATGCTGTTTTAATAGAGAAGTCAGTCAATAATAATTGTAACCAAAATCTGATTTCATTCTCCACAAAGTGTGAGAATTTAACCCAACAGACATAGTGAAAGGAGTTGGTAAAGCACTGTTAGTCATTTTAAATCCTACACAGGAATGGCAGACTCCACCACTAACAATGAAAAAGAAATGCAAATGAAATAGTGTCAAAAAATTGTGTTTGGTTTAATTAAAATCTTATGGATAAAAACTTTAACCTTAAAATAACCGCTTTTGCTGTAATGATGAAAGGAATAATGAATCAAAGTTCAGTTTTCTACAGTGAGAAGAGCAGCTGTAGTCCATGTGGTTAGCATTAGCTTTTTACTTTGATACTGTATGTTGCTGTATGCTAACTGGGGTTCAAATGTATAAGTCAGTACAGTATTAGATACTCATTTTTACTGAAATATGGACAGAAAACCCCAGTATAGGCTAACGTTTCAGCTTTTTACAAAATAGTTGAAAGAGACTGTCTACAAGAAAATGCACTGGTTGGTGCTATCTTAAAAGTTAGCAAGACTTTGGCTCTAAATACTGTTATCCATGAAACAAAAGGTCAATGATATTAAGAATGTTACTTAGAGTGGGTATATTCTGTTACCTTTACAAATGTATATTTAACCAAGATGGTATGATTAGAGAAAATGACATTTAAAGGTATTTTGAAGACTATGAATGTGCTAGCTTAGCAGCATTTCCAATATGAACTCAGATCTGAGATACTGTTCAAGATCTCCCCTGGGTGCCATTTCCAGCAGACAACATGCACAATATTCAAACACAGCTTTATGTCCCCTCTCCATCTCCTTTATTAATAATTCAACTTACACATATGAACAATGTATATTTGATTACATTAAGTGCCATAGAAGTGCTAATCAATTGTAATTAAATTGTCTGTTTGACTAAAATGTAAATTCCACTACATTAAAGTATCTTTGTGTAATGATATTTATGTTATTTATGGAAAGGGAACTGTATAATTAAACACCCATACCAGAGAGATACTTGAAGAACATAATATACATATAGCCTTTTGTTTTTAAGAGTTATTGTTTATACATTTGGTGTATATAACTATTCAGTATGCTCTTACAGTGTGGAGAGGTTGTGTAAAACAAATTTGAAAATCCTTCGAAACAGTTTTAAATATATTTCATTGTTAAGACTACAAAGATTCACAAAGACGGAAAAAAACGGTCATACAGTGTGTGTTTGTGCTCACCTTGACCGGGGCGACCGATGGTCCGTAAACAGGTTATTGTACATGTGTTCTCAAATAAACAAAAATAAACTTTATTTTCCATCGCAGAAGAGAAAAATCAACAATCTGTGAAGATATGGATGATGTGATGTTTTTGGCTCTTACTTTGACAAGAGGTGAGCTCTAAAGGGGTTTCATTTCACTTTACAATATGATGATTACGAAGCATTTTTCTCAGTCCATTTCTAATGTTATATTTACCGTATTATATGATTTGTTATCAAGTATATTTCAACAAAATAACCAGTCATTAAGTGTCCACCAACACAAACATAAATCAGTTGTATTTTCAGAAAATATTTTTGTATTATCACTGCCTGACTCAGGGGATAAAAACATGCCAAAGTTCTATAATGACTGTCTACTTATGGGTAAATTATAGAATATCTCTATATGTGACTATTTGGAATGAAATTACCTCATGGGTGTCCTGTAAAGAACAACAGTATGAGTTGCTGTTGTATTCAGGTGAGCTGGAGGTTGGATGGAGTAAACTGGCCATAATGGTATAAATTAATGTATCGTTTATGTAGGCTAACCATTACGAAATAAATCACCCTACAAAATGGTGTAGCTGTTGTAGCGGACATTATCATTAGCCATTCAGTTCATTTTGGTCACGTCACCTTTAGATTGTTCTATTGTGTTTGGGTCAGCTGCAGCCTGAGCTGCCAGTGACAACTGCATCAGCCGATCAATCATTCTCCAAACTGAAGCTGATCAAGACCCAATTAAGAAAGACTTCTCCAAGATATTCTGCTGTTATCCATTGAGAGGGACATAACAATTGATCATAACCAGGTTATTCATATTCATAAACTCATGGCCAAAAGGATTCTCCTTCATTTATTTCTCATAATTATGACTTTCCATAGGGATATTTTTTCTTTCACTTTATAAAATGGGGTTTCATATGTCCATATGTGCTTATTTTAGTAATACAAAAATTGTGCAAAACTTGAACTTAAAAACATGAATTTGAAACATTGAACTTTAGAGCATGAACTTCAATATCTGAAGTTAGCTTCAGATGAGACATAAGAACACAACTGAAGTCTGTTCCATAAACCATGCACAAGTGAGGAACACTGTCCTCCATCTATGTTCATCAGGACCTTCTGAATGACTTCAAATGTGTATCTTAGTTCCTTTGGATATGGATTATGTTGAGAGCAAAAATAAGACCCATCAGCAAGGCAATGGCATGCGGGATGTCCTTCAGATCAGACAGGATCACTCCATCCTCAAGGACCGGTGATGTGGTAATGATGTATTCTCCATCTTTCACCATCACAACACCAACTTTCATCCTGAGTGAATGTGTCATCATCATTTGTGGCCTACACAAGATTTCAAAGAAAGCAAAAATATCTTACCATCTTTATTTGTTCTATCAGTAATGTATATGGAATACAACTGTATTCCATTACCTTTATTTAATATAAAAGTTATAATGTAAGATCATGTCTGGATGTGAGGTAGTCCATTACCCATGCAATTGTGTTATTATTTATTTTCCAATCCTGCAGTTTCTTAACTAAAATATGTGGCTGAATTGTATTAAAAGCATTTGAGAAATCGAAAAATAAGATTCTCGCAGATGCACCGGCTGACTCCAAGTGGCTATAGACTCTGTGTAGCATATAAAGTAGACCATCATCCACACCAACACCCCTCCTATATGCAAACTGGAGTGGATCCTGGTATGCAGAAAGCTGCCTACTAAAATGCCCAAGGACCACTCTCAAACCATTTCATGATCTGGGAAGTCAGGACTATGGGCCTAAAATCTTAAAGATCACGAGCATTTGCTTTTTTAGGCACTGGCACAATACATGAGGTTTTCCAACTCACCGGTATCTTAGACTGGGTGAGAGAGAGAGAGAAAATAAACATGCTTCGAAACCCACCATGTAGGCTGACCACCTACATCCGCAAACGGCAATAGCTATCACAACTTGATGAGTTACGACAAACATACTATGGCAAGGGGGAGCCAGAGGGGGGGGATAACATCATCATCCCCACACTCCGAGATTTGGGTACCAAGCCCCAACAAGCCCTTACAAAAGAGATTCCAATAGCATAATGGTTCCCTCGCCTCAGATTTAAAATCATGACTAACCTGGACACCTGACACCCGAGTACAAAGCTCACCATAAAGATATGTGTGCAATTTCAATTAATGTAGTGCTCCTTTTCATTTTTTTCAAGAGGCACGTCATTTTTTACCGATGCCATGTTCCATCTTAACAGTGCTGAGTCACTCCTGAGGAAGCTTACATCTCATGCAATCTATGTACACTCTCTCTCTCTCTTTCAGTCCTGTTGTATTCCAATCACATTTCTCTCTGCTAGCTCACTGAATACTGAACAATGAGGTTAATGAGGTAACTTAACTGAACACAGGCCAACTCAGCCCACAGGAGGCACGCTGAAAGGCTTTCAGCTTTAAGTCATTAAGAAATGTGTCACATCACCTGGCACACTTAAGAGGTGTCTGATTGATGAACGGCTTTCATTACATTATATACATTCAAAGCATGTACAACCAGAAAATAGACAATGCAGCACAAAGACAGATATTATTAATATTAGACATAAATAATTAGTTAAAGAAGATTATTTTGATATGTCTTTGAACATGTCTGTTAAACAACCAGACTGTTCAGTTACTTGTTTGGTTCATCTGACACCTTACATATAAAATCTTTATACAATACATAGCAAAAACCTATTTGGTCCAGTACACAGTATATATTTGCACATATGTTTTTAGTTCATTTGAATCAAAAGAGCTCATTTGCATATTTTGGAACCATGCTTCATGACACAGCTGTACAGAATGACATCGTAGTGAAGGTCCAGAACTCATGTTCCATATGAGAGTCTTCATGACATTTAACTGTGGACCAACACGAAGAGTTGAAGCGAATTCAACGAACTCAACTGATTGAGAATCTTCTGTGATACAGGTACGCAATTGTTCCTTTCTTCTTGATGTGGAAAATGTTTTAGAATCAGAAGAGGAAAGGTAATGAAATATAACAATATTAAGATCTGTGTACATTAACTTAATGTTCATATTGAAAGTTAGAGGATGTATTCTATAGATAACAATTCAATCAATCAGTACAAAGTGTAGCTTAATACTCAGTTTTACTGCTGTCTCTTCATTTGTGTGTAAAATAAAAATGTAGCTTGATTTTGAATTTAAAGTTCCAGAAAATCATGAAGAAAATTAACAAACTCTACGAGCTACCCAGAAACTATCAGCTGGTGACTGTTCTGGGACATGGAGACTTTTAGTCAGTTCAAAGCAGGTCAACTGAAAGTGCAGAAATTAAATTTGTCAACAGCCATGCATAAATATAGAAGAATGTTAGAATATAATAATATTTGCAATAATTGATATATTTGAATTCCATATTCATCCATAGGGCTGTGGGAACATAGGAATGACCTGATGACATGGTAACTTAAAGACATTGTGGGTAACTTAACCTCAACATTTTGTTATGGAACAGCACCTTCATTTAGCCAGCTGCAGTTTAACACAGCAGTTAATCGCCATACTCAAAGATTACTGCTAACACTGCTTGCTAACATGATAAACATTACACCAATGTGCATAACATTAGCTTTCGCGAATGGGGGTCAGCCCTATGTTCCACCAGCCCTATGTTCCCCCATTTCAGCCTCCCTGCCAGCCTTCAGGTGTTTAACTCCCAACACAGAGGATAAAGATCTGACACCGAGCTGTACACTGGGCCCTGACACCGCCATCACTGCTGACTCCACCTCCAATACAGGTGCCACACATCACACCAACTATTCCTATGAGAGCTTTTTGGTTCTCCTGTTGGATCCTAAATGTGTCAGCTTTGTGGTCAGCTAGACAAACATGACTAGCTGAAACTTGGTTTGAAACTGTGATCAAACCAAGTCAAGATGGACAAAAACAATTCGTCTGCCTGTCTGCTGTGTTTCAGCAGGTTTGGCCAGGTGCTCAGCCACACAGGACATCAGACAGCGCTGCAGTGATCCATGTCTACCTGTGGGGGACGCCGTAACAGCAGAGAAGAGGAAGGTTACGACTGTTTCCTCTCCAAAAAGAGAGACACCACTATCACCTGAATGGAGCACATTGAGAAAAAAGACAGAGGACGCTGTGAGTTCTTCATATCAGTTAGTTTGTGTGATCCGCTAACATAATAACTTCCTAATGATTTTGATTTGATCCTTTAAAAGTCTGTTTGTCTGTGTGTAAGATGACAAATCATGCAACATTCTGATGAGTAATGCATCTGATGTACAGTTTGTATCATCCCCTTTGTTTTGTTATATGTAACCTTTGACATTTCTAAAGGTTCCAGTTTCCTGACTGAGATGCTGTCCAGTATTACCAGCCAGACATCTGCATTTTTATATAACAAACATTTGGTTTTGGTGAGGTTCTTCCAGGTGGCATTGCGTTGCTGTTTCTGACTGTTTCATTGTAATCATCAAATGTTTGTTTTTGTTGAATCCATAATTCAATGATATATTAATCAGTCTTGTGATTAATCAGTCCTTTGATATGTACATTTTTGTTGATTCAATAATTAACATTGATTTGTTTATTGATTTATCAGTTCATTAATTGATGATAAGAAAATGTCACGAATGCTACCTTATAATATGGTAGATTAGGGTCATGTGGGACACTTTTTGCAATTCTGAATTGTTAATCATGTTTACATATGAATCCAATACATTATATATACACCTAATATGATTGTGAAATCGCTGAGATGTTTCCTTGTTAAATCAGAAGGCAATTTTTAGATATTGTACTCAAAAGGAAAATGGCACACATATATATATTAATGTTCCTTTTGCCAAATTGTTTCAGAACTTGTGGATTTTCTAATGTGGGACACAAGTTTTTAGGCTTATAAATACTGATTTAAACAAAGCAACATTATCTGCCCAAATATTTTGATATGTGCATAGGCTACCAATATTTGGTCATTTAATTTAGTAGGTCTACATTTTTTTTGCTTTCTTCGTCAGATAGTTAAAAAAAACTAGTAGCCTGTATGTTGACAGTTAGCTTTAAAATAATTGAATAGAAAAAGTGATAAATGCACTGGAGCTTAGTTGTCCCACATTAGTCAATGTCCCACATTACCCTACTCTCTTGCCATACAACTTCAATGCATCGCCAAACTAATGCTGGAGTTTAATGAATCAAAATTTCGAAAAAAAGATTCTGGTCATTCCTCCACCCAGCTGGTGGCGGTCATGAAGCAGGAAGCCATGAACAACAAGAAGGAAGAAGAAGCGTCACGGGTGTAGCAGTACCGCCATTTCACTTTTCATTCATTGGCGTCGAGGCCTACATCATTTAGTGGGTGAGTTAGATGTTGTAAGTTTGATACAGGGGATGACATTCATTTGAGGAAGTTGGCGAAGCATAACTGTCCTTGTGGTGTTGTTAAATGCGCCATAATGAAGCGACGTAGGCTGAATTAGCGGGCGGAGCTTAGCTAGTGACATGTTAAAACATTAGAACGCCATTACACTAAAATATGGACGAACGTAGCAGTATTGCGCACAAACTCAGATCGAGTTAATGTTGGTGTCAAGCTGGTTAGCTTGTAATGAATGTTTCATAATACAGACAAGTTAGACGAGTTATTGTTATTGTTAGCTTGCTACTACAACTTGTTAGCTACTGCTAATGTTTGCTACTCTGGTGACGTCAGAGCAACGTCTAGTGCAAACAACAGTGCTTAAATGTCACAGTTTATTACTCATTAAATGTCAGCTCACTTCTCTTACACTAAACTGTATTATTTGGCTTCTCTCAATATGACAGGAACTTCTGTTAGCATTTATATTTTATTAACTTTGTTCGTATTCTATATTCACAACTCAAAGTTTTCAAAGGAGTGTCAATATCAGAAAAAAAACATTCCCTCCATATCTGAATGCACAAGCTAATAAGCTGTTTTGGAGTTCAACCACTGTAGGCTTTGGGAGATGTTTATTTCACCTCTTATTTTATTTATTACAACATTAAAGTGTTTCATACATAAGGTGCTGTAAACTTGTTTTGACAAAGATTTTTAAAAATCAAACAAAATGGAAAAAAATAATGTTTTAAAACTGTGCATAAGTTTGCAGAAGTAGTTTTGTCAGCGTTTAGTTACAGACAAACTGGTAGTAGTTACTAGTAGTTAGCCTGGTCACATTCCTTTCTGTTCAGGAAGGATGTTTCATCTTAAATCTTACTGTGTGTTTTTAATACTGTAGCACTTTAAGTTCCACTGTGAATGAAAATTATGGTACAAATCAAATGTGTTATTTACTATAGATAAGCAGCAGAAGGAGTAGCTGTATGTTTGTTTGACCCATGTTTAAACCTTTCGTTTTTCTCAGTTAAGCAGCACCTTTTCTGGTTTTGAACATTTAGTGTGTGTATGTGTGTGTGTGTGTGTATGTATGTGTGTGTACGCACACACTGTAAGGTGTATCTCCAAATAGAACACATCTATCACATCAAATACCTGTGGTTTGAATTATATTGGTTACCTGAAACAGTTTATAATATCCTGCAACAAATTCTACCTTTGTGAAAGTTTGGGGGTGAAGTTTTTATTGAAACTGTTCTAGAGGGGCATCGATTCAACTTACAAATGTGAAAAAATGTAAAGTCATTAAGTCTAGTCTTAATATTCAACTTTTGCTTACCCTCACAATTGTAAATGGGGGTGAACAAAGTAATGCATCACCAGTAAACACCACAAAAAACAAACTCCAAAATGACCATAAAGTTGAATTAACACCTCTGTGTAACAGGTTCAGAATAAAGTAGACAGTTGAACCTTTATGCTGTTTTAAGGTTTTGTTTCATAAGTATTTTTTAAGGCAGGTTCTAAACTTATTATCCTCCTTGTGTATTTATTAATTTCCTCATTTCATTGTTCACTGACAGACAGACAGTGGCTCATTAAGTAATTATTAAATATTGGTTGTGGCTGTACATTTATAACTGACATGTTTTTCTGAATCTTTTAGGATACATAGAGCTTCATCATGGTGAAAATTTTTATTGGCAACCTTGCCTGCAACACTACACCGGAGGAACTGCGCGAACTCTTCGAAAAGTACGGTAAAATCTCAGAATGTGACATTGTCAAAAACTATGGTTTTGTGCACATGAACAGCATATCTGAAGCAGAGGAGGCCATTAAAAACCTCCACCAGCACCAGCTGCACGGCTGGCGCATGAATGTGGAGATCAGCAAAGGGAGGCCCAAGTCCACCACCAAGCTGCATGTCAGCAACCTTGGTGAAGGGGTCAACAGTGAAGTCCTGCGGGGCAAGTTTCAGGAGTTCGGCACGGTAGTGGAGTGTGATATAGTGAAGGACTTCGCCTTTGTTCACATGGAGAGAATGGAAGATGCCATGGATGCCATCAATAAGCTGGACAACACAGCCTTTAAAGGTGAACTCTTGGGCGGGGAGAGCTTAGTTGTCTGTGCTGTCCATAGATACGATTTTGGATTCTGTTCTGTCGCCGTAGAGCTCTCGTGACAAGTAACAGCCACTAGCTGATATTTTTCCAAACACAGAGAAAAAGAATGGCTAACCTTAGCCTTAAATGACCAGATGGACTGAAAGTAATCACTTGTAATTTTGGCAGTGTGTCTTGTGAATAGGCACTGGCATAAAATCCCCCTGCACCTGGCGCAGCAGGTTATTTCGCTTCGCTCAGTGATTGTCGGTCAAGTGCATTTAACGTGTTTTTTTTCCAGTCGGCAAGAGCCTTTTTTCGTTTCAGAACCCCACGGTCTCATGCGTGTCTTCTCTCTCCTTACAAGGCAAGCTGATGAGCGTACAGCTGTCCACCAGTCGGCTTCGCACTGCCCCAGGAATGGGAGATCATACTGGCTGCTATGTCTGCGGGAAACATGGTCACTGGTCGAAAGACTGTCCAGTCGGTCGCAACGGTAGCCACAGTGACGACATGAGAGGTCGCAGCGGCCGGGCCAACCTACGCAGTCCCCTGGGTTATGGCAGGGGCAGCTACCAGATGGCCAGTCCTCCATCAACTGATTACATGGGCGCCACTGCGTATAGTCGGGCTAGTTACGTAGGTGGGTTGCAGCCTCCCCCACGTAGGCTTAGCAGTTATGGCTCTGAGCTGGGGGATCGCTACGGCAGCAGAGCAGCAGGCTCCTATGCTGAGAGGTCATCAGCTTATGATCGTGACCGTCTCTATAGCAGTGTTGACTATTATGAGAAGTACAGAGCTCGCCCTTATGGCTCAAGTTATTTCGAGGATCGTCGCATGTCCTATCTCCCCCCTCCCCCACCTCCCTCTTCCTCCCTCTCAAAGCTCTCCTCCAGTATAGATCCATATGACCGTCGGCCGCTGCCTCCACCAATATCGGCTGCTGCAGCCGCCGCATACTATGCACGAGACCGCAGCCCCATCAGACGAGTACCAGTCTCCTCAGCAGGCTACTCATATGAGCGAACACGGCTGTCACCGGTGTCTTCCTCCAGGAGCTCTTACCCCGCTCCACGACCCAAGGATCATTACACGTCACGCTATACGCCTTACTAAAGCCATGGTGCCAAGGTGAGCAACGTAGCAAAGAAGGATGACAGTATGTATGCCAAGCACAAGTTTATTTTAACACTGTGGGATCTCATAACTTGTTGTAACTTGCAGAAAATGAGGGGGCTAACCACTGTTTCTTAAAAGGAAATATTTTGCTCTTTTCTAGGTCTGTTTGTGAATTGCAGGACTTCTCCCTTGCCGTCATTTCTTCAGGCTTCGTGATTCCATCAGTCTGCGTGATGTACAGCAAAGCAAAATGTATGAGATGCAGACACTCTAGATGGAAGTCGCGTTGGCATCTTTTAAGGTGCCAGTGGCCTGCAGACGAATTGTCCTTATAGTCACATTCACATAATCTATTTTCAATAAGGATGATTTTCAAACTACACTGTTTGACATTTACAATGTATAAAACTCTTCTCACTCGCGCCGCAGATTTTCAGCTCAGTTTTCAAGAGGTCCTTCTTTTTCCTAACCTGTGTTTCTTCCTCACATTAAGCAAATAGTTAAATTCAGCACAAGTGAATTGTCTGGTTTATGTTAATGTCATTTAAAAGAAATGTTCTTGTTACATCACTATGAACATTTACCTACCATATTTTGTTGAATGGTGGAGGGTTCAACTCACAGTTAAACTGAGTTTTTTAGTGCAGTAGAATCATTTCCTGCTCCTCAACACACACACACACATCTGACATGTTCTAAGTCTGTTATATGGATGTGGATGTGGATAGTGGATAAAGACTGTTGTCTAGTGTTTGGTGGGAAAGAGTCCACAGAATAATTAATCCATGCCCATGAACCTGACTTGGTTGAGGCTTGATAAGTTATAGAATCACACTTTGCGTTGGAATCTTAAGTTAAGAAAAAAACATTCCAGCCTCTCGTTAATCTAATTTGAATGTCTACAAAATATAAAATTGCTGAATTTTATAACACATAGTGAGGTGATCTGAAGTCAGTAATTAAAGTGTCTTTGAGTGGCACTGAAACAAGAATGTCGGCTGACGCACATCTTGTAGTTAAGCATCATGACTCTGCTTACTCTTCAGACTTTGCCTTCAGCTGACAACAGAGAATAACCTCATGTCTATTTTTTTGACTTTTTGTTTTGGGTGAATGTTGATCGTGAAAATAAACATAAAACAGCATAAGCAGATACAGAAATGTGAGGTAAGGACTCAGGGTTTGAGCTGTATGTCTAAAGGCACTTGTGTTTTTGTTGAAGGTGCCTTTTGTTTGTTTTGCATATAGGTGGATTTGAAGTTTGTATTTTTCATACTGTAAAAATACCAGCATACATTAAGCATCTAAAATAAATAAGATTTTTAATAAAGCCCAAACATTTTTCTGTTTTTTTGTGTTTGAAATTAATTCAAAGCACCTAACTTTTACTGTAGGAGGAAATGTTTATTGTTTGAAACTGCATGATTTCAAAGGAATTAAACATAATTATCAGTTATGTTGTAGCTAAATTAAGAGATATGGATACAACCTAATGTCACAGTATATGTAATACTGTCATGTCACATAATTGTGATACAGAAGCAAAACTTTCTTACAATGAAGCAAAATAAATAAATATACAGTATTGCCACAGACTGCATACTAATTTGCAACACTGACAACAATGGCCTGGTTATCTACTGCATATCACCCAACCCTTGTGTCTCAACATTTCCTGTCAGTTTTGTTGACATTGGTTACAATATTATTGACCACTAATATATCCGACAGGGTATGCAAACCTACCTACCGACCATTATCTTGTATTGTACTATTTTTTAAAGATATTTTAGAAAAATACTTAGGAACAGTAACACGTGTGATTAAGAATTTGCGTCATAACCTTAATTTGTGGCTGTGTCTTGTCAAGATCTGTGTCAAATTAATTTGAAAACTTTTTTGTGCCTACAGAGTGCATTTAAAAAAAAAGAAGCTGAGTTTGAAACAGCAGTCATTAAGGAGGTTAACAGCAAAGTTTTGCCTTGGGGCCATGATGTAAGATGTTGAAAGATATTTACTTGATTTGACTTATTTGGGTGGCTGAAACTTCATATTAGCATCACATAAACTTTGAAATACATTTTTGCACAGACTGTGTATTTTGTCCCCCATCAGTTATATTGTAAGTAGGCCTACATTAATAAGGGCTATTGTAATGTTAAATATGAACAGAAGGAATAATTGCAGCAGGACAAACATGTTTACATTTTTCAATGATTGTTTTAAGGTGCATTTGAAAAATAGTGAACACGCCCTTTAAGACAATACTTCCAATAAGGGATGACCCAGCCACTCATTGCATTTAGCCTGCTTTCCCTCCTTTGTACCCGCTGCACTGTGAGCAGCCTGGTGTGTTAGCACAGTTAGCGGTAACGTTGAGTCTTGTGTTGGTCACAAGCTAGTCACGTACAGTAGTACAACAAACGAAAGCGGCAGTCGCCATTTCACTCTGAGACTCCATGGTGGAGACGCAAATTGCAGCCTAACAAGGTATGGAAACATATATACGATAGGAAAAGCAACTTAACTCTGTGTTAGTTATAATATTAGCCAGCGCTACAGTTTAAGCTAGAACAAACAGTGTTGGGGATGAAGCAGGCTGCCTGTTTAGTCTAAGCTAATTGCTACAAACGCGTGGAGGAACACAACTGTTACCGACCAAGACCCCAATACAAACGCTAACTAGCCTGGTTAATGTTATGTTTGTGCCGTCTGCAGCTTGATAATGAACCACCATGTTGTTTTTGAAAGGAGACAATATTTTTGCACAGCTTTTGGTAACGTTGGCCTTTTGTTTTGCTACCAGGTTAGCTTAAAAAGAAAGCAAAGCATATCAGTACTGTGTTTTGCACACGATAGTTAGCTATAGGCCTAACGTTATATATATATAATTCAGTCAATGCTGTGTTCTGCACACAGATTCAGCTATCCTTACACTATCACAGCTGAAGTGTACAAAGTAGCGAAATGTACTTATTAATAGGAACCTGTCCGAGTGTTGTGCTACAACCTCAGGTAAGTTAGCTGCTTACAGTCATTGGTTAGCTCTGTTGCTATTGTTCAGCCACATCTATACTAATATTCTTCATACTGATTGGTTTCAGTGTAGTATTGGAGACTTAGGAAGACACTCTATTGCCAATTTTTCAGAGTTTGAAGAAAAGTTTGGTGTGTAGTCACATGTACCACCTCTTGGTCCTGATGCGTTGTAATAACACCAATTAATGCCAGTGTACTTATGGGTAGATTTATGGATGTGTTTTCCTATTCAAATAAAGAAAGTGATCATTTGAATCAGTAGCCACTTGTTGAAAGATTTACAGTTATTAATTATTTGAACTGTCGTACAATTTTGTGTGGTTTTTGAAAAAAGTGAACTTGAAACAATAGTCAACATAGAATGTGATGCGAAATTTTTTTGCAGCTGTCCACATAAACACAATGAAAATTGTGATTGTTCCCTGTGGTTCCAGGGCTATGAAATGGTACAGAATCCAACATGACTTGTTAATAAAGAAAAACAAAGTGAGCTACATACAACTTATGTATGTAATAACCATAAGGCACAACTGTGTATAAATGAGGTTTTTCGTTGGTTTGGTGTTATTGTAGGATACAACTACCCAAATATAAACCCTTCAGTTGAATTGTTTATGCAACAAATTCTAGTATAGTGAATCTCATTTACTCTGGACACTGCCGTCTAATTCTCATCAGTTGATCCTTCATTGTTAGCAAATTTAATCATATCAAAGATTGTATCAAAGTTTCCAAAATGAGAGTAGACTTTAATCCAAATTACCATTCATTGAATCAGTTGAACTATGGTGCTAATAATCTCCTTCTCTTCCCATAGTGAAGTGGAAGCTCCACAATGGTGAAAATATTCATTGGGAACCTGTCACCGGACACCACATCAGACGAACTTCGCTCTCTCTTCTCCCAGTATGGCAAGATTGCAGAATGCACCATCGTCAAGAACTTCGGCTTCGTGCACATGGACGACAAGTCGGAGGCGGAAGAAGCCATCCGCAACCTCCACCATTACGAGCTGAACGGCCAGCCAATGAACGTAGAGTTGAGCCGTGGCAAGTCGAGAGGGTCCACCAAATTACACGTCGGCAACATTGCCTGCACCAACCAGGAGCTGAGGGCCAAGTTTGACGAGTTTGGCTCCGTGGTGGAGTGTGACATAGTAAAAAACTATGCCTTCGTTCACATGGAGCGAATGGAGGATGCCATGGAGGCCATTAATCAGTTAGACAACACAGCATTTAAAGGTGAACTCTTGGGCTGGGCTTAATGGGGAGTGTACCCTTATTAACATCTAGTATCAAGAATATATGATTTTCTTCTTGTGAATTGGTAGGTAAGTGATGGATGCGTCACAGGTGAGTAAAAAGAAAGATGAAGGGATAAAGGTAAGCTGAAGATAGTAAGGCAGCGCTGAATACTTATTTTAAAGCTGGTATCCGTAATATCATTGTTAATACCCGTCCGATTGTTGGAAAACACAAATAAGCACCATTTATGATCGATTCAGGTCTCGCCTCTTCTGGTTAATGTAAGAATAGCGGAAGCAATAGATAATGTAGGTGTGTCTTTATTTTTACTCATTAAACTCAACAGCATAGGTTGCATGTACACCAAACAGACGTGCAAGCGTGTCTTATACTCTATTGGGTTTCTACTCACGTTTGTCGGCCCGGTCATAAATCTGCTGCTACACAGACGGCCACATAATTTGCGTCCAACGAACCCTTGTGATGTAAAGGTATAATTAAACTATTTTAGTGTCTAAGAAGCTCAAAAGTGCGGTAAGTTACGGATTTCAGCTTTAATAACGGTGTCTTTTTAAATGCTCAAATCATAAGCCATGTCTTATTGTTATTTCTTGAGTATAAATGCTGCTTTTTAACTGATGGATTGGGAGACTCTTGTTTCCCAGACAGGAAATGTCAAATTTCTTATTTCGAATGAATGCAGGCACAAGTCCTTATTGAGTTTTTTCTTTTTAAGGCAAACTGATGAGCGTGAAGCTTTCGACTAGCCGCCTGCGTACTGCGCCGGGAATGGGAGACAGATCGGGTTGTTATCGTTGCGGGCAGGAAGGCCACTGGTCCAAAGAGTGCCCTCTAGACCAAAATGGCTACCACAGAAACGGCTCAGAGCCAAAGTCTGATGGATACGATGCCTTGAGATTTGGCGGGCGTGGCCGCAGCAGGGGTTATCATCCGGGCTTCAGTGGCGAACCGGATTATGGGGGCGACTATGCTCCTGTACATGGTTTTTCCCGGGGTTCTGCTCACAGCAGCAGTGTGGTGGGGTACAGAAGGGGTGCGGGCTACGAGAGTGCAATGAGATACGGGCCGCACCCCGGTTACGGCTTAAGCGCTGTGGCTGAACATAGCATGGCTCGGATGTACGGCAGTGAGGCGGCATACAGGAGCAACGGCTCACTCTATGGCGCGGTACCAGCCTACCCGATGCGACGGTCGCCTTACGAGGAAAGAGATCCGTACGGGGTCGTGGACTACTACGAGAAGTACAGGGCCAATTCGTACGGAGGCAGTTATTTCGAGGAACGCCGCGCCGTCCCCTTGCCTGCTCCATCAACATCTTCCTCCACAGCTATAATGAGGGAACGTCTACCCCCCTCTAGCCTCGACCCATATGAGTGCCCTCCCCTCCCTCCTCCACCAGCCCCAGTCTCCTCATACTACGCACGTGACCGGAGTCCGATTCGGAGAGTCCCTGCCGAGGCAGATGGATACACATATGAGCGTTCGCGCCTTTCTCCGGTGTCCACCCTCCCAAGAAGCTCTACTTATGACCATACGCGGGATCCCGGCGCTGAGCGGGCACGATATGCATACTGACCCTTGTCCCATACTGCTAGGTGAGAGCTGAATGACATTAAGCGTGTAGAATAGCCTAAGTCCCATTCGAATCACTGAAAATTAAACTTCAAACTGTACATAATATTGGTGATATTAGGTAGGTAAAAGTTCACCCTCTGTCTATATGAGGTGTGAGGATAGGAAGAATAAGGCCCCATTTCAGCTTGTCCAACTTAATGCCCAATCAGTAGGTTTCAATATGAATGGTTGAATGCATTCACATTATGTTTTGATCTCATTCCAGTTTATACTTCAAAAGTGCAGCATTTAATTCTCAGTTGACCATCTTTCATTGTCCTATTTTTGTGTTATGGTATTGGTGCATCTCTGAGATGGCTCATCCCAACTGTGGAAGTGCAGGTACCAGGTTTATCAGCGACCCGGTCGACAGCCCCTTCATGATACTGTAAGAAGAGAATTTTAGCCCCTCTGAAAGTAGCTATATTGTTTATATGCTATTTAGATTCAGTCACTAGAAAAAAGTTCAATTAGTGCATGGTGCATGTTTTAAAGGTGAGTCTTATGGTGACATTCATGAAAATTAATGAATTCTTTTCAGCAACATTTCATGTATTACAATGTGCATTTTAGTGTGTTTGTGTACATTCACAATGTTAAGGTGTATGATCACAATGTTACTTTAACCAATTAGAATACTGTAATGGTTATATTATTTTACCTGTGGACTGTTTCAAACATTGACCCACACAGGGTAAAAACATGGTTATACTTTTTTAAAATTTTAATTTGGGTTATCAGACCTTTTGTGAAATGAGTTGAGTATTAGTTCAGTTTTTACCAAGCTGCATTATGATCCTTTTGTTTCTTCTTTTTTTTCCACTAGAGGCCATACTTACATGACTTAGATTTTAGTTGCAGTAACAAACATGAGGCTTAACATCTTGAACTTATTTTATAGTTTAATTATGAATATGACCTCAATTCCCTATGCTGTCTGTCTGTCTTGATCTGTATCTTAGGTTCAAATTAAAGTTTGTCTGAAGTCAGAAGACTGTGTTGTGTTGTGTCATCTGATATTTTCTTCACAGGAAATTTACTGTAAATTGTGACAGTCTGTCAAAATGAAAGAACATTATACTACATGGATCCCTTAATTTGCAAAGAAAAAAGCTACATGATCCCAGGTAATATGCCATTTTTTGTTATGACTGGTCATGAAGCAACTTAAGTGTATGGAGACCTAATGAGCTGATACAATGGGATGACATGTAGGATTGTGAGTTAGTATGCAGATAAAAAATAGTATTGGCATCTACATGTCTTGCTTATATTTTTCATTACTAGCTACTTTGCCATTTCAGTATTCCAAGTTAAATGTTATGAGAGTAAAAAAGGTTTCCAAGATACTCAGGGATGATGATGTTGGTGCTTTGCCACTCCACACAAATTCCAGTGATACTGTGTCAGCTCAATTAAATGCTTGCCCATTATATTAAATAGAATAATTCTTGTGTTGTAGGTTATATTACTAGCACTGGTGGCATACAAAAAAGTTCTATGAAATTTAATATACGAAGGCAGAAAATAAAATAGTTTAACACGAGCACCTACTTGAGAATATTTATTGATTCATTGTAGCATCATTTCAGAACCGGGCTGGTTAGAGAAGGGCACACCCTCAACCTTCAAAGATTTTCGGAGGGGTCTTTGAGGGTGGCCCTCGTTTATAATAATGCCGGGATTACACTGGGGAATACAAACATAAAAAACCTACATAACCAGTTTAAAAAGTTACAGGGCTGTGCTTTAAATATGTTGTGTAAATAGGTAGAATAATACATGAGCGACACTATAGCGGGATTGATAGTCATATGAACCAATCAGATTTCCGAACGAGGACACCTACATAACTGACCAATAGAATAATCCGTAGGGGGAAGGGCTCGGTTTGGCCAATAGGAATGCTTTATACTACAGCGACTCATCCCCTGTTCATGGGATCATCTTTTGTGGCGTTCCGTTGAGCGCCATTTTGATTATACTATTGAAGCGGAGGCTTCAGACAATACTTTGGGAGATATTTTCCCCAGTTTAAACACATTTATACCTGATTCGACCGACGGTTAGAAGGAGACTAAGCCATTTCCGTATAGCGAAAAATGGCCACAGGAGCAAATGCAACTCCTTTAGGGAAGTTGCACCCCAGCATCGGAGCTAAACGAGGATTTGACGCCGGGCCTGGTGCGGGTAACGGGCTGATGCCAACGCCGGGGCCGCCTGCAGCTTTCCCATCGATACAAGCTTTTCAGCCCGCGATGCCAAACGCATCTTTTCCGCAGTCACATCAGTTCAATGCAGTGGCAGGTTTTGTGGCCCCGACTCCACAACAACCAGTGGTAGCGGCTGGACTGGCCAAACCAGGTTAGTTAACGTCTGCTATCGTTAACGTTTCAAGGACCTGAAAGTAGTGCTGGCAGGCTAACGTGGCGAGCTAACTGACATGGAATAAAGGACGACGCTGAAGTTAGCTTCTGATTAGGGATTAAGGGGAAGCGCAAGGGAAACAAATAATTTTATTCAGCGGCTAATTTAAGTTTTTTCTTTCTATTTTCATCAGTTTTACTTGTGAAATAATGCTAGACATCGTTGCATAAAGCATCCACGCTGTGTAAACCCCCTCTCCAATTTATGAACCCTTTATTTTGCTTTGGGTTATGAAAACCGAAAACAGTTATATTTAACAGTTTTCTTGCTCCATGGACAAATATCAACGTAATTGCTTTTTTCCCCCCAGTTTGTACAAGAATAGCAGATGTTTCTGAAATCTGAAACCGTTTTAATTACATTCTGGTAATCTAGCACAGAAGTGACCGGCAGTAACCCAGTATGTTTGGTCTAATGTGGTCTGGTTTGGGGGGGAGCAGTGAAATCACCCTTTCCTGTTTTCACAAATCTGAGTGTGGATCTAAGCAGCGTTCAAGCTTTTTGCTACCATGTGTTTTCACCTTTTCACAAGTGAGAGTATACAATAAACGGACAATCAGCCGCTAATTATAATCAATATAATTGTTTCCCTTAACCTTCCCCTTAACCTCGATTCAGAAGCTAACTTCAGCACCGTGACACATTAAGTCCTGGCCTTGAACGAAATCGAGACAACTCCGCTAACGTTAGTTAGCAACCGAATGCTAGCCAGTAGTTAGCTCACTGCGTGTTTCTTTTAGCGGTGGTTAATGTTATCCTCCTCTAGTGTCAGAATAGTAACATACTGTAGAATTGTTTGTAAGCATAGTGAACGACATGTATATCTTTTTACAGTTTACATCGTCTTTGCCTCTTGCACTATTATGTTATGCGCAGATTACATTCAGATTATGTCCGTTGGTGTTAAATCGTGTACTTTAAATAAATGTTATTATCAGTGGCACCGTAGGCTCTACGGAAACATGTATATAGATGGATGTCTGTATAGAGAGTCTGTCAAACCAGCGCATTGTAAAGTCAGCTTGGTTTGCTGTGTTATGTTCTGTTATTGACACAACTCACTTCACATAGTAGCCATGTTAAAGGCTTACTTGGCTATACACACATAGGAATCTCCACTATTCTACCTGCATATTACTAAGCATTCGACACACATTTCAACTTGGATAGCGAGAGATGAGTAATATTGAGATGGTATGTAAATGATAGTGTACCCATAATATAAGAAACGTTGTGTGGTTAAGTGTGTGCGCTCAGTTCAATTTCTTGTGGTTACCCTGGGATTGTTTTTAAGCATTTCCTGTTATTTCCAATAAGCAAGGTCAAGTAGAGTGGACCATCATCCTGTAACATTAATCAGCAGAGCTACAGCCAGCATGGGTAACATCCCACGTTTCTCTCGGTAGATTTTGGTCAGAAGAAAAATAGAAAGAAAAGTCGCTGGAGCAGTGAGACGCCTGATCAGAAGACAGTCATACCGGGCATGCCCACTGTCATTCCTCCTGGACTGACCCGGGATCAAGAGAGAGCCTATATAGGTAAATTTTTTCAGATTATTCTGTGTTAATCAAGGTTGTGATGTAAATTATAAATGCAGTTTTGTTTTTATAATGTCTCATTAATTATATCTGTTTGAGGTACTGGTATGACACATGTACCAGTATGAATGTTACACCTATGTCCTTTTTTGCTGAATTCCCAACAGTTGGAGTTCTCTAAAGACACACATGAGATGTCATTAACTAAAAACTGCCAGTCACATTTTCAGTTACATTCGTGTGTTAAACCACATAAGCAATGTCTGATTTTACTCCAACTGTTGAGACAAAGCAATCACCTCCGAGTAATGAGTATAACATGTTGATGCAAAGTGTTAATTAAGGTCATTTCTCTTTTAATGGGGGTAAAGTGGTTCAGCTGTGGCTAGTGTTTCTGTGGTCTTATGGTTTGCATACCATTGGGCACCCATTAGCAAGAGGATTCAGATAGATGATTAAACACTACTGCTTGCTGATATCTGTCCCCAGCTGCAGGTCACTGCTCACTGTCTTGCCTGATCCCCCCCCCCCAACACATCATCAATATTGTTCCTGTGCATGGAGGCGTTACTCATAATGTGCTAACAAGTTAAAGTATGCTTCTGTTTCTATTGGTCTAAGTGTGAGCAATGCTGCTTCAATGGCAAATCCATCCAGCATCTCTTTTTCAATTACTTGTTCATTTGGTAAAAGCATAAGTCTGTTGTGGGCATTGCAAATTGGGAAACACTCGATCACTGTAATTGTTGCTCTTAGTTTTGGGCTCAAAAAAAAAAGAAAAAGGGGGGAAAAAAGTGATCATATGTACCAAGTTTTGAACCACACATGCCTTCCAGCAGCAGTGTAGCACCAAACAAACTGCCTTCACAGGCCCTCAGCAGGGTGTTCTGAAGCAGATAAAGTCCCCTTGTCAATAACTGACATTGTTATTGATGTTGTGCACTCATTGGTAATGGTTGTTCTTCCTTGGTATGTAAACATTCATTTGTGCCCACCTTCTGTTGTCACACTTGTCGTTTCCTTTGCTCATTCAAGTAGATAACCTAAAACAATCCAAGGGAAGAGTTTTTAAAAGACCAAGGTCTCTGTGAAGCACCATTCACAGGGTCTGTTTTCATCATATAATCCAGAGTAACTGTTTCAGTGACCAGTGAATCTCTGTGTTTGGGGGGTATTTCATTCCAACTTTCCTAATGTGCATGGGATGACTGATTTCTTTACTTTTGTCATTGCCTCCTAAATGTCAGAGTTGTTTCTTAGTCACTGCAGCCCCACAGTGTTAGATCTGCGGAGTCCAAAAGAGTGACTGCCTTCTCCCGTTTTTTTGTTATTGAATAATAGACCAAACCGTGACTTTTTTTTAGACCTGATGTGTCCTTAAAATGCCAAAGCCTTTAAACCAACATGCTGCAGTATGTGAAGTCCTGTCTGCATGGAAGAAAAACTCTGCACAGGTTTGAAATATTAATGGATGGGCAGGCATTTTTAGGAATCATGGTCTAGTCATTTACTGACACGCTGTCATGTTTAATCATTGTCTGAGGAAAAAAAAGTTAGTTCTGTTTATGCTAATGTAAATGACCTAGTATATTCATATTTGGTAATGTGTTGTCTTGATGTCCTCAGAAATGACTAGATGATTTCGTGCTTTTGAGTCTTATGAGATGTTCATTTGATCTCCCTTTTTTTTTCTTTTTTAATTAACAGACTCACCATGTGTCTTTTTTTACCTCAGTAATGAATGAGACATGCTCTAATGTGCAGAGCGTTGTCTCTCTGATGTTGTTATGGTAACCACATTTCTCTCCATCCTTGTTTTTCTTTCCTAACCTGAATTCTTCCAGTCCAACTGCAGATTGAAGACCTGACTCGTAAACTGCGTACAGGAGACCTGGGAATCCCTGTTAACCCTGAGGACAGGTCGGAAAAAGATTAAATCCACGAACAGTAACATTTTCTCTACCTTCTTGACTTTTTTTTGGAAGACAAATGTTTGATTTTCAGTATGTGGTTGTTAGCCTAAATCTCAGTGTATAGTAGTGTTAGCCTGCAGATGTAGAGTTTAGATAGCCTTCTAATTGAAAACTGTTTTTCACATGAAGGCCTACTTATAGGAGTATTGATCTACACAAATGTGTATTTGAGCTTTAACTGCTCATCATTCCATCACCAATAAGTGTACATTATTGTACATTTACTGGTGCTGGTAGCATTAGCAGATATTGATACTTTTAAAGCTACTTTTAAATTTGTAATGGTAAATTATTTAATGTTACATCTTTGAAGGTAGGAAAGACTTTTAAATGTGGACTAAATAATTATTAGCTGTACAGTGGAGTGCAAAACATTTCAACCCATTGATTTTTTTAATTTTAAAAACACAATTGTTAGACCCTCACTAGTTGTTCATAATTTGGATATATACATATATATATATCTTTTTTTTAAATCCAAGACTATGAGACAGTGTTTGCAATTACATTCTATGATTGGCCAAAATGAAAACTTACATAAACAAAATTTTGAGTAATTGGTTTTTGGTGAAAATGTGTTCTGAGCAGTTTGTAGAGCCCAACAGATATATCAGTCAACTGATATTATCAGCCGATATTGGCCTATCACAGATATATCTGTATCTGTGTTTATACCATCCAATATGTGCTGATATTTTTTTAACTATATATAGGCAGCATTTTATGTATATTTAGTCCTTTTTCCTACATATACATATACTCCAAAAATCCAGTTTTGGTTGGGCTCTAGTAGTTTGACTCAGGGTCCACTTTTTTGCCTTTGCAGAGCTTTCAGTTGCATCTCATGGTCTTCCTCAGAGCTGAGCAGCTGCCATCTACTGAGGCTGATTGAGAAATGTGGTTGAAAGCTCCCTAAAAGCCAGCAAGTAGACCTTGAGTTGAGTGTTATTGTTTCTCTATTTCTATGATTGGAAAACTGTTTCAATCTTGGGTATAAAAAAAAAAACTAAAACTAATTTCATCAAGTAATTTTTATCAGATGCTGTTCTAAGAGGAAGGGTTTGAATGCCTGGGCAACCCACTGTATATAAGTCAACATAAATTGAGATTAGATATAATAATTTAGCAGTAATTTAACAAATCTACAACCATAACCAAGATTAACTGTCTTCACTATTTGCACTTTTTTTTTAATTTATTGGATTCTTTCTCATTTTACTCAACAGTCATTGCTTTAAAATTTAGCCTTGTAGCATTTATGCATCATGGTTTCACCTACTGCTTGTTTCATGTGTCTTACATATATATTTATATATATATAGAGTGCTGTGTGAATATATGAATATATGAATACATATATGATGCATAATGTACACAGATTTTTCTCTGGAACAGGTTTGGGTCAATATATGTCACTATGTAAATGTTTTATAATTATGTAACATTAGCTTTAAAGTTTAAAATAGTTGTGATGAATTGGCTCTTTTGGAAAATTGACAGTCCCATTAATTGATCATTCCTGGCCTGACTTTTTTTTTTTTTACTTGGTGGATATTAGATCAAGTTGTTGCCAGTGATTGAGCACATGGCATTGAGGCTACACACCAGTGGTTAATATTAGGCTTTGTGTTAGATTTAACTAATGAATTGTTGCTGGTCATCTCTGGTTTTCCCGTAATGTGGCTTTAAACATTTCCACCCAGGGGGAAGTGGGGGGTGGGGGCGGTGCGTGTTCCAGTTTCCCACTGGACTCTTGAGATCTGGAAGAAAACAGCCAGAATTCAGTGTTCTGGAAAAAGCGATGGCCAGCCTTTTATATCATAGTTTCCATAAGGATGTGTTCCTGCGGGAAGTGGCTTGTTCTTAAGAGTGTGTGAAGTTGACCTCTGCTAGCTAGAGTCCCTGTCGTCTGTACATGAGTTTCTCATCATAATCAGACATTTCCACAGCAACCCAAAAAAAAGTTGATTGCAGCTGCAGCACCTCCTTTATAAACCACTCCCCCCCCAATCTAATGTGAACCAACCAAGCGGGGATGTTTCAGGTTGTCACCGTTGGAAGTTTCAAGCATAAAAGGAAAAACCCAATCAATTTTTTTTTCCCTCCTTACTCTTCACATCACATGGACACAAATGTGGCTCTCTTATGGGAGAGCGTAGGAAAAGGTGGATAATCTAATCTTAATTCCTTTTCTCTAACCCAAATTACCCCACGTCAACCTAACCCTTTTTCAAGCACAGAGCCTCCTTAACGCAGCAACACAGGTTTTCAGCATCCAAGGGGAGGTACGGACCTCTTCCGCCACGTCAACACCAAGCAACTCTCAAAGCCAGCGTTTCTGCTTAGGATTGCGAATTTTGCTTTGGTTTCTTTTTCTTACCTCCAACTTTCCTTTCTTGTAGGCCAAAAATCCTGTATGCAGGTTTAGTGATGGCCATGTATTTGTTTTTTAAATTTTTGTTTATTTTTGTTTTGTTTTTCTTTGTCGTTGATGCCCCTCCAGTGTACTGGGTTAATTACCACCATACAGCTTTGGTTGCCCCCTCTTTTTTTTTTTACCCTGAATTGAATGAGATAATGGACTCTAGCCTTTTGAGAAGTCAGTGCAGAGTTTCTATGAGATTTTCTGTTCTTTTTGAGTTTGCTCTTGCACTGGCCATGAGTCACATAGTCAGTCTGAGAATAAGGATTTGTTTCTCTCAGTAGATCCAAATTTCCAAATGAATTTGAAATTCTTTCTGTGAGACATGTCAGTACTGGATTTAAAAAAAAAAAAAAAAAAAAACTTCAATTCTTAAATGCTTAAGTCAGCTGTAGGGAGCCTGTGTGATTGCTGATGGCGAGATTTCCACTTCAAGGAAGGTATTGATGTCATCTTTCTTGTCTTTTGTCTGCCACCATTTTCAGGTCTCCATCTCCCGAGCCCATATACAACAGCGAGGGCAAGAGGTTAAACACACGCGAGTATCGTACGCGGAAGAAGATCGAGGAGGAACGTCACTCCCTCATCACAGAGATGGTTGGACTCAACCCCGACTTCAAACCTCCTGCAGACTACAAGTATGATTTGATTTGTTTGTTGGCTTTAGAGCAGTGGTCTCCAACCCTGCTCCTGGAGAACGCTGCCCTGCATATTTTAGGTATCTATCCACTCTAACACACCTGATTCTAATAATGAACTCGTTATCAAGCTGGTGAAGCTTGTCACGGGCTTGATAATGAGTTCATTATTAGAACTGGGTGTGTTATAGTGGAGAGATACCTAAAACATGCAGGGCAGTAGCTCTCCAGGAGCAGGGTTGGAGACCACTGCTTTAGACACAAACTGTGTTGTGTGTTTTTCGTGGCCTGTAGCAGCCTGATGATGATGATAATAGCCTACAGTGTTCTACAGTGTGAATAATCTCCAAGTTGACTAGAGATGTTAATAGAAATGTACCAACTTGTCGCCCTTTTCCAGAAACTTATGGCGCTTTTCCACTATACAGTTCTAGCACTGCTTGGCTCGGCTCGACTCGACTCGACTGTTTTTTTTTTTGCGTTTCCATCAGAGATAGTACCTGGTACCTGCTACCTTTTTATAGTACCTGCTCTGGTGAGGTTCCAAGCAAGCCGAGCCAATACTAAAATGTGACGTCAACAGCAGCAAGTACACCATGTCCTCCATGTCCTCCATTGTTAATGTGTTTGTGTCGCGTATAAAACAAAGTCACAGTAGCGTTGAGGAGGTACTATGAAGTAATGGAAAAGGTAGTTCCTGGTACCGAGTCATGCCGTGCCAGAACTGTATAGTGGAAAAGCACCACTAGTGAAATGCAGCTTCAAGTGATAGTTTCAGGTTGTGGTTTTTTTGCTTTCTACAAAAGTGTCTTGAGCCAGATTTAGAATGTGATACTAACTGAAAGTTCCAATACTTCAAGGGGTCGCTGGCCCTGTTGTCAATTGTGACTTATTGTGCAGGCATGATATTAGATCCTAATATGGAAGAATGTAACAAACATGAGGGAAATAAGCTGTCCTACTAGTCCCATACTAGTCCCATTTCACCTGCTCACCAAACCAAACATAAAATGATATAGTTGGTCCAGTAGAGTCCCTATTTTAATGGCTGCTAAACCAAACACCCTGGTTTGTATAATACAGTGGAAACATGAAGAAAAACCTTGTACAAAGGCTTGTAAAAGTTCTAAAAGTACATTATAGGACGTCCCACCTTAGATATCATTAATTCCTGCAGTAGAATAGGGCTAATTCATGTTGATAGAAATGTCTATGCGTGTGGTGTAATAATACACATTCACACTGGCTTCTAGGAAAAACAGGGGAAAGCTGTTAATAGCTCCAAGTGAATGTCTGTCTTGTATTGTGCAGGCCTCCAGCCACCAGAGTTAATGACAAAGTCATGATTCCCCAAGATGAATATCCCGAGATCAACTTTGTTGGTCTGCTCATTGGACCACGGTAAGTTGGATTTAATCATGATTCATTAAGGTCAGCATGTTTTACACAGTGAGTTAATTTACCCCTTTTTTCTTTGCTGTTTCTTTTCTTCCAGTGGTAACACACTGAAGAACATCGAGAAAGAATGCTGCGCCAAGATCATGATCCGCGGTAAAGGTTCCGTGAAAGAGGGGAAGGTCGGCCGAAAGGATGGACAGATGCTGCCGGGCGAGGACGAGCCTCTGCACGCTCTGGTCACCGCCAACACCATGGAGAATGTCAAGAAAGCTGTGGAGCAGGTTAGGTCCACCTCCAGCATTCTTCCCTGTTTGTTTGGCTCTTGATTCTTAAAGGTGCAGTGTGTAGAATTTAGTGGCATCTAGAGAAATGGTCTTGGTAAAAATGGAATATAATAGTCACAAGTATGTTTTTAATTGGTGTATAATCACCTGTATATAAGAATCTTCGTTTTCATTACCTTATGGGCCGTTCAGACCAAAAGCGTCTGACGAGAATTGAGCAGCAAGTCTACATAGAAAATCAACACGCAATTTCATATCTGGCCGCACGAATGATTCAAGCGTCTGAAGTGGCGCGAATAAAGCTGGAAAAACTTTTCAGGCGACATCCAATCAGCGGCGAGTTTCTCCCGACGTCACATGCGCGAATGAAGCGATGATCCAAAAATGTATGATCAAGCGGCGCGATTCAAGAGATTTTTTTTCACGCCAGACACTGAATGCCCCTTAAGAATGTGCCCTTTACACATGACAGGAGGGTGCAATCTGCAACATCACTACTAGATCCTACACACTGCTCCTTTAAGTCACCTGGTTTGAAACATCTTTGTCACTGATTTTTCCCTGATGATATCTCCTTATTACAATAGGACAGTATGTATTCAGTGTTACTGTGTGACTATACAACGTGTGCAGTATATTCATGCTGAGCCATGTCTGTCCACAGATTCGTAACATCCTGAAACAAGGCATCGAGACGCCAGAGGATCAGAATGATCTACGTAAGATGCAGCTGAGGGAGCTGGCCAGACTCAATGGCACATTGAGAGAAGATGACAACAGGTCAGTGTAAAGCTCTGACAGATGTCATTGCTTATTTGTTCAGGGTGATTTAACTGGAGCTTTTTTTACTTTAGTTGAGCTACGTGTATGAAGTGTACTCCACATTCAGAACAGAAAAATATGAATTCCAGGAAGAGAGATTTTAGAGCGAGTTCAGTTTATATGATGTATGACTTAGTTTAAGCTCCAGAGCTCTGTTAAAAGAATGTGCTGTCTTTGTCTCTGTAGGATCCTTCGTCCCTGGCAGAACACTGAGCCCCGCAGCATTACTAACACCACCCTCTGTACCAAATGTGGTGGAGCAGGCCACATCTCGTCTGACTGCAAATACACCAGGTGATCATCAGTTGATCAGGTCACTAAATTTAAGCCCAATTTTTTAAGTAGTGTGTAATAAAACTAACCTTTTTTTTTTTTTTTTTTTTACAATGTTTTGCTTTGTGTAGCTCATTCGCTGCCCACAGAGCAACTGGTGGCGAGCCGCCTCAGTCGGCCCAGGACAAGGCTCGTATGGACAAGGAGTATCTGTCCCTCATGGCTGAGCTGGGGGAGGCTCCGGTCCCCTCATCAGGTGGAGGACACTCCAACAACCAGGGAGGAGGTCCTCGGTCCTCAGGACCCAACAATAACCAGCCACCACCGGTAAGTTGGTGATAAATTATTTGAAACTTCTGCTTGTATAGAAGGTTCCCTAAATGACAGATGACTGTGTGTGTGTGTAGCAGAACCGGCCTCCTTGGATGAACTCTGGTCAGGAGAACAGGAACTACCATAGCATGCACGGAGGCCCCGGCGGCCACGGAGGACCCCACAACTACCCTCCCCCCATGCCCAACATGGGAGGCCCTCCTATGCCCCCCAACCCCAATGGCCTGCCTCCCCCCTGGATGCAGCCCCCTCCTCCCCCCATGGGCCAGGGTCCAGGACCTCACGGACACCCCATGGGTAAGGATTGATGATGAGGATCTGAGTTTGATATATTTCGGTAAAACGTGCCCTTTTTGTTCATTTGAATTGTGGCTTCCTTTTTAGGTCTGCTGCCACCTCCAATGGGTATGATGCCACCTCCACCCCCTCCCCCCAGCAGTCAGCCACCACCTCCCCCTTCTGGACCCCTGCCACCATGGCAGCAGCAGGCTCCACCTCCCCCTCCAACCAGCAGCATGGCAACCAGCACACCACTGCCCTGGCAACAGAGTGAGAACACACAAGAACTGCACCCGAAACCATTCAGACATTTACTTTGAATACAGACTACCCACAATACCCTGCTAGGGTTTTACTTTGGCATTGCATTGTGGAATACTGAGTAGTGAACCAGACACCATAGAGTGTTTCTTTCAGAATCAATTCCTGTTTATATTTGCAGTTTTTTATCTAACTGCAGCTCAGTCACAGAAATCAATGACACATAATCTGCTCAGAATAGAAGATCAGATACGGTTCACACTCCCTGGCAGAACATTTCCAGTCACACAATTATTTATGTAGGTAAAATGTTTTATTTATAAGAATTGTGCATTAAGTCTCACTGTGTCTGTGGACTCATAACTGTGCTGTGTAGAGTGGAAAAAGTAGTAAAAAGTCAAGTCAAGCTTTATTTATAAAGCACATTTAAAAACAACCTCAGTTGAACCAAAGTGCTGTACAGTTATTAAAATACAATATAATCATACACAAATATAATAATAAATACATTAAAAGTGCATTGATATTTCCCATAGACAGTTTTAGATTACTCACTACTACAGCTTAGATCAATGCTAAACTCACCCGGTGAAATCATCAGTACAAAAGATGAACAACTGTTAGAAAATATTTGGTTCTTTTGTGAAAAGCTGAACATTAAAGTTTCAGGCTGGAAGTTAATTTTGACTCCTAAGCTGCATTTCAGCAAGAAACAGCCAATCAAGTTTAAAGTGACAAAGTACTGTTAATTCAGTACGCTACTCTCCATAGCAACAGAGGCCGAGGCTTATGGGTATTGTCATATTCTTAGCCATCTTCCAAAATCACAGAAAACGTGACATCTCAGAAGTGAAGTTGAAATAATTGAAACTGAAATATTTCTTAAACAGGAAAAACACATCCACTTCAGAACTTGGTAGACATGAGTGTTATCACTACTGTGTGACTTTGTTGATGACGGTAAAGGGTTAACTTTGAGCTGCCTCCCCCCCCCCCCCCCCACCTGCAGATACTGTCACCACATCCAGTCCTGGCACCGCCACCCTGCCTCCATGGCAGCAGCCCCAGCAGACTGCAGCCTCCGGAGCCCAGCCCCCACCTCCGATGGGTACCCCATCCATGGTGCCGCCTCCCCCCGGAGTCCAGCCCCCATTGCCCCCCGGCGCCCCTCCACCTCCACCTCCACCACCTCCAGGCTCAACCGGCATGATGTACGCCCCACCGCCACCCCCGCCACCAATGGACCCTTCCAACTTCGTCACCATGATGGGGATGGGGGTGCCAGGCATGCCCCCCTTCGGCATGCCCCCCGCCCCCCCACCTCCCCCACCCCAGAATTAACCCTCCCACAGAAGAATCGTCCTCCCACAAGAGTTTTCACCCCGCAGCACATTATTCACCACATACCAATAGACTGATGTTATATACTCACAGAAGAAATATAACCAGTGCTTTATTTTTTATTGATCCTTGATATTGTGAAGACATCTCTCTAACAATGAAAAGCGGTGTTGGTTCAATTTGTAAAGTTGCGTAAATTAATGAGTTATTTTCCTGTTTTTAAAGTCTGTATTAATACGAAGCTCATAGTGTGCAAACAAACAGCTGCTGCTCTCGGGCACATGTTCTGCAGCGCTACTGTAGCCTGTCATATTATTTGTATACCAAATAAAAAAGCTCCAATCGGCAGCCGTAAGTTTAATTTGTGCTTAACGGTCTCATCGCTTCTAATGTTTCAATTCTAACAGGAACTCTGATTGGATTCATATATTACAATACAATCTGCATGATGCATTTTAAACACCAAATTCTGTTTTTTCAAGTGACACATTTGTACTCCTGTCATGCTCCAGATGTCCAGATGTTGGCTTTGAGTTGAAATAAGATGAATATTTTTGTAACAATGAGATGTGAAGTGTATCTTAGTTCTGTCAAACCTTTTTGTAGTACTGTATCATTGTTTTCCAGAAAATTCCCAGGGGTTATTGATTTTTTTTTTTTTTGTTACATGCATGCATGCGTCTCAGTTGTGAAATTGAGTTTAAAATGGGAGGGGAGGGGGGGGGTTTGACACTGAACCCCCTCCCTCCTCGGACTACTTGAATGCTGAGAATTTGACTTCTTGTTTTTCTGCATCTCTCTGCTCTGATAAGACGCTGTGTGCAGTGTTTGTGTTGCTTCTACAAGGACAGAAAAATATCTGATTTTTCCCTCCGGTTACTAAAGAAAAAAGAAAAAAAATCTTATTTCTCCTCTTTTCCTGCAGTTGGTCTGTTTGTGTTATGGCTCTAGCCTTGAATGAATAGCTGTTGAAATCTTGCTTAGTTAGCATTAAAATGATCCATTTCACCTTTATGTTGTTGAGTGCAGACTGGTTTCTCCTTTCGTGGATGTGAGACCCTTTTGTTGAGGAAGAAGGCTTGCCAACAGTAGTCTGTCTTTTTTTTTTTTTTTTTTAATCATGACAGGGCAGTGTGGGCTTCCTCATTCAAATGTGTTACATAACACGCTTTTTGTCCAGGGTGACCTCTGTGTCACAAACGATCCAGGAAGCTTCACAGAGAGATGTGTAGTTTAAAAATAAATGTTTTTCAATACTGACATTTACTACAGAATAATCATCATTATTACAGTCTATAGGTCTTATTTTGAAATTCCTGAAGAAACCAGTGATAAACTACAGGATCAATTACATTTTCCCAAAGCTTTCAACCTCATCTCATGGTCTTCATTAGTGAATAGTTCATTCTGTTGTCTTGAAAACTTGTATCTTAGTTATTTTCCCACCTGTTACTTCCTCGGCTATATATAAGTTCTATATTTAAGTCACGTGATGACAACTGCACAAACACTATGAGATGATGTTGAAAGCTCTAGAAAAAGTATCTTAATGTTTTTATTAAAGTCAAGAGATGAAAAAAGTGAGCATCTGCTGATTACGATTGAGATGTGCTACAGCTAAAAAAAAAAAAAAACAACAGGAAGTTGACCTTGGATTGTTATTTTTTTGTCAAATTTAATTTTCCAAACTCAGGATTGCATTTCGGTGTTTGACAATAAAAGACTTCTACTTCTGCTTGAGCTCAGAGTTTATAAAGGACACTTTGTTTCGTATCTATAATAATTTCCTCTACATGAGTTTCAGGAATGCTGGTTTATGTAAAGTCAAACCGAATGAGACCGGAAGTTAGGTGATTCTGTTGTCAAAATAAAAGCAATGTATGCCTGTTTCTATATTAAACACCTTAAAGCGCTGTTGCCTTTAGCTATCAACTGTATTTTAGGCTTAAATGTCTACTTTTTCTCATGAACGTATTTTCATTCGTTTGTGTGCCGTTCATGACAGCATTTAACGCCAGCGAGCCTTGTGACGCACTTTAAAATACAATCACGCGATACCGAGGGGAGTTTTATTCTGAAAGTGTAAAACCGGAAGCGCTTGTTGCACTTGTTGCAGCTTGAGTACGTGACTTATAAAGAGGCTGGACTGTCACATCCTGGCTGTGTGTTTGTGTGGGTGTGTGTCAGCTGGAGACAGAGGAGAGGTGAAGCAGCGCTGGAGACATTTAACTCAACGTTCACTTCTTAACACAGCAGCAGCTCAACATGGCCAAGCCGCTCACTGACCAGGACCGCAGGAAGCAGATCTCAGTGCGGGGGCTGGCCGGGGTGGAGAACGTCTCGGACCTAAAAACTAATTTCAACCGGCATCTCCATTTCACCCTGGTGAAGGACCGGAATGTGGCCACCAAACGAGACTACTACTTCGCTCTGGCCAACACAGTCCGGGATCACTTGGTGGGCCGGTGGATCCGGACACAGCAGCATTACTATGAGAAAGACCCGAAAGTAAGCATCCGCTGTCCTCACGTACACACTGTGCTTGCGGGGGGGGCGGGGCTGTGCTGCAGTATTACAACTATTGAGCGTGCACGTGTGCGTGCGTGTGCTCTTCATATCCATTTATAGACATGTTTTGTTGCCTTTGTCTGACGCACCATTGTGCATTGAAACTAAGTTAGAGAGTGTGAGCGGCAGACAGTCCATACAGATGTGTTCCTGTGTGTGTCACATCTGTCTGTCCCCGTGCATAATCTGCAGCCATCATCTGCGCGCCCTCGAGAAACGATGCGCGGCCTCAGTGCGTCAAATGTGCCCAACACTAGTGTTCTCCTGCTGCTGCATGTTACGTAACAGCATGTCGTGCCCTTCACCCCCCCCCCCCCCCCCCCCCCCATACACTCTCTGTGCATCACAAAATGGCCACACTGTTTTTAAAAAAAAAGAAGCAGATTAAGCTGATCTGTATACTTTTAGATATAGTGAAGTACTTAAGCTCTAGGGGGGAATTAAAAAATGCCATCACCTGTATCATAAATTATACATGCGGTGTATGAGGTTGCACTTGGCCCCTTACAGTCTGCTGCACTGTGTGCTGACAGTCTATGATGTGATGGGTGTCTGCCCTGTTGCGCAGCATAGTGTTCACTGTTCAACACACTGGAAACTATGCTGATCTGTTAAAATATTCATTCAGCAATGAAAGATGAGCAAGTTTTATTATCTTGAGTTAAAGGGTGCATTCAGTCAGGAGCCTAAATGAACATTAAAACACAGGTTTTTCTTGCTGTAATCATTCCTCCTGTTCATACTGACCATTAGAAGATCCCCTAGGACACATCCACAGTCCTCCTTCTGTGTAAACGTGTATTTAAAAGTTGATCTGAAGCTAATATGAAGCTTCAGCTGTCTGAATGAGTCAAATCTTCATCTTCTATGTTTCAACGTTACAGTGTTTTTAGTCCTAAAGTCTTTTTGTTACTATAAGCTCAATAGAAGCTGATCATCTACTTTTAAATGACTGTGTGGACACACTGTGGATACAGTCCTCCATCACTTCCATTGAAAGCTCATTTGAAGATGTTTTAATAGTCAGTATGAACAGGAGGAATGATTACAGAAAGGAAAACCTCTTTATTGTTCATATGAACACATGACTGCTGGTTAACACGCATTTGAAAAACTAAACCTTCTTCAAACATCTCTGCTTAGATTTGAAGTTGTAGCTTTTTGCAACAGACCAGATTGAGATTTATTTTCCATTTGACCTGGAATATAAACAAATATGTTCTGACTGTCAGTGAATGTAAGCTGTTGGGGAGTGTTTTTAATAATATCAATAACCAGAGCTCTAAAGCTCATAGGCTTTATAATGACTAAGCACTTCTTATTAATAAACCTTCTGTGAAGTGGACTCAGTGTTAACCTTGGGGGTGAAGTAGCACAGACCCTCCTCTCCTATTTATACTGACCGCCGCATGCCTTTGTGACTTCGGCACATACATTGTTTCCATGTGTTCTTCCTTTTTATACGACCTTCTGACCTTTTTACCGAACATCCATCAGCTGCAGGGACCGAAATGTCAGACGGAAGAGTGTCGAGAGAGGCTGCCAAAATGTCAGAAAGAACATGTCAGACACAGTGCGGTAGTTTCACATTTCCTCAGTTTTGCATCTGGGCTCATCACTGTGTACATTCTCTTCAGAGGTCTGTGTTACCTTTCACACAGAGCTGCGGTGTAACACGAGGCCGTGTCAGCGAAGGCTTGTGGTTCGATGTGACTTCTCTATAAAGTAAGAGTTAGCTGGAGACGCTGCCAGTAATAGCTCTGCTGCTGTTGTCTCTGACAGCAGCTGTTGTTATCTACCACAGACAGTCAGTTCCTTTACATGCACACTAATATTCAACTGTTTATTCCCATAGGATGATACACCGACTTCAACACAGCTCATTTTAAAAAGCGTATACTGAATTAGGACATATTCCAAATGTAGCATTTTTTTCAATTAACATATGGGATTTAAGGATTTTCTTCATGTTTTAGGAACATTCTTAGGACTTGTGTACAGTACATGCATCTCAGTTGGTGTTTTGCCAACCGTTTGCAAAGCTGGGATTTAGATGCACCATTACATTTCTGATCAGAATTAGAAAACATTTTGAAAGACTTGGATATCAACAGGTTTATTTGATTTGTTTCATGTGCAAATTCTCCAACATCAACTTTCAAATCAAACTTTGAAAAAAAAATCATATTTTGATTGTAGAATGCACGGCTGCATGTAAACACAAATATAAATGGAGTATTCATTTTCATTAGTGATGTAAACAGCTTTAGGAATATTGTTCTTTTTTGGAATAACAGCAAAAACTGGAATGTTTTGTGCATGTAAACGTAGTCGATGTTGCAGGGCTTCCACCACATGGTGCATGTACACTATGATTTATTAGTATTTTTGAAGCTTTACTGCAATAAATGGTAAAATTCATCAAGATAAGTATCAACGTTTTGGATACATTTAGTCAGGTTTTTCATGAACTTGGTAAACATGTTTTTTTTTTTTATATTTTGCTGCACACAAATGGAGCTTCAGAAGATTCTAAAACTGCATTATCTTATTTCATTCAAACCTTTTAATAGGTTGTAATTGCATGTTGGTAATCATGCTTGTACATATTTCTCTTAATATGTAAATATTGTATAATATGTATATCTGTGAATGGTTTATTGCCTGTTAATCGATATGTATGTGTAAACTTCTTGTACAAGAGTTTCATATCTCAATGAGACTACATGTTCAAAGGATTCAATAAATAAATAGCATTTGGAAATGTGGTTTCTGGATGACTCACAGCATGTTCTTCCTCCTGCAGCGTGTCTACTACCTCTCCCTGGAGTTCTACATGGGTCGCACTCTGCAGAACACCATGGTGAACCTGGCTTTGGAGAACGCCTGCGATGAAGCCACGTACCAGGTGAGGCAAAGAATCATGGGAAAGCTGATGAAGAGTTACATCATCACGGCTGAGCGCTGAGCAGAACCTAATGCAGCGTGTATTGCTGTCTGCTACACATAGGGGGCTTTAAAGGTACACTATGCAGGATTTGTCGGTTGGCGGCCACCGACCATCCTTCCTGTCAGAGAAAGGAAACTATCAGTCAACCAAATTATAACACAACAGAAACAACAAACACCTCACTTATTAGAGCACAAATTCACACACACAAGTAAAATGCAATGTTATCAGGCCCTAAAAAGACAATTCACTATATAGAAACTGACAGATATAAGAAAATATGGCTGCCAAAAGAGGAGCGACTGTACCAACAGAGCAGCACTTCCTGACACAATTCCCAAAACTTAAACATGTTGTTCCCAAAATTCACCAACAGGCATCCACATTCTATTTGACCTGACATTATGGGTTTAAGGGTGCGGTGTGAAAAAGTACTTCAATTACCTTATGAAGAAAAGACATTAATTCTGCTGTTGATGTTACATACACTTTTCAAAGAGAGAGAGAGAGAGTACTGGTTGAGAGAGCTAGAGTGTATGAAGAGAGCGAGCAGTGCTGGAAAGAAAAAAGCCATAAATCATATAAATAGACCATTTCCTGATTGTTTTATGGCGGCTTTGTACTAAAGCATAAATAAACGCGACCACATCTCCGACATCAAGTTGCCGCATTGCTGGATTTTATGTGAATGCGGAGTGTTCAATTCTATGTGTGTGTGTGTGTGTGTGAGTAGCTCAGCCACGCCCTCGGTCAAGCAGACGCACAGACCCGCTGCTCTTTATACATCCATGACGCAGAGACAGAGGTGCGAGACAGAAACAGAGTCCAGATGTCACACCCCTGCATGCTCTTATTGGCTGGGGGCTACAAACCTACTGTCCAAAAGTTGACACCCAAAAACACAAGAAAATAAAGAAAGAGGGCTCTGTATGTAAATACACCACCACACACTTCTAGTCATGATTGAGGGAGATTATTTAGTATTTTGAGTTTATACATATTCTGCATAGTATACCTTTTTAAAGTCCAACTGAAAATAAATCTCATTGGTGCATTTTACAGTACGATATGTCCTGTGCTCTCAGTGGAGAAAAGAGTTTTACCCAAAAATGGGACAATTATGGTAACCAGCCAGACTGCTGACACATATAGTCAATTTCATTTCAAACTCTAATTGCATAAAGCAGTGACATTATCGTTGTATTATTGGCCGGCATCATGACACTGATAACCAGACAGCAGCCTGAGACAAGACAACCAGGCAAACTGCCATGTGGCCCCTCAAATTTATCGACTGGCTCTGTGACTGACCCCGTGTAACAATTTAGTGGAGTAATTTTAGTTTTTATTGTGCTCAGGGGGTTATGTAATCCTAAATCTATTTGGGTGGGGGGGATGGGGGGGAGGGGGCAACAGTCTCCCTCATGGCCCCTTTTTAAACAGGTCAATCCAGTCATGCCTGAGACAATCAAATCAAGAGCTTTAATGTGTGTTCATGCAGAATATGAAGTGAATTTTAGGCGTGTCGATGACCATGAAAGTCACTGAGAGTAAAATTAGCTCCTATGTGATGAGGTGAAGACATGTCCATGCAAGTGTATGATGATGAAGGGTGAGGTCCTTGTTCTGTTAACACCACTGCTAAAAAAAAACAATATTCTGCTCAGCTTTAAGGCTCTGCACTGCTGTATGATTCTATGTTACTAATTATCAATGCACATATTTACAGTAGAAGCTTCATCAGTCACACTGGTAAGAGATTATAAGAGTACGCCGATGTGTCTTTCAGCTGGGTTTGGACATGGAGGAGCTGCAGGACATTGAGGAAGATGCCGGCCTAGGCAACGGAGGGCTGGGGCGTCTGGCTGGTGAGCTCATGCCTCCTCCTGATTGGCTGCTGTCACACAGTGATGTTTAGTGCTCTGGACAGGTCTTGTCTCACCCTACTCTTCACCCCCTCCCTCCCAACCCTGTTTTTTTGTTTCCTCAGCTTGTTTCTTGGACTCCATGGCCTCTCTGGGTCTGGCTGCTTACGGCTACGGCATCCGCTACGAGTTTGGCATCTTCAATCAGAAAATGGTCAACGGCTGGCAGGTATATTGATCTGGTGGATTAGCTCCTTAGTTCTTCCTGATTTAATCTAGGCTGCTTTATATTCTCATTTAATAAACAGTAGTTTTTCTGCACTTCCCTGAAATCTGAGCTCACTGTGTCCTTGCAGTGACAGCATGACCCCGCAAATGAGTGAAGTAGCCCGAGGCAGAAGTGAAAGTGTCTCCACCCTTTGAGGATACAGTGCTAGATATAGTTGGGCTTAATTTAACAGACAGGTGTTGGCGATGATGAGTTTGTTAGTTATTAGTTTGGCTTAAGAAGCAGATATCCTGCACACAGCTGGTCACACCCAAAACATGTGAATAAAAGTGACTGACACATTTAATAAGGATTTACAAGGATTTTGTTTTCCACATCAGCGTGTGTTTCCAGGTGTTGGGTAGAATTACTGTATACAGTATAAAAGTAGTATAAAACATTTTTGCATCTCCAGAGGCAACCGTGTGCAATCTGATAAACTACTCATGGGTTAGGGCCGAAGACTACAAATAAAATAAATAAATCAATTCAAGATTTTTAAAAAAGTCATGTGGTGTATGTTACTATAGCAACACACAAGCATGACAAAGAGTGTAAATTTAACAAAGCAGACACTGTATGTTTGACTGAGATGTACTACAGAGAAACTTCACTGAGTTCAACCCAGCAATAAAATAAAGATACCACCCCCCCCCAACCCCCCCAACTAAACTGTTTATCCAGTTCTGCTGGAATTCACTCTGCACACATCCTCATCCTTTGTCACTGGGAACAAGTTAATTGACATTTTTTGTGCTGGTTAAATCAGTTTGTTGTTTCTACTGTAAAAGTCCTTTCTGGCAACACTAATTAGACCACTGACTGTCAATCACACAACAAAGGAGTCGACCAGGTGAGAGAATTGTGTGGATCTTTTTGTACCATGTGATGCAACACCGCCCGACTGGTTTACAACCCAGTGTCTGAACCAGGAAATAAAGATTTAAATGTAATTTAAGAAAAAACATAGTAAATATCAGCAATTGATGACGCATCTAGTTAATGTTAAGACCACAAACATTATAAATATCTTACTGGTTAAAAAGTTCCAAATTTTTGAGCTGTACAATTTTAGGCGCTGCTATTCCTAAAATTTCACTAGTCCAGCTTTCATGGACAATATTAGCGTTCCGTGATGGTCTAAATGCTGTTTCCTCCCTCACAACAATAACAGTCTGGATGAAATTCTGAACATTAGTCGATGTGAAAACGCTTTAATCATCTGTCGTGTTCCACAGGTGGAAGAAGCTGATGACTGGCTGCGTTATGGTAACCCCTGGGAGAAGGCTCGCCCCGAGTACATGCGTCCGGTCCACTTCTACGGACGAGTGGAGCACACGGATGAAGGAGTGAAATGGGTCGACACACAGGTCAATTGTTAGAAAGCTCTTACCAGGCTTATCTCACAGATGAGACGTCTTCAGCACGTTACTCGTGGAGGATAATGGTTTGATAAAGATCTGACATTTCTCTTTGTTGTGATCCAGGTGGTTCTGGCTCTTCCCTATGACACCCCGGTCCCCGGCTACAGAAACAACATCGTCAACACCATGAGACTGTGGTCCGCTAAAGCACCCTGTGACTTTAACCTCAAAGACTGTGAGTATTGTATATGTGTGTAAGTAACAGAACTGTCATAAAAGCAAGAAAGGCCAGTGAAAACTCCGAGGTTTAACCATCAACGTTTGTCATACAGTTAATGTTGGTGGCTACATCCAAGCTGTGCTGGATAGAAACCTGGCTGAGAACATCTCCAGGGTTCTCTACCCTAATGACAATGTGAGTAGAACTTGGATTTAAAGCTGTGTGTACATATAATATACCTGACAACCCATCAATGCTGGTCTAACTTTTACTTAAAGGACAATTTAGTTTTTACAGATTTTACGTGTATAAGGTCTTGTTGGGTGTTCTGGTTATTATTTCAACTGGGAGATCTGGGCATGTGTTATTTTCTGTAGTAAGCCTCTTTAGTTTACTATTTTGGCAAACTCCACTTTCATCAACCTTATTTAGTTATGACTAAAATGAGAATAAGAAAGATGGCAAAAACAGCAAAAAAGAGATGAAATAAACTTATAATGACAAACCCAATCACGTCCAGCTTTAGCCTCTTTTAGCTCATTGTTTTGGCAAACTCCAGTTTAAACAACTTTCTTTTATTTTTTTTATTGATAAGAATGATGACTAAAGTTGAGAAAACTGGAATTGTCACTTGTGATTTATACATTAAGACAGATGATATTCCTTCAGTTGAGCATCTGCTGAGTCATCATTTGAAATGTTGCTAGCTTGTTTCAGGCAGTTGCTCTGGAGGCAGAAAACCTCAGCGGGTAAAAAGTTAAAGACAAACATTTGCTGAGTGCAAATTAGGGCGCACTCACACTAGGGCCAGTTGTACCGTACTGTGCTGAAGCACGGATGTCCCCCCTCCCCTGTCCCCCTGCTGGCCCGCACTCACATTATCCCAACCGTACTGTACTCAAGCACGGTTACCTCCGACACGTTGCGCAAAAACATACAGACAGTTTACTCTCATAAAACATGCACAGGTGTGTGTTCTCGTGCTGTGTGCCGGTAAAACACAACACAGCTGATCAATTAACACAACGCACTATGATTAAAAAGTGCAAGCTTGTTCTTCTGAGTCATGCCTGTGTAGTATGCAGTACTAGATACTTGTATAAAAAAGACTAGTAAAAGCAGACGTACTGATTCAACTCTTTACTCCAGTAAAAGTAAGACGTAGTTTAATGACTTAGAAGTCTCCAAATGACTTACTTTAATGAATGTCGTTAGTTTATATAATGCATATTTGTAAAATATGACTTTTATGAGGGTCACAGTCACAGACAATAAACTTAGCATTTCATAATTGTGGTAGCAGCGGTGCAGCAGATGTAATGAAGTCCACGCAGCATGCAAACTAATATTAAGCCTTTAGCCTTTTCATTATAATGTCCATGGACATAAATTGAGTTCTTTTGCCTTAATAATGATAAAATAATACACAAAAAATGGTCGGATTGGGAACCCATACATACATAATGTGTTCACGTTGCATTGAGTGTTGTTTGAAATGACCAGGGCTCAGCTAGTGTTGCCTTTTAAAAATCGTCGATTTCCCAGGATTCCCTGGAAAATTGGCTTCTTTTCCCGGGATTTAAAATGTCTTATTTTCGGGAAAAATATTAATCCCTAATGCGCATGCGTGACCAAGTGTACCGTGCCTAAGCACACCTCTTCCAACCGTACCGTACCAGGGAAGTGTAACGTACTCAAGCACGGTACACTTGCACTCACACTAGACAAATAATCCGGATTTTAGGGGGCAAAAGTGCTTGGGCACGGTACGATTGCCTAGTGTGAGTACGCCCTAAGAGAGCAAACACATGTGGCCAAAACACAATTAGAAAACAGACTATATGCTATGTATTTACTTGCTAGCTATGAGGCTTTCATTTCACAGTTAAACATGTCTTTCAAACATTTAGAGGATTTACCAGGAAAAAAGACAACACACATTTAAAGAGCAACGTTTTTCATTGATGATAAACCAAAATATATCCTCCAAACTGAGTCTGATTTTTAAAACGTCCACATGAGACTCCTCTTATTAATAATGGAGCCTAGAGTGACTAAAATACTGTCAAACATTATGGATGTTTGCCATAACCTGGCCAGAAAACCCAAAAAATCATGTCGCTGCCTACTGTTTTAAAACTGAAGTAATTCCAATTTTTATATTGAAAATAGATTAAATGGTAAACCCAGAGATCAGACTGGCACACAGACAGATGTAGCAACAAGCTGGTGAACATAATGGAGACCAAACCAGAACTGGTTAAAGATGGGTGTGGAAATGGTCAGCTGTTTGCTGGCTAGCTTTATTGACCCCAAAAAAATCAATGAACACTTTAACTCAAAACCAGCCAACCCTAGCACAACTCACAAGGGTGTTTCTAGAATTGAAATCATAATGTGCAGATACTTTATTGTATTGGGAGAATGAGATGAAAGTTTGAACAGTTTTCCATATTGTCTGTGGACTTCAGTTCTTTGAAGGGAAGGAGCTGCGTCTGAAGCAGGAGTACTTTGTTGTCGCAGCCACTCTTCAAGACATCGTCCGTCGATTCAAGGCCTCCAAGTTTGGCTCCACGGAGTACGTGCGGTTGGATCTTTCTACACTGCCAGATAAGGCGAGAGATCCGTAATGTCAAACTGTGACATAATACTTATTACAGCATATCAACCTCTAATAGATATTTGATTATTTTGTGCTCAGTTGTTTTTACCATCCTTATTCATTTGTTACCTTTTTATCTTTGTCAATGGATGTTCTGCAGGTGGCGATCCAGCTGAATGACACCCACCCTGCTATGGCCATCCCTGAGCTGATGAGGATCCTGGTGGACATTGAGAAAGTCACTTGGGAGACGGTATGTATCACTTCAGCGGTAGTCACACACTGACATCACAATGCTTAAAACAAAGTGGATCATCTGAGTGTGACTTGGGAGCATTCCCACGCTTAATTTAATCATCAGTTCGCATCATGAGCAGCATATTAAGGTGTAAGATTGCATACATGATAAGTTGAGAAGAGAAGTTTACTCCCAGTAACAGAGAGCATTGTGATAAGAAACGTCCAATCAATGAGCTTTAGAGGAAGGTTCCCAGTTTTTCAAGTGTGTCTTAAAACAGCAGTCAGGTGTCCTCTTTCCTCTCTCCTGACAGTGGGAGAGGTTTTCCTCGCTGTAATCATTCCTCTATAAAAGATCTCCTTCAAATGTGCTTTCAGTGTAAGTGATGGAAAATGCATGAGAGTACTGAGAGCAAAGATGCATTTGAAAGTAGATGATCAGCTTCATCAGTCTGAATTAGTCATATCAAGTGATATCTGACACATTTACAGTCTTTTTAGCATCAAATTCCCTCTTAGTGTTTCCCTGTTGAGCTGTGGTGGAAGTATAGTAACAAAAAGACTTTGGTACTAAAAACACTGTAACGTTGAAACATAGAAGATGAAGATTTGACTCATTTGGATGCTGAAGCTTCATATTAGCTTCACATCAACTTTTAAATCCATGTTTACACAGAAGGAGGACTGTGGATTTAGTCCTCCATCACTTCCATTGTAAGTGCATTATGAAGGGATCTTCTAATGGTCAGTATGAACAGGAAGAATCATTACAGCTAGAGAAACAGGTTTCAATGCTTATTTGGGCTCCTGACTGTTGATTTAAGACAAACTTAAAAATGTTGAACCTGTCCTTTTTTTTTTAATGTTGCTCTGTTTTGTCTGTAGCAACATCATGTTTACACTTCAATTTAATATTAAGAAGCACAAAGTTGTTCGTTGTCTTTTCTGAGAGTTTATTCGGTCGCCTGCAGACGGACTCTTTGCTGTCTCAAGTGTGAGATGGCATGAGTGAGCCCAGAGCAGAGGAAGTTGTCAGATTATATACAATACATTATCTCGTGAAAGGATGAACCTGTTCTACCATCAGAACAATGTAAGCACAATAGTCACGTCATAATGTGTTGTACAATCAGGACAATAGTTAGTCAGTAGATTTGAACATACATGGTGTTCACTCAATCAGCATTTCATGTAACATAAGTGGTGTCATGATCAGCAGATTATGACACACATACACCTAATCATATGACATAGTTACTCATTTGTATCAGAGAAGATGAATAATAAGAATTCCCATTACACCCTCAACAGATTTACACTCGCAATTCTGATAACATGCATGTAGCATAATAATAATGATATAATTAGTTAATGATGTTAGCATTTCTAATTCTATCCTAACATACAGAGAAAAGGAATCAATGTAGTGCACAGAAAATGTTACCTTTTTATATCACCTTAACATCCACTGTCCATGGCAACAGTTAAAGCAATATATCTTATTCTGTAAATGATGAAACGGTCTAGTTGACAGTACTGTTATTCAATTATTTGTGGGATAAAGTGACTGTATACTCCTATCACATAAAACTGACTGCATTTAACTGCAGTGTGCTGTGGTCACATGCAGTTCTGTCTCTTTGCATCTTTCAACACTGCAGTAACAATGACACAGCAGAATGACTCAAGAGTTGATCTCATTCACCGTGACAGATGTGAGCATAGACCTTGCTTGCTAATGTGAGATCTTCATTTTCAAATTTAAAAAAAAGCAGAGCTCACATTTGTGATCAGTTGTAGAGAAGATAAGTATTTTAACTTTCAGTACTTTGTAGTTGTTGGCTAACCTGTCTGTCTCTGTCCTCACTGTGTCCAGGCCTGGGACATCGTGGTGCGTACCTGTGCCTACACCAACCACACCGTCCTGCCTGAAGCTCTGGAGCGCTGGCCCGTCGATCTCTTCCAAAACCTGCTGCCTCGTCACCTGGAGATCATCTATGAGATCAACAGGAGGCACATGGAGGTACAAAAACGTTCTAAATGAAGCATGTAGCTCTTAGCCTTCTCTATACAGACTTCAAAGAGCACTTGTTCAAGAGTCTGTGTGAGAAAAGGTGAAACAATATCAACTCAAATGAGGGATATATCTATATCTTAATTTTGCCACATTATGTATCAGTGCATTACTGTGCATATATTTTTTTTTAATTGCAATTGATTCTATTGTCTACAAGGGTAAATTGAGGTTTGGTGAGCCCTGATATCCACTCTTGTCTCCTTCCTTCCATTCTCCAGCGCATCAGCAAGCTTTACCCTGGAGACATGGACCGCATGCGCCGTATGTCCCTGATTGAAGAGGGCGACGTCAAGAAAATCAACATGGCTCACCTGTGCATTGTGGGATCTCACGCTGTCAACGGAGTGGCCCGCATCCACTCTGAAATCATCAAAGACACAGTGTAAGGAAACCCAGTTCACCCTCATCTCCTCCCCTGATTGTGTGTTCCAGTGTAACAGAACTGTAACACAGCCTGGAGCCATATCAATATTTTCTATTGTTGATGTTGAACTGTTGTCAGCTTTTAAAGAGCAAAGCTACAATACAGTACAATCATTTCACATTGGACTAAATGTTGTAGAATATTGTGATATTCAAATGTTAAATCTTCTTGTAGGTTCAAGGATTTCTACGAGGTGGACCCAGACAAGTTCCAGAACAAGACCAACGGCATCACGCCCAGACGCTGGCTGGTCATGTGCAACCCAGGCCTGGCTGAGGTCATCGCAGAGGTGTGTTTGTTGTACAAACAGAGTTATTTCCAGAGTCTAGGGTTCAGCAAATGAAAGTTACATGGATTTTCTGCATTGGAGCACTTCCAAATCTTGAGTGGATATGAAACACTGCTGGCGGTTCTTTGATAAAGTCAAAGCTATAAGCCTGAGTACAGAAAGAGAATTCCTAAAGTAGCATTTCAAGAAACCTCTAATCACTGAACCAAAAGCTGCTCAAATCAATATTTATATATTAACAACATAGTCTTTCTGCTCTGTGTTTTGGTTTTACAGCCCGTAACTTTACTGTTTTGGTTCATTCTCTCAGCTGTCTTTGACCATGGTGGTTGTTTTCAGTGAAACAGCTCAGATAAACCCACTGCATGACACGTTTTTAGCACCAAACAGCAGACATTTACAGTTAGTCTAGCTGGTGAACATAGGGGAGCATTTAGCAGCTAAAAAGACAGATATTCTTCTCAGGAGTTGATGGAAACTAAAAATTTAAATCACTTTTTAATTCCAAATTAATTTTAGTATTTAGTGTTCTGGATTTTGCTACAGTTCTGATTTTGCCCCTATGATGGGCCTCTTCTCCATACAATAACTATGGCTAAGGCTCATGGGTATTGTAGTATTTATCTGCCATGCTGACCTGATGGAAAAAGAACATGATTACTTAGAAACAAAGTTAAAGTGATTGAAACTGGCAGTCATCTATAGTATTGACTATCTATAGTATTGTTAAATGATCAAGTAGACTCCTTTGTTTGTATATCAGGGTCTATTCAGGAGATCATTAGAAGTTGAAATAGGAATTAACAGTGGAGAAAGAGAGACATACACAGTTTTAACTAACATGCTTCTGATGTGTTGAATGAGCTTCTCTGACATGTTTTATTCTCAGAGGATTGGTGAGGACTACATCCGCGACCTGGACCAGCTGAAGAAGCTTCTGGACTTTGTGAACGATGACTCCTTCATCAGGGATGTTGCCAAAATCAAACAAGTGAGATCTTAAAATCTTAAAACGCTTAAAGATGAATATTTTCTTTTTCTGCTTTTGTCTGTTTCCTAAATCACATTTCTCTGTGTGGCCGCCACTTTTAAGGAGAACAAGATGAAGTTTGCCGCCTACCTTGAGGAGCAGTACAAGGTCAAGATCAACCCCAACTCCATGTTCGATGTCCACGTGAAGAGGATCCACGAGTACAAGAGGCAGCTGCTGAACTGCCTTCACATCATCACGCTGTACAACCGTGAGTGTTGCTTCTATTACTACCTTACAACCGTTCAGAAAACAAGTGTGACTCCCAGAGAAGAAACTTATCCATTTGCTTCTTTCTCAGGTATTAAGAAGGAGCCCAACAAGGCATGGACCCCCAGGACAATCATGATTGGAGGAAAGGTGACTGACATTTAAAGCATTACATTATAATTTTGATGTGTCAGATGGACATCAGCTTTATATGTGTCTTTGTAGGTCCAGAACGTTAGCCTAGCTTAGCTCAAAGACTGAAAGCAGGGGGAACTATTAGCAGTTAGCTTAGCGCCATCAAATACAACTTCCACCAAATCTTACTAAAACATTATATCAATATCAATGATGCAGCTTCATCAGTATATAGGATTATTAGTACAGGATACACATATGTTACACTATATGCAGATGATATCATAGTTTATTTTGCATCATATTTTATTGAAAGAGAGTTAAATACAATAAGAACACGTTCCTCAAAGGACATACAATTGATACATATACATGTCCTGATTAAAATATCAGGGTCCCAAATATAGTAAGCAGGAACAAACATCACTGACGAAAGATTATTATGAATTTGTAGTATGACTGACAACTCGCTCCACGAGAGATTCCCAAAGAAATACACAGATTAAAATTAGCAAAAGTGTCTGGTACCACATAAACCAGCCTGTAACTTAAAGATACACCAATTCATATTTTATATTAACAATTAATCAAATGACTGTTTAATGTAGAAGAAGCTGCTTGTAGGGATGGTTTTGTAGCCCACAACTTTATTATTTAGGTTCAGAAATCATCGGCATAGCTTCTAGCAGCGGCAGCAGCAGCAGTGCTAAATAGTGTTAAGTAGTGTTAAACCCACTGAACACTACCAGCCCAACACTAAACAAAATATAAACGAAGTTAGAAACTAGCTGGTGAACTAGTGAAGCATTATTCTTCAAAGGAGAGACAAAAAAACAGAACAAGAAGGAGAATGAATACCATCAGTTGGACACAAACATGACTCCAAATGAATGCTAAAGTTATTCTGTGTTGTCTGGATGTATAAAAGAAGCATATACATAATATCAAAGATATTGTGTTATGAGCTGGTTCCACTGCCCCCGAACATTAGAAAAAACACATAGTAATTGACAGGAAGTGGGAGATGCCAACATGTTGTTGGAGATTCATGAGCATGTTAGTGTTCAACAAGCAGTCTCAATATTCCTTTAGTTGTGGACAAAAGGAAAATATATGACTTATTACGTGTAAGGTAAGTTGTACCCTGTTTATAATTTTAAACTTCAGTCAGTACAGGAAGTCTTTGTTTAATTGCCTTCCATATTGCTCATTATTTCACCAATTTTGATTTCACTAATAATAATCATTAGTGCTCAATTTTACCAATGACCTAATTCCAATTTACTCTCATTGTGATGATTTTAGTTATCCAGTGCTCATCAGAGGAATGTTTGTAGAACATTATTTGAGTGAACTAGAAGTGAAGAGCTTCCCTTCTGTCACAGATTATCCCATTTAAAATGCTCCACTCATATATAACTGTAAGTAGAGTTCAGAGTATACTTAAATGAGCATGTTTTTTTAACCCTAACCCTTGTTGCTCATCATCATGTCTCCTCTGTCTCCAGGCGGCTCCAGGTTACCACACCGCCAAGATGATCATCAAGCTGATCACATCAATCGGAGACATTGTCAATAAGGACCCTGTGGTGGGAGATCGCCTCAAGGTCATCTTCCTCGAGAACTATCGTGTCACTCTGGCTGAGAAAGGTAACGGATGCTGTTCTGCTTATTCAACAAGTCTTTTATGTGCAGGATTCAGGGCAGTTACAGGGCTGTGGAACCTCAATACATTTAAAATGTGGTACATCCTGAAGGTTGGCATCAAATATCTAGCTAGATTAATAATCATGTTGTATATTCTTGATTATAGTACATATATATACTGGATTGATATTGATATCTTTCCACCTGTCTCCTGTTTGCAGTCATCCCAGCATCAGACCTTTCGGAGCAGATCTCCACCGCAGGCACTGAGGCCTCTGGTACCGGAAACATGAAGTTCATGCTGAATGGGGCCCTCACCATTGGCACCATGGATGGAGCCAACGTGGAGATGGCAGAGGAGGCTGGAGAGGAGAACCTTTTCATCTTCGGCATGAGGGTGCCCGATGTGGAGGCTATGGACAAGAAGGGGTGAGCTTGGTTTGGTATTAAACACGTCCTGAAGTAATGGACATAAGACTACGCTCAACTGGACAATAGAAATGGTCTTATGACAACAGTAACAAAGACTTTGATTATGTCTTTTGTCCTCAGCTATGACGCTGTGCCGTACTACAACCGTATACCTGAGCTGAAGCAGGCCATGGATCAGATATCTGGAGGATTCTTCAGCCCCGGCCAACCCGACCTCTTCAAAGACCTCGTCGACATGCTGATGCACCACGACAGGTTGGAGCACACTTCTGCTGACACTGAGGACTCTGAGAGGACTCAGCACTTTTATTTCCATAGCCATGCAGTGCCATCAATGCAGTAAATTGTGCTGTAAATGAAATGTTTGTGGTGTAAATCAACTCATTATCATCATACATTCAACCTGGTGGTACTGAGTAATTAGTCTTGTTAATTTGGATCATAGTATTGTCACAATGCTTCATCTCATCCATATTAACTGTATGTCTGTGCTGCAGGTTCAAGGTATTTGCGGACTATGAAGCATACATCAAATGTCAAGACAAAGTCAGCGCACTCTATAAGGTTAGTATGTCAGTAAGAGAAAGTCGCCCTACTCTCACCTTCAGTCTGTCAGGTATTCTAACATAGTGTGATGACTCTGACATCCTGAATTCTTTATTTTGACCTCAGTTTTTTTTTAGTCTCACAGCTCTCTGACAGTTTCATACATATTTTATGTACAAAGTTCTTCTGTACCTTTTTACTTCCATATTATATATTAAATGGATGATGCTATATTGTACTGTACTGTCCTGTACTATATTATAGTGTACTGTGCTATACTGTATTTTACAATCACATGATACTGTACTGTACTATGCTGTATTATACACTGTACTAGACCATACTAAACTATATTATACTAAACATCATTGTACTATATGATACTGTACTGTGCTATACTGTATTATACAATATAACATGATGCAGTTCTAGTCCATAATATATTATACAGTACTGTATTCTATTATACTGTATTGTGCTTTACTATATTTTAAAATATCATATAATTCTGTACTGTACTATACGTTATCAGACCATACTATATTATACTACGCAGTACTGTTCTATATGATACAGTACTGTGCTATACTATATTATACAATATCACATGATACTATACTGCACTGTATTATACAATATAACATGATACTGTACTACCCACAACAACCCGCTGTGCTCTTACCCCTCATTTCTATGTATTAACAGAACCCTAAAGAGTGGACCAAGATGGTGATCCATAACATCGCCGGCTGTGGCAAATTCTCCAGTGACCGAACCATTTCCCAGTATGCTACGGAGATCTGGGGGATGGAGCCCAGTCTGGAGAAGATCCCTGCTCCTGATGATCCCCGCTAAACCACATCTGCCTCCTGCACTTTAATGTAGCTCCCCATGTGTGGTCCAACCACAAGAGATAAAAACCCTGTAGCACTGTGTACTGTGGCATTATTTCATTAGATTATTGATCCTTATAAAACCCCTATTACTTCCAGTTCATCAAGCATTTGAAATGGGCCTGTTCACAATCTGTATTTGTTTTCCCTCTGTGCACCAGCAATGCATATCCTATTCTCACTGTTGGGTGAAAACATTGTATCTCTGGGTCAGCCTTACAGGAGTTTAGGAACTGCCTGGGTTTTACCTCCAAAGAGGATGACTTTTATCCTGATAGTATTCAGTAAGATAGGTAGTCAAATAGATTCCTTTAACCCTAGAGATCTAAAGATGATCCTCAACCTCTTTCAGTTGTAGTCAAAACATTACACTCACATTTTGTCATAGTTACCACAAACCTTTAATTTGCCTCACTGCATTACTCTGAACTATGTTTGGGGTCCAAACATCTGTCAAAATTCGGGATTTTTCTTTGTGCTACAGTTTTCACGTGACAGTGACACAATTCTACCTACATTCCCCTTCTCCTTCTGAGCCCCTCATGGCTCTTAAACCCAGCAAAAATGCCAGAAACCTCAGCACTGTTATGGTACCAAAACCAGCCAGGTCTTCCATGGAAGAAAAGAAGGAACACGTAGTGGTTCATGCGCACCACGGCCTCATATCAGCACTGTGACCGGATGGTGTTGGAAGGAAGCCAAGTCTCCATAATCACAGCAGATTACCACGCATATTACTATTTCCGTCTTGACTGCTCTCTGTGTTTAATGGTGTTTGCTGAATGTATCCGTGTGTGTATTATCATTAATGGTCCGGGGAGCCCTAAAAAATGCAGCTGTATTGACCCATCAGTTTACCTGTGATCTCCCCAGCATGTTTGTGTCTGTCTCATATTGCTGTTCTATTCCTGAAAGTGGCCTGTGTTAGAGTATAACAAAGCCTTCTCTGCCTATAAACCTAAGTGACTAAAGATGTGTGTATTCTGTGGTGTAGTTGTGCGTTTAACATAAGAGTCCATGACACTGTGGATATCGGCTCGATTGAAGTACTGTAACAACACACTGTCCTGCTTCAGCTACTGCATATGACTGTCTGACTGCTGTGGTGCCACAGAAAGAACTGTACTCAACACTAAAGCTAACATGTTCACTGTCAGTCAGTACTTTTCCTTTTTATTCAATAAATGACAAAAATACAAAAACAATCGACACATGTCACTTCACTTGTGCTGAAGTAGCAACACACACAGTAGTGAAGTCAATGACTCAACAGAACATTCAGGAATACTAGGTGTCAAAGTCCCCCTAGTGGTCTAGTGATGTAAACATTCTACTTATCCACCAATACCTTATTACCTTACACTGATCCATGTATTTAGCACCAGGTTCTAGTACCACAATAAATTCTAAAGTGAAAATGTTTTTTGCAAATTGAGATGTTTAATGTTTAATAACTCCTGACATGATGCTTATATAGAAAATGCATCACAAGTACATTATATGAATACAGTATAATAGAGATTTATCTTATTTAAAAGTCAAAAAACTTGTGAATTTAGTTTCCAACAAAGTCAGATTTAGTGTCAATTTAGAGTCTTCAATCAACCTAATCTGCATGTTTTTGGGACCCAGACCCAGGCAGACACAGGAAAAAAACATGCAAACTCCACACGGGAAATACCACCAGGATCTAAAGCACTGGTGGACTCAGGGAGGAGGGGAGCAGGGTGGACAACTGGACATCCCTTTGCCTCCCAGTGGCCCAAAGGACAAAAATAATCCAGCAATAGTTCCCTCTAGGGTGGCCTCACTCCTAGGAAATGCTGGAAACTATAAACATATAGTTTTAATCAGAAAAAGGAATGTTAAGTATGAGATTGACTTTATGGTCTCGTGATACCTTCAGCCACAGAAGATGGTTTAAATCAGTGGTGTCCAATCCTGCTCCTGACCTGGAGAGCTACTGTCCTGCATGTTTTAGGTATCTCCACCACTCTAACACACACTTGATTTTTCGTTATCAAGCCCTTTGACAAGCTTCAGCTGTTTGATAACGAGTTAATAATTAGAATCAGGCGTGAGTGGAGAGATACCCGAAACATGCAGGGCAGTAGCTCTAGAGGAGCAGGGTTGGAGACCTCTGGTATAGAGGAACATCCAGGAGGTCGACTCTTCGTCTTATCTGGAAACAAAACACAGCATCCCATCAACATATGTATCAGGATGCTTCTTATATTTTTTATTTGAAGGTGTTCCATAGTTTAAGTAATATTCATTATAATCTTGAAGTGTATAGAACCATTCCAAGTATAACGAAACATACAGAAATGTATCAGTAGACAGCACTCTAAATATGCTTCATACAGTGTAGGCTGTACTGGTGACATCATCTTACCAAAGCCAGTGTTTATATTTCAAACTTAGAGCAGAAGAGGAACAAGAGTGTGCCTTAAGTGCCTCAAGTGCCTGAGCCACGTTCTTCTTCTTTTTTCTGCCAGCAGAGGGAGACAAACATCCGACAGGACTGCTTTAAATGGAACTGCATCATATGTAATGATTAACACCTGGTTATGGTAAATGGAACTGCATCATGCTCACACCAAGACAATTCTTCATATTATAAAGTAAATGAATGAAGGTCTGTATGAAGTTATTTATATTTTTAACATATTCTATTACTCTTAAATGCAATGAAATAACTATGAACCTTGCTCCTGACTTCTCAAGGCACTGCGCTTGACCACTACAAAATATAAAGACTGTCCCTCATTTAGTGGAACCAATCTGTTCAAAATATTGTTTTTATTACAAAAACTGCAAATTACGTTATAATAATATAAATCAACTGATTTACAACCAAAAAGGGTTACTGCAAAATGAATCTGTCAGAACTTTCAAATGTCTGATCTGATAAATATTTGGAATATATATATATTGGAAAAAGCACAACTGCAGAAGTTTAACTAATCAGTGTTAACAAATCAAATGTGACACCTGAATTGTGTCAACTTTTGCTTTTGTACTTATGTACACACTGTAAAGTCAAGTCTAATGATTCCACGCTGAGCCTCAAACCTGTTCTCCCTGCCCCTCCCACTCCCACATGATTGACAGTTGTCTGTCAGAACCTGTCCACTCCTCCCCTCCCATCCATCATATTAAAAGCCAAATTCACCCCTTAGTGGTCTCAGTTTTTCCTCCACCTGATCCTCCAGTTACTCTCACACTGGGATGGAGTGCAGTACTTACGGTAAGACGACGCATTGCTTTTCTATCAACGTTAGAAAGATTTGAAAGCTTTTCTGATTCTTGTTTGTTTCACTCTCTAGTTGAACTTTGATTTTTATTGAACTTGACAGAAGGTTTAGAGGATGGTAACACTTTACTTGAAACGATTTAGCTTTTATAAGAATTATATAACACTTATATAAACACCTAATAAAATAAAATACATCAGTGTGTTAGTTAATATGAGTTTTAAGCAGGTAGAAGGATAATTATATCAATATATAAATATCAGTGTTTGATAGATGACAATATAACATGGCTGTTGTCATATTACACACTTCAACAAATCCTCACTGTGTTAACTATTACCTTATTTACTTGATATTAACCATTTATTAACATTTACTCATGTATCAAGCAGAGCTGTTCACAAGTCATTTTTTACAAGTCCAAGTCAAGTCTCAAGTCTTTGAGCTAGAGTCCAAGTCAAGTCTCAAGTCTTTGAGGGTCAAGTCCAAGTCAAGTCTCAAGTCTCTGGTCAAGAGTCCGAGTCAAGTCTCAAGTCTCTCGCCAACACTAATTCAAATTCAAATTCTGACCTTAGAGCTGTACAATCCTTCATCCTGATCAGTTAGCCTTGCGAGCACCTGCCCATGTCTGTTTTTGTGGTGTGCTGTCACTGAAGTTTGTATGTAAGTATCTGTTTGTATGTTGAGATGTCCTCTCCTGAAACTGTAACCAAATCTACCTTCGGCTATTACCTTGACCTAGACCTTGATATAGGACAGTATGAAAATGTACCAATTGTAGGTTCACTATAGAGAATCTACTGCAATGTGATGTGAAGAAACATACACTAAGAACTATTTCAATTCCATAACTGTATTTTCTTCAACAAAAAAATAATTATTTTAACAATGTTGTAAAATATAACAAAATGAACAAAACATGAACATCACAGAAACACTGCACTGCAGTTTAACACTGTGGTACAAACACATGTTCATTATTTTTTTCTCCAAGCTGCCTTTTATCTGCTGCTTAACACAACACACAGCAGGGAATGTGTGGGGATATTATAAAATATATATATATATATATATATGACCATAGTTAACCATAGTTAACGCAACGTTGTGTTTTAATAATTAGAGTTGCGGTGGTTTCCTGTCTGAGCTTTTAAAATAAAACCTTTGCTATTGTGCGCTTCTTATTATTATTAACAAACAAATTTGGGGCTTGTCAATTACGGGAGAAATGACGGGAGGGCGGCGGGAGATGGTTTCGAAATATGGGAGAACCAGGGAAAAACGGGAGTGTGAAGGCATTGTATCCAAACGTAATGATCTGAGGCACTCCTGCTGAACTTATCGCACTCGCCATTGTCAATGTCTGATACTGAAGATGCGCGCTTCACACATGGCGCATGCGCGTGGCATGACGTTGGTGTTTACATCTAGCTCAGAGCCAGAGATCATACAAAAAGATGAATGACAGATAAATAATGAGAATAATAATAATAACATGAAATAAAGGTTGTTCGCGAGTCTCGAGCCTCGAGTCGAAGTCAAGTCTGAAGTCTTTTGAGGTCGAGTCCAAGTCGAGTCTGAAGTCACAGTTTAGTGAGACTTAAGTGCAACTCGAGTCCGAGTCGCGAGTCCGAGTCCCCAGCTCTGGTATCAAGACATGTCCAGCTTGACCACAGGAAAACAAAACAAAAAAAAAACAATGAAATGATCCCACGGTTCACTTCTCTCACAGCTTTTCATTGCTTCATCAGCAGATAGATGAAAAAAAACGTGTATCAATAAATAAATACTTCACATTCTATACTACATTCATGCATTTGCACAGGCACAAGGTATATTATCTTTGGTTAATTTTACAATAAATGACTTTACAGCAATTCTTCAACCTCAAGTTCAAGTTTATTTATTTGTCATTCCAACAATATCTATTAAAATATATATATATATATATATATATATATATATATATATACAGTGGAACCAAATTGTTTCTCAGGACCAAAGTGCAGAGAAAATCAAAATAAATAACTAAAGAAACACATAAGAACAGTTAAAAGCTGTTAAAAAATAAAGACCAGTGCTATCAAGTGCCAGATATATTCATAATAAATAATAATTAAGAGGTAGCTGATTTATGGATGTATTTAAGAGTCTTATGGCCGGAGGAAAGAAGCTATTGCACCTAAATGACCGTAATCTATTGTCTGAGCTACAGTCACATGTGCTCAATTAGTAAATATTCTTTTTTTTTCTCTCAGCATTAGGCTTTAATACATTATGATATATAACTTATAATAATGTGTCATCAGAGTGAGTTGATTAAAGTGTGTGAAATAAGATGGCACTGAATGGGCCTCATGTATATACTTTAATGCATTATATAATAACTCATAAACTGTACATGTCATCATTATGGAATTAAGTTTTAAACCTTAAACACTCGTGAGAAATAACTATAAGAAATCTCATAGCACTTATCTACAAAAACTACAAGAGCAGATGTGCACCAAGAGTATCTTTACTAATCTTTTTTTTTTTTAAACAATGGATAATTAAATATGCAAATGTACCCAATTATTTATAAAAATGCAGGAATTCATATATGAATGGTGTGTATCAAAGATTTACAAGTGAACCACCAAGGAATACTTCATGTTATATTGTATTATCAATTTTCCTTCATCTGTTTATACACTGGTCTTCATAAGTGGTTAACTGATACATTATTACATGAATAAACACTTAAAAATGCCATTATGTCTATTTTTAATCTTCTGCTTTGAAATGCTACATAAGAAACTTTCTATACAATCTAAAGATTTATGATTAGAATACAGTGCAAATTTAAATGTACTGTCATATATGTTATTGATATTTTATAGCTGTCACAGAGCTGGACACCCTGGAGGTTCCTCCTCTCACCCCGACCAGTAAGGAGGTCCTCACCCAGGCAGTGACAGCCAGTTTCGCTGGCTTCACCCAGGAAAGAGTCAGCCAGCACTTTCCACAAGGTACATCCTGATCCACCTGCAGAATACTTCAGTCATCAATGAAGGAGCGAAAGATTCTATTAAGGATATTAAAAGTTGAAGATTCAAACATATTTGCTTATGGGTCAATGACGTATAAGGATTTAGAACAACTCAATTGTAGAATAATAAAAAACAAGCATATCTAATGCAGTAGTTCAAACATTCAGAATGTTGTGTACCTGAAGATTCATATTATACATTTGAAATTAAGTGATTTTAGTGGATTTTTTCAAGATTAATTGGCACTGGCCTTTAAAAAAGTCATGTGGTGCGACCATGATTCATCTTGAAATAAATTAATTTACTTAACACGCTTCACATCTTTTTTTTTTTACAAGTTTTCAGTAATATAAAGTGTTTGGAAACAAAGTATTTGCATTTTTTAAACATTTTTTGTAAATGATGATCTTTTATTTATATAAGATATTTCAAGATGAATCATGGTCGCACCACATGACTTTTTTTTCAGGCCAGTGCCAATTAATCTTGAAAAACCCACTAAAATCATTTTCAAATTATAATATGAATTGTCAGGTACACAACATCCTGAATGTTTGAACGACTGCATTAGATATGCTTGTTTTTATTATTTAAAATTGAGTTGTTGAAAGTCCTTATACGTCATTGACCCTTATATCTAGATCCTAGCTTGTGGTCTGAGTGGGAGGTGAACCACTGGCTGGAATGGTGTCAGACTGAGTTTGGTCTTCATTACCTGGGTTCAGACCTGAAGGGACTGCAGGGTAGTGAACTATGTGGTCTGGACCGAGAGACTTTCCTGGGTCTGATGTCTGACTGCACTGCTGGAGAGATTCTGTGGGAACATCTGGAGATCATGAGAAAAGGTAAGATAAGGAATAAGAAGAAAAGCTTGGAGGCACCACAAATGCACTCTTTCAATACCAGATGTTTGCATGACTTGTAATTTGCAACTGTTTAGTTCAATCATAACCTAAAATTCAGGCTTTCTTAAAATGATATACAGTAAAGTAACCAAACAAATTATATGAGACATCTTGACTTGTTCTTCCCAGTATGGGTTACACACAAAAAGTGCCACACCCTACAATTCCCATAATGCAACTCGGGTGCAATATCTTTATTAGACACTCTCTACCTGCTAAATGCACACATCTTTCAAGTTTTACACCTCCAGTTTGTGACACTGGCTAAGTTTATGCTGGTAGTTTGATGAATTCATTTTAATATCCATCACTGTCGACTTATCATATGATACATGGACAAGACCTTGATCATTTTTTGACCTCAGTATTGCCAGACTTCACATTAGCAGCTAAGAGGCTATTCATGTCACATTGACTAAACAAGTAGTGTCCTCCATAGTTATCGTGACAGGCCCATTACTGGGTTTAGCTGCTCTGCTGATCTTTCTTGTGTCTTTAATATTTGTCAACCATGTCATTTGAATTTGATTCTCCAGAGAATGAATATGACTGCAGTTCTACATTGCCCTCCTACACAGTGTCATCTTATTGCCATCCTCTAGTCAACAAAGGTAATAATATCTCACGTTTCCCGTCCAGCCTACCACTTCCTCCTGTAAATGACTGCATTGTGTCTTATTATAATATCATTCTCATAAAGTTAACAGTTCTATTGTCTATGTTATTCCCCAAGAGAACTACTCAGACTACGTTCAGGAGCATTCAGAGAAGCATAGCTACCATGTTCAGTATCATCCCACTGAGAGGACAGACCTCCATACTCTGGACCCTGTGACTGTACAGCATCACGACTACTATCTGGTCAAAACAGAAGATCCAAGCAGGAACATGACATCTGTCCCGCTGCTACAGGAAGCAGGAGATAACAGAGGTGAGAGGACCATGCTCAAAACAGTTTATACATTTAAATGTTGCATACTGTGGTGACTGAAGGCATCGTTCTGCTTTAGCCTTAAAATTGATACTGTTCAGACTGAGTCATGTTTCAAATCAATGGAAATGAGTGGAATTTTGTTTCGTAAAATTTGATTTGAAAACAGCGTAGCAGTATTTTGTTCCAGAAGCAATGTCCTCAACATTTTTTATTGGGACTACATTTTAGTTTTGGCCTCTTTTAGCTAGTTGTTTTGACTTTTTTGACTCTGAAATTCGAGTTTTATTGGTCTCTTTTCTAACTGTTTTCAGTAAAAAATGCTCTAAAAACATGTTCAGCACCAAACAGCAGACATACACAACTAACTGGTGAACATAGTAGAGCATTTAGCAGCTAAAGAGGCAGATATAATTCTCAGGAGCTGGTGGAGACAAAAAACAGAGCAAAAAGGAGAGTGAATATTGCTTAATGGTAAAGTTGCTCTGAGGCTGCTGGATGTTTTCTAGCACATTTACCATAAAAACCTTTATAATAACCTAATATGTTGTGTTTTTCATAATTTTGTGAAGTTCTTTAGCCTGTAAGTGGCTAGTAATAAATTAGTGTCCACAGCTTGCTACCAGTGACCAAAGAAAAATGTTTAAAGTTTCTCAAATTTGTGTCGTAACTCAACATTGAATTGGGGCAGGAGACTTTTCCAGAAGACTGTAACATCATGGTTTGTAATCCAAACTGTCTTGAGATAGATAAAGTACACCTGCCTTATTCCTGTGTCACTTCTATTCTGTACTTCCAGAGACAGACTCGGAAGTGGAAATGTCTCACAGCGACGATTCGGACATTGTGGGCTCTAAATCGTGGACCGGTCCGCTCCATGATATAGAACCAGTGATGGAAGAGACTTTGTCAACAGATGTCTTCACTTTACCACAGACACACAGAAGCTTCAAAGAATATGTAGGAAAAAGGACAGACCTGAGCAGAGCTGTGATACCAGCAGCCATCCTCGCTGGTTACACTGGTGAGTCTTTACTAATGGAACCTCGTTTTAGCTTTAGATGAATCCAGCAGGTGTTTGAGCTTGATTCTTGCCATCATGTTTCAATAGGAAGTGGTCCCATTCAGCTGTGGCAGTTTCTACTGGAGCTCCTGACAGACCGCAGCTGTCAAACATTTATAAGCTGGACAGGAGATGGGTGGGAGTTCAAGCTGACGGACCCTGATGAGGTAATGTGATGTCAAGCACTCTTACATTTGGGGGAATACATTTGTTGTCCATTGTACTCACAGAGAAGATGACTTTCAGATAACTGTAGGCCTTTTTTTAGTTCTGTATGACCCAGTGCTACTGTCCTCTGGAGCTAAGGTGTAGCTTTTGTCTCCAGGTGGCGCTGCTGTGGGGTCGGAGAAAGAACAAACCCAAGATGAACTATGAGAAGCTGAGCCGCGGCCTACGCTACTACTACGACAAGAACATCATCCGCAAGACCGCTGGCAAACGCTACGTCTACCGCTTTGTCTGCAACCTGCAAGGCCTGCTGGGATATGAACCCAGGGAGCTGCATGCCATGTTGGACATCAGTAGTAAAAACCACTAACAACCACAACACACACTGGCAAACAGTAGTAAAGAGACTTTTTGATATAGGACACATACTCATGGATCTCTGTTATCTTTCTGTTCATTTCAGTTCTCAACCTCAGCAGATGAAATGTAGCACTTTAACTTATTGTGACTGTCAAACAATAAAGCTCACAGCACAGTCATTTATGTAACTTATTCCTATGTGTATAAATAAGACTGATTGGTTGTCAATGTACAGTATTATCTACATATAACATTCATCTTTTATTAAAAAATTAACCTTAATTGTTGACTTTCTGTTTTCATTTTCAGAGAGAGAGAGAGAGAGAGAGAGAGAGAGAGAGAGAGAGAGAGAGAGAGAGAGAGAGAGAGAGAGAGAGAGAGAGAGAGAGAGAGAGAGAGAGAGAGAGAGAGAGAGAGAGAGAATGTTCCAGATTCCAGATTCCAGATTCCAGAGAGTCCAAACTATAGCATTACTTTGAATTTAGCTACAAATGATGTCCCACCAGGTCAAGGGAAGTAATACCAGTAACAGACTTGTTACTTGTTAGCACTGGCTAATTGTATCTTTTGCTGTGTTTCCTTAAGCTAGCAGAAAGAGGTGGTGCTAGGTGATGTTTCAATAGACACCAGACCATCTCCAAAATGTGATCTTGACTAATCTTATATCACACTCTGATAACAATGAGATCTGAGTGCATCTTCCCCTCATCCAGATATGAATCACATTTCATTTAATGCCATGTGTATACGGGGTAATAGAAACTCAAGGTTCAGGTTTCAAGAAAAAAAGCAGTTAATGAGGTACAACATGTAAGTCACTGGTATGTGATTGCACACATGTCAGAGTGAATAAATGTGTTTTATAAGTAATATAATACTGTAGCAGTAATTGAGAGCAGAAGCAGCTAAGAATAGATAACCGTCCAGTGGTTTACTAGAATCCCCAACACTGAATATGTGGCACACTGTTGACTTTCATCTTAAAAAAGATTCAAATAATTCCTCTCAGAGAGAAACTCAGCGGGTAGGATATTAAGACAGGGATCTAACCACCCGCCAGGAGGTGTTTTAACAGATATCAGCTGGTGACTGGACTAATGGAACCTAATTGATGTATTCAGTCCTGCTCACCGAACTCTTTCAGCCTTTCACTTCACTACATTCAGTATGTGAAGTAGGCTGCGTTCGGGGGGGGGGGGGACTGGAATAGTCGGTTCAAGCAAGCGGTCTAATTTGACATCTCTGATACCACACATGCTCGTCTGGGAAAGGTTGTCAGTAATCCAGGTCACACGGGGTTTGCTTATTCATGTATTGCTGTCTAATTTCTAATCCAGCAGGGGGGCTCTGTTCCTGTGGATTTAAGAATGACTCCTTTTAGTCTGACTCCTTATGTCCTCAGAGCTGGATTTTCTTCATATAAATGGACAGGAAGTGTTGAAGAAAATGTATTGATTGAGGTTATAGAGATTCAAAATAGAACATAATTTTATGTCTTGGGGAAAAATGCAAAGTGTAAAATATACTTCTTAGCTTCTAATACAATATATGTATTATTTGCCTGAATAAGTCCTATATAGTGTTATAATTATATGTGTGATTATATGTGGGATGGTAATATATATTGGACATCTTTGTGAGCTGTCTGCCTCTATAGAAGATTCAATTTGTGTCATGATAGTTGAATAATCAAACACAATAACATGACTTTTGTTGTTTTTTGTGGCCTTAATCCTCCTGTGCCCCGGGCCTGTGCCGTCATGTTGTCATGGCGATGCATCAGCCACTTTAACCTGACCATTCTCAGATGAATACCAACAACCCCACTTCTTTATATGATTATTTATAATGACTAATAACTACTCTCTGTTAGGTTTAGCAGTGGTGAGAAACAGAATAAGTTGGCGGAGGGAAATAATTTAAGTCGTACCACTTGTTGCACTTCAAACCATTGACCTGTCCCTCCAAAAGTAATTGGCCGATGAGGACACAGCCCTGGAACACCCACCCGCATGAGAGCTTTGTGTCAAAGCTACTAAGTAAAGGCCTACCACAAGCTTCAATTCTACCCATCTAGTTCTACCAACCACCTTGACCAATCATGCTCCTAACAGGGTGTTAAAGAGTCTGTATCTCCTGGTGCACGTCGCCTGTTTAAGGGTTAAAGGCATCAATGGTGTTGCACTTAGAATGCACTATAATTGATAGAAGTATTTAAGATGGAAATTAAAAAAAAGAAAAGTTTTAACCCTGTTAACTTTCACACCTTCACATACTTGGCCAATCACTGTTGGGCTATCAGTTTTGGAGTGTTACAGAAATAGTTGAACACAGCGTCCCCAACTGACCTCATTACACATGGAGTTTTTTTGTAAGTTGTATAATGGAGCCTGTCTAATTTAGAATTTTGAAGCTCCACCTGCAAAAAAGGAACCCTTTCATGCATGAATTATGATAACCTCAGTCAGGATTTCTCTCCTCATTTTTTTCCTTTCTCTTTAGGAATGAAAAAAGATATTTGAACTTCATTTTTTATTTCACCAAATGATAAACTATTACAATATAATAACATAAATCAACTGATCTCCAACCAAAAACATTACTGCAGGTTTATTAGTAGTGTATGGGATGCCATCATACATCATACATAAGAAAAAAGCTTTAAATTTAAAAAAAATATATGACTGAAAAAAAAAGGATATGACACTATCTCACTCTGTTAAAGCTATAACTAAAATAGTAACGCTTGATTAAGTTTCCATGACTGTATCTTGTTTCTTCTTTTGTTATACTCAGCTCTCATGGGGAAACCACTGTGGTATAAATAACAAGGTTGATGTCTATACTCATACACACATATACTGCAGCCCTGAAAACAGAAGTGCACTGCCCAGACTGGTGAATAAACTCAACAAACACACACACACACACACACACACACACGCACGCACTTATGTCGACCATACACACACTCTACCATTAGCAGGCTTTGGGAGGGTAAGTGGTGGAAGTAATCCTCGCACACTCGATGCTCTCGCTCTGTTTCTGTCACCTGTTCACCGAGGGAGAAAATCAAATGAGCGTTCAGCCACCTCTGATCAGAAGCACATTGTTATTTTCAAGTTGTACATCTGGGCATATAAATGATATGTTGTAATCTATCTGAGCACAGTGATGCTGACTCAAACATGTTTTATTCTACATTTGGACCAAAGTATCATTATCTATATGAAGTCATAAGATATGTATATTTATAGTTCATTGGCCTGCTATCAAAGTGTGTCTGAATAGATATAAGAACCGTAATGATGTCATGGCACCTACTGCTCCACCACATAGAGAATAAAACACTTTGATTATAACAGAAAAATCCATTTCTATTTTCAATTTCTACTTCAAAGTAATTCCTTTAAATTCCTCTCTGTTTTGGTATCCGTTTTTTTACGGAAGTGGACACCCTGATATAAAACGGAATCATTAAAAAAAAACACCATTATAAAAACAAAGGACTTCAGAGCTTCAGATCAAGAAGATCAGTATCAGTGTTCAGTCGCCCCTGTTAACTGAAAACCAGTGAAATGTTAAAAGGTGTAAACAATCCATCGGAGAGGTTTCCAATATAGTCCATTTAGACTGGAATATATGTTTATTAATGGTTTAGTCACACAAATACAAGTCAAATGGAAAACAGTCGAAACACAGTCATGCTCAGCTGCATGTTTAATGCTGTGTAAAATGCAGAGGCACACACTCACACACTCACACACACACACAACCATATTCAGTATATCTTGAGTGACTTCTGAATGATTTTAAAGATTATAGTGACTATCGAGACTGTGCATTTAATTATGTTTCATGTCATTCATTTGACAGATGTTTACTTATCATGGAATTCTAAGAGAATACTGTAATCAGCCTATACAATGTCCTCCAATGTAGGGCTTCACCCTCATATTGCTGAACCTACCTGTCAATATTCATTTACTTTTACAACACTGATAAATGTACACACGATACTGTAAGAGTCAGAGAATGAGCAGTAAGTGGATGCAGGTCTGATGTCAGCAGCGTCTCAGGTGGCTGAGCCCTAAAAAGAGCAACAGACTGATTATAATGGGTAGCCCCTGAAAACCACACAGGAGGGAGGTGTACCTGCTGTTAATGCCTCATGGAGACCCCCAGTTCTCTGTGTGTGACACTTTATTACACCTTAACACACATATACAAAACACATGTGCACCAGGTACTAATTATATGTGCTTTATAGTGATGATTTATATTCTAAATGTATTCATTTGTTGTTAAAGGCTGTTGAACACATTATTATTGTTTTTTTCATTAGACTAAAACCCTGCCAGCAACCCCAGGAGGCTACAGTGTTCATAACAATCGATACTTAGTTTAAATTCATTGTCATTTCGGCTGTAAAAAATACAGTAAGGATGAAGGATGGTTGGTTCAGCAGCAGAGAAGAAAACCGTCAAAACAACACCATCTACAGTGATCTACAGTGTAAGAGACAAAATCACTGAATAGATCACTGCTATGGTCTTATAGCAGAGGAGATCAACCTGACCATCATGGACCAAAGTGTTGGTTAAGGTGGAATCTTAGCAATAGTTTTGGCATGGCTTTACAGATGAAGATGTCGGTCACTTTGTTTAAGACTGAAATATCTGAACAACTATTAGATGTTTGTGGCTATGAAATTTGGACTTTTCGGACTTTTCCTCCAGTGCCACAGTAACGTTGACATTTGTGACATTTGAGGTAGGTGGCTTTGGCTCAGAAAGTAGAGCGGGTTGTCCGCTCATTTGAAAAATCAGCGGTTCGATTCCCAGCTCCCTCCAGTTTGCATGTTGAAGTACATTCTAACCACTTTGGTGACACTCTGACTGTGTCCTCTGTGTTTTGGCTTGACTTCTTTTGGGTTTTTTTTTTTATAGAAGCAGTGGTGATAACAGATCCCCTCAGAGATGTATTGCCTATAATGGTCTAAATCAGTGGTTAACAACCAGTTGTCTTGTGACCCCTTCAAATGAGGTAATGTGTACTTGTGAACCCCCATCACAGGTGAACATGGCCTTACATAACCACAGTACACAAAAACACACACACATATATATATATATATATATATATATATATGACCAATGGCATATTCTTTCTCATGCTGACTATGAATTCACATTCACTTACTGAATATTCTACTTCTGTTTTGTTGATTTATGATGTTTGATGTACTCTTGTTTGATTTTATGGGTCTTGTAAGGTGTCCTTGAGTGCTTTGAAAGGCACCTATAAATAAAATGCATTACTATCATTATTATTCTTTTTCATATCATCAGACATTTCAGCATGCTGTTAATATGGTGTTATCCAATCTCTGAGTATATAGTTTGTTAATAGATTTTTCCAGAAATTGTACAATGTCACAATGCACATACACATACTGTGATTAAAAGTGTTATTCATATTACTCAACACTCATATGAAGGATATTAAGAAGGCTGGATTATATTGTAAAAAGTAAAATTAACACATTTTTTCATCTCTTCATTAAGTAGGGACACCTGAGATTGTTTAAGGGGGCCGTTGTCGGGTCCCGACTCCCAGGATGGGAACCACTGGTCTAAATCATGACTCTGGGTAGTTGATAGATAGTTACTGTATAAGAAATAAACCAACAAAGACAAAAAAACAGCATCAAATTGTTTATTGCATTGGTATCCACATTACAGAAGTGAAACACAGCGCGTGTCTGTGTTCTAGCTATCAGAGAAGTGTAAGGCCTGTTTCATAGTAGAAATTGTGTACTGATGTGAGGGTCGTGAGAGATGTGTGTATGTCACTGTGACTTCTGTTTCTCCCACTGTTCTGGTGTGAGGGTCTTCTGTTCAAACGCGTGGATCTCTTTCAGCTCCTCGGCTAAGCATGTATTCACCATCCTGACAAAACACAACACACACAGTATAGAGTTTATACGTGTACAGTTATCAATGAGAGCAGTTTATGAAAGATTCTTACTTTTGTTAGTTACAGCCAATAAACAACACAACAAATGTTACTTAGACTTAAAATAAGCTGAGTTTCAATCTAAATATAGAGCACATTGAGTGAGTAGGATTTAGTGGCATCTAGTGGTGATGTTGCAGGATTTCAACCAACTGACCTCATACACACACCTTTCCATACACACACCTTTCCCCTTCCAAGCATGTAGGAGAACCTACGGTAGCCGTAAAACACACAAAAAATGTGAACGGCCCTCTCTAGAATCAGTGTTTAGTTTGTCTGTTCTGGGCTACTGTAGAAACATGGCAGTGCAACATGGCGGGCTCTGTGGAAGAGGACCCACTCCCTCTGTAGATATAAAGGACTCATTTTATGGTGACGAAAAGGTGATTATACCTTCATTAAAACTACACTAAAACTAAATTCTACGCACTACACCTTTAATGGGTCAATCTTCATCAGACTTCTGTCTTAACTCTCACATAAAAGTTATTGGGAACTCTTATTCAGACATGAAACCGACATGTAAAATTGCTGTCACAAAATGAGGAGTGAGGAACCTGACACCTCACCTGTCAAATGACATAATATTAAGTATGCTTGAAAAAGGGAAATGAGCTGATTGGTTTATATATAGTCAGTCAGCTTCCCCCACAGTAGCATATACACACCACCTGTTTGTTGTGATTATGTGACTATGTTTTTTATTGTTTTTTGTTGCCATGGTTTTGTAGCAGTAAAAGCAGAGAGAGAACAGTTCAATAAACTATTGAACTGAACATGTTTTGCCTATCTGTTTGTCTTACAGTTTTATTGATCACTAGATAGCAATGACTTGAAATGAAGTTGGTTCGATGTTTAAAAAAAAAGAAAAGAAGCTTTGATGTAGTTAAGCTACTTTTGTCATTTTATTGTAGCTTAGCTTGCTACATTTCTCTGGTGGGTAGCTTCAGTGTAGTGAAGCTTCATTTAATGTAGAGTAACTGGTAGCTTAGCTCACTACAAGTAGCTTGCCCAACACTGACTGCAAACAAACATTATATGACAGTAATACCTGTGTCTCTGTAACAGTGGTTTTCCCTCGAACTGAGGTGACACTACCAGGACTTTGTAGCTAGCAGCACATCTATTGGGTGATGTATCTTCCACATCCTGGAGAAAGCAAGATAAATGTTAGTAGGCCTACCATCCAGATTCAAAGGTTAATCAGCAAACAGCCAACAGACACAACTCATTCTCATTGTGTTGATAATGAATTGTGTAAGATGATGTGCTTTAATCTTGTTCCTGTCTGAGTCCATCAATATTTGTTACAAACATTATTATACAAGTAATGTTTTACCTTGTTTAATTAGCCGGAGGCCTGTTATCTAAGAGCTCAACCAGACTTCATTGAAAAAATATTCATTTTTAGTGCTGCGTTAATTATCCGCCATAAAACTACTATAATTGACAAACAGCTACATAGCATTCACATACAACATCAGTTCGGCTAACACTTCATGAATCTGCACTGACACCAATAGGAATTATACCTTAATTCATTAACATTTATAACCAGACTCCTCTACTAACACACCACTGTAGTTAATGCAGACATTGCACAGTGGAGGACGGGAACGAGAAGTTAGTTATTACTTTAGTCTATTACCTGTGTGCCGAATTGTTATAAATATGAAATAATTATATCAGCTCTTAATTGGTATGCATTGTGTTCGTAATTTAGCAGATATGATGTAATAACTAAAATTGGGCAATTTTTTGAATTGGATTCGTCGCGTGTGTCAGCTCAGTTAGAACTTGTCATGCAAAGAATAACCAGACACCTACCACGTGCACTGCCGCGAGCTCCTTTATAAGCTTATCTCGGATGTGATCAGCTGTTACAGCCATGTCTGTAAAAAACAGTTATCAATTTAATAAATCAGCTGTTTAAGAGAATAAAGCACACTTGTCATATAACGTTATATCTAGATGTGCCTGCTCACAGACTGACACCGGAAGTAATCTATTCTGCATTCAAAGTTTAATTGTTCAGTTTTAATCAAACACACAGCTGCAGCACAAAAGAGAGCAGCTGATTCAATGTACAAACATATTATTACCATAAAGTAAACACAGAAGTTAAGTTTGAGTAGTATTTTTTTTAACTGATTTTAGTTACCGTGAATGAAGTGGTGCCCGGCCAAGTAAATGCCCAATCACATAACGGTACTTACTGCTATGGCCAATCAGATCCAGTGACTAGAATGATAGGCGGGGTATAGATTTTGAAGTAGCGAATCATAATATTAGAGGTCCTCACCGAAAGACGAACTAAATATATACGGTGATAAATGTAAGAATAAATATATGTATTCTTCAACTCCCAATTCAACATGAGGTAATGTCAAGCACTAGTTAATCATAAAGTGATTTTTATTAGCAGCGCTGTGAGACACAGTGCGCCCTTTTGAATATGATTTGTAATCAGGCAGCTTGGCGGACTACTAATGAAGATTGTTTGTATGCTGCTGTGGACAAAATTAAACACAACATCTGTTGTTACTGCGCGACACACTTTAATATGTATAGTACATTGTGACAGTGCCATGAAAATGGCAGTTTTACCGCAGTTTAAAGGTCTTATATGTTACATTGATTCTATATTGGGTCTTTTTGTTTATGTCTGCACACACGCAGTTATCTGATACTAACACTGAGCCGTTAGGCCGTTTTACCAGCAGCTGAAGTGTGAAGCTGCAGTTAGTTACCTCTACAATGGTAGTAGAGGAGGAGAGCTTCTATGGTGTGTACATGCTGTACTGCATCAACATCAAATTCAAAGGACGAATCTACATCGGCTTCACAGTGAACCCTGAACGCAGGATCGGACAACACAATGCTGGAAGACACCGCGGAGGAGCTAAGAGGACCAGCGGTAAAGGACCCTGGTATGAATACTGTACTGTACTGTAGCCTACTACATATACTGTACTGTACTGTACTGTAGCCTACTACATATACTGTACTGTACTGTAGCCTACTACATATACTGTACTGTACTGTAGCCTACTACATATACTGTACTGTACTGTAGCCTACTACATATACTGTACTGTACTACATACTGTACTACACATACTGTACTACTGTACTACAGATATATACTGTACTGCACTATGCTATACTGTACTACATATCTATACTGCAATATACTACATATCTATACTATACTGTCCTACACATCTATACTGCACTGTACTATATATCTATACTGCAGTATACTACATAACAATACTGAACTGTACTATATATCTATACTGTACTGTACTACACATATATACTGAAGTATACTACATATCTATACTACACTGTACTACATATCTATACTGAAGTATACTACATATCTATACTACACTGTACTACATATCTATACTGCAGTATACTACATAACAATACTGAACTGTACTATATATATATATATATACTGCATTGTACTACATGTCTATACTACACTGTACTTTTTGTCTATATTGCACTGTGCTACTTGTCTGTACTACACTGTAGTATAGATGTGTAGTATACTACACTGTTTATACTACACTGTACTACATATCTATACTGCAGAACATGATCTATATTGTACTACAGTATCGTACAACATAGCATGTGCTATACTATAATATATGATCTATGCTGTACTTTATGATCTACACTCTACATGATCTACACTGTAGTACATGATCTATAGCCTCATATAGTTAGTAATATACTGATTGTATTCCTTTGTCTTCCTCAGGGAGATGGTCCTCATTATACACGGCTTTCCCTCTGATATTGCAGCTCTGAGAGTAAGTACGATTTTTATATGAGTAATAGTTACTATCTTTGAATGTGATTATATTTGAATCACATTTAAAGATATACAATGTTAATCTGATACTGTGAAGAACAGGCATAGAATCATTTTGCCATTTGTTCCTTGAAAACTGGGCAATCCGTTTCCATTGTTATCATCTTTAAATCCACTTCCAGCACGTGACTTTGCTTTGATCCATGAATAATTCACTCATTGTATTTCTCTGTCAGTTTGAATGGGCCTGGCAGCATCCTCACTCCTCCAGACGTCTCTCCCACGTCTCTCGGCGCTCCAGAAAAGAGTCTAGCCTGCAGTTCCACTGGCGTGTTGTCTCCAATATGCTGCGGGTGGCGCCATGGAACAGGCTGCCACTGACGGCCCGCTGGCTCAAGCAGGAATACAGGATGGACTTTGAGCCCAGCCTGCAGCCTCCACTGCACATCCCCATCGCTTTTGGGAGTGTGAGAGCTAAAAAGAAGCTGCCACTGCAGTCTGCAGGGGAGGAGGAGGAGGAGGAGGAGACATCCAGGTGCTTCCTCTGCAGAGGGCTGGTCAAGGTACAATCCAATTATATATACATAAGCACCTAGTGTTAACATGTGATCTGGTTAGGATGTCTGATCACAGGTTTTTTTGCATTTACACCTGCATTCTCTTCAGCTGTCAGAGAAGCTGAGCTGTTTCCACCCGTCCTGTGGGATGAACAGTCATGTGATCTGCCTCGCTAAGCATTTCCTGAAGTCAGAGCCGTCCCATCTCCTGCCTGTGGAGGGCCGCTGTCCGGCCTGTCATCGCTCAGTGCTGTGGGGGAGTCTCATCCGCCATAAACACGGCTGCTTGGGAGACCTGGAGGAGTTCACGCCGTCTGCATCTCAAGTAGGTTACAGGAGAATTAGCTGTGTGTGTGTGTGTGTGTGTGTGTGTAGAATATGCAGATCTAGCAACTGTTCTACTTATTGAATATTGCCATCTAATAACAAATAAAGACATATTAGGAGTGAGGATAAAGATTGTTTCAGACATGCACATCTGAATAAACTACTGAGACAAACATCTCACATCCTTCCTTAAATAATTGATGAAGCTAGAGGCTCTGACAGAAAAACATTTAGTGGGTATACCGAGTTTATGCTTTACTGATTTGTCCTGTTTTCTCTCACAGAGCCACTGGGCAGATGAACTGCAGATGTGATGGAATGAACTTATTATTTCCTTCTTAATGAACTGTGGTGCCACATGAGGCTGTCATAGAGAATGATGTGTAGATTGTGTGTCATGCCGTTTCAAACTGTACAGTAGCTCAATATCTCTGTACTGTAATCACTGTTATATTTTTATACATGTGATCATGAAGTATCTTTTATAAAATGATATTTGCATTTGTGTTTAATGTATTAATAATATGGGAAAAAATACTTTTTAATGCAGTTTGTGACAAATAAAACAAGAATGTTTTGGACTGTGTTTGAAGTGTAGTTTTCTGTTAAAGTTAGAAAACACATTTGCTGCATACACTGAATGTAAAACATGATCTGTAAGCTATGTAATGTGAGTAAATACTGAGTCATCATTATCTGTGTATATCCTGCTATGACTGTTGTGACTTATTTAGAGTGATGAAATGATTTTAATAGTTGTTGTTTTTAATGTATGTTAGTGTGGCAGGATGACTCGCTTGCCACCCTTCCCCCTTTCGTTTTGGGCCTGATCCACATCAGGTCCGGTACTTTAGCTGAACAGGTGTTCCTGTGCTCAGTTTGCTCCTTTGTCTCCCTCGGGCTGGCTTGTGTCTTAAGACTTAAAGCGATGATTCGGCGTAATTTTCGACCTAGCGTCATATGCACCATGACGTCTATCTAATCACCCACTCCGCTTTAAAAATTTTTTTTGTCGCAAACTGGTGGAGTTAGAGCCATCAGCCGAATGGCTTAGTACAGGTGCTAATGGACCCACCAGTGTATCTCGTAAATTACTCCACTAATAATGCCTGGATTGTTATCAAACTTATACTGTAGTACAAATAGGGTCTTTACTCATAAATCAATGCATTTAAAAGATTGTAAGTACACCAAGAGTTTATTCAAATAACACTTACCTGATGGTTTTTACTCTGCTGCTACTGCTAAGGTACATCTAGAGATCTGTGCGGGGATCTCGCGAATTTACGAGCCACACTGGTGGGTCCGTTAGCGCCTGTGCTAAGCCGTTCGGCTGATGGCTCTAACTCCACCAGTTTGCGACAAAATGAAGAAAAAAAAAGCGGAGCGGGTGGTTAGATAGACGTCACAGCGCATATGACGCTAGGTCGAAAATTACGCCGAACTATCGCTTTAAGTCTCGTGTCTGGACTGTTTGGGTTATTGCATGATTTGTTTGTTTTAATGATTGTTTTGTTTAAATAATACTTTAGTTTTCTTGTGTTAAGTATTTTGATTTTGTTTCTTTCTTTAGTCCACTTCACCTATAATGATGGTGTATTGTAATTGTTTGACTCTATCCTGAATATTTTGTTTTAATTGTTTCTTTGTTAGCATAAATAAATATCTATTTTTATACTTAAACCACTATCTGTGTCTGGGTGCATTCGGTCCGAAACTCCCCCTGGTGGCGTAGTTGTACAGTACTTACATTTTATTCTTCCAATTAATTAGTTTATTCCTCCCGCCCTCCATTTCTGCCACATTAGTATCATAGTAGGACAATATGCATCCATCTGAGGTCATTTAAGAAACTTTAGATATATTTTTAATGTTTTTGTTTACATGAATTAATTATTAGCCTAACTACAGTTTAGACCATGCACAAAGGGCACAACAGTTAGGCCACTTTAAATCCCCACTTTAGACATTAAAAAGCAGTATTTATAGTTAATAAATGGTTAACAATACAATCATGTAGTCGTCAGTTTGTATAAACAGGTAAGAATGACAGTATAATTAAATATGTGATAATACAAAATATGTTTTCATAGGAGAATTTATACTGACATATACAGTACGTAACATTATTAAATACTCCCTTACATACTGTTCAGGGTCAAATTTGACCCAATTTTACATTTGAGAGCTGTAAAAACATCACACACATTTCTTTAAGTCAGACTTTTCCCTAAATGTGAACCACAGTGTACAAAAATGGTAATGTAAATCACCATTAAAACATGTTGTTGTATTCTTCATAATCTACTGTATGAAATGTTCTCCTGGACTATAAAATAGTGATTGTGTCTTTCCCCCCATAAATAAAAAGACTCCGTTTGATCTCTGCAGCTTCATTAAAGTATTAATCAAAAATGTATTAATGACTGATGGGGAATTTATTAATGTGAATTGGTGCTGAGACTAATTATGAGTTAGAATATGAGCAGCATGTGAGGGTTAAACATGTCCTTATATCTGCTTATAATTACATTATAGGTTGTTATAAACCACTTCATCCAATTACTAGAGCTCCAGTATTAAATGAATTAATCCCTTAAAAACATGAGACACTAACTTCTAAGCTTTATATAGTACTTCAATGGAATGACTGCTTTTATTGTCTACTCATGAAGCCACTGAGCTGCTAATTTACCAGAAATAGGAATCATTTTTAAATGTGTGACTATTATTTAGTATGTGAAGCACTTTTCATTTACTTACTTGATCTTTATTATAATATTGATACACAAGTATAAGGACGAATGAGACTCAAGTGAAAGGAAAAACTTGCTTTTATAAAACATGACAAATAAGGAAACTGTACTTTGGACTCCACTTGCTCATACATTCCCTTATTTACATACATAGTGCCAAATTTGCCTCTGAAATGTAGCAGAGTGTCATAATGCCTTGGATTTAGACCCAAAAAATGCAGAACACCGACTCAGATAGTTCTTCACAAACCAGGTTTTATTTCTGGGCACAGAGGTCAAAGGCAGAGGGAATCCAGAGCGGAGGAAGCCAGGTAGATGAATAGAATATTGTTCAGGAGTGATTCTGAGCTGAGGTTCAGGGGGGTCCGTGGAGGCCACTGAGAGCAGGGGGGGAGATGTGCTGGAGAACTAGGGCGGAGCGGAGTTCAGGGATCCAGGGGTGAGGCAGGATGGTGGCTGAAGCCTGGGATTCTGCACACAGAGAGACAGGTAAGCAAACTGAAAGAAAACAGCAAAAAACTTCTAGAAGTAGAAGGAGCCAAGGCACAATACCACATAGGTAAACTGATGATGACCGGTCCTTAAATACTGTGAGTGGTGGCTTGATTACTGATAGAAGGCAGGTTTGCAGATGTTGAGGAGAACTCCGACTCCGCCCAGCTAGAGGCCAACCTCCACTGGGGTCCAGGAAAACTAAACAAAAAAAACTCCCACAAAAGGGGAGGAAAAAGAGGGAACAAAAGGGTAACACAGGGATCCTGACACAGAGTGGAAGAATGAAATATATAATTACCGTAAACATTCAAATTTGATCCCCTGCAGACATGTTTAAAGACATAAAAGTACTCTGCTTTGACTAATCATTTGTGTCCAATGTTTCACAGAAAAGTTAAATATGCAAATATTGCTCATTTCTAAAGTTCTCCTGTCTCTTCCTTCGCTGAAAAGTCCAATTCTCAGTGTCTGTGCACTGGAGGCTTCAAGTTTCCACACTTGTGCAAGTTGAATATTGGACCAGGATTGGCTGGTGTCATAAATCATTCTGCACTGTGAAGCTCAAACATCCAACGGAAGGAACAAGAAGAACTGGAGGGGGACTTTAAGTAATACTTGAGTCCCATATTTCATGATCTTAATATTGACGGTATTGAGGAGGCTTCACAACAAAGATACACACACACACACACACACACACACACATTTAGAAATATATCAGTCTTTATTGGAACAGGAGGTTAACAACAGGTAAAAGTGCTCACACACTGTGGATAACTGTACATACACAGTGAGGTCCCTCATTTTCTATAGACTTCCCAAACATCACAGCGTCACCTGGTGGACACAATGTGGAAGTATAGCTGTGAGCAACAGGTCGGATCCTTCATGAGTTCAATGGGTCTTTTAAGTGCACTCTTCTCTAGCTGCTACAGAAGCTGACAATCATTGAGACAGGCTGAAATCAATCAACCAGTGACCTACATTTTACTAATAACATCACATCCAGACAGCCAAACTCCTGCCATGCCACACTGTGTATTATTAAAGATAAGTCTGGCCTGCTTTTCAGTAAACTTAAAGGGCCAGTTCACACACATGAAACTTCCTTATTGTTGTCTTATTTGTCCAGGTTTTAAGATATCTGACCCTGATAGTTTGGACATTCCTGCTCTGGACCTGCTCTTAGGTAGGTATCTGTGGATTGCTGAGTAATCAAGATGTGGATTCTAGAAAGACAAGCAGCTCTTCAGTTTTTCAGATGTCATTTTTCACTGATTTGAGAAGCACAAACTGAACTCTACTCACACAAATTAGAAGCAGATATCTTCACAACACTAAACGTAAAGGAGAAAATACATTCATTGGCCACTTCATTAGGTACACCTGTGCAATCTTATGCAATCCAATACAACAGCTCTGCTATAAATTCTATGTTTATAAGTTTATACATTTTCATTTTTAGCTGATATTATCAGGAAGGTGATAATTCTACTATGTGTTTATTACTGAGGTCGTGGTGGGTGATGGTGATGGGCAATCCAGTACATCACCACCAGCATCCACTGCAACCTCAATAAAAAACATAAGGTAGGTATCACCTTCTTGACAATGTCAACAAAAACTGAAAATGTATAAACTTAAATAAATGTAGAATCTATAGCAGAGCTGTTGTATTGGATTGAATTAAACTGCACAGGTGAACCTAATAAAGAGGCTGGTGAGTGTATATCTCTGACCCTTTATGATGAAGATGATAGGAATTTAGGATTATAAAAAAACTGCCATTCTGCCATTTCCAGTGATCTTCATCAGCAGTTGTCATTGAATTGTCAGTTTCATTTTATTCTGAAAACTTTAAGGACTTCCTCTGCCAATGAGGATCATGTGGTATACTGTATGTCATTGTCAGTTCAGCATATACAGGTATAAGGCACTACAGTGTGACAGAGTAGGCTTGGTGGTGGATAGACTACTGGGATGTAATGACTGTATAACCTCAGAAATCGAATTAGGTCCAGACTCCACTCATGGCTGGCTCACATAACCAGTATGTCCCATTTCTATGAATACACAGCATCAGCTACACATAGTACGAAAAAAAAAAAGCAATCAGTGCAATTAATGTTGAACAGGTAGCAATATAATCCCTTAAAAACATCCTCCTAATTTCCCTTTGTGCTGATTAATAATGTAAATTGGTACCTTCTTTAATTACAAGTAAAGTTGGTGATTGGACTGCTTTCCTCATCTACTGAAACAGTAAAAATAAAAACCACTAAGCTGACAGCATGCATGAGATGATTTGATTCTTAAAAAAAACAACAAAAAAACATTCAAAGCAACATGCTTAAACAATGAAGGAAAATTAAAATTAAATTCATGATGAATTTAAAAAGGAAAAAAGGCTGCATATAGTTTTAATAGAAAAAGATAATAAAATCCAACTGCTGTTTATTTCACCTCAAGAGTTTAGCGAGAGTATTATGTAGGGTTAGACTGATTATACTAGAATATAAAAATACACATCTAATGCAGTACTGACCACTTACACTGGCTGTCTTTTGGGGGAAGAATAACGCGACCTGATTCTAATGAGGTCAGTTTTTATATAAGAATTCCATAACGATGTCAGTCTCTATGATGTGTCATTATTGGCCTTGGCATTTTTTCATGTGAAAATATAGAAATACTGTTTCAGAGGCTTGTCCACTTTTGATAAGATGATTCAAGTGGGCATATGCCTGAAACTTTGAATACAAGAAAATGGACATTTAAAGACCGTATGTCAGCAAAACATCAACGGCTATTGGCATGATACGTTTCAAAAATGGTTTATATTGGCTTTTCAATGTGTTTCAATATGTATGGAGTCTAAAGTGTGCCACTGGAATAACAATAATACATCTATTACAAACTGACACTTAAAGTAAGAGAGTAAAGACTAATCCAATTACAAATTCTATTTCCTTAACCTGTCTTTAAATTCTGAATAAATAAAAAGTTGAAATACAAAACTTTTAACATTTTTACTTTCTTATGTATCTAATAAACTTCATCTCACAATTCATTTGTTTCAGTTTTAACATTTACAGTTTCCAGTTCCAGCAGAGAGCGCCCTGATTGGCCAGATTCCTGCTGACACATAATAGCTGGGATTTAGGATTGAACTATTAGATGGATAACTGATTAATATCTTTGAATTACAGAGAAACGTAATTGTGAGATTGAATATGAAAGGTACGCTTATATAAATGAGATAAAAAAGTAACAATAAAACATTTATTCACCTTTTTAAAATAATTTTTTGTACTTCATTTTAAAATGTAATATTAATCCAGCATTTAAATACACAATAGAAGGATTAAGGGTTAGTTTTGTCTTTTAAAAAAAATATAACTTTACTTTTTGATTATAATAAAACATTGTAACATTGCGAGCCTATTCCAGTGGCATGCTGAAGCCTCCATACATAGGAAGTTTTTAGTTAAAACACTGTCAATAAAGTAAAATTGATAAACCAAGACATAACAGGTAAGTTAGGCTTCAGTGGGAGTGCCCTTTAGCCCCTGAGAAAGATCACAGCCTCATTGACTTTGGTATATGATGGGAGTGACCTCTGGGTGACTTTACAGAGACTGGTAGCCATCAGCCCTCTTCTTGCGGCCCAGCAGGTAGGCAATCACCACGATGACAATGAGCACCAGCAACGTCACACCCACCGCAATGGCAACGCGGTAATCTGGTTGGTCAGCAGGACAGAAGTCAGCTGGAAAACACATGATGCACACATGTTAGATTTACTTCTGACAACTGATCAAACCAGATGAATCACGGACCTCTACTCAGTAACATCTATATAACTAATTCCCTGCATGTAATACCACTAACACAAAAACAAAACAATATGAAATTGAAGGTATTCATATTTTCCTAAATTAATATATCAATAATTAATAAGATGTTTACATTAAGAAGTGCAAATGTCAGTAAAATCAATGAAGTTATTACCCACTAGCGGTAAAGATTTATTTATGGTATTATTTTTTTCTATACGGAAGTATGAGGCTGCCAACATAAAAATGAAATAATTTAAAAATTAAAATTTTACTTACATTTTCATGTTTGAAAATAAATAATTATTACTAAAATTAAATAAATTACATCTAAAAATATATTTGTTAAAAATGACCTCAAATCAAGTTAAATGCCAATATTGAATATCACATATGAGAATGAGTCCAATGTCATTTTCATCATGGCATTACAATGAAAAAAGGTTTCATTTTTTGCATAAATTACGCATTTTCAAAAATACTAAAAATTTAAATTAAGTTCATATTTTAATTGTCAACTGGAAACATCTTATTTACTTAAATGATTTGATTTTATAAGTGGCAGTCATAGACTTCCATAACTATAGTCTCTGTATTATACTCATTTATTATTATTCAGACCTGTAATTTGAAAAACTAAGGTACTCTTCTGTTTTCAATGGCAGAGCAGTGTGCATGCTGGGTACAAAGTTAAAAAAAAACTCTTACATTATTGACATTCTGGCTATTTCAAGAAGAAAGAAATAACGAAACTGAAGTTGTCTAAAAGATGAAATTCCTGGCCTGCAGGTGGGTAGTGCTCAATGCTACTGACTATATGCTACATAATAGTTCATACATGTCATTAAATACTGATTACTGACCTATACTGTTATATGGATTATTTTCTGTTTGGTAGTTTAATGTAAAACAATGCACTGTATTTATCTAATGATGTTAAGGTATGTCAAATAGGAATCTGTATCTGTAAAGTAACTACTTTCTTTTACAGCTGCCATAAATGTAATGAAAACAAAGAAGATGGAGCGCCATGGAGGTCGAGTGATTAGAGCGCATGCCACATAATCGCAGGTCCTTGGTTTGAAATGAGCTCGGGACCTATGCTGCAGGTCACCCCCCCCCCCCCCCCCCTCTCTCTCCCTACTTCCTGTCGGCATCTCTGCCAGTTATTAAGTAAATAAAGGCAAAAAGCCCAAAAATAAATCTTCAAAAAAAACCCAAAGAAGACTAAAAAAAGCTTTCTTCCAAGACCAAAAGTTTAAACTGTCCTTGATGTAGTGTTGTCCACATAGCCAGAATTCACCACGTAGTTTGAAGATACCATACATGACATTGTGGTATCAGTGAATCATCTCAAACCCACAGTGCTTTGAAGGGAGGTAAGTGTATGCTTCTGCATTGCACTATTCTATTTTTCTGTTGTCTTTTATTTTTTAGCATCTCATAGCCTTTTGTAACTTATCATTATTATTATTGTTGTTGTTGTTGTTGTTGTTGTTGACTGCTTTGGTGGTTTCACACCTATTAGGTATCGCATATAATATGACCAATGCTGAACAAGATGTTGCTTTCTTCTATGTAAATGATGTAAATTTGTATGTACTCATATAGCAACCAGTTGCCTTGCTGCAAGAGGCCATTCTCCATAATAAGAACTTTACATATATTTTGCTGATTATTCCTCTGCACTATTAAATATCATTTAATACTCTTAATGGAACATGATTACATTATGGCATTGTGTAAAGGATCTAAGTACTTTCTTACTTTAGAATGATACTAATGGATGTAACAAGGCATTTAATAGACAGCATGATCATGTTTTAATACGATCCTTCTGTGTAACCTAAAATATTTCTGTTCAAATCTTATGTTTCCATAGTTTCTCAGCCCTTATTATTTTTATTTTGTAGCCTCAGTAATGCCTTTCTGGGGGAGCCATGTTTGAGCGTTAATATCTTGACAAGTATTGTTCCTAGCCTCACTAAACTTTGTAGGATGGAAGACATACCATATTTTGTACTAAAAAATGCTACCACACCTGTTTTATTGATAGTATCTTCATGTCTATTAGTGGTAGATACCTCAAATATTGGCACAAAATCAATAAAATATTGTGTGAGAAGAAAACATAATGATTGATACCATTAGGTGCAACAAATGTGTTTTATAATACTCTCAATAGCAATCATTTAGGAATTTAGAACTTTTTTTTTTCTCCAAATCCAGGGCCTTATAGAAAATGAACTGGCATGTAGTACAATCTTTTAATGGTTCAGTCTTACTTAGAACATGTTTCTCTTTCATCCTACAAAGTTTGGTGAGTATAAAATAAAATTTTTCAAGATATTAATGCCTAAACATGGCTTCTCAGATAAAGCATTTTTGAGCCTGTAAAATTGAAAAAGGGCAAAACATATTTTATAGGCCCCCAATCAACAAAAAGAGCCTGATACATTTTTGTTCAGAATAAAGAAAAATTCCACTGGAGAATACTTACTTGCGCCAAACTCATTAGCGGTCACATTGAAGCCCTGCACCCTGTCTTGTTTGAAATCCAGGTAGAGTCCATTGCCCATGTGAAAGGATTCAGTTTTGCAGGAGTAGCTGCGTCCAATCCTTGCAGCAAAGAGATGCACTGACTTGTTTTGGCCACGGTAAACCGTACCTGCAGCCGAGAAGCAAAGCAAAAAATCAAGTCTGCTTAGAACAACTAATACAATTTTAGATATGGAGCTAAACCTGTTAGACTGAATAGTACTAAAAGTAGGTTGGATGTTACCAGCAAGACATGCTTAACAGTAATTCCACAGATTATGTCTGTACACACAAACAAGGAAGTTGACTTCGTGTCTATGTTAATATTTGCCAGTCTTGTGTAACGCCCACTTGCAGCTACCAATGAACATGCAGTGACCCAATTAGAAGAGTCTAAAGTTTAGTTGTCGGTAACACTTTACTTTGAGTCCCCATTTTTAGCATTTATGAGCAGTATACAAGCATCTAATGAATGGTTTTTTAACACACTACATTATAGTAAAGAATGGAGACATATTTTATTCATTTTTTAAGGTTATAGCAGTTGATCAATACAATATTAAACACTGTCTACTATCTGCTTTATAGTGTGTAATAAAACATTTGAACTGTTTATATACTGCTTATAAATGCTAATTATGAGTATTTCTGACTTACCATCTTTGACTAAGGGGTAGGCCAGTTGGAAAGACAAATCATTAACGTAGGCAGTATTTTCAGCAGTGCTCTGAGGAAAAAAAGGAAAATAGGACAGGTCAACTATTGGGATTGGGTAATTAAAGGTAACACAGCATTTTACCGTGAGATTTTGTTTTTAATTCATTGTTAATGGAATAATATGATGGGAAATTTACTGCAGTCCTTTTCATCACGAACAAAGATTGTTTAAGGTAGCTTGTTGTTTTAGCACGTACACAGCTATAAAAAGAAAAAAAGGTGTCTGTCTGGTCTGTGGTATTAACACTTTATCACTCACATCTTTTTCAGAGGTGAGCTGTCGAATTAAAAAAACAAATGCACTATTTAGGAGTTAATACACTGTTACATGTTCACATTCATGTAACTTCTTATATTACTAACAGTCTGCGAAAGTGCTACATAATGCTAGCCTTCCTCAGGTGGAAGAAAGGTTGGTAAAACTTAACTAGCTAGCTAGCATGATAGCTAGGTAGCAAATTAGCTAGTTGAGCAGCTAACAAAGCCAGGTTATCTCTTCCATGTTATTAGACTTTTATCTGTTTTATTTACATGTAAAGTATTATCTCCACTAATATAATAATAATACAGTTTAAAATGTCATTTTCTAACTATTATTACGTTATAATCTTGGAACAAAACCTTTATCACCAGTATGTTGAGCAGTTCAATCTACACATCTTTATAAATATGGTACATTTAAAAAAAAAGTATAACTTATTTAACATATCGGATTTTAAGGTCCTTTAACAAAAACAATTCCCCACAAGCTTAAGCCAAACCAACATTTATGACAAGCTATTATGTGAAGTGCAGGACTGGTAGGGAACTTGTAGGAAGGTAGTTTAAAATCCCATACTCACAGATACTCATTTGTTAGAAGATTGATAGAAAACCCCAGGACCACGTTTCACTTCTCATAAATTTGAAACAGAAAAGGCCCTCTATTATATAGCATTGGTTCTACGGAAGCTAACGGAAGTATTAGCCCAGACTCGCATTACATATAAAGAGATTACATATAGAGACCCAAGTCTGTTTATCTAGAAAACTAATCCTAACTGTTTCCTTATTAACACCTAGCTCACAAGCAGAGGCTAAAATACAGAACAGATACTGACTAGTAGTTTCATATTAGCATTTCCATGACTTGCTTTGCTGAATTATCTTGCTGGACGGGTATTTAGCTGACAAAGTCGAGAACCACGTGATTGGTCAACTGAGTTAATGGTTTTATGGATTGACACACAATGTACAGCAATCACTTTCAGGTATTGTGTTTTCTAAAATGGTTCTCAAATATTTTACCCAAAGATGGCCAGCCAATGGAGTTGAGCATTTGCAAAGCTTATATTATTATATAAGCAGATGATGTTTTTACTTTTTGAGCATTATATTAGTTCAAGTGAAGTGATATAGTCTTAATTCAATTCATGTTTCTTGACTGGATCTCCATGACTACAGCACCTGTTGATGTTGGGAGATTTGTGTTCCATTTGCTAAAATGCAGTGCTAGATAAAGCTATGTTGTTGTTAGTTAATTGTATTTGTAACTAGATTTTGTAGTTGACAATGACACATTGATGTTATGCCTCCTTGGCCAGAACAGGTCCTTCAATCTGTTCTGGAGTGTCCCTTAATGATGAATCATACAACTATTGTGCGTGAGGCAGCGTGACAGATTTGTCTGTCACATGCTAAAAGAACAGGCTTGTCAACTTTACTTCCCCTTTTTTTTTTAACAGTTCTTTGTTGACTCCACTTGTTTTATGACATGACCAGTCAAATAATTGTTTATTCGTCAAGAGACTGACTGGCACAGTTGTGTTAATGTCACAGGACTAAAAATGGTTGCTCAACACTTGGAGCAAAATGCCAAATCGGTGTGAGCAGATCACAGATAACATATTGCAAAAACATGTCCTGTTCTTACTATCTTTATCAACACAATTACTTGTCAATACAATGCCATAATAGGACACATCAAGGAAATCAAAAGTACCTTGTTGAACATGAAGGTGATATAACCTTCCTTGAACACAAGGGTAAGGTTGGCCTTGGTTGATTGACAAAATCCCCTTGCTTCTGTGTCTTTTGGCTGAATGATGAAGGTTCCATTGGCCTGAAAGATGAACCGAGAGAAAACAAGACAATTAGATGGCCAACTTGTACCTGAATGTTCCAGCAGATACCATGCCTGCCACAGTGTTTCCTTAGAGAAAACAGTACTACCTTGAATTACAGGATTAGCAATTGTCTCATGACACAAAGATGACACATATTTAACCTACTGCAGTCATTAGATATACCACATTGAGGAAATAAGAACTTTTGTCTCATTTCCTGAAAACAGATTGCTGATGATTACAATTGCCAAAAGCTGAGATAGGGATTTGTGCTGAAAATTCCATACATGCTGAACCAGTAGGTAATTCATGAAAACAGGCCAGAAAGATGATGGCCAATGCTTAAGTTAAGAATCTGTGCAGAAAATTGGATCTATCTTTAATCTATCAGCCAGTCCGACCCTGGTTTAGACCTGCAGGGACTTTTTATATGTCTGTAGTGTCTGATGAAGTGTACCTTTGGTGTTACCAGCCGGATCTGCACTGCCATCTGAGCCATAAGACAAACTTTTTTCTCTTGTGTCAGGTTGTAGGTTCCCGTAGTCAAGTTGACAGCAGGAGTAGGTTTAGGGGGTGTAGGCGTAGGCTTGGGGGTGGGTTTAGTTGTAGGCTTGGGAGGGGTTGTAGTCGTAGGCTTGGGAGCGGGTTTAGTCGTAGGCTTGGGAGCGGGTTTAGTTGTAGGCTTGGGAGCGGGTTTAGTAGTCGTAGGCTTGGGAGCGGGTTTAGTAGTCGTAGGCTTGGGAGCGGGTGTAGTAGTCGTAGGCTTGGGAGCGGGTTTAGTAGTCGTAGGCTTGGGGGCGGGTGTAGTCGTAGGCTTGGGAGTGGGTTTAGTCGTAGGCTTGGGAGCGGGTGTAGTCGTAGGCTTGGGAGCGGGTTTAGTAGTCGTAGGCTTGGGGGCTTCAGTTGTCGTGGTGGTGGCGGCCGTTGTAGACTCGGTTGTAGACTTGGCAGTGATAATTGGATTTGGGGAGCTGGCCCCAAACTCACCCGCAGGGGACACGGTTGCAGAAGGTTTGCGCCTCTTTTCATTTTCAGCCAGTGATAACGCTTCAGATAAAAAAGACGAGGGAGTGAAACTTATTCATTTGCATATTCACACATACATCACTTCTCAACTGAAGAATATTCTGTACAATGGCTTTATCAGATGTTTTTCACTTAAAACATCTGTCTGGTTCAGCATTGATAAGAACTGAAACCAAAACAATGAGCTAAAGGAAGATAAAAAGCTGTGTGGAACTGAAGAGAACACATGACACATGGTCATTTGATCCAATGCTAATATAGAAAATACTAATGAATGTAGCTTTAGTCCAGTAAAACAAACATTGAAACGATCTGTTACACTTTAATAGCCTGACCGCTTTTCATGTCAACTGATGACATAATATTTATTGAAGTACAGAGTCCACAGCACATTTATCATGCTCGGTAGTCACTGATATGTCCTAATTTAGACTTCAGATAGGAAGGATGATTGGGTTTTTATACACCATGGTTAACTTGAATAGTGTAAGGTTATCACTTTCATATTACTGAATGTGATCAGCTTCAGTGTGACACATGGTTAGTGATTTTAAGCATTGATAAAAAAGTAAGTGATCTATACTCAGTGTTCAGCATTAAGTAAACAGCAACCAGATAGAAAAACACATTAATAATATATATTGTTAGAGATAATCTGATGATAAACTCGGGCGGGAAATGCAAGAAAACTCGCTTAAGTGGCGTCTAAATGTCAGAAAATGTCGAATATCCGGCTGCTGTTCTCAACACTGAACTTTGGGGTTAACACAAGTTGCAGATTCATCCTGTCCTCTACTAAAAAAAAAACATCCCACCCCAGCAGACATGTGACTCACAAGTGCAACACTATCGAAAGACTGCGCAAATTTCTGTTCCCTTAACAATCCAGGAAGTCAAAGAGAGGTCGCAATAAAACATCTGCCTCTGCTTCCATAAAGACAACAAAGATCGGGTTCATTACGCACTTTACGTAAAGCAGGAATGATTTAATATATATGAGAAGGCTGCGTGGAATGAGATGTAACACTGTAGTTTTGACATAAGTGAAGCAACACAAGCGACGACACTTTGTTATGTTATAGAATGATTATAAATGTAGTGGAGCAAAGCGAAAGTTCCTTCACTAACATGCTGAAAAACAACGTATCGCATGTTTCTGATTGGATAGAAATGGTAGTTACCTGAGACAGCGCAGCAGGCGATAAAAACGAACACAACAGCTCTCTTCATGGTGACAGGTGGTGACTGACTGACGGTTAGTGGCTCACACAGCTGCGTTCCTCCGGACAATGTGCTGCGAACGCGCTGAGTCTCTCCGCTATGTTATAAAGTCACGTCAAGCTACTGAAGATATACTGAGCGCATGACCGGAAGTCATGGGTTTTTGTTTAAATAAAGGTAAGTGTCACTCATTTTCAGAAACATAATTCTAGAAAGTGTCGGTACAACAATATAACAAACAATAGTACTGATTCATTCCAAATATGAATGAGTCAGTATGAACTAAGAAGAAAGTTAAAGGAGTTTAAAAATAAGGCCTGGCCTCTTTATTAGGTACACCTGTGCAATACAACAGCTCTGCTAAATTCTACTCTTATGAAGTTTATACATTTTCAGTTTTTGCTGACATTATCAGAAATGTGATAATTCTACTTTATGTTTATTACTGAGGTCATACTGAAAGATGGTGATGTACTAGGGTGCATTATACTGAATGGTGTTCCTAATATTTTGCCCCTATCCTGTATGTTAATGGAATGGACAAAATAACAGGAACACCAGTCAATATAATGCACTCCAGTAAACCACCACCACTTAGTATGACCTCAGTAATAAACATAAAGTAGAATTATCACTTTTTTAATAATGTCAGCAAAAACTGAAAATGTATAAACTTATAAACATAGAATTTATAGCAGAGCTTGGATTGAATTAGATTGCACAGGTGTTCCTAATGAAGTGACCGGTGACTGTATGGGTGTGTTTTCACTGTATTGTTATATGTGTATTATATATATATATATATATATATATATATATATATATATATATATATATTTCCATTTTTGCTTGTCACTATTTCTAATTAAGATGAAGGAGAAGGAACAAGGACATATGATTATTATTGAATGACTAAACAAAACGATCGAAAATGAGTCTATTAACGCTCCCTTGACCCGTGACTCATTTCCACTCTTATCCTTCCTGAAACACCCTGACTCTAACACTTTGACTCTTTCTCATTACTGGTCATGATCTAAACATTTAATACTAAAGTATTAAATGTAATACTGCACATTATGCTGTATGCAGTATGTGGACCTGCAGACTTCCATGAAGGTAAATAGTTACACAGACAAGAAATGAAAAATGTGTCTTAAATGTACATTGCTGTTATGACTGGTTTTATTCTGTTGATAGGTTCTGATTGGCCTGTCATTGAAAAAAAAAAAAAATGCAGTCCCACACAGATTTTCCAAAGACAGATGCTAAAAAAAATGCTTCTGAACGTCCGCAAATGTGAACAGCTGTTATTAAAGGACATTCGACACAGTTTTTGGATAAGTTTCTCAATCAGGTTTCTTGACACACATTTCCGGACAGCTTTTGGTAAGTGTGGGAAGATGTTTGCATCGGCCCTGAGTGAGCCTCTGTCACATGTGGTTACACATAACACCCTTCTGTTTTCGGGTTTGCATAGACATTTATCTTAGTCTCTGCAGGAGCATGATTACTCAAAAAGGCCTTGAGACCAGTTGCATGTGTCAACACAGCAGGAACAACATGTAAGGTAAGCAAATTGTGCTCATCATGTGGAGCACGATTAAAAAACAGAGGGGACTGATAAACATGATGACATCATATCTACAGTGAGTGTGAGTGTGAGTGGACTTGTCACAATGGATGTTATTTTTTTATCATAGCAAGATGATTGCTATGAGAGAGGGAATTCTGCTTTATTGAAAACTTATGATGAGACTTAATGTAGTAGATGAAGTAGGTAATCATGTCACACATAAAGTGTCTTGTAGTGTAACCAACACTTAAGATGTCATTTTGTTAAAACTGTGAAGAAGACCACATAACAGGAAGTGTTTTTTACAGAGAAGGATCCCTGATGATCACAACTGCTGCCTGACAGTTAGAGGCTCTTAACAGTTAGTCATAAATTGACATTTTTGGGACTTGGTCAGGTTTGCTCAGTTTATATGTCCCATGGTGTAACCCTAGAAAACCTTGTTCGTTCATAAGAATTCATTAAAATGAATATTTACTTGAAAAATACATTTCAGATATTGAGACCAAATCCATGTGCTTACACAGGTGTCAACTTTGATTTTGAAATGTCAAAATCATATAACTGCTTACATCATTCGAGTCCTATTAAAAGCCTTTCTGTAAGAGAATAGCAGTAGTTTATTTTGCTCATTTCGCCTGATTTACAGACATTTTTGACATTATTTTTCTAATGTAAAATTTGAACTTTCACTATCACATTTTTCGAATTCAAACCTGACTTTCAGATTTTATGTGCATGTGGGAATTTTAAGTTCCGAGCAGTGTCAGATGAGGCTCAGTCATGATGCATGCATGAGAATAATTAAAGCATTAATATCAACTGAAATAAACAGTCATGTGAATGTACTGTAACAAGCAAGGCGGCACGTTTCTAACGCTATTTTGAAAGCAGTTACCGGAAGTGCTAGTGCTGACAGTGCAAGTAATTCTTTCGACTTTACTAACTGATGCCAGTACGGAGGAAACGAAACCAATGTGGAGCGAGTTGTTGCCTAAATCTGGAAGAAAGGTCGCATTCTATTTTCCACTAATATGAAACGAAACCTGTGCCGAGCTGGATTCACTGCGGTTTAAATACCATTCTCTGTTATTTCGTACTAAATGATGTTTAAACCTCGACCATCTAAACACACAGAAACCTGGCTCATTGGGACAGCATTATTCTGTTTTAGTTAACTCACACCAGGCGTTAGGATACTAATAGCAACAGTACTAATAGGCCTAGACACAGTGATGGTAGTAGTAACCTAATTGTAATTTTGATAGTAGTAATAATAGTAGTACTAGTGATAGCAGTAATTGTAACAGTATTAGTAATAGGTATACTAGTTGTTGTAGGAGTAGTAGTAGTAGTTGTAATAGTAGTGTTAGTTATAGTGGTAGCAGTAGTAATAGTAGGCCTAGTTATAGTAGTACTTACAGTACTAGTGATAGCAGTAGTTGTAACAGTATTAGTAATAAAAAATCCCATATAAAAACCCTCATGTGATCCGACTGTGAGAATAAAGTGATGAAAGATGATGGTGATGATGATGACGGTGGTGACGGTCAACAGAAAATATTGGAGCTCTACTAACTCGCTTTGTCCAAATCTCCCGCCGCCACCCAAGTGAACAGGTAAAATAAGGGGAAACCACACCCATGTGTCAATCAATGCATGTGACGCAATACGTGCAACCCAAGTAAATATAAACATAAACAAAACATATTTTGGCTCCTACAGTAGTTATAGTATTTGTAGTAATAGTAGTTCTAGTGATAGTTGCAGTAATAGTAGTATTAGTGATAGCAGTAGTTGTAGTGGTAGTTATAGTAGTAGTAGTAGTAGTAGTAGTAGTAATAGTGCATTAGTTACAGTCCTAGTTATAATAGTACTACTAGTAGTAGAAGGCTTAGTAGTAATAGTGGTATATGTTGCAGTAGTAGCACCAGTAGTAGTTACAGCATTAGTCAGAGGAGTAGTGGTAATAATATAACTGATAATAATAGTGTTATATTAGTATTATAGTAGGCACAGTAGTTGCATTAATAGTAGTAATAGGTGGACATGGATCACTCAATGAATAGAATACTGAGTATATTTGCAGACCGCATAACAGTATGTGACAGTATGTGACAGTACAGTATGTGACAGTATGTGACTGAAGGCCTAAAGAAGGAACCTGCATATTGAACAACCCTAACCCTGTTTTCACCTCAACCTCGTGACTAAAGAGTACAGCTGCTGCTTTAGAAGCAATTTAAAAAACAGTTGAGCATGTGACATGTTCGTTTACTTCCTTTTTGCTATCTATTGTCTTGCTGCAGCATTTCATTGTCTGCCCATTAAAGCTACATGTCAAATGCCACGAAAGACATCCAAAAACGTGTACATATCTAAACATTCTGAGGACGAGTTGGAACATTGAAAAAAAACAATGTTTTAGATTCATTTGATTTAATCATAGAAGTGATCAAATGCACCTCAGCAGCCACTTTAAAACCTGCATACTGTACATCTGATGCAAGCTTTAAAGGAGCACCCCGACAATTTTACATATCCATCGGGAAGTTCTTGTGAGGTCTGGGCCCAACTCCTACAGCCTGTATACAGGTATTCAATAGGTCATCTTACCTGTAATACTGTGTGCGCCTGAAACTGAAAGTATCAAACACATGTTAAAAATGATCTAACACTTGCTATTGAAACATGGATAGAAATGATGATGATGATGATGATGATGGTGATGATGAGGACCGTGGCGAAGAGGCATGGACCATTAAAGAGGAGTGAGCGGGGAGCAGATGCTTCGCCATGCTTACATGCTATGTGCGGGGAACTAGCTAAATGAACTGACATTTGATTATTTCAAGGTTTAATTATTCAAACTCAGTGCACAAAGATTTAGAGAGAAAAAAAAGACATTATAAAGTTGCATTTTGGCATTAGGCTTCAGTTTCCACCATATTTAAAAATCTGCCTCTCACAGACCACTAACATTTATAGAGGAGTTTATTATATTATAGCTATTATTGATTAAATAGGGACTTTCTTGTTCTAATTTTTTTTTTTATATCAAAGTCCAATTTAAGGTTCAAAATATAATCAATGATGGCAGCCAACACTTAAAAACAGAGGATTGGAACAGTTATCATGTTTTCATACTAAGAGAGCTGATATGTACTTTCCTGTTTATTAAAATCAAATATAATAAATCAAATCAATAAGGCTTTTGATTAATATCTCACACTGCACTGTAACTTATATTCTACTGTTTTATGTCTAATTCTATTTGAGCTTATCTTTTATTTGATTTTTCACCATTGTTTATTGTATTTGTATTGTATTAATTCTATTCTATTCTAAGCACTTTGAATTGCCTTGTTGTTGAAATGTGCATATAAATAAACCTTGCCTTGCATTACATTTATAATTCATGAAAACAATGCTGTCAAACAGGTTTAGATTTTAAGTCTGATTATGAAACAGGAACAATTTTCATTGTATCATATTTCAAACTGATAGAATGTGTGTATGTGAATAGACCTCAAGCTGATAAAAAGAAAACTTTTACTTCTTTTATAAAGTTTTACTGATGCAATGCCCTAATATGAAATTAAAACGCAAGGTCAAATTTGGTCTCCGTCTATACTATGGCAGCACTGTGTTTTCAATTTCCCTATCCGTTTAATTTCCCGGGAAAATGTTATGTTAATGAGGTCACTCTCTGCCAATCCTGGTGTTGAAAAACTGGTTGGCCCCGCCCTCAATGACGACAAACGAGAGGAAACTGTGCAATACCAAAAAAGGAAAATACTCCCGCATGCGCAGTGGTTTGAGTTTTGTTTGAAGTGAACTGCCCTACAAGCTGCAAAGTCGCCAAGCAATTGATTTTAACAGTATATTTCTCTTATTTCCTCCGTGTTGTTTTAGTGCCTCTATGCATCGTAGAGACGATGTTAGGCCATCACTATCCAAATGCCGACAAGTCGCAACAACTGGTCAACTATGTGGAGGATTATCTGGAATGTGTGGAGTCCCTGCCTTTGGACATACAAAGAAATGTTTCTTTGCTTCGGGAAATTGATGCAAAGTATCAAGGTATTGTGTTGACGTCTTTTTCATCTTTAATTTGGTGTGTGTGTTATAATGTGGCAAACATTAGCGGTGTGTGAGAGGGCGTGCTGAAATGGTGGAGCAGTCGCCAGCCTTGTCTTCCCATTTTGCAAAAAAACCGAGCGACCCTTGCTCATATCTACTCCGATAAACAATAATGTGACTCTTTGAAATGTGGATAATTACACCGAGGAGACATGTGTTCAGTCAATAAGTCAGCCGTTCGTCAGTTAGCATAGCGCGGACACTCCGTCCTGTTTTGTGTGTGGAACCAAACTCAACTAGAAAATCGTGAAATTTGATATTTTCTTCCTCTCGGCAAACGCACATACACCGAATAACTTTGTTGAAGATATGCTCTGAATGCGCCGTATCCAGTGGCAAATTCGGCGTCAATGTAATGCAAAAGCTAACACTATGTAATGATAAAATCTTAACTTTTTCAATTGGTACACACTGCCGCCCACCGCGGTGTCTCAGCGGAGGCTTATCATGGGAAAAGCAGGAAAAACAATGAACAAACTGGGAAGTGTATACGAATTAAGCACCGCTTCCTGTCTTGAATGAACGCCGAACGCAAGAACGTAGCATAAAGGATTGTAAATATCATCAATGGTGTTCATTGAGGTGTGAGCCTTCGCCTGAACACCATGGTTACTACACAACGTCGGTTTTTATAACGTAAGCTGGCGTTTCAATTCTCCATGCGAAAGAATGCAGGTTAACAGTTGATTTTTTCGCCGTGTTTGTGAAACATAGGTGTAATATTTAACCGATATCTTCATTATGAATGATAGTGGAGCATGTTGACGTTTGTTAACAAAAGCCCACAGTAGCCTACAGGAAAACAATCCTCATTGTTGCTTTATGTTGACGCAGGGTGAGCGGCGGTTAAATCAGCCTTCGTTACAAATACGTTCAACACTTTCACCGTCGACAGATAATAGCTTTGACACACACACACGCCGACAGAGTTAACGACGCTTTAGCCTGAAATTAGCTTTTAAACGAGATAACACAGCTGCTCCGCTACTGTGCTCCTCGAGTGTGAGCTGTAGAGCCGGAGAGCTCCTCTTCTTCTAGGCAACCCCCTTCAACACCACTGCCGTCATTTCCTGGAGGCAGGAACTCACTGCGGCTCAGCCCTCCTCCTCCTCCAGGATCTATCTGCTGCAAACAACATGTCCAACTTCAGTTTCACTTCAGCTCCAGTTTGCAATGTCTTCACTTTACTCGAGGCAAGATTTTAAATGGAGTTTAATCTAGTTTTTAAATAAAAGTGTGAATCTGACCTTTGACCCTGTCAAAACGTCCTGCAAAAATCTTATAGGAATTGTTTTTGGAGAAAGTTTTGGTTTTATGAGACTTTTTATCCCCTTTTAAAAAAAATGTTCTTGTATGATTTTCTCAGTCCAATTGGAAATTAGTTTTTTTTTATATTTGATATTATATATTTTTAACGCCTTACAATACTATTCATTTTTACAAGAATTACCAATAAGACTCTTATTTCAAATCTATCTTAAATCAGAACCACACTTGGTTTAAATGATCAGAATTAAAGATACAAATGGAAGATAAGTGTCTTCTATATCTTTTGATTGGATGCATGCGGAGGTTGTAAATAGCTGTGAACCAAATTGAAGGTATTCTCCTATAAGCTTTATATGCCTTTTGAAATTTGGTCTGTCAAGAATTAAGTTCTTCAATATATTAATGCCTGTCACCATTATACAGTTTAAAAGATTCAGTACAGGTTTAGTTGAATGATTATTATATGTTATGTTATAAATGTTATGTTCAGTAGCAATAGCAATTTAATAGTTAAATCACTTAAGTCGCATAAATGAATTGAAATGTAAAAAGGCCAATGTGTGATGTTGGGGTGGAATTATTTGACATACATCAGTGTATCCATCCACCCAGCACTTCTATGCAGCGTCTTGTAGTATTTATCGTGCGTAAACCTCCTTAAACCAGACTGCCACTTTTACATCTCCGTTTGTGTAGGAATTAAATAAAAAAAGGCACATTGTCTTAATTAATGAGCTTTAGAAGTGTTGGTATGTGTATTTTGTAACTTATACAATTGAACAACGTTTTGGAGCCAGTGGCGTCGCCCCCTATTGGTCATTAGAAGAAATGCAGTGGCTTTACTTTTCAGACAGGGAGGATCCCGCTTGGTGTTTATGCTCACCACATCTGGAGTGCAGCACATCTCATTCTTAGAAAAAAAGTCAGCAGGCTTCCAAAAATGTTGAGCTTTTTTTTTTTAAATAATGTTTTTTGGGGGGTTTTTTTAGAGACATTGACACCCTCCATTTATTTTAATATGCTGTATACTGCTAGCTTTTATTTGCCCACTGGCTATCTGTGACTCTGGTAAACTTGTGATATAAACTCATGATCAATGTACAAACCTTAAAGCTGGAGTGAAGACTTTTACATATAAATGAACGTCTGTTACATTCAAGCCATTGCCAAATGGGTTCACACATTGCTTATTAAGCTTATCGCCACCAGATAAATCGTATTTCACAGTATACAAAATTTTAAAAAATGATGTCTGTGGTGAGATTCTCATACTGGTGCACCGGTAGTGATGTGTTTACGTCAACCTGCAAGCCTCTGGTTTGCCAGAGCTGAAGGGCACCCGTAGAGCATGAGCACCAGAGAACTCCATCGACTAACTTCCACTTTAGCCCTCCACTAACTTGACTCTTAAACTACTTACTTTCACTGCCAGAAGGTGGAAATAAAAGTTCCACACTGCAGGTTTAATAACGTAAATTTAAAAAAACAAACTCTTACCATCTCCTACCCTTTTATTAATTTGTGGAAACCTCTCCTTGTCTTTCTATCTTATTTGCAGATGTGCTGAAGGAGGTGGATGAAGTGTTTGAGAAGTACAAAAGTGAGCAGGATGCAGCTCAGAGGAAGCGCCTGCAGATCCAGCTGCAGCGGGCGCTCATCATCAGCCAGGAGCTGGGCGACGAGAAGATCCACGTGGTGACCCAGATGACGGAGCTGGTGGAGAACCGTTCCCGCCAAATGGACTCCCACTCCCTGTGCCTCCAGGAGCCAGGCGAGGCCGAGCGGGTCACTACAGAGCGGCGCTCCAGCGTCCAAGAGTCCCCAGCCCCCGAACGCACTTCAGCCCGACGCCCACGGCGCCAACGCAACAGCGAGAGCCGTGATTCCAGTCACCCGTCGGCCAATGGCTCTCTAGTGGATGACCCTGTGGAGGAACTGTCCCTCCCTCCACCCCGAGAGAAGAAATCCAAATCTGCAAAGAAGAAGAAGCAGCGCAAGTCCAAACAGGAACGAGACGCCTCACCGGTCGACTTTGCAATTGACCCCAATGAGCCCACCTACTGTCTCTGTGAGCAGGTGTCTTATGGTGAGATGATCGGCTGCGATAATGACGGGTGCCCCATCGAGTGGTTCCACTTCACCTGTGTGGGGCTGACCTACAAGCCCAAGGGCAAGTGGTACTGCCCCAAATGCAGAGGGGACAATGAAAAGACCATGGACAAAAGCCTAGACAAGAACAGAAAAGACCGGCGGTCCAGGTAGTGAGCTGTCTTCAGTCGCCCCTTGCTCATCTGGAAGATGTCTTCATGCAGCCTGAGGGTTAAGACTATAAGATGTAGTTGATAACAGTACACATGATGTTGTAAGAGCACAATCGAACATTAGTAGCAGCGCTTATTATTAATCAAGGACAAGTTGTGATTGAACTTGTGCTGTTACATCACTGATTGTTCCCACTGGCTATAATTGTATTGTAGTCTGTAGGGAGTCCAGCTGCTGCAAGAATCATCAGCTTGAAGCTGCCACCCTCATGAAGTAATTGATTTTTGTGAGATTTTATTTTATTTTTTTTAAAACTTTTGACAACAAATAAAAGCATCTTTTGGTTTACTGTCACTTTTCATTCTGGACAAGAACCTAGAAAAAGTATATGGTAATCCTGATAATAGTCATTCTTTTCTCATGTTGGCCAAAACAACTAATTTTTCCCTCTTGAATGATTTGAAATCAGTGTTTGTCTCTATACAATAATGGCTCGTAGAGAATAACCTTTCATATGTACAATGTTTGTAAGAGATTGATATTTAATTGAGGAGATGATTGTTGATGGAGCACTGGACTTTGTGTTTGTGGACTTTTATGTTTTCACTGGTTCGCTATTGTGTATATTTCTTTTTTTTATATTCATTAAAACAAAGTATAGTCACTCAGTTACAATTCAGTTTTTTTTCTTCTTCACTCCCAGTTTCTCTTCAAATCTGCCATTAATTTTTGATAGATTACCGATGCCTGTGAAGGTGTCACAGATGTTCTCAGTCTGCATGCAAGGAATTCTGTGATTCATACTTAACATACATAATTGAGACACACTTGGAGGAGAATGCGAAGGTGTGTCTGAACTTCTGATTGGTATTGCATAATGCACAGAGTTGAAGGAGATACCCAGTTACCATAGTGAAGTAAAAGTAGCAATACCTCAAAATAAAAATAGTCCAGAACAAGTAGAAGTACCGCATTTTAAAACCTTAAAGAGAAAGTACATATGTATTATCAGCTGGATTTATTTAAAGAACTCTGTAGTGATGTAGAAAAGAACAATGTTTCCCTCTCATATGTAGTGGAGTGGAAGCATGAAGTAGCATCAAATAGAAACAGTCAAGTAGAAGTATGCTACCTCAAAATGATACATACGTACAGTACTTGAGTGAATGTTCTACATTACACCACTGATAATGTATTCATCAGGTCAAAGGTTACAGTTGTCCATGACACTATGACTTGATGAATTTCTATCAGCTGTACTTAATCAGGTTGACGCCAACAGATATTTGGAACACTTTCCATATCTCAACTATTGGACATATCAATGCCATTCAAATGGTAGCGTTGCTTATAGGTTATAGGTTTTTATACATTTTTCAGTCACTTCCATCGAGCATACCTCAATTTTACTTCAAGAAGCTAAACTTTTTTTTTGTTGTGTCTTTCATTTGGTCTGGTAAAGTATGTAGAACCGTTTAAGTAAAGGTTGGAGTGAAGGTGGATTTAGTCTTCCCAGGTTTAAATTATTCTCTATGGCTGTCCATTTAAAGATTTACCCTTTTTTTTGGTGTGCTTGCCCTCCTGGCAGTAACCTGGAAGATTGAGCACCTTTCTTGCAAGCTTACATGTTTCCCCAGCACTCTCTTTTCAGTAACTGCAGCAGACATCTCAGCTCCCAACTTCACATTTCTTCTGTTTTCTACCATTGCAACACTTTTTAAAAGGGCCCATGTTCCACTGTTCAAGCAGAAACCTCATTATTCTACCTTAGATAGTCACCTGACCATATACTTAAAGAAAGATTGTAGTGTAGAAAAGCAGTATTGAAAATATCCATAGTAGGTCAATAAATACTAGTTGTGCACAGACTGGATTTCTCTTCCACTAGATTACAAAGAATATGTAAAGATACTTCACCCCTTTGTGTGAAATGTTGTAAAGATCAAGCAACTCTGTCTCATCAATCCTTATAATGTCATAGGTAGCCAACTTTTGGGGTAATTGACTTGATTTTCCCACCTGCCCCTTCAACTGTATTATTTGGGGTGGTTGAGGATTGGTAAGCGGGTGCCTACTGAGTCCTCCTCTTCTTCCTCACTGCTGCTGGACTCTCCAAACAGGTCTCCCTCTGTGGACACCGGAGTTGCCGTGGTGACAGTTTCGGATGTTGACCTGACGGCGATGAGGGCATGGCTGTGGCTGAGGCCGAGCAGGACGGACGCATCGTATCGACGAAGCAGCCTCATGCAGCGGACGCGTGCATCGAGGGAAAGAACGGACAGGACGCTGCAAGCCTCAAGGTCCCAAAGGCTTAACTGTCCTGCATGATCATAGCAACATAAAATAATCAGTTTCACATGGAGAGATACTGCTCTACCACACATTACAACAATGAAAATACACACTGTATGTATATCTATAAATACAAAGAGGAACATATAAAGTTACATATAAAATGACAATTGCATTGACCACTGAAGGCAGCAAACACACATTGAGTGACTTCTTTTCAAACCCCAAAGAACAGTGCTGGGCTGTGAGGTCATTTTTGTGCAGTGGTCACATGACACACACTGGCCCAAAAGGACAGTCTCAAATAACCATCATTACAACAGAAACTGTTATAAAACCACAAATCATTTAGTTTTTAGGTGTTACAGACGCTATGACAAAATGTGAGTCATTAGGTCAAGTAAAAATTATAATAAAGCTTCTTTCTTTTTTTTCACCAATTGTTGATTTTGCAGTTTTAATGACATGTCGTTGCCAAATCTAATCTCCTGTAGATAACTGACAGTTATTTTAATTACGATTTTATGATACGTACATATAACAACAAGTCATAATTAAAAACTTAAATACACATGTGTACCTCACATCAGCTAAAGTCTGACATTGAATGTGATCAAACCCAAATGTAATGGATAGAATGGTACACTTTGAATGTACAGTATTTTAATCTTAATGATGTGTGCGATCATAAGTCATTAACAGGGAATCTTTCCCATCTATCCCATTCATAATTCTTTCAGCATGCTTATGACTGTATTATTGATGTGTCGAAACACGAGACAATTAAGTCATTTAAATACACTGGGACTGTGTCTTTTTGCTTTTCAAAACAGTATAAGAGTGGTGGGTCTTACTGAAGATAAATGATCTAGGTAGTGTAGAAATGTACGCTTTTGACTGGTTGCAAGCTGCTTTAGTTGTCAAGCGTAAATGACAGCTGTCACAGAGTTGTGGGAATCTCCCTTTAAACTTTGAATCAAATAATATTATTGTTATGCACTAGAATTACTGTGATCTGAGAATGACTGTGAGTGTTGTGGCCAATGCTTGTGTTGAAAACTAGGTCACACTTATTATTTACCTTTTTATCTGACTGTGTGGTTTGAACTCTGTGGGAACAGAATCAACAACCAACTGCATTTTTTTAAAAACCAGGTTCTCTTCTCTTAGAAACAAGAATCATTTAAGATGATGCCGGGTACAAATGCATGTTGTTTAACACTCAATATTTATTGGTAATTTTTGTATTAAAGAGTTATTTCACCCAGATTTTCATTTATTTGAGTCAAACATAGAAGGTGGAAGCTTCATTATAAATATCTGCTGGTATCAGCTTTCTTTAATCCTGAGACTGCAGTGAATGCATTTATTTGAAAGTGACAAACATACTGTGATAAGCCACCTGAATGAAACAGTTGGTTTTCAGCACCAGAGTGTGAAAACAAACACTCACCTCAGTCATATGGCAGAGGCCCTGATAAACCTTTCCATACCTTTTTAGAAGCATTTAATAACTTCTAATCTGTTTCCTACCTGACAGCAGAATGGCTTTGGTTCCTCCCTCAGTCATGTGCAGCTTACTGAAGATGTCTATAGTCAGGTTCTCGTAGCCACAGATGCTCTTATAGTTTCTCTTGAAGGGGTCCCACACTTTCACTCTGTCAGATCAAACATGGACAACACTAATCATTATAAATGTAAGATGCATATCAACATTCCAACATGAGGAATTATCCAATGAGGAATGATCAAAAGACAGTTAAAGAGGCTAAAACATCATCATCAACTTTTTGTTATTTGATTTAGTGAAACAAGTCAAATTAAGTCAATTATTATATTTTTTATATTCCATCTTCAGAATCAGAATCAGAGATGTTTATATTCCATCTTATCTTTCTTTTTGTTCTTTTTTAACATCCTCGTTTTAAGTGAAGCACTAGGTATATTTCATTTTTGTTGTAAAGCACTTTAAGCTGCATTTATTGTATGAAAGGTGCTTTACAAATAAAGTCATTATAATTATTATTAACTCAAAAACTGAAACGTGATATGATACAGCAGATATTACAACAGACTTAATAAGTGTTCAACTCATTTTGAGAACCTGCAGAATCTCTGTAATTAACAATGTAAGTATCTGCTCAATGTTTTTACCATTTCAGTACATATGAATCAGTTTATTAGAGTTATTGCCACACAATGAGTCAAGGATGTTAGGGGCCTCTAAGAGTCTGGGGCCCACTTGGAATTTTTTTTTTCTTTTCAGCAAATTTAGAAAAAACATCTTACAGTTTGACAGAAAAAAAAAAATCTTGACTCAAGTACTTCTTTCTTCTTACTAGCTTTTTCTAGTGTTCAACTGCATCTTCTTCAGTGAATGAAATTAGCTCAGTTGTCATGATAAGTAATGGAAGTGTCACCAATCTAAATGTCCTCGATGCCACTACCTGAGTGGCTCTCTGCCTGTCTCTCCCCCTGTGTGATTGTCTGCAGGCCTTCCAGAGTCAGAGCAGAGCCACACCAGCTGCACCTCATCTCTGTAATTAAGCCATCTACAAATAATCAGCCCTGTCACTTCCACTCACCAGCTGTCAATGTTATTACTCTTGGACCAAACTTTGTCCCCAGTTTTGCTATTTAGCATTTAGTTTTTTGTTGCCTGTTTCCCCAGTACTCATCCTGTTCTCTTGTTCCTTTTCTTCCCATCACCATGCTGGCAAAAAAAAGTAAAACTATTATTTTAAAGGAATTAATACTGGTCAAAACTAGGTGAAATCATGTACTTGTTGCTTCCTGTGACCCCAAAGATGACTCTGCTGGCGTTGTCTGTGATCGCTATGCAGCAAACACCAGCTTCATTCCTCAGTCTCTTCTTCACCTGCAGAATTTATATAAAAGTTAGTTCAATATTACATTGCAAATCACCTCTAGATACATTGCACATTTGCTATCTTGGTGATTAAAAAACTGACAAATGCAGGGAATAATTATTTTAAAGGACCAGTGTGTAGGATTTTAGTGTCATCTAGTGGTGATGTTGCAGATTGAACTGAATCCCTCGTCCCTTCCAAGGGTCTGATTTACTAAAGGTCTGCGTGTGTAGAAACGTGTGCAAACTTGACATCACCTGCAAAAATTGTGCAAGCTGATCTACTAACGCAGCGCACTGAGGTTTGTGTCTTTCAACTGTGCAAGATAATATGCGCTGTCCATTTAGTACATTTGTCATAATGAATATGTTTGAATGTAATACTAGTAGTTTACCATAATGAATGTAATATTAGTAGTTTACCATAATGAATGTAATATTAGTAGTTTACCATAATGAATGTAATATGGGGCGTTTTAACCCCAGTGTGTAAAATACAGGGAGGAGAAAATGTAAATATGTTATTTAGCACGCGCATTGTGATTTACCAAACCTGAAGGTATTATTTCTGATGCTAACTGTGTCTATAAATAATACCTTTGAAGGACAGGTATTAAACTGCTGTTACCATGGAGACGAGGAGACGGAGACACAATGACAGAATACACACAGGATGGAGTTTTTCCACCTGTGTTAATATTTTTGGTTTTACTAACAGCATTGACTTCGTCACTAATATTCTCCCATATGTGGGTTTTTCTGGTAATATTAGTATTTGTTATAACTCAATATATTAGTTAACCTCTTCCACTAGAACCTGATCACATTTCATTTTGTGCTTGCAGCTTTCTGCTCGTCCAAACTCTCCATAAAGACACAAAACCCTCATTTAAATACTGCTGTCTCCACCCTGTTGCACCTGTTTTCATTCTTAGTAGATCACCCGCAAAACGCACGCAAACGGCACGCGCAATCTATTGCACCGTGCACGCAATTTAGTACCCACTATTTGGGATCTTAGTAAATCAGGCCCCAAGTGTGTAGGACAATCTAGGGTGGCAGCGAAACTTGCGAAAAATGCAAAAGGTCCTCTCTAGAGTCAGTGTTTGGTTTGTTTATTCTAGGCCACTGTAGAAACATGGCAGTGCAACATGGCATGCTCTGTGAAAGAGGACCCACTCTCTATGAAGATATTAAGGGCTCATTTTAAGGTATCAAAAACACAAAACATACTTGTGAATATTATATTCAATTTCTGCCAAGTCCATTCCACTAGATAGAGGAGACCGGGGCTTGTTGTCACACTTTTTACACCTCTTATATATTTCTTGGAATCAATACATCATATAAGTGTACCAGATGAAAGACCAAAGTCTAGGTATATATATTTTGTATTCATGTCATTTTCATATCTTGCGTCAGTGCAGAGTTATAGGCAATCAAATGGAGAGTGTCAACATGTGACATGTTGCCCCACCATCGGGTAAGTTGTCTCTCTAAACGGGGGAAGATGTCACACTGGATTTTGCAACTAATAAAACAAGGAAAAAATTATTTTTCCTTTTTTTTTTACTTGAAAGTGAACATTGAAGTCAGGCACAGACAATGTTTATCATTGAGTTTGAAAAAGTCATTGAACATGGCCATTGACTATGGCTCTCAGCCTCAAATGCCTGTTTTACCTTTCTTAAACTCAAAATTCCAGATTGAATTGAACTACAAAAATTATGAAACATAAACCAGTCCTGAAATGTGTCCATAGTTCCAACAACAACAACTGGAAGATCCATTTATAAAAACTAAAAAAAAACCTGACAAACGAATTTCCTCACTAAGTCACATGTGACAACTAACCCCAAAATGACTGAGACATGTTGCCCCAAGCTACCATGTTTGCTAAAGCTAGCTCTAGTTTAAAGTTAGCTTAAAACAGAACAATGATTGATGTATGACAGGATGCCTAAATCTCTCCTCTAACAAGTCCACATTTATCACTGTTAGTATTTTTACCAGAAAGAAGTTTATTTTGAAATATATCAAGTTGATATTTTTTACTTTGGGTTGTGCAAAATGGTTAATTGGTGCTCATCTCAGCTCACAATGTGCTATTCTCTTCTCAGACAGGACATGACACCTGACCATGTAAAGGAACAAAACTAATATTCCACTTTTTAGTTGTGTGCTCTGGTGGAAAAGATAATTGCAATGTGACAACAAGCCCCGGTCTCCCCTTCCACTAAATTCTACACACTGCACCTTTAAAGAATCAAATAAGAAAAATACACAGTTCATGTTCATAAAAACCGGAAGAATTACTACCCACTGTTCCTTTGTCCAGGTCCCACAGAGTGATGTAGGGGCTGCGCTGGTCTTGGTTGTAGCAGTCCAGTACCAGGTGACTGCCGGTGTGAGTAAGACCTGCAGTGTGGAGGCTCAGCATTGACTTGTAATCCTCAAGAGTATGAAGATGCTCCTGGGACACCATGCTGAACACATTGAGGTGGTGGGCAAAATAGGAGCAAACCACCACCTAAAAGACAAAGGTGTGGAAGATGGTGGAAAGTCAATATTTGAGCAGGATTTGTCCAAAATTCAGCCTAAAACATGGTAATTGTAGCCTATGTTCTGTAGGATTTAGATTGGTTTCTACACTAAAATGCTTTTTTGTTGTGTACCCGTTCATCTCCACTGAGTAGGTACTGGTCTATAGAGTTGTCTTTCTCTCTGTCCAGTCTCATCTTCTCCTCTGTCACCCTCTGTGCCTCTCTCTCCAGCCTCCTGTTCTTTGCAGATTGGCTCTCTGTCCGAATATCCCAAGGCATCACTGTGGCAAGACAACTCCAAGTTACTGAGAACTACAGTGTGACGAAGTGTGGCCTTTCCAGATCTGCGCTTATATATCTAGCCAGACATTTAACACTCTAAGTAGACTTTAAGTACACAATGAGAACATTTTGAACCTCTTTAAAGTCTAAGGGCCTGATTCACTAAGATCTCAAATAGTGGGTACTAAATTGCGTGCACGGTGCAATAGATTGCGTGTTTTGTTTGCGTGCGTTTTGCGGGTGATCTACTAAGAATAACTGCATAAATGAAAACAGGTGCAACAGGGTGGAGACAGCAGTATTTAAATGCGTGCTAAATAACATATTTGCATTTTCTCCTCCCTGTATTTTACACACTGGGGTTGAAACGCCTCATATTACATTCATTATGGTAAACTACTAATATTACATTCATTATGGTAAACTACTAATATTACATTCATTATGGTAAACGTACTAAATGGACAGCACGTACTATCTTGCACAGTTGAAAGACGCAAACCTCAGTGCGCTGCGTTAGTAGATCAGCTTGCACATTTTTTGCAGGTGATGTCAAGTTTGCACACGTTTCTACACACGCAAACCTTTAGTAAATCAGACCCTTTGTGTATAGTATTTGAAAATGACCTATGTAGTATCAGGTAAGACACAAGTAGCTGCATCACACTATGTTCTAATATTTCTTAGAATTTATATAAATAGATATCATGACATGAAGAGGTGCTTATACTCTAGACTAGACACATATTATTACACATGTTGGGGTTATTTAAACACTGATTCTGATATTTTCTACACTAAATATCTTAACCCTGTAATGGCAAGTGAATCATATTTGAGTTTTACAGACCTCTACAACATGAGTGTGATCATTTTTTCCCTTAAAAACCTGATGTATACGATCAAATACATGTAGTACACAGATAAACCACCAGGGGGCCTTTTATTTTGAGGCATCCAAGATAGACATTGTCAATCAGTAAGCCACAATTTTGAGGCCTGGATATTTTTTGCTAATTTAGAAAAAGTTAAGTTGTTACTGATACTTTAATAGCAATAGTTACTGGATTGATGCAGTGTTGAAAGATTTGTTAAAATGCTATGAAAAATAAATTGCAAAAATTGCAGATGTATCAAATATGATACAACACAAAACTCATATTAAAAGTGTTATTGAATTAATTTTTTAAATGATTTGTAAGAAGGTCCAATAAACACTCCAGATTTAAATAATTAGTAGTTTCTGGCAATTATTTGATGGTTCAGACTTTACAGGGATAAAATGCTAAATAGTATTTAGGAAAGAAACTAATTTGTAACTTTTATCAAATATTAAAATTCTATCAAGTTGTTTGGCTGTCACTAAACACTTGCTCTCTCCTTTAACTTGACCCCAGGAACAATGAGATCAATTGATAAATTGATGGAATCCAACATAGACTGCACCCAGTGTTTCAGCTGGATTGCTTAATGTTTTTTGTTTTTTTTTAAATGTATGCCAACAACAAATCTAAACAAAGTGGTTTTAGGGACAATAGACCAGAATATTAAAATTGGTATGATGCAAATTTTTAAAAGTTTAAATAGACTTTGAAGGTGGTGGTTGAAAATGAAGAGCAAAAACTAAAATGTATTTTTAGCACAGTGAATGTAATGTAATTAAATCGGGGGGAAAACCATTCAAAAATGTTTCTGTCTCCTTTGGCTCAATCTTACATGATCACTAATGATAGGAATACTATCAAGATAGTAGTTACTTAGTATGAACGTGATCTGGTAACTGATGTTAATTCTAATATCTCATTCTGGTTTGGATAAGTGCTACAGCTAAACACCTATACTTAAATGTAAATGTTGAAGAATCTGACAGTGAATATAGAGAAGCATGATGATGACTAGATGCAGTCTGGATCAGGCAGCTCACATGTAGTCTCTCTGCTTGCTGTCACATGAAGCTGCTGAGGTTTGACAGCTCTGGTGCACAGCGACTCTCTGTGAGGCGGTTTGATCTGATGTTTGATGGAACCACAATCCAGACCGCACAGAATCAGATTATCTCTGCAACATACACGCAATAGAGAGAAATCCAACCAGGGATCTGCTGAAATAGCTGTATGGTGGTCGATATGATCAATACAGCAGTTCTTCAAACACAACATGTGATCATAGTTAGATAACCTGAGTGTGGGTAAATACGTCCATACATTTTCTGTTCCTATGTGATGTGACATATCTATATAACTGCAGACTTTACACACTTCTTCTATTTCACACATTAGTTCTCACCTTGTCTCTGACAGGCCCAGCAGGGTCCGTCCATCCTCCAGAAGACGGTACTCATGCTGAGGACAGGAAATGACCCTGATCCCAGTTTGTCTCCTCACATAGCTCCGCTTAATCAAATCATACACCAGGAGAGTCTGTGAGGTGGGACACAAGAGTAATGACAGCGCAGTATGTTAAGTTCATGTGATTCACAACTTAGCCAAGAGAATACTAGAACTTAAATCTGCTTTAATCCATTTTTGGTCACTTGATGACAGTGAAACAAACTGTAAACACAAGATTATTATAATATCACCTTATCACCAGACTTCCGGTTTCTGGGCATTCACATAGAGGAAGACATAGATTGTACTTCCTGAGAGTACTCAGGAATAACCAACTCTCACAAAAACTGCTTGTGTCCTTTTATTGTTGCTCCATTGAGAGCATTTTGACCTACTGCATGTGTGTGTGGTTCTCTAGCTGCACAGCTGCAGAGAGGATAGCGCTCCAGAGGGTCATCACCACAGCCCAGAAGATTATTGGCTGATGGTGTCCAGCCAAGTCCAATATGTTCTTTACTAATTTTATCAAAGCTTTTTCACTGAAAACATTCTTCTTCTTTTTTTTTGTAAGAATGGCAAAAACAGGTCTTCATCCATGATTATAAGTCAGCAGGAGAAGAAGCAGTAGGTCAATACAATGGGCGAGTAATTCCCCATGTTGTAGCCTGTAACCATCGCTTTTTCCACGTTTTCCCACTCATCTTTCTTATCATGTCTTATCATCAGTATTCTCAGTGTCTTTCTGGCTGTGCATTTCATAATAAAAGGTCTTAACACATCCTGCAAAACTCTACCATTGTTTTGTCATTTTTCTGTGGTACTACTGGGGATAACCATCTCAACCTCCATCAGAGAAATTCATTTACAGATACGAAACCACCCTTACAGGCAGCATTTACGGTAGTTCTAGAAAAACATTCCCCATGTGAAGCCTCAGCTTTGTGATCTTGAATGGTTCCTCAAATATTACACTTTTCACATGGACTCGGTCTAATGGTAAGGTATCATTTAGCGTGTCGTCATTTAGGAAAGTGTACTCTATCTGAATTTCCTTATCGACAATAATGGGGCACACGTTCTCTGTTTCGACGTGACTTCCTTCTTTTGAGGTTTCGCTTCCACCAGCTGGGTAAGTATCTTCAAGTAGAGAAGCTGATGCAGAGGGTGTTTCAGTGTCAGTACTCGTTTTACAAGATAGGTAGAGTTGCAACATTTGTACTTTTTGAAATTCATGAAATTGACCCAGTGTCATCAAAATCTGGTTTTTACACTATATTAAATGACTGCAAACCAACTGACATGGAATGAACTGGGGGCTTTTGGAGGGCCTGGACTCCTGGCAGTCCTGGGGCCACTTTGCTCCATGTGTAATCCAGCCTTGACCTCAAATTCCACATCGCATCCAAAAATAAAGTAGGACTTTGTTTAGGATAATAAAGGTCACAGATAATCCGTTTTTAAAGTGACGTTTTAAAATGTCAGTATTTGATAATGCAGCTTTTTAAGAAAATGTAAACTGGGTTACTGTAAGGGGCTGCATGTAAAACATTTGGTGTATTTTGAAGAGCCAGAAGGGGCTAATCTAACCTACATGTCACACAGTGCAACTTTAAGCTGAAATAATGTCTTAGGCCTCTTTGGGGAGGTTTTGGAAATTCTAAACTTAGGTCTTGTGACTGTAACTGATCTACTGCCATTATAAGTGTGATGTGATTGAAAGCTCCCTGGGCCTCGAGTTAAGAATTTCTCTTTTGTTAAACTACTTTTCCAGGTCAAGAATTGTTGCGGGTTATTTGTAAAGCTCTAATTCTGTATCATATATTAATATGTACACAAAGGACAAGTGAAAAAAACACTGTGCTCATGTACGCAAATCAAAAGCTACTGTAGGAGTGTCTGACCTGAAACTGATATGCAGGGTCAACAGTGGAACTGGCCGAGCTTTTGTCTGTAAAGATGTACAGTTTGAAGTCATGGGCGAGCACCACATCAGTGCTGCTGTAGAGGCCGTGCTCCACTCGGACCGGTCGGCCCGCGTAACGCCGTCTGACCAAGTTCCACACGGAGACGGTCCCGGCTTTGATGGAACGGCACACAGCATACCTGCCAGCAGAGGGAGCCAGTCTTCATCAAAGGAGGACCATAGGTTATATATAGCATCATAGGGTCCTCCTGAACAAAATATTGAGATAATGTTACAGTAATAACATGTTGACTGATATATAAAGAAACTAAGAATTAGAAACGGTGTGTTAAATTTGTAAAGTATCATATTTTTACTAACCTGTTATGTATGCTCAACTCTGTCACAGTTCAATTTAATTGTTTTTTTCAATGATGTGTTGACTATTTTGAGTACAGTCAGTCAGTATTGGACACATTAAATTTACACCTGATGGAGGCACTAGATGTCAGGAGATTGGGTGTGTTTGCCAAATTTCATGGCAATCCATCCACCGCTTGTTAAGATATTTAAGTCTGGATCAAAACAACGGATCAACCGACCCTGACATATGCTAGCGATCCCTGGGTAGCATGACTAAAAATATCAATCATTATTTGAGTTTTATTTGTGTATCTGCTGGAGACTGAAACAGGAGACACGTTTCTAAACTCAACAGGCACACAGGCTTCAACCCCACTGAGTCCTTCAGAGATGTAATGCAGGGGAAATCTTTTTACATTAGAACATAAGGTTTGGTAAGATGAGCAATTCAAAAATATCTTTAAAAATAGTTTCAAAAGCAGCATCAGGTTTTTTAAATTTGACTAAACCACAGGGACACAAAGAAAAACGTAATTGACCCATTTACAGTATGTGTGTAATCAGTTCAGCTTATGGGCAAATTCTGTCTTTTAAAACAGGCACTGATATCTGAACAAGGCCAGAATATTATGAGTGATATATCAGTTTAAAATAGGTAACATCAACATACATCAACATGCAACATGATATTAATAGTGTTTTGAGATGAAAACACAAAGCTGCTGTCAGAGTCACCAGTCAATACTTACCGCATGGTCTTCCCCATAGGGATGACCTCCTGTGTGCCGTCACTCCTGGGTTTGTGGATGTTATAGGTAAGAGTCTGGTCATTGATCCTGGAAGTCAGATCCCACAGGCGAAGGTATTTCTCTCCGCTGCAGATCCCAAGGCAATAGCGCAGGTCGAAACACAGGCCTGAAGGAAGGAACATAACATCGCTCGAAATTCTTCTTTTATTCTACAATGATTTTTACAGTCTTGTTATTGCAAAAGACAAACCTTTGGTCAGTACTGCAGTGAAGCGAGTGATGTGTTTGTGGTCCTCTGTCTCCAGGTTCCAGGTGACCAGCTCAGTGATGCCGGTGCAAAGGGAAGGGCAAAAGGCTATAATGTGGGTCTCTGCCCGGTTGACGGTGACCTGGGAAATGCAGTCCTGTGTGCAACCAAGTATAGAGCGTAGGTACTGGAAGGAGACAGTGCTGAAGAGCTCAATGTGGATGATTTCACTACCGCTCTTGTATGGATATCTGGGATGGACAAAATACAAAGTAAATGGGTGGAAAGAGGAGAATGAGTGCATAGGCCTCAAAGGATATAATTATATTCCATTCACCTCAATTGTTTTTTACTATCTGCCTGACTGGATAACAAATGAGTTTTATTCTCTATTTATAACTTGAGTGAGATGAACCTTTAACTTGTTTTCATTTTGCAGACGGAGGCTAATCTTTATAGACTTATTAGCATCGTCCATATCCACTCCGCAGTACTTCTTCGATGTCAGTGTACCTGCAGAAAAGCAGCAGGTAGTCTTCAGTCATCTCCACAGCTTGGATAGAGGCAGCACCATGCTGAGCAGACAGGACAGACAGCACAGCGCCCCCTCTGGCACTGAATACCCCTGCCTCACTACCAGACCTCAAACACAAAGAGGAACATGGGACAATTAGCTGGAACAGGTGTTAGCTCAGATTTAGCATTTAACAGTCTTGTTAAATTTTATATATATGGAAAGCTGTGTACCAATACCATTTTATATACTATAAAGTTTTCCCCTAACAGGAAATGATCAAACTTTAAACAATAAGACAACTTTCAAAATATTTGACAAACGTATTTAGGTAATAATAAATCAAAGGACTTATTATCATTTTTCATTAACTGTTAATTAACTGTAATCAGCTCTTCATCAAGTCGTATGTTGCATTGTAGGATAACAGTTTTACTCTGCTTAAGTCCACTTATATATATACATTTATATTTCTGAACATGGTTGAAGGGTTTTAGTTACAGTTGAAAATAAAGCATTATGTGTTTCTTAAATATAGGTCTGGATACTTTTTGATTAAAAACAAACTTTTAACAGCATCAGAAAACATGATAACTTGAACCCAACTGAATCAGTAATGTTACACATGAATATCTAATTTAAAGTTTGCTATCATTAACTAACATTAGCCGAGTTATATAGTGTGAAAAATGACATTCATAAAGTGTAATGTTTATGAATATGCATTTATATTAAGAGGAAAATGATGTTATAATTCTTTAAAAAGTTAAAGGTATAACGTGGCTTCAAAATAACTGTCACTTAGTTACTGGGTCTTAGCAGGCTCCAATACTGTGCTTCTGAATGTTAGTAGCTGGGTTGACCCATGTGCTTTGATCACAAATTGTCTTTTTAGGTATATTTCAGCTCAGAACTGACCATTACAAGTTATGTGCTACAAAGCACTTCCTCTGCCTATACGTTTGAAGATAAAGGCTTTATCACTATTATCAAGACTTCCATTTAACACTTTTACCTGAGCAAACTGTAAATGAGTTAATGCTCTTCAGGCTTACCGTATTACCTGCTGTCTTGTATTACCAACAACCACCTGTGACCTAGTTTGTTGTTTATCTGATACCTCCACCTGTCAGGTATGAAGGTATGGCTGTGCTAATTACGCTAAAAGCATCAGCATCACTGTTTTTTTTTTTAATGTGGTTTTAATTAGATGGTGACAGAATAAAGAAAAAGCTTTTATCGTGTTGCTGATATCTCCGGAGCATCAGTCTCTGTATCTTGTATTATTTCATTATGTGACAGGAGGTAAAGGCATGCAGGAATCTACTCTGTACACTGTTACACTGGTGAGGCACATGAGACGTAACCATGTGTCTTAATAATTCACAACTGTTCTCAAAGCCGGTGGTGAAATTTGCCTGGATAGCTTTTGTTAACGGGCCTGATTTTACAGCTCGTTAACAAAGGGATATGTGATATTATTTAAGAACAAGGTCACTGGCAATTACTCATGCATTGTGAATGTGATGCTGCTGTGATCACCATCATTGGACATTGATGGTGACCTATTGAAATGTGAACAGGCCTGCTGTGTGTTCTTTACTATATAGAATGTAGTACGGTACAGCAGAATAAGATAGGTTGTGCTTTGGATGCACAGACAATACTTGTAAGTAGGATGAATTCATTGTTGGTTTGGTCTATTGTCAAATGCATATGCTATCTATCAGTGATGAACAGAGAAATCAACCTGTAGGCGAAGAGGACGTAGTCTCTGATGGAGTTTTTGGATAGGAGGATGGAGCGGTCTTTGTGGATCGCCTCACGCTTCAAGGAAATGCTAACACGGTGCAGTAGAGAGCAGGAAGCAGCCAGGTCAAAAACCTGAAACACACAAGAGACACCTTTGAATAACTTTTATGAGAAACACAAGCTTCTTTGCTTATGTCACAAACACAAATAAATCATAGTCAAACTCATTCTGCTGACTCATTGTCCACATTGGTAGAAAAACCTTGAGACATTAAGATAAGATATTCCTTTATTAGTCCCACAATTGGGAAATTTGCATTGGCATTATCACCTTATAAAGTTGTCATTGTGACCGTGCTACAAACAGTTGCATATTTACACTTCCAGCACCATAAGAGCAACATTAGCAATCATTTGGGGTCATGTTTCGGTTTCCATCAACTCCTGAGATGTAGCTTTTAGCTAACTTAGTCTGCTGTGTGTATTTCTAGAAACAGAAATAATATTTAATAGCGATACTTTAAAATGCTAATACTCGTACTTTTATTTAGAATGCATATAATTGGAACTAGCTCAAAGCAAAGCTAAACACGTTCCAGCATTAATTCAGGGCCGTGTTTCTGGCCACCTGATGAATCTACTAGTAGTTCAATTCAGCTGCTATTCGGCTGCTGTTTGGTGGTTTGCAGGTTAGTTTACAGTATATTCATCAAAGCTTTTTTAATTTAAAAACATTTGCCTGGTGTTCAGGAAATGGTCGAGGAGAATAGAGCGGGGTGTAAAACCAAATACAAGCTGAAAGAGACTAAAAAGCTCCATAGAGCTGAAGGGAACTGCAGAATTGGTAGTAATTTCCTGCAAGGTCATAACTATAAGTGACTCCTTTCACAGTTCACATATTTTTACCTTGACAAGATGAATTCCATCATAGAACACCACCAGCAGCCGTCCTTCACAAGTCGTGGTGACAACGGGAACGTCAACCGAGTCACTTTCTGAATACACAACTCGGCCGGATTCTACCTCTCTCACCTGAAACACAATATATCAGTATGGTTACTATACAGAATGAGTGAATGGGTAATTCAGTGGTGTGAGACAGATCTTGGCATTGTATTGTTGTAATGGACCTCTAGATGTAAAAGTAACAGTTCCCAAAAACAAACTCATTTATATTCATCTCCCAGTGATATACAGTATAAGTCCAACCTGCAGACTTGGTCCCATGCAAACTATAAGCATCTTATCATCCAGCCCGAGGGTGAGGGAATCTCCCACAACTCCCCCCACTCCATCCAGACTCCTGATGATACGCCTCTGCTCCAGGTCCCAAAACCTCAGGCTTCCATCTGATTCACTGGTAACACCCAAGGGTCCTCTCTGGCCACCTCCCAGGGCAGTAACACTGGTCAGGTGACCTAGGTAAATACACCGTTTTTTAAATATGATTATTTCATTATACAGTCATAGCATGCAGTCACATTTATGGAAACATACACATACTTTTATGTGCTGTAGATGATTGATGGGTTACCTGCCAGCAGGGTGTGTTGGAGGCCTCCTGGGGGCAGCAGGCAGGTGGAGGAGGGCAGCAGCACAGGCAGGGAGGACTGAGCACACTGAGCCAGTAGAGTATGGAGGTAGCTAAACTTGAGTGGGTCACCTAGGTCAGACACACAGCTTAGACATTAGCAGATAATGAGCCAAATATTACTGAAACCTGATACAAAAACCTTAAGAAAAATGTTGCTCTCAAGTCGCTGCTTATCCATAAATTGATCATTGCAAATTTAAACTGCTGATCAAAGCGGTTTAAAGACTGTCAAAGAGAACCTTTGGCAACAGGACGGTCCTCAATAACCATTTGTCCCAGTCGACCCATGAGCTGGGAGGCCAGCTGACAGGGATCCTGCTGTAGCACCGCCCGGGACATTTCCAGAGCACCCAGTAGCACCTCCACGTCCACCAGTGCCCTAGGGAGTAAAGTTTGATCTATTTTTATTTCATTTATTTGCAAAGATAGACTAGCTGAAGGAGTAGGAGAGACTGATACAAAGAGTCTTGATCTTAAGGATATGTCACAATGAGAACTAGGTTTCAAAGGTCTACTACCCATTTTTTGATGTTAATGACACATTACTTAATGAGAATCAGTGAGAACCAGCAAGTCTTGCTGATTTTAAAAAGTACAAGTTCCTACTTGTCTGGCAGCACAGCCTTTTTCAGGTCCTCCTCTATGTCCAGGACAGACAAACCCCAGGCCTTATGTAGCAGGAAGTCATAGTTAAAGATGCACTCAGACAGGAAGGGCAGGATTTGGCCTGAGCGGATCAGGTGGTAAGGTAACCCATTGAGTTTCCTCAAATTGAATCTGTAACTTTTAGTTGTTTGTCCGTTGTCCTCTGCATGGTCCAGTGTCCATGCCAGTGGTTGAAATATGTGTGCATATTGGGACTTGTCTTGGTAGTAGTCAGCATAGTCGGCGTGCACGGCCATGCAACAGTCACTTGTACTTAAGTAAAGATCTATGCACACACGACTCAGCTCAGAATGGGTCCAGCGGTACACCCATGTCCCATCTGTCCTGATCTCAGTCAGGTGATGGCCAACGTCACGTTTCAGTCGAGCCCACGATACATAAGGCACCCTGGTGTGACTTGAGGAGGAGGAGGAGGAAGGGTGTGCTGAAGTCACTTCCTGGAGCACCTTCTCATCTTTGGCCAATAGGTCCAGTAACTCCTGATGACCAGCATAAACATGTATCAAATTGATCCTTTTCACATAGAAGTCTATGTTAGAAACTAGTTTATATTGGTGTGACTGCCTTGGATAAAATGATAAAGTGATTGTGACAAAATACTATGACTGAAAAAGCTGGATTGTTGCTTAAAGAATCACTCTGGTTTAATAAACTGTTTGTATTTTTATAGATTTGTCCATTATTTTCTATCAGTTATATTTACAGTACATTCACTAAATCATTTATGAGATAACCATAATAAATTCCAGCAGGGCAAGAAACATGAGCAGTCAGATATAAAGCATGACAACAGATTTTCTACAGATAATTAACATATTATCTAAATCAGTTTATGTCAACTGTCAATAATAATAAATTATACTAATAAGTAATTAGTAATACTTCGACACATATATTACAATTTTTTTATGAGGCACAGGTCAGATCATGTATATAGTCTAAGTTTTGTAATGTATACAATGTGTATCATGTATATAGATTGATGTCAGTAGTCTGCAAACTGTGATGGATGACTATTTTAATTTTACCCTCATTTTCTACAGCTCGACTTACCTTTGTTTACAACACGTTTGAACATGTGATAAAACTAAAAAAAAGCTGAATTAGAGTTATTATTATTATTATTATTATTATGGGAGAGATATAGCTGTGTATCGTCAGCATAACAAGATAAGAGATATAATAATGTGGCTAAGGGGCACATAGAAAGCAAGATGGGACCAAGAATGAAGCCTTGTGGCACACCGTATATTAATGGGGCTGATGATCAGGCACATATTAACCTGATATGTGTAATCCACCACTGACTGTAATATTGTATGCTTTGAAAAGCGATCAGTAATATAATGTGGAAGTGCAGATTGAAGTTAAATGTAATTCCCTCACCTCTTCAGTGATACCCCCACGTGAAATGGAGATCAGAGATGCAGCCCGTCTCACCAGTTGCCTCCCCAGGTTTCTCTCTAGACGATCCAGGAGGCTAAGGTAGAGGTCCTTCAGGCTGGCTGGAAGGTTGAGGCTGACCTTAGGGGAGTAGGATGTCCAGATCAGGCTCTCAGAGTAAGCTGCTTCCAGGTACAGAGGGCAGGGACAGGAGAGACAGGCCTGGACCAGCAGCTGCCACTGCTGCTTCTGCAGACGCCGCTGGTGAGCCCACAGCTTGGCTTCTAATGCTGCCACAATATCATCATGACTGAGTGGAGGGAGGGACAGGATGGTGGTATGGGCTGACTGCTTGGGAGGGTGAGAGAAAAAAAGTAGATCACATACTTAACTGAGCCTTTGCTAAGTCTCACTTCCCTCAATAACTTTCCTTCCTAAGCATGTCAGGTGCAGTTTACAATGATAACAGTGGCTCAGTTACCATTTGAAATTCATATTAATGTTTGTAACAATAGATTTGATTTCAGACAGAAGTGAACATAGTAGCCTCTCAGTTCTAGTCTCAAACTAAAAATGTAATTAAAAAATACCATATACCTAAAGATAACCCTGTTTTGATGCCTACTATAGTAACACATATTTAAACAAGCAACACATGCTTGAAAGAACTATCATGCCTAGTTACAGGTGCTAAGCTATGATTGGACAATCACTCTTTAGGCAAGAGGATTAAGCTTGAGGTTAATCGACTTCCTCTATTCAAAAGCATTACATTTATTGCTTTAACCATAAATATACACCAATATAATGTAGATTCATACATATAAGTATGTGGATGCTTCTTCTAACTGGTGTGTTAAGCTACCATCTATTTTTAATAGTGTGCCAATGATCATCACCTGAGGCCATGATGTCATTAGCTCCACTGACCTGTAGAGTGTGAGAGCAGGGGGAGTCAGTGGTTGCAGAAAGGATGAGGTGGACGTGTGGAGGTAGAGGGGTTGAGATCCAGGACAGGTCTGGACCATACTCCTCCGACAGCTCATCTAACCCATCCAGCAGGACCACCAGGGGTCTCTCTGCTCCCACGAGGCCCAACAAAGAGCGGAACTCGTTGATCATCCGAGGGACATCCTGAAAAATGAAATCAAGGCTTAAAATATAGGCTTAAAACTAATCTTGTGTAATGAGGGTAAATGGATGACAATAACATTAACAAACAGCACAACCTGTGAGACATGATGAAGCTGTGGATACTAGACATGATACAGTACCTCTGACAGCTGCGTGTGAGGACAGTAGGCTTCAGCCAGCTGGACACAGAGACTCTGCAGGACAAGACGAATGTTCCTGCTCTCTCCACTGAGGCCAATGAAATACACCAACACCTTCACAGCTCTGAACCAATGAGATAAACCAACCATTTAACCAAGGTTGAATGTATCTCAGTTTGTTTGCACTTCAGTGTATCTTATCTATATCTGTAAATGATGTAGGACACCACAAACCAAAATCTTGTTATTTTTATGCTGCCATCTAATCCTTGCTACCAGCATCTCACCCAGGTAGCCAGGAGGATACTAGCTGTGCTACTGCAGCCACGGTGGTGCTCTTTCCCCATCCTGGTGGTCCCAGCAGGAGGATGGATCTGGTTGCTGATTGCTTCACTGCTCTCTTCACATCAGCTAGGAAAGACTGCCTCATAGTACAGCGCTTCCCCCTGAGGGATGGAGGGAAATCTCACTGGAACTTTGACAATTGAGAACTCATTTTAATAGGTGTAGTTTACTCTTTGTTAGTATGCTTTCCATACACCGCATAGTATGACCATCTGGGGGGGCAGAGAGGCCCGAGGTCAAAGGTCTCTAAACTTGACTGATAGGACGCCAGCAAGTCAGGACAAAAATACTTAAGGAGCTCCAGATCATATTTTGGGAAAGTCACCCTTATGTAATGAAACAGATATATAAACTGCCCCTTTTCGGACATTCAATTCATTAAAGGGATGACCCGAGCTTATATTAAACATGCAATGAAGAAAGAGCTTTGTCTCGTCTCTTCATACTCCAGACTCAACACAGGAACAGGCACTCTTTAAGTGTATTCTCTGTTCTCTCATTCTTTTGACATGGATAGTAAAAGCCTGGGTACCCAAGCATTAATACAGCAAACTTTCAAGCGAAATCAAGTCATTGTATCAAATGGATAAAGTAAATCAGTGCAACGTTTTTTCATTGACTTCAAATGTAAGTAATTCACACATGAAATTTTGTTGTGCTACTTTCTGCCAGACTTTAATATTATTCAGTGAAAAGAGGTTCAGGCAATTTAATAGTTAGCAGTTCATTTGTGACTTTGGCATTCTCAGTTGTTAGCAACAAAAATGCTTCCCATCTTCATTTATACATACTTTATACTTTATGAACATGAACATCCTTTTAATTATGACTTTTTTTAAGTCATGACTTTTATCCAGGCCTACTAATTTTAGATTGCTAAGATTGACTAATTTCAATTAATAATTTGTACTATTTGTTTTCTTGTCTTTATGAGGTAAATGTATAGAAGTGTATAATGATAATGACAATAAAGGAAGTCTTGACTTTTATTAAGGCCAGGGCTGTCTCATTTCTCTACAAACAAAACATTCTGTCACATAACAATTGTACATATAGTGGTTTTAAAAGAGCTATTTGTACTTACTTCAAGCTATACTAAGAGAGATTGTGATATAAGAAATACTGCATTCTTATCAACCTAGATGACTGTGTGTCTCTGTGACGGTAATACAAAATGAATGACTCACAGGTAAAGTCCATAGTTGATATGACGCTGTATCTCCTCCTGTATCTGCACTCTGGCAGCTTCTTTCCTCACCATGTTAAAAGGGCCTGAGGCTTCGGTGAACTTTATGACTCTGGAATAGAGAAGGCATAAACAACATCTGTAGTCAACTCATACAGGACAGAAATGGTTAAATCCTTATAAAGTGTTTCTGTGTGTGTTGTACTTTTTGAAGGAGTTGATGACGGTCCGTTGAACGTGGGAGGAGATGCGCTCCATGTAGAACTGGTGCGACCGATTGTGTTTGGGGTTCAGACCTTTCTGTCCCAAGCCAACATTACGCTCATAGATGTTGGTGTGGCGCAGCTACATGATGTATGACAGAAATGAATATCATGTACAGTACATAAGCTTGGAACTGAGACCTCACCTGGTGTCCTGTTTGTATGCTTAACAAACTGTCAAACAAGCATCTACCTATAGAGAAGAGCGCATAGCTATCATCAGTTTGCAGGCTAGAGACCTAATTAGCTTGTCTGTTGTAGCACATATAGATGTTTAATTGAAATGGTCCCTTTTTTGTAATTTAACACCACTGCTAACAAAACACTGTGTCCTTCACATGTAAGCTTGATCGTGTGCTGACTCAGCTATCAACCAAACCATAAACTGCATATATCCTGAGATCCATTTCTGGTGTGTCTCCAAAGATACATTACATAAGATCATTCCTTCCTTCCTTTTAATGATACAGAAATATTTAAAAATCACTTTGACATGATCCATGACCACAAAAAGGTCAAAGTAATTGTGATTACATCATGGCTTAAAATAACACACATTAAATATTAGCTCTTTAGTTTTATCATAGTTAATACAGATTGATGCCATTTAACAGTAATATTCCATTAAAGTTTCATATCTTTGAACGGCTAATAAACAGTTTCAGCAAAAGGCCTATATTCATCCAGTCCAAATATGCATTAACTGTAGTTGTAAGTGGAATAAAGTGAACCCTTAGTTGAATGTCTCTGTTACAAATAATCTGTTTCAACAGCATTCCAATGATCATACTCTATGGTATTGTGTTTTTGAGACTTGCTTTCCAGTAAAATCTCTAATACTTAGCATGAATGTGTGCAAATATTAGTATTTTCTTGTGTTTACCCTGTAAAAACTGAATATACCTTTTCATGGAGGCGGTCCATGAAAGACTGGTGAGCTGTGCTGAGCACTGGATCAAGCTGAGCTCTTCCCTTAAGGAGGTCGGCGTAAAGAGCGGCATGCTGGTTCTTCAGGTTGTATTGAAGATCTGGGATGACTCTTTTATAGCAGTGGCAATGTTCCTCTGGTGGAGCCTCATTTACACACTGCAGAGCTGTTTCTACCTCACAGTCAAGAACTAAGAAAAAAAAAAGATAATACTGGTAGGTATTGTTTTGGATAACCTACTTTGTTTGAAGCATACTGAGATCTTTAACCGTTGGGTCTTGGTGCAGATCTGCCCAAAAAAATGGTTACCAAGGAGGAAAACCAACCTATTCAAACAAACTAAACAATGCAGGTTTGAGCAAAGCCAATTAATTCAGGTAATATTCTAGTGATCCAAGGATAGAATCAACCTGCCAACATTATAAAACCATGGACAGTACTTGTTTCCCATCTCTACCTGTTCTGAGTAAAAGTGAGCCCTCTTCTTGTCCTAGTGCCTTGACAGCGTTGCGTTGTAGAACTCCCCATAGTCTGTGGCAGGTAGCGCTCCAGTCCTTCACGGCCTGCTTCCTGCGTTGCCGATCCATGCTCAACACATCAGGATGGCGAGTGCTGTAAAAGTCACCAAAGATAATAAATGGGGCTGTTAAACACATTTTCCAGAGGTTGAACCCTTGTGCCCCATTGAACTGTGTTCATGCACTCTTTCATTCAACACACTAATTTAGCTTTCCTCTAGCACCATCTGTATGAGCTTTGTATATAATAAAGCCTATGGCTGGATGAATTTTCTCTAATGATTCATGATCTCCAGAGGATTCACTTTTTTCTGATATTGGTGATCCTATGGTCCTTCCTCTGTCCTAGCACCCTAACATATAGGATATTACATGATGTAATACACTGTTATAAAATTTGTTGAACACATTGATGATGGCTGGTTGCTCAATTACTTAGTGGACCACTTAGATCCGTATCGTAGTTGTAATAACTTTGTTGATCCTGTAGCTTTTCATCTAGGATAATTATCAGATCAAAATTTCAATTTGTCCAATACTTTTATTTTATTCCCACAATTGTAATTGCTCAATTTATCTCATGTAACAATTTCAAGTGTAACCAGAGAGTTTGAGTTTGTTTACCTGATGGGAAGTAAGCGGTAGACTGGAGGAAGACAATTCTCATCAAGCTTATACCACATTTTGAGTAACGTTAGGCCTTCTTCCAAATCCTCCAGGCTCCTTGCGGCAACAGGGCTGAGTCTGGCCTCCTCTATGTCTGAAAATGAGTTGTGGGAGCTCTGGCTCAGCAGTCCTGAATTTGTTGCCTGTTCTCCAAAATTCAGATAATTCTCATCAATGGATTCCTGGACAAAACTGGCAGTGCTGCTGTCTGTAGTGATGCTGGATTGGGAGTCTGAGGCAGAAAAGTCCTCCACTGGTTTGTTTTTGGACATCCGCTGTCTTTCTCTTTCCACCACTAATTCTGCCAATATCGTCTCAAAGGCCTCCCTGGTAATGGTAGTGGGAAGGCTTTGGATCTCATATTTCTGTCCTACAAACAACTGACCAACAGATCAGCAAATCGCACATGAATTCATCATCTGACATATGGTAATCGTAATTGTTGCAGTTCTGCACAATTGTTCTGTTAAATAATACAAGATGACGATATCTTACAATAAAGTTTGGACCCTTGGTTTCCTGACATTGCTGCAGATTCTCCACATGCAGCTGTACTGTGTCATGGTGTTCAGCGATAGGGTTTCCAACTCCCCCACGGAGGTCAACCATCCTAAAGTCGTAGCCTCTCTGCTTACAGTACAGATACAGTCTGGGATACACATTCTCCATGAGTGCAGTTCTCTCCGCAACTGTGTCTGAATCACACACATACACAACGTACAAAAATGTTACAGTTGCCTTTTATATCAAGGAGGCGTCATTTTGCTCTGTAAAACACTGATAGACTAACTCAAGAGTCAACAGCCACGCTAGAAGCTCTATGATGATGCTGTATGTAGACACACTAACATGAATGTCTGTACCAAATTTCATGGCAATCCATCAAATGGTTGTTGAGGTATTTACTGTGATCCAAAAAATTCAACCTGGAAGGCGCTATATGAAAAAATCACCAAAAGCCTTTCTCCTCTGAGAACCATGAGCCTCTGTAGATCATTTCATAGTAATCCACCCGGTAGATGTCAGGATATTTCATTTCCCTCTAAATGGCACTACACCAAATTCATCAACATCCTTCCTATATGGTATTGGACCTCTATTTGTATTGTTGCTATGACTACCTGCAGTTTAATCTAATTTGCAAACTGTTGAAATTGTAAGATTGTAAGATTTCTTGATTCTTACCTTTGTATCCACCACATATGTAGACCATGAATCTCTTCTCATTGACAGAAAATGGAGGCTTCTCCTTTCTTGGAAGCTCATTGGTCATTGGACTACACAAGTATTTGATTGATGATTTGTTGTCCTCACTTGTTTTTTCTACATCATCCTTGTCTGAGTTAGCTAACCCATTGTCTGTCTCTCTGTCCTCTTTGATACAATCTTTGTTTTTTCCCTCACATTCTTCTTCGTCTTCTCCCACAAGTGCCTCCATGCTCCTCGGTAACTTTCGTGATACCTCAATGTTTCTCCCATATTCATGTAGATCTAGTAAGGCCTTGACAGTTTTGACCTGTTAACAAAACAATGAATATTTGGCAAAGTTATATCTTTCTACTTCATTCAGAAGAACGGGCACTTACATTCACTATGATGTGGAACTTTATTCACATAACATACCTTGAAACAATGGTCATGGTGCAGTATTTTGGTTGCTCTGTCTTCTAAGAAAGGGTCATCTAGGGTTTTTCCTGTTTGAGGCAGCTGTACCATAAAATGAAACACACATGGGATAATCCAGTGGTAAAAATCTACTTCGGGATTGTCTCAGTAATTAATGAATAGTAAAGTAAATCTGCAAACATTTGGCGCTATAGTAGCACTTACTCTGAGGGGGTTTGTAATATTGGATTCCTTCTCATTCGCTTTGCTTTCATAATCCTTCTTGTCTGTCCTCTATAGAATAAGACCATTAAGACAAAATGTATTAATGTATTTAAGGTACTAATTTATACTTAAAGTACTGTGTGTGAATGGTCAGAAAAGACTTGTTTGACCATGATTTCTACACAGTCGTGAGTATTATTCAGGTCATCTGGGATATGATGCAATAAGTTCTTGATTTGACTGTTTTGAGGCAGAAATAGGCAGGTTAAGAGAAGTGGTAGAAGTGGTACAGTGTTTAAGAATTGTTGTGGTGGAGCCATTCTGGTCTCTTACTCAAGAATTCTTTGTTTCCTATAGTAAAAGTCAAAAGTCAAATAATGTTTGTACATAGATCACCTGACATAGTGAAATTGGCCCATTACTTAAAGCTGGAAGTGTTACAACCTCCTTGTCCTCCTGCAAGACATGAAATAAAGAAAATATTATACAACATCTAATGAGTAAATCAATACAAACTGGACTGGAATCACACTGCTATTGACTGAACATGGGTGATCATGAGGAATGTGGCATGACACTTGATTACAAATATAAAGCATATTAGTATGAGGATTGATACTAAAGCTACAACAGCCCATATCAGTGTATTACCTCAGAGCAGCCGAGAGGAAATGGCACAAATCCAAAACAACTGAAGATCTTGCAAGCTACCAGACACTGCTGTCCTCCATCTCCTCCAGTATCACTGCTGCAGAGAAGGCCTTCTTCAACGATAGGATCAACGGTGCCACAGACACACGTAAGTTATTCTCCACCTTCAAATCTCTGCTTTACCCTCCACCACCTCCTCCAGCTACTAACCTCACTGCTGATTGCTTCGCCTCCTTTTTTACTGACAAAGTGGCAGCTATCAGCAGCCAATTCTCTAAAAAACGAACTCATAACCGGTCTTCTCCAGCCCTGGGCTCATCGTTCCCTGGTTTTACCCCCCTCACTGAGAATGATGTATCTAAACTAATAACATGTAGCCGTCCTATTACCTGTCCGCTAGATCCGATCCCATCTAACCTCCTTCAAGCTATATCACCAACTGTCACGCCGGCAGTCACACATATGATTAATTCTTCCCTCACTTCTGGCTCCTTCCCCTCAGCTTTCAAAGTGGCTAGGGTCGCACCACTGCTCAAAAAACCCTCACTTGATCCCACTCAAGTAGAAAACTATTGGCCGGTCTCACTCCTCCCATTTCTTTCCAAAACCATAGAGAGGGCGGTCTCTAGACAGGTAACAGAATACCTGTCAAGAAACAACCTTCTCGATACACTTCAATCTGGCTTCAAAAATGGTCAATCCACCGAAACAGCCCTGTTGTCTATGACAGAGGCCTTAAAAACTGCTAGAGCTGCTGCCAAATCCTCGGTTCTCATTCTGCTAGACTTATCAGCTGCTTTTGACACTGTCAATCACAGCAAACTCCTGTCCATACACTCAAGTATGGGCATCTCTGGCAGTGCACTTTCCTGGTTCGAATCTTACCTTACTGGGCGCTCGTTCACTGTGACATGGCAAGGCCAGCTGTCTGTGCCTCACCACCTCACCAAAGGGGTGCCCCAAGGCTCGGTGCTGGGACCCCTCCTCTTTGCCATATACACCACCTCGTTGGGCTCCATCATCCGCTCGCATGGTTTTTCATACCACTGCTATGCGGATGATACTCAACTCTATCTGTCTTTCCTGCCTGACGATCCCACTGTCTCAACGCGGATCTCGGATTGTCTCGCTGACATATCCACATGGATGAAGGACTATCATCTTCAACTAATCCTGGCGAAAACTGAACTGCTGGTCTTCCCGGCCAAACAACGTATTCATCACAACATCAATATTAAAATGGACTCTCTATCTCTTGTTCCTACCAAGGCTGCTAGGAATCTAGGTGTCATTATTGATGACCAACTGACATTCTCGAACCATGTTGCCGCCGTCTCCCGGTCGTGCCGCTTCGCCCTATTCAACATCCGAAAAGTCAGGCCGTACCTGACCCAATATGCAACTCAACTGCTGGTACAAACCTTGGTGATGTCCCGTCTCGACTACTGCGATGCTCTCTTAACAGGCTTGCCGGCCTGTGCGGTGAAGCCACTGCAGATGATACATCTGCAGTGGCAGATGGTGTTCAACCAGCCAAAGAGGGCACACGTCACTCCGCTGCTTATCGAGCTCCACTGGTTACCTGTAGCTGCTCGAATCAAGTTCAAGTCTCTTATGCTTGCCTACAGAGTGATTGTTGGGAATGCTCCCACCTACTTGAATGCTCTTGTAAGAGCACATGTTACCCCTCGGATGCTGCGTTCATCAAATGAGCGTCGCCTGGCTCTGCCGGCCGTACAACCACAGCAATCCAGGTTATTCTCATTTGCAGTTCCACGTTGGTGGAACGAGCTGCCGAAAACCACCAGAGCAGGGGCCTCCCTCTCTGTCTTTAAGAAGCACTTGAAGACCCAGCTCTTCAGAGAGTACCTCCTCTCTTAACTTACAATTACTTAGCACTCTTAACTTACAACTACTTAGCAGTATTTATTTATTGTCACACTAATGTCTCTGTTGCATTGTAGCTTGAATGTTATTCTCCCTTGTAAGTTGCTTTGGATAAAAGCGTCTGCTAAATGACTAAATGTAAATGTAAATTTAAATATTCATATATATAAAATATGTATTTTATTTGTCTAATAATAGATTGAGTCATGATAAAACATTGTTACTAAAAAAACAAAATGCTAGTAAACTATATAATATGTCTTTTGTACTTACTTTCTTCTTCTTTTGGGGGAAAAGCCCGTTCCTGAAGTAGGGCCACATTCTGTCACCTCCGACTGATGAGACATCCATCTGTCAAGCTAAAAAAAAAGGGTGACATATCCTACTTCCAGTTCTGCTTTTCAAAATAAACCTATTGCAGGCTGAAACATTTCAACAACAAAAAAGGAATAATTAAAATAGAACTGTATTCCTCATTAATACACCAATCTTACAACATAGCAGTATAGCAGTAAGAGTCTTACCTGCTCGTGCCAAATGAAGTATAGGTTCTCAATATGTACAGTAGGTAGCATATTCCAGGAATACGCTCTCATCAGGTATTATTTTTCTCATTCTGTATTTAGCTTGTCCCGTCTGAAATGTGACTACATTTAAGGGGCACTCCAATTTTACACATCAGTCAGTTTACATTTTGTAGTTAGTACTACTCCGCCTGTGAGACATTCTGTGGTTCTGAAGGAGCTTCAAGTCTGACAAAACTACCTTAATGATGTCATCAAGGATGTCTCATTTAGGGCTTAAAAGACAGAGATCTCAGCATCTGCTAATTCACTTTGGATCACTGTTTACTTATTCCATCAGATTAATGGAAGTGCAATACAACAGTATGGGAATACCTGTTACTTTATGTTGACATGGTCAATGCAGATATGCAACAGTTAACCCTTGACATTTGAGTTGTGGGCAACGACAGTATGTTTCCCCCAATAATTAACATATTTGGCAACCTGGTAATTCTGACTGACTTCATGTGAGATGCCTGAACTTTAACATTACATATCCTTATCAGTTGCTCAAAGTATCAAGTGTTGGAGTTTTATTTTTTAAGGCAAAGTATCCTGACTTCCTCTCTGACTCAGGTACATTCTAGTAACTTGACAGCTTGAGCAAAACCAGCAGGTTGAATCTTAATGTGGCCTGAAAACACTATTACTGTATATAGAAATACAGGAACTGGTTACACACTTCAATGCTGGAGCATGAAACAGTCACGTGACATAAAATCTCATGGTTCTCTTACTGGCTTCAATCAAATCTTATGGTCTTCCTCAGTGAATGGAGTTTGTTCTGTTGTCATTTAGTAATAGGATATTGAGCCATTACATTTTGGTCAAAAGTCAAATTATATTCACACAGTAAACTCCCATCAAGCACTCTGTTAGACTGAACTCACACAGCTGATCAAATACATAGTAAATCAGATTCTTAGACAAGTAGTAGACCAAATATGGTTTTATTTATATATAAAATGTTTCTGTTTCTCAGTTCATTGGGAAGAAAAAAACTAAGAAAGTGGTGAATGGAGTAACATTTTGTGTTATTAAAATTTCTCTATGTTGAAAAAAGTCACATGATACCTCAGAGTAACAGCAGGATGCTTGTTTGAAACATCCGTTTATAACCGCAATCCAACATTTATGTCTCCAGTGCCTGGCAGCTGGGCCTAATTTCGGAGACTGAAAACTGTGGCAGTGGCAGCAGGTACAGCAGGTACGTCCTCCCTGGTGGAGGATGGAGCAGAATATCTGAGTGCTGACTTGCTGCTTTCCACAAACACATACAGAGAAAAAATAAACACTTAATTCTTGTGGATTTCCCAGCTCAAACAAACACAGTTTCAGCTGGAAGCGTGTGTCTTGAAACTCCACCTTTACCCAGCAGCTTCCTTTGTTATGTTGTCTGGGTGGAAGCAGCCATACTGGGTGTGACATGTTGGAGGTGAAGGCATCAGGACAGGAGCAGCAGCATCAACAGGCTGCAGCAAGCTCACACCTCACTGCATGTTCTTGTAGGAAGCAGCATGAGATTGCTGCCCTCAGGCCTAGTCGTCGTCTTTTCCTCCTGTTTTACTCAACTGCAACAAAAAAAAACAAACAGCAGGAAACGATTATTTACAGTTTTATGTTAAAGATTCCCATAAAGTTTGATTCAGGTGGTTTTCACTTACATGCTAGATGGCAGTCAAGAAGCGATGAGGAGGGAGAAAAAAAGAGAGGTATATGAAAAGGTTAATGATGAACGGCTTGTATTTAAAAGCTAGTAAAGTGCACCATCTTGTGGAGGAAAAGTAAAATGCACCTACTTTGATAACGTCAATCCAGTTCCAACCTCTTGGCAGTTCCCCTTTGTGATCTGCAAGCAGAAAACATTCTGTCATTTGCTGATGATACCACCATAGTAGGACTGATAACTAACAACAATGAGACAGCCTACAGGGAGGAGGTAGAGAGAGAGGAGGTAGAGAGGGAGGGGGTAGAGAGAGGAGGTAGAGAGGGAGGAGGTAGAGAGGGAGGAGGTAAAGAGAGAGGAGGTAGAGAGAGAGGAGGTGGAGAGGGAGGAGGTGGAAAGGGAGGAGGTAGAGAGAGAGGAGGTAGAGAGGGAGGAGGTAGAGAGGGAGGAGGTAGAGAGAGAGAGGAGGTAGAGAGGGAGGAGGTAGAGAGGGAGGAGGTAGAGAGAGAGAGGAGGTAGAGAGGGAGGAGGTAGAGAGGGAGGAGGTAGAAAGAGAGAGGAGGTAGAGAGGGAGGAGGTAGAGAAAGAGGAGGTAGAGAGGGAGGAGGTAGAGAGGGAGGAAGTAGAGAGAGAGAGGAGGTAGAGAGGGAGGAGGTAGAGAGGGAGGAGGTACAGAGAGAGGAGGTAGAGAGGGAGGAGGTAGAGAGAGAGGAGGTAGAGAGGGAGGAGGTAGAGAGGGAGGAGGTAGAGAGAGGAGGTAGAGAGGGAGGAGGTAGAGAGGGAGGAGGTAGAGAGAGAGGAGGTAGAGAGGGAGGAGGTAGAGAGAGAGGATGTAGAGAGGGAGGAGGTAGTGAGAGAGCAGGTAGAGAGAGAGGAGGTAGAGAGGGAGGAGGTAGAGAGGGAGGAGGTAGAGGGAGGAGGTCGAGAGAGAGGAGGTATAGAGGGAGGAGGTAGAGAGAGAGAGGAGGTAGAGAGGGAGGAGGTAGAGAGGGAGGAGGTAGAGAGAGAGAGGAGGTAGAGAGGGAGGAGGTAGAGAGGGAGGAGGTAGAGAGAGAGGAGGTAGAGAGGGAGGAGGTAGAGAGAGAGGAGGTAGAGAGGGAGGAGGTAGAGAGAGAGGAGGTAGAGAGAGAGGAGGTAGAGAGAGAGAGGAGGTAGAGAGGGAGGAGGTAGAGAGAGAGGGAGGAGGTAGAGAGAGAGGAGGTAGAGAGGGAGGAGGTAGAGAGAGAGGATGTAGAGAGGGAGGAGGTAGAGAGAGAGGAGGTAGAGAGAGGAGGTAGAGAGGGAGGAGGTAGAGAGAGAGGAGGTAGAGAGGGAGGAGGTAGAGAGAGAGGAGGTAGAGAGGGAGGAGGTAGAGAGAGAGGAGGTAGAGAGAGAGGAGGTAGAGAGAGAGAGGAGGTAGAGAGGGAGGAGGTAGAGAGAGAGGGAGGAGGTAGAGAGAGAGGAGGTAGAGAGGGAGGAGGTAGAGAGAGAGGATGTAGAGAGGGAGGAGGTAGAGAGAGAGGAGGTAGAGAGGGAGGAGGTAGAGAGGGAGGAGGTAGAGAGGGAGGAGGTAGAGAGAGAGGAGGTAGAGAGAGCTCCCAATGCAGGTATAACTTAATAAGATATCACTGCCTTTCTGCTGTTACAGATTTTATTATTTGGTCCAGCACCTACTTTCTAATCGTGGATGTGTGTGTCTACTACACAACTGTCAACTGATTAGTCAACAACAACTGCAACTATCATAGATTTTTAATAAAAAGTTAAACTCATACCTGTTCTGTTGATGATCCTTCTCTTCTGAGCTTTAGTCAGCTGCTCCTTCCTCTCCTTCTTCTTGCCTGTTGAGGCGGTGGTTGTCGTATCGCTGTTAGATGTTAAAGTCTGCGACAGCAAGACCGGGACAAGGTTTAGATATTAAGTTCTGCCCCCAGCCTTGCACAGCTTTTGGTTGGATCATGATAAGATTATAAAGAATACAGTCAGAGTGGTGACATGTACTGACCACAGCTGACACAACGGGCTTGTGGTTCTCCATCAGGGTCTCCTGGTTCTCTTTGGCCCACTCAAACAGGGTGTACATCATGGCCTCGCCCAGGTTAGCCTCCACCTGCTCCTCCACCTTAGACAGGATCAGCTGTTTGGTCTCTGGAGAGCTGCCATCAAATGAACATGACAGAAATAAAAAATGTTTAAAAAAAAGGATTAAATATGAAGTGTGCATTCAACAACAACAACAACAACAACAACAACAACAACAGTATCAAGTCTATAATTTGAGAACAAATACCTAGTAGTAGTGTCAGTAAAGAGACTTGCAATGGAGGGACTAATGACCTCAGCATTCTAAAGTCATTTATTTTCACCTTGATTGCCTTTTTAACAAACTAAAACATAACCTTTCAAAATAATTTGTCAATGGTGTTTCCAGATTGTGCAGTCATCTTCTAATCTGCCATCAGTGCTTTAAATGCAAATTAAGGAAAGAAGGTTATTAATTGACAGGACACTGAGCTCGCAACTTACATCCTGTTGTTAAAAAAGGCATCAAGGGAGAGTTGCGGGGCTGTCTCAGGATAAGTCTCTGGCCACGTCACGTCCAGGATGAAGGCTTTGGTGTCCTCCAGGTCTCCTATCTGTTGTTTAAATTCAAGAAGATGTTAAAATAAGTTAGCTGCACCAAACAGCATCTCCCTCTCCTGTTCAAATGATGGAAGGTTGAGAGTGTATCACATAAGGAGAGTACTCACCCGAAACTGGAATGAAACTGGACTGAGTTCCTTGAAACACTCATCGCCCTCGTAGATGGAGCGTAGAGCCTCCAGCTCCATCTGATAAACACAGTGACAGTGACAGGAGGTTAGTGAGAAAACAAACAGGACACATTCCTCTCGTCAAACATTACTTACAAATAGGGCACATTAAACTTGATCAGGTTAGGTCATTGAAAGACGTGATTGAGTTCCATTTCTTGAACATAGGGACTTTTTCTTGAGGTGTTCTTAAATTCGGCATATAAATAATCCACCGGGCAGCCTTGACCTCCACTAAATTTAACTCTCAACTTGCGTGTGCCGCCTGCGTCAGCTCAGCTAGCTAACGTAAGTATAATCCTAGAGGATGACTTCGCGGGGGGGGAAACGGTATTTATCAACTGAATCGTTTCCAATAGATGTGGATTTATACGCCGAATTAATAAATAGACGTCTTGTATTCCGATAATTAATTGAGTTACGGTTTATGCGGCTCCCTGTCGTCCATATGAGGAAACGTACATTAACTAAGCTAACTTTTGAATTGAGCTTGGCGTGACGTTTCCTCACTAATGAACAGCAGCTAGAAATACATTTGACTGTGTTCTGAGCGCTGTATCAACTACACAGTTCTATTACATAGTGACTAACAGCTGACATGTTGTTTTGCTGTGTAACAGACAGTAAAGCTGTCAGTTGAGCTCAGAACACAGTCACGCTAGTTAGCCGCTAACAGCAGCTAGCCTCATAGTTCATCATCATTCATTCATACCTCTTGATCCTCGTTAGTTGTCATCGTGTCTCTCCTGTTTCTCTGTGGAGAGTTTAGCACCTATAAACCTCTGTGAGTTAACAACCCATTTCTATCATTAAAACGTTACTATGTTCAATTTCACTACTTTACAATCCCAGTTGCCACAGCCAGTGCCACCATGATAATATACGCATGCGCAGTTTGGCATTCATTGTGAACTTTGAACCACATCATTAGTGGATGCAATTGAATTGTGATAATACATAATGCTGGTACCTTATAATAATAAAACAACAAGACAATCTTTCCATTATTAAAGTTTGATGTCATTAAAAAGGCAAAAATAAGAAAAAGGTGTTAATTATCTTAAACTAGAGACATAATCAGATAACATTTTTTTGAATTTTCTTTTTCTGTTTGTTCCTAAATAATTAGTTAATTTATTTTCTATTATTTTTTCTATGAATTTTAAATGCCCACAATATGATGTAATCATTTTAAATCTGTACTGTAAATATGTGACTTATTTACTTTAAATATTTGCTACATTAATTGTTTATTATATTGTATCACTGGGTGACACATCTAACCACATTTCCAAAAAAAAGTTGTCATCACTATGTCACAAGATGTATAAAATGAAACAATGACAATAAATTAAGTATAAAAAAATTAAAGCAAGAAGGTATATTGTTTTTGTTAAATATAGTATATACATTAAATCTTATTTAACTTTAATTGAGTTTGAGCTTTATTGTTATTTATTGTTCCATCTTTTTTACTCCCCGATGACATCGCTCAGTTTCAGTCAGAAATTTGTTGCATGTACAGTACCAAACTTTTGATTGGTACTGTATGTCTGACTCTTTAGCTGCTAAATCCTGATTGGCTACTTCATTTGACTATATTGTTTTCCAGACTGTTTGCTTGGTAAAACCAGTAACAGCTACACTGCTACATTCATTTAGTGACCAACATGAATTCTACATGGTTGTAAAAACAGTTCTGCTGGTTGCTCAGTTAGCCATTATAATGTAGAATCTCTGTGTATCCATTAACAATATGAATACAAAAATTCAGATCCGAAGTTCATGTAGCGGTTCAATTTATTTCATATGGTGTTATTTGGCCTTGCTGCCAAATGATCCTCTGAATCCTCTATATTGAATTTAGGCTTATTGTCCCCTGATGGTTTAATGTTGTTTCAGGTTTTTCTATTAGCTCATGTGTGCTGAGCTGATCACTACAAATATTTAACCTGGTTTATAGTTGCTCATATCATAATGGAATCTATTGCTTAAATCACTGCTAATTTGGGTCACATTGAGAAGGCTTTGCTTGCATAAAAAAAGCAACATGTGTTTGTCTACATAGTCTATTCAGCTGCTTTGCTGGTATTCAGGGTAAATGACATTATGTTGTTACATAGATTCAGGAAGATGAATCACTGTTGTTTCAAGGGTTCTGACACTAATGCTTATAAAGCAGTGAGCAAACGTCATTTTTCGGGGGGATTAGCTCTCAGCAGAATCTTCGTCAGTGCTCAGATTCTTTGAGAGCTCCCTCAAACAACAGAGCCTTTTCTGTCAAATATAACCATGTAACCATTCACTAGAAACGCTCCAATTCCTGATGTGCCTCTGGCCAAACTACATATTTACAAGCAAATCTCAGCAGTCTAATATTATACATTTTATTTCAATCGTTATCGCCCAATCCTTTTTTCTTTACTTCCCTATAGTTGCCATGACGGCCAATTTGTTATGTTCTTTAATAAATTGCAATTCCATTTAGATTTGTGAGCTGTATTGTAAATCACATATACACATACACTTCTGTTAGTACACTTCTGTTAGTACACTGTGTACTGTTACGATTGTAGTCATAATTTGTTTTAAAAGTTCTTTAATTTGTCATCCAATATGCCAATGAGTGTGTGCCAGAGCCGGAGGGCAATTGGTTGACCACGGGCTGGCTGCGGCTCACCGATGGGGGGCTGATTTCCAGACTGGTGGTGGATTGGCCTAGCTCATCAGACCCAAACTATAAGAACTCCTACGATAATGGCAGTGCTGTGGTAGTGGGTCATTCCCTATCTTCTCCTTCTTTCAACCAGCCATGTTAGTTTGTGTTTATCTCGACTTTATCCGTTGTGCTTAGTAGGGGTGGATCTGCCAGTTTTGTTATCCTGTTTTTGTTAGTGAGGGAGATTAGAGTTTGTGATTTGGTTTCTTTTATTTTGGATAGATTATATTGATTAATTCCTAGTTAGATTTGTTTTGTTTGTTATTTTGACCTTTGTCCACTCTGAATGTAACCTTAGTTGAGTTTGACATACATACATACTTTTTTATGTAAATAAATTCACCTCATTTGCACTAACCCTGATTTGTGTTGTTGGCTGCTTGAGACTTGGGGAAGATGGAGCTCTGGTTTCATGTTGTGTTTCAGACACTCCTAGCTGAGGCATAACAGTACACTATGTACTTACTTGTGTAGTGCGCAAAATTCAACAGTTCAGTGTTGTCTCAAATCAAACATGGCTGTTGCACACTTACCAGAAATGACGATTAGCTAGTTAGTAAGCTAGCGTTAGTAAGCTCAGACATCCCAACTCTCCTGGAAGCTCCGGGAGTCTCCCGCATATTGATGGCGGCTCCCTGACGCCCGCAAATGAGACACAATCTCTGGAGTGAGCGAGCAAGAGTGCGCTGTAGAGAGTGACAGCGCGCGTGTGTGTGTGTTTGTGTGACTATAAATGAAGCACGTGTGAGAGCAAAGCGTCCTTATAGCTCTGTGACGGACCTCCCTGAAATGACTTTTTGCAGGTTGGGATGTCTGTAAGCTAGCGTTGGTAAGCTAGTGTTAATAAGCTAGCATTAGCATTCACGTTATGATTTGTGGTACCAAATCTTTACAGATTGTTTAATTAACCCAAGAAACTATCTGACAACAGTAAAGTGGTGCTTAGTGCAAAAACACACATTTTTAATTTACATTTGTGTAATGTGGCGAAGTTTCACTGTAGTTACAACGTACTCATCCGCCATTTCCTGTTTGAAAAGTGGTCCGTACCCTTCTGCTACGTAGCAAAGACGGCGACCGTTGAGGGTGAGAAGCACCACCTCTACCAGAAACATGGACGCTACGTCTGAGAGCTTTCTGCCGCTAGCTTAGCTGTTAGCCCGGTGGCTAGCTCAGTGGCTAGCTCGCCAGCTAACTCAGCTAACTGGCTAACTGTAGACTGTTGTAGTAGTAGTGTGCGCTGAATGTATTTATACCTCTACAGCAGCAGGGGCGGGTTTATGCTAATCACCGCCGCGTTACGTAACACGGCAGGGATTTTCAGACCCGCCCATTAAATCCTGAACACAGAAATGTTGAAACACAGTTTGTGAAGCCTAGCTCCACAATTCAAATCTAAATGGTTGAAATGCTTTTTACACCTTTTTTAGAAATACATTTATGACCTATTTAATGTGTTTAGAAGAAAATGTCTGAATTCACTTTACACGGTCTTTAACTAATATTAATATTCTCTTTTTATTATTTCTTTGCATATGGTCTCATTATATTCTTATATTGTATTTTAGAGTGACTTTGTAACATCTGTGTATTTACACCAATATGTATTAACATAAACCAAAACATTAATCATATAAAATGCCATCACTTAGAAGAGTTAGTGTCTCATGTTTTTAAGGGATTCGTTCATTTAATACTGGAGCTCTAGTAATTGAATGAAGTGGTTTATAACAACCTATAATGTAATTATAAGCAGATATAAGGACATGTTTAACCCTCACATGCTGCTCATATTCTAACTCATAATTAGTCTCAGCACCAATTCACATTAATAAATTCCCCATCAGTCATTAATACATTTTTGATTAATACTTTAATGAAGCTGCAGAGATCAAACGGAGTCTTTTTATTTATGGGGGGGAAAGACACAATCACTATTTTATAGTCCAGGAGAACATTTCATACAGTAGATTATGAAGAATACAACAACATGTTTTAATGGTGATTTGCATTACCATTTTTGTACACTGTGGTTCACATTTAGGGAAAAGTCTGACTTAAAGAAATGTGTGTGATGTTTTTACAGCTCTCAAATGTAAAATTGGGTCAAATTTGACCCTGAACAGTATGTAAGGGAGTATTTAATAATGTTACGTACTGTATATGTCAGTATAAATTCTCCTATGAAAACATAATTTGTATTATCACATATTTAATTATACTGTCATTCTTACCTGTTTATACAAACTGACGACTACATGATTGTATTGTTAACCATTTATTAACTATGAATACTGCTTTTTAATGTCAAAAGTGGGGATTTAAAGTGGCCTAACTGTTGTGCCCTTTGTGCATGGTCTAAACTGTAGTTAGGCTAATAATTAATTCATGTAAACAAAAACATTAAAGTTCCTTAAATGACCTCAGATGGATGCATATGGTCCTACTATGATACTAACATACATTAAAAACAACAACTATTAAAATCATTTCATCACTCTAAATAAGTGTCACATTATATCTCTCTATCAGCTGTTTTTGGGACGATAGTAGATTTTGGCTGCGGACACAAAGTTCATTAACCGCCACTTTAGCCAATCATGCTGACTGTATGAAACAGCTGATGTGGTGGCTGCAGCAGGAGTCATGTTGCACTGACAGACGGTGGGTGGGACCACCACCACCACTACTCAACATCCACCAACTCTCTGTTCAACTTTCTGATCTGATCTGCAGCTTTGAATCACCGGAAACGATCAAGCTTTCACCGAGAAGTCATGACGGACTCCGTGATCATGGCAGGTACTACAAGAAAAGAAAGATAGTCGCTCTGTTAACACACGATCTCAAGCTTTTTTAGTGAGGAAACCGCGAATGAAGATCCATGTTGTTTGTCCAGATTGATGGAATCCAGATGTTTTCCTCAGCTTGGGGTAGTGAACGCTGACTTCCGCTGGTTGCACAATGCGTGCTCTTTTCTTTTCCATCGTGTGATTCCTTATGCTAAATAACACAATAACATAGGATAGAAGAATACAGATAAACAGGAGCTGATGGTGTGTGTTTCAGATGAAGAAGCGGTTGTGGAGGCAGGCTCATCTGAGAGCCCGCTGGTCGCTGTCACCTTCCAGAGAAACATCCACAGGAAGGAGAAGTACCTAGAGGCTGAACCCAAAGCTCTTGGGGTACAGCGTGTGTATGTGTGTGTGTGTGTGTGTGTGTGTGTGTGTGTGTGTGTGTGTGTGTGTGTGTGTGTGTGTGTGTGTGTGTGTGTGTGTGTACTTGCATGGCTATCATTGTGATACTGAGGAAGTGAGGACATTTTAGGAATGTGAGGACTTTTTTTTTAAACACCTTCAAAAAGCTGTTTGAGACTTCAGACTTGGTTTTAGGGTGAAGGTAAAAATTGGGTTTAGGTTCAGTTTAGTGTAAGTATTAAGTTTACACGTTTAGTATTAGGCTTTATGTCAATGAATGTCCTCACTAAGATAGCTTTACAAACGTGCGTGTGTGTGCATGTGTGTGCGTGTGTGTGTGCGTGTGTGTGTGTGTGTGTGTGTGTGTGTGTGTGTGTGTGTGTGTTTAAAACCATGTACCAACCTGACTTTGCTGTTGTGTGTGTTTCAGATCACTCAGATTGGCCTGAGTCTGTTTCAGATCGTATGTGTGAGCGTGTTTGTGGCTAAAGACCTGATGAGCTTAGAGGGACAAATACCTTTCTACATAGCATCTTTGCTGGTAAGTACATGGATAACTCAAATAGTGATGAATGGTTTAATCACAGCAGGAGAGGCCAACATATCCTGACTTTTAGTCTCCAGTTTCAAGTTCAAGTTCAAGTTTATTGTCATTCCATCCATATATATATAAACAATACATATAGAGGAACCAAATTGTGTTACTTTGGATCTTTGGGCTAAAGTTAATTAAAAACGCATTTAGTCAAATAGTCTATGAGCTGGGTGTTGACATGCCTTCACAATGCAGTGGGCTTTTTTCCTGCATCTGTCTAAATAGATATCATGAAGGTTGGGGAGTGAGACCCCGATGATCTTCTCTGCTGTCCTCACCACACGCTCCAAAGTTTTTTTTTTAATCAGAGGCACTGCAGCTTCTGTAGCAGGAGGTGATGCAGCTCGTCGGGATGCTCTCGATAGTGCCCCAGTAGAAGGTGGCGAGGATGGGAGGGGGGATGCTCACCCGTCGCAGCTTCCTGAGGAAGTGCATTCTCCTGAGGAAGTGCATTCTCCTGAGGAAGTGCATTCTCCTGAGGAAGTGCATCCTCTGCTCAATGTCACATTTCTAATAATACAATATTTAAAGTGAGACCATGCATCTCAAGAATTAAAAACAATTATACTTTCTCCCAAACTGATCTTGTTTTTTTCATTTAAATCCATGTCTATGTATTTATTTCCTGATTTAATTATTATACACACCCTCATAATGATACATGCCTTTCAAATGATGAATTCATTATTTTACATGTCAGTTGTTTGTAATGTATGTGACTCACTCTAATGATCATTGCTCTACTAGTTGTATCCAGGTTCTCTTACCACCATCCTTGTGTTATTTCCTACTGAAATCCACTCCACAGAAGAGCATATTTTATAGTTTGTGACTCTGTGGTAAATGTGTGATATTTTCTCTCTTTTCAGGTGGTGATAGCAGGGAGTGTGGCGATAGCAGCACAGAACCTCCACCTGCCAACGGTGAGTTACAGTAGCAGGCTGCAGAGGAGAAGCAGTCTATAGTATATGGGTCAGTGTTTGTTAAAATATACATTTTGTATTTGTGTTGGTTTTATATCATTTGAAATGACATTTGCACCATTTTTACCAAAAAGTTAGACTGAATGCTCCTGAAAATGTCAAATGGTGTAACCACAAAAGAATGATACATATTCAATATTTTATCTACCTACAGTGTATTTAAGTGGACTTAATTTGAAAGAAATTGCATTGGTTCTTGATTGACAACAATTGTATTCCATTACCTTTATTTAATATAGAAAGTTATAATGTAAGATCATGCCAAACTAGCTGATATGATGTTTTATTGACAATTTAGTGTTAGCCTATATGACCTCAGTATTGCCACACTTCACATTAGCAGCTAAGATGCTATTCATGTCACATTGTCTAAACAAGTAGTGTCCTCCATTCCTCACTGTGTACGTCCTGAGTGGAGACTGTAGAAGAATTAAATATAATAACTCTGTCCCCAACCATAATGACAGTCTGTGTTTTTATACAAGTGTACCTCCCACTCTCCAATCCCACCCCCCCCCCCCCCTTACATTATTATACTATTATATTATCATTATATCAGTGGTATAAAATGATCTTCAAATAACAATAATATCATTTATCGCGATTATTTCTGAGACAATATATCGTCCAATAAAATGAGTTATTGTGACATGTCTATATTTTTCTCATCATGCCAGATAAGATAGACCATTTTCTCATCCAGATAGTTAGAGGAGACTTTTAACCCTTGTGTCGTCCTCCCGGGTCAAATTGACCCTGTCTAATTTGACTGTTCCTTCTTTCCTCCCTTCCTTCCTCCCTCCTTCTCTCTTTCTTTCCTTCCTCCCTCCTTCCTTCCTTCCCTTCCTTCCTTCCTCCCTCCTTCTCTCTTTCTTTCCTTCCTCCCTCCTTCCTTCCTTCCTTCCTTCCTCCCTCCTTTCCTTCCTTCTGCCTCCCTTCCATCTTTCCTCCCTTCCTTCCTTCCTTCCTTCCTTCCTTCCTTCCTTCCTTCCTTCCTTCCTTCCTTCCTTCCTTCCTTCCTTCCATCCATCTGTCTTCTCTTCCTTCCTTCTTCCCTTCCTTCCTCCCATCTTTCCTTCCTTCCTTCCTTCCATCCTTCTATCTTTCTTTCCTTCCTTCCTTCCTTCCTTCCTTCCTTCCTTCCTTCCTTCCTTCCTTCCTCCCTTCCTCCCTTCTTTCCTTCCTCGCTTTTTCCTCCCTTCCATCCGTCCTTCCTCCTTTCCTTCCTTCTTCCTCCCTTCCATCATTCCTTCCTTCCTTCCATCTTTCCTTCCTTCTTCTTCCCTTCCATCTTCCCTTCCATCCTTCCATCTTTCCTTCCTTCCTTCCTCCTTTCCTTCCTTCTTCCTCCCTTCCATCATTCCTTCCTTCCTTCCTTCCTTCCTTCCATCTTTCCTTCCTTTCTTCCATCCTTCCATCTTTCCTTCCATCCTTCCATCCTTCCATCTTTCCTTCTTTCCTTGACTCGAGGACAACAGGAGGGTTAAGGTTCAAGAAATATCCTCAGAATAGTGGCACATATTGAAAAACACTGATTTATCTCCTGTTGTGTGTGTCTCTCAGCTGCGGGCCTGTTTGGGGATGCAGATTGTGGCTTGTGGCGCCTCCTGCTTCAACATCATCCTTTCTGTAACGGAAGTGGGTGGTATGATGCCATCCATGTGCTGGAACTATGACTATGGAAACACCTCAGCACATAGCGAGATTTGCCATAGGATTGAGGTGAGTTGTCACAGTGAACATTCCAAGTTTCTTTATTCAGTCCACACATAATCTCTGCAATTATCCAATTTACAGAGCACCCACAACCACTTTCATGCTGATGGTGCTATCATCGCGACGCTTCTGTTTGCCATCTCAGCTGCTCTGGTCGCCTATTGCTGCAAGGTGGTCAACTGTTGCTCGCCGGCTCCAAAAATGGTGAGTAGATACCGATGATCAGAGGATCTGAACAGAAAATATTATACTCTTAACTTCACCATTTCATTGCAGCATCAACCATTTATTGGCTCATATTTGTCCTGTACCTTCTTTTCTGTCCCTTTCAGCCGGTGATCACAGTACACACCACCGCTGTCCAACAGTGAGGAAACACAAAGTGAAAGCTGCACTCATTAATACTTTTCTGTTAAAGGTATGGCTGTGTGTAATGTGAATGGTCTGCTTGTGACTATGAACCCACAGAGATTTATAACAAACTCTGCTGTTCCTCTCAGCTCTACTGAGCTATTTAAGCCTCTTTTAGCTCATTGTTTTGGTTTATGGTCCACAAATTCTGTCCTCATGAACTTTCCTCCTAGCAGCAACAACAGTTGACTGGTGAACACAGGGGGAGCGTTTAGTTTAAATTCATTGGTCTATTTGCTGACACATTAGCCATAACAACTTTAAGAGACGACATGTCAAATTAAGTGTTTACAGCTTTGTTCTGCTGCTCATTAGTGACTATTATAAAAAAAAAGGAAACCAGTTTTAAGAAAAATGTATTAAACTCTTAAAATTACAATATCGCCACACATATTACATATATTTGTTTACACTATATAATGTTTTTATATGTACTAACTCTTTTTTAACGTGAACTTTAATTATAGCATTCAACTATTCAATTGGTTGCAATCTGCAACTTCACCACTAGTTGCCACTAAATTCTACATACTTGTCCTTTAAAGCGTTTCTATAGTGTCTGACTGTGGCCACAAGTGCCAAGTACATGACAATGATGAATGCATAAACACTTTGTAACAGCACTATAAGTAGAGCAGAGTCAGCTTACTCAGTAATGTCACATCTATAGTTTTCTAACATCAGCTAACATAGCTACCATAAGCTACTGGTCATACCAGACTGAACCTCCCTAAAGGTGGGTTTTATTGTATTCAACATTTCATTTTCAGGGTAAATAGTAAAGTTACATAGTCTAACTTGAACATGTAATTAATGTCTTTGAAACTAACTTTGTAAAGAAACACAATTTAAATAATAAAACCACTAATTTATATATATATATATATATATATATATATGTGTGTGTGTGTGAGTATACTGTATATATACATACACAAACATATGTATATATATATACATATACATACATGTATATACATATACATATACAGTATACAATGTCCTGTCATAAAATTGCAGTTTTTATATTGCTAGCTATTTTGTCTGACTGAAAAAAAAAGTATAAAGTATTCTTTGTGATGTAAATGATCTGCAGCATGTTTACTTTTGTTACATTATAACCAGTTGATATTTTTTATGGTTTATGCAATAAACAACATTAACAACTAATTAGTTACCAAAATAAATGTCATGTATAAAAAAAACCATCATTGTCACTTTCACAACAGTCATAGCAGGATATACACAGATAATGATGACTCAGTATTTACTCACATTACATAGCTTACAGGTCATGTTTTACATTCAGTGTATGCAGCAAATGTGTTTTAACTTTTACATTCTTGTTATAATTGTCACAAACTGCATTAAAAAGTATTTTTTCCCATATTATTAATACATTAAACACAAATGCAAATATCATTTTACAAAAGATACTTCATGATCACATGTATAAAAATATAACAGTGATTACAGTACAGAGATATTGAGCTACTGTTCAGTTTGAAACGGCATGACACACAATCTACACATCATTCTCTATGACAGCCTCATGTGGCACCACAGTTCATTAAGAAGGAAATAATAAGTTCATTCCATCACATCTGCAGTTCATCTGCCCAGTGGCTCTGTGAGAGAAAACAGGACAAATCAGTAAAGCATAAACTCGGTATACCCACTAAATGTTTTTCTGTCAGAGCCTCTAGCTTAATCAATTATTTAAGGAAGGATGTGAGATGTTTGTCTCAGTAGTTTATACAGTTGTGCATGTCTGAAACAATCTTTATCCTCACTCCTAATATGTTTTGAATTACTGTCTTTATTTGTTATTAGATGGCCAATATTCAATAAGTAGAACAGTTGCTAGATCTGCATATTCTACACACACACACACATACACACACACACACACACACACACACACACACACACAGCTAATTCTCCTGTAACCTACTTGAGATGCAGACGGCGTGAACTCCTCCAGGTCTCCCAAGCAGCCGTGTTTATTAGCGATGACAGGCCGGACAGCGGCCCTCCACAGGCAGGAGGTGGGACGGCTCTGACTAATAATAACAATAACAATAATAACAATAATTTTTTTTTAAATAACTTTTAAAATGTGTAGAGCACCTTTTTTTTCTTTTTTTTTTTTTTTTTTTTACAAGGGATGTAACCTAGCTCAAAGTGTTTTACATAGAAAAATAAAAAAAAATACAATACAATAAAACAGCAAATAAACAAATTTTAAAAATACAATAAAATTAGACTATTTGTAAAATGACACTAATTAAAAGTTAGCTATCATTTAAAAATGATCACAGAGCACACATCTCTTATAGCTTTAGGTAGAGTATTCCATCATTGTGGAGCATAATTGGAGAAAGCCGTACTTCCTGTTTATTGTTTGAACAAATGTGTGTATTTAAAAACCCAGCGGTAGATGATCTGAGAGCTCATGAAAGATTGTAAAACAACAGAGTCTGAGCTTTAACTTTGGTGGACCAAAACTTATTTGAACAATTGAGAAAAAACCTTTAAAACCTTGACATATAATATTTGGCGTCATTGACTGTCTCATGTGTGTGATCCCAGAGGACACTTATATCTCCCTTAGTGATTTTATGCCAGACCTGGGCTGCAAACTGGACCTCTGCCTTCAGTCTGGTGTCTCAGAGTGACACACTTGATCTGTTGGACTGAGGTCAGGTGAATGGCAATGCCAGTTGAGAACGTCTCATTGCTGGGTCATAAAATAAAGTCCTTGGCTTCAGTTGCTGTATATTTAGGATTGTCTTCCACACACAATAAAACTATTTCAAACTAAGTCTGCACTTTGGTTTCATTGTGTTTCATTGTTTTTTATTATATGTGAACAACTACAGACGACTTATACTTCATGAACTGGCCGTCAGATTGCACAGATGTAACGCTGTGTGAACACATTAAATCATACCCATGAATATATGCTTGTGTAAAAAAGAAGGAGACATCTGATTGGCTACTGCTGTGGATTTTTTTTTTTTTTTTTTTTTTTTACAGCCACACTGACAAATGGTTTTGTGTGCATTGGAAAACATTTTTGTAGAAAGAGTCACTTATAAAGAAATTCCTGAAATACATTAGTGAACCCATCTGTGTGCATATTGAGACTGATCTGACTCCATACACAGCCAGTGATATTTTGCTAAGGAGAAAAAACATTTACCAGAACTAAAAAGGCAGCTTTTTCCCCCACCAGCCGCAAAATGGGTTTTGTCTTCTTCCAGACACGGGCAGACTGCACCAAACCTACTCACTCACATTATTTTCTAGGGTCATAAATTTATAGACAAGAAGCCCATATTCCTTACTAAGTGCCTCTTTCTCTTTCTTCCTCTCCTTTTTATTCACAATTAATAGCCAGAAATGCCTACAAGTGTAAATATATATATATCTTGACTTGTCTTACCACTGTTAAACTTCATCATGTTTCAAACTTGCTTAGGTAACAACTTTCTAAAACAAGAATATAAATAACATACTACTATTGCATTGATGTATTTGATATTAACCAGAAAGTGTCTTATTTAGCTATGGTTTGATTGATAGGATCATATGAACTTTATATATGTGTTCTGCTGCTACATAGTTCTTAAAAAGTGGAAGTTTATTTATTTTATTCTGTATTAATCAATATTATGGTTTTTCATGATATGTCAACACTGATGACAGAAATAAGTGAGTATCCAATTGCAGGCATGCCCTTCAAATATTCTCCCTTGACAGGATATGAATTGAACAATCACCCTTTTATTTAAAGACCCTTTTTTGTCTTCACACAAAGAAATTCAATTAGTAATCGAGGCCTCTTCCCTTCAAAAGAGTTCCAAAGATCCTCTTTCGTTAAAGAAAGTGAAGAAAAGGAGTTTTAAATGTTGCATCCCTACAGTCACTATGGTTAATGTGAGGTCCCTGACAAATAAGATGGAATTACTGGAAGCTAGAAGAAGAAGTAGAGTTTTTGTTGCCATGATAGTAATTATATGGAAAGCAGTAGTTAAAGTTATTTGGATCTCACAAAAAAAACATCAATTAACACAATACCTTCTCAGCTGTTTAGTCATTTTAATCAAAGTGTCATCAAATGTGAGGCATTCTGTGTACTGTATATCCAGACTGTAAGAGTGAGTGGACACCATGCTCCGGCTTAATAGAAAACTACCTTTTAGTGACACAAGAGGGCGCCTAGTGCCTAATTTTCCTAAAGGTTGTACACCAGCGGTCACCAACCCTGCTCCTGGAGAGCTACTGTCCTGCTTGTTTTAGGTATCTCCACCACTCTAACACCTGATTCAAATTATTAACCCTTTCACAAGCTTCAACTGTTTGATAAGGAGTTTATTAGAATCAGATACGTTAAAACATACCTAAAACATGCAGGGCAGTAGCTCTCCAGGAGCAGGGTTTTCCTTTATGTGATTGAATTTTTTGAAACGTATAAAATAAAGCACAAAACATCGTGAATAATATAGAATATGTACTGCTTCTCTCAGTGTGATCTCTGTGAAGAGCAGTCAGTCACTGAGCATCAGGGATGGAGACAAATGAAAACAAAGAGTTTTACATCCAGCATGCAACAAGTTGACTTTCTGTGTGTTTTAGCACATTTCTAACTGCATCATTAAATGGCAGTGATTGGTTTATTAACCCAAATCTACATGGAGGACTCCAGGGGTTCAGACTTTTTTTAAAGATCATGTAGACACACTCATTGTCTTCCCTCTCCTAGTGTATTTAGTGTGTGTCATCCCCTCCTTCTGTGCCACATCTTCTTTACCTTCATGTGAGAGTTCCAGCGTTTTTGCCTGCTGATTTGGACCCGTTTGCCTGTTGGACTGATTACCTGTGTACCAATCTGTTTCTGATTAAACCGTTGAGCTATTACTTTCCTGACGTCTGCTTTGTGGGTCCTTCATTCGTTTGTGCCTGATACTTAATATGTTTATTCCACTACATTCCTGCATTAAACATCTTTTAATCCACCACATTAAATTGATAGCTCCACTTGAAACATTAAAGAAACATTTCCAAGTCTATTAAGAATATTTATATTCTGGGGCTCTACTGGAAGATCTGTGCAGGATTTACAGTTCTTATTTATCTTGTACTAACTCTTTACAGAGCCCCTCAGTGCAGCCTCTATCTGAAACAGGCTGTTTAACTCCTGTCTCTTTAAGGCTCCCCTCCTGAGGAGCCCACTCTGTTCTGATTGGCCTAGTCTCAGAAGGTGTGACTCGGCAGACTTCCGCCAGCTACATCGACAAACCATGAAATAAACTATAGTAGCAGGATTTTGGTACTTTATCTTGTCAACTAAGGCCTCTGGCTCAGGGTTCTGCTCGAAAATGACATACCCAACATGAATATAGTATATCTCTGCAACTACAAGGTCCAATGCATTTAATTTTCGACTGACAAAAATGTACACTTTTAGAGTAAATAACACCTTCTGAATTGTGCTGTTGTAGCCAAAAAACCTATTGAAACTGTAGCATAACATCTGAACATTATCTGTGCCAAGTGTCATGCTAATAAAGTAAAGCACTGAGAGAGAGATTTAAGTAGAGATATGTTTAGGCGCTCAACTCTGCTCTAAGCACCTCTGTGCATGCGTTGCGTATTGATATCAGCTAATCCAAGCAATATTTTCATGAAGAGCATCAATATCTCAGTAACCCATTGGTCAATTTGAAAGATTGACATCTCTAATGAAAGTTCACGCCCTTTAGAAAGTAGTGCAGTTGGCTAAATCTGTCACAATAGCACAGTTCAACCACTAGATGGAGACAAAGACCGTGTGTTTGCATCCAGAAACATTGGAGTAGCTGTTACCAGGAATATTATGCGACCAGACACAACTTCAGACCATAAAAACAGCGAAGGTATGACATCATTTGTAGTTGTAAATTTAGTAAATTAATTAATAAAGTTTGTTTGGATTTTTCTTTGACGGTTTATTCCGCGAATTTTGGTCGGACAGTAATGGGAGTTACACTGCTGGAATCAGTGAAATCTCAGCTTTTATTTGATGCGTGGGATATCGTGAAATTAAAGATACGAAGACCGCGTTGACTGCGGGCATGCGCAGTGCTTAGACGGAGCAGTGTTTTTTGCTAATGGCGCAATCAGTTGCTCTGTGTTTGACTTGTGTTTTGTTGTGCTGGCTCAATAGCTGAGCTTCTTCTGAACAAAACTGTGTGTCATGTATGACTATATTCGTGCTTGTTTAACTGCCCTGAGACATTTTTAATTGATAGGGGGCGCTGGGTTAAAGCTCATGCCCACTTTGAACCAGCTGCAGGTAAGATACAGCTGACTGATTAATTCCTATATACAGAGATTACAGTAGTCTGTATGGGAGAAGATACAAGCACCTACAACTGTGTCCAAATCCTTAACAGACAGAAATGATTTCAATATATTAAGTGATCTAAGATTGAAGAAGAATGGTGCTAACAATGGAGTTGATTTGTTTACAAAATATTAAACCACAATCAAAGATAATACTGTGATGGCAAGAGATATTATATTTTCTTAAAATAGACCCTAACCCCTAACCCTAACCCAGATGAAGCATGTAAATTGAACATAAAATAGAGCCTTGTAGTACTCCACAGGACAGCAGCAAGTCATTTGTCACCCTCAGGAGAGTGGACAATGATGCTGTCTAAAACCTCACTGTCATTTGTCCAGAATGCTGGAATTGTACAAAAAGGATGTGTTTAGTTAGAATGCCTCCTTCAAGAAACTGAATTTGTTGGTAATTATTAGGAAAAGATTGATCCAGATTTTATTTTCTTTAATCAGAGGATGTATAACTGCATGTTTAAAGCAAGAGGGGGCATGGCCATTGATCAGAGAGGTGTTTGGCCTATTTACATTATACTAGGCTCAGAAATGTCCAGCACTGAAAACCAAAGTGAGGGAATGCTATTTAATGGATAAGTATGAGGTTTCATATTTGAGATAATACGTGCCACATTTGGAGTTGTTTGTAAGTCCGATAGATAAATGTATGTCCGATATCCGCTCTCCTTTTCGCTCTGGTTTGGTCTCCACCAACTCTTTTTAGCTGCTGAATGCTCCACTTTTATTCACTGGCTAATTGCTAACTTAATATATCCTGTCTAGTACCGAGCAGGTAGTGTACAGTTTATTTTTATCTGAGCTGAACAGCTTTCTGTTTCTGGAAATTAGGCCGATAAGAACTGTGAGAGGTAGGTCAGGAATAGGTCGTGAAATGAAAACAATGAACTGAAACAGGCATGATGCTGAGGGGAATTACAGATTTGGTGATAATTATATCACTATACAATATTTTGTACTATGCATCTTTGCATTTAATGCCATGACTTAATCAATAAATCAGTAAAAGCTATTCAGTGTTTCTCTATGTGTGTATTCCTGTTAGTGTATAGAAACTAGTGAATACTGATAGTGTCACAGGGCTCTCAGGCTACATTTGAACTAGCTGGTTAAAGTGACCAATCCTTTGTTTTGTTTTCCCAAACATGGTTTAAAAAAAAAAAAAAAAGCAGATATTATTCAGATACTTTGATTTAAAATCAAAAAATTTACCAAAAAAAAGAATGATTCCTTTCTTTTTCTTTTTTTCTCATTTAAAAAAATTCATCATTGATCAATAATGCTTTATGTAACTTTATCTTGAATATGGTGGTTAAGATAAGATAAGATAAGATTATGGCACAATACGATAAAATATGATAAGATACGGTACGATCAATACGATACAGTACGATACGATAAGATACAGCACTATAAGATAAGATAAGACATGGTACAATACGGTATGATACGATACAGCACGATAAGGTATCATATGATACGATAAGATATGGTACGGTACGATACGGTACGATACAGTACGATATGATAAGATAAGATATGGTACGGTATGGTACGATACAATATTCTTTTATTAGTCCCACAGTAGGGAAATTTACATTATTGCAGCAGCAACTGGATAGCAAAAATAGAAAGAGTATCAATAAAAAAGAATAAAGACCAATAAATAATAATAAACAAGCAATAAAAACAATCGTAGAAACTAGGGGTGTGACGAGATCTCATACCACGAGACCTCGCGAGACGAAACACAACGATAACGTCTCGCGAAGCTATAAATAAGGGGTGCACCAAAAAAAAAAAAAAAAGACGATCTGTTTTCTATCGCTCATTCAAACGTCATGTCTTCTTTTTCTAATGTCACGTGTGGATCATTAACCTTGTTGCAGCTTCTACCTGCTGAGAAGATCTCAGTCAGCAGTATGAGATGAGGAGAGGAGCAGTGGTAAGTTAACCTCAGGTCTCTACACTGAGAGCCTGAAGTAGGAGGAGCAGGGAATGTAGCGCAGCTATGGAAGCCTAATGATGCCAAAAGTCAAATGAGTCACACTACCAAATTATAACTTGTGTATTTATGTGATACAGGATTTGTGCAATTAACTTTTATTTCTGTGTTTTTTTATTATCAATATGTTATAATTTGTGATTATTGGATTCTTTATTTAATTTATATTTATATATTAGAATTGTTTCTACTCTTTATAATTTACTTTTTAGTATTTGTGATTGTATCTAACTTTTGTATTTATGGTTATTTCCATAAATACCAAAATGATCCATCTATAAAATATCTATATGGAAACCTTTTACAGTGCTGCATACTGCATATGATAATTCTATATTTAGAAAGTAGAAAAAAGTGATTCATTACAAGATGATTAGTTCAAACATTTCAATTCAATTTCCACTTTGTGAATTTTAAATAAAAGAACAGTCATGTATTTCCTCATTGAAGTTTTCTTAAAAATATAGTTAAAATCTCGTCTCGCCTCGATCTCGTTAAACCAATATCTCGTCTCGTCTCGTCTTGTGAGCTGAGTGTATGGTCACACCCCTAGTAGAAACTGTTTAAATACTGTTTTAAAGCATTCATTTCACTGGAGCAACACTAAATGCATTTATTTTTGTTTTAATGTTTATTTTGCCTTAAGATAGTCCAACATTAGTAAAAGATGATCAAACCCAACAAAAATGTTTTGTGTAATTATATAATAGAAACTCCTCAGTGTGCTTGTGAAACCGTAAAGTTAAACTGAAATTAAACTGCTTTTTTTTTTGGGGTCTCCTCCAGCATACATATCTGATCTAAATCACAAAGGAATGTGTCCAATTGTCACTTCAGTCTGGTGGATGCTGGTGTGATTCTTACTCTTCAGTACTACTGCTATCAACACCCGGTCAATCAAACACAGACACCTACAAACCACTCTAGCCGACTGAGACAAAAGAGAGCATTTGTGATATTTCTCCAAAGACCCTTTTCCTTACATCTGTCAATACTAAATCCCTGGATGACCCCTTTAAAAGCAAATGGAAAAAACAGGAAGCAAACAAATAAATAAGTAAGAAATGAATGTTTGTCAAAAACAAAAAGCAAAATTAAAGTGAAGACCTGCAATGTGAATGCAGCATACACATGTCTGGGTATTATATGTAGACTCTAGGATACATTAGACATTTAAATAAAGCATTAACCTACAAAAACACAACTGAAACACAATAGCCAGTTGAGTTAAATGTTACTAATTCCATACATTATATGCTGGCTTTTTAATTTATCCACCAATGTAAAGTAGCTATACTTGTCAGCCAATTTAAGCCTCTCTCTGTTATGACTTTATGCTGACAGGCTTGATTGTCTATTAGCTTTTCTTATACTATTTCCTTCATAGCAAATCATAGTCACAGTTAATAAATTCATTGTGCCCATTGGCTTCAGAGACAGAGGCATTTCAGAGATTTGTCAGTCAATTGGCTCTGTTCCACTCTGGTCTTTAACAATAATGAGGTGTTTTTTTATCTTCTTGGAGCTCGGCCCTCCGATACACAATGACCCCCTGCCACAAATACTGAGTATGAAATGCAATTATCGTACAGCAGGAGCAGAATACAAGGCTGTTATCATCCCTTCACTGTTCTTAATTAACTTATCCACTCTGAAAAAGATTTCTGGCCTATAGGGCAAATTCTAAATTGGCTAAGGGAGGCATGCTTCCTCTTGAGATACGATAATCCAAATAAACATCACTCTCACCAGGATACCTTAGAATAACTCTACATTTTTGTTCTCTGCAGCGCAAAAAAGAGCCAGTACGAAAGCTTTGTTCTTGCGTTTTAGAAGAGGAGGGGTAAACTTTAGGCAGACTTTCTGTCATTTGGGGATCCAACTAAGCCCTGATTGATAAAAACTGGGCCTGTGTAGTGAGAAGTGTGTCACGCTCCCCAGACGGGTCTGCTAATAACATTAGCAGAGAGGAAGGAAATGTTTGACTCTATCTTTCACACACAGGATGTCACTCGTACATTTGAGTCCCCTTCAGAGGCAACAAAGCAAATACACAGAACACTGTGAAACCATATGGCATGTATAAATAAGTCATTTGGTGGAGAGAGAGAGAGAGTATTTTCTCCAGGCTACGTTCAGCTAACAGCTTTGTGTTAGTAGTTTTGAACTGGAAACCTTATGATGAGATGGTGCCTAAAGCTTCTATCCAGTGTTAGGATGTTTTCTTTCTGCTGGCAACAACAGCTGAGTAACACTGCGCTTGTAAACAAGTGTTGTCCTAAACATCAGGGTTCACTGATACCTATATAGGAAATAAGTTTGCCGACATATTGGTCCAAAAACTGTTGTTAGTACAGAGCTGGGGGTCAGCACACAGTTAAAAAGTTCACATACCAAATCTTCTAAAGCTCAATCATTACCATGCTGTATCTAATTTGTTTAAGCTGTACATAAATAGAAGTGTGAAAATGAGAAGCTATGGTTTTAGGGGGTGTTGCATGCTGGAACTGTTTCTTGGCAAACAGCTGGGTACAGGTTTGGTATAATTGTGCCTGTAAGCAGTCTACATCAGATCATAATGTGCATCAAATTGTGTGTTCACCTATCGTATTTGGCAACCCTCACGATAGCTGGAGATGCTGCACAGAAGCACCGGGCAGATGGATACACGGATTTTGTTCCCTAAAGAAATAATCAGCACATACCTCCTTTACATTTCTGTTTATGTACAGATTAAACAAAAAATATGCAATGTGTTCATTTCAGTTGTGAGCTTCAGACATGTTAGTAGGTTTTCTTTTTTATTTGGCAAAGAGCCAGGCCAGCTGTTTTTGGTCTTTATGCTGAGCTAGGCTAACCTCATCCTCTGTACTTACTGCAGGAACATCAGATTAATAGTGCTCTTTCCATTTCACTCTCTAAAAGAAGATGTTTATATTGCGCTTTTAAAACTCAGATCAATATGGTTTTTCTACAAAGAAGTCCCACAAAAATCGCCTTGTTAAAATCCTTAATATGAAATCTACTTCTTCTCCCTCTTTGAAAAATCCAGTCTATGAATAAGTAATGATACACAATCTCCTACTACTGTAAAGGCCATTGTCTGGGCACACTTACGTAAGTTGGATACTGGACCACGAACTACAAACTAGTTGTGATGTCACAAGTTATAGATACGTGTCTTTAACTTGGATTTAAGGTGAGCACAGAGAAAAATTCCACATACATCATTCTGCAAAGTGGAGCTAAAACATCCAAGTGAAGGAACAAGAAGCAAAACACTTTGTTGAGTGGAGGGGGGCTTTAACAGAGGTTTACCAGAGAAACTTTCTTACATTAGACATTTATTAGAATGAAAACCCATTTAAGTGTATTATGGGATGATTTTACAAATTAGTATGTTAAAATCAAGCCGATAGCTTAGTGGAAGCGATTTAAGTAGCAGCAATGTGTACTTGACACCTTGGACTGGGTTCACAATTTTCCAAATGATTGAGGTGTTTCTAGCTGTAATGATTCCTCCTGTTCATACTGACCATTAGAAGATCTCTTCATAATGTTTACAATGGAAGTGATGGAGGACTAAATCCACAGTCCTCCTTCTGTGTAAACATGTATTTAAAAGTTGATCTGAAGCTAATATGAAGCTTCAGCGTCCAAATGAGTCAAATCTTCATCTTCTATGTTTCAACGTTACAGTGTTTTTAGTACCAAAGTCTTTTTGTTACTATACTTCCACCACAGCTCAACAGGGAAACACTAAGAGGGAATTTGATGCTAAAAAGACTGTAAATGTGTCAGATATCACTTGATATGACTAACTCACACTGATGAAGCTCAATAGAAGCTGATCATCTACTTTTAAATGTCTGTGTGGACACACTGTGGATTTTGTCATCCATCACTTCCATTGAAGGAGATCTTTTAATAGTCAGTATGAACAAGAGGAATGATTACAGTGAGTAAAAACCTCTTTCACTGTTCTTATGGACACCTGACTGATTGAAAAATGGTGAACTTATCCTTTAAGTCAAAAATGAGGACTTAAAACTTGTATATAACTTGGACTTCACTGCTGTTAGCCCTCACTTTGTTGAGACTTGATACATGTCTCGCATTGGTAAAAGTTACAAAAAATGTGAATGTTAAAAAGACTCTTAATACAGTGTGGAAATACTCTCACCTTGCTTATGGAGGCTTGTTGCTTGACTAAGACTTGTCTCGACTGACTCGACTTGACTTAAAAACAGCTCAGATATGGAACAGTTCAACTAGTGGCCTCCTGATTTTGTTATCCATTCGCAATTCCAAACTTCTTCCGTCTCAGCGTTGAGAGTGTTGCAGGAAATTTGTGGATTTGTGGGTACTATTGGGTGCAACAACAAAAAAAATCCCAAAGTGCATCATTAAACGGCCTTTAGCTAGCTTGCGCTTGAGTTCCTTTGATAATAACTGCAAGGCACAAGTAGTTCCAGCTGAATGCTAATTAAACCTTCACAAAATGCTTGATTTTGGTTGGCTGTTTTATGTTATGAACAAAACAGTTGGGTTTGTCGTTTTGTCCTTTGGGGACTGGACACAATAGCCTAGTATGTAAAATCAGCACCTCTATTTCCTGTTTTACCCCCAGCTAGCAACTAACTGAGCATGAATGGAGTTCAGTAGAGCTCTCTGGTAAACAGCATGACAATTCCCAGTAAAGCAGATGCTGCTTATCTCATGTCAAACAAAGCAGCTCAGAGCAGTGTTGTCTGTAATGACAGGGGTTCTATTTACTGGACAAGCCTCCTGACAGATTCATCCTCATCTTCATGTTCCCCACTGAATGAAACTGGTTGTATTCCATCCACATCACCGCCTTTTGGCTTTTTAAAATGCATATGCATATTTGTCTCATAAGCAAATAAACAACATGCCCCCATTTTTTCTTGGAGTGCTTTTGTCTTATGTTGTTGTGGTTGTTTCTTTCTGTTTCTGAGGACTACTTGTGTTATATTCTGTTTGATGAAGAGCTTCAGGCTTTCCTTTTGCAGTTTGTTCTTTTCAAGAGTAAAGAATTCAGCAAAATGGACCTCGGATTTAAAGTTGTGAAACTATATGGTAGAAGCATATGGGATCATTATTCTAAAAACTAAGAATTTTACTAATTGACTTGGTTTAAAAGCTCAGTGTGTCAAGCCATAGAAACTTACCCTGAGAATAAAGCTAATATCAAGCATATGTAGCTCTCTCGCTATTTACTAAAAAACAGAACTTGAAAGCCTACTGCTCTTCTGGCAGCCTCCAAAGCTACGATGATCATTACACCCCATAATGAAAAAGTGTTGAATACAATACAATGTTGCTCTCATTAAACTTGTGGAAAATGTTTGTCCCAAGGGGAAAGGCCATCAGGTCATTAAAGGGGTATTTCATTGATTTGGTGTTATATGTTTTCCCAATGTTATCCCATTCTAACTAAATCTAAATCTTTAGTTAGAATGAATGAGAGCTAACATGTAAATTGTTCAAATTAATTTGAATGTAACGCACATAGCCCATTCCTATGATGAGCTAACATTACTGTACGGCAAGTGTATGAGCACAAGTTACCTCCAGTTCAACGACAGCAAACTGAAGCACTCCTTGGTGGCGCTCCACATTTTCATGAACTCCTGTTTGTGGACTCTTTGTGTTTTGTTTTTCTTGTGGTGCGCTTTCAGTTGCTTCAGTCCTTTTTGCTCATTTGGCTTTGCTTGTTTGGGTTGTGTACATGTTTTCTGGGTTTTGATTTTCAGTTTCCCTTCTGTGTTCCTGCACTCCTCCCCAGACCATTGTTCTCTCCACACCTGCCCTGCATCTGCTTCGGTAGCCCTGACCTGCTCCTGACCTTGTGTCTTCCCAACCAAACCTACACTTGTGCCTGCTCACCTGTTCCCTATTCCCTCATTGGTTCTGTTAGAATTTAAGTCTTGGTTTTCTGTTTGGTGGTTGTGGGATCCTTTGTCCTGGTTTTGTCCCTGGTGCTTGTTCAGTTTTGTCTAGATTTGCCTGGAAATAAAGACCGTTTCCTTCAGCCGTGCCTTTGGTCTCCTGCATTTGGGTCAACCTGTTCTGTTTATGGAGACACACATCAGGTTAAGTCATCCTCCAAACCTTATCTTTTGATGACCTCTATGCAAAAACCTCTTTCTACCGTCTAAAAAACCATCTCTAAACTCCATCCTTTCTAACGCTGTCGTATGCAGAGAACTTGCCTTTACCTCCTCAAGATTGGACTACTGCAATATGATCTTCACAGGGATCCTGGCAGGAGAATCCACAAGAACCGGTACATTCAGAACAATGCTGCCAGGTCCTGATGAGAGCATGGAGACCGAAAACATGAACATATGACGAACACCAATACTGTTTCCTTTGCACTGACTCCCTGTCTCCTTTAGTATTGACTACAAAGTCCTGCTACTCACCAGTAGCAGGGTCAGGCTATCTCAGGAGCAGGGGCATGAAATATAAAGGGCACCTGACACATTCAGTGGACCCCCATCAGCTGAGAACAACAATGTGTGTTTAGTAAGGAGGATACATCCCCAATTAAGATGAACATTTGATAGGATGATTCAGAATATATGGAATCAACAATCTTTGCAAACATCTCTAATACAATATGCAGGCAATTGGAAACCTTTGAACTGTTGGAACTATCACCTTTTTGAGAATGAATTGTTTTGAGCAGTCTCATCAGGCAAGCGAGAGGCAAGCATGGTGAAATAAAAGGAGAATTCTTTGGCAGTGAATTTGTAAATGTTAATGACCTGAGTATGGTCATTTGTGACGTCCCTCTCAATGGACAACAGAAGATTACCTTGGAGAAGTGTTTCTAAGCTGGGTCTTGATCAGATTCAGTTTGGAGAACAATTGATCGACTGATGCAGTTGTTACCTGCAATGTAGCATAGATGTTAAGACGTTTTGTCCGCTTTGGGAAGACAGTGTCCACATCATTTCCTTTAAGGGACATAAGCATAGCTTGGACATTGCTGCTAGCGAGAGCAAAGAGGAGTGGAACATCTCAAGTGCAGTGACAATACTGTCTTCCTCCATGTCACACAATTAGCAAACATCCTTGAAAGATCGGGTTGATCTGTCATTCATTGCCTTTCCAGTTCATTCGTCATCTCTGTTTGTCTGTTAGAAGGATTACTCAGCAAGTTCCCTTCTAGATTTAATGAAAGGATACATTTAAAAAAAGAAAACATTTTAACTTGCCTAGGCAGAGGGTTAAGTTCTAATGGACATCCCTCTAATTGCTAATGGCTGATGCAAATGTACCTTTATCTGTCTCATCTCCTCCCTTGTTGCCTCTAGCTGCATTTTGCAGATCCCTTTGTATTTTCAATGTTCTGTCTCGTCTTGGCATTCTGTACTCATAGTGACCCAGTGCTAATCTCTGTCTCTACAAATGCAAGTGAATCCAAGCTAAAGGGTTGCAAATGCATTTTTAATAAAGAATATTCTAATGATTGAAATAAGGTTTATTTCCAGTTTGCACCAAATATTTAGATGACTAAGTATGTATCTATTGTTAAGCTATTGCTAAGCATGTTATACAGCTTTGGACAGGCCTAAAGATAATAATAACACATCTTAAATAAAATGTAATCCATACACTTGTTTAAACTGTAAAAAAAAACCTTGCTATGTGACCTACACCTCACAATTGTCATAGTATCAAGGTTATAGATCAGACTGCACTGACCCACAGAAACAATGACTTTATACCAAAATGGCTCAATTACTCCATTTAATCCATTTTAAGAGCATCATAGGGCATAGGAAGGGGACTTCACCATGTTTTCCTACCATAGTGCACCTAATAGGGCACCTTTTTCCATTGAAAGGGCACCTTATTCAGCACTTGTTAGACTTTAGTATGTTAGACCTATAGGGGAACCCTTTAACCTTCACTGGAAGGGCATCCATAGAGAACTTACAACTCATCCAATTACAACAGCATCATAAGGCAAAGCATTACATCCTTTTTCTAAAGGGCACATTATGTTTTCTTATTTTTGGGGGTTCTTTACAGGACACTATCACATTTTCTTCCACTGAAAGGGAACCGATGAGGGCACTTCATTCCAGACTGTCACATATAGAGAGGCCCTCTGTAGAGCATTTCCTCCTGATTTACTCATAACTACATAGTCATTACAGAACTTTGGTATGTTTTCTCCTTTGCGTGGGCACCTTAGAAGGCACTTTATCATACTTAAGGGGCACCTTAGAGAGCACTTTCACTGCATTTTTTTGTCCTCGGAGGCTCCAGAGGAGTGATTGCCTCCAGAGTTGTGACTTAGAAGTAAACCTTCAATTCACCAATTATTTTTGTAAAAACATTCATTTAATCATGCTTATTTGCCTCATTAACAAACTTCACCAACTATGCAGAAGAATAAATGAAAAGGAAACTGTGATATGAATTCATCAGGGTTGGAGTGCACTGTATGCTTTGAATCCAGCTTACTGCATCCTACACATTTTCTGTCTCACCTCAGCATCTGTTAACCATAGAAATACAAACTTTTGAAGCATTTGGTTACTTTCTTCTGTCTACAGATAACAGACTCAGTATTGTTTGTGTTTTTTTTTTTTAAAAGACAAAATGGGAATAACTGACATTTTGACAAACATTTATTGAAGATATATGTTTCAGATTTGACAGCAGCTGTTAGAAAAGAAGTTGTGGGAGCCATGTGTTTGATTTGGGTTACATGCAATGTTCCTTCCAAACACTAGGGGGTACATGGCTGGGCACAGGTTATTTAAGTTCATACCATTTATCACAGGTGTTGCTGATGGAAGGAGGCAAACAGTTCTTGACTGTGCTCATTATATTTGTTGTTTTTGTTTAGTTTTATGTAAAAAGCTTAATTCAATGTGTAACATGGACATTTGGTAAGAAATTAAACACAGAATCTACTGAAAAAGACTGAAAAGCCTGTCATTTTTGACACAGTACACATTTAAACAATTAATGCCATTAGCAGCTAGTTGCAGTGTAGGGCTTCGTCACTACAGAAGTACATACCTTTTTATTATTTCCAAGAGCAACTGAAATATGAAGGCAACTGAAAAATGGATTTTAGGTTCAGACTTTTAGAGCATGGTAGAGTAAAGTGGTAGAACATATCCGACAGTCATATAAATATCAGTGCAGTGCAATTTAGTCATAAAGGCTCAGTGTGATCTCTCAAGCACCAGAATATGCTCCAATAGATGCAAAACTGCAGGAGCAGAGGTTATTTTTAATCCCCTCCTATATGCAGCTGAAAAGCCAGGTGAGACAGGTATGACGTGAAGAGGACTGCCTCCCTCGGTACGTCCTTGATATTAACATTTGCAAAGCGGTAGAAGGAAACTTCTTATACACCACCGATCCCCCTGTGAGCAATCAATTAAATGAGCTTTATACTATTACTGGGATAATTATCAGCAGAGTGCAGCCACCCACTAAGAACCATTGAGAATGTACAGAAAAGCACCTGAAGAGAGCAGAGGTAATTAAAAGCCCACAGTACTTGGAACAAATGAGGACCTCGTGGCCTGTAAAATAAAAGAGGTGACTGGTTAACTAAGTGATTAGAGCATCTGCTCTGCTCAAGTGTACTTCAGGAAAAACTCTGTGATCTCCATGCAGCCTGTAACGGTAGCCCTTACGAATTTTCTGTGCTTCATTAAGTCATGTTCCAATTTATGCTAATCAAATTGTGGCCCAAACAAGCCCACCTAAAGAGCACTGCGCAAGCTAAATAGCTGCTTTATTGCTAAATGCAGATTACAATCAGATGGAAACCTCACAATTTACATCCAATACAACGTTCATTGCTGATGCAGGAAGAAGAGTGCACATTATGTATCCAGGTGGAATGGGACGGTCAAGGTGGTGGATGGATACTGTCATGCATTGGTTTGGTTTTGCCTTCCTAACATTCCTAATTTATATTTCATGGGGCCGAGGCTTGTGGCTTGTACTTTCTATTTTTTCGCAAAGTCTCTGTTGTTGTTGTTGGAGCAGCTGATAAAAGCACTGGACAGAAAAGACGTCTAATTCATCTGTTAAAACCGGAGTAAATCATAAATTTGTAGATTATAAACTTTATTGTAACAGTATGTGATGCCTATATTTTCAAATTTGAACTGGTTCTCCTAGATCTTGGAAAAAGTGAATAGAAATGGTAATCCTTCTCATACATCACAGTGTATAGTTTTAAAGTTACATGTCACTGCAGTAATGGAAACTTGTTTACTTCTAAGAGGGTTGCCATCCTGAAGCTCTTTTATATTTTTAGTGTATTTTGATCTGATTTGCATTATAGGATGAATGCCAATCTCTCTCCAGCTGGTAGTGTTCCATCTAGCCTTAAACAATAATTCCTGTTTATCACAACTTTTTTTGTAATTTAGGTCATTGGTCCTATCATTAATAACATTATACTCACCAAGTTCATTACTGGTATTTGGGAACACAGCTACTATGTTACAGAGAAGTCAGGTGGGGCAAGAAACACCAGCAGTCAGATGATTAGACTGGATGGGAAAAAAACGCAGGTGACTTATATTTATAGGGAAAGCCAAAAAAGGAGAAGAGTAAAAACATTACCACACAGAAGTCATAGGGAGGATGTTATAGTGGAAGTGGGGCATACAGTGCAATGTGTTGTAGGACTTAGAAGGACTAGTGTAGGACACTAGAAACCAGGGTTTGTGTCCTGGATCCCATGTCTTGTTAGGTTTAGGCTACTAAAACACCTTGGTCAAGGTTAGAGAAAGACTTTCAGGTGCTGTCACCTTCAGCCTTGCCTTCAAATAAAGATACAGACTTTACATTAGAACATATCTAACAGCCTTATGTTCCCAGATTTCAGCAATTTCTTTAGTTATCTCATAATATCTGATAGAAATAATGGTCCAAAGCTTTGAAAATAACTGAATGATCCTTCATGGTTTGTGTAATCATCCCCTGCTGGGGAGGGGCCAGTCTGGACCTTAAGGCTCCAGCCACTGATAGTACTATCTCTGACCTCCTTTTTCATGCCCCGGTATTAAAGACTGCAATCGGTTTGTGGCTTCAGGAGCAATTCAGACACATATCTGAGAACCCTTAAGAAAGATGGATAACAAATGCTGTGTAGACTCTGCTGATTTTTCTTGACTTAAGTGTATTTCACACAAAAGCGCTGACAATTATTCTTAAGAAGCTGTAAAAGTGGGAACTTTGAAAATTGATGGGGATGGGATGGAAGAGAAGGAAATGGGCCAGTATTGGGTAAGACATTTTATTCTTGTGTCAACTTCCACCTATAGATCACATTCTCCTAAAGTGTCTACACATATTCCTTCTCTGACTTTATAGGAAGTGGCTGCAGTCCTACTTTTGTGGTAGGACAGAAAGAAGAAGAAACATTGGCAGGTTAGGAATGACCCCTTTTTAATGTCCCACAAGGCTTGGTTCTTGGACTGATACCGTTTGTGTCAGGAGGGGGGGTTGGATACCTTTCTTTGGTTTGCTGATGCCACCTATGTGTTAATCAAAACACTTAACCTTTGTGTCGTCCTCCCGGGTCAAATTGACCCCGTCTGTTTTGACTGTTCCTTCTTTCCTCCCTTACTTCCTTCCGTCTGTCCTTCCTCCCTCCCTCCTTCTCTCTTTCTTTCCTTCCTCCCTTCCTTCTTTCCTTTCCTCCCTCCGTTCATCCCTACTTTCCTTCCTTCTTCCTTCCTCCCTTCCTTCTTTCCTCCCTCCCTCCTTTCCTTCCTTCTTCCTCTCTTCCTCCCTTCCTTCCTTGACTCGAGGACAACAGGAGGGTTAAAAAGAAAAGGGCCTGAATGAAGCTAAATAAACTGAATTTATCCAACATGACAAGAAGTGACAGGTTTCAAAAGCATTTGTTGCTCAGATTAGCTATAAATTTGAATATGGCATACTTTTGCCCTCTTTAAAAAAATATAGAGAGCTATGAATAGATTAAATAGTAAGGTGATGCATGTTTATTTCACGAAATACATATTATATATCAACCAAATAACATATGTCTTTATATTAATGGAATATTGTCCAGAACTCAATCTGCATATTAAACAGCAGTAACCAAGGTCAAGAAGCTCAAGGCTTTATTTGGCATTTATTAATTCAGTACATTATCCTACTCAGCTGTGGTAGTGTAAATAAGCATTATGAGGGCAGGATTTTTAATTAAGATTTTATATATATATATATATATATATATATATATATATATATATATATATATATATATATATATATATATATATATATATATATATATATATATATATATATATATATATATATATATATATATATATATATATGAAACCTGCAAAGAGGCAGTGTTTAACACGTTTCATCTCATTGTGTACAGATGATGAATAGCTTTTTACATTTTTTTTTTTTTTACATATATATATATATATAATTTCAAGGGGGTATTTTTTTATGCCTGTATTATAGGGAGAGTGGAGAGATGAAAGGAATTGAAAGGAGAGAGTGATGGAGAAGGACAAACAACAAAGGTCCTCAGCCACATCTGAACCACATGACGTTGCACTTATATGAAGTGTAATGAGACTTCAGTCAGGAAAACCATCTTTTTGCAGGTAGTTTTATTTCTAATAACCTCGGCCATTCTGATCCCTCTCACAGCTCACTCATAATTTCCATGCTGTCATTCCTCTCATCAATTAAGAAGTCAGCTGTTCACACATCATCCGGTCATATCTAACCAATAGCACGGCGATACACCTTCATTGTGAGTATTGTAGCTGTATTTTTGAATGGTTTCTCCCTCTCAGCTCTAGTGCTTTCTTGTTGCTTGTTTTGTGCGACCCGCCACCTCCCCATCACCACCCAGTCTTTGCACATTCATCAGTGCATCACTTCATCAATCTCATCAGCCTTATCAGTCTTATCAGTCTCAGCAAAAAGGTCATCAGCCACCACCACCAGTGTCTGGACTTCATGAGGAGATCTATCTTGCTGCAGTTCAGGACTGAAGTCCTTCGATTCAAAGTCTCCTTGTAGAGAGTAAGCACCAAAAGACTTTTGACAATCTATATAATAAACAATTATTTTTGCTTCATTCACTTGTCTCTCCTGATTGAAATGTCTAAACCAACAGCTTACTGGGATGTGCCAATAGCATGGCATGGTCTGATTTGTTATTATAGTCACCTGACTTTGTCCCACTCCATGATGTTCTGTGGTTGACCCATAACCTCTGACATCTTCTTTGGGAAAACTATGTGTTGCTGCCTCCAACATACTCTATATATACTGCCCAATTGGTCATTTCTGTTGGACTTATGCATATAACTCCATCCTGAAGCCATAATTATATCATATTAACTGAGTCCTTGTGGTCTAATGGTCTGTTATCACAGTTGGGGATCTTTGATGCATGTCCTCCCCTTCACTTTCTTACCATGTCTTTTGTCTTTCTCTACTGACAACTGTTCAATAAAGACAAAATAACAAAAGGAAAAATTGACGTGTAGAAACTGCATAAATAGTAAACGCCTGGGATTAGCCACTGCATTCTTTCCACTAATGCCTACAGCCAGCAATTGTCAGGAAATAATAAATGTGAATATGTCTGAAGTCAATAGCACTTCTGTAAAGCATGCAATTAAAAAAAAGTTTGGTGGCATGCTTCTGTTTATGTCAGGAGAGGGTATGGATGTTTTCCCCAAATCCCTGAGGCCACAAAACTACTGCTTTCTATTTCCAAATGTTAAATCCAGTTATGAAACAGTCTATGCAAACTGAAAATAAGACAACTCAACTCAAGACTGGTGTTATGGATTATAAATGTACTGCAGGATAAGGCACAACATGTAATGGTTAAAGATTCCCTCCAGAGATTTTTTGTGACATATAAAAATACTCTACTAAAGATTCAGTTAACTGGTTAAAATCCATAAACTGGCATCTTCTCCTTTTGAAATATTTTAAAAGTTACAACACACTCCTACTTCACAGTCAATTCCATTCTCACCCGATTGGCTCCAAACTAGTTGTGATGTCACAAATCATACTTGTACATACTTGTAATTGCATGTGTTACCTACTACACTGGTGGTTCGATTCCCAGCTCCTCCAGTCCACATGTTGATGTGTCCTTGGGCAAGATACTTAACCCCAAATTGTTCCCGATGGCTGCACCAATGGTAAATGAAAGTGTATGAATGTTAGTTTCCTCCTGATGAGCAGGTTGGCACCCTGTGGGGTAGCTCCTGTCATCACGATGAATGTGTGTGAATGGGTAAATGTGACATGTGATGTAAAAATGTGTTGAGTGGTCCTAAAAACCAAAAATAACGCTATATAAGTACAGTCCATTTACAAATTTGAGTTTTGCCAAGTGATAATGTAGTTTGTTATGCAGGGTTTGGAAGTGTAGGCTATATACATTTTTACTATAGGATCATGGATACACATTGATTTCATTGATTTTTTAAAATATGCAATGTAAAAAAAAAAATACAGATAAGCCATATGATGCCTGTAATAGGCGCACTTTGCTGCGTCCATGCTGCTGGTGCACTGCATCCTGGTGTGCCTGGTGTATTGCCATAAGATTTAGTGTGAGCTCAGAGAGACTTTCCCCCTTCAGCAGATGAATGTGAAAACAAACTGCACATACATCATGCTGCTAAGAGAGAGAACAACTTCCAACTGAAGGAAAAAGAAGCAAAACATTTATCAGTGGGAGGAGAATTTAAAGGTTCTAAATCTAACAAGAGTGTTTCAAAGTGAGGGGTCCCTCAGGGCTGTTTTCTCCCCAGCATTTTTGGAAAGACATTTTAACAGCTGTTTACAAATGACTCATTCAGTTAGTCCTTGGTAAATAAAAGCATTGCCTCGCTGCTTGGTCCCTAACACATCATTCCTCATATATCTGACAGCTGTGTCTCTTTACCTATACTGTTGGAATATTGCTTCCAGTTTGTGCATTATGTTGTGCTTTTCACACTTTCACACTTTTGTAAAGTTTCATTCCCCAATGGTGCACTCTTTTTACTTTTGCCCTCTGTACCCTTTAGTATTGTTTTGTGTGCTGTCTGTATGATAGCTGTGACCAACTTTTTGTTGAGTTCATTCACATCTGTCACATCCTCCCTAGAGGTTCTTCACATCTGACCTGGCTTAACGCTTGGAAATGCTTTCCAATTGCCTTTCTCAAGTTTCCATCTCTGTATCCTCAGCCCCCCCATCTTGATGTACTTCTGTCCCTATCCTTAATGCTTTTAGAGTAGAGATCACTGCCAATTGAGGATTTGTTAAACAACTCCCATGTCAGGATATCTGCAATTTCATATGATATCAGTGTCAGATCAATCATGCTTTCTGTATTTTGTGTACTGTTATATCATCATTAATACATCCCACACAGTCCCCACACCAAACCACTTTATCTTTTAGTTGCCCACCAACAGTATTCAGTGTATCAAGATTGATACATTGATTACATGGGTTATAATCCTTCATTGTTGTAAACTAGTTGTCTCCTGTCCAAATCTTGAAACATCATGATACAAAACGATATGATACAATACAATATGATACAATACAACATGATACAATACGATATGATACAATACAATATGATACAATACAATATGATACAATACAATATGATACAATACAATATGATACAATACGATATGATACAATACAATATGATACAATACAATATGATACAATACGATATGTTACAATACGATATGATACAATACGATATGATACAATACAACATGATACAATACGACATGATACAATACGACATGATACAATACGACATAATACAATACGACATGATACAATACGACATGATACAATACGACATGATACAATACGATATGATACAATACGATATGATACAATACCATATGTTACGATACGATATGATACAATACAATATGTTACGATACGATACAATACAATATGTTACGATACGATACAATACAATATGTTACGATACGATACGATACAATACAATATGTTACGATACGATATGATACAATACAATATGTTACGATACGATACAATACAATATGTTACGATACGATACGATACAATACAATATGTTACGATACGATACAATACAATATGTTACGATACGATACAATACAATATGTTACGATACGATACGATACAATACAATATGTTACGATACGATACAATACAATATGTTACGATACGATACAATACAATATGTTATGATACGATACGATACAATACAATATGATACAATACGATATGATACAATACAATATGTTACGATACGATATGATACAATACAATATGTTACGATACGATACAATACAATATGTTACGATACGATACAATACAATATGTTACGATACGATACGATACGATACAATACAATATGTTACGATACGATACAATACAATATGTTATGATACGATACAATATGTTACGATACGATACAATACAATATGTTACGATACGATACAATACAATATGTTATGATACGATACGATACAATACAATATGATACAATACGATATGATACAATACAATATGTTACGATACGATACGATACAATACAATATGTTACGATACGATACGATACAATACAATATGTTACGATACGATACAATACAATATGTTACGATACGATACAATACAATATGTTATGATACGATACAATACAATATGTTACGATATGATACAATACAATATGTTACGATACGATATGATACAATACAATATGTTACGATACGATACGATATATAGTGATACAATATGATACGGAATACTTTATTAATCCATGGGAGGGAAACTAAGTGCCACCATATACAGTAGATGGGACAAACATCAGGTAGGACAGTAAACAACAGGAAACAACAATAAATAACAACAACAAACAAGTTTATTGATTATTGATTATTGTTCTTTCCCTGTATTTACTAAACTATACCTCATCCCATTCTGCCCATATGTTGCCACACTACCACCTTTTCTATCTTTCCAATCATTCCTAATAGTGCTATAGGCATGCATATTATAATCCCACTGCAGTTTCAATCATGTTTCTTGTATACATATTTTATTTTATTAGGCATATTTTGTAAATTTGACACAAATTGTTTGAATTCCTGGCCACTGGTGATGGGACTTACTGCATTCCACTGCAAAATAATGAATAATACAGTGAACCAACAGCCCATGATTGTGAACTAAGAGTTCTCCCACATAGCATTTCCTAAACTGCTTCCTAACACAGACTCAACTATATTTCTCTGCTGACTTTCCTATTATCTTCATCATTTTCTTGTATGTCTGTGTAGAGCCGTTTATCATATCTACTATTAACAGTACTTTGTCTTTACTTCGCTACATCCCTCACATGGTCTCTCCATATTCATTTACTTAGACTTCTCTGGCTGTGCAGATCCTCTCTTTGCTGCTTCGGCAAATGTAATCCCTTGAGAAATTTTCCCTTTTTTGCACTTCTGCTGTTCTCTTGCTGACCTCGCATCCATGATAGGCAGAGCCACACTTTCCTCCACAGTTACAACACTTTAACTTAGCCCCCCCTTTCACACTTTCCACATTCATGTTCACTGGCACATCTTCCACACCTTTGTTTGCCTTTGTATATATAGCCACTATATGTCCATATTTTTGGCATTTGACCCTCACATACTCTTCATATTCAGCATTTCACAATATCTCCTTATAATTAGTCTCAATACATAATTTCTAAACCACAAATCATTCATGAACTGGCCTTATTATTTGATATATTTGACCAGTTAAATGCAAGGCAGAAAACAGCCCAGTGACTTTGGTTTAAGACAAAATTGAACGCTTCAAGAAAAAAAAATTCTTTGGAATGGAAGAGTCAGAGAAGGGTCACATGTCAGATTTTCTCTGACATGTTTAAGTGAAACTTTGGAAGCCTTCTATCATTAGACAGATTACTTCCAAAGGATAAACAATATGGAAACCCTTTCTCTGTGGCTTCAGAAGACATAGCTCTGTCCACTGTGTTGAAAAATGAACTGATAGAACTATCAGCAGATGGCAGCCTGACACTTCAGCTTATACAAGTTGACCTTGCTTCATTCTGGATGCCTACTGCCAGTCAATAGCCCTCTCAGTCAAAACAGGCAATCATATTTCTGTTACCTTTCACCACCACCTATTTCTGTGAGTCAGGGTTTTCCATTGTGACTGTCACAAAATCAAAGTCAAGGAAGAAACTGAAAGCAACATTGAATGCTACTCTTCATGTCAACCTCTTACCCGTCCCAACATGACCGGTACAACATGTTGAGAACACCTGAATTTGATCTTCAGATACAACTGTGGGTATTCTCAAAACAACTCCTTACACTATCTTTTCATTCTCAGTTACAGAACCTTGCATTCTCTTACCTCTCTCGTCTTATTCATCTGATAGCTTTGCCTTGTTGTGTACTATACAGGCAAGCAATTTACGGTGATTGATATGGTAGAATTCCACTCACCAAATTTTGCACATACTTGAGTCAATTTAATTATCAGATTGTACTCTTTGTGCTGTCCTCCTGTTGCTGCTACTCTTGCTCATGGTCAGTTTCTTCTGAGTTTGAGATCTAATTTAGTTGTTTTCCGTTTTCACCAAATATGACTTGTCTGGACTGTATACCAACCTTCATCCTTCCCACCACCTACTTACATTCCTCCAACCTCATTCCATTTCCTGTCCATATAGAACACCTTAAGTCATGATTTGACACTGAGAAAGCCCCTCTTTGTTCTGAATAACAATTTAACTTCTGATACTTTCACTTTCTGATGCCATGTTTCCTAATATCACAATGTTACTTAGTCAGCAATGACATGCTGGACTGCACACTTCAATGGAAGGGATACAATTCAAGGAAATCTGATTTTTTTTGTACAAAGGACTTAAGTCGGTCAATGCCACAAATCTGATCGCTGACCGGACTTCCTTTGGGATGGTGGAGCAGCATGCACATAACACCAACACAATAAACCCTGACTAAGCTCAAGAATTAAATGCAGGAGGACCCAGGACTTTTAAAAATGAGTGGAGGTTAAACGAAAACAAAGGAAGAGTGCCAGCCAAGGTAAAGAAATGGATATGGATATGGATAAGAAGCAAATGCTAACACCTGAAGCTAACAATACCATGGCTTCATTTCAAACCAGTTTGGGTGGCATTAGCAAACAAATTCATGCCCTGCATAATGGACTTAAAAACTCAAGGAAGACATTGACCGTAAAAAAGGTCAGAGACAGGAAAGGAAAACAATAAGATGGACAAACTAGGAATTGAGGTCCAGACGAAATAATAGATGAGTATATGACAGAGGTGTCCAAACTATTCCATAAAGGTTCATGTGGCTGCAGGTTTTCATTCCAACCAAGCAGGAGAAAACCAGACTTAACTGATTTCATCAACTGATCTCAGTCTGCAGACAGCTGATTGGTTGAATTGTGTGCTCTTGATTGGTTGGAACAAAAACCTGCAGGCACACGACCCTTTATGGAATAGTTTGGATATACCTGGTATATGGCATACAGAAGGATAAAAGGTTGAAAGAGTGACTCAGTTGCACTGTTCATGGAGAAAATGGCTCTTAGATGAGTTTTCAAAAGACCCAGACCTCCAGATTCAACGTACCCAACGAGCTCTGGCACTGAAGCCCAAAGTAGGATAACCTCCTAGGTCAATCGTCGAGATGGTATTGAAAAAATCATGGGAGAAGAAAACAGTCAAACTCTGTGGAATTTGGATCTATTCTGGCCATGACTACTCTGTAACAACATAAAGCATATGCTAACATCAAGACCACTCTAAAAGGGGAATTCATTTCCAGACACTTTTAAACAAGATGTGTATCCACTGGGATAGTGTAATGGTAAATGGTAAATGGACTGCATTTACATAGCACCTTTCTAGCGTTCCAACCACTCAAAGCACTTTACAATACATATCAACACTCACTCATTCATACACATTTATCCTTGAAAGGCTCCAGTCAACCGAGAATCTGACTTGGAAGCAACCAGGCATCAGAAGTGACTGAACCTTGTTAGCAGGCAGACGTGCAAGAGGATGGCTGCAACAATTCCATTACATGTGAAGCAGGTCATGTGTTGACTTCACCCTGAGTTTGAAGGTAAAGCAGAAAAACAGATTTTTGAAACATAAACTCATATGAATGCAAAAAAAAGCTGGATGGCTGCAACAATTCCATTACATGTGCAGCAGGAAGCTAAATAAAGGACCCCAGCCCTTAAAACCCTTAAAAAAAAAGATGTATATAATTGGGTGTTCTTGCTCATTGTTAATCGCTCATGAATATTTTAATGATAGCCTGTGGGGGAATTACCACAATGTTAATAGACCTAAAATGGCCAAACAGGAAGAGATCAAGCTTATGTCTTTAAATGTTAATAGTTTAGGAAACCCAGTCAAAGGAGCAAAAATTATGACCAAAATGTTTTTTTTTTAAGGAAAAGATGCAAATGAACTCATAAATAGAACACAAGAAATTGATTTGAATTCAAAAATATTTGTATTCTCTACAATATACTTCACACTCTAATACCTGCAAAAGAGTAGCAATTCTAATATCTAATGTAATCAAATTTGAGTGCCAAATAGAAATAAAAGATAAAGAAGGATGATATATTCTTGTAAAATGGACAATTGACCAATCAATGATTTCATTGGTGAACATATACGCGCCACCCAAGAGTGATAAGCAATTAAGTGTTTTTGGATCCTTATGTGATAATTGTTGTAGATTCCAAAGGTATATGTATATGTAGGGGAGACTTCAATGTGATTCAACATGGGCACAACTAGTTTTAAAGGACCAGTGTATAGGATTTAGTGGCATCTAGTGGCGAGGTTCTAGATTGCAACCAATTTAATAATCCCCCTCCCAAGCATGTAGAAGAACCCACGACGGTCACAAAACTCTTGATAAACACAAAATGTTTAGTTTGTCTCTTCAGGGCTACTGTAGAAACATGGTGGTGTCACACGGTGGGCTCTGTGGAAGAGGACCCACTATCTATGGTGATTCAGGTGATTATACACTAATTACAGTTTTTTCCAATTGCTAACACATTAAAATGACATGCATAGCACAATTATTTAAACTGACACACAGAGAGCAAAACCTCTTATCAAGTCTCCAAAAGTCTAAACACATTTTCTGCTTTACACACATTTTGTATTTCAAAATGACACTTTTTAAATGCACTGAACACTGTTCTCTGCATAAGACACAACAATCTGACATAAAGTCACATGTTCAAGTGACAAAACACTGCCATTCAAAATGACACTACATGAGCTAATTGGCCAATATATGAGCCACCTGGCCAAACACCTCAATGGTTAATTGTTACCAATTCAACCAGGAAGTAAGCTCTATGAAAAGACCACAGGTGAGCACATTTTTTTTTTACAACAACAATGGAAAACGTTGCAGAGAGAGGAAGAGGAAGAGGGAGGGTGAGAATAAGAGGGGGAGGAAGAGTGATGGACGAGGCGTTGTGTTCTGACCTAGCTGTGAGGCAAGATGCTGCCTAATTATTTTTCTTGCCTCTTTTTTTCCTATATTTTTTTTCTGCACATTTTCTCTGCAATTTTCTTTTTCAGTTTACTGTTTTTTTGTGAGCATATTTTTGTTCACTCCAATGTAAATATATCTGCTGTGCATATGTTGCACTGATTTGTTTGGTGAAAAAAAAAAAGTTTCAACAGCATGTGTGTGTATCTGCAAATATTTCTGTGCAACAATCTGAAGAATTTTCTACAATTTGAACTATGTTAGTATTATGACAAAGCATACTAAAGATGAGAGAGCTTTTCATTATGCCCAACAGTGTGTAGTTGGTTAGACAAACATCTGGTAATATGAATGAAGTGTGAGCCAGTTGGTTCAAAAGTTTGATTTTGATAATGCTATATGTAGTTTGCAGGATATATGAGGTATGTCATATTGGAGTTCCTGATGTGTCCGATTGTAGCACTATTTATCCGAAAATGTATTTGAGCTGCAGACAGAAAGATACAATGTATAAATTGAATGTGGGACTGTTAAACAATAAGTAGATAGCTGAGTGAATCAAAGCCGTCATTTAGTTGTCTGAAGAAAAATGATAATTAGGAGTAGGACCCAGCTATACTATGGTATGCATTAAAGGTGCAGTGTGTAGAATGTAGTGGTATCTAAACTCAAAATTGAAATATTCAACAACCATGCTGGAGACTATGTTACCACATGGAACCAAACCACTCACACTTTTTATGGACTTTCATGAAAATAAAACATTTCTTGTGTGGTATACATTGTGTTCTGTGTGAGGTGTCGGGTTACAAAATCCTTCAAACCTGCCTTATTTTATATCTGGGACATATGGAAGCAACTGTGCATATAGCAGACCAATACATTGTCAAGAGTCTGCTCACTACAAGAAAGAAGGCTGTCAATAAGAACTGGCTCAAGACTGATGCACCAGATTACAAACAATGGCTGACCAGCATAGATGATATACTAGTGATGAAGAATCAAGGTTAGAAATGAAGTAGAGACTGCAAACGGCTTGGGGGAAATGGTTAATAAATGGATTAAAAAAGGCATGAATAGTAATAGATTGTAGACCTATTCCTCCCTACAGGCTCTATTCACCTTTTTCTTTTTCAATGCAGTCTCAGACCATTGGACCCCACTGTGTATATCTCCAAATACGAGTTGTGTTTGGAAAGTTGGAACACGAATGTATTTGTAAAGAATCCAAGGTGAAGCGCTTGACTCCATTGTCCATTGTGCAGTTATTCAATCCAGGAAGGACAGAGCCTGAGTCAACCTGTGCTAGACAGGAGATGACTCAGTTCCTTATGTTGTCTGGGTTGATGTACACGAATTTAAACAGCAACCTAATATGTTTTTTTTCTTTCATACAATAGCTTAAATATCATGTGTGGTATCATTTCCCCCTCATTATACATTCATGTAAGCACAACAATGTTGAGGTACAGAGCACAATGTCAAGAAGTTAGTTTGAGTCCTGTTTCTATGCACATGCTACACTAACTTCATTATTTATCATTATTAATTATCCCATCGTGGCGACAGGAGCAGTCAGGAACAGTAATTGCTTTTTTTTCTCCTGCACATCAGAGTGATAACCTTTTACACACATATTCTAAGTTTATCCTGTCACATCTAAAAAAACAAACAAAAAAACAGCCGTCTTAAAGTCCTGAACTCTGTCAGAGCTGTCAGAATATTCTTATTTAAAGATAAACACATGTACAAACTCTATTTATTCTGAAATGATAAAATAGTCATTTTCTGCTGTCAGATTGTTAGTACAGGGAGTTGTGGAATAGTGGCTTTTATTGAGCGTTTCCATATGCTGGGCACAACCTCTTTAATAGATATTGTAAATAACAACATGGCAGCATGTTTTAATGTATACCATGTATCATAACACCTCCTGGCCTCCATAGAGTTTGGACTTATTGCTTGCAGTAAAATGAGAATGTCCCAATCAATGCTGAAAGTGTGAGAGTTGTCTTTGCGGTCTTCCTCAGACTTCCACCTGATTTAATGTGCCATGTCAAACGCCTGTTTTACTCTCTACAAGAGCTGAGGAGGCAACATATACAGTATATGTGTACATATGTCATTTTGTGATATCATTTTCTCCTGGGCTCTATGTTCATGATTTAGCATGTGTAAATTCTCCTTAATCTGAATGTGAATCTGAACATTCTGAATATGATGCACTATGATTGTCATGTTGACCATGGGTGGGAGTCAGGGATGGTGAAGGAGTGGATGAAAATGAAGGTTTTATTTCCTGCCGTGTATTTGTTTTTCATTCAATAATAGACAGAAACAATCACGTAGCATCTGAAGGTTTATTCTGAAAGGCTTAGGACCCTTTAAAGGCCAAGTAAATCTTATCTTCTTCCTTCTCTGATGCCTTTGGTTGACAGTGCTTTTCTCTCCCTGAGCAGTGTGAATGGGATGATGGATTTGGACATGTCTGAGTCTAAAGCTTTTGACCTTTCACTGTAACAAGTGGTGCTGACAATATCCCCCAAACCGAGCCGAGCAACAACAACAAGAAAAAAAACAAGCCATTTGTGCCACGGCTGAGTGAGCGAGCGCAGTGTCCACTCTCCCACTGGCAGGATAAAGAGTCACTGAAGTGGTCGTATGGCAGAGGACACATTTTCCAGATGAGGTGAAATAAATCCGTCTTATCCGGCACCCCCTCCCCTCCTGCCAGCTAAGTCTAAATCCTTGCCATAATTCCAAAGTCAAAGAGAGTGAGCATGACACCACCGCGCTGCTGTAGCAGGGGAATGGATAGACAATGACTCTGGGCTTCATCCTGGCCTGCCAGCATGCTCTGACTGCTACACATACACACACTTTTATAGAGTAAGCAGCTCACCAGCACATGATCTGAGTCCTCTGGAGAAAACAGATAGCTTTTTCCGAACTAGACCGAGCTGTGGATGTCATTTTGTCCTGGGCTAGATATGGTGGAGCAGAGGGCAATACCGCCTGTAAGCTGATGTGAGAGTTGACGCTGGTCAGATTGTTTGATTTTGAATAAGGCGAGGCAGGAGGGGGTAGAAGGGAGAGAAAAAAACCACTGAAAGGAAGGAAGATAAAAGTGGAATTGCGAAAAATGTTTATATTCAGTGTTGCTTTAGGCATAAAGCTCAGTGTTTGAATTAATATTGAACAGGTCCTCTAACTCTGGCAGTAACTCAGGGAACAGAAAAATGAAAGATAGTCTGCATTACAATACCAAAACCTTTCTCTGTGCTCATAAACAGCCAAAATAATGTAAAAATAGGCCAGAAGAGGCACTATAATATGTCTAAGCAACAAAAAGGGAGTTAATACAAAGCATCCAAAGTCCTGAACATAATGATCTTTTATTAAATAACTATGTATTGCGTTATAGTGTTCAAAAACATGATCTTATATTACTACAAAAGATGGGCTGAGAGATATTTCATGGGAATCTATTTCAATCTTTCCAAGACAAAATTGCCTTCAAGTGACTCACATAGATATCTACAAGTTAGACACTACATCACAAATCATGTTAATGTTTATGAATGGCAATAAAGTTTTTTTTTGTGTGCAGTTATTATGTTCTCAGATTATGTTGTTTGCACACTTTGTTGTTTGTTAAAGGTAAAATCTTGTTTGAATAAGTCATTAACTTGTTTGTATGAGATTTGATCTCATATCTCGTGGGCAGACGTCTTATCTTCTAATTTAGTATTCACGAGTAATCCTGCTTGCACAAGTTATTATCACAAGGTACCATGTTGTTCAAGTTTTTATCCTTTTCACAGAAGCAGTCTTGTGCACACGTGATATGATCTCGGGTGCATAAGATTTAAAATAAAATAAAAAAAATGTGAGGACTTACTCTGAGAATTCTTTACTCTGAGGGATGTTACGCTCGTCTCAATCCAATAATCTTAATATTAAATGGGATCTTTGGAGGGGGGGGGGGGGGGGGGGGTAAATGGCAGCTAGATTGAAAATGAAACCACGAGTGGCGCCCCGCAATACATAATTCATCCTTACTCATCTTATTTTCATAACTGCCTTCATGCAAATTGATAAGCAATAATTCATACACATTATAACAGAAGGAGACAGCGCTGTGTTTTTTGACATCCAACCACCCACCACTCACATCACACCATCCCCCCCCCCCCCCCCCTTTAATCCAGACAATACAACTGCCGACAGAGTCCTGATGATAGGGTGTACACCAGACAAAGATGTGCATATTTGGAATTCAAATTGAGCTCCAGCTGCTGCTGAGCATCAAGCTACAAATTAAAAATCTCATGTGGTAATTTGGCTCTTTTCTTTGTTGTTGTTGTTGTTGTTTGTTTTTTTTGTGTCAGGATGTTGAAAAGTAACAGGTTTTTGAACAATGTCTCGATGATAATAATGATATTTCTGAGGCTGCAGACATCTTATGTGTTTATCCATTCCTGTAATACCTCTATGAAGTGACTCTGGATATAACACAGGTTGCCAGATACAGTCAGCAGGCACATGTTGGGGTTTTTGGTTTCTATACAAACATGATGGTAACAAAGCTGGCAACCTCTCTGTCACTACAAAACTATGGTAGACTGTTTAACCCTACTTCCAGTCTTTATGCTAAGCTAGGCTAACTACATCTGAAATGAGTACACTACCGATTTTTAAAAAAAGAAGAAAAGGAAACCTACTTATGTAAAAGAACCAGTCAAAACCTGGAACCTACATTACCCCTAATGCAATTTACTTTGATTCACTTGCCTGTACAGGTCAAGCCCCCATGAGGAGCCGCCAGGCTTTTAAGCTAATTTTACATAGTGGTTACATTATTGAGTAGTGTAATTACCCCTCCTGTTGTCTTGCTGTCGACTGTGCATCTTTTGTCTTCCTGGTTCAAAACTGACCCGTGTTGTATGACAGTTTGTGACATTGTCACAAGGGGGGGGGGGGGGGGGGGGTGTCCCGTATGGAGTGGGAGTCATTGTTGGCGTAAATGGTTGGCGCTGCCCTTTAATATACAGATATTACAATCAATTCACTTGACTTAGGTTTGATTCCCGGCTCCTCCAGTCCACATGTCGACGTATCCTTGGGAAAGATACTTAATCCCAAATGACTCCTGATGGCTGCACCAATGGTGTATGAATGTTAGTCTCCTTCTGATGAGCATGTAGGCACCCTGTGTGGTAGCTCCTGCTATCAGTGTATGAATGAGTGTGAATGGTTGAATGTGACATGTAGTGTAAAAGTGCTTTGAGTGGTCAAAAGACTAGAAAAGTGTTATATAAGTCCATTTACCATTTAGTTTAATGACATCACAGCTAATCTGGTGGAACTTGATTCTGGTACAGTGTGGTACATAACAGTCACATTAACATCATTGCACAGAAAAGAAGCATATAGCCACAATCAGATATCAGAATTCACACATACTGACTGAGCAGCTGAAGAGTTCAACATCCATGCTGCAGCTGGGGAAAAAAATGCTTTGTTTGTTTTTGCTATAGGGGTTTTATTGATGGAAGTTGGGTGCTAATGATTTTAGATGACTTGCTGACAATCTACTGGAGTCTTTTGTGAGTTTGGCTGCCTGAACTGTTGCACCAGACTGTTCTGGATGATGTGAAGATACTTTCAATTACTGCCATGTGGAAGTGGAGCAGGTGGTGTTGTGTCAGTCTGAATTTCTTCAGCTGATGCAGAGAGAAATGTCTTTTGCTGGGCTTTTTTTTTGATGATGCGGTCTCTGTGTTCAAGTCCAATGTGAGTGCATCGCAGATGCGGCTGCCAAGAAATTTGAATGAGGCAGTGATGGATACGAGGCTGCGAGGGGTTTTGAAGTGCAATTTGTGGCTGACGTCCATGATAAATTTGTGACTTTTGGATGGATTGTGTGTTTCGTGGCTATTTGTGACGAGACGTCCAATGGTTGCATTGTCTGCCGACCGTTTAGAGCCATCCAATCAGGAGGCAGGATGAGGTGCTATTCACCTTGACCTTCTGTTGCCTATTCCTCAGAAAGTTACAGATGCAGTGCTCTTATTATGTAGGTAATTATATAGCAGGCTAAAGGGATTTTGAAGCAGTTTTTCAAAAAGAAAAAAATAATTTTGTGTGAAAGTTATTAAAGATAGTTTAATGAATTTTTTTACAATGATTTCTTTTCCCCCCTGTGGAATAAATAACATCAGTATTGGTTATCGGCCACATTCTTATGTGCACTTCTATCGCACTTCGATAGATTTTCACAATCGGTGCATCCCTATTAAAAAATACTATACATCGAAACCTAACAATATATCCATTAAAGGCAGGTTTCATCATCTTAACATTGTGGACATTGGATGAAGTGAGGTGTCCATATTTGCTCAGTTTCAGGCTCTTGAGGAAGTGACATGTTGGATATACCTGAGCCTTCAGAAAAGTCAGACTTTCCAGTTGTTATTATGACTTTGAAGTTGGTTTCCATAACTCTGATATGACATGAATGCAGCATAACAGCACCCTTAATAGATGAGCTGGTTCTTTATGCAAATATGATATTGATATAATTAAAGTGAATAAGCATATGAAGAAAATGAAATAGTCCTCATTTAGATAATTATTTGAAGCAATGTTGTTTTTTATACATATGCATATAACAGCATTTTATTTGAAAAAAAAGCACTTCATTAAGTTTTAAGGAACAGTGCTTTTATATATAATGAGAGCTGTTTTAAAACACATTTAATTTAATAATGACATTTTTTTTATTTCTTGTTTTTTTAAAATAATTTTTCAGCTGCTTGAGGAATTCAGTTTTGTTATTAGTGGGCAAAACGAACATAACTGTCAGTCGAGTCATTCTGCATCCTCTGAGCAAAGATGTGAAAGCTGTAATAATGAAATCCACGCCTTGTTTTGTGGAGCTCCAAGCAGCGTCAAGTTAAACACACTCACGGATGTTAGTTAATGTTGACTTCAAAATAAAAGTTGATCCTCCACAAACACAAAAAAACTCTCCCTTTTGTATACAGAACTACAGAAATCTCCTTATGTGTTCAAGCAGGCTCACACCCATCAACACAGTTATCAATAAAATAAAACATTAAGTGAATTATATAATAAAGCATTGTAATATGACTGTCGTGGTATCTCAGTGCCCTCTGGTGACGCCATCTGCAGACCTGCAGCTGTGGCAGGCAGCAGCTATTGGCAGCAGGAATGACAGCTGCAAGTTATCAGGCTGATTAGCTTTCTGATAAATAGGCCAGGAAACAGGTGTTTGCTCTGTTCAGCTCTGCAGCCAGGTTACAAGAATCCACGGCGAAAGGACGGGAAGCAAAAATGAAACTGTTTACTTTCAAGCTCCATGTTAATTCTGTATACACAAAACATGTTGGCTGAGTGAAAGGATAAGCAGATCTGTGTGTATGAAGCCTTGACCCCAGCTTGTCCTCTCTGAACTGGATATTTGAGCCTTTTCACAGCTGTGGAAAAAACCCAATCTTACGAAATTCAAGGTTTGTGTTCAAGGGTGAGGGTACTTTACACATTTCTCGGCCGTGTTTTGTACTCTACTGAATTCCACACAGAGATGAGCTCTTAAAAGCACATGCAGCCACTTCTCAACTGTTTAGAAAGGGTTGGATTACATTTGATTGCCATATTATTGGAGTCCTTCAACTGTGTGCGATCTCATTGAACTATTATGAGTAAATGCAGTTAATTCGTTGGTTCGAGCCAAAATGTATACATGAAAGTAGATGCGATGTTAATTTTTGTCTAAGCTTTTTAAAATGTATCGTAACAGAAAATATAGATTAATTTTAAATACTGAAGGTGGGCTGAGGATGCTCCACACTAATAAAGGTGTTATTTGTCCCTCTCTGCAAGGTATAGAGGTAGAGGAGGAAGATGATGAAGATGTCAAACACAGTAAGAACACTCCAGCACACTTCTGCTTCTGCAGACTGTGCCAGGAAACTTATAAAAAAAACATTGCAAACAGGAAATGACACAGTTTCACAAAGAGGTAAATATGTCCCTGAACTGGTTAATCTGCTCATGTCAAAAGCACACTTGAAAAATGTGTTTTTTTTAGTAAGCATGTGTTATTGTTTTTTTTTTCCACTGTGCAAACACTACATATTTAATGTGAACAGAATTAGTATGTAGTATGAAATTAGGACACAGATGGTGTGGAATCCACCATTTCCACACATGAATATCAAAAGCTGCAATTGCTCTTACAGCTTATTTGACATAAAACTGTAGCTGAGATATAGGAGTCACTGGTAGATAAAAGGTATCTACTGTCCACAGCAGCTGGTTGATCACACATTCAGTTTTCCCACTGTGGATATGATGGATTCAGTTCTTTTAAATGTCACATAGAAGTGTGACATTTAGGTTTTTTTTCTGCTGTTTTTCAATATTTTCAGAGATTTTGTTTCTAAAAGTTTTGTGCAAAGAAGATGAGTTGCAGGTAGTGTTCACACATGTTCAAATCTGTCTCAAAACAATAGTCAGTTTTCCAAATGAACATTAAAGCAGTTTTACTAGCTGTAATGATTCCTCCTGTTCATACTGACCATTAGAAGATCCCTTCATAATGTTTACAATGGAAGTGATGGAGGACTAAATCCACAGTCCTCCTTCTGTATAAACATGTATTTAAAAGTTGATCTGAAGCTAATATGAAGCTTCAGCGTCCAAATGAGTCAAATCTTCATCTTCTATGTTTCAACGTTACAGTGTTTTTAGTAGCAAAGTCTTTTTGTTACTATACTTCCACCACAGCTCAACAGGGAAACACTAAGAGGGAATTTGATGCTAAAAAGACTGTAAATGTGTCAGATATCACTTGATATGACTAACTCACACTGATGAAGACTCATATACGATATGATACGATACGATATACTTTATTGTCCCCTCTGGGGAAATTTGTCCAGGACTCAAGCTGATGCATAAATAAATGACCACCAACACAAAAAACGAAACAAAAACAACACATAGAACATCACATATTGCACACGTCACATAAATGCACACATTGCATGTACCCCCACAGAGTATATTGCACATATGACATATTGCACAACCCACAGATTGCATATCTCCTATATTGCACATATCCCAGTAGAAAGATAAAAAGATAAAAACACCATTGCACGACACTCATTTTTAGGTTTAGAAATACTTTGATTAATACAATGCAGCCTGTATGTTAACATGTGTAATGTTAAACAATATAACTTACACTGTGCACATATACTAGTTAGCTTTAAAATAATTGAATAGAAAAAGAGATAAATGCACCGGAGCTTAGTTGTCACTAGTCAATGTCCCACATTACCCTAATCCATCCTAGTCAGTATAAACAGGAGGACTGACTACAGAGAGGAACACCTCTTTCACTGTTCATATGAACACTGACTGCTGTTTTACGACGCTTGAAAAAGAGTGGACACGTCCTTTAATAGTATATACATAGATACGGTCATGGGACTTGTATTTTGACAGTTCAGACAGGAAGTGTAGTATTATACTAGGCCGTGTTTGACGCTCGGAGGAGTCAGAGAGGGAGTCAGAGTTGAACAACGGCGAGGAAAGGGAGGACGGTCGGCGGTACCGAGGGTCACAGGGATGTACAGTAAACACAGGCAGAAAAATGCCCAAATATCACCGGCAAAATGTGGACGACTGCTCGTGTTTCTTTGTTTTCTGTCGCTGAGTGGCACACTGGACAGAGCCAGCGGGGACACCGGAGGACAAGGTAAGAGAAAAGAGAGGACACGCTTGTCAAACTTCTTTTTTTTAAGCATCTACCAGTTGCTTGTTGAGACGTTGAGGCTTCACAGAGAAAACATGTATGACGGCTTTAAAGTGTGTCAGTCATTGTGACGGCTCGTGGATGACGCGGGAGATGTTTTAAGTGTGAAACCGCCGAAACTTTTCTGCGAGTAATTAGTGTTTTTTATGAAGAGAGCTGCGTGCGCCAAATCTCATTTAAAAATCTGGCAATTTAACGCAGCGCCGCTTCTCAGGCAAAAGAACAAGATACACATGACCTAAAAGACCTAATAGAATAACTGGGATTCATTCTTCAGTCTACTACAGGCTGCACCCAAAAACACCACCTGAAACACACGGAACACTTATCTTATCATTCCTACTTCAATCACTCCTCTGTGGTTTCTCCCACAGCCGCCGCTCCTCTCATTGTGAGGAGGTGAGGGGGAACAAAAGGTGAAACAATAATTAAAGTTGGCGTTATTTGCTTATGGTTTTCACGCCGAAATGAGCAGAAGACTTGACTTGTTGTAAGAACAAAGACTGGTGTGTTTTCTATTGTGTTAACATGAGCTTGTATGCAGTGCAGTGTTAAATTACCGGATTTGCCTAACGTGTTTCGGATGAGCGTCTCATAATCCAAAGCACGCTTCAAAGCGAGCGGCTTTTCCCTTAACTACATCATTTATAAAAGATTGATCATAGAAGTTTTTTTTGAGAATTTGTGCTGCAGAATATCAAAAGTAAAAAAAATGTGAATATCTAACATGTAGTAGAGATGTTAAAAATACTCTATTCTCCAGCCAAAGTAGAGAATGAGCTCTGTCCTCTGTGTGCATTGTCCATAAAAGGCAGTTTAGAGAATTGCTGGAGTACAGCTGAGTAACCCAGTTTTCAGCCAATTATGTCACAGAAAGTCAAGTACTTTTTCTATGAAATGTATTAGATTTCATTTTTTCTCCATTCAGGCTCTATCTTGTGGTTGGCAGCGCTTCATATATTTGAAATGACATAAAATGAACTCTAAAACTTTAATTGAATGTTATTGAGCGCCTTCCAACTCTCAGCAAGGCAGATAAAGGTCAGTGTGTGTGAGTGTGTGTGTGTGTGTGTGTGAGAGAGAGATTGAGGCTGGTATGAAGATGATACACTCTGTTCAGTCATGTGGATGAGCTTCCCAAAGGCAAAGCAGGACTTAAACAATAACCCCTATTCAAAAAAAGATGTTCCCAGTTAATGCAGTTAACAACCCGTGTGTGTATCTGTATCTCTCTCTCTCTCTCTCTCTCTGTGTGTGTGTGTGTGTGTGTGTGGCTGCTGCAGTTGAGCACACAGTTTGTTCTCAGCTTCGCACCGTCAGATGAAATCCAACCGAATGACTTCATTAGAGATGGTTGAGCCAAAGCAAGTAAACAAGATGTTCAATTTACAGAAGATGTAGTGTTAGTGAGACCAGAGCTGATCTTCTGCTCCCAGACCCTGAAGGCACCACGCTCTCCTCCACTGCACAATCAATCAGTGGATCAATGGATGGAAACTGATTATCAATGAGTCATTTATGAGGCAAAAATCAAAACAAAAACACTGGTTTGAGCTTCTTAAATGTGAAGATTTAGCTTTTAATGTACAATACACACTTTTTCCTCACATCTTATAGACTAAATGAGAATGAAAACTAATGATTATTTTCATTATTGATTAATTTGTTGATTAGTTACTCGATTGATCAATTAGTAGAGTCAGGTTGTTTCCCAAAGCCAAAACAAATCTTCAGTTTATTACATCTTCACATTTAAGAAGCTGAAATCAGAGAATATGGGCTTTTATTTTCTTAAAAAGTGGCTCCATACAGTTAATTAATGATCAAAATAATTAGGGATTAATTTAATAATTTGTAACTAATTGATTAATTGTTGCAGCTTTAAAACAGATACATTAATAATGATTTATTTTTTTACAGTGTTGCTTCCTCTAAAACACAAATCTTTATTATGAATGAAGTTATATTTGATAATTAGAATAAAGAGCTAGAGAAAAGATATGAAGTCAGCAGTAAATAGTTGCCTTTATGCACCTCAGCTGCAGAAAGAAGTCAGTTTGAAGCTGGTTTACTTTTGAGAAGTGTGTCTGATGAGTGTATTTGATCATGTTTTCATGACTGTTGTAATTTGCTTTCAATGCTGTTGGTGGTTTAACGCACGCTCAGCACTTCTTATGCGTCGTTTTTTTTTCTTGATACATTTCAGCATAAAGCACATTTCCACAACATTAACTCTAGCAGTGCATCATTCTTTCTACTACTGTTCCTATTTCTTCCACTTTGCAGTTTTTTGTTGTTTTTTTTTCATTTCAAGATAGAGTCAACGCTTCCTGCTCGGGTGTTTTTCACATTAAAAGCAGTGGCTCAAAAGGGGTCATCCCTCTTGTTTCTGCTCGCCTTTTAATTTGAAACATAGAAGGCAGGAAGTGTTTGAGCATTAAAAGATACAGTGAAGTGGTTGGTGGGACTACACCATTTATCTCATTAACTTCATATATTTATTACCATGAGTTTTATTTGTTTGTTAAGCGAGTATCTTTATTTTGTAGCACTTTTACATTGTTAGCACGTAATGTTTGTATTTAGCATCGTGTTTTATTAGCTACAGTAATCAAGACAAACAGGTCTTTAATTTCAGCTCCTGTTTTTTGATTTAGTCTCAAATTTCTTGATGTAATCAGTCTGTAAATAGTGAACGGAGCTGCTTTTATGCTCTTGTTGACAATAAATGATGTCATGATTTTACCCTACCTTTGGAGGGTGATTTGTATTTAGTTGTTGATGTTTTTAGTTTTTCTCTGATTTGTCCTTTAATTTTCTTGGCAGATGGAGAGAATTATAGTACAGCTGTGTGCAGTAGATTTTAAGGTCTCACATACTGTTCATATTCTATTCACAGTATGTTCCAGGTCAAATCTCATCATCAAAAGTGTCTATACCAAATGTTGAACCACAGATGTGTTTAGAAAGCATCAATAGTCAATGTGATTAAACCTTGATTCATGTTTCAGAGATAATGTTTTCTCATTTTAGGAGAAAAAACATCTATCACACAATATCATGTCCTATTTTACCTAAGACATGAAAATATAACATAGCAATAATGATGGAAATGTATTTTATAACTTTATGGAAGTGTTGGGTTTATTGTATAACCATTAGAGCCATCAGTCTTCACTGCTACATCATAAAAAGAAATCCTCATAACTACTATCTTATTAAAACTATTAACTATTCATTTCACTAAAACACATGGCAATAGATACGGAGATGATTTGACCCAGAACAGCCTCAATGGACACAAATGTGTAGCATCTATACAAAAGTATAACATTTAAAAATATTTGGGCCACATCAAATTTCAGAGTAAAAGACATTTGGGGTGTTTTTACAGCTGTTAAATGTTAAATGGGTCAAATTTGACCTGAACAGTATTTAAGGGTTAAAGAGGCAGTTTTCTGTCACTCAGAGAGAAGAAGGGTGTTCATGCAGCTGTGTGATGAGTTGAGTTCATGAGGAAAAAAACAGCTAAGTTTGATTTAGTTTTGTGTGTTCTTTTTGTTACGCATCATATAAATCAATGTTCTTCTTCTTTAATCCTTTAACAAGTCCTCCTGTCACATTTTAAACCACTGTGGTCAGACAGACAGCGAACATTGAACACTGAACATTATTATCAAAGATGACAAACTGCAGATATGAAGTTCAGTTTGTGAGTATTTGGACAGCAGCATTTTCTTTGTTCATTCTGCCGAGCTGCTTTGTCTCCTGGGAGCTGTGTCTGTGTATCAGCACTCACACTTGGCTACTAATCACTGTATTTATGCTACTTTGTCTCATTTCAGATATAATATAATACCATAATAGCACATGTCCCACACTTGTGTCCCACTGCTGGAAACTGGCAGAAGAGGATTGTGCTTTGCTCCTTCCATCACTTTGTTTCAGCACGTTCCTCTGCAGCACGGCCTCAACCAGTAATGCAGCAGTTTAATTGGCCGCTGATCATAACTGGCCAAAAAAAAAAGAAGCTGTAAATAGAACAGTGATAATTAGTCGTTAATGTGTTCCAAACGCCTGCTCAAGAAAATCTCTCCAAAAACACAATACGGACATCGGGGAAGCAGTAATTATCTACCATTAAATACTGCGAGCTGATTCGCTGCAGTCAGCACAAGTACAGTCCACATCATCACATCATCCATCTGCCATCAACAGTTCAGGATAAACTGGAACTGTAAGATTAGTACAGAGACACACTGACTGTTAAAGCGGATGTCATGTTAATATTCAACAATGTTCATCATCACAGTCTCACAATTAAGAAGCTAGAAATGACTCATTTAAGGCATGTAAATGTAATATAAAGTTATTTCTGCTTCTTATTATCAAAATAGTTGCTGATTAATTATCTGTTGATGGACTGATTGATCCATTGATCTAAGTAAAGAAGATAAATGTGAGCAGGTATTTGATGCTGGTGTAGTTTACTCAGTGCCAGAGACAGATCTTTATCATGAAGTTCAATACACATACAATACACAGTCATATCAATTAAACGTGATTTATAAAGCAGTATTTCACAGCTGATAATAAAGAACAAGTATAAACCAAGAACAATGTAAAGAAAAGGAACAAAAATGACCAATGAATAAAAACAAAGAACAATTTGAGACCGATGTACGAGGGAGAAAATAAGAAGGATAAAAATGTTTTTTTTTAAAAAGTAGGATTTACAATAAAAAAAGGAAAAGACAAAGTGTGTTAAAAGTAAGAATTAGGTGTCAAAAGAAAGGGGGTGGGCAAGAATTTATGAGGGTGTCCCTACTAATACAAATTATTATTGTGTTACTCCCATCTCTCTCTCACTCACTCACTCACTCACTCACTCACTCACTCACTCACTCACTCACTCACTCACTCACTCACTCACTCACACACATACGTGTGTTCCCCTCTTGATATTCAAAATTTGTGTCACCAAGTGGAAATATGTTTACCATGTCAAGCTAAAAGTAAACAGGAGATCAGTGAGTGAAATGCTTTGCAGAGTTTGTTTACCAAAATATGAGACATATGTCAGGGTCAATGCCTGCTGACTGTACAGTACTGTATGTGTCATAAGCCATAAATTGACACCACACACAAAATGATATATTTTTACAAGCTGAATTGAAATTCAAAATAATTCTTAATCTGTCAAAATATCCATTGTTACCATGTGAGGCAAAACATTTCAATGTCTGAACTCATGCAATTTGCTGCCCCTGTGTTCTCTGACCCGGTGTTGGTGATAGACAAGCTCCTTGTGCCTGACCACACTGACCAGGGCTGCTGGTATCAGGAGTGAAGTCTGTCTGGGCTTCATTTATCTCTGATCTGTGCTTCTTTAAAAAAAAAAAAAAAAATCGGAATATCTCCTTTTCTCTTCATTTTTCATCTGTCCCGATACAAAAAAAGTCATTCTGGTTACACATCACGTGCTTAGCAGAAAACTTTTTTTCCTCATTGAGGTAGGTTACTTTAAAATCATCTCTCAGCCTGTCTATAAAGGAGAAAGAGGGAAGCACTGCCTGATGCTAACGGAGAAAGAGGGAGAGAAAGAAATAGCTTAATGCTTTTTGGAGGATTTTCTCAACATCTCTCACTCTTTTTAGCTCATCAGAGATGTGACCGACGTGTGTTTATTATGATACCATGGCCATCACTGTAGCTGCACATTTAAGCCAAGTACATACTCTGACAATCGATGGAATCCAATCGCGGACGCCCGGAAATATTTTGGCTATAGCGATCTTTTGCTATGCGTTTTAGTTTTGTTACATACAGTTGATCTCATGGAGACATCTCTCTGCTCCTCTAAATGCACAGTCAGCTTGTTTTGTGTGATAATTTTGTTTCATCATGATATACATTAAAACTTACTTGAGATGTATTACCTGAAAGAATGTCTTCTTGACGTTAATTCTGCCTTCCACGCTTGTCTTCTCTTAATCGTGTTTCACAACAAATACACGTCCAGTGACCTGTCAATCAACTGTGGTGGCACGTGGGGTGTCCAATCAAATTCCAGAGGTGTCCCGGGCCCCCCTGGCTACCCTTTTTGGTTCAGCGCATGTAACCATTACATACCTTTATATTATTGTACAAATATACAAAGATAACAAACACATCTGGCCAATATAATCTTAAATAACTGCAGATATATATTTCAGCTTGTTAAACATGATAGTTTTTGTTGAGCTCATCATCCATTAAACATGTACTCCCTCTATCATTCCTCTTCACTCCCCCTGAGCTCAACCTCTTCATGAATGTCAGAGGTTATGAAAGTTCATAGAATCACCAGATGAAAATGTTTGTGTCTGTCTCTCCACTCTGAGGCTCCCATGGAAGCTGAGATCAGCTGTGGAGGCTGAGGATGTTTTTTTTTTTCAGGGCCCGTTATCTCCATTATGGCGTGATTATCTCATTATGTTAGATGGCAAACACTGCCTATATTTAGATTTTTAAGCCTGTCATCCTGTGCCAGTGTCATAATTATAATGTTGCTCTGACATATCAAACAGTTTTTTTTTTTTATAACCATAACTTCAAAGATTTCATCATTTTGTTCCACTGTGACACAGTGATGAGAACATAAATGCACAGCAGCTACGCTAATATTAATAGTATGTAATGAGCAGCATTCATCCTTATGATGAGATACAGAACTGGTGACCAAAACAGTTCTATTAATGAAGAAATGAATGCATTGAACTGAACACCGCCAGCAAGAACATCTGGATGTTAACAAAGCAGGATATGACATATTTAAAAAACAGCTTGTCAGATGTTTTTTAGAAAACACGTAAAGCCTGATGGTGAAGTTTTATTTGTAAGAAAACTCCACCTTTTAAGTTGCTTTGAAAGGACCAGTGTGTAGGATTTAGGGGCATCTAGTGTTAAGGGTGCAGATTGCAACCAACTGAATAACCCCCCCCCCCCCCACGACGTCCATGAGAAGATCAGACTTGACTGTGGATGGTGGATGAGAATAGTGGGCTGGGTATCGTTTAAAAAATGACGATACCAGTACCAGTCCAAGTACCCTTAAAGTGATACTGATACCAACTGAGTACTTCATTCTATATCCATTCCACATTTAGTATACTGTCTTTTATCAGGTGTAACAGGTGTGTAGTGTAGACACACTTTAAAGCGTTTAGGTGACATCTTGGCTGCTGAACTGTTAAGCGTGCTAACTCAAATTCACCACGACTTCACCACAGATGGGTTGTAGCTGCTGTGGCAATGAGTCACATTAAATTGAAGAACGCTTGGGTTGATTACAAATAGTCATATTTTCTGCAAAAAGGATTGATTGCAGGTATGATTTGACGGGAGATGTTTTGATAATACTTGGTATCGATTTATTTCAGTCGACACCTTAAAAGGTATATCGAGTACTGATACCCAGCCCGAGAGAATATGTGTGTTTTTGTTGAACATTTGTAATTACCTTTGTTATCCAGTGAGCCGGATTGGACCCCTTAACGGCCCGGTTCTGGACCACACGCTGTATGTTTGATACCCCTGGTGTGGGAGAAGATATGCTGTTTTAACTTCAGTCAGATTTTAGATGCTGATATTTTAGATAAGAGGATGCATCGCTCCGTGTAACAATCTCTGCTTTCATCATCTGTCTACAGTCTGTTATTCTGCACATGCTCACTTGTATAAAGCTGATTGGACGCCTGGTTACATGGCAGAGAAAGCAGCGTTCTCCAGAGAGTCCAATCTACCTGTGGAAATGATGAATCATCATTTTAGTATTGATCACCTTCCACACAACATGCATCTTAACAATCACTGCAGTAATATGATATTTTAAGTTCAATGAGATCCAAATAATCAATCTAAATATTGATCAATATATTGGTGATTATGATATTAGTCATAATGTAGTTGTATTCTGCAGTAGAGACTGAGCAACAGTCCAGTCATGTAAATCCTGCAGTTGGAGCTCTTTTACTCTTTCTAAATGGAAAGTCTGCACAGATAGCTGAGAGGAGGATTGACTCAAGGACTCTTCAGTAAAATCACAATTCAGTTTTGTTCTGCTCTCTCACAGCTCTCACCTAATGCATTTTAAAATCTCTCTGTCTAATATTATCAGGCAGAACTACGTGACCCTCTCACAGAGAACTGAGCCCGTATCAATCCTCTTCTTCTCCGTCTTCCTTTTGTCAACACACGGCTTCTTTGTACGCGTTGTGTTTTGGTCAAGCATCACGCTGACTACTTAAGCCTCACCCACAAATTTAACTGACTGACACATTCTTTTGAAATTTCCTCCGTGAGCGCTTCTCGCCTGAAGGTAGATACAGTACATCTCAGTGGGCAGCGTGTTTTTCCTTCACACAGCTGACAAGAGTTTTAATTCACTTTGACTGTTTATTTTGGCCCAGTTAGACAAATGTGTGGGTGCACTTTACACTGTGGATGTGTTTGAGTTCATTCTGAGTGGCGTGCTTTATCCGTCTCACATGCATTTCAAAGGATCTCTGGATTTCTGCAACCTCAGTGAGATCCTGCATCAAACACCGTCACACACACAGACAGATGATTAAAAGTGCTGTCTGATGGTGCTGACATCATGTTGTCATACATGGCCTGATGTGACATCATGAACTGATGGTGCTGATATCATGTGACATCATTATTATCTAATGTGACGTTGTAATCTGATGGTGCTGACATCATGTGACATCGTAATCTGATGGTGCTGACATCATGTGACATCATGATCTGATGGTGCTGACATCATGTGACATCATGATCTGATAATGACATCATGAATTAATTTGACGTTGTAATCTGATGGTGCTGACATCATGTGACATCGTAATCTGATGGTGCTGACATCATGTGACATCATGATCTGATAATGATATCATGAATTAATTTGACATCGTAATCTGATGGTGCTGACATCATGTGACATCGTAATCTGATGGTGCTGACATCATGTGACATCATGATCTGATGGTGCTGACATCATGTGACATCATGATCTGATAATGACATCATGAATTAATTTGACGTTGTAATCTGATGGTGCTGACATCACGTGACATCGTAATCTGATGGTGCTGACATCATGTGACATCGTAATCTGATGGTGCTGACATCATGATCTGTTGTATTGACATCATGGCCTGATGTTGATGATAACTGATTAATAGTGCTGACTAATGGTCCTGACATTATAACCTGATGTCATCAGGTGGAGGGTCAGGGTGGAGGTGTGTTGTAGGTGAGTTTCACACTGCAGCACAAAGGTTCTACCCTTAGATGATGCTGCTTCCTGTCATCACCAGGCTCGGCTCCCTCCCTGATTGCTCTTGTCAGTTTTCTCACACTCACTCAATCTCAGACATGTCATCAAAAGGTTAAAAAAGCCCTCCAAACTCCTAATGCTCTCTTGCTCCGCTGGGATTCAGATAAACTCAGCGCTCAGCAGTTTTCTCCACAATATCTGCCTGCCACACGGCCCATTTACCAGGCACAGAGCGCAGCCTGCCGAGGGCCTGCGCTCCACATGCTTTTGCAATGCAAGGCCTGTTCCCAGAGCCCAGAGGAATCTGTACGGGTTGATTTGAGAGCTCTTGAAAGCGTGGGCTGTTATTTCTGTGGAGGAGGGCGGGGGGGGGGGACTGGGCTGTGCAGTCGGCAGAACTGTTGTGCCTCAACCTCTAAACAGGCAAACTTTCATTAGCGACACGTTCCCCGACAATGCCCGGCTCACCTTTTTCTCCCCGCCTCATTCTCCCAACCGCAAACAACCGGCCGGCGTGACCGAGAGGTTGCCCCCTCCAAGAATATTTTGTTTGATATCTAACAAGACTGCGTGGCTGTTATTTGTAACACCCACAGTAACGCAGCGCAAGGTCCTCTCCGGTCTGCTGTGTGGGCTTCGTTTAGTCATTATTCATTTTCCAAGTGTTATGTTTATGCTTTGAGGGTGCACGGTGTGTAGGTGAGGGGCTGCCAGAGCGCGCTGTACTTCTGAGAGCTTCCTGTTCCAGTCTAATGCTAACAGTCTCTGTGCTGGGATGGAGTGTAGTTCACTTCTACAGCAGCATGTGACGTCTGTAACCTCTGTAATGATAAACTGAGAAAAGAGCTCATCTTACACAACAGTTCACTGAGCTGCCTCTTCTCTGATGTTATTTAAATAATTACAGAGAGTATCAGTACTGTTTAGTTTTATATTATAAACTACTTTATATTCTATATTATACATTTCTCTATGTTTTTGCAATGAATGTTATATGTAATTAAAGTTTTAAATATTTATTTTCTGTTTTTAAAAAGTAGTCTAATACTAAAACCCATTTCATTTGTTGCCATAGTATATAATGGATCAAGGCTGGATATGTAATCATAATGGATCAGCTGATATAACAGAATCATGAGTGTATTTTCAGACTGGTGGTTTGTCCACCAGAGCATTTATGTAGTGTGTGTGTGTGTGCGTGTGCATGTGTGTGAGAAAGAGAGATGTCTTCAGACTGTTTTATCTGTTACTGTGACCTGGGTGCACACGTTTGGTAGTTGAGACTCCAGTGTGTGAAATGGACATAAAGTGACGGGTATGTTTGGAGCCAGTCATGGTCCAGCATTCAGCCTAAACCAGTGTGATGTGGAAACTCGAAGCCTCCAGTTCACAAACACTGAGAGTGAACCTTACAGTGTAGTAGGAGACATCTGGTGTCCAGCAGTTCAACTTCTTAGATGAAATAATTAGCATATTCATAGATTCAGAATTTTTTTTTTTAAAAGACGCAGAAGAAATAAATAGAATCATGTGTTTTTTAAAGGGGGGTGGGGGGCATTTTAGATACAATATTTTACTCTTGGTAGAGTATTTCTTACATGTCTGGAGGAGATCTTTACTATAAAGTACAGTACACTAAGTACAGTGCACTACAGTACCCTACAGTACAGTACCATACACTACATTATACTATAGTAACCTACAGTACAGTAACCTACAGTACAGTATCCTACAGTACAGTACAGTACACTACAGTACAGTACCCTACAGTACACTACAGTACAGTGCCATACACTACACTATACTACAGTACAGTACACTACACTATAGTGCACTACAGTACCCAACAGTACAGCGCCATACACTACAGTATACTACAGTACAGTACACTACAGTACACTAAAGTACAGTGCCATACACTACAGTACCCTACAGTACAGTGTCATACACTACACTATACTACAGTACACTACAGTACAGTGCCATACACTACAGTATACTACAGTACAGTACCCTACAGTACACTAAAGTACAGTGCCATACACTACAGTACCCTACAGTACAGTGTCATACACTACACTATACTACAGTACACTACAGTACAGTGCCATACACTACAGTATACTACAGTACAGTACCCTACAGTACCCTACAGTACAGTACCATACACTACAGTATACTACAGTAACCTACAGTACAGTACCCTACAGTACACTACAGTACAGTGCCATACACTACAGTATACTACAGTACAGTACACTACAGTATACTACAGTACATTAGAGTACAGTGCCATACACTACGGTGTACTACAGTACACTACAGTACACTATAGTACAGGGCCATACACTACAGTATACTACAGTACACTACAGTACACTAGAGTACAGTGCCATACACTACAGTACCCTACAGTACACTACAGTACACTAGAGTACAATGCCATACACTACAGTACAGTATACTACAGTACAGTGCACTACAGTACAGTATACTACAGTACACTAGAGTACAGTGCCATACACTACAGTACAGTACACTACAGTACACTACAGTACAGTGCCATACACTACAGTATACTACAGTACAGTACACTGCAGTACACTAGAGTACAGTGCCATACACTACAGTACCCTACAGTACAGTACACTACAGTACACTAGAGTACAATGCCATACACTACAGTACAGTGCACTACAGTACAGTATACTACAGTAAACTAGAGTACAGTGCCATACACTACAGTATACTACAGTACACTACAGTTTGAATTTCAAAAAGAAAGTGAATACCATAATATTATTATTGACCAACCAAATAAAGTTGGCCCAGTCCCAGACAAATCACTTCCTGATGTTCTGCATGCATTTATCAATATATAAATATACTTTATTAAATGGCAAACACAGTGTAGCCTGACAGCTTCCCTGTAGAATCAGTGGACATGGGATTTTTATAATGACCAGTTGTCATTATCAGGAGGATCTGTTGGTTATTTCCAAAAGGTTTTCGTTTATTTTGCTGTTTTGTGAAATGAATTTTAAACTTTAAAGTTTACAACCACACAAAAAAAACCCCACACAAACCCTGAGAATACTTTTCTTGTTTTCCTCCTTGAAACCAATTTTTCAGGGAAAGATGTTTTTTTTCATAACACCAGGGAACTACTAGTCTAATGTAGGTGTTCCAAACACATTTGAATGACTGCTGTGTCGTATTTCCTGGTGATAAAGATGAGCAAAATCCACAGTTATTTATATGTAAATGTTCCAGCTTTTCAGGAATCGCAGGAATAATTTCCAGCGTATCATTGGATCCGGTTATTATTCTGTCCCACACACACAAATTCAAAAGATGGCTCACTCATTCTGCCAGGTGTTAGAGAAGGTGAACGGTGCCTCTAACAATCATCAGCGTAGGAAACCACTTTCACCTTTCGGAAAGCACTCTGACTGATGCGTGCTGCCACTTGGATTCTGCTTGAAAAGCAAAGGAAGGAAGGAAGAGGAGGGGAGGAAAGTCCTTCACTGAGAGCTTCATTAAGATGAGGACGAGCTTAGGAATACTCGAAGTGAGAGAGAGAGAGAAAGAGAGAGAGTGATAACGAGTGAGGTGAAGAGATGAAGTCTGTGGGGATTTGGGGATATAGGAAATATAAGAGTAAGCTGTTTATAGGGGATTGGGCTGCAATGTAGAGAGCATGAGTTCTTCACTGCCAGGTCCAACTGTCTGCATCTGTCACAGGGACCACGAGTTAAAAAAAAAAAAAAAATTCTGTCCTTTAGTTATGTGCCAAATCAGCCTTGCAGTTGTTAATATGCTGTACTTAACCATTTGGGACTGCTGTTTTCTGACATGAAACAATGAAGCATAAATCTCACCTTTGTGGTGTTCGTCCAGGTTTGTTTTTGAGTGCAACTGGTATGGTCTCATCGCTGACCCTTGTAGCCTCCTGAGGGAAAACATAACCACAAAGCTGTGGTTCTTACCAACCGTACCTGCAGTATATCTGTAAAGCCCTACAAAGAGGCCTTCATTAAGGGCACTTGCCCAGATCGCCTGTATGGTCGATCTAGCTATGCTTGCAGTGGGTGTTTTCCCCCCATCAGCCACAAGGGGGAGTAACATTATTCTTGCAGAGCGCACTAGAAAGAAGTGAAGAAGACTTTTTTCCAGTTTTTTCTTTTTAGTACTTAATGCAAGTACATGATCTCCCAACTACCGTGGTCATGGTAACGGTCTGATTCTGTTTCGGCTAGCCTCTATGGCCTCCTTGAGGATTGAGATGGATCACCTCCAACATCTCACATAATGACTATGTTCATCGGGGTCACATGTTTGTGCTGGCTCAACCAGGTGTTACCATTTGCATACCTGCATGGAGCATGTTCAGGGCTTAACTTGGATTTCCACTTAATCTGAAGTGTTTTTAAACAGCATGCAGTTCTTTGTTGATGGCTCTGAGGTAGGTGTGATCAGTTGTTTATTGCTTTTTCAGTGGATGACATTTTTGGGAGTAAAGGATCAACACTGTATGAAGAATCTGCAGGTTTATCTGGTTTTAACATTGATCCTTCTGCTGTGCTTTCTGTTTTAAGTTGTCCAGCAAACTACCATGTAGCCTTTCTTCTTGCTTGCTTGCTTTTCTTCCTCTAGGTGGACAGACAGGTTATTAAACAGAAGGTTATTATGTTCTGACCCTTTCACTCTTGTCAGCAGTTCTGCCAGTATTGGAAGAACTCTTAGACTTGGGCTAGTGGATCAGAGGATAAACTTGGAATTGGCAGGACTCTGTATTCTTATCAACATCTACTATCTTCCAAAGATCTTCCCTATGATAGAATTCAAACCAGTGATGACATTTTTGTTGCTTCTGCTGGTTGTGTTGGTCCATTAGTCACAATTTCTCTCAATTTCTATTTTACCATCATTTTTCTCCCAAAGCCAAGTCTCTGCCCTCTTTCACAGTTATTAATGTGTATGAAATCCCCTTCAACACAAGCCTTCATTACTCCTCAGCAAAAGTATAATTCCTCCTTTCACTGAAACCGCTTTAATCCATTGTGCATGAGTAATTTGCCTTTTCTGATACCCCGAACACAAAGTGAACAACATACAGTCAATTTATCATTCATTTTTTATGAAATGACAAACAGACCTTTTTTTTTTTTTTTTTTTTGTACAGGGGTACCCAGTAAAGTGAATGTGAGTGCCTGGCTCTCTGGAATAGCTGAACAGTAATTTTGCTTTTAAATGAGAATAGTGCTTTGGGAAAACTGCCATAACCTGACAGTACAGCAGCATATGCTAGAGGCATTACTAACTTACATATGTTGATAGCATAAGTGATGTATTCAGGGAACTATTGATTTGTATAGAGCTTTTACAGCTCCATGTGGGCTGAAGCAGTGCAATTTATAGATATACAGTGACTACGCATCCCTCCCTACTTCATATAGTGCTTGTCAGAATAATGAATCTAGAAGACACAAATGTTGGTGGAATGCGGATGATGATGAACAGTGCTTGGCACAGGAGAACATTGACATTTTTAATCTGAATTTAAAAGGAGTGAAAGTTGGGACTCCTGGTAGTTTGTCAGATGATCAGAATCAGATGACATGATAAGCCTCCAGCTGTTGAGATATTTCTAGATGAGCAGCATCAGTTTAAACTCTTTTCTATGATGCATTGGAAGCCAGTGCAGAGACTGCCCTCGTCTTCCAATAGTTGAACATAGAAAGGAGTCTTCTCGGCCAACTGGTCCTGAGGCTGGCTGACCTTTCATTTTCTGACATCACAAACCCAGCAGTTACACTATCACTCAGAAGATTAAACCTAAGCAATTTATAACTTTTTGGAACACAAAATAGAAACATATTTGGCATTAAACAGATAGTATGTTGTGGCAGACTACATATCCACAGTAACTGATAAGAACCTGAGAAAGACATGGACAATGGACAGACCTGGCTGCCCAGAGGGGACAGGCTGTGCTGTCATTGTGACGAGGGAGCTGCAGAGACAGAATTACACTTCCTAACAGAATGTCAAAAATATAGAAATATTGGGGAGGAATTCTTTCCAAAATTTGAAAAGAAATGCCCCCAATTCTGAAGTGTGACAGAAAGGGAGAGATGAGCCTTGAGCTTTCTGGGGGGAAGAGAGAGAATGTGCAGTGTTGTCTGCTAAATATGTCACTTCCTGCCTCAACAAAACAGACAACTAGTAGGGCATAGATACATGTATATAGACAGATAGACATCTATAAATATAGCTGTACTTACCATATTCTACTTACCACCTTTAGTTTTTTTTAACATTGTTATTTATAGACAGTTATTTTATAGACTCTTTATTTTATTTCATTATCAGTAGAAAAATTTCAAAAAAAGTATAGAATAATGGATATCTTGTATTATCCCTTCATCTAACATCTCTTTATTTCATCAGTAGATTAACACTTGCATTGTTTTTGTTTGTCTTCTATTTTAAGTCACATTGAAATCGTACCAAAACAAACTTTATTATAATTTCACTCCTTAAGTTTATCTTTCATGATCATTATTGTGCTTTGGCAGCACATGTCAACTTTATGCCAATACAGTTTTGGAGGGACGGCCCTGGTGGTCCAGTGGTTAGGGCACATGCCACACAATGGCAGCATCCCTGGTTTGAATCCTGCCAGGGACCTATGCTAAAGGTCATTTCCCTCTTTCTCTCCCTGTTTCTGAATAAAGGCATAAAAAGCCCAAAAATAAATCTTAAAAAAAAAAGAAAAAAAAAAAAGGTTTTTGAATATAATTGACTCCAGTAGCATCGTGGATGAGCTGAAATTGCCTCAATTTTTTGGGGAGACCTCAGAAGAGTTGTTGGAATGGAAATTGTGGACACGTTTCTCTAGGTCACATGTGATCATGCATTTTCTTGCTTTTATAGTATTATAAAGGCTAGAATACACCACTGCTGAATACACCTGGCATGGGTCAAAAGAACTGCCTTTAGTATTTTCTATGTACAACCCTCACACCAGTGGTGGCTAGGTTTGCTGTTGCTTGTAGACATACTGCCCCAACGACACTTCACGCCAATGTCCTTTTTCCAACGCAGAGGTTGTTTTATACTTCAATACAATGTTGGCCTAAATACAGATGTTATTTACTAGTTTGTTGCTTGCTTTTCATTGTAGTTTTAACTATTTCACTTGTGCTGTGTATCTACAAAGCAAACAATAATGAATTGTTGGTTGGTCTGCTGCTTTGAAAACATAATCTCACTGCTCCGATGATTATTTTTTAACCACGTTTTTAATCAAAAATAGACAAGAACAATAGCCAACTCATCAATGGCAATGTGTTGTCCCGCTCTGTCTATAGAACAGGTAGTTACTGGTGACGTGCTACAGTGCCACACTTGCTATTGGTGCTATAGATGGCACTTGACGCATGTTATATGAGCTTACTATCTTATTAAGATCTTCCTTGTGACTCAAGAGCTCAAAAGCCAACACATGCTGTAGATCCAGGAGAACTTGGCCTGAGATTATACCTGAAACACTTTGAAGACCTTGTTAATGAGAGGAATAATGGATTCATGAGACCAGTGCGGAGTGCTTTCATTAATCCAAATATCAAACCACATCATCCTGTAATCATGACCTGATTATTCCTGCTATTTTCTGACCCTCATCATGTTTATTACTTCCCTATATCTTTCCCTTTTAGATAAGTGTTCATGCACAATGATGATGAATAATTCATAATGATAATTCAAATGCCGAAGCATGAGCAGTAAAAACAGAATCCACTTAAAGCAAAGTTAAACTTCTATGAAAACTCATTTAAATATCTATTTCAGACATGAAATATAAAGACACCCATACAGAACGTCCCACAACAAAGACTTGTTATGAAAGACTCGGACAGTCGCCGATCGGATAGGACAGGCGAGTTAGACGAGTGGTCCTTGCTGTGACTGTTGTCATTTTCTACCAGCCCCTCGGCTCACGCTTCAGAAGACAAAGATCACAAAAATGAGTTGCTACTTTGTGCAGGATTTTTTTCTTTTAATCAGGCTGCATTAGAATGAAGTGTCCTCAATGCCCAGTGAGAAGGAAGCGGCTCTACTGGCATACATCGTCCACCGCCGCCACCACTACTGCCAGCTTTTAGTGCTTGATGTTAGCACTGCTGGAAGTTGTGAATACAGTGCATTTGAAAGGGTTTGGGAAAACTGACACCCCTCCCTGCCTCTTTGTTTAACTTTCTATCGTTGTTGCTGCCATACAAACTTTCCACCAGCATCGTCAGTTTCATAAAAATCCCCCAAAGTGGGTTAAGGCAAAATAATAAAAAAAAAAAATGGCAGGGAAAACGTATGCCGTGGAAATTCAAACAGGCCAGATGCGTCATTACAGGGGGCATCTGCAGGCACGGCACAAGGATAGATGGTAATAGGCCAAACAGAGGTGGGTTGGAATCCGATAACATTAACCAGCTGATTGCCCCCCCCCTCTATTAAAATTACCCACTTTATCTCTTCCCTTTTTTGTCTCCTTCGAGAGCCCTCTCCACTCCCTTTTACTAAGTGAATCCACCCAGTCATTTCTCAGGAAGATAAAGTATTTGCTGTGTATTATTCTTCCTCTCTCTGCCCACCCCCTTCCTCTCCCCCCCCCCCCCCCCCCCAGCAACCTGCAGTGATAGCTCGCCGGGTGAGTGCCAGGTGTGAAGCCGGCTTTCTCTCTTGATATTAGCTGAGAGTCCCTCAGGGTCCACGAAGGAAAAAGAGAGAGCTGATTAAAAAATAAATACGAGGTGCGTCTGTAGGAAGCATGGAGAAGGACATCATGTTAGTCCTTGAATGACTAAAGAAAGAGTGCAAAACAAGGACAGATAGTTTGGACAGGATATATGTGAGAGTGAGAGGAGCTGAGTTGTCCACTGACTGGAATGTAAAATACAGGAGTTAGACTCTGTGCATATAGCATCTTTTTTTCTCAGTAGTTATAAGTGATGAGAGAACGTATGCATCCGCTTTTTTCAAAGCTCTCCACCTGTTTTTTGCGCGGCAGCATCGAATACATCTAGTTGAAAATATCTGAAGTTTGTAGTTAGGCGCCTTCGTTCCTTTTCAGGCAACCAATCACGTATTAGATGCGGCGTCCTCTGGTTGGTGCCCATGGTGAACAAAACAATGTCAAACAAATAGATGGTAATCTAAAAAAAAGAAATGCAAAGTGGTGATGCTAGTATCTCATACAACAGCTGTTACAGATGTTGTTGTCATGGAAACAGAACTTCATTAAAAAAACAACACTGGGAGCACTGGGATGAAGTATTCCCCAGCGCCTTGACAGTGCTTTTCTGCCAGAGAAAAACTCTATATTGACACACACACTTTAACAATATCTGATTTCAGGCCTGATATTGTATATAACATATTACATAGCACCTGTCAGTAGGCTGGGTTGGTGATACAGATATTAGTTCTGACGTAGACATGGTGTGTAGAAGAGAAGAATATGAAATAATCAGAAATAAAAATAAATCTAACTAGCATATATGGAAGTGAGAAATTCAGTTCATGATAGAGTAAGGGAGTGTACTGCATTCAGTCACTGAGTTTTCATCAGTCCTTGTGTTTGTCTGAAAGAGCTCCCAAGGGATTGTCCCATCATCCATGTTCCCTTTCAGTCTGTTGAGCATAGATTCGTAAGATGCAGTATTTCAGGTCTTGTGATACAGCTGTTTTCCAGTACCTCAAGATAATTCTGGAGGCTGCAACCAAACCCACCATAATAATAGATAATATTCCTTTTGAGTCATTTAGTATTTGAAATGTATCCCCTAGTAAACATACAGCATTTAAACATTTAGTTCATGGTCCCCACTAGATGGACACACTGTTAGTTTGATATGCATCAAAACATCCACACTCATTGTTTTCTATATAAGCTCACACATTGGTGGGATTTTTTTAATGTGTCATCAGGGGTTGAAGTGTAAAAACTGTTAAAAAAAATAAATATAATCTTTCACATTTGTAATAGTTTTGTAACAATAAGTAAATGGACAAAATTCAGTTCAAAAAGAACTGGAGATAGATTGATCGAGATGCACACAATAGTGAAGAATCAAGTCTGTAATGAAAATATAATCAATAAATTACACTTCATTACCTTCCTAATATCACACATGGATAACATTGAATTAAGCTAAATGAGCAATATTAAAAAAGGTCACGTCACCCAAATTACATGTAGTATCAATGAATAGAAGTAGGTTTGGTTTTATAAGTCCAATTGTGAGTTTTGTGCTGCCACCCAATATATTGGAGGTAAATAGAAAACTGGACAGCTTTCTTCAGAAGAAATCGTTTATTTGGACAAAGATGTTCTTTAACTGACTTTTTTTCAGTCATGTGAACGCCACACGTTGGATTCCAGTCACCTTCATTATATTGGTGTGCAGGCAGACATATTGGGGAAACAACGGACAAATAAAACTAATATGTGAGATGAATTTAGTGTCAGAGAGTGTTGCATGTGAACCAGTTTTCTCAGCTCCGTCCCGCTTCGGTCACATCTGGCATCGAGGCCATCAGAGAACACCGGTCCAGGCTGCAGCAGCTGCTCCGTCAGCCCATTTCATGCTGCCTTAAAACTCGGCGTTCCACTTCACAATCAGCACTGTCCAGGTCCATTCAGTCAGCACAAAGCTATGGTGGGAAGTGTTTTCCTCAGGGAGGCGATTCACTACAACATCAGAAAAATAAATGCTTGTATTTATGCACTTTATGGTCATTTTCTTTACTCGTCTTTCAAAGTTTAGCGCCGGCGGATGCTTTACAAACCCAAAATCTAGTTTGTTTCGGGCCTGGATTAGCAGTCCTGCTCCAAAACACAGCTTGTACATTTGTTCCACCCAGTGTTCTGTAGAGGCAGAGTACAGGTTTCTGGCACAACTTCACCTACTTCCAAGGTGCACAGAGAAGAGAAAAAAGTCAAAGCTCCAGCAACACTTGTAGTATAGAACAACTTCATTATTAGACCAACGCATTTCAGCTTGCGGCCTTCATCAGGTCATCATGAAACAAAATACAAGCAGTGTTTAAATAGGGTAGAAAAAGGTTTAAAAATACAAAAAATAACCAAGTAGGTGCATCCAGACATGGAGTATCTACCAAGATGGGTTGGGTATATGGTCATGGTTGGTTGATTGATTATCTTTTGTATATAAAGTTAAAAAAACAAACAAAAGATAACCAATTGAAGTCACATGGCCATATACCCAACCCATCTTGGTAGATACCTTATGTCTGGATGCACATAGTTGATGTATATATATATACATTTTTTAAATGTTTTCTGCTTTTTAACTACCATATTTAAACACTGCTTGTATTGTGTTTTATGATGACCCTGATGAAGGCTGCAAGCTGAAATGCGTTGGTCTAATAATAAAGTTGCTCTATACAAGTGTTGCTTGAGCTTTGACCTTTGTATTCACAAGATTTAGCATGTGGTTGTAACTGAATTGTAATTAGCCTGTTAACAGTCCAATTAAAGCAACAGGCCTTTAGACATGTAACTGACTTCCATCTAATTTTGCTTTATTTTTTTTAACAATACATTTTTGGCCACTATTAAGCTTCTGGCGATCGCAGAAAGCCTGGATGCAACTGATTTTGTGTTTAATCATCTTAGAATGGGATAATCACATCAATTCCCATAGAATAGAATAAACGGCAGGCGAAGTGCCAGTAAGAAAATAACCAGCTTGAGACAATGTGAGAGCATTAGTATAGAAATAATGGCTTTTCTCTCAGACCATTTCACTCTTCTGGACTTATTAGGAGGTTCACGGCTTTCTCATTGGCCAGTGAGGTGTCTAATCTACCGTAGGTGGAGAAAATGAGTCGTAACCCTCGGAGCAATTAAATCCGGATTCCACAATTAAGCGCCAGGACTGAAGGAAGGTGCGCCGTGAGCGGCTTTACAACACGACGGCTCATTTCTCTGCTGTCCTTACCCTACGGTTTGTTTATACTGCTGTTCTCATATGTTCTGTTGTAATTGCTTATCATCACTTCTCCATACGTCATGAACTATATGCTATTTTCTGCCGCTGCAATGACCCACTTTGCTCATGGGGAACATTAAAGATGAATACGAGCTAATTTATAGGAATGTACACTTTTGTTTCTTTGAGTTAAAAGCTGTGTATGTTTTATGTATCTCCAGTGTAGAAATGTATTTTGCATCTACTTAAACAGACAAAAGGCATTATTCCCAGCTGATTAATTATTTGTATTACTTTCGGTGGATTTGTTCATTCAAAAGCTAATTTAAAAAAAAGCACTAAACCTTGATTTCACATTAAATCAAGTCACGTTTTGTGGATTATTGTCAAGTTTTTGCCAAAAATGTTAAAAAAACCAAATTGAAATCATTTCATGTAATTGCATAGAATCAAAGTTGCCTACAGAAAGTCAATCCCTCCGTAATGAACAAAGCTCACGCTGTTTTTCATATTATCTCAAATAACAGGCTTTCACAGAATTTTCATCATCTCGTTATAATTTGGCTCTCCGATCCTTAATGGATGTAAATTTTTTGTCCCAGCAGGGAGAAATTACCTGATGCAGAGGAAGTGGAGTTGTTTTTTTTTTTTTTTAGATTCTGTTGGCTTTTAAAAAAAAGAGAGAGTTTATTGTTAGATACCCAGGGAAAGCTTGGAAGATACTTTACATTTACAAAGTATGCACCTCAGTCCTACAGAATGTCTTCAAACCTTACTGACTTTGCTTTTAGGAGACTTTAGAGAGACTGACTTAAAACAAATTATTATAGCGCCACTGAGCTGATATGTATCTGCTGATATATTGTTGAGAATAACATTAATACACATTCATGATAAGAATATAATATGTTAAGATCCAGTATACTGACAAGGTCATTTTATAATAGGAGGAATGAACTTGTACATGCTGTTACTCAATGAACTCTATCATATCTCTGGTATTTCCATACTACACTCATTTTTTACTGACCAGTCGACATATATATAGAGATATACGCAGTATGTGATAATACCAGGTTGCTGATGCATCTCAGCTTGTACCCTTTATATCTTATAACCTTTAGCCCTGACTACAAGCTCTGACATCAAGAACATTACATCTGACGCTTCCTATACTGCAACTAGCGATGTTCTTCATCAAGAGGTCAGAATACATCTACAGAAGTACTTGAACAGTGTCTGAAACCCCCTCCGAAACCCCTGACTGCGTTATCCGGGTTTTTTAACTTTCTGAAATCAGCAATTACTACTTAGATAATAGCGAGGTGTGAGAGGGTAAAAGTATCCACAAACGCCTTCGACTGTGCACTGTTGTCCCCATGTGATTATTGATTATCGTGTCTTACCCCACTCTACGAGGACTCTTTGCCCAGCCTTCGAGTGTGGGCGTTTGAAACGGCAACATTATCCTTTCAGACTCTGTTGCTCTTACCAACTAGTTGGTTTAAGGCACACTCTGACCTTTCGGAGCTAAACTCATTTTCAGAGCAGGCTTTATGTTTAAAAATGTGTCATCCCCCCCGGCCCAAGCCGAGATAACCCAGATGACATTAAGAGCTATTTTTCTGTGACTTGACAGAGCTCCACTACAGCCACAGAAAAGGCCGACTAGTACTCACTGTGACATGGAAATGCACTTCAGTGTGTAACGTTGGTACAATGATTTAGCTCTTTGGAAGTCAGTACTTAGAATTAGTTATAGCCAGCATGGCTGTAAAAAAAAAAACAAGTACAGCACTTAAAGAATCTTGTGCAACATACAGAGTCCAGGGACAAATATATCTGTCCTCCACATTGAACGCTTTGCAATAATATGAAGACTTCAACCTGAAAGCAAAGGTTCATTCTGTGTGTAAAATGGCAAAGGGTGCCCCCTCCCCTACATCAGTGGCACATTTTCCACAATACCTTCTCAAATGTCCAAGGCTGATTGCATCATGCAGCACATTTCGCCTTTTTTGTCAAGGTTTTGACTTTAAAACTGTGTTTCAGAGCTGCACCACATGTTAAATGTGGATTTTAAATCTAGGAAAGTGGGTTGCTTTTCTTTTGGGAGCTTCGAAATGCCGAGCGTCACCTCTTAACCTTTTTTCCGTCATGAGATTTTCAGTTTATGGAGCTATACCGACTTGTAGAGGAGCTGAGAAAGTCAGCGTATGGAAGTATAACACCTTCTTCAACATAAATTGATTTTCTTCGGACGCCGGGGGTGCAGCAGTTTAGAAAAACAGACGGAACCGCTTCCCTCTCAAACTTTGTCCAACTCATCATCCCTCTTTTGCCTCAGAGTGGTTTGTAGAGTCTGAACGCTGTGGAACTTTGAAGCTGCTCAGCTGCCTCCGCTTTTTTCCCGCACAACCAGATGTAAAACTATCCAGCAGTGCTAACGGAGCTGTAGTAAGAAACAAGAGAGGGAGAGGAGAGTGAAGAACATGACATGAAAGGAAGCATTTAAAAGATCATTTACCATAGAGAAGTCTATCTCTGTCTCTGACTGTGAACGGATGCCCCGAGGTTGGTGTTTGAGCAGGCGGATAAGACGGTGTATCCAATGAGCTCTCTGCTAAACTGGGGAATGAGGTTTAGGATCTTGGTTAGAGGAGCGGGCCCCTTCTCATCCTTTTTGCCTTTTGCTTATCCTCTTCCATCCCCCCCATCCATGCATCCATCCTTCTGTCTGCCCATCCTTCCACCCATCCACCGGCGCTTTATTCTTCCCCCTGCAGAATGGGGGGGGGGGGGGGATCAGCTTACCACTTGTACCAGCAGATATACACACACACACACACACACACACACACACACACACACACACACACACACACACACACACACACACACACACACACACACACACACACACACACACCGTCACACAAAGTGGTTTTGTAATTGAAAAGCTTCACTAGAGACTCTGTGGAAGTGTCTCAGCCGTGGTGAAGTGAAGCAAAGAACAGCAGTGATTTGTTGACTCTGAGGTTGAGTATCGCATCTGCCTGGTGTTTATTAAGCGCCCCAAAGCCTCGTCGAGCCGCAGTCGATCATTCAGGGGGAAGCGGCGTGATGGAGAGCCTCATCCCCTCCAACCTCTAATGCCTCGGCTGAAGCTATTAGCCAGCCTTAATGTTTTCTGCAGAGAGGGACGCTGTAATGACAGAGACTCCAGCCCAATGTGTCATTTGTTGTTTTTTTTTTTTTTGGCAGTAAATGAATATTGAATGCAGATGTTCATGTTCTCTGGGACACATCTTGGGCCACATCCACCACAAACACTCCTGACCTGATCCGAAGCCCAGCTGAAATGTGAAATCATCTGAAGATTGGAAAGCTAGGAAAATACATTAGTGTGCGAAAGGTTTTAGGCGCTTGAAGTAAAGTGAGGATGCTTTAAAAAATAGTGCCATGAATAGTTTTTATTTATCAATTAACTTTGTGCACAGTTGAGTAAACAGACGCACACTTTACCTTTTTAAAAGTTGTTCTTGGTACAGCTGTACACAGTGTTTCCCCTGTGTTGAATGCTGTGGCCTGTGTTGGAGGTGGGTGATACATGGATGTATTATAAGAGCTGGATAGGGTGCTACGGCTAAGCCTGTCAGATGATCCCCCCAGTGGTCACTGCTGGTATTGCAAGGGAAAATCTCCCTGCAGCCAAAAAGCATTTTCCCCATAGACCACCATTGAAAAAGAGATGTCTGTAAAACTGTTGATAGAACACCTCAAACTGCAGACAAGCACAACCTCATATAACGTGGAAGCAAACCTGGAAGCTAGAAACTTTTTTGGTGTATGCGCCAACCAAGCAAATCTCTTAGGACTGAATGGACGTCATTCTGCGTCCAGTATCCAGCTCTTATAATACATCCATGGGGGCACTCAGCAGCCAGCCAGACATTTCTGCATCCTCTGTTTAGGAGCAGCTGAGATTGACTCTAGAAGTGAGTAAGTGAGCCTGATCAGGTTAGACTGACCTATTGTCGATAACTTCGGGGCTAACCACATTGACTTTTCCAGCAGTTGGGGAAACACAAAACAAGACGTTTCTTTGTGTTGAAGTTTTAGCATTTAACTGACACACTGAAGCCTGTACACTACTGTACTACTGCAGCTACTACGCTACAAGCATACCTCTCACGTGGATGTCCTTTGAAGAACGAGGAAAGGGAGTCCATGGTAACTAAAGTATTATCGTGCTTGCACAGTGTTTGAGTGCACGGCTGCAGAGTGAATATAGGGGGAAACACTGACACACTTTTTCAATATACTTGGCAGGTAGAATATTTCAAGCATCTTGGAGAAGTTGCCACAGCTCTTCTGTGGATTTCGGTGTCTCAGCTGCTTCCGTCTATTCATGTAATCCCAGACTGACTCCATGATGTTGAGATCAGGGCTCTGTGGGGGCCAAACCATCTGTTGCAGGATTCGTGTTGATGCAGATATGCTTTATTACTCCGGCTGGATGTTTGGGCTCGTTGTCACGGCACAGAATAAATTTGGGACCAATCAGAGGCCTCTCTGGTGTTGCATTATGGATATGAATCTCAACATCTGAAGTGCCTAAAATCTTTGCACAGTGCTGCATGTCAAAATCTGCAAACTCTCAGGGAGTTTGCACTGGGCTTTACATCATCAGGTTACACTGATCCTCAGCTGAAAAGCAAATTTGTGCAACAGCAGCTGTTTAAAACGAGCGCAGACTGCTGGATCTGAACAGAAGTTCATATAGTCACAGATCAATACCACGACTTTGCAATGAGAGTAGTTTTAAAAGCTCAGAGTGAACACTGCAATAACTGTCATTTCCCCCTTTTAAACTGAAGTGGAATGAACAGGCGTCACTGTTCTCTCAGCTGTATGCAGAGCTGGGCTGTTTTGGGGGGGGGGGGGGGGGGGGGTTGAATTACATCGTGGGAGGAGAGTGGAGCTCTGTCGGAGCTCGAGCATGTTTACATTTCTTTTTTGTTTTTGTAATTCAATCACATTGTAATATCTTTGCTGTGCTGCACAGCTTGTAAGAGGCCTCTTATGAGGCTGCTGCTGAACATGATGATGCTCAACCACAGTGAGAATGCTATCTCCCTACAACTCACTGCAGTCACTGATATAATATATAGATGTGATTTAATTGGTAATTAAACAGTTTCAAGACTACGATAACTGACAACTTCCTTTTATTGTTTCGTTTGACTTGAAACCCAAAGATACTCAGTTTAACATGATATATAAAACAAAGAAAAGTAGCACATCCTTACACCGGAGAAGAGTAAGGTAAGGGTAAGCTTTATTGATCCCTTTAAGCAGAAATTCAAAATTGACACAACAGTATTCTTGTAATAAGCGATATAAATATAATACAATAAAAATGATTGATTTTCTATCAATCAGCTGCTGCTTTCAATCAATATAATTTACAGTATTTCATTGATGTGGAACCAGAACTGGTCATCAGAGCCAAACCTATACAGTATGTCACAATAGGCAAATAAAAAAGGTATAGATTCATATACATGTCATCCAAATCCAAGTAAAATACATAAAAAGGGTTAAATACAACAACACCTGTTATTAAAAATCTTATGAAAATGGTGAAGTTAATACAAACAGAGCTATCGAATTAGTTCCTCTTGTGCAGTTTTTCCTTTGCTGACAAAAAAAAAGCAATGTAAAAAAATCTCCAGTTCTAGATAAAGAACAATTTTTTATCGAATGAACAGTTGGCAAGTGGCAGCTAATCTCTGTGACTAAGTCAACACCTTCTGTAGCTGTACATAATATAAGCCTTCAGTTATATGCAAGTGGTGTGATTATATTGTGGGACCTGTTGTGTTTGTATTAATAGTAGTAGTTACATCACAGCTCTGCACAGTAAAGGAGGCACCAGAGAGGCATCCATCTGTAAAATAAAGGGAAGAAGAGGAAAGGTGGAGTAAAATGGAACTCTACCCTCATGTTACCCTAATCTCCACACAGCTAGCAGCAGAGTTTGGCCCCTGCTCTGTGCTGTTATCGTGGGTCAGTACGGTTGCCTCCTGATGTAGAGGATGCAGTGGAAATACAAATGAGCAAGACGCGCCACACCATGGACAATGTGTGCAACACCAAAAAAAAAAAAGATTGAGAAAACAGGATCTACATCTCAAGCAAACCACAGAAATCCAATTCTTTCCATTCCTTTCTGTTCAGCTCATTATTTTCTGCTGCCCCCCACTCCTTTTTTTCTCTCCTGAAAATCCTCAAATGTCACGGAAATGCCCCCCCCCCCCCTTTGCACCCCCCACCTCCCTGTCTGTACCAATTCCAGGCCAAGAGCTGCTGACATTTTATGGATTCCTTTCAGTGTTATCAGTGATTAATGGTGACCTTTCTTCTTGGTGGTAAAGCATTTGATCTTTCCTAACCTGAAGAAACAAGGATATCAGCGCCCTGGGGTGCCTTTTTTTTCTGATATGGAGCAAATACAGCAGATTCGATGGGCTTGTGCCGAGGCCCTTTTTGTGGAGGTGTTATTTAGCTATGCAGATTGCACAATGCAGAAAGCACTTGACAATGAGAGAGTTTAATGGATTACTGTACAAACAGAGTGAGTGACTAGCGCCTTTCAGACCCCTGCGGGTATTTTAATGCCTTTTTTCAGGGGCGTATGTGAATAGAACATGACAGAAGCCTGTGGTTTACTTGTGAGGACTCCCTCTCTGGGCACTATTGTTAAAGCAGAGTGATGGACTTTCTCAGCGGGCTGTGAGACCAGTGTGATGCTAGCTAAAAGGGTAAATGGCCAAGAGAGCTCTCTTACTCAGCAGGAAGTTGGGTTGTGTGGCACCATTTACTGTCAGAGCCAACTCAATTGCATCAAATGTTCAGATTCACCAATACTCTGTGAGTCAGCCAAAAAGCATGAAGTAGAACAGATTTTTATTTGTCAAGTACAATATACAGTATGTATGTATACTTTGGTTTCAGTAAAAGACACTTTAAGGTGTATCAGATAGCTGCCTTTGTTTGAATTGGACCAAAGTCTTTTTAAACTTAATACCGCCGACGAGGGCTGGGTATCGGTACTTGATACCTTTTTAAGGTATCGACCAAAATAAATCGATACCAAGTAGTACTGAAACATCTCCCGTCAAATGATACCTGCAATCCATCCTTTTTGCACCCAGAGCTAGAAAATAGGACTATTTATATGAACTTGCGCACAACCAATCAACACGAGTGTTTTTATATTTAATGTGATTCGCCCACTGCCACAGCAGCTACAACCTGTCTGTGGTGGTGAAGTCGTGAAGATGCCACCTAAACGCTCTGATGTGTGTCTACACTACACGCCTGTTACACCAGATAAAAAACAAGTGCACAATATGTGGAATGGGTATCCAATTAAGTAGTCAATTATTATCAGTATCACTTTAAGGGTACTTGGATTGGTACTGGTATCATCATTTTTTAAACGATACCAAGCCCTAGTGTTTTCAGAAACATCTTCGTCAGTAAAGGCAACAGTCAGGTGTGTGGAATAACTGCAGGAGTTTGTTTGAGTTGTATATGTATGTATGTATATGTCTTTTAGAAGTTAGTACCCCATACCTCTTATGTCACCTTTTTAAAAGAAAAAAGAAAACTTCATGTGCAAGTGCATCGAAATCAACCCTATTTTCCAAACAAGGAGCCCTCACAAACCAATAAAAAGGTACCTGTCTGATGCTATGTGTAATGTGCGAAACATGTAAATAATATCTAAAAATGTTTGTTTTTATGGAGCGCCCTCGTAGCCGAGTGGTTCGAGCGCATGTCATATACCCGCAACGTCCTTGGTTCGAGTCCGGCAACGGACGTTTGTTGCATGTCATACCCATTTCTCTCTCTCCTCTTGTTTCCTGTTGACCTCTCTGCCACCAACTGTCCAATAAAGGCAGAAAAGCCCAAAAAACAATAATAAGACGTACTCAAGACGTAAAAATCTAATAAAAGAACACAAGCTTTCAAATGTGTCGAATTTAATGAAACTTAACCTAATAGCCGTGAGCAAAATGTCATAATCAATTATGAAAAGAGGGATTGGACACTAATGGTCTGTTTCAGTGTCTTGATCAATTCCTTGCCTCAAAGTAGTTATCATCTGTCTCTCATTGATGTATTCTTTGTAAAAATGATGTGCATTCAGATACATCCACATCATTACTTCTTCCATCATGTTCTTGATCTTAGCCTGGACTTTACATTGGCTGTAGGATTGATTTAACCATTAGTGTCATGCAGAGCGGCGATCATTTCCATGTCTCTAAGTCTCTGTTTCTCTGCGTCCGGCTCCTCATTAGCTGCTTTGGGCTTCATGCAGCAGCAGGAAGTTGGAGATGGGAGGTTCAGTGTTCTAGGAAGGAATGATTAAGACGTACGAGGCACACAGCTACCATCCTCACACCAACAAGTTAATACACATGTTTGAAGCTCCTGGCTGATTAATGATTGGATGATAAGAAAAGCAAACCATCAGAGTCCACTTTCCCAAAACCACTGAAGACAGACGTTTTGTAGAATCTTCCAAGTTTAAAAACCTTCTTCTGTTATTCATCTGCTAAACCAACATTACAAAAAGGTTGTCTTGCTCTCTTCTTTAGTGGCTGGCCGACTGTGTGTTTGTGTGTGTATGAGAGAGATTCAGAGGCTTGATAAAATAGAGATTGAGGACTTTATAAGTCCATTACACTCCAGCATTGCATCTTGTTCCGTCTTCCTGATGATATCAGCTAAATGTTTCCCGGAGTTGAAATGAAAGTTGTGAAAACCGCTCTGTCTGTTCTGTTCATGGCTTTCCAGCTGAAATGAATGCTGATGCTCCACTGCTATCTGTCATAGAAAGAAATACAGCCGGCCTGTGTCAACGTCTATGAATCACTCTCTTTAAATTCAACGTCCCGAGGCCTCAGACAGACATGGGAGGCAGACCTCCATCAGTCATTTAGTGATGAAGAATGGAGCGCTATTCTGCAAAAGCCCAAATCCTCTTGTGAGATTAGGACTAGATAAATCCAATTCAGAATCCTAAATAGGGTTTATTGGACGCCTGCAAAACTGCATCGGGTGGGGCTAAGAGAGGAGCCAGCATGCTGGAGACGTTATTCATTTGTTATGGTCCTGTTCAGAGGCTCAGAGGTTGTGGACAGCAATTAATGAGAATATTAACCTCGTCATGGGTCAGGACATTCCATTTCTACATAGCCTAGACAAGGTGGATCCACACAGTCATCATGCTGGTCTGAAAGCTCCTTATTAAGGAATGTAAATCAGTGGATCTTCATCCATCCGGCTTGTGGTTCACTCAATTAAGTATAGTGGCAACCTATGAAAAGTTAACATACTTGTTCACAGACCTGGTTAGGTCTGTGGACCATTCGTCTTAATTGCCAATTTTGTTTCATATTGTATTTCAGTTGACTAAGGGCACCAGTGAACACAGTATACTTAAGTAAGAGTAGCGCTGGGTATCAGTACTCAATACCTTTTTAAGGTATCAACAGAAATAAATTGATACCAAGTAGTATCGAAAGGTCTCCCGTCAAACGATACCTGCAATCCATCCTTTTGCATCCATAACTAGAAAATATGATTATTTGTATGGACTAGCTCACACCCAATCGATTCAAGCATTCTTTGACTCTGCCACAGCAGCTACAACCCATCTGTGGTGCTGAAGTCGTAGTGAATTCGAATTAGCGTACTTAGCAGTTCAGCAGCCAAGATTCTACCTAAACACTCTACACTACACACCTGTTACACCGGATAAAAGCAAGCGCACAACATGTGGAATGGATATTGAATGAAGTACTCCACTGGTATTGGTATCACGTTAAGGGTACTTGGACTGGTACTGGTATTGTAATTGTTTAAACGATACTCAGCCCTAAGTAAGAGACAAACCACCAAGGAATCAAGAATTGAATGGAATGCTTTTTCTTTCATAGTTGGAATGTCTCGTTCTAACTTTATTTATTGTTTTCTGTCATTTATTGTGTTGTGATGTTATAGAAACATGGAAAAAAAACTTCCTGAGAAGTGTGTTTGTTAATTTGAAGCGAGCTCATGATTCATCTGAGCTAATCTAGTCATCCCGTTGAGATCCTTGCTCTGTGAAAATGGGAGCCATTATTCCACAGAGCAGCGCTGCTGCATTCAGCCAAATGAAGCCAGTAAGAGAAATGCTGAGACAGAAGCAGAGAAATTAATAGCGTTCCGATGATTGTGGCATATTTATTTAAAACTTTTAATTACCTTTTATGAAGATGGATCGGGGGTGATTGGCCATTATCATCTGTGGATGCATGAGAAAATGATTATTTAATGGAGATTGAATTTATGATATTCTGCACTCATCAGCATCAGATCTGTTGACACAACAATAACTCTATCACCAGTTTCCATATGTGCACTATGAATGCATTAAAAAAAATACATGTGCCATTTGGATGGATTCCCATGAAATGTACAAGAGACATTCAAGGTCCCTAGACAATACATTTAATCACTTTGCTGACTTTTCCTCTAGCCACCACCAGCAGGTCAGATATTCAACTTTTCCTGTGACGTATCCTCCACCTGTTATCAGTCTTTTTTACAGATACATTACTCAACATTTAAACAGGAAGTGTTATCTTTGTTGTGTCTTTATCAGTCCTGTGGGCAGACCGGCTACCTCACGGTTGATTTTCTTTATATCTTGAACATTTCTCAACACAAAAACACAAAAGTCTCCTCACCGATACGATGAATGAATGTTGGCTTTAATTCTTTCACCCTTGACTCTGACGATAGCAGAAATAGCTTCATTAGCCCTCCCATGATCGTCAGCGAACATTACTATTGGTTATATTGGTTATAGTTAAAATTAAAAGGAAGACAAAACAATACAGCTTCTGTGCTCCCAGTCCAGAAAACATATGTTCACCGATATAAATGGGTGATAACCCACTAGAAGGATAGTCGGCCCCTTCTAGCCCATATCTTTAGGACTGATGTGTCCTTACAACACTTATTCAATAGACTTAGTCAAAGTCAAAATATGGAACAAAGTAGACATAGAGTATGGCTTTGAATGTGTATGTTGTCATGGGTATGGGTGAGATGTGTTCGGGCTTGTGCGTGTGTGTAATAGTGTTATGTGTATACATTTTATATTTTTTATGGCACGATTGGACTGCTCAAATGGAGTGTTTTCATTTATTGTATACTTTCATTGACAATAAAGATATATCTATTTCCTTTATCACCACCATGAGTTAGATACTTTTGGTCATAATTGCAACATATTAACAACCATTGGATGGATTGTTGTTAAATTTGGTATATATACATTCATGGTCCCCACAGGATGAATTGCAACAGCCTGACTTTTCATCTGGCGCCATCATCTGGTGAATTCTTCATTTTTTGTCCAACGTTTTGCTTTATAACCAAATGCCTGCAAAACCAACCTCAGCTATCCTTTGTTTGTACTCCTAACTGGAAAATATAGTGACTGTGGGATGATTGAGATTTGAACAGACTCATGAGTGGGCATGAATTTTTAAATGTGATGAAAACTGTGTTTGTTTACTCCTGTCTTTATGAAACAGATTTAGTTACTACAGAATGTTATGCATCTTGCCCCAGGAGCTTATACCTGAGTATTTGTGTAGAAAGCTAAGAGCTGATACATAACACCTGGTTTCTACACTTGCTTTGTAACCCTGCAGTGAGTTGACCCTGATCATTTTACTGACATTTCTAACCTCCTCTCTGTAAGTCGTTTTTTCATCTGTGCTGACCTGCCTCACATGTGATGTTAAAGTCTATGTAAGGCTCTCCCACATCCTTATCAATCTCCCTCCTGCTCTTTTGTCCTTCAGGGCTGCGGAGAGGAAGGACAGTGACGGCGCAGTGGCTTTCTGGAGGCCGAACCCCGAGGGACGCCGACTCCTCGACACAGGTCAGATAACACATCAACCTTTTCTCTGACCTAACACTGACCCTGCTGCATCTTGCCTTTAACCATTCAATTGAACTGTTTATGATTAGAAGGATACATCTGGCTTGTAACAATGACTTTTTCTAATAAGAGTGAAAGTCCACAATCTGCTCGTGGCCCCAAGAGCCTGCAGTGCTTATTACATCTAACAAGATTTAAAATGCTGTACAAACAGAGCAACACACACACATTTATCCTACTGCTACAGCCTCACTAGTGGTGGTAAGACATACAGTTTGTCTTGAGCATGAAGGAAGGCCATGGGGGCATAAAAATTGAAAAGGGTTCATCCATGCTCTGAAGGGTGTGCATAATGAAGCAAATTCCTAATTACAACATCTCTTACAACTTCTCTGGCTTAAATATTTAATAATTACAGACGACCTTAGCTGCGTGATGCTTTTTTTTTTCTCACACACTTTTGTCACAGTCTGGTTTTATGGATAAATGAAGGGCGTCTGTCCTTGTGTTCTTCTGTACTCGTATCCTGAGGGGACGCTCGACTCTGTGGTGTGGTTATTGATATAGAGGCTTTTTTACTGCCCTCGTTTTCAGCCCACAGGCCGCCTCATCCTCCACAACCTCCTCACACACAAGTGCGCGCACCCACACATGCTGTACATACACACACACACACACACACACACACACACACACACACACAGGTGGGAGGACGAGCACATTAAAGACTTTGTGCCCGTTTAGAAAAAAATGATGAAGAGAGGAGTTCTTCATCAGTGTTTCTAATTCGCCGGCAGCCAAAAAAGAACAGACAGTTTTAACCTTGCACAGCATATTCTGAAAAAGGTTTACAACAGGACATTAACAATAGAAGAGTCAGTTTGTAAAACTGTCCTTAAAAGCTTCTGTTTCAGGTGGAGCGCTGTAGGACCTTGGGAATGGTCAAGTTTTAATAGCCTTTTCCTTTATTGGAGTGTCCTAACTGGCCGTGAGCGGTGCGCTGTTATTAGTTGAACTTTTGTCGGCCGCCCTGTTTCTATTTACTTCCTGTCGCTCGTGATGAAAAAGCATCATGGACGAGAAACGGCTAGCATTTAGTTAAAATGAGGAGTTTATCTGTGATACCTGGAGAGAGGCTGGAGAAAGATCACCAAGGACCTGGAAATTTACTGGTTAAGTCACTGTTTGCTATATTGTCATTTCCAGTAAAGAAACTAAAGTTAGAAAAATGTAAATGTCAAAATATAAAACATTGTAATCAGCCATCTATTACTTGAGTGGTTACAGTTCACAGCTGATAGGTACGTGGTGACACAGACAGAGAGGGAAAAAAGAAGAAAAGGAAAGAGAAGAGAGAAAAGGTTAGGTTTGATGGATTTTACAGTTAAACATTTTTTTCACTGTGTGATTATAACAGTGTTTTATTACAATGTGTTATATTCACAACTAATTAGTAATGTAATAATTTATACAATTATAGCCGACAAAGTCATGTAGTTAATTTTTGGACGTTTTAAACTAAAATATTAAAATGTGCCCTTATATATTGGGGATATATATTATTTATAAATAAAAATATGTTCTAAACTTTGTTTTGTAAGAAACAACACTTTATTTCTTATTTTTTAATTATATATTGTTGTTTACTCCAATCGCTGGCATACTGCACAATCCAGGTGCAAAGAAACCCTTAGTCCCTGCTAGAGCCTGACCGATACTAGATTTTTTGAGCTGATACTGATATTAGGCAGTAAAAAAATTCAGATATCTATATATCGGCCGATAATCTTCTATACACAGAAACAACTTTAAAAAAAAAAAAAAAAAGTGGTTATCAAACACTTGTGAAATCACTTTTATAAAATGACATCAGTGCACTGAAACAGTAAGGAAAAGGGATTAAATATATATAAAATGTGGCATATATATATCTTTTAAAAAATATCAGCACATATCGGATGGAATAAACACAGATACAGATTTATCTGTAACAGGTCAATACCGTCCCATAATATCGGTCAGCCGGACACACAGAAGTTAAGTGAGTGACATGACATCAGGTTTATCCTGATACTGAGCACACAACTACTAGATGTGATAGCCAGCAGGCAGTCGGAATGAATGTTTTCTATCAGAGCTGGAGGAAACTCAAAGCAGCACTGATGGCAACATGAGTTAATTTGAACTTCCATTGCATAAACAGTAACATCAAGCAATACTGACAACATTCCTTTTATTTTTATAGTTGTAAGAATTGCAACCAAAACTGGTGCATACAGTTTTCACAGTTGTGACACGGTTTCTAAATGACCTCAAACTTAAAGTATATTCAGCATTTTTTGGCTAAGATTTCTTGTCATTTATCTTCCATCATATACATAGACATCTATATATTGTATCTATCATAAGATAATATTGGTCCATATGTTAGCCTGGCTGATTTATCTAAAGTAACTGGAAATATTCACACTTGAATATTTGCTGATACACTTGCCTGTCCAGTTTAATGGTTGGCCACTACTAGCTGGCTTAGCTAATTGCGAGCCTATATTTCACTTTTTACACTGACTTAAACACATTAGCTGTGGAGGAGGTGGGCGGTGAATGGATTTTCTGGTCCACAGACCTCTCAGAACACAGGAAGCTTCTCACAAGTATTTGTGGCAGATGAGTAACTGGTTGAACAGCTCATGTCCAGGACTGAGGAACTTGTTAAGTCAGTGATATCTCTCATTGTTGACATGGTGTTGGCTTTGAATTGTCCAGTTAAGCATGGAAACATGGCTCGGTGCCTTCCTGTACAGATGTCCTGCTTGGCTTGACGGATGTCTTGGCAAGGGAGGAGAAGTTGGGGGTGGGTCTGGAGGGGGATAGAGAGACTGGAGCCAAAACTTGAGGCATGACACCCAGAGCAGCTATCACTCTTATTCAGGGCCTCTGTTCAACAAACAAAACAAAACTCAAGACCTGACATTCCTTCAAAATAGAGTAATGACCAAGATAAAGACACATTTTGAGACAGCTGATGCAAAGTTGACCAGGTATTACCTACTTTGTCATGGCTGAGTTTAGACATATAGCCTTATGTTTAACCTAGGTCTTATTTTATAGCTTTGTACCATTGATATTAGTCATGAGAATATTTCTTTTTAACATTGCTGAGACAGAGTTGCTGTGTTCCCAAAACCCATCTATAAAGTGAAATGGCAAAATGGCAAGACCCTAGTTTAAAAAACAGAACAACAACATAATTACAGCACAGACACTAGGATCTCTAGGTTGAAGCTTCTAACTATAGCAGCACGTCAGGCGTTTGTCAGTTCATCCTCATCTTCGTGTTGGTGATTGGCTGACAGACTCGGGGCCAGCTTCCCCGACGGGCACCGTGTAATTGACGGTGATCACTGGAGGCGTCTGACTGCCTCTTGTGCATTTTAATGGTTATGATAATGGGAAAGTGGAGCCCTGCTGAGAAACATAACCACGCAGATTGATTCAGACCCATGCATTCATCTTCATGCCAGAGTCCTCTCGCTAACCTGCATGCTAACGAGTGGATATTGATGCTCGAAAGCAATGAGAAAGCAAGGTTGAGGATTAAAGGTTGTTGGTGACACATTCCTCATTTACATGAGAATGTTTGTGACAAACTACCTAACAGAATGTTATTGGCTTCAAAGAGGGGCTGAAACTGTGTTCTCTCTTGAAATATGTTTCAATTCATGGTAAGGTGGCACTAGTTTCTTGTAGTTCAAAGGATCATTCAGATTGCAGCATTGCTATTTGGGCAGGTAGAGTTTAAAGGGTTCAGTGTGCTTGACGTAAAATAGTTTGTACTGCGTGTTGCCCGTGTTAACGAACTTAAAGATGCCATTGTAGTCTTATGTCTACATTCCACTGCTTCCATCATCTCAGTGTTTTTAATGCCCATTTTGTCTTGATGTAGTGAATTGTACAAATGGGGGTACGGATGAACCCTTTTGGACGGTCTCTCCTCTAAGACATTCATGGTGTGGCACTTGGTAGTTCAGGGTTAGGGTTAGGGTTAGGGTCACTGCATGAAGTGGGCATTATTGTTGGATGCAGCCCTCAGTTCTATATTTGAAAGGTGTGGTGGGACGTGGTTTCAGATGCTGTAAGACTACTCTGACAGACAGAATATTGTGTGTCTCAGGCCATGTTTAGGCCAACATTAGCATTGCGTGAACACAGCACAAGGCAGTGTCCACATTTTTTCGATGAGACCGCTACAATGTGGTTTGGTGAACAGGGGGAAAAAAGCAACCCTCATCCAGCAAAAAAAGCTGAACCTTTGCCACAATGCAATGAAGCGTCCACCAACAATTCTTGCCTTTGGCCAGTAAAAGGATTGGATTAAGATTGTTGCTGTGATAATGTTCCAGAGTTATAAAATCTTGTCTCATAATATTATAAGCAGCAGTATTTTGAAATCCTTCAGTCTCATAGATCTCTAGCATGCCTGGACTAACATCTCCCACATCATATTTCATTGTCTCACTGGTAATTTAAAGAACATCAATACAGTTCCTAAATACCCGATGAAACAAATGATACTTTTCACGTCTGCATGACTCTGAAGGCTCAGTAAGGCTTAAATGTTGTTGTCTGCCCACTTCTTCAGCTCATGTGTTTTGCAGTTTATCTGACTCTTAGTGTCGTAGCTCAAGGATACTTTGACAAATAAAGCGACAAGGGGCATTGACACCCACCCCTACAGGTGGGGGTGCATCTTACTAATTGCATGTTCAGGAAGAAATTGTGCTGTGGTAGCATCTGCCTTCTTTCATACTTTGTCCTTCTTTCATTCTTCCATGCAGAGCAGAAGGTGTTCATTGTCGAAGGTTTCATTTATTACCATTTGTTGTTGTAGTTTCTATACTCCTGTCTGATGTCCTTCAATTATTTGTCAGGGGAGTTCAAAGACTCGCTGTGGCCTCTGTCTTCCTCTGCCTCGTTTTTTTTTTTAATCTCCCGGTCCTCTCAGAGCTCTGCAGCACCTTCCCACCTACCCCACATCTCTACTTTCTGTCTCCCTAGTGATTAGATTATCTCTCACCTCGCCGGTGCTCTGGAGATGGCAATGACATTCACCCCGGCAAGATTAGGGAGTGAACACATGGTGGTAGATGCGGTGTGTGTGTGTGTGTGTGTGTGGGGGGGCTTTATTCACAGGAGCTTTTGCATGCATATCACACAGTCACAGTGATGATATGGTTTGTCCACTGAAACTTGACAAAGTAAAAACCAAGAAAGAAATAGTTTCCTTTGAATCAATTAAAGCTAAAGTATTCTATTAGACCATTGTTTCTCAACTGGGGGTCCATGTACCCACTAGTGGTCTGCAATTGCAAGGGGTCCATTAAATAATCAGGGTAACTGTGGGGTCTTAAAGGGATTGAAAAAGCATTTAATTTAACATTCTCAAAATATTGAATTTGCTTTCAGAGGTCTTGATTTTTTTTCCATCCGTTTGCAGGATTAAATGAATACAGAAATGTCATAAATAACTGTCAAATATATATCAAATATTTAGTGTGTGTAACCTTACAATTCACTCCGTTTGGTGTGTCTTGGATGTTACAACAGTCCAGGTAATGTTTACCGAATGCCTTCTATTGACAGGAATTTACAAAACTGCCTCAGAGTGACATTTTTTTCTGCCACTTTTTCACATTTTTCACATTCTGGCCCGCCATCTCTTCCCTTGAAGCATTTATAAAGGAAGATTCAAGGCACTTTGAGCTGTCAAATAAAGCTGGATAGCTTTTATAAATCTTCAGAGCAAAGGCGCATTTGAGAGACCCAAAGCCCCAGAGAAAAGTTTCTGTAGTGTCTGTACACACATTAATGCACATTTAACATCTTATTAAACACTCTGCTCTTAGTCAGCTGACCTACATGAAACATTCATTCTAGGGAAAAAGCATTTTTAATGTTTATATCTTTGACAACAGTGCATCACAGTGCATTTTGTTTTTAAGACTAAGTATTTTCACCTGAATTTTAATCTAGAAAAGCTTTGTGAATTAAATACATTTCAAGACATACATTCATAATAGTAGTTTGAAGTGAAGCTGATGACTTTTTCAATGTATTCTTCATATGATATACTGTGTATCATCTTGTTCATTCCTGTAGACACATTTTATATCCTCATCTTATCACTCATACATGCAGTAAGCCCCATTACTGTATAAGACTACATTCAGACATACAGAAATGTGTTTGGATCAGTTCAGAAATAATTATGTCCACCATGGCCTTAGCATCCCACCTCTTTAAGGACAAACATAAGCGTGCATTCAGTCATCATGCATGTTTTTCAATCAGACAGAACAGATCGGTACAGTGTAGTCTCACTTCCATTGAAACCAAACCGACAAAACATCGATATTTGTAATTTGGATGCCAACATTTTTTAAAGATTGTGATTTTAATAAAAAAGCTATGGATAATTTGCCTGTTATTATAAGATATGGCTTGGTTAGGAAACTAAACATTTCACAAAGCTTAGGGAAAGATCATGATAATCCAATATTAATTGTTGTGACAAGAACTCAGGGCTCGGATATCTTAGACGCTCATCTACCACCCAGACCTTGCACAGCCTTACTTTCTACATTGCTACAGCAAAACTAGCTCCAGGTGTTGAAATGTCCAATATGATAGACTAAAAATGTTTTTTCCACCATGGAGCGTGGGATCCGACGATTATTTCTGTCAACACATTTCAGACGACTTTTCTGATAATGTTGTCCAGATGGCTGGTTTTCCAAATATGTGGTGATAGAAGTAGCACATTTCTCCAGTCGCCTGCAATGACAAATGCTTGGAGACGACTGATTAGAAACTCAACCAGATCTGTTACAGCTGAGAGATGAGTTCCTTTGCTCTGTATGTTCATGCCTTGACATGTCCATTCAGTCGTCACTTAAAACTTTCTTCATGACCAAATAAGTATAGAATGATCTTAAAATGGTATCACTTGGCGGCCTCTTAAAATGACTCATCATGCTATTTACCCTTTTCTCATGGATATGGAATCTAGAGCTGCTGACCGAAATACTTCACTATATATACTTCACGGTATTTCACTATGAGTCACCCAGTTTCCATTGGTGGTGACACTGACTAGGCAGATTGATAATGGTAATGACTGACTATCCATGACATGGTCACAGCATTCTTTTCCCCTGTCATGTGTACTAGCTCCTTCTGGAGAACCCTAAGATGTTCCCAGGCCAGATAAGAGATGTAATCCCACCAGCTTCTTCAGGGGTCTTCTCCAAGTTGGAGTTGCCTGAAAAGCGCCTAAAGCAAGGTGTCCAGGAGACATCCTTATAAGATGCCTGAACCTCTGTTGGATCCACCTCACTAGTTTAGTCTTAGCGTGAAAGAGTGGAAGTAGTACTTTCTAGATGTTTTCGCTTCTCACCCTGACCTTAAGGTTGAACAGCTACGCAAAGAACCTGCAAAGGGTCCATTGTGTCTTATTTCCACCACTTGTATGTATGATTTTCTTCTTTCCGTCATGATGAAAAGTTCATGACCACATGTGAAGGTTAGAATTTAGATTGAGTGATAAAAAAGCTTCCACTGTAGGCTCAGCAAGTACAGTGCTCACAGATGTCATACCTCTGCACCTGTCGATTTCAATCAACAGACCAGCTAATGTGATCAAAATGGATTATGCAGATTTCTTTCAAGTGTGTCTTCACAGTAAATGTTAATGTCAATGTAAATCTACAGGGAGCAGATTGCTGGATGGCAGCACAACCTTCCACAATAGCATTATACAATGTTTTTTTTTGTCTTAGTTGGGCAGAAGGTGTATCATACTGTGAATCTGGCCAAAGACCTTTGTCGCCTGTCATTTTCCATTCCCATCTCTTATTTGTTTTCGGGCATTCAAACCAATGTCTGCAGATAACCAGTTTGAGTTATATTTAGATTTACAAGTTTGGACACTCCCAAACACTGCACAGCCATGTATAATGCTAAAAGGATGTTTTTACACAGTAAATGTCTCATCCTCCGTTGCAACAATTGCTTGGTTCAATGTTTTTTGTGGATGACCATGAGTTTATTTGTTTGGCCAAAGACCACTGCATCATGGTCCTGGTCTCATTGAAATGAATGAAGGGACTGAGGGTTTTCATGAGGCAGTAATGTTACTCTGAACATAGCCTTTCTCTGCTGTGAAGAATCTGATAATAGGAAAATGATACAAAATGTATATTTACAAAGGATGTATATTTCAATTGACGACTGAGACTTTTCAGTTCTAGATCCTTTGTCTGTGCAAATCTGTTATTATCGTCTTGTCTCGCCTTGCATGGAGAAAGACAATAGTTTGCTGTTGGCATCGAGTTTGACTCCCAAACTTTTGCCTTAAACACAAAAGCATAAAGAATGTCTTATATTGTTGCTGTAGTTTGGTGCTGCTATCTCACAATTCCTGGCCTTTTGGACCTGACCTGACTGACTGTCATTACCGGCACAGGAACTGACCCCAGACGTCAGTGAGGTGGAAGCAGAGATGAAAGACAGATATTAAGGGTTTATGGGACAAATGATTAGCTTTGATCAAAAACATAAAAGCAGAGATTTTTCTTATACATCTTTATTTTTTAATGGTATTTTTAGTCAACCTTTTAAGACATTAAGTAATAATGTTTTTTTTTTTGGACTTTTGCTCACATTGATCTGATTTTTCAATTAAACATGGAATTTTTTAAGTCCACATTCAAGCTGCACAGTGTGACAGACGGTGACATATGCTCCTGCTTGTGAGCACAATCCCACCTGTAAAATATAAAAATGGTTGTTATCTTTCCAACGTGAAAACATGCTGCAGTAAAAACATGCTGCAAGGCGAACACCAGCGTATAGACAGAACCAGATGACATGTTTGCTTGTTGTGAATGCTGTTCATCACATTGTCCTGGACCCCACCGGCAGCAAGGAGCCACGCTACAGTCTGCTCATTGTTGCAACATTCGCCTTTTCTCTCTCTTCCTTTGTGTACATCTGGCATTTGTACACTCTCCTGCGTTTCTGCTCTGTGTGTATTGACTGAAGTCAGCAATAAGCTGCTATCTGTATTCCTGCCAAGCCCACCTTCACACTGCTGTTTGCCATGTTGTGGGTTTTAGCAGAGAGCGATACATTTGAATTGATGCTTTGTGCCAATATTTCTGCATTTGAGTATCTTTATGTTAAAACACTTTAGACCAACATTTGTAAAATCTTCTTATCATGATGGAAAAGCCTTTGGAAGACCCTCATTGGACCAGGGCTGCATTTTATTTAAATAAAACCATTAAAGGAGATTCTTTCAAAAAACTGAATATGAGCTGAACACAGTACCACATTACATAGTTCCTACTAAGAGAATTTCTAGATAATTATAACTGAATTGTCAATCAATAACATTTCAACATAAACTTCTAAATTTAGTTTTAACCCAAGTATTGAATCCTGGTCTAAAAATACTGGAATCAAAGCTGTAGAATGTACTTTTAATGGTACCAACCGAACTACGTCGGTGCTACCGAGTATTGATTCACGTTAAATCAAATGGTGCATTCAGACTGATCATTCTGGAGCTGAATGTACGAGTTGGGCACATGTCAGAACGGGATGTTGTGTCCCTGTTTAACAGTTTTTTTATTCCATGCTCATGGGTGCAATACCGCAGGTGACCAGCGTTGGAGTTTGTCGAGCAATCTCATAAACATCATTACATCTACTAAACCTCACGTCATAGTGTCACCATGTGTAACGCTATAATAGCGCTTTAAAGTAAGAATTTTGGGACTTTTTGTTTTGATACTTCAGAAATTACAGATTTAAAGTCAACTGAAATGAAGTACCGTTGAGTACCGATACAGAAAAGCGGGTACCGGTACTGGTATCGGTACCCAACCCTACTCCCCCAGTATATTTTAAGACAATAGGGTGATATACAGCACATGTCTGTGGTCAGAACTGAACTGCAAACATTGTGGTTATGTGAGTTGGTAGCAGAGAGGCCGACAGGAAACAAGGGGAGAGAGAGAAATGGGTATGACATGCAACACAGGGTTGAACCAGGGTTATGGGTATATGGCATGTGGTGTAACCACTTGGATACAAGGGCGCTCCATGTGACTTTAAACATAAACTCCCTCAAAAACAAACAGAGGACACGACCTCAGACAAAGATTTAGAGTCAAAATATTCAGCCGGAATATTTTTGTCGGTATTTATTCGACACAAGCAACTAGCTGATTTGTTCCTAGACTGATAGTGCTGATGTTTGCTGTCATGATGTTCACGAACTGTGTGAAGGGGTTCATATTTTGACTGATTTCCAAAGTCAGCAGAAACTGCTTCTCTTATTTTCCGTCTGCAACATCTCGTTTAAGCGCTTTATCTCAGTGCTTTTGAAATGTCAGTTCCCTTAAATTACAATGCATATTTTCTCATGGGCCTCTTGGTATCTATCCATGTTTACAATAGCTCAGTTCTTATCCAAGTTTAGAGATATCTGTCTCTAAGCTTTCTGCCTGCACCCCAGTACAGTGGAGAGGAGTGCTTTTGTAGTTTGGGTGAGTCAAACTTTCAAGTGGAGTGGTACAATACAGTTTTGCTCATGTTGAAATATTTTCACCTCAGTTTGAGCTGCTTGGGCTGAAGCTTCGTTTGTCTGTCTCTGTATCTTTCCACTGATCTTGTGTGGTTACTGGTCGCTGATTCCAACTTCTCTAATGTGAGGATTTTCTCTTTCATATCACTGTTTCTATTGATATCTTTGGGATTTGGACAGTTGATTCAGAGAAAAAAGTCATTTATAGATGTCACCTCAATGCACAAAGCAGCTCTATAAAGAAATGCTCTTCCCAGTTTGCTGTGGAAGAACTTGACTGGTCTGCACACAGCCTTGAGTTCAACCCCATCCAACTCCAGCCAGACTTCATCACCCAGCATCAGTGTTGGACCTCACTAATGCTCTTGTCAGCGCTTAAACTTAAGGATGTACTGTTGACAATTCTGGGACATTACAGAAAAACATCAAAGCATTAGAATTGAAATCAGTGTTATTTTCATAAACTGACCATATAAGGGAATGTTGTTACCAAACATAACAAACATTAAAAAATGTATTACCAGCTTCATTTTGGGACAGTAGTTAAGTCAAGTCTTAGACAGTTGAAAGTATAATTTGGGACAGTTTCAGGACACTGAAGCAGAAAAGTGAATGTCCAGCTTGTCTCTTGTGTCTGAATGGGGAGTATATCCCCGCCGCCAGATTCCACCATCTGCTGGAAAATGTTCCCATAAAGGGTTAGGGTGTCCATATATTTTTGGCTCAGCAGTATATTGACATTGAATAAAGAGGCTTCATAATGAGGCACTCTCTGGTGTTTAAAATGCTGCACAGCGCCCTATGTGAGGTCAGCCAGGTGTGTGTGTGTGTGTGTTTGGAGGGGTGTAAAGTAGGAGAGGACAAGAGCAGAAGTGTGGAAATGTGGAGGACAATAACATCAAGCTTTCATCACTTCCCACCGCCCTGCTCTTCCTCTCTCTGTATCATGCAAGGTCATGTTGCAGGGTCAGGAGTGTGACAGCAGTGGAATGGGTGTCCCTAAATCCAGATATTATCCCAGCCTTTTTGCATTCTGAAAAATCCGAACGAAATGGAAACCGTCATTTTTGCACGCAAGACAACCGAGCCGTCAGTCTTAATTTGAAACGTTGCAGCACAATGATGTAGGCTGTGTGGGGGCGAAGAGCACTGGAAAATATTCAGGGGGAGGAATTACATTTCTAGAAGAAGGGAAGAAAAAAAAAAAGGAAAAAAAGTCTGCTGCACTTCAAAGCAGAAGATTGTGTTATACAAATCTAAATTTATTTGCAGCTCATGTCAGGGACAGTGGACTGTTTGATTTTTTTTTTTTAACATTTTCATTTTCTCCGACAACAATGGAAGAGGAGGGAATGTAAGAACTAAACTCTTCACTGTGCAGCGTGATGGAGTGGATCCCTGCTTTTGGTTGAATAACACAGCAGATAATTGATTACTGTGTATCTCTTCACGCTGGTATGCAAGTATCCAATATTGTTTGAGGAAATGTAGATGTGATTACTTTATCATTCTGAAAACGTGTGCAGCCGCAGCTCTGTAATAAAAGATAAATTAATGGGTTTTCATAAATATTAATTCAGCTGCAATTTAAAATGCAGGCTGAAGGTAAATTTATGTTTTTTCCACATAACAGAGTTACAAATCTTGACTCAGGGGTGTATTCACAGTTCTATTAGTAACCTGTGGGGGGGGGGGCTGTTACTTCAATCTTCAATCTTTCAATCCTTCAGTTTTCAGTAGATGGCAAAAAATTGTCAAATCTATGGAAGACGATGAGTGACTTATTTATCACCCCAACTATTGTAATGTTTTTTAAAATGTAAGTTACTATACATTTTTTTGGCCACTTCTTTTCATAATATAGCTAAGAAGGCTGTTAATGAGCACCAGATCTATTTAAATGGATATTCAACCAGACTAAACTTGACTTCCATGCAAGCCTCACATTTTCCCCATTGATTCAAATCTCAGTTTTAACAGTTTTTAAACTTATACCTCAAATAATCTTTTTAATCATTATTATTATTTTGGGCTTTTTCACCTTTATTGGACAATTGGTGGCAGAGAGGCCGACAGGAATCAAGGGGAGAGACAGAGAAAGGGCTTGACATGGAACAAAGGTCCCTAGCATGCGCTGTAACCATTCTGCTACGAGGGCGCTCGTAACTTGAATAATTGTAACCAAATATTGTAAGCTAATCATTGTTATTCAGCATTATTGGACTGCTGCATGGTCTGAGATGAAGTGCTGAGATGAACCGTCCATGAATGCCATGTAAGGCCAATGAAATATCAATATCCTGAGAGTCTTATATTCAATTCATCATTGCCAATTCTTGCATTAGCACTCCATGATGGGCGAAGTGAAAAGATGGTCTGTTGCATTTGGACAATGAACATTTGGGATTTGAGAGCACACCAACATAAATACAAAAGGATTGGCTGAATAGGGCTCTATGAAATCAGTTTGAATTTTTAACCAAATTCCATGTTTTCTATATTCATTTTGCTCAATTTTCACATTATGTCATCAGAAAGAGTCTAATCATGCAGTGGATGAATACAATTTTAACAATTCAAAATGAAATCATACATTAAATGAAACGAATATCAGTGAATGTGTAATGATGCAATACAACATTTTACTACTGATGAATCAAAGGAAGTGCTTCAGTACACCGTGTACCCAAACATTAGTTTGAAGAAGTGAAACAGATGTGTAAGCACTGTGGTCTAACGTAATCCCCATGTTTTACTAAGAGGTCACACTGTGTGCCATAACATATAATAATCAGTAAATAACACAGGTCAGACAGGCTTAGAATGAAAGGATTGAAATATTTGCTCCTCTTACAAAGTCAGAATAAAGCCACCGACCAGCTGTAGGGACAGATATCGTTAGGATTTTATCAATTCAATTTAAATAAGCTTTATTGGCATGACAGATCAGAAATCTATATTGCCAAAGCAGTACAGAGGATTATTATTTTATCTCTATCTTCCTCATACCCTTATCAGTATGGTTCACACTCCTACTGGTTCATAGCTAAAGAACTGGGGATTTGAGAACAGGATTAGAATCGATTTCTATTTTAAATATAACTACATATTGTTTGTAGAGGAGCAACAGTAATGTTTACAACAGAACAGTCACTATATTAACTCAATCATATCTCACTGTAAACAAGAATAACATGTCAATAATATACATCAGATTTCTGTCATTAAAATAGTAAAGTTTAGAAAGAATGAAGACAGTATCAGTGTGACCTCTGCTGCAGATAACACTGCTTTATCTCAGTCTGTAACTACAAGAAGATCTTAAGACTTGTGTAAAAACACATGCATCCACGTTTTGGCCAATTTTTATACTCCAGGTTTTATAGTAAATTCCATTTTTATTATCACATCTTGCGATTCCACTGTGTTTTCCCACAACACAGAAATCACAGGGCCCTAGTTGAAAATTTTAAAGCTCTGATTTATATTTAGAAGCCCACACTCATTCATCTGCTTAGGATATTGCACATCTCCTTTCCAACTAAAATTCTAAATCTTGGTTCAGCACTTCACAGTTGAGATACCACCTTTCCCCTTACTATGAGCCAGGAAAATCCATATAATCCTTTTTGACGTCTTTTCTGGAGAAGTTCTCAGTTTCATTTAGATGTTTCAGGAAGAGATACCAGTGAGCCAGCATGTACAGTACATAGAGCTGGGTTTCGTTGAAAAAATGACGATACCAGTACAAATCCAAGTACCCTAAAAGTGATACTGATAATAATTGAGTACTTCATTCCATACCCATTCCACATATTGTGCACTTAATTATATCCGGTGTAACAGGTGTGTAGTGTAGACACACTTCAGAGCGTTTACGTGGCATCTTGGCTGCTGAACTGTTAAGCGTGCTAACTCAAATTCACCACGACTTCAGCACCACAGACAGGTTGTAGCTGCTGTGGCAGTGGACCAATCACATGTCACATTAAGCAAATCCATACAAATAGTCATATTTTCTACCTCTGATAGTAACTTATTTCAGTTGATACTAGCCCCAACAGTGCCCGTACTGCCTGAATGTAATGCAGACATCATTAACGTTATTAGTTACTTCTGTGTTGTGCCATTGGAAAGGTCTATTTAGGGGAGGGAAAAGACAACGCTAATGCACTACTAACCAAAACAAGCTCAAACAGAAATCAAAGGGAACAGACATAGAAGTACTGTCATCAAGATACAGAAACAGTACAACAGTGAATTAACGTTATGATAGATGCAAACTAGATGAGTGAAAAGCTGAAGATTCTATAGATCATTTAAACATTTTCTACAGCAGTCTAAAAACAGAGCATTGAGATATAGCTGTAGATTATAGCACCCTTCACATTTTTGTCCACAACGTCTAGAATCTGTATGGTATGGATGCACTGCATTAAATAAACTAGAATTGACCCTTTGCTAAATGCTGGAGACACAGCTGTGCCGAAACTCAGTTTGTTTTCCTGCCTGATTGACAATGAAATGTGAAGCAATGCTCTAACTGCTCATCCCCAGTGTACATCTGGTTCTTTCCTCATATGACTATTGTTGAGCAATAAATTGGCAAACTATATCCACTAATACTCCATCTGGACACACACACACATGACACCAATGACCAGATGCACAAATGAGTCGGTGATAATAAAACTGACAGTTTACTCAGCTGCTCATCTTGCAGTTGAAAATGTTTTTTTTCTAGTCAAAAACAGCAAAATTTAATCATTATTATTATTTAGTTAATTATAATTGGATATTAAGCAAGGCTTCTCCTTTTTATAGACAAAAACAAATAATACAGTATAATAAGAATTGGGCTAAATTAATTTTTCATAGTTACAATAGCCTTTCACCAAAGAGTATTATTTATTGTGTAATGTTTCATCTATTCATGCTTGACTATTGTTTTTATTGTGTTTTTGTGTGTTATTCTGTTAATATTGTTTTACGTGAAGCAACTTCGGTTTGGGAAGGTGCCACAGAAATAACGTTTTTTATTATTATATTTAAATATTAATTTATCCATTTATCAGTGCTCTTTCTATATGTATGTGTGTATGTATAGTATATGTATATATACATGATGTAATATCCTTGTTACCTATATGTTTAGTGTTCTGAGTCGTGGCTATTTTTAGCATTATGTCATTCAGAATGAGTTAAATCATACAATTTAATAACTCATGAGCAGTCATCCCTCTACTGATAAACCATGATATGAGCTACCTTCATGGAAAACTGAGGAACTAATTTAACAACAGATAAACTATAACCATGTGTTTTATAATGGCTCTTAGTGTTCTACTGACAAGAGAAAATGATAGTGCTGTCAGCAGGCTTTATACCACATAGCTACTGTGCTGTTGCGTGTATGAGACGAGGTGACTGACCGTAGTGGGTAAGATGACTATAGCAGAACCAGGCATGGCTGTCACGACTGGTCAGGCTTATTTAACTAAGACAAAGTGAAATGATGGAGGTGTTGTTCATTATCATTCAAGTCATGTATTTCCCTCGCAAATGAGCATCTTACCATGCTGACACCAACGCAGAAACCCCGACTATGTACTGCTGCTCATCTGTAATGCTTTCACTGGGTGGCCTTAGATCAGGATTGTCCAAACTATCCCATAAAGGACCATGTGGCTGCAGGTTTTCATTCCAACCAAGCAGGAGCACACCAGGGTTGACTGATTGGTCGAATAGTTTACTCTTCATTGGTTTGAACAAAAACCTGCAGGCACATGACCCTTTATGGATAATAGTTTGGACATGCCTGCATTAGATGAAAACTGGCCATTAGATCTTTAGGAACCTTATCAATAACCAAACCATTCCTCATTTGTCAAGAAAAAGTAATAAGTAAAACAAGATTAAACAATGTAGTAAATGTATCAGTAGCTGGATCTTGTTGGATCTAAAAGTGTCTAAATGGTTTTTTTAAGAGGGATTTTGGGGATAGGACTTGGTTTGACATCTATTGAAACTTCAACTCCAACAGTCTATCAAGCACACCAACATCATGACACTAGGTGAAAGAGTTGGCAGTGTTTGCACTTATCTCTTGCTCAGTTTTTTCATTTTTCGCACAGCTAATCCTGTCATTTGTTGTGTCTTCAACCATGAATGCTTTTAGGAGAGACCATCCAAAAGTGTGTGCCATTATCCCCATTTGTATGATTTATCACATTTTGCCCATATCTATCAAGGCAAGCTTTTCACCCCTTTTTTTACCTGGTCTTTGAATGTGGCATTTTGGTCCATCTTTCAACACCTTTAGATCCTCTTGGACCACACACTGTATGTACAAGCTCATTTCAAGCAAACTGAATCTTTTACGTGTGTGGATTGTTCAAAAGGTTTCTGCTTTCAAGGAGAAATGTTTGCCTACTGGTGGCTCTAGTTGAAATGTCATAGGGTTATCAAAAACATAGTAATCATCCTCTGGAGAACATGAATATCAACTTCAAATTTCGTGGACATCTGGATAGTGGTTGTCAAGATATGTACTTCTTGAGGACGCCATTGGAATAAACATATTGCTGGCTCTTTTGTGTATTGTGAAAAACAAAAAAAATCAATATGTATATTTGTGATTTATAGTTGTTTTCCTGTGCGGGTTAGCTGATAATGAGAATATTATTACCACATCTATGCTAGATCAATAACCCTTTCTGGCAAAATGAGCATAGGCCTTGCACTGAGTTAAGAGTCATCCATCTGCTCCATGCTCATCAGTAAATCTGACAGCAACACATGCATTTCAGAGATTACATTTTTTTTTTTAACATAGTTTTAATACCAAGCATTTGTCATCAACTCAACCAACAATAAAAAACATATAGGTATCTCCCATCAGTGTATTAGAAAGATTTTGAATAGATTCTATCTATGGTATGTTCAGGGGTTTACGAACAACACAGCTGTTTTCTTGCAGGCATTCAACAACAGCTGGCTGTGTAGTATCCAAGAAATCATCCAATTATGTCCTTTTTTCTAACATTGAGATCATATCTACTAAATCTCTTGTGTTTGTTCTAGCTGGCTTGTGGGTTTGATTCTCAGCAGAGATGATCAGTGATTCTTTACATTGACAATGGAAAAGATGAAATATAATCTTCCCTGGACTTCCCAAAGTTAAATTGTATCAATTGGCTGCTTCTTTCTTGGTGCTTATCTTTTTGTTAATGACATGGAAACATTTGAGGTCAACATGTAAAGTAGGGCTGCAACTAACGATTATTTTGATAATCGATTAATCGGTCGATTAATGGTCAAAAACAAAACATCATTTCAAATTGACAATACAAAAAAGTGCTCAAACAACAGGTTGCTGCTTGGCTGTCCCTGAGCTGTTAAAGTTATATGAAATTATAAATAATACTTTAATGTTAATGTCTGATAGTTTTAACAAAATATCATACACATGTATGCTACACAAAAAGAGGTATTTTCTGTTGTTCAATCGACCTGAGCTGTTGGAACTATAAATAAAAGAGAAATAATAAAGAAAAATGAAAATGATAAAACTGTTAACAGGATTTGTTTCAACATTCAGTGGCAGTTCTAGTATATAAATTAAAAAGAGTTCAATTATATATTGCGAACTATAACATTTGTAAAAAAAACCTGTTTCACACAAATAGAGCACACTTATAAATCAATATTACCATCCAGCAGTGTCAACCAAGAATAAAGTCTAAACCAGTTCATCTTGGTGGTACAGACTGGTTTTATATTATTCTTAATGATTTTATTATTCTTTGATTTTGTGTCTGTGTAACTACATATAAACAGTATGAAACAAAAACAAAAAAAAGTAATGCATTAATCGCACAACACAACGAATCGATAATGAAATTCGTTGCCCATACTTTTTATAATCGATTTTTATCTATGTTATCGATTCGTTGTTGCAGCCCTAATGTAAAGTACTTACTGGGTCATTCTGTCAGCTACAATGCAAACTGTACTGCAACTACCTGGACTTTTAGTAAAGGTAGTAGAGGATGACAGTAACAGTCCGTGTAGTTGGTTGCGTCCTCAAGACTTGCTAATCAGATGGCTCCAGGTTGCTTCTGATTTTGAGCCTTGATGTGGAAACTGCTACGTAAGACCTACCTCAGGATTTCAGGCTACACTCAACCTAATATGTTATAATAATTTTTCCTTATGGTATGTATCAATCAGTAACCCTCTGATCCAGTTTGGTATTGTCACCTACTCACCACCGGTTTACTACCAATAGAGCTCCAATTTAATTACATTTACACACTGGTTCTTTTTCTTGATTTTTGAAGCCTCTAATTTTCCTCCAGTGTCAATCATATTATTCTCCATTTTGGATTTACTGCTTCTAAATATTTATATATTCCTCTATACTGGTAGCTCATTTCAAAAATAAATAGGCTATTTGACTGGGAGCAGTGCTTTATCACATCTTGTCATATTCCATTAGACCCCTTAAAATCAGCAACAGTGTCCCTCTTCTCAAAATTCTGGACAGTTCTTTTCCCTCTGCATGCTAAACTCAGGACAGCTTGAAAGATCACATGGTATTACAAATAAGACATGTCTTTGACATACTTGGTAAAGCTGGCAAACAGATGACATCACAGTTGCCGTTGACAACATCAGTCACTTGGCTCTTTATAACAGTCTGGTCTCATCATGGGGCGTCTCGGTGGTAGAAAGCTTAATTCCACATGGACAGAAGTGAACACTCAAAATGTGCTTTCATTTAGAAAGTGCAATTTTCATCTTACAATCTAACAAGTGCACTTTGAGTTAAGTGTTCTGTCCAAATTGCAGTTTCCAAGGTCAAGAATGAACTTTCAAGCTAAGCTTTTAGACCAACATGAACTAAAGTCCTAAAAGTGCTCAAAAAGATGAAATTTGAACATCTCCAGTTCTAAAAATGATGTGCTGATGATCAGGTGATACAGTTTCAAGCTTAAAAACAAGGTAGTCAGTGGGCCTTCATTTGAGATCGCTTTGAACTATTTTAATACATCTTTCAATCTACTCATTGCTGATGAAGCCATGCAATGAATTCAGTCTTACTCAGCATTACTGCCTTTAACCTGTAGCTAAATATATCCAGAAACATGTCTGTGTGATCAATAAGAAAGATATGTTAGGTACATCTAAATATAGTATGTCAAAGAATAAAGAAATGTCTTCAGGGTCTTAAACTTAAGCTTTTAAAAGCAATCATGGCTATTTATGTTGCTCGTGCTTACGTCCTTGTCATTCAAATCAGGAACTGAAGCCGGCTCAGAGGATAAAAAGATTTACAGTTTATACATAATGAAGTGATTTGGGTGGAGAAAGGTAGGGGGAGAGAGACATTAACAGATGTAGCACCGCAGTAAAAGAGAGCATGGATAGATCCATTGGGAGTCTTGTTTTGATCGCAGCGGGTTTGGCTTTGTGAACGGCATGGAGGGGAGAGTCTACAGCTGTGCCGTTCCAATAGGAAGCTCCTTTGATCAGACTCTCTTTAGAATACAGAGACATCTTCGACAATGAGCAGGGAGATGTCAGTCTGCTGGGGTTTAGGGATATTTCAAGGAGCACAAATGGGATATGACTTGTTTTCAAAGGAATTTTTTTGTTTGAATAGTGAGCAGTGCCTTTTTTTCTCCTCCTTTTTAACAGATGCCAACACGCACACAAGACTGACAACATAAAAAAAACACACAGACGAAGACGTGGAGAGTGACACCAGCATACTGATACACAAAAACACACACAAACACTCAGTTAGGAATCACTTCTTTGTTGCCTTCACTGTGCTCAGCCAGCATAAATCAGATCCCCTTTCACACGATAAGCATCCTGAACTATCTATCTTGTCTGTTGAGATAAGAGTGCAAACAGGCAGCACATTAAAACACTGTCAGCACGAGCAAGAGTCAAACTTATAAAGAAGCTTCTAGTGTTTCCTCCAAACATTCATCTCTGTCTGCACTGCCTTTAGATGAAGGCAAAAACTATGCACAGTACTTATACTATAACCATTTTTACTATCTATTTGTTACGTGAATCTAAAGTAATGAAACCGACAGCTTTGCTATTTTATTGATAGTGTCAAAATGTAGCACATGTTTCAATCTCGTCATTTCGTCGCTGCATCTCGTGGGCTCGTTTTTGGCACTTTGACATAGGCTTCAAGGAGACTACATTTTTCATTGAGAGTAAATGACTTTCTTTTTTTTCTCCCCGTCATGATTTCAATTTGCATGCAGCAGCAGCCTCAGGTAACCAGCCTGAAGCAAACCACGAGGCAATAGTGGTACCGCAGCCACTGAGTATATATCAAACCTGTATCATGAGAATAGTTTTAATCTTCTTTTTCCATATGTTGTCATGTATGAAAAGATCCTAAATGAATACTGTAAGTGGACTACTTGATTTGGTCAAGTCTTCACCGGTTCAAAATTATGAACACAATCTGTAGTACATCCGCTATGGGAGCCATCGTAACACCTGTCCTAACATATGCTACAAATCACTTGATCAGAGTTTAGGGTTCGGTCTCACATATCTGCAAGAAAAATGTGAAGTGTAAATAACCAAAATCACAGCAGATATTTTGACTTGTCAAACACAAATCATAGTATGACTCACTCAATAATCAATGTTTTCAGTTGCACCTGAACGTTTCCTGCCATGACAAGTCAAAATGTTGCTGTCAAAAAATGTTTGAGTCTGATTCATTTTGGGGCGATGAAGAGACAAGAGTGCTCTGCTGGACCAATGGAATAACCAAAAGTGCATATATTCATTTAAAGAGAAAAAAGTCCTGATCTATATAGATGTGAAGATCATTTTAACTGATCCAATATATAGTCAACCTAAGCATAGAAAGACCACCAACACCGATGACATCATGATGCTCCACCAGACACACCATGTGATCAGCGAGGCCACTCAGATCCAATCAGATCTGAGACATTTTGACACAAAGACTAAGTGGCGATATATAGAGACACTCTATTATAGGCTGATCAAGTGAGTCAGTGTTTCCGGAGAGTTGAGGTATATCGATGCCTGAAAGACGGACAGCGGTGTTTAGAATGTTGCTTCTCATGGATTGAAAAAGCTTTGCCAGTTAATAGAATTCTGGGATCTTTTATGTTTTTTTCATAGTGTTTTTGGCAAAGCAAATGGGGTATATTTTGTATGAGACAGGGTAACACCAGGTGAAATTGCCTAAACAAAAGCAGTCCTGACCTCTAGGGGGTTTTACATTGGGTCAGCACAGTGCTGTGTGAGAATGTGGGACTTTGACAGTAAACTGCTTTAGTAAAGAAAGAGTTCCCAGGACCTGAAAGCAATGAAGTCCAACAGAAGGCAGATCTCAAGATGTGGGCCAACTGCACAGAGAGCTCAGTCTGTCCCACCAGGGTCCATCCTGCTTCCAAATTCTGCTCTCTAGTCACTTTCCTGAAAATGGAGAAACATTTGGAGCGCACATGCAGCCAGCAGAAAGTGAAATTGCAGATCTCCTGCACTGGCTCCGGCCCGATAATCCTGTCATGTCACATTTGGACTCAGTTATATGGACCGGTGTTGGGTTTTGTCCCAGTCCCAGAGTGAGAACCGGAAGCAGCAGATCAGGCAGTCGGAGCACTCTACAGATGTAAAAAGGATTGTGTGTCATTTCAAATGTCTTGTTAGCAGGTTCTGGCCCCGGAAATTCTGAATTGAAAAGCTGTTAAGTGGTCCAGATCTGCTCGTCCCTCTGCAGAGCACAGCAGACAGGTCCAGCGCTACATCTTAATTCAGGCCATATTCTCAGCCTGCATTGTTTGAAAATGAAATGGAGAGCCCTCAAAGGTGCTTTTGTATGATAGGAAATTGATTGCCGTTGGTATTGTGTTGTTGTTATTCAGCAGCAGAATGTAGAATTGGAAGAAAAAAGAGAGAAAAGGTAAGAGAGTGATGTGAACACCGCCCCTCGTTAGAACAAACTGAGCTGGAGGTAATTACAATCGGCCTCTCTTTCCACAGAATGGATTAGATAAGGATTGATACTGTAATAGTGCTTTCATTTCAATTTCATTTCAACACTTTGCTTATATGTGTGTGTGTGTGTGTGTGTTTGTGTGCGTGCCTACTCTGCTGTTGTTTATTTGAAGGCGATTTTTGTGTACGAATCTTCTGACGCGTGTGAATCAGTAAATGGTTTCACGTCGAAGCTCGGCAAAAGGATCTATCACGGCCGACGAAACGAGGTGAGAAGAGAGATGGAAGCGGAGCGTTTGGCTGGAAGCCTCGGAAAAGGAGCGGCGCTGTATTTAATTTTGGGAACGGCACTCTGTCAAAAGGCCCGAGTCAGTGACAGAAAGTTGGACAGGGGGGGGGGTCGACTCTTCTACGCGGGACGGAGCGTATTGAGTGGAGGTCATCCTCTGGCCCCCATATGTGCTCCATAATGCACGCATTTCATCTCTTACACAGTCAAAGGCACGTTACTCTATATTTCATTATTGACACAGAGCAAAAAGAAAGTGAAGGAAACATTTATTTTGAGACTGCTAATGTGTGTGCCATACTAAATCACTATGTGTGTGTGTGTGTGTGTGTAAATGTTATATATGGATTTCCGATTGAGATGGCCTCACTTCCATTCAAGCTGCCGTCTCAGAGTCATTATATCGATTACATCTCTGCATAATCCCTTTCATTCAAATGAAAGCAGAGCCACACACTAGATATCCATCGCCTCAGCTGAACTGAGGCGCGATGATCTCCGTATGACTGGTGGTGCGTGCAGATGGAGAGCTCAGTGAGGGCAGGCCGGGTGTTACACGTTTTTCACAACGTGAGAATATGCTGATATTTTACCGTGAACACACACGCTGTAGTTTAGTTTACCTCAGTCCCACACACACTGTCGCACTGCCAGAAATACTCACTATAAATGAACAAATGTGGATTAGTCCGCCGCTGAAAATAGTCCCCAACAAATGAACTGTTTCCTCCTGTTTGTGTAGTCAATTACTGATGACTTTTTTTTTTAGTTGGGTGTGTGTGAGTGCCTACTCATACCACATACCCACTCTGTATGTGAGTGCCACATACTGAACTGTACTTATAGAGCACTTCTCTAGTCTTTTTGACCACTCAAAGTGCTTTTACACTACATGTCACATTCACCCATCCACATATATTCATACACTGATGGTGCCGCCATCGGGAGCATTTGGGGTTAAGTATCTTCCCCAAGGACACATCGATATGTGGACTGGAGGAGCTGGGAATCGAATCACTGATCTTCCGATTAGTGGATGACCACTCTACCTCCTGAGCCACACCTAATTACTGATTACTTTTTAGTTGGGTGTGTGTGAGGGCCACAGACTCATGAAATTGGCCTCATGCAAAAACATTTTTCTAACCTTTCTCTGAGAGGCTTGTTTGTACGAGTGTTCCAAATTGGAGTCAACAAACTCTCAACTGCCCGAATTTGTCATAAAGCGTTTACCTGTTCATGAGTAGGTCCGCATTCTTCAGATTTAAGCATCAACACCCTGAAAACATCCACATGAGGCGACTTGTCGTGATCCGCTCCATTTATGGGCCGAGTCTCATTCACAAAAAACATTCCCCAAAAGAGTCAAAAGAAGAATTCTGAGGTCACCAGCCGTCAGAATATCAGCCGACACATTCATCAGTGTCAGCGGTCGTATTAGAGGAGCTGGAACAATTATAAAATAAGAATCCAGCCTGCCAACGCCGTGTCATTGGAGCAGCGCTTTACTGTGACAGAAATAAAGAGGGAATGTGACAGTCGCTGAGATATTAAAGGAGAGAATATTACAGCCTGCAGTAGGTGATGTTACACTGTCGGACACAAAGAGAAAATTCTAAGTGCAAGAAAATTGATGAATGCCAAGAATTCTTTTAAATCCTCTGGTACATGCTGCTTTAGAAGGAAGCCCAGTGTTGTGGTACTTTTATGACTTTAATAAAACTATTGAATAATTCCACTATAACCTTGGAATTAGTATCCAATCTACACTTCTGTGAAGCAAAGCATTCATGGAAATGTAACTGATGTATGTTCAGAATGCTGGTGACAGTTCTCTATTGGTAAAGTTTTTGAAATGATCTGCCAATCATATTTCTTAAAAAAAAAAAAATGTTGCTTCATGAACAATAACATAGGAGCCTAATTAGAGTGTAAGAAGAGGCATCAAAGCTTCTCAGGTTTCATTTTAAAAGGGTAGTTCACCCAAAACAAAACAAAAAAAACATTTCTTATTCCCCTTCAATATAAAAGCATGCAGATATGAAAGCCAGTGGTTGTGGGTAATGCTTAGAAAACTCTGCTTGTCTCCATCAAATGTTTTATTGATATGTTGTATGTAGAACATCATGTACTCCATATCTACACCCTCCAGCTCTTCCTGGAAATCACAAGGCATTCCCAGATAGGGGATGTAGCAAAAATAAGTAGATGACTCACAGATGACTCATTTACAGTAGATGATCTGAATAACATTATGAGCTTATGGCTGCAATAATCAGCATATTTATGTGAAAAATGGCAGCACATAAAAGCCACACAAGTGATTCATTTGCTTGTATTTTCAGTTACCTACAGTGCCTTATTGCTACCTCACTAGTTTATATTAAATAAAGTGTGCTGGAATTAAAAACTTAAAGTTTAATAAGAGATAATCGGTGAGAACCCCCTGACATGTAGAACTATGGGATGAAACATGGATGCAGCTGCAGTTGCTTCCTCTAATCCGAGCCTCTCACATTGTTTGCATTGCCATGTGAACCCGTGAAGCCTGAATCTCACAAACCCCTCTCCAGCCCCCAGCATCCTAATGCTGGTCTGTGATTAATGCCCTGCCACAGAATAAGGTTGGCTTGTAAATACTCTGCCTAGGTCTGCAATAAAACAGCACAACTGTATTTTGGAGCGGGAGAAACAACTTTTCCCACAGCTCGTAATGCGCCTGAAGGTGGTGGCTAGGTGGACGCGGGGCTGCTATCAAAAGCTTAAATTGGCGCTAACAAACTAAAAACTGTGACTCAGTTCAAGCCGATGATGAATGTTCTCAACACAAGGTCCGTACACGGTAACGATTACCCAACAACACGCACCTTTATAGCCCTGTTTTCCATTTAGTGGCCGACTAATTATTGCTAATACACTGCCCTTCAGCCAGCATATGAATTAATGAGAAGTGCTGCCAGTGTAGTGTGGCCGTGGTTCAAGGGTGGATGTACTTGAGAGTGAAAAGAAGGAATCATTTTATCCTTTCACACAAACATTTTTTTTGTGTGCACCTCATGCATTCTTCAGACCAGCTGTACACATGTTTTTCTAAAGCGATCTGAGGGTCATGTGATGAGGTGAAGATGGAAGATAAGGAGACACTGAATCTTTTAGTAAAACGTAGTTTGTTGAGATATATATTGTGAGATATATATATATATATATATATATATATATGCCAATGCCAATCAAATTACCTTTATGTGATTAATTTTATCATTCTTATAATTAACATCAATATTTTAGTTTGCCCTTAACATTCTTTTTATTTTATCCTTACTTGTGTCACATCTTGTAGATAGACAGATCATTATTGTCATCGCAAGTATACAATGAAACTCCATTTGAGCAGCCCAACTGCAGCATAAAAATATAAAATATATACACATACTAGGGCTGGGGCGACGCGTTGACGTCATCGATTACGTCGACGCAACAAATACGTCGACGCAAAAACTGTGCGTCGATGCGTCGTTTAAAAACAAAAAATGGCGGCAGCGAGTAGCGGTAGCGGCAGCAGCAACACCAGTGAGTCAGTTGACTCGGATCAATGTAAAAAACGAACTCGTAATTCAAAGGTATGGGACTATTTTTCCGTAAAAGGAGGCCATTCTGTCGTTTGTCAGCTGTGTAAAATGGAGATGGCTTATCATAAAAGCACGATGGCGATGCTATTGTATTTTGGGGAAAACCCTATCCCAAGGGACAGTGACCCCCTTAAATGGTGGAAGGATAACGCAACAAGATTCCCCACACTGTCTGCTGTACCTGCCGCATCAACGCCATCTGAAAGGCTTTTTTCAGTTGCTGGAAACATTGTCATCAAAAAAAGGGCAAGCCTGACTGCTGAGCATGTTGAAATGCTAACATTCCTCCACTCCAATGCATGACTACATCATGTCTTGGATTAAACACACACACAGACACACACATAGACACACACTACACACAGTATTCTTGAGTGAAAAGGCAGAGTGTATGTTCCTGTTAATGAAGAGCACTTTATATGTTGTTGGTTCAAAAAGAACACGACAAGATGCTGCTGTTTATATTTGATTTATTTTATGTTGATGACATTTTCTTGATTCTTGCACAACAGTTTTATTTATTGAAAGTATTTGATTAGATTTTTTGTTAAATGTTACCTCTGGTGTCAGATTGCACTATTGTTTTCATTACTTGAATTTTATTTTGGAATTTGGTAATTTTTGGTAAAAACAATAAAAATATGTTGGAATGAAGAAATGTGTGTTTTCAGTGAGATACAAAAATTAGCATATGTAAATTGCTATATAAGTAAAATAATGGGAAAATAATCGATAATCGAATCGAATTGAAAAAATGAATCGTTAGATTAAACGATTACAAAAATAATCATTTTGCCCAGCCCTAGTACATACGCACGAGCCCAAACACATCTCACCCATACCCATGACCACATACACATTCATACCCATACCCATAAGTAAACCCTTTAAAATATGTGTTGAATATATAAATAAAATATAAATAAATGTATAAATAAGGTTCACACAGTTCATTATTGCACAAAGTCAATTATTGTGATATTTTAAAGTCGGTTTGAATATGAATGATACAAGTTATCATTAATTACATTTCTGAGATATGATTGCAGGCGATGGGTTACAGTCCATGTGATGAATAAATGATATGGACTGTATGAAGAGCTGCACGACCATGTTTTATGATTGTGTGTAACGACAGCTGTTTTTCTGTTGGCGTTGCAGCGGCGAGGTTCTCCATCAGTGAAATGGTACTTTGTCTTTCCTGTTAGTTTCATTGACAGGTGTACAGTCTGGCAGAGCAGGCAGAGAACCGATATGTAAACAACAGTTTCGGAGCGTGTCTTCATCTATTTATGCCTAATTATGGAAATGAGGCTCGTTCACGTGCGCCCAGTTCCTCAACGACTGAGATTAATAAAATAGAATCATGCGTAAGCACGGCTTTATAAACCTGACAAAAAGAAGGTGTGTGCATATCTCTGGCTCCATGTCTACACACAGGTTTAATCATGAATATGTACACAATTTACATGCCCCAGATATCTGGCCCCAGAGCTTTAAATTAAAAGAAAGGTACCAAACTCCTCTAAGGATTCAGGATTGATGTCCAGTGAGATATCATTTGATTTTTTGGACACCAAATAAACTAAATCTATCCATAGCTGAAAAATATATCTATATGAAGAAAATGTGTCTGTAATGTTAACAGTAATACTTGAAAAGAACCAGACTTGAATCTTGAAGCCACTAGTGTTGTGAGGTAGGGAGGGTTATTTTGTGTCTAGATAACATCTGCTGACTGACAGTTGAAGCTTCTCCGAGGTTTGGATGGACACAAAATGATCAGAACAAAAGATAGGAAGTTGGGAGCATCTAGGTTAGGAAATATCTGTCTCTAAGATAGACCAGAGGTGAGCAGTCACTTAACATCTGTATAAATAGTTGTGTGTGACGATAATGGTGAACAGAGCCTGATGAGAAGTTTAAATCATTTCACTTTAGAATTCTGTAGTGTTCTGAATTATCTACAGCTCTGATATTTGACCCGCCTCCTCTCCGTAGCATCAGCAACTGAGGCTTTATGGGTAATGGAATATTTAGAGCCATATGCAATACCAAAACTATGGTCTTGTAGCTCGGTCTTGTAAACAGCTGCATTGTTGAGTTTGGACTTAGACTGTAGGCAAAACGAGTGAAGACTAAGACTAAAGAGAGATTGTAAATGAAAGAGTCAATTAGGGATTCTGGCCGCCAAGCTTAATGAATCTGTGTAATTTACCAACTTGAAACCAGCTATTGGAACCCATCACTACTGAAACCTATAGTGTTAAATTATTCAACAGATTCCTCTGTGTCTGAGTTGAACATCGGCGATATCATTAAGGGGGACATAGTATGCTTTTTGTGGTTTTCTGTTGTTTACGAGCATTCTGTTATGATGTTGGAGATCTATATTTAACATGGTCAAACTATAACCTATCTAAAAATGTTCACTGTGAGTCAAAACCAGGGCTTTAACCTGCCCTGAGCGCTTTGTTTGACACATTTTTTTGCATGCCATATATTGGCTAAGTTTATCTTAAGGTTTTCAGACAACTATGAGACATCCACCATTCTTTTGTACATTGTGTCCTTGGTCCAGCACCTGTTTGAGGTTTACTGACGTTGCTAAGATTTTGCCATGCGGCCCCAAACATGTATTTGAGAAGTCGACATTTTGAGTAAAGAATGACAATCGTACTACTATAGTTTGTTTCATGGTTTGTTTACATAGCCTCACAAGCAGCCGGAAGCTGGCCAATACAGTGGGCTCATTGCGAGGGGGGGCCTTAATGAAACAGGAGCTAAAACGTCCTGACAGTGGCTGAACTGTCAGTACAAGATAGATAATGATTTTTTTTAAACTGTGAATCATGCAAAGTTTCTCCAGCAGAGTCCCAGAATAAAAATATGGAAATGTGCATCATCGGTCCCCTTTAAAAGAAAACCTTGTAACTTGCAATGTTGTTAGGTCAAAACTCTAGTAAGCTAAAAAATACTTGCAGTGCATTATTGCAATAAAGATGTGTTTGTAGTCTGCTGCTGTATCACCCTGCTCTCCATGACAAAGCAATAAGCGTCTGAACTGTGTTTAAAACATAAACAGTAGTAATCTAGAAAACGTACAAAGCTGCTTCATAAATGCACTGTGGAGATGATTAGTGTGCTTATGTGCTAATCACCGCTGCCTAGCTGTGTTATTGTCAGCCATGTCCCAGCTGAAGGTTAATGAGGTGTTACATATTTAACAACCACCATGATTAGCCATGTGTGGAAGCACAATGGATCACCAAATCCCAAGTGAGCTGGGAAATGGTGTTGAAATAAGCTTAAGACAAATGAACCATCAAGAATTTCAGATGATGTAGACCGCTGCCTTTTTACATCCACCCACACTTCCAAGGATACCCCTATACACTTTTAATAAAGCCTGTTCTTGTAGTTATTTTAACGTAATAATTACAATTATATAAAATTGTGTCTATATTTTTTTTAACCATCATGTTAACCTTGGTGATGAGTCATAAAGAAAAGCAGTCACTGTGTAAAATTGGAGGTTGGCTTCATCAAAAAAGTTAATTACAATCTTTAAAATTAGTCATGGGGGATTTGAGTGCTCAGGAATGAAGCCTCCCTCCTCCTGCAGGTCACTTCTGCACAGTGTTTTACTGTTATTGTAAGGCTGGTTATTGTTGCCAACTGTTGAAAACCAGGCGTCCTTCACTAAATCTGGAGCTGCCAGGGCCTTCTGCTCTCATAACCGATCGTAAAAATCTGTATTCTATTGAAAAAGCTTGTTTTTACAGTATGTATTTGCATGTTGTGTTTGTTAGGCACAAATAGAGTTTGTGATTGTACCCGCCCTTTCCCATTATTTCCCTAATAACGTGGTGAAATGTTAATCTGCATAGGGAAATAATAAAAAAAGAAAGGCTGATTAAGCTCACAGTTTGGAGCAGGCTTTCCTGTTGCTAATGATTGTTAGCTATCAATTATCAAAATATTGTGTTATTAAAAAAAAATGCATTCAATTCAGAGTGCTATTTCCCGTCGTACCCTTGCTATAACCCCTGGCAGCTGAGCTTTTTTTTATTTTCCAGCTATGTTTTTCAGTCATACAGCTCAGTTTGAATAGAAATAGCTCTCTACAACGGTGGCATAATGTTTTTCATGTGTTTCAGAGACATGTAAGCAGGGCTGGGTGATAAAACAATAATTATGTCGATCATTTTTCTTGATAAGAAGGATAAAAAGTGTTTGATATCATTAAACCACTCTACAAGCTGTACATCGCAAGAGGGCAGCGATAAGGGGCTTAGTTGCTACCTGCCATTAAACGGAAGAAGTATCACGAACAGCCACTCACGTCACAGGAATAGAAATATGCTTATACTGTACATTGGCTGACATGCTTGTGGTTGGAGTGGACTAAACAAAATCAACAAATTGAGTGACAGTGACACCAAACGAAATGGTGTGCCCATAATGAGAGTGAAAGCTGAAGCCATCATCGACAAGAAAGGTCACTCAACTCTACTAGTGTTGAGATATTTTGGCTTTTTACAATCTGCCAGCTAAGACGGGTAACACCACAAACCTGTTTCATCATTTGAAACAGTATCACCTGGTAGAACATACAGAAAGTAAGAACCGTCCCAAACGGACAAGTATCAGGCCAGTAAGTATGACTGGCCAGCAGCAAACTCTCACATCAGAGTTTTCCAGCACCGTGCCTTATGACAGAACAACAAAAAGACACAAAGACGTCACAAATGCAGTTGCGTATCAAATAGCAAAAGACATGCTTCCCATTAGCACTGTCGAAAATGAGAGATTCTAGAAGCTCCTCAGAGTTCTTGACTACCTGGCCTCAACTACCTGGCCAGAAACATTTTTTCACTGACCACTTCCCCGGCTGTCTCATCCTTCGCCAGTACGTCTAGTTGCACATCTGAGCCTCATCTGAACCTCACTATTCACTTTATAGACAGACTGGAATCTTTAGAGTTGATGCCTCCAAACAGCTTACTTCCTTGAAGACCGTTGTGGTGAAGTTATCGCACCAGAAATGATTAAAACGCTCACCTCCTGAGTGTGGACGGATAAGTATGTATCACAACTGAGAGCGGGTCAAACATTGTAAAGGCCACTTTACTCAACCAATGGACATGGGTCCAGTGTTTGGGTCATTGACTACACACAGCTGTTGGTAAGTTTTAGCCTGTAAACTTTCCTGCACTGTTCATTCAGTGCAATTCAATTAAATGTAGCTTTACTAGCTGAAAGTCCCACAAGGCACTCTCAAAGTTGCAGTAACAATAAAGATGGTATTAATAAAAAGAAAAGAACTTTAAAAGAGAATCATATCAATGACTTTCTTTATTGTTCTAGTCCTTTGTGCTTCAAAATGAAATAGTGATTACAAGCCTGAAGAAGCTGCGTTTGAATCTGAAATAGATGCAATACTGATTTAAATATGTATATGTTCATATGTCTGCTCAGAAGGTTGTCGATTTAGTAAAGGATTTTTCTATTTGCTCAGAAATATCATGTAAAATCTCTACAAGAGAGACCTGACAATTGCTCAGGAAGAGCTTAACTCCATCCCCCACTGAAAGATGGTTGAAAAAGCTGGTGGAGCAGCACAAGGCCATCTCTCAGGTATTCACTGCTGACAAGAAAACCACCTGGCAGGACATGTGTGTACTGGAATCTATGACTGAGGCCATAGATTCACTTCAGGTCACTTCTGGAGTTCCCATATTCACTCTCATACGTCAGTGTGTCCTACCTTCAGCCTGTGCTGCCCCTTCAGAAGAGAGGTCCCGAAGCCCTAGGATTATGACACACAGCTTACAAGGGACATAAAGACAACGGTCATTGAATATCTAAAGTATGATAAGCATATGACGGATAACCTGCTTGATATGGCATTCTTGGTCAATCCACGTGTCAAGATCCAATATATCAAGCCAAGATTGAGGCCATCAAACTGAGTTGTGTTTGAGGCCAAGGTCCATCCACTTCACAGCTGTACTGCCAAGAAGAAGCAAAATAAGTCACTGCAACTTTTTAAGAAGCCATGTACCAACAACACAGGACACTGATATGGTGAACTACCTCATTGCTCCAGATGCAGACAGTGAAACAGAACCTCTGGATTGGCGGAAAATGCATGAAAGAAACTTTCCAAGAATGAGCCAACAAGAGAAGTGTTATTTGTGCCTCCCTGCCACCAGCTTCCCCTCTCAGAGGATTTTTAGTACAGAAGAGAACATTGTGATCTGTCACAGGGCAGCTCTAAAACCTGAGGCTGTAGACTTATCTTCTTTGCCTGTAACTTGTAGGGTTTGCTTGTAACTTGTACAGAAAATACTGACCATGGTTGAGATTTTTCATTTGTCTATTTTGTTGACGTCAACAGCTACAAACACTTGTTTTTTGTGTTTAAACCTTCTGTACAAAAGGTTTTACAGATGGTTAAACCCAGCATTAAGATTTCTTTGTCTATTTGTTGACCTTATCCTTTAAAACGTCCCTTAAACTTAAAAAGATTCTGCCTTGATTGCGAAACATTCTGATATGACAAGTGTTTGTCATGTTCTGACAATAAAGAATCGTTTTAAACCACAATTAACCATGTGGTTTCTTCAATTTTCACTCAAGCAAAAATCAGCTTTTAAACTTGAAAGAGATTTGATATGTATCTCGATAATTATCGATATCAACATTTTTATCATGATAACATTTTTGGCCATATCGCCCAGCCCTACGACCCTGCAACCCAGTAATTATAGTTATTTATATGCAATAGCAGTGCAAATGTATTCATGTTATATGTATTGCATAAGCATGTTTTCATTAACCTTTTCACCCACATAGAGGAACAGAGCATTGAATGTTGAGAAGCTGTAAGATTATATGCTTGTTATTACATTATCCATAGCTGCAGGCCTTGTCCTTTCCACACTGCAGCCCCCTCCACGCTCCTCTCCAAACTCTGGAGGTCTGTTTTGGGGATTAGTGGCTTTTTGGGAGCCCAGCGCTCGCAGCAAGGTAACAAATCACCATGCAATCCGCAGGAAACACACAGAGGACATGTTTTAATTTGTCACCTCACCAGCTCTCCGCCTGCCGTCAGCGCAGGGAGCAGCCAAAGCTACTTCTGAAGAAACTCCTTTACTCTCTGTTCCATTTCACAGGCTTTTATGTTATAATCCACTGTCAGCTTCACTCATACAATACATCTGATCTGGGCTCAGGGTTCAGGAGTGTGTGTGTGTGTGTATGTGTGTGTATGTGTGTGTGTGTGTGTGTGTGTGTGTGTGTGTGTGTGTTCTTGTACTACTTTTCTCACTAGACCTAAAAGTCCTCATGAGGATAGAAATATGATGAGAATATTTTACAGTATATATCATATGTCTGCCTTATAATTAGTTTAGGGATGGGATTTTTAGTTTTAGATTAACATTAGGATCAGGATTAGTTTTAGGACAGGTTAACCCTTTCCTTTCCTGAAGGATTAGGATTGTGGTTTAATTTAGATTAAAGTAATGGTCCTGAGTTCAGCATTCTCCTCCAGATTTGGTTGACACTGTGGATGATTGGCCATTGTTGTTTGGCACTAGTTTAATAAAAAAAGATACTTTTAAAAAGTTAAACATTCCAAGACAGAACCTCCTCATCCTACACTGACCATCTCCTTCCATTTTTCTTTGGAAGAAAATTGGGTTAGATAAATTAGCCTGGCTGATATTATTGGATTTAAAAAAAAAAAACCTTCAAATATCAATATGTGTGTCCACTTAAAGATACCTGTATCTGTCAAATTAAAGTTAAAATCACATCCTTTGGATAGTCCTGGAAGACAGTGACACTTACTCTTGGCAGGATTCAGCAGAAACATTTATCATCAATAAAACACATTTCTATTTCTATCTATTAAAATGTAAAGTGTAAAAGCTATGAGTGTGTGTTCTGCACGTTCAAACAGTTACCAGAATCACCATAAAGTTGATACTGAGTTGTATTATTACACAATTACATCCTCTGCCTGTGTGTGTGTTGGACTGGTCTGCGTAGTAGAGCAGTGAGCTCTGATGTCAGTCCAAGTCCAGGCTAGCATGGCCGCTTATCAGAACAGCGGAGCCATTAGTGGAGAAGTTACAAATGTAAAATGACACCCGAAACAGTGTGCTCATTTGTACTTGGACAGCAGCACTGGAGAGAGGATCATTAAAACCTTACCTAATGGATTTCAACCAAGACAAAAACTCGCACATGCAAATTGTGGACACCAGGATACCAGAAACCCCCCCTCCTTCAGGAGTGTGATGTAGTCTGAGAAGTCAAATATGTCAAACATGCAGTCATGACTCATCCCTTTTTATCCCTGCTGTTAACACATTCAGGACTATTTGACAAGAACACTGCCAAACACCAATTTGAGTTTCCTTCATTTAGCTGCTCGACAAAGGCCAGGCCTGTGTGAGTGAGTGTGTGTGTGTGTGTGTGAGTGTGTGTGTGAGGGGTGGTCATGTGTGTTTAATTAGCACACAACACCTGCCTCCATTACAGAGCAATTAGACTCCACATCACATCCACACACATTACTGGTAAGCTCTTCACTCTGGTGTCTGCGTGTCTTCAGCGCGCCGTTATTCCCACGTAGCATTGTGTGGGTCGTTCTGCATTTATTCCAGCACGGCTGTTTATTTCTCTCTTAATCAGGTCTTTTCACTCTTTTCAATGTCTCCTCTTTTTTCTTTTTTTTCTCTTTTCATCACCCATTAAATTATGGCTCTCCACGCATTTCTATTTTTTTTCCATGCCTCAGCTCGCTTTTTTTTACGTCGCCTCTTGTTGCCATTGGACTGCTTCCCTCTCTCTGGATGGCTGTTGTGACAATAAGAACCTGCAAAGGCAACACTTCAAATTAAAAGACTGACAAATAGTTAGCATTGAAAGTTAATGGTAAACTGCCCTAAGAATTCCACAGTCTTTAGTCATGATTCAGTACAATGATCAAACTGTACCAAAATAAACGTGTCATTTATTGATGAATTTCTTTAGCACGTAAGCTAAAATATGTACTCAGTGGCAAATATGGTGGAAAAAAACGTTATACCACTTGCGCACAAAATGTTTACCGTATGTTCGGCTGTCGTCTGCGTTCTGCGTCTGAGACTTCAGAGACCTCTACCAGCTTACTAACCGACAAATAGGGTTATATAAAAGTGGATGGTGTAAAAGGCTATTATAGCTTTCATTGGTTTTGACACTTTTGTGGTCACCATCAAAGACAGTTTGCGGTTGGTCAACAATAGAAATTTGTGCGTTGGAGTTCCCCAAAGTTGAACTTGATGCACAGATTCTTAATGCAGCAAGAAAATGTCCATGTCCATCACACTGACTATATAACAGTACAATACTGTGTCTCAAATCATGTGCTTCTGTTCTTATATTTAATATGTTGAGTGCATAAGTGTGTTCACACTGAGAAGTATGGAAAAATACAGTGTACTATGAGTAACCGGATGGTGCACTCAGAATAGTCGAAAAGTTGAGTGTGGAACTACGGACGCTTCTCTATGTTGGCTACGTAGCAGAAGGGGAGGGACCACTTTTCAAACAGGAAACGGCGGAATAGGATGTTGTAACTACAGTGAACATCACCACGTTATACAAATGTAAATGATATCTAAACATATATAAACCATCAGTAGGTTTATTAGGTTCATTTAGTAGTCTGTAATGATTTGGTACCGCCAACGATAACGCAAATGCTAAAGCTAGCTTGCCACGGCTAGCTTGCTAACTAGCTAATTGTCATTTCTGGTAAGTGCACGATGGCAGACAAAACTAACCTGTCGATAATGTGCGCACTACACAAGTAAGTACAGAGTGTACACAGTGTACTACACAGAAGTATACTAACAGAAGTGTACTAACAGAAGTGTACTAACAGAAGTGTACTAACAGAAGTGTACTAACAGAAGTGTACTACACAGAAGTGTACTAACAGAAGTGTACTAACAGAAGTGTACTAACAGAAGTGTACTAACAGAAGTGTACTAACAGAAGTGTACTACACAGAAGTGTACTAACAGAAGTGTACTAACAGAAGTGTACTACACAGAAGTGTACTAACAGAAGTGTACTAACAGAAGTGTACTACACAGAAGTGTACTAACAGAAGTGTACTAACAGAAGTGTACTAACAGAAGTGTACTAACAGAAGTGTACTAACAGAAGTGTACTAACAGAAGTGTACTAACAGAAGTGTACTCACAGAAGTGTACTAACAGAAGTGTACTAACAGAAGTGTACTAACAGAAGTGTACTAACAGAAGTGTACTACACAGAAGTATACTAACAGAAGTGTACTAACAGAAGTGTACTAACAGAAGTGTACTAACAGAAGTGTACTACACAGAAGTGTACTAACAGAAGTGTACTAACAGAAGTGTACTAACAGAAGTGTACTAACAGAAGTGTACTAACAGAAGTGTACTAACAGAAGTGTACTAACAGAAGTGTACTAACAGAAGTATGTGATTTGAGAAACAGCAGAAGGTTTCAGACAGCTGTCAACAGAACTCCATACAGATACAAGTAGAGCATCTTTTGGGCTATCATAACCCTAACAGCCCACCTGAAAAAGCCTGGTTAGTTCTCCTCAGCCTGTGATAGCAGGTATAATGCTATAGTATTATAATGATAGCAGGTATAATGCTATAGTATTATAATGATAGCAGGTATAATGCTATAGTATTATAATGATAGCAGTATAATGTCTTCATTGGCTCTGGAGGAGCTTTCGCAAAGCTGAGAAAATAGTCAGTCGATGATGACCTCATCTATGACGTCATCATCAGCTCGAGGCTGAAGAATTTAAATGATTTTATTATGATGTTCATTTTTGAAAAGCGTGGGTGTTTGCCAGGCAGGAAGTGTAGAATCCAACATGTTTGGAGCGTGGCCATAATAATGGTATAAAAAACAGACTTTGGCAATTTAAAAAAAGAACATTTTCTCCTGGGGTAAAATAAAAACGACTTGTGAAAAGAAGCTGGGTGCAACAGCATTTTATAATCATGAGCTGAATTTAGAAGATTAATTGGGTTATTTTGCAATATAATGAGTGAATTCATGTTGTATATATTCATATGATTATTTGTCTAACTGATGTACATTGAACACTTTGGGTGCATACAGCAGTATCGATGTACATGCAGCACTAGTACAGGTTCACAGTGGTCTTCCATATTTTCAGTACTGTAAATAGGGTAGTGCCGGTTTATTTCAAACGATCTAACAAAGGGCCTAAAAGTGTCTAAATAAACTTGCCTATAAATTCAATCCCTCCTTCTGTTTTTCTTTCCGCTCTGCATTAACTTCTCCTTCTATTTTACACACCCGACTCCCCGCTTTGTCTCTTCCCGTCACGCAATAGAAATAGAGAAAACACCTTTCCCAGCACACCCATCCAATCAGGAAGCTCTCCACATGCCCCCTTCCTGTCCACACTCATCTATTATTGGTACGGCATCAGCCGAGCAGCAGGATGGATACCCATTCTACCCAGACTATGGGCAAATATATCTATTTCCTCACATCAAGCCTCCTTTTTTTTTGGGTGAAAAATAGCTCTACTGTAGAATATGTTTTTCTCTTGTCTACAGCAACAGGAAGAGGAAAGACAAGAAAAATGTGATGATGCAAGACTGACAATTTTCTTTTCTTATATTTGGGCAGCGGCTTCTTTGGTTCTTTTTTGTGTGCTTGCTTTCTAAGTATAGGCTGAGCAATGGAGCATTTTCTCAAGTGGAAACTCAAGAGTCTTGTTCACAAGTGTCCTTTCTTTGGAGAAGAATGATAGTGATTTTGACCCCCACCACACGCAGACACACACACACATATACACATACACACACAACACAACCACTACTAACCACCAGCAAAACCTACTTTAAGTGCACACTCAAAAAAATGTTGCTCCTTCTTTTTTTTTTTGCTTTAACTTGTGTTGAATGACTGTAATTTCATAGCCAAACCACACAGTGCTGGTTTTTATCGTTCTCTCAGGAGGGTGGGGGAGGGAGAGACAGAGAGAGGGAGAGAAGTGGAGGAGAGAAAGAGGGGTAAAAGCCAACCAACGCTGACCTAAATGTGGCTCTCATTAAGATGGCCCGCACACGAGAGGAGGAGTACGAGCCAAGAAATGTCCTCTTTCTCTCTTTTTTTTTTTTGTGTTGCTTTCGTGTCGTACAAGTCGTGCTGCTCTCGCTCTTTTCCCTCGCCTCTCACTCTCTCCTATATTTCTTTGTCCTCGCCCTTTTCTCTTTTCTTTATGTCTCCAATTTCATCCACCACCCATCCCCCTCCTCCTCACCCCCTCCTCCTCCAATTTTCCCCCTCTTCCTCTTTCTATTTTCTTTCTATTTCTTTGGCTGGAGAAGCAGAGTGTTTATGTATAAAAGTTAGAGCAGGGAGAGGTTTGCAGCCGGCCCAGGAAGAAAACAAGGTCAGCACAGAAATGAAAGAAATTAATAAATAAAAATCCCCTTCCCTTTTCCCGCCACTGAAGATTGCAATACATCTTTTCTTTTTTTTTTTCTTGTCTGTTCTGCAAAATTGAGGTTGTAACTTTCTTTTTTTTGCTGTCTTACCTGCCGCCTAATGTTACGCTCGCTGTCTCCGTCGCGGAATGTCATTTACTATTAACATGAATATTAAAGCCGCCTGACCTACTTCTTTTCCAGCCTCCGTAGCAAAAAAAAAAAAATCTACACAAAACAACAGTAAAATAATGAAAGCCACGACAATGTGGTCCCCCGCCTATAAGCCCGAATAATAACGTAACGAGCAGAAAAGCAAGATGGAGCGAAGGCAAATAAAGGAAAAAATGAAAATGGCCAATAACAATCTTGGGCTCGGCTTGAAGTCTTATAAGGCCCTGGCACACTGAGAATACCCAAACAGGCTATTAACATTAGAGAATGATGCATGTGGTGTACACACAGACAAAGCATGGGTGGGCGGAGGAGCAACAACAATAGAAAGAAACATGGCATTCCTTTGTCCATGTGTTTCTGAGTATTATGTAAATGGATGGTGGATGGGCTCTTATGTTGCAGAGTGATGTATGGATCTATATTAACAAAGAACAGAGATGGGGCGTTGTCCACAGCGAGATATCTAATGTACCATAGCTATTACATCTGGAGATGGTATCTATAAGTTAGTGTTTATGCAGTCTGACAGCCTCTCTCTCTCCCTCTCTCCCTCTCTGTGTCTCTCTCTCTCTCTCTCTCTCTCTCTCTCTCTCTCTCCCTCTCTCCCTCTCTCCCTCTCTCTCTCTGTGTGTCTATCTCTCCGCCCAGAGATGAATAAGTCTTTGTGCTCAGTCAGGGTCAGAGATGGAGGCAGGAAAGAGCTCGGCATCAAAGAGTAATGAACATTTCAAATCTAAGGCTACGTCCATGCTACGGCTGCTAACTAATGATTATTTTCATTATTGATGAATCCACCATTATTATCTCAAGGAATCATGTGGCTTTAAAATGTCAAGCAAATAGCGGAAAATGCCCGTCACATGTTCCAAGAGCGTCTCCAAGTGCCTCAAGAAACCCGAAGATATTCAGTGGACTATCGTAGACGACTAAGAAAAGCAGGAAAAATAAAAAATAAAATTTGAGAAGCTGGAACCAAACAACGAATCTTCTGTTACGCTGCCTGGGGTTTTCTTCTATTTTGGGGACATTGTTCCTCATTCTTATGGTCTAACGATATGAGGGAGTCTTAGTTGATATATTTGAGGCAAATTTGAAGATTGTTTGTTTTGTGTTACAGAATAAAAATGACTTAAGAGTTTACACAATGACATTTTTAACATGATGTTTAGCAGGTTATGTGTGTTCATTTACTAAGACTGATGGGAACGTCATTAGTTTTTCAGGTATTTGGTCATAAAACCAAAGTATTGAACAAATTACAATCCTGACTGATGTAGGCACCAGAGGAAAAGTCTGAGTAATTACAAGTCATCCTAAAGGGAACATGGCTGTGTGAACCAATTTTATGACTATCCAAATAAACATTGTCGCTAGCGTGCTACAGTAATAATCACTGATTCATTCATGATGAAAATGACTGCGAATGAGTCAAGTAGAGCTGCAACGATTAGTTACCCAACTATATAATTAATCACCAACTATTTTGATAATCAATTAATCATATTGAGACATTTTTTTAAGAAGACAAATGTAGTTCCAGCTTCTCAAATGTGAATATTTTCTGGTTTCTTTAGTCTTCCATGACAGTTAACTGAATATCTTTGGGTTGTGGACAAAAGAAGATATTTGAGGACTGTGGGAAACAGTGATTGGCATTCCACCCTGTCCACCTCAGTCCACCTCAGTCCACCTCAGTCCACCTCAGTCCACCCTGAGTCTGCTAAATCTCAAAAAGCCATTTTCTGGCTTTCTGGTTTTCATCCACACTGAAAGGCCTAAACAGTTGGAAAACGACGAAATATCGGTTGGGCCAACAACAACAAACCTGTTAATCTGCTGAGTTGCCCGTTTTCCGACAACTTTCTTTTTCTCTGTCCACACTACAATCCAAAGCTGGTACTTTCGTAGATGTCCACCCTGGAGTGGTGTCTTACTGTAGATGGAAGGCCTTAACAAAGAGAAAGGGATGACTTTTCATATTTAACCAACGTTGATCAGCAACTGTTATCCTCATATTGCATGAATTGGTTGAACAGATAAACAAAACTCGGTGTTAACACTGCTCGACTCCTGACGGTTAGTCAGCAGTGTCAGGGAAAGAAAGGCCAATGACATTTAATGCAAATCACTTCAGATGATCCTGTTAACAAAATGACTATTACGTGTTCAGTGAATTAGGGGCCTAGTTTTGACCCCAGGGCCATTCATAATCAACTGTTGCTTTTCAAATCACTTAGCGAAGTCAAGTCAAGCCCACATTGGCTTTAATAACCATTGTCTGTGCCAGGTGCCACAACAAATCAGATTATATCATGAGGACAGAGAAGCCTAAGTGTAGAACAGAATGACAAGCATGGCTGAGTCTATAGGAAAACTGATAACATTTCTCTGCAATCCAGACCATTTTCAGAAAGAAAAGCAACTCTGTCTACTCATATTCTCTTATCAGGTACCTCTATTCAGAGCATTTTAGGGCACATTCACTCTGCAGCCTCAGCTCTAAATGATTGTAAAATTAGATTGTTTTGCCATCATCCAAAGCTGGTCAAAAACAGGTCACATCCCTGAACATGCATATATGCTTAGAACAACAAAAACACCCAGCAAGCTCATGCAGACATACACACATTTAATAAAGGGTATCATTTAACAAACACCAGGGCATATGGCTTCATTTTGCACATTAACGTGCAATGAATCCTGCCTGTGAATTTGTGGCAAAAATGATGATGAGGATGTAGAAGGTGAAAGAGAGCCAAGACATTAACTCTGGGATTTTTATGGAGCAGTGACAGCTACTTCTGTGCAAAGCGATTCTTGGGTGGAAACATGCAGGATTCAGGAGTGATTAGTTTACGTGCAAGACCTCGGAGATTCAGAACTCATACTGAATTTCGGGGGTGTTGAGGTGAACTTTTAAGCACTGCTCTCAGTGGCTCACTGCATTTTGTCTGTAAGAAGACACACACTTGAAGTGACCCTTACCACAGAGAGAATATGAAGGTGTAGGCGTTTAGTGTACAGCAAGGATTCCACCGACTGAAAGCGAGGTCACAAAGCCAAAATCCAGTCACGTGCTACTATCTTAAAAGGAGATCTACAGTTTATTACAACTTGACGAGTTCTTAGAGTTGGCATAGCAACAAATATGTTAAATGGGGCAAGAAATGCAATGGTTAGGGTTTCAAATTAAGACGATTGAAGACCATTTTCCATGAACCTTTTTAAAGTAGAAGTTTGTCTTGGCAACAAAGGAACAGTCAGATGGTCAGGCTGGTTTTAAAGAAATAGTTTGAATAGAAAAATAAGGCGTGGGAGGTAAAATGATTACTGTATAAACTAGGCTGTCGTTGTTCTCTACACCCGAAGCTTAAAGTCACAGATTGATTTTACATTAAATGCTTTAAAAAAAAACCAATATAGGTGTTTTTTTTTTAAGTTCACACAATCATGAGGGGAAAATAAAATGTACCTGTACCTGGAAATACCTCCTACCGAAAATTCAACCTATGAATTTATCGTTGTACCATGACCTTATATTTTGAATTAGTTTAGTGTTTGAGGTTTCCTATAATGCTAATCATTACCTTCTCCATCCAGGCTACAAGCAGTAATTGGATAGAAGTTGCAGATCTCCTATAAGCCTTACTGAAGGTTCTCGGGAATGATTCACACTCCTGCCAAAAAATGACATTACAGGACATCCTCCAGTAGCACTAATCCAGCTCCAATTGGTTGAAAGAAGCTATATGAATCCAGTCCTACTGCAGGGAACACAGCGAGAGTGCTTTCATGAGCCTGCGTGCGTGTTTGTTTGCTGCATGTCTAAATTGAAACACTAAATCTATTTGCATTCTCTCTTTGTCTTCCAATTGTCTGGCACATGTGTTTTGTGGGTGTGCACACGCTGTCTATACTTGATACGAGTAGGAGGCTATAATTGCTGGTCAGTGCCTGTTGGACGTCAAGTTCAATTACAGCGCTGAGGGTTGTGTGTGCCATCCATCTGGACGTGGTGCAAAGTGACTGGGATGGAGGTGGAGATGGACTTCCTCGTGGCCCCAAAAGTAATCTGCGAGCAGGGTTCCCGGTCTCTTCATGCCACAATGTCAACGCCTGGGAATTGAGCCTGCCACACTCTGATAAGGGCACAGCTGACTCCTTAACCAGGCCAGTGCTCATTACCTCATGCTAGATCAAATCCCCAATGGGCTTCAGCTCCCCTCTGAATCCCTCTTTACGGCCCTCCGGCGACTCATTTAGAAACGAAAGTGGAAAGGCTCACCTGTGAAGCGAAAGATGGAGGGACAGCGGGTGGAAGGAATGGATGGATAGCCGTGCCGTTTTCATCGGTCCGCTCCTCAATTTAAAAATGTTTTATGTGCTTCCTCACTCACAGTATCCTTTCATCTCTTTCTTCTTTTTAAAAAAAGCCGTCCACCACCACCGCTCTTTACCTCCAGTGTATTCAGTGCTAGCAGAGAGCACCTCAGAGCATTTAAACATTTCATATAGCAGCTCCTGTCTTGAAACATTGACCCCTACTGGGACATAATTTAAAACTACACCCACATCCTGTAGGTCAGCTCGGTATTATAAAGCACAGATAAATTGTGCTATAAAATTCTGACTTCTCAAGGAAGAGGTTAGGTCCAGTGTCGATGTCGAGAGAACTTTACCCTGTGGAGTAGGGACATGTTCACAGTGATTGAGAGCAACTGTTTTCCTTTAGCCTCATAAAAGTACCTTTTGCTACACTGGATGGTATCAAATCTAACAGTCTATGTCCTTTATCCTCCATTTTCAACATGGAATAGCAGAGTCACCGTCAGTCCAGGATGTGAGGAAGGTTGGGCGTAAATGATATCCATGTCTAATTAAGTCCAATTGGGTCCTTTTTCATAGCTGTGGGACTCAATTTGGATTATACCTGACTACATCGAGGTAGATCAGCTCTGATCATATGGTGCATATGATTGATTGGTCAAACTACTAATTAATGAATGGTACATCATGCTGCTTCCAGTGTTGCTGGTCTCTCTATATGGATCTTTTGTGGTTGTTTCAGGTTGGGTCTAAATGTCCTCAGGTTCTTTTTTTGTAACCTCTTTTAGCTCCTTGTTTTTAATGGTCTCACTGCTCTCATTAAACCATCTTCCAGCAGCAGCAGGAAGATGTTTCAGAAAAGAAAAAAAAAACAACAACTCTATTCTTTACCCGGCTAATATCACATGCAGACAAAATGAACAGCTAAAGTGAAAGCCAGATATTTCTCTCCAGATTTAGCAGTAACAAAAAGAGTATCAGATCTGCTTCCATCAGGTGGAAAGACACAACTCAAAACACAAAATAGAATGCTAATGTTGCTTGTTAATGAATCTGTGTGTGTAAACCTGACTTCCTGACCCGTCAGACGTGTGAAAGCAGACTGAACATTAATTAGTTAGATTCTGAATGAAGCGACTGCTGTGCCAGTACGTGCTGTGTGATGCTGCAGGTGCTTAATAGACTCAAAGGAAAGAATCTTGACAATCTGCTAAATCCTGAATACATCCAATGACACCTGAATGATATTATAATATCAACTTGATTTATACAGCACTTTGCAAAACAATGTTACAAAGTGCTTTCATAAAATCAAGTGAAACATAGAAAAAAGGGGGGAAAGTGCAGGCTATCAAGATTATAAAACAGTAATACAAACAATAGTCAAAACCATGCAATAGAGATGATGTGATTTAAAAGATTACCTGGCATACTTAGGCAGTGAGTTCCATAACTAAGGGCCTGAACAGAGAAGACCATTACCGGTAAGATCGAGACATTAATCTAATCTGTTACACACCTGCCTTACTCACATTAATAGCCTAGCTGTATGTCTTCTTTGATAGACATATATAATATAATACAACATACAGCTTCAGCAGGTCACTTCATTAGGAACTCCTGTGCAATCTAATTCAATCCAATACAACATCTCTGCTATAAATTCTATGTTTATAAGTTTATACATTTTCAGTTTTTGCTGACATATCAAAAAAGTGATAATTCTATTTTATGTTTATTACTGAGGTCGTACTAAGTGGTGGTGGTTTACTGGAGTCCATTATATTGACTGGTGTTCCTAATATTTTGCCGCCCTTATGTATGTTAATGGAGTGGACAAAATATTAGGAACACCATTCAGTATAATGCACCGTAGTACATCACCATCTTTCACTATGACCTCAGTAATAAACATAAAGTAGAATTATCACATTTCTGAAAATGTCAGCAAAAACTGAATATGTATAAACTTCTTTAAGGTAGAATTTATGGCAAAGCTGTTGCATTGGATTCCATTAGCTTGCACAGGTGTTCCTAATGAAGTAGCCAGTTGTTGATGTGTGTTTTGGATAGGTGAAGCCACACAAATTGTGGCTTTTTGTGTTTATGGATCAATTTCTGTGTTGAAATGTGAAGAAAAGCATTAAACACTAGAGACAGCTGCTCTGCTCCTCCATAAGAACAACGTTACTGCCTGGATCCTTCATAGATCCATGCCTGTATGTGTCTATGATGTTGCTTCAAATGCTTCAAGTAAAAAAAAAAAAAAATCCATTCTGTTCCATTGAAATATCAGTTCTCACGAGCTGGTTGACATGAACACAAGCCAAATGCAAGAGGTTTTCCTATGAATGATACACATCCGGTGTGTTTTGAAGTAGCTTCTGGATGTTTAGGTGAACAGAATGAAAAATGATCATTACACACCTGACACTAACACTTCTTTTCTAACTTAACCATGTTTTTCACTTTGCGGTCGAGTTCTTTTGACTAAAAGCAATACTATTATCAAATCTAGCTGGCACCAGCAGTTAAAGCAAAAGATGATCCAGTATCAGCCCTCCAACCTAACTGCCTTAAGCTCGCTGCTTGCTCGCTTAAGACCAGTGCTGATAAGTAAATGGAAAATATTTTGGGGCTTTGGCAGCAGCTGGTAATGCTGTTGACTGTAAGTAGGCTGCAGTATTGATCAGTAAATGTGTGTTCAAGGCAAGAGTAGCGAGATGTGTTACGCTGAAGCTCAGGATTAAGTAAACAGGCCAAAGGACAGAAGAGATATTTTCATATTACTCTGAAATCAGAATGCTGTGGCAATTGCTCACACTTAGTTTTCCTAACAGCCTCTTTATTTTTAAATGGCTTTGGAGGAGCGCTGTTTATGGCGCCCCGGCTCCAGGTGAATATTAAATAGGTAAACACGGGAGCTTTTTCAGCCAAGATAAAATACCAAACGAGAGCTCTCCATTTTTCATATCAGCATTCATCCAGCCACCCACGTCCATTTCCCCCCCAAAAAAAAACATTTCATGCAGCTGAAGAGTGAGGCGAGACGCTAAGCACCGCAAGTGGAGAGCGACTCACTTCTTAGCTGATAAATTACCCTTAAGGAGTGCATCTAAACATCTTCTTTTTTTTTTTTTTAAATGGCGTTCAGGTAGCTGAGCACACAAACACAAGCAGCTTTAAAGAAGAGAAGAGAGGATGGACTCACCAGAATTTCTCTCAATATTTCACATCTTCATTTTTATCTGATTTTTGTCCGTGTGAAGACGTTAAGCTCTGTGGCCCGAGATAATTCATGGTGATGCTTTACTGATTGGTCACAAGTTACAGGTGATGAGCGACTCCAAACTGTGTGGCGACTTTGTCCTCAGACAGCTCCTGCAGCTCTAATTGGGTGTATTTGTTGCTTCTTTAGAGGCAGGATTAGTTTGTCGCAACATTCGGCAGCCGTTAGTAGTGTAAAGAGGGATTTCCATTTTCCTTAAAAGAGGTATCATGCTGTGATGTCGCCCAGTGAAACATTACATGCTGAGCCACACACTGAGTGGAATATCCGAGGAGGAGGCGAGAGAGTATTCCTGTTTGGCTCAGATGGATTTGATTTATATGGAAATGATTTTGGATCAAATTATACTCCCACTTCTCCTGTTTTTTTTGAAGTGTTTTGACAATTGAGGCTTGAGATAAGCTGACTTTACAGTGGAACTTCTGTTTTTCCCTTTTTAATGATTTTTGCTGAAGCTTGAGATATTCCAACCTAGTCTCAATGACAAATGAAACGGCTCTTTGTTTGATGGAATCCACACTTAGTTGCCAGCTGTGTCTGATGTCATTTAAATGCTGTGGCATTTATAGCGCATTGCGTGTCTGATGGCAGATTAGGCGGGAAAGCAAAGAGAGTTATATACTATTTTCAGAATGGAATTAGGCGTATTCCCAAAGGTTGCTGAATATGCAGCGCTGGGTAAAAACGATATGCTTATGGTAGCAGGGAGTGGGCTGCCAACAGGAGAAAGATAAACTTGTTCAATTTGCAATGAAGAAAATGATGATGGAAATAATCCCAACAGTGAAATCCACAACTGTGATGCAATGAGCTGCTGCACTAAGTTAGAAATAGTTTCTACAACATGTAGGCCTCTCACTTTTATTGGACGATATATTGTCTCAGAAATAATCGCGATAAATGATATTATTGTCATTTGAAGATCATTTTATACCACTGATATAATGATAATATGATAGTATAATAATGTAAGGGGGGGGTGGGATTGGAGAGTGGGGGCTACACTTGTATAAAAACACAGACTGTCATTATGGTTGGGGACAGAGTTATTATATTTAATTCTTCTACAGTCTCCACTCAGGACGTACACAGTGAGGAATGGAGGACACTACTTGTTTACTCAATGTGACATGAATAGCATCTTAGCATCTAATGTGAAGTCTGGCAATACTGAGGTCAAAGGTCAGGTTCATGTATCATACAATAAGTCCATATATAGACATGATGATGTTCATAATAACATTTTTGTACGATAAGTCGATAACATAATTATTGTGACAGACCTAACAACATGAATAAATAAACATACATAGATATATGCGTGTTGCTGAAAGCAGACAGGAAAGGTAGAGATGACATGTTTCTAGCAGCAGATGAGGAAGGGTGAAGAGTTCGAAGCTGGTTTGAAGATCCTCAAAAATGATTGAAGCCTTTCATGACAAATCTTCTCCAACATGTGTCAAACAAACAGCTAACTTTGAATCATCATTTTATAATGTTTAATATTTTTATGTTTTAGTCTGTTCTTTTGTATTTTACTCATTTGGTAGGGCTGGGTACTCAATGCCTTTTTAAGGTATCGACTGAAATAAATCGATATAAGCAAGCGCACTAAATGTGTAATGGGTATCCAATGAAGTACTCAGTTGGTATCAGTATCACTTTATCGGTCCTTGTACTGGTACTGGTATCATCAGTTTTTAAACCATACCCAGCTCTACTCGTGGGCCACTATTCAAAAACGTTTCATCTGATTTAGAAAAGTACAACCAGGTAACAATTGGTCAGATAGTGAGAAGTCTGTGCATTTCGACTTATAGCCGGCTAGTCAGCTGTACATACAGGTGCTGGCTGCCCGAGGCCTTCTGTGTAGAGTTTGCATATTCAATTAAAGAAGAATGTGAGTACAAGTTCTTCTCAGAAGCCTGAGCAGCGCTCTACAGCAACTAAAGCAGGTTTTTACTTGTGTGTATATGTCACAATCCCACCATATAGGCTGTGAGAATTCGCCAATTTCTTTTCTTTTGTGCTGTGATATACTGTCAACCTTGGGAAGTGACTGTGTGCGTCCTCCCCAGGTGGCTTGTGTTGCGGTCCTGAAGAAGGGCAAGCATCACAAAAGCTCTTTCACTTCTTCGCTGAAAGCATTACCTTTTGATTGTAAATTGTTTCGGGGTCCAACATCGAAGGTGCAGCAGATAAAGTCTGTCCATCCAGATGTAATCTCACCGCCAGTCATGTTCTCCTGAAATTTAGTTATGTGGACTGGACTTCAGTTATGTATGGTCACGGTCAGAGCGGAGGCAGAGAATAGACTTATAAAAAAGAAAAGAAAGTGTGTGGAGTTTTTTTTTCTTCTTCTTATTGGAACGTATTCTAATCTTCATTCCATCATAGCTTTGTGAGGATTTAATCAGTGATGAATTCTCTTTCAGTGCAGCGTGCAGAGACGTGTCCCTGAACCCTCTCCTCTCTCTTCACTCACTGATTATGGCTTCTTCTTCTTCTTCTTCTTCTTCTTCTCCTCCTCCTTCTCCTTCACCGATGCCATCTACGTGACAGAAAGTATCGCAGAGTAGAAATGCCCGGGCCATTTGTTTTCTACAGCACGGGCCAAGTTAATATTCCTTCCAAACCCTAATGATAAGTTTTTGTTGGAAATAATTGCAAACAAAACTCACAGCCTTGTCTGCATTGGAACTAAACAGAACACAGCACTGCCAGAGCTCTAATAAGAAAAGTCTGTCCCCTTTTAGTTTGACACAAACATCCAGCTGTGCTATCACAATAACACGTATTTCTAAATTCCTTTCTTAGATGGATTTGGCTGCAATTAAGCAGGCCATTAGTTTTTGTTGTTTTATTTGCTGCTCAGGAAAATTCTACAATGTGAATTGATAGAGCGGGATGCCGGTGTACTGTGATGCATGTGATTAGCCTGGATACCGTGTCTGTCACAGCACGAGCTAGCATCACAGCCAGGAGAATCCTGACAGACATCAACGCGCTCCTGAGCAGGCTGCGATCAGAGCCACCACAGCTGTTGACTCATAAAAAGAAATTGATGTCTGATGGCTGTTTGCTGCATAATGAAGCAAAGATGAGCTGTTTTGCTTTTTTCGCTCAAATGAGGAACTTTAACTTTTTTCTGCCACATGAAGCTTTTTTTTTTAAATGTCATGACTTGCAAATCTAATGTGATGCATTGATGTAAATACCATAAACAAAGGAGAGTCATGGTTTCCGCCCTTTATTGGATAGTGGGGAGTGAAGTGATGGACAGGAAACAAGGGAGAGAGATGGCATGGTAATGGTACCTGGCTGGAATGGCACCACGCTGCAGTTGTGCGGCATGTGCGGTAAATATTTGGCTACAGGTGAGCTCGAACAAATGAAGCAATAATTGAGAAAATGAGTGGGCAAGTTGATGAATAAAAGTGTGTATCTCTCCCTCTCAGATGATTTGACATAAATACATTCTCTAAAATCGGATTCAAATATGTTTCAATTCAATTCTGACTCAGTAAGATAAAAGTATATTATATCTGAGAGGCTACATTTAAAATACAACCAATATCAATATTTCCTAAATTCAAGTACTGAATCAGAAAGGTAAATCCACTGTTACACTAATGATATAGAGCCAAACTCAAGTAAAGACCAAACTCAGGTTGGTTCTTTATGAAAGAAAATTGACTCAGAATCACTTTAGTAGTAATGTAAAAATGATTAAATCCTTGTAACACTGTTTTTGTCAGTAGTGCAGATTTCTGAGTTGGTCAACTGATCCCAGTCAGTTGATTGGTTGAATCGTGTACTGATTGATTGATTGATTGGTTGGAACAAAAACCGATGGCGATGCCATTTACATGTGTTATTTTCAACAGCATATAAAAAGTTTGGAGCTCGTGTTAGCTGCTAATGCTAGCATGACTCAGCTCAGGTTGACTTTTCTTTTCGGTAACCACACTGATCCTTGTTTTGTAGACGGCAGAGAGAATCTGAGTCTTCATATCAGCATGGGAATTATTTTAAGAAAGTCGAAGTCTGGAAGTTATTTAATCGGGCAACAAAGCTAGTAGCTAGCAGGAGAGAGAGGTCACAAACACAAATGTAGAGGCACAGGAATACAGTTGTTTGGAAAGATTGGTTTTCTGATTTTGTATAAATTTTACACTGAATTTCTTTTGGAACAGTGGTTATACCTGTCAGCTAATTGTTAGATATATAGATATTTATAGGCTTATTACCTACTTAAACCTACTTCTCATCAGCCAAAGGAATATTTGAGGTGTTGGTAACAAGAGACACTATGTTTTTAAAAAAAAAGTTTTTCTGAGGCACTAATGTCTCTCTAGTTAACATCAGTCCTAACAGACAATTGGAATACTGACACGTTTTCCCCATCAGCCATCATTGGAAGCTATCGACTCCCCACTTTGGCTCAGTGGGGGATTGAGAGGGAACAGTAATAAGTACCTTGCGCTCCACCTCTACACGCTCCTCTCAGAACAAGACTTGTTTAATTTTAGCAGCTTTGACGCCCATTTGACATCGATTTATTATAGAGGCTCTTCATTTCATTTAGCGAGTCGCGTGCTCACACAGTACCACAGGAAGTGGTAATTCAGGGCACCCTTTTTCCCTTCCTCGGCACCGAATCGACTTCACCCTCAGCGGTAGTTCCCGCCTCACCACTCACAACTCTTTCACCGTCCTCAGCATCAGCGTCGCTCCGTTCCCTCCTCCGCCCCTCGCTCTCGAAGCCCTCTCGGGGTCTCGGCCCGTGATTGCCTCTTTCCATGTAAAGCTTCATCCACTCACACCTTTCCTTTCCCGGCCCTTCTCCACGCTGCTTGACTGATCGGGAGAAATTGCAGCGGGGATGACTGTGGCTCCTTCAACGATTTCATGGCCTAGTTTCATTCCGATAAGAGGAGCAGTCAAAAAAAAAAAAAAAAAAAAAAGGAAAGAAAAAGTGAATGGTCCACAGTCAGTCAGTCATCACTGCAACTGGAAAACTTCATCTTGGAACCTTTTATTTGTATTTATATTTCTCAGGTTTGTAGATATGTGATGAACATTTCATCAGGGCCATTTCTATTAACCTTGTCCACACACAGGTTAATATAGTGTGTTTCAGGAGTAGGGTTACTGCCACTGTATATGGTTTAATGAATGTATATAGTACAGAGAGTGAACCAAATTCAATTCTGGTTTCAGGTATAGTCAGAGGAGAAAAATCTTTGCAAACGAAAAATGATGAAACGTAAAGAAACTAGCGACTGCTTTTATTATGGAATCTATTCATAAAAGCAGAGTCCATGTCATTCCTTATGGCAGATGGGAAAGTTGTGGTCTTTAATATCCACATGATCGTGTCGCTCTGTAGTAAATCTCAGATGCTCTTGATTGACTGAGAGTTTTCCAGACAGTGTTGTCAGACTTTTATTACCCCTGGCAATAAAGATGTGAAGGCAAGGCTGAAATATAGTGAAGTGTCATACTGACTAATATTATGTTTGTGGTAACGGTTGCTAGGAGCAGTTAACTTAAAGGCTGCACAATGTTTCAAGTCTGTCTTAAAACAACAGCCAGATGTCCATCATTCCTCCTGTTACTGACCATTAGAAGTTGATCTGAAGCTAATGTAAAGCTTCAGCTGTCCAAATGAGTCAAATCAAGTCTTCTATGTTTCAACATGCCCATTTAAGAGGTGTGACTTCATCAGTCACTGTTATACAGCTACCCCTTCATTATGAATCCCATCTACATATCTCTGATTGGTTGATTGGGGAAACAGCTGTCAGAAAGGTGAACACTAGACCTATTTGAATCACTGAACAAATAAGTGCTGGGCAATGATTGAGAGCTCTGGAATCAGGTTGGTGAAATGTTCCTTTTTAAGAATGAGATATCTACCTGTTCCAGTCTTCCATATTTAAAGGAAAAATATCAATTTAAGCCATTGTATTGCTATCTGTAACTTTAACCAAAAGGACTCTGGGATTTTGAGAATGCAGTGACTTAAAAAGTAGCGACAGAAGAAGAAACACAAGCAGTTACGTAATGAGACAGACTGAGAACAAACAGAGAAAATGAAGGTGAACAGTAGAATAATCATCCATTACTTCCTGCAGTTATACTCACACACCTCTACCTTTGCAATGAGGGATTATTAATGACACTTCAGGTGAGCTCACTCTCTTTTGACCTCCAACAAAATGTTTTTTCATGGCGTTCAGTGTCACCGTGTTCCCAGGTGACGGAAATAATTTCAGTCAGCACAATCATAACAGATACAAATGAGAGCCAAAGCTATGAAAATAAGACCCAAGTTGTAATAAGGCAGAATTATCCCCGGTCCCGTGGTCCCACTTTGGGGCAGCAATTGTGCCAAATTGCAGCTTTTAAGTGCAATCTTGTGACATTAAACGAACACACGTTAACTATCGCTATATACGGGGTGCCTGGCATCTTTCTAATGGCTGAGATCAGCCTTAATAGAGCGTAGCTATTGTCACTGTGGCAACCGAGTCACATCAAAGATCTGAGGAGCGCATACATCATCACATCTTTGTATGTTTACTGTTCATAACCCTGAATGATAATCACTGCCTCTCAGGAGGAAAGGGGAGATTGTCAGGGCCCTCTCATCATATTCTTAGCATGTAGATTAGACAAGCTTTGATCCATCTAATAAGCTCTCCTCTGGCACAGTGTGTATTATGTGGCATTTAATTAGTCTCAAAACCCGTGCACGTAAAAAAAACCAGGCGCGTGCACGTTGATACGAGCACGCAGAACAGTATCTGTGAGCGGGAAAGCTTTCACAACTGCTCAACACTCACTCACTCACTCACTCACTCATCTAGTTGATTTTTGAGGACTTTGGAGGGAGGGATTAGACAATCCACTTCTTTGATTGGCAATTTAGAATACTGACCATGGCCTTTGATTGGCTGTTTGGTTTGATCACTAACACAGTTAAAGATAGACAGTGTTTGAGAGAACAAAGAGAAACATAAATAAATATATTTAGCAGCTGATTCTTTTTTCTTTTTTTTTTTTTTACCACTTAAAGTGTCAATTATCTTAGCAAAAACCTGTTAAAGCCACTTTCACATGTTTGAAACCTTTTATTTTGCATGTGAAAACTGGAAAAAGGCAATTATCACTGATGAGAACAGTGCTGTGTCTCAAATCACATACTTCTGTTAGTACACTTCTGTTGCTACACTGTGTACAACCTGTTGCGCATCTACTGGAATTGACCATTTGCCAGTTGGCAGGCTAGCGTTATTGTTCACGGTATCAAATCATTACAGACTGCGAAATTAACCCAAGTAACTATGTCACAGTACAGTGGTGCTTAGTGCAAAAACATATACCGTGGTGATGTTCACTGTAGTTACAACGTCCTCAGCCGCCATTACCTGTTTGAAAAGTGGCCCCTCCCCTTCTTCTACGTAGCAAAGATACAGTAGTGACCGTATAGAGGGAGAAGGGTCCATAGTCCCACACTCAACTTTTTGACTGTCTTGAGTGCACTATTCGGGTACTTATAGTATGATGTATTTTCTATACTTCTCAGTGTGAACACACTTATGTACTTAAAATATTAAAGCCCTGTTGTTAGAGGGATGTCTTACTGTTTTTTTTTTTGTGGTTCTATTTATTTTTTGCTGATGGAAATAAACTCAAACTCAACTCAAGTATGTGATCTGAGACACAGCACATGTCTAAATCAAAAACTAACAAGAACATCCAAGGAAACACTATGAAAACACTGTTTTAGATGTGTGAAACCTTTATTCACACACAGCACAATTCCATATCTCTCCATTTCATTGGTAATGGCCATGTAGAGCTCCTCTAGGTAGAACATTATTTATTACCTTTTGAAAACAATTACATGATATCTTTGTAGAGTAGACTCTCTAATCTGTCTGATGTGGTCTGGATGGGAAAAAGTAGTGAATTTGACAATTTTCACTTTTCACAAAAAATGTGTTTTAATGACTCTCTGGAGTCTCCTTGGTTAATGTAGTCCAGATGTGACAAGTCTAAATACAGTGGTTTTTGATCCAGACCTGGTGTAATATGGTCTGGATTAAAAAAAATATCAGTGAAATCACCCTTTTTCTGTTTTCATAAGCAAAATAAATCTTTCAGATAACAGCGATAAGAGCGTAAGGCTTTTCGCAACAACACTTTTTCACTGTGTAACTGGTAAATCAAACAAACAGAGAATCAGTCGCTCTGTGTGATCAAATCAAAAAGCCAATCAAAGGTCATGGTGGTATCACATGCACATACTTGGTTTTTATGTGCCCAGGTTTTGAGACTAATTAAACACCATAGTATTAGCTCAGCTTCACTAGAGCACAGAGAGGATCCAGGCTCGGTGCTGCATCTGATGTTTGGAAGCTGCCTCGTTCTCTTCATCCTCCTCCATGTGTACACAGCCTCCACAGCCTGGAGCAGATAAGCATCAGTGGCACGACTGATTCAACAAATGTCCTCCTTTCTTCTGTTGTTTGTTGTCTTCTTCCTCTCTTCCCTTCACTGCTGTTTCTCACTATCTATTTGTCTTTTCCTGTTTTTTTGGTTCTCTCTCAGTGTCTGTTAGTGTCTCTCCGACTGTCTCTTTTCATCAAGCGCCTACTCGACAGGACTTTTCGAAACTTCTTAAACTCTGCATCCCTCTTAATCGCCTCGTCCCATTCCTCATCCTCTCCCTCACCCTCTACGATGTCATATACTAACAAAATCCCAATCGACCGACATCGAAATGCGATCAAACGTGTCACTGCACGCGGTTTAAATTTGCGTACACTTGATTCAGCTTAACGCCTTACATTCGTTTGCTCTCGCGAGCCCGGTGGGGGTTGCAGGATGAAGATTAAAGAGGTGGAACAGTAACCTTGAGAAATCACAAGTAGCAGCTCAAATCACTCAGAGCGCAAACAGCAGTGGGAACAGCTCAGGGAATGTGAGGATTTGGAAGCCGTTTGATCGGAAAATGTGCAGATTCCTCACAACAAACTCAGTAAGCGCAGCCTCTAAACCAATCATTCTGAAGAATTGACCCTGCGATGTTAGCCTGAAGATTTAAGAGAGGCAGTGAAGTGGAAGAGGGGAAATGGAGATGATTTACCACAAGGCAATAGTAACCAGTCATTTGATATTTTTAACCAATAGAAAATCATGCAGATGCTGAATTCAATGAAAATCTATTTTTCTTCACCTCTTTTAACCCCTAAAATGAGTCTCTCAAACTAGGCCATACAACATAGCAAAGGTGTCACATCAGCCTCCTCCTGACTGCACCACCTCTCCAATCTCTCCAAAAAATTCCCCGTCTGTGACTGGTACAAACGGGGACGAGGCGCACAATTTCAGACGGTCTCTTCTTTTAAGCATTCATGGCGTTCCACACTCAAAAAGTTAGAATTGGTTGTTTTGGAGAGAGTTTGAGAGAGCACTACAAACCCTGACTGATTTTCACACTTTCACACACCTGCTCTATCACCGTGTAAAGTGGGTCGTTGGAGCGTCTTCTCCGGGAAGTTGCGAAGATTGTCGGATTTAGTTTGATTCCGCTGTCGGAAAAAAAGGGATCCAGAGGCTTTTGGACGATCTGGACGATGAGCACTGTGTTCGGAGCATACTAAGGCATTAAAAGACCTTGTTTTGTTCGAGCCATTGCTTCCTTTAACACAAGGATGTGCTTGAATAGAACTAGTCAGGAATTGTGAGGTGTAGAATTGACCTGGCTTGTTCACAAACCTTGTCATTTATATAGAAACTCCCAAAACAGCACTCCTTTAAAAAGCATTGAAGCCTTAATGTAGGACTACTTGATGCAGGTGTTCAGTGATGCAGCAGGAAGTCAATGTACTGTACATTTCAAAGAACAAAATTTCACTAATGAAAGAAATCATCCCATTGTCCTCTACATATAAATATGTACTCTTAATATTAAAGCATGAAAATTGTATATAAAAATAAACTCATCTGAAAATGCAGCATTTAGTTTAAATGTAATTTTTATGTAGTTTATAATGTTATTTCATTCAATTTCAATGTTGTTTTTAATATAATGCTTATGTAGTTTTTTTTAATGTAATTTTTAAATGTAATTTTATTGTAGTTTTCAATGTAATGTTTGTGGTTTTTAATGTAGTTTTAAATGTGATTTTTAATATAATTTTAATGTATTCTTAATGTTATTTATATAGCTTCTAATGTCATTTTAATGTAATTATATGTAGTTTTTAATGTAATTTTACTGTATTTTTAATGTAATTTTATATAGCTTCTAATGTAATTTTTAATATAATTTTTCTGTAATACAATAGTCAGTTAAGTGTTGAGGCAGGTTTCAATCTGACAAGCCTGTGACTGACAGAACACACAGCGTGCACGTTGTGTGAAGTGACTTGTTATCTCGAGACCGACATTTTCATATGATAGCTGAGGTATAACAGCCGCGTGCTCGTAGTGGCATTGAATGCACCACCCTGAATCACACCTCCTAGCATGTTATGACAGTACATAGCTCAGGAAAGGCTCTCTTTGATACTGTTGTAAGACTAGCAGGCATGCAGCGCCACTTCAGATCATCCTGACAGACACACAGTCGCACTCTCGTTCTTTTTTGGCAGAGGATTTCCTCTGTTGAGACAAGTGTAATGATTTCACGGTGCTTGTAAAGAGTTTATGGTGTTTCAGACTCTTGTCTGCCGTGGTGCTGCAGTCGGCCTTAAAGCAAACCCCCGACAGCTGGGTGCCACACAGATCATTTTGTTCAGGTCTTGCACTGCATTTGCATAGGACGACTTTTACCTGAGGATGTATCATTTAATTGCCAATAGTTTAGTTTCTTCTCTTTATATTGACATAAAGTGGAATCTATAGAGCATGTTTTTATCTGCTGCTGGAGGGATTTCACAACGTTTGTAAGATCTGTATTTCTCTGCTGTCCTTCAAGCAGCACAAAAACAACATGATTCAATAGAATTTCATCATTCCTCTATAGTCGATGATACTCGTCTCTATATAAGTCATTACTATGCCTGATGGGCTCAAGTAGGAATGTTTTTCATCTGCTACTATCATATCGGTGTACGACCGCATTGAGTATGAATGCAAATATTGATAATACCAGGTGAAGTTATGCTGCACAGTAGGGATGTCCCGATCCAGCTTTTTGCACTTTGTCACATTACAGGGTGCTCCTGTATACAGCTCACCTATTGGGTCAAATGAATTGATGACAACATCCATTTGCTTCTCTTTGCATCCCCTAAACCGTTTTGTCCTCAGTAGTAGAAAGAAAAAAGATTGGTTTTTTTTCTCCCCTCTCAATGTGGTTTTCCAGAGAATTTCCTCTGTATGTTCTTTCCAGTATTTGAGAGAAATGAGTTTTATTTTTAGAAATGTGAGAAAAATGAGCTCAAGTGATTATCATGACTAAAACCATATGGACAAGTTATAAATAAATGTGTCTCCGTATTGTTTATGTCAGCAGTCGATCTAGATCCAGTAACTGAAGAAAACATTTACTATCTATCACATGATGATAGAAGTTACAAACACAAACAATTCCATAAATGAATAATAGCAGGTGTGCAAAGCTGCATTAAAAGTAGTGACGGTCTATTTGGCCTCGTTCAAACAGACATTGCAGTGTGAAACCAAACTGAAGGCACAACTAAAATCATGTCACAGCTGAAAAGGAAAGAGTGGATGTTGTGTAGACGTGTAAATGTGTCATTTCGGATATCTAACGGGATGCACACCATCACATTACACCAGAGCTGACATCATGCTGGTTGACAGAAGTTGGTGAGCAGACGTAGCTTACTGTTAAATGATTCCTAGCAGGACATTAAAACTGCTATAGACCCAGGTTATTTTAGTTTTGAAATTGTGATTCGATTTTTCCGTTTGAGCTGTATCCCACCAATGTTCCCATCACTCTTCATCACTCTTCATCACCACACTTTTACGACCCATCTACTGCGGGGTCGGAGTCTAAATATTCCCATATCGGGCTGTGACGTTTTCTGCCTGGAACTTCTTCTTCTTCTTTCTAGAAAATCATAAATTGGTTAATAGTTGGGAACGTCAGTCACATGATCCACTTTGATCCATAGTGAGACATCCTGACAGCAACTTGATAGTCTACCAATTTCCTGAGGACATTCATGGTCTCTAGAGGATGTGTAATGATTTTGATGACCCTCTGGTGTTTCCTTATGCTCCATCATGTCAAGTTATATACTTCCGCGCAAAAACGATACAAATCTGACCGTCGTAAATGTTGTTTAGCGCATTCATACACCCCAGAGGATATACCCCAATGATCTGAAGGCCTCTTGGGACATTTAATTCCTGTAGTGGGACCTTCAGAACAAAGTACAGATTCATCTGCTCAGTCAGTAACAAACCTTAAGTGCACAACCCAGAAGTCAAAGCATCATCTGCTCTCCCTTAAAAGAAAAAAGGAAAAAAACAAAACACATAATTCATTAATTATTTTTATGAAATACAATACTGAATACATCCAAACTATAAAATAAGACATATGGAATTATGTAGTAAACTAAAAAGTGTTAAGGAAACCAAAATATATTTTATATTCATTGAAATTCCTTCATGACAACTTTGCCCACTATTGGCCCAATCTTCACCAGCTTCATGAGGTCGTCACCTGGAATGGTTTTCAATGAACAGGTGTTCCTTATCAAAAGTTAAATTGTTGGAATGTCTTGCCTCCTCAGTGCGTTTGGGAGCATTGGTTGAGTTGTGCCGAGGTAGAGTTGGTACAGAGCAAATAGATACCTATTCCACTCCTGTAGTAATCCATATTATGGCAGGAACTGCTCTGCTAAGTCAAGAGAAACAACAGTACATCATTACTTGAAGACATAAAGGTCATTCAATCTGGAAAATTTCAAGAACTTTGATAGTCAAATAGGTGCCACTACTGGGACAAACTTATATGCTTCATATAGGTTTTCACATACCTGCTCAATCATTGTGTAAAGTGGGTTGTTGGATTGTCTATCCCGATAACGTTAAGTCCATTTTCCACGGTCGGAAAGGGGAAGGGCTGGGCATCGGAACTCGATACCTTTTTAAGGGTATACCAAGTAGTATCGGAAAGTCCACTGTCAAACGATACCTGCAATTGATCCTTTTTGCACCCAGAGCTAGAAAATTGTTCCTAGCCAATCAACGCGAGAGTTCTTCGGTTTATTTGATTGGTCCACTGCCACAGCGAGGTGAATTTGAGTTAGCGCGTTTAGCAGTTCAGCAGCCAAGACGCTCTGAAGTGTGTCTACACTACACACCTGTTACACCGGATGAAAGACGGAGCACTAAATGTGTAATGGATATAGAATGAAGTACTCAGATGGTATCAGTATCACTTTAAGGGTACTTGAATTGGTACTGGTATCGTCATCTTTTTTAAATGATACCCAGCCCTAGAAAGGGGGATTCTGAGAGTTTTGGACAATCTGATGAGCATTTGTTTAAAGCATACAAAGGCATTAAAGACCTTGTTTTGTTCGAGCCATTGTTTCCTTTAAGACAAAGACATGCTTGAATAGAACTAGTCAGACATTGTGAGGTGTAGAATTGCCCTGGCTTGATCACAAACCTGGTCATTGACATAAAAGACAAACATAAAGAGCATCGTAGCCTTAATGTAGGACTACTTGATGTGGAAACACTCAGCATATGAAATAGATAAAGAGACAAAGAGTGAGGCTGATTTACTGCTGAATGAGGTTCTGCTAAATCAAAATGTTGTGTCATATTCATAAGTGGAGATTAAGCATTTCTTTGTGTTTTCCTGTTTCTTTGTTGTCACAGAACCAATTCTTTGTCATTCATTCAGGAAGGCATAATAGTGAGAGTATAGGAGCTGTATGGAGCAGCAGGTGTTCAGACTGACTAATACGCTTCATAAATGGATGTTTTTTTGTTGTTCCTTATCACCAGTTATACCATAGTACATCGAAACACACCTGAACATGAAAGAGAAATCATCCCTTTATGGAACATGAATATAGATACAATTTTTGGCCTCTTTTTGGCTTTAAAATACATTCACATTGCGTTGCTCATCAGAATTAGAGCTCGGAACAATTGTTGATGAATGAATCAGTCGATTAACAGAAAATAAATTGACAACTATTGTGGAAAAAATGTCATTTTTCAGGCAAACATTCTGTGAGTCAGACTCCTTAATGAGGATGTGCTTCTCTTTGTTTTCTATTGTTGATCGAATTGAACATCTTTGGGGGGGGGGGGGGGTTGTACTTTTGGTTGCTAAAACAAACAATTTTAGACACTTTGAGAAAATTGTAATGACATTTTGTAGCATTTTTAGTTAATTGCAGCTGTAATCACAGTTTGCACACGCTTTTCTAATCCGTGCCTTAATGTATTTCTGTCTCTGAAATATCAAGCAGAAAAATATTCTGAAGTACATATTAAGGAATCAAATGTCAAATATATTTATTTCCCACTCAGGCAGCGTGGCCACTCAGCTTGAAATGAAATGCCTCCAGGCTCCTTGCCTGCTGTTACCTGCTGGGTGAACAGTCAGTCAAAATGCGCTGTAAATACACTTTGATGCTTTGAAAGGCTCTTTAAGTGAAGTGTCCCTGGTGAGTTCTTCTACTGCCATGACCTGACCCCATCTCTCTCTTCTTAACCCCCGACAGGACGAGTACCCGGTCCGAGGGGAAATCGTGCTCTCGTCCAATGACCTCCAACTGGTGCTACAAGTAGAACGTAATCAGTGAGTATTCCTTTTTTCTTGTTCCTTCTCTGCTACCTTCACACCTTTTAATACACTCCTCTGTCTTCCACATGAGCGAGAGAAGAGCTGATTAAAGTGTGAGAGCTTGTAAAAAAAATAATCCGCTTCAGAACTCTCTCTATTTTACTTCAATTTGTACAATTTATGACTGAAAATGTTTTATGCGCCACATGCTCTAGAGGCCACGTTTACACCAGCAAATGATGTTACCGAAATCACCAAAGAGGTGCCCAAAAATCTAAAAAAGTGTCTCCTTTCTTACTTCTGTCGTTACTTGAGTGCAGAAGCTCAAGCTTACTAAATGTTTGAAAGCTTATAAAAGATTGAAGGGATGGGTGTAGGATGAGGATGTGCCTGTGCAAACAGCTTTTACTGCTTAAAAAAGATCCACAAGCTACAAGGTTTGAGTTCACTTACTCACGAGCTGCTTATTCATGACAAATATTTGGGGGGGGGGGGGGGTCGTATTTACCTAAAGAGAATACACCACCTGCTCTTGAATCATAGCTTCAGCCACATATTCGCTGCTTTGAATTAGGAGCAGGGAATGTGGAAGTGACACACCTCTGGGCACAAAGAGAAGCAGGGCTAATCAGAATGAGCAGCGAGCTCCACAGAGGGCACGTGGAACAGGGTTCAAGGCCAGCAGAGGTTATGATGTTCCTGTGATAACATCAAGGGGGTTGGGGGGGGGGGGGGGGGGGGGGCTGGCTACCTCTGATGTTAGCCAGAGACGTGCAGAGACTCCCGAGGTGCACCGCTTAACATGCTCATAAACCTTCGGAGGTGGAGAGAATATGTGAACACCTCCCCGCTGTTCATCAGAGCAGGGATTCCTAACCTAACAAATAGATCCTCATCAGACTGAAGACGTGAGGGTTTTTTATTTCACTGACCCCTAGCTGAGCCTTATAATGGTTACAATTTTTCTTCTTTTTTTTTGTGCTGTTCCCCACCCCTCCCCCTCTCCCAAGAGTGGTAGAAACTGCACTTCTATACACAAGTACACAAAAAAACAATTAAATGATTCCTAAAAATCATTAAAGGATCCTTGAGAGGAACCTGAACGTAACCTGATTTAAAGGACTGGTTCACAATATTTCAAGTCTGGCTTTTAAACATCAGTGCCAGGAAGCCTAATGAACACTGAAACAGGACTTTCATTCACTAAAAATTCCGCCTATTCCGAAATGACCAAAACATAATGGTTAATATTTGGAGGTTATGGTGCAGCTTTAAGTGTAAACATGTGTTCAGATACTAAACAAAGCACATTCTCACCTCATGTTATTTGTGCAAATTTGACAGTTATATATATCCTGTGTTGTTTTGCCCCATACCAGCTGAACATACATTAGTTGTGAGCTAGCTGTCACTGACATGCTCCCTCCAGTGTCTCATTCCTCCTCTCAGCTCTGTACATCTATGCAGCAGATACATGAAGCCTCAGGACATGTGCACAATCTTCGCCCGAGTCATCTGGCATCTTTGCATCCAATCTTTTTTTCTTTTCTTTTTTTTTTCTTCTATTGGCTTTGTGTGTAATCACGCCATGTCTAAAAATGAGCCTGGAGCTCTGAATGCACAGGAGGAAAATCACCCTGATGATGTCATGGAGCTTATCTTAGCTCAGGCTGGGACACTTCAAGTTCAAGCAGAAAGGTTGGGGGTGATGAAAGACTTATCATTTATTGCTATTGCATTATGGGAAATGTAGGATCCAATTCTAGGGACTAAAAGTCAACACATCTGAGCCTCTGCTGCTTCAATTTTCACCCCTACTTTGAATTGTCTTGACATTATGTAAGCACAACTACTGCATCACTAGAATACCATTTAACATGCTTCTGCTTGTGTAAATAGAAATTTTATACAAATAAAATACATAATCTAATTCTTCTGAGGCTTTCTGGATGAAGAACATCAGAGAATGTGAACTTGACATCGGCCAAAAAAAAAAAATAGTTCCACATCTGTGATGCAACAGCTGAGAAAATAAACTTTAGTCCGTTTGAGATGAGCCTGAAACATGTTGGAAAATCTAATAAAGGCCAAAGCTGAAAAACAAGAACTGACTTTACAAGCTTGATTTAATTTGAAGGTTTTTTGGCTTATTGTCATTAGTCACTGCATTACTATCTGAGATAAAAGCTCATTTTATTTATCAATTCAAGTGAGGAAAAACTGCCAGTACTATGAGATAATTGCAACCTGTTTCAATGATAATAATAATGATAATAATAATGATACATTTTATTTGGAGAGGGCTTTTAAAAATACTCAAAGACACTTTACATGAAAAGGAGGGGGGGGGGGGTGTGGATGGATTTGAAGGTGAGGAGAAGCAGTTTATATTGAATGTGGTGAGGGGATGGGGGGGGGGGCAGTGGAGGTTCTGGAGCACAGAGCCGATGTGGTTTTGGATGTACTGGAGTTTATTGAGAGCTTTGGAGACGGAACCAAAGAGAACACTGTTACAGCAGTTTAGAAGGGAAGTGACCAAGGTGTGAACGAGGGTTTTCGGCGGCTGACAGAGAGAGAGATGGGCAGAGATGGGCAATGTTGTCTTAAAAAAAGGGCACATAATAAGATCAATCACAGTAAATGAGCCCTAATTCAAGAACACTCTTATCAGTTGTCAGATTTGTCAGATTTTTATCTTACTTATTTTAAAATGTGACTTTAAGTGTGTAATGATGGACACAAAATCTACTTGATTAGATGTTTTTTTTTTCTTCTTTTTTTGCAGTGTACAACAAACTGATGTAGTGAATAGTTTCTTGGTTTTTATTTAGTTTTCCTGCTGCTAAAAATATGATAATAATAAATAAATACAGTATGAAAATAAGAGGTGAGATCATACTGCCAGTTGAAGTCAGATGCTCAGTATTAAGATATGTTTCAAAGAGCTGTGTACCCCTCACCGCTGTCTGCTGCAGTGTGTGTGTGTGTATGTGTGTGTGTGACATTACAGCGTACACACCGCTGTTCAAACAGGAGCTGCGGTTTTGTCACAATGATTGTCGGCTTGTTGTGAAGGAATGTGGGAAAGCGTCGCACTGCAGGTGCGTCGCCATCAAAAGAGCCGAGCGAGCGCGAGATGCTTCAACAAGGCGTCACACGGGTGGATTTCAGCATTTCACTCAAAAGGCAGTGTACACATACTCGGATGTGCAGGATTTCGGTTGCTTGGAAACAGATTGATGACTCGGAGTAAGAGGGGACAAACGGAGGAACTGACACAGACACTTAGGCAGAAAAACAAGAAGCTCTGAGACAATGGTGGCATGTATGGCAGCGAGGAGACAGAAACACAGTGAGAGCTGACTGGTGACTGGTAAACTGAGTCAGGGCCAGACAGTCACGGTGTGTAATGCACGACGGCCACTTGGCACAGACCGTGTTTATTTTAAACCAACAGTTGAATCCCAGTGAAGCAAAGAAGTTTGGTCTGGACCAGCGAATGTAGGTCAGACAAAGAGGGGGACACAATCTGGGGGAAACAGTGGTTCTAATGAAGGAGGAGTTACTGGGAATGTTACTGGAAACTGAGGTTATTATTTTATTTTTATTACTGGGCCTCCATCCATCCACTGGGACACGGCTGGAACACGGCCAGGAAGAAGCAGAGGGGGTTTGAATCAGACTTACGAAAGAAGGAGAAAATCTATCTTGTGAGTGTCATTATAACATCAGATCATGTCCCAAACACCTGGATAATGATAAAAGTATGTTCTGTTCATTACTACAACAAAACACCTCAGTATTAGTCAAAAGTGATAATAAAAGTTATTATGAGAAGAAAATGTTCCAATCTTATCAAAATGAACCATCTCTTTAAGAGGAGAGAAAAAAAATCTCATTATGAAGATAACAGTAAGAAAGCAGCTTCTTATTAGTGGCAAGAATATTGTGTTATAATGAAAAATGTGTCACAACAAAGTGTCTCCTTTATAAAGAGAATAATAATATCATCATCTCATTTGGAGTCCGACCGATATGTCAGTCAGCTGATGTTATCAGCCGATACTGACCTATCACAGATGTCTTGTATATGTTGTCCAATATATGCCGATATTAAAAAGCATTAAAAGGAGAAAAATACTTTTTATTACAATGAATACAACACATTTTAAATGTACTGTACTTATATAGCACTTGTAGTCTTTTAACCACTTAAAGACACTACATGTCACATTCATCCATTCACACACATTCATACACTGATGACAGGAGCTACCACACAGGATGCCAACCATTCACACACCATTGGTGCAACCATCATTTGAGGTTAGGTATCTTGCCCAAGGACACATCAACATGCAGAATGGAGGAGCCGGGGAATTGAACTACCACTCTTCTGATTGGTGGACGACTGAGCCACAGCTGCTCCAATACTGTTGTAATACTGATGTACAGTACAATGATAAAATGTCTTAATAGAAGAATTGTGCTATGAACACATCTTTTATCCCAACTATTAAATATGAAGCAAAAATATCACACTATCAAAAAATAAATATCTTGTTATGATGATGATGATGATGATGATGATTATCATACCCCAATAGATATAATGATACATATGTCTCTTTATCACAAGTGTGTTGGTAAAATGTGTATCTAGGAAAGCCTCTCATTAAAAATTATAATGACACACAGCAACAAAACATCTTGTAAAGATAAAGCATGTTGGTCACATGATCTCTTCACATTATCACATAGTATCTGAGTAGGAGGAAAAAAATGAATACTGTGAAGGGCTATTCATTTATTATGAGAAATATGAGTAGAGTTATTTTTCATCCTCTAAAACACTTGTGTTAGTTTAGTTGAACTGACTGGATTGTAATTATTGGACACTACAGTAATGAAAAGCTCAATATTCCTCCATCTATCAGTGTATTCTCTCCACCTTCCTCTCTTCTTCTCTCTGTTTTATTTCAAGTTCTAAAATAAAATAGTCAAAGGCAATAAATGTGTGTGTTTTAGTGTTGTGGTTAAGGTGGAGCAGCTGGATGTAAGTGACTGGCTGATATGTGAAGAAGTGTGACACATTGGTCTTACCAAACTGTGACTCCTCGACTATGAAGCAGTTTAAACAGAAGAGAGAGAGAGAGAGAGAGAGGGGGGGGGGGGGGGGGTGGAATGAGTGGGGAATGCTCGGGGGTGGAGGGGGGGCTGACCTACAGACAGATCCTGAGGATAGATAGAGGGTGAGAGTGAGGAAGGCTGTGTGTGTGTGTGTGTGTGTGTGTGTGTGTGTGTGTGTGTGTGTGTGTGTGTGTGTGTGTGTGTGTGTGTGTGTGTGTGTGTGTGTGTGTGTGTGTGTGTGTGTGTGTGTGTGTGTGTGTGTGTGTGTGTGTGTGTGTGTGTGTGTGTGTGTGTGTGTGTGAATGCCAGCTGACGTAAGGCTGGACGTGCCTGTGCTGGCTGAATACCTGCAAACAGACAGACAGATGACAGTGTTTGTGTGTGTGTGTGTGTGTGTGTGTGTGTGTGTGCTGGCAGTCACACGTCATGCTGTGATGCTGCTGGCTGGTGTGTCAGTGTGTGTGTGTGTGGTATGCTCGGGGGCATCTGACAGCACTGTTAGACACATCTGATGAAGAGAACTGCCCCTTCCCAGAACTTCCTGTTGTGTTGTGGTTGAGGTAGTACAAAATGAATGTGGGCCTGTGGAGCTGAAGCCCCAACATGTCACTTTTATGGGATAAAAACAAAGTTTTTGTTATAAAGGGTAGAGGCAATAGATATAGTTCCATTAGATTAGTTTTCATGGCTTTTCTGTAGTGAAATACTATTCTGTGAATATTTGTCCTGTCGCAATCAGTCCTTAACCGACCAATCAGCATATATTAGCAGAATGTAAACACTTTATGAGCAAAAGTGTAAGAAAAACCAAAAGAGTATTTTTTAATTTTCAATTCTGATATATATAATCTACGGAAGCGTATTGTTTCACTTGAAAAAAATAAAAAAGCTCAGATTTTCTGAATTAACGAGGTCATTTTTTCAGTTTTTCTGAATTAACGAGGCAAACCCCCCAAAAAAGTCAAACTGGATTCAACTAAACAAGCGCGCCATGTTTGCTTCCATTAAATGGAGTTCTCTAGAAGGGATATGAAATTGTCTGTTGTTTTAGATTATCTTGATCATTCAGAAAAACAGGAAAATGATCTTGTTGATTCAGAAAAACAGAGCTTTTTTTCCCCCAAGTGAATGCACCACGCTTCTGTAGTAATCAATACTATAATTGCAAAAACTAAAATAACATTTGGATTTTGTGTCTAGAAGTAGGTGTAAATAATTATTTAAGCCATTTAGCTCAATTCACTCATGTTCATTGAGGACTACTCAAGAGCGCCCTCTAGGTGAACTGTAGCTAATGGCTACGAATGGCTCTTTATAGAAGGGCTCTGATGTTAGAGCTGCAGCTGATGGACTGAGCAGTGTAACACCATGCAGGGAAGATGTTAACTATGTCTCAGGTCTTTACTTCCTTCTCTTTATTTTCACCTCAGAATAAAACAAATGAGTAAAACGGCTTCATACGACTCATCTTTAACAATCACTCCTCTCCTCAGCAGGATATCTGTGCCAGCACATTCATTGCTTTTCTCACATCTTAATAAATCCATATGAGAATATAAATTCAATGGTAAAGTTACAGTTTAATATTGACTCATTGTGACAACAAAGTCTTTAAAGTGACAGTTTTTCTACCCGGCAGCTGCGATTTTCATATTCCGTAATGAATGAAATAGAATTTGAACGCCGAACATTAACGTAAACAATACGCGCTGCACAAAATGTGAAAATAACATCAAGTAACAAAAGAATAAAGTGGGAGCGTGCATGTCTGGATGGAATCCAATAAAGTCAGTATGATTGATGCCTCAACATGAACACGGGAAGAAAAACAAAGAACAATTACTAAGAACAATTTAAAGACCTATGTACTCCAGAGAAAATCACAATGATAGAAATGTAATAAAAAAAAAGATTTAGGATCTATAATAAAAATAAATAAAAAAATTTAATAAAATCAAAAAGTAAAAGTTGGAAAAAGTCAAAGTTAGAGCAAAAAACTAGATTAAAATAGATTAAAAAGACAAAAGTAAAGTCAAATGAAATAAAAGAGAGTTTAAGGAAAGTTAGACAAAGTATATCCAATATTTCTATGGTTAAGAAAAAAAATGAAAGCTCAATATTTAAAAACTAACATCAGTAGCTGACACCCAACCTGGCTGTCAGAGAGGAAACACTCATTCAAAGAGGCTCTGGAAAGGTTCTTTCAGAAGCCCAGAAACACTGTAGCATTAAAGGGTGCACCCTGTATTCATTGTTCTGTTGTTTAAAAAAAAAAAGAAAGAAAAAAATTCTGTTCTAATTAGTTATGACTAGTTATTAAATAAAATATGTTAAAAATGAATTATGAAGAATAGAAACAATTGTAGTACTATATGAATGTAAATAAAATCAAAGAATCAAATGATCACAAACATATTACTAGTAAAAAAACAGAAATAAAAAGTAAATAACACAAATCCTAAAGCACACAAATAGAACAACACACTTATTAATTGTGGTTTATTTGACAGTGTGGCTAATTGAACTGTTTGCATCATTAGGCTTCCATACACACTTAGGTGTGCTAGATAACCCTGCTCCTCCTACCGCAGTGTAGAGACCTGAGGATAACCCCCCCCTTCACACACACACACACACACACACACTGCCCCCAATCTCCTACTGCTGACTGCAGGTAGACGCTGTTAGTTCACTAGCTAGAACGAGGGCACCAACTCAACAAGGTTAATTGACCCACATTGACGTGACGTGCAAAAAAGTGCACGTCTTCATGGTCTTGGTCTTCATCAACAAATAAAGCCACCTGATAACATGACTGTTGTTATATGACAGACTTCAATGTAAGTGATATCCTCCGTATAATAACTATTTTATGGAAATGAGTGCAGTTAAATCCACCAGCAAACCATCTGAACAGCAGAAGTCACTATTAAAAAGAGAAATGCTTTTTATAATAGAAAATAGAAAATATTCTTTTAAGATTAACTGAAATTACAGTTTCAATTTCTTACTTACATTACAAAGAAAAAATCATTTTGGGTAATGTTTCCAGGTGAGGTTGTTTATAAAGGTGCATATCTCCTGTGTGCGAAAAGAATGCAGCAATATGGAGTTAATTAAAAAAAGAGGCAGCAGGTTAATCATCACATTTTGAATATTAATAGCATCAAAACAATTGGGCATATCATTCAATTAGTTAGCATTGGCTGGGGGAGCTTAGCAGTGTTATCTACTGGCCTCTGTATCTCCCTCACACACACACACACACACACACACACACACACACACACACACACACACACACACACACACACACGCATGCACTGCTCAGTATGTTGGCATTGCACTTAAAGACCACATTTAATTTTAATTGCAAATTTTTTCTGTTGAGGGTTAGTAGATGAAGTGTAAGCCCTCTTTATGTTAATGAAAGCCTTGATTACACTGCCACCGCGGGATGATACGTAATGAAACGGGCTTCCATTGTACATAATGATGAGGTTGGACCCTTGCAAATCTGTCGAGTTGAGCTAAATGTATTGCCGTACTTAAGGCGGCGGACCTGACAAGGTGTTAATTAGGACTCGGGTCCTGCGAGAGTCTCGTCTTCACGAAGACAACTTTAGAGGGAGCGGCAGGTTTTAAGCACTCTCCTGGCAACAGCTTTTATTATCCCACTTCCTTCATCGATCCCCCCCCCCCCTCTTCCAGAGGAACTAGTTTGTTTGAACTTGGCTGCAGCCCCACAGTGTCTCCACTTTAATAGTGATTAAAATCAATAATGAGCTTTGTTCTGTTAATCTGCTCTAATCCAGCTCGGGATGTCAGCTGAGAAGATGACTGGCAGCTCAGAGCCAGCTGTGCCCGCCTCCCTCTTTTTTTTTTTTTTTTTCTTTCATGGAGGGAAAAACCAAAAAGCGCTCTCTGATTTGGAGCCGCTTCAGCTGGCAGGATGAAGGGATGGAGGGGAAGAAGGGAGGAGAGGAGGATGACGTCTGAATCGGTACCAGGAAACGAATCGTTGATGAGAGTGTGGGGAAAAAAAAGACGAGAGACGCTGCAGAGGGTTGGAGACACTCACAGGAAACAGAACAAACCTTCAGTGACAATTTGTCCTGGAGGTCAAGTAGGGGGAGGGAAGAATCTGGAGGAGGGGAAGTGGTATGTATAAACGGATAAACGGAGAGAGAGTCCGATAAAGACAGAGAACAGGTGGTGTTTGAGTGATGCGATGCGAGACCCGAGCCTGCCAGACGAGCAGACTCTGCAGACTCTGTAGTGTTTCCTGTTTGGCATGTGCTGAGGATGTAGTTAGAGCAGCTGTGCAGCCTTGAAACATTATGTATTTACTCCACATTTCTATACACACACACACACACACACACACACACACAGTTTGATAAGCGATGCGTGTACAGTACAGTCTTGTTCACCAATGTGTTTGTGTCCCCAAAGCCGAGCGTAGCCTCATCTGTCAAAATGTGACCTTCTGAGAAGTGAATGTCTGAGACAGAGCACGACCGAGTCCTCAGTCCTGCAGGGCTTTTGTTGCCATCTCTCATTTCACTTCACGCCTTTTAAAGTCCAGAATGACTGATGGCCCGGAGCGAATCGCACTTCACACACCTTTCTCCAGGCATAATCAGCAAAGCACAACACTGAAGTAAAGAGCGAGAGCCAAACTTTCAGTCCAAGCATTTTCAGATTAGAATTCTAACAAAGAACGCGTGATTTATTTTATCTTTCGATGTGTTTCTCTCTGTTCGATTTTCAGCGTTTATTCCATTCACAACATTTTAGGCTAATTGTTGGCTATGAAAATGACCTTGAATGCGTTTCGAATGTGTTACCGAGACTTGAAAAGCTGAGCTGCAGCACAATTCTCTTTTATTTGTGATTTCGGCTTTTCAAGATGTCCCTGCGTGGCATTTCCCCAAATCCAATTTCTCTCTAAGCCCTGTCCTTTTAGATTTGAAAAATTATGCAGATTTCAGCTTTGGCAGCCTGCTGGCCCCTCTATTTGGACACCCCCCTTCTCCCCAGCCCAGCCCCCTAAATGGAATGGCCTTTCTAGCGCTAACGTGTGATTGTGTTAGAGCCTGTGCAATTATTTTTCAGATTTTAATTCAAATCACTCAGTTAGAGCTACACCATGCTCAATTAGCAGAGAGAGCAGAATGGAACACAACAGAAGGAGCAGGAATGGAAGGCAACTTAGTTTAATGGTTTTAGAGGTGAGGAGCTCCAACCAGCCAAACTGATCCCATTCACATCAGCCTCAACTGGACGGGGCTAATTGGCAAATGTTTGCATGATTAAATAAGATGATGAACAAGGTAAACATTATTAAGGCTTTATTAATCTGCTGATTATTTTCTCAAATAATAAATGAATCATTTGGTATGTGAAATGCCAGAAAATAGTGAGAATATGTCAGTATCCAAAAGCTGTAGACTACAATGTTTCACAGCTAATAGAACATTGGACCTGAGTCACAGCTTTCTTGTAAAGGTTTCCTATAACATTCTGTACAGTGTTCCCAGTATTTGGTAGACTGGTGTTGATGATAATATGATGGTAATACTTTGTTCTGCTTATATCAGGCACGTCCAAACAACATGTTCAACTGGCAGAAGAAGGAGATCAGTTGATTAAATGAGCTCCTGCTTGGTTAGAATGAAAACCTGCAGCCACATGAACCTTTATGGAATAGTTTGGACATTCCTGGCTTGTGTGAAAAGCAGCAATCTGATCACATTCACTGCTTGCCACCACACCACTACTTCAGCTTGACTACTTGTTCAGCCTGTATGTCTTCATCCAGTGTGTGCTGTAGGCATTTAATGATGTTTGTCAGTTGATGCAATGTACAGTACAGTACATGTACAGAGTGTTTTACTCTTAATGCATCCTTAACTCGACTTTTCACAAGGCCACTTAGGAAACATTGTTCCTGTCTCATGTGAATACTTGTAGAGATAAAAAGGGATTAAACTACACATGAAACCACTCGGTCAAAGATTATACCCCGCATACTCACGGCTGATTTAACACATTTCCTTTTTAAAAATGCGAACTTCAACATCCACAAAGGGGTCAGAAAGACTCCGGAAGGTTTTCCTGGAAGCGGCACCTACCGTAGTTACCCCGAGCAATCGTTCCTCCTTTCATTCCAGCAGAAGCCATTAACCTTGATCCTGTGGCAGGGGCGGAGGGAGCTGACAGCACACTTCACAGACGGGTGACAGGCCATGAACAGGCGTTGTGGCCAATTAGAGCCGGTGTGACAAACATGGAGGTCCCAGCTTGTCAAAGCTAAGGGATGTGACCATCACGTGTTGTCAGGTTGAGGTTAGCTGTGAAGTGTGTAGCTGTGTCAGGTCAGTCCTGACGCCTGTTTGATTGTCCTTGTTTAAAAGCCTGTTCGTGAGTTGTTTGTTGTACGACATCGAAGATAGTATCCATCAGATTGGAGACGGAAGATACGGAAGCTGTATTCATTAATTTTTTACATGGCCACTTGGGGGCAGCAGACCAAGATAACACATCTGACATACTGTCACCTTTTTAAACTGTTATGGTGGACATGTATTGCCTATAAACATTTCTAGCAGACCTGGATCAACATCTTTGTTTTTTAAATTTCAAGAGCTAGTCATTAAGTGACAGTAGAAACGATCTAGTTGATAGTATGTGGTGATGTGTGTCTACGTTGGAAGGTAAAAGTATTCGTAGTTGTTCCAAAAGGCCACATTTGAAGGCAAAGTGTTGGACGTGTTTGTTCACATGAAAAGTGTTAGAAAAAAAGGCCCAAGAGAGGAGTTCAAACTCTATTTCAGTGTTCATTTCATCAACAAAAACTATGGCAAGGAATACATAAGCAGCCAGAGTTAGGAAATGACTGGATGAGGAGTCAGTCTGTTGCATTACTGCATATTCAGAATGCTTGTCTGCTCTGGTTTGTAATTGTGGCCCCTCACTGGGCCCCAGATACTCACTGTGTTATTCCAGACATCTTTTAGAGTACCAGTGAGGGCCACATAATTGCATTAATTGCAGCTCTGCCATTGATTTTTTTTTCCCCCTCCTTTTTTTCCAGAGACTATTAACTCAGCTTAACTCCACCTCAGGCCCGTGAACACTGTAATTATGAATAAAGTATTTATGTCAGCTGTACACGTCGCAACAAAAGGGATAGCAGTGTTTTGGTGTCGCTACGGGAAACAGCACCTGGAAGCTGGCTGCTATTATTTCTTCGTCGCCTTATCACCACTGTTCCCGCTCACGGCAGCACTCAGCCTTTTCTGCCGTGGTGATGAATGTCCTCTCCGAGCGCTCGTGTGTTAGCCTCTTTAAGACGCAGCGCAATACGCTCAATTTAAAAACGCACCAATCTCCTGCCCACCTTATTCCTGCTTTTCTCTCTCAGCCTTGTTAGGTATTGAGCCATTTATTCAATTGATAAGAGTGTTTGCATACCATTCCTTTCAACCCCCTAAAGAAAAACACAATTTATAACTGGCCTTAATTTAATTTAGTTCATAGTAGGTATGGCATGAAGGTATAATCCATTATAATATGATAATGCACGTAAAAAAGTCTGTTATTGAGATAGTTCTGAGTTTTCTCTCCGGAGCGGTTGTGGTAAATAGCAGAGGAGCAAAGAGAGGGCAACTGTTCACCTCCCTACCCGTCATGTCAGATGTTTATCGGCCCATCACAACACTGCTGTTGTTGCGAACGCTCCCTGGGGCAGGAGCTGCCGGCCAGTAAAGTGGCCTGAAGGAGTCCTGTGTGCACACAGACAGCAGGAGGGGTTATTCTTAAACTCGTTTGGTCTGGGTATGTGAAAAGCAATGAATGGTAAACACATGGAAGAGGAGGAGGAGGAGTGGGTAGAAAATAGACGGAGGGGGATAATTCATAACAGATGGCAATACTTAATGTCTGAGGAAGTGTGTGTTAGCAAGAAAAGAATGCGTGTGTGTGTGTGCACTTCCTTTGTGTGTTTCCTCAAGTTTTTCTGTCAGTAGGGCAATGGGTCACTTTGCGTCTCTCACCCAACCCCCACTTCCTCCCTTCCTCCCTGTTATCTACCAGTGTCTCTCTGCCAGCGCTTGGCAGTAGTTCATTTGTAGACATAACTAACAGCTGGCTGGGCTCTCTGGCTTGTTGTGTTGTTTCAGCTGGCCGATAAATACTCAGTTACAACAAAGTGAAAAAGACATTAAAGAGACGCAATCACAGAAACATTGCAGTGTAAAAAGTTGGGGTTCATGTATGGCGAATGACTTTTTCCTCTACAATTAAATATGGGGCGGCTGTTGCTCAACAGGTCGTCCACCAATCTGAAGGTCAGAGGTTCAATTGACAGCTCCTTCAGTCCACATGTCAATGCTTCCTTGGCCAAGATACTAAACCCAATGGTGTATGAATGAGTGTAAATGGGTGAATGTGACTTGTAGTGTAGAAGCGCTTTGAGTGGTCAAAAGACTAGAAAAGTCCTAAATAAGTACAGTCCATTTACAATTTAAATACAGGGTTGTAGATCGGTCCTGTCAGAATACTGTCCAGCAACAGTCTTGTCTAGAAAGACAATGGCAATGATCTACCTATAGATCAACTCTAGTGTCTTGTATCGTCAAACAAGTTGACCGAAACAAGAAGTCAACAGCATTTGTCATTTGGTCAAGAACATCAACATTTTTCTGATAGTTGACTCCAGGAATGTTGCATGCATTGATTGTAGTTCCTCAGAAGCAAATGTGGAAGTAGCATGAAGAGGTAGTTATAAAGTGACAAAACCTCAATGTAGATGCGAGAGCAGACAATTTCAGTCATTTCAACACAAAAATCATCTTCCGTTTCCTACAACACAACGTTATTTTCTTCTAACTATCACCACAAACTTCCCTAATCGGAATCAAGTAGTGGTACTTCCCCTAAACTGAACCAGACCTTAAGAACACTGGTGGCAAGTCAACCGAGAAGTTTTGAAGGCACCAACAGAAGTTATAGTCCTGATGATTGGGATGCCACATTAGAAAACACTCATGTGGATCAATTTCAGAGGTAATAACAAAACCACTTTGCTTTGTCATTTACATCGGAGGGCTTGTTGACAGCTAAACAGACACCCAAAAAAATGACAACATGATGTACAACTTCCCATTCTCCAAATTCAAGGAAAACAAATAGTGTTTAACCAACCATACGACTATAAGAAATGTCATATTCGTATAATCGGTCAGAGAGGCTCTTCTTTAAGGTTGTCATGAGTGATGAACTGCCAAAGGAGAGGTGGTTTCAAAAAGAGGCAACTACTGAAACTAATGCACGTCAGATCATATACTGCAGACACCGCAAAGTCCTGCAGATGTAGACTACTTTCTAGAGATGTGGAATTAAAGATTTGAATCATCGTTATATAAAAGCAAACAAGCAAACACACGAAGGTACATTTTTGGAAATGAATGTCAGAAATAAATGCTGATTTAAAAAGATAATTAAAGAACAAATTGCTTTAGTCAGAGCACAAGTATGGCAAATTTAATAAAAGCAACACATGGAAAAATAAAAAGACATTTAAGCATGATTAAAAGTGTTCAATTGGGAATAAAATGAAGCTAAAATATACAGGTACAAGGCTGTCTTATTCTACATGTATATTAATAAGTTGGCAGAAACAATTCTGCAGTCACCAGCATCACCTGGACTCACTGCAGGGGTGGGGGGGGGGGCATGTCCTCCATATGCAACCTTGTCATAGTGTCCCCTACTGCTCAAGGACTGCAACAGAATGTGTCTCTGCTGGAGAGTTACAGCAAGGACGTTGGATTGTTAATAAATTATATATTAAGAAAAAATCAGATCAGCTGTCAGAAGAACAGCTATGGCATGACCATAAGCTCATCTTGGAGGTTTTGCATAGCCTGAAATAGAATTTGGGAACATTTTCTTAACATAACATGGCATTGAGCCAACAAAGCCCCCCCCCCCCCCTCCCCCCAGCCCTATTCATTAAAACATCCAGCGTCAATAGAAATGTACCAATCATGGTTTATAAAGCAGCAGAAGAAAAGGTACCTGCTGCCCAGTGAGAAGACATCTCCGAAATTGTACAGCTACTCATCCCAAAGAGATCCAGACGTTTCAGTTGAAACAAAAGAAGCTAGGGAATGTGCCTGTCCAGCAGCTTTCACACAAACCATCGTATTTTGTAACAAGATATCGAATTAGCCAAATATCTTATTGTCAAGGAGAAGTTTTGCTTGTACGGACCCACAGAAACCAACACAGAACGGCTCACTGTTTGCTTGCTTTTAGCACCACTGTGGTTACATAACAGCTTTGGTGCCGTGTAGCATCTGGAGCATGAAGCTATGTACTCATGTAACCATACAGTCTCATGACCACACACACCACGACTGTGGTGAGACTGTTGGTTACCATGGTTATGGTTACGGTTTGACTGCTTTACCTACAGTATCTGAAGGAGTCCCATAAACTAAACATAGTTTGTCTTTATTGAGGTGCATTATATCCAGATGTTAACTATGTGAACTATTAAAATAATAATATAAAATATACATGCATTCAATTTGGATTACAACATTGTTATTTGAATTTCTGACTACAACTAGTTATTTTGTCATCTTGTTATATGTTAATCTTTATTTATCTGCCCAATCTTTTTCTTTTATAAATAACTTTTTCAAGGCGACATCTTCGTATGTCTTGTTTTGTTCAACACACATTTCAAAGATAATCAGTTTCTTTATCATTTTTGATTAGGAAAAAGTGTTAAATTCCAACATCTGAGAACCTGAACCCAGCTAATATTTTGTATTTTTGTGCTAGAAATGGCTTAAAAATCATTATTAGTAATATTTATTTCAGCTCTATTGCTGTATTTATACTGTATTTATTCATTCATTTACTTGTATTGGATTTTAAATGCACCTCTGGGGTTGTCAATTAGTCAATCAACTTATTGATTGACTAATTGTTGCAGATTGACAGACACACACTTTGACAAGACAGTTCTATACACAGATTATGGAGCTCTCAAACCAAATCACATCACCAATTTTCATTAACTTTGACTTTATCATTATTGGCCGTATTATTAGCTATTTTATTTAATTTAATTTTATTGTATAGCAAAGCTTGTTGTTACCATTTTTATTGCTATTCAGCCCAAACATCATAGCACACTTTAATACTGTATACTGCCACAGGAACATTAAAATTGAGGCGAGTTATTCTGACAAAACAGCAATCTGAAGCTAATAGCCATGTCAGTGTTGTCTGAAGTCTTACTGCAGCGCTGCAGGCACAACCAGGCTTAATAATATGCTGTCTGATGGGTCAAACTAATGGCTTTCAAAATTAGTTTTGGGGTTATAAAAAAGAAAATATTTAGAAAATATGGCTACCTCTAAACTCATTTTCACAACCACTGCTGTATCTTTCCCTTTCCTCATCATCCCCGAGGCCCAAACAAAGGACACAGCAGGAAAAAGACAAACTGTAACTCCACACAATCGTAATCTTTAGGCTCCAAAGCACACCGTAAAATCCTGTCAGCCGTCATCATGACTTAAAGTGTTCCCTAAACCTCGGCTGCACCGCAAAGTACGGGATCACTTCCAACCGGGAGGAAGAGAAGCAAAAAAAGTACAAAAAACTCCCAATAAAAGATAGACTTAGGAAGGAGGAAGAGTTGAAGAAGAAGGCATTACTACACTGTTGTAGTCTTGTCCGCCCCCCCAGCCCCCCTTTAACCTCTATAATCCACTTCTTCTTGTACTTACTGTGTGTGTACGAGTATTGATTGGCCTTGTTTTGTTGGGGGGGGGGGGCAATTACTTTTTAATTGTCAGTTCCTTACAAGAGGTTTCAAAGTATTTTCAGGCTTAACAGTGCATGCATCCTGTTTGTATTGTATAGAGGCCTAGAGGTATGAAAAGGTTCAATACAGTCACCCAGTCTGTCCTTCAGAGAACAGCACAGTGATGGAAACATCGTCAATCACTCCACAAAACACAGTGAAAAGAGGACGGCTATTTTATTATATGTAGTTATTCTTCAGTGTCCTCAGCAGTGCTTCAGTTTAAACAGGTCTCCCACATAGACCTTTACTCTCCAAACTAGACATTCATTATCACTATTTTATGCTCAAGACATTTTATAGAATATGTTGAATGCAACATGTTTGAATGGTGTTTTTGGATTATTTTATGTATATATATATATATAGTATATGGTTAGTCTCCTCCTGATGAGCAGGTTGGTACCCTGTGTGGCAGCTCCTGTCATCAGTGTATGAATGTGTGTGAATGGGTGAATGTGACATGTAGTGTAAAAGCGCTTTGAGTGGTCAAAAAGACTAGAAAAGTGCTATATAAGTACAGTCTATTTACCATTTACCATATATATGAACAGGTCACATTTATACATTTGCATATATAAAAATGTGTAAAGAATGTAAAAAGATGCATTTTATTTCCATGTTTGTGTACTGTGGGGTCACATTAGGAAAAGTTGGTGTGTAGGGTGTTTATACACCTCTCTAATGTAACAAATGGGCCAAATTTCAAGTGATCAGATGCTGCCTGTGATGTGCCTGATGAAGGAAGGATAGACAGAGAGACAGTGTGCTGGAGCTGTTTTTCATTTTTTGATTGCACTTTCCTCCCACGCACCTACCACTACTCATGTGTTTGCAGAGATTCTCTTTCTTTAGTTTTGTTAAGATAAAGTTCAAGTACAGTACATAATAATACATGCTGAAAACAGAAATACACCCAAGTGCTTACACAAGCTGGTTTTCATTCAGATTTAGTTCTGATTTTGACCAAATATCCAGAAAATTAACAAGAGAATGCAAATGAATGTTAATGAAATCAATCCGCTACTGTTACATGCATATTAGAATATAATAAAGTTCGTTGAGTTCATCTTATATTCTTTCTTTGCAAGTGGGTGTCATCAAGCCATTGCAGAAGAAAAGGGTGAAACAAGTCATTCATAGAGCAGCAGTTAAACAGCAATTGAAAAACAGTGTTTAGAAAACATGATGGAAATGTCTGTTTCATGCATTCATTTGATGAATGTAACAGTCTCAGTCTGATTGCTCATATCTGATGTTTTAATGTGCTGCTATATCTCTGCTCTTCAGCGGATGCTCAAAGCACACACAGCTTCATGCACGTTAGATTTGTTTATCGTTGCTCTTTTAGTTTTAAAGCAATAAAGCACATTTATCTGCATTCAAAATGTGCAGAATAACAAGTGGATGGACAAAATAATGAATCATTATCAAAAAGAGATTATAGCAGTGACAGAAAAACTGCAGAATATATGTATCAATGCATGAATAACGCCCCCTTTAATAATAATAATGATAATAATAATAATAACATATGAAAGGAAATGTTAGAATCAATTAATGTGTATTTTCATTTCACATTGGAATCCTTCAACTCAGCAGAAAATAATGGACTGATAAATGAAATCTTCATAATGGTGTAAGTGCTGATTTTCCACGTGTGCAGCGTGAACCTGATTATCCGAGGTCAAAGTTATTGAGCAACAGCTTCAGATGTATCTCAGCCAATCACGAGCCGAGGTTTTTTTTATCTACGGGTTTCATAAAGCATGCCGGGGGGTCGTGTGGTAAACCTCATGACTATTTCACACCTTAACCAGACCGACACAGCTGCAGCGTTTCACAGAAGCGAGGCATCACTCCGAGGCACCAAAAAAAAAAAAAAAACCCCGCTGTAAAAGCAGAGATATTTAAGATGTATTTCTAACACATGCTAGAAAGCACGCTGACACTTCCTGCAAACTTTGCATCAAAGTAGATTCAAAAGACAACAGCAGCTCAACAGCAACAGGAGTATGTATGTTTGTGACTAGAAAAAAAGGAACAACACCCATCAGCTTCCACCTCTCACTTCTACTATGTCTTATCAGCATGACAGTATCACTTCCTGTTCTAGATTCTGGTATGATTTGAAGCACTTCTGCAACTTTAACTGGAATTACTTCATCAAATCAAGAGTCACCTTTTGGTTTGACCAGGACATTTGGGTTCAGTTAAAATGTGACGACTCATGGAGGCAAAAATACCCTTCCCAAAAATGTTACAAATGTGATGATTCAGCAGCAGTTTAGAGTGGTAAATAACGAGAAATCCTGATTGGCTGGTTAAACACATGTTGTGCACATACAGACTGTGGCTGTCACATGTCTTTTGTTGGTTTGGAACTGTCAAACTATTTTTATTGCATCTTAGGTTGGAAGTGAGGCACGCTGCACCCATGGGTGTCATTATATGTGCTGTTTACATGTCTTCAGTCTTCACATAAAGGTGGATTGATGACTATTAATTGCCTATAGGTGTAATTGGGAGTATAATGGTCCAGGTTAGTCATTGTGTACCTGATCATTTCAAGAAGTATTCGAAGAGATCTGAATAAGTAGTTGAAAAGCGTTTGTTGAATAAGAACATCTGCACATTGCAGCTGGAACGCCTGCTGTGGGACAAATAAGCCACATCTGGTTTATTTGTTGTTTTGCCATTCATCGAATGATTTATAATAAACTATTCTTCACACACACACACACACACACACACACACACACACACACACACACACACACACACACACACACAAACACACACACACACACACACACACACACACACACACACACAGACCTCTCTCTGTTCTCTTTGACTCAGACTTTCTTCAGCTGTGGACTCTTCATTCTCCCCCCCCCCGGTGTCACGTCTGGGATGAAACTCACTTTTCTCACTATCTTATGATGAATGTTTGGCTAGAAAATGTTGTCGGTGAAATGGGGGAAAAAAAAGAAAAAGAAATGGTTTCATTTCACACCCGCAGCAGCAGCAGCAGCAGCAGCAGCAGCTCTTTGTGAGGATTCATCCCTCTAGCAGAATGTCAAATGGTGTCATGGCTGGATTGCAGCTTGTTTTTCAGTCCTCAGCCAGAGATCATCTGTGTGTTAGGTCCATCACCTTAAACAAAGTTTCTCATGATCATTTCAGGAGTCACATTCAACTTTATTCACATCAGAACACTCATTTAAGCTAATCACATGTAGAGCCCAACTGATATATTGGTCAACTGATATTATTGGCTGATATTAGCCTATCACAGATGTATCCTTATCTTTGTTTATGCCACCCAATATGTTCTGATTGATTTGTTTTTTTGAGATATATAGGCCGCTTTTTATGTATATTCCTTTTTTCCTAATTCAGGTTTCACTGTTTACTGTTCAGTGCACTGTGTAATCGATGTTCCCGAAAACCTTTATAGTTTCACAGCTCCAATGACAATGACTATGTCTACATGCATTGTTTTTGCCCTTTTTCCAAAAAAGACAATATTCCTACTAAGCTGCAAATGAAAATGGATATTCCTTTAATATACCTGTTGTACATGCAGCTGTGCACATTCAGATTACTGTAATGTACTGCATGACCTCTAGCTGCACCCTACGTGGGAACTTCCCTCCTTTCCAAACTGCAGTCATGTTGTTCCTGTGGTTTACCCTTCGTCACCCTTCTTGCAAGTTTTGCAAAAACCGTGTTCCTGGAGCTGTTCTCTTTACAGCTGCGCACAAGAACACACTCTGATACATGCCACTTATGCAACAGGTGGCCTGCTCAGCTGCCGTTAATGCCTTTATGGACCACACAGAGATTGTGGATGAGATAATGCAGAGAGGATTGTTAGTGGTCCTTTAAAGAGTTCAGTAATGGAGAGTCAACTCCATATGTGTAACCTGCAACGTAAGAATAAGATAGCAAAGATGCTTTATAACAATATATGTAACAATATATATAAAGTATTTATAATATAACACTTTCTCAACCATCTGTGGAGAAAGTGCAGGCTTGAAAATGGATAAAAAAACAAAACAAAACAACAACCACAAGAGCCATGGACAGAAAGAAGTGGTGAAAAAACAGATCAGTGAACTGCAGGCGGCAGAAAGCTCAGCAAACTGTCTCCTAACACGCCAGAGAGACCACTATTAACCCCCAGACTCACCTTTACACCGGCAACGATGACATCCGCTTAAGCTTTCCCGTTCTCCGTGAGACCTCTCCATCATCCCGGCCGACGGCAGTTGTTTTCATTGACTTTCCCAGCAGCGTCCGGACACGGAGACACGTCGGGCGACACCGGAGGAACACTTAACTCTCGTCCGGATCAGCCGGAGCTGTACGGATTGCTAGGGGTGCTCGCTGTTCCAATTTGTCACACCTGAAGAGAAATACGGGGGCTCAGTGTGTCACAGCTAACTGGGACAGATCCAGAGGAAAGTGAGAGCTCACAGGAAACTTGAAGGAGTTTCTTGTGAACTTTCTTTGTGTCAGATATTTTTGCCTGTAGCAGTGAGAGATGAGAAAATGCTGGTCAATGATTGCTGCAGACACTGCGTCGGTTTGTCATGAGTCGTTTAATAGACCTTTTCTGAAGGGCGCCCTTTTTGCCCTCCCTCTCCCCCACACTGCACCTTTTATGTACCTTTTTATAATACACACTTTTTTCCGTCTATTGCCTTTTTGACTTGACTTTAGTATACTGCACTACACTGGCACTGTCAAGATCATCTTAAATGATATATACTGCAATGAAACACATTAAGTTTACTGTTTTTTCTATAAACATATAAAGCTTAAACACAGGGGGCAAAATAATACAACTGAGGAGGGTTAGGGTTAGGGACCTCTCATGGTGCAGAGCCCAATATAGTTCATCATAGTTTCTGTGATCATTCAGTAGTATCTGACCTGACTCTCTGTATAAACGCCTATCTCATAGGAACGTATTGTATCTCATAGGGCCCGACACTGCACGATACTGGGTTCTTGAGGCCGATACCAATACCAATATCGGGGACAAAAAAATTCCGCTATCGATAAATCAGCCGATAACCTTACATATACAGAATAAGCATATAAAACGCACATTTTTTTGCAATGTGGTTATCAAACAGTTGTGATAAAGGTATGTAATGGAGGCATGATATTTTACAGTTTAACTATAAACACAGTGCACTGAAACATTGAACTTCAATGGGAAGATGGGTGATAAGCCAATATCGGCCAATAATATCAGTTGACTGATATATCGGTCCGCCTCCGTTATCTAGTCCACACAAATGAAGTAAATGTAGGAATGACTCGTACCGTCTCTTGCACGGGAATAAACTAAAATATGGGAACAAATTGTATGTCTTGTGCTCAAATTAATCAAAGTGTGGGAACGAATTATATCTTGTGTGCACGCAATTGTATTTCAAGCACTTGATGTAGTAAAACTGGCTTGACGTATATATATTTTTCTCTCTGTAGCCCTTCCGGGACTCTGCACTGGTGGAATATCAGTGAGCATGTAAATCTATTCAGTGTTAATATTATTAGCCGCACTACTGGTAAGACCTTAAAGGGCAACGCACACCATCCAATGTTTTCTTTACAATCGATGGTGCCACTATGGACTGATGCCACTGTCATATTCAGTCCAGAAAAGCAGCAATTTGACCACACTGACTCCACACTGGGTTCTTTATCTGAATCCTTATTTGGGCTGCATATGCATAGGTTGCAGTTGGCATACCTCAAATACTGCATTGCCTATGTGTGTTAAATTAATGTCAACATTACACTATACAGTCTAAATGTGATAATGGACTGACATGACTGATGTTGGGCAACTGGAACAAAAATGAGTGTCTGATGCCACAAGTGCTTGTTTTTAGTGAGTGTAGTTTGACATATCGGAAGACAACTGTCGCAACATGACAACCCCATAAAAAGACTAGCATGTCTCCTCTCACTTAGTCTGACAAGTAGAACAGCGTCTCCTATGAAGAAGGTGAAGAAGGTAAAGAGGGATGATGATGTTGGTGCTGTTAGATGGGACCATGGTTGTATAATGGGTGGAAGAGTGAAGTCAGTACCCAACCCTAAATGTCATAGGTGTCATACCTTAATATATTTACTCATATCTGACCCATTGTGAGTGTACTGCTGGAGAGAGTGTTTCTACTAAAAGGTCTGTAAGTTTTGTTACTTACCTGTGGTCCTCTTTGCAGCCTGATGTCTGGCCTCTTTGTGGGCATGTTTTCATATTTTTTGTATCATTGTGCAACACGACTACATTATTTAGACCTTTCTACAGCCCTTTCTGCTGTAGGACTGTAACAAACCCATTGAATAAATGTAAAAAAAAAACACTTCATCATTGAGCTGAAAACAAAGGTTCCCATGACTCCGAAAAGCAGTCAGGAAATACAAGGTTTTCACACAACAGTGATAATCGATGGTCCCTGGAGACAGTGATCTCTGTTGTCAGCCATGAATGTTCAACTGATCTTCACGTACGTTTATCAGTGAACCAGAAAAATGTTGTCTGATCCCCGGGATATCACCATGGATACTATCAAAGACACATTCTCCTTCTCCATCCTTTCAAATCCATTCTCTATGGAGCTATAAAGAGCATCCGAGTGCAACCGCACAGATAAGGAAAGCAAGAAGTTCTGTCTCTCTGGTTTTTTGGCTGTAGGAGGTAAAAGTCAGCACATATTCTGGCCCCAGACAAAGACCAGTTTAAGCTCTTCTCACAGCTATGAAAACAGTGTGATTCTGTTAGTAACCCTCAGCCTCCAGAAAGCTTCATTTCAGAGCAAATACACCTCAAGCGCTTGCTGTATTTAATATTCAGCATGTGATAGTTCCATTCAGTTAGTGCGGTACAATAATGAAGAGGTTTATTTCAATAGAGCCATTCACTGACTCTGGTATTCCCTGTTTTCCTATTAGTCCTGGCAGCCCCTTTGGCCTGTCTGTTGAATAAGACCTTCTCAGACAGCAGAATATTTGAATCATTAAGTGTTCCCTCATTTCCATGTGATATGTTTGTGTTTAGACAGCTGGAACACTGGTTGCATTTGGCTGTGTTTTGTCATGAAGTCCGACGATGGTAGAAAGAGTCTATATCTCAAATCTAAAAAAACGATAGGAGGTGAGGTCTGTTTGTTGTTGACTTATGACATTTGAGTCCGTCTTTTATAGTATTTGTGGTTTTCCATCCATCCTGTTGTTTTCACTAGTCTAATTCTGCCAGAACATTATAAGTGACATAATAAGCAATGCTTGGTACTGAAAAAATCATCTTTTTTTAAACAACCAGGGTTTTATTTTTGTTGTTTTTGGCCATCATTACCAACTTCATCATTTATATATAATAGGGAGAGATAATGTCAGGATTGTACTTCTTCTATCCAAGGCTGGATTAGTACCTGTAGGGGCCCCTGGGCACTGAAGCTCATGCTCATGCACACACCCATCCATACAAACTAACCACAGTACATTGTGGCCTGCTAACCAATCATCACTTGCCTAGCTATCAAATTGACAAGACAGTTTTTTGCTTTTATTTTAATTTGATTGGATAATGCTGCTGTCGGGTGGAAATCTTGTAGCTCCAAATTCTGTTTTAGGCATACTAGGTTTCCAAAAGCGATAAAGGTCAAGCCTTTGGTCATATTTCCCTTAAGCCTGACCAAAAAAAGTGCACTTTCGTTTCTGCCGTCATGGAGGGCCCCTTTCTGCTCAAGGGCCCCTGGGCACTAACCCAGATTGCCCATATGGTAGATCTAGCCACGCTTCTATCAAGAATTCTCATCCAAGTGAATGAGACGGTGTCCAAACTAGACTGGTACTGTAAATGTGAAGAGATTCACTGCTTGGCAGGTACCACTGGTAAACAGTACAAGTCTACAAGGATTCAACACATTTCTAAGATGTGTCATTAATGAAGCTGAAAAACACATTGCTATTAGTCTAATGAGCTCTCTATGGGTGCTATATGGCCGTATTAGCTATGAATGAAGTTGGAGGTAGAGAAGTCACAAATGTTGTATTTCTGCAAATTCCTATCATGCAAGGGTTGTTTTGATGAATTCCTCATCCTTTCTCCCTTACTGCTGGGTTCTTTTGCACTTAAAGCAACAAGTATTGCAGTCATTGACTCAAAAAAGATCAGACTTTTAACTTTTCTTCATCACAAAAAACAAACTTAAAGATCTACTTACTGGCTCACATTAACTAGTCACCATAAGCTACTGTTCACAGCAGACCAAGTAAGGGTGTAGCAGCAAAACCTGAGTGTATTGAAGTGAGTAGCGGTGTGATGTACTGCATATACAGCACAGCCTTTTTATTTGTAAGAAGATTGTGTTGTTTCTTCTTTTAAAAGTTACACAGTATGATTTAAGCCTTGCTTTCAGAGAAAAAAATGCTAAACCGATAATTTTAGCTTCTCAAAAACTTGAGTTTGCCCTCCTTTCTCTATTTTATGTTATTGCAAATGGAATATCTCTAGTTTGGAGGCAGTTTACTGGAAAAAAAAAACAAGCAATCTTAAGAAATTAAGCACCCAAAATGAATCAAAATCTATCCAAACCTTGACCTTAAAAGTACCTGTTGTGGTTGCTCTTGTTGCTGCTTTTTTGGAAAACCGTCTTTTCTTTGCAGCATCTTGTAATATTATTTCTGATAGCTATGTCCTCACAGTATTTTCAATCTGCCTCTGACAGTAACATCCATCCCGTCTCTTACTCAGACCTCTATCTGCTGAATGTGCTCCTCTTCTCTCCTCCCTTTCTGATATCTCCTATAGCTTATTTAACCATGATACAGAAGATTGACTAACCAACCAGAAGCCAAAAAGAGGAAAGATGATATGGTTATAAAAACACAGCACCTCCACAGTACATCCACACACATACGCCACCGCTGTGTCCAGCGTTTTATCCTCTCGGCCTGCTCATTAGAGCAAATGATATCAGCACACCAAAGCCCGGCTGCCTGTCTGCTTTCCTTCTCCCTCGAAAAGAACCCCATTACTTTTATTCTTGGAAGTAGCACAGCGGTTTGACCCTAGCTACACTGTGTGGCTTTGCAGCTGACGTACCAAGGGAGAGAAAAAAGCTGGGTGTGTTTGTGTAATTATTCAGTTTCAGGGCTGCTGATGAGTTGTTCCACATCCACTGGCACTTTTTTAATGAGCATTCATGGTAGACGATAGGGCTTTGCACAGTATGTGGCAGAGTGAGATCTGCACCCTTCATGCCTCATAGAGGTGGGGGTTTGTATCTGTATTCAATAGAAAACCAAGACGAATAATTAAGGGAGGCTGGAAAACTTAATTTAAGTCATCAAATCATTACAAATTGAGAGTAGCAACTCAATTTTATACCAGCTATAGTGTTTGTTTGGGGTTTTTTAGGAGCTTTTCCTGTGTTATATTCATGGAAATGGTCTGTTACGTTGCCACAAAACATCATTTACATTTCAGTTTTGTCATTCTCATTCTCTCTGTTTTTCTAATTTCTACTTAAAGTCATTTGTTTTGGTACAAATGAAACAGAAATGGAGTTGAACAGCAGGAAACATGTCGTCTCTGAAACTCACAAATCACATATTTTGAGCGTCAATACTGATCTAGAGACACTGGGACCTGATTCATTCCGATCCATGTGTTACAACCCTTCTCACTCTTGTAAACATGATGTAATGACACACAGAAGGCCTCAATATGTTTCAAAAAAAGTAGTTTGGTCGTCTAGCTGCATCTCAAATCCTATTTCCAGAGGTGGAATTAGGGTGAAACTGTTCAACAATTTTGCTAAATTGCCACAACAGAGAGTAACAACCGTGTGAAAGTGGACAGGATTTAAAGTTGAATTGTTCATATAACCAACATCACTTTTTCTGTGCCGAACAATTGAATACTCTAGAAAAGAAAAAAGAGAGCGTGCGGTGTTACCTACATGTGTTCCATTCATCATGTCAAGACTACAAAGTCAAGCAAAACAACACACTTCTTGAAGGTAGTACTATCATTACTATCAGCGATGATGTTGAAGTCATCAATTTGATTGCTGACATCTCAGAATGTGGAGCCGCGGGTCCAACAGGGCAACAAACACAAGTGGTCAGACACAACACCTGGTTAACCAAACTTCTCTGATAGTAAAATGATTCCCCGAAATGTCCGTTGTAGACATCCATCACAGTTTACTAAAGGTCAACTCAACTGTGTCTTGTACAATTAGGGGGTTATTTGTGTCATTATAGGTCTTGTCACTTTTATTTTTACCTTCAAACAAAGTGGTTTAGATAATAAGGCCAAACTGACCACAGACTGCTCAGGATTCTTGCCCCTTCCGAAATGTTCAGTGATTCTATGTTTCCAGATATCTGTGGTTTATTTGGTGACTCTAATGTTATCATAACTGAAAGAACCAGTGGTCGGAAATCATAATCATCAAAAATAAAACTCAAGTTGTAACAAACAGTCATTTTCCTTCTGACATAAACCGCTGTCAACGAGTATTATCGAGCCAGTCGTCACAAACCCTCAATCAAACCCTCAATCAACCAGAACGATAAATCCTCGCCAATCAACTATAATCTCAGAAAACAGAACCTCATAAATTGCCATTGTTTGCAACTTCTCCATTATTTGAAACTCTTTGGATCAGTCTATGAATCACAATCAGTCAACACGGTGTGCTTGCTAGTGCTTTCATGTCTCATTTGTACATCTGTGTAAAATGAATTTCAATAGTAGTGGTTTATTACAAACTTTGTACTGACACTCAACTCGAAAACTGGTCTAAGTCCTGACAGCTTCCATCCGCTTGGATTCTTTGAGTTGCACATTTTTACACATTTCTAGTTGTGGGGCGGCTGTGGCTCAGGAGGCAGAGCGGTCATCCACCAATCGGAAGATTGTTCCTGATGGCTGCGCCAACGGTGTATGAATGTGTGTGAATGGTTAATTTCCTCCTGATGAGCAGGTTGGCACCCTGTGTGGTAGCTCCTGTCATCAGTGTGTGAATGTGTGTGAATGTGTGAATGTGACATGTAGTGTAGAAGTTGTCAAAGTGGTCAAAAAGACTAGAAAAGAGCTATGTACGTCCAGTCCAGTACAGTCCATTTACCATTTACACAGATCATACACACTGATCTATGCTCTATGTTGTGTTGCTTCAGTCACGTTCTAAGGTCAATAATCATATACAGCAGGTAGTCGTTGTAGGTGAACATTTTGGTCAACATTTCTAGAACGTTACAGTTTTGCAGTAGTAATCACACCGTTGCCAGTTTTTAATTAAACAATAGGAAATATTTGACTGTGATCTTTGTCTTTACACCCTTACATACCCTGACAGTTTGAAAGACGCTGACCTGCCATGAAAAGCAATCAACTTTTTCTTCTCTTTCCCTTTGATGAAAATGCTGTGTAAATACTGTCCTGAATACGATGGAGTTGAATTTCACACAGTACCGTCTGTACTCCGGCTTCAATCGAATTAACTTTCAAGGACTGCCACGTAAGACAGTCTTTTTATATAGCAGAGCAAATTGTCTGCAGTAAAAGGGGTGAGAAAGCTGGATTATGTTCCATTACGATCCCCCTCAATGAATAATACAATGGGGCCCCTGGGACCAAATGGAGATTGGGCTCATCTTTTCATGTCCGTCTTCCATTTGCCCATTTCTGCTGAGGGATCTGCTGCCAGAGTGTGTCTCCTGCCTGGTCAGTAATTCAGCCACACACAGAGACTGAATAAGGCCACATGTCCTCATGGTAGCAGTGATCCATACATCTGTAACACTGACGCATGAGTCCAGGGATGTCTTGGCATTTGATAACCGACTCTTTTGTCCTCAGACATGACAAATGTCACCTTTCTCTCCCTACTGGCAAAAATAGAGCCAGTCCATCTTTGTTGTAAGGTGACCTTTCTAGGAGACATCAAACAATAATCTCTTTTCTTTATCTTTCGCAGTGCTCTGCAGGCCATCTTTTAGCAGAGCGCCAACAAAAGCACGCGCATAAAGAAAAAGATAAAGATTAAGTTTTCAAGAGATAAGGATTTGCATGAGAAACGTATCTAACAGATGAGTCCAATTTGATACAATCACAAGACTTTTGGATATTTCTTCCGTCTAAGTCTCTCTTTGTTATCAATACCCAACTCCATCAATGTGAAAGACTTCAGTCCTGCTGATCCAATAGTTCATTTGGAGGAGATTATGCTTTTTGTAGTCAGGCTCAGTTTCTTTTTTTAGTATGTTGTTGTTTTGTTCTATATGTTTTTAGTTTCTAGGCTATAAATATACTTTTAGTGTGTTTTTCTATGACTGTTTTAACTTGCGTAAAAAAAATTTTTTTGAATAGCTAGCTACAGAGTGAAAAACTAAACTTTGAATAATCCTTCATATCAAATAGCCTGGGTCTTAAATGGTAACTCACACCATTTTCAACTGATACTAGAGCATTTTAATATTTTACAAGACAAGAAACAAACTAAAAGAAAGGAATAGGAAGCCATAGAAGTTAAAACATTGTGATTTTAGAACCCAGGTATGAAGCTCCATAATTGATGGATCATATATTTTCCTATATCTAATAGAAGCACCTGCCTGTTAGATACAGCATTTATGTTCTCATAGTTCAAGTAGTAAACTGATCATTCTGTGTAAAAACTTGGTGTGTATATCCACATTGAAACTCTTGCACTCTCAAACGCAATTTCAAACTTGGTCTTGTCACAGTACTGGTTGTATCCTGCTGGGTGATATAGAGATGGGTTTTTTGACAGATAATGGAAAATACCTGCAGTAACATCCCTGATTGTGGAATGACCAGAGAAGAAACCTCATAGAGTGGCAGCAATTTTCTGCCCTGATGGAATGTTGAGTTACGCTAGAAGTGTTTCTTTTATGAATATTTCTGAACAAAGACAGTATAACACACATATGTAAGAGCACAAACTTTAGTCGTTCAGTTTTCTAGGACTTCCCATAGTCGATCAGTCTTAGCAGACAAAGTGTTCATTGGTGGGATTGTCGCTGGAAAAAACCCTCAATCTCCATTCAGGAGCTGCACCTTGCTAAAATTAGATTAAAACCTAGTATATGGCTGGATTGTGTATGAAACACTAGATGGATTTTAATTTGAAACAACAGATAGAGGAACTAGAGACCCATAGCATCAGCAGGCCGATATGACCAAAAAAGTTCCACCATTTATATCCATTTGGTGTATGATTTCTTTGTACTGTAGCACAGTGTTAATGATAAATACTTGATCCTGGAACTCCAAACACTTTTGTAATACCATATATATATATATATTTAAATCATTAAATTAATATTATACATGTGTGTTGACTAACTGATTAATGTGACATTAGTCGATGAGGAAAAGCTTTGGTCTTGCTATTTTCCCTACATAGATTTATTCTTATTTACGGCTCTCATCTGACTGAAGCCTTAAAAATCTGAGATGATCTTCTGCATGAGAAGCATTCCAGGAAACATCCATTGTCATTGCTAGGCAACCTCACAGTCAGCTGCTGTCAATCACTTAGCTGGCCTAGCTAATGACATTAGCTAATGTCATCAGCTAATGTTATTAGCTAACTAAGAAGACAAAATCTACCCTTTTAGCCATGGCACACAGCCTGGCGCACTTTATTATATCATGACATTAGCTCATGATGAAACAGGACTGGGCAGCACCAATCACTGCCATATGGCACTTAAACCCAACTGGAGAGCTCTAGATGCTCTTGATTAATAAACACCAGTTTCCTGGGGAACAAAAGCACTGTGCAAAAAATGATTTGTCAATAATAATGGAAAAAAAAGCCACCTAAAAGTGCCACATTCAGTGTGATTATTGTCTTTGACAGGTTTTTTATTTGCTCCGTCCAATCTCTATCATCTACCAAATTCCGCTGGCATCATTAAAGTTAAATCTTATCTAATCACCCATCACCTTTGTCTCCCCTCTTCTCTTTTTCTTTCACAGCAAGCTTATAGGTCCAGACTTCACAGAGACCTACTACACAGAGGATGGGCAGCTGGTGACTGTGACCAATCATAATTACACTGTAAGTATGTAGTCTATAACATGCCTCTCCTTAGTTAAAGGTTTTCATCTTATACTTCTTTACTCCAAATCAGTTCTAAAATGCCTTTCATCTAATCTTTACCTTTAGCTTCTAGTCCTAAACTCCACCTATGGAAGAGCTGTACTTGAATTTTGTCATGTTTGCAGCTTTTTTTGTTTCACTTCACATAACTGCCTGCTCTTTTCTAAGGCTCAACACTTTTGTTTTACATTTTTAACATTTCCTTCCCACTCTGTCTTCAGGCAGCTGGTGGTTACCGTTCATTTCAGTAACATTTCAGTATCAACTTGCAGACTGGAAACAATTTGGCGTTTCATATGGAATTGAGGGAGGACATTAAAAAGGATAGTTAGGATTTACATTTTTAAGAAATCCCTCTGAATCCATTATTACAGAGGTTTATGGAACCATCATTTTATTTTATTTTTGTGTCTTTTTGAATAAATGCAACATTTATTAAAATAAACAAATGCAACATTTGTTTAAAGATATCTCATTTTGCAAAGCCAAAGTCAACAGTATGGAAGTCTATGGCTATGAATATAATTAAATCATTTCATTTAAGTTTCCATTTGTGTGTGCATTATAGACAAATTCAGCTCATTTTAAAATACAATTTCCATTTTTATTTTCTTGTTTGAAATTGCATAATGACTGCAAATCTCTATTTACATGTACTGTGATTTTCAGTTTAGTATGGTGGTTATGGCTTAATGATGCTTATGAAAATGCAGTTGAATATTACATTTACTGTTCATACTAACCAACAATGTACAGTATCATTTTGAAAACCAAATTTTAAATTGAGCAATTGCATTTAATTTGATTGAGTTTAGCTCATTAAAATTCATTTCGGTAGTAATTACGCATTTTCAAAAAATTACAATTAGATTTTAAAATGTATTTTAGTCATACGTTATAAAAGAAATATAAAATATAATTTCAATTTGATTCAATTATTTCATTTAAATATCAGCGGTCATAGACTTCCATACCCTTAAATTAGTGGTTGCTCATTTTGTCAATGTAGGATTTTCTAATGATCCAATGAGCAAACTCAGGGGAAAGATGTGAAGCTAAATGATAAAAAGCATTACAGTCAATGAAGGAGTGAGTTGGGGTCTCCAGTGTGTTTGGGTAAACTACAGTTAAAATCTAAATCTTTACTCCAGGATCCAAACTAAAGCTCCTGTACTCTTCTCTATTACGTTATGTGTTCCTGCATGTAATGTAGAGATACATTATACAGTAAACAGACATCTATTTCAGTATTTCTCATAGAAAATAAAGGACGCACAGCATCTGCAAAGCATGACTTCGAAAAGTTAGTGGAAGTAATTTTTCCATCCAATACTCAATATTAATAGATGAGCAACAGGGCTTTTTGTAACCATAGAAACGAAAGGCCAAGTCCAGCAGCAAGCTATGGATATTTAATCAGAGGAGGAATATGTTTTACTCTGTCACTTTCACACATTAAGTTTTGGTCAAAAAAGACAAAAAAGTTTTGTGTTCACACTGACTTGTTACAAATGAACCATTAGGAGTAAATTACAAATCCAACAAACTTAGATCTTACACTTGACTCATATTTACAGCCACACAGGAGGTGTCATAGTGGCATGAGGTCACCGCCGTAAGCGATGCATAAATGATGAGGCACTTTATTAACGCTGTGGGCCGTGTGGCAGACAGGATGTGTGTGTGTGTGTGTGGCAGTTTGTGGAGCGGCAGTTTTAGAGTGTGTTAAAGGAAGGAAACGACAGCTGTAGGAAAGAGCTGAGAGCTGCTGCTGGAGCTCCAAATCAGCATCATTGTGGTTGTTTTCAACTCTAAAAACACTGAACGCACACACACACACACACACACACACACACACACACACACACACATATCACACACGTGGCATGAAAAACAGCTTTGATAGGCAGAGATGCACTCCACACGGAAACACTGACACATACACACAACATGTGACGGACATGCACAGTATCAATTTCACACATGTTAATAAGCACAGAAAAATGTACTGCATCCTTAAAACACTGCACATATACACACACACACACACACACACACACACACACACACACACACACACACACACACACACACACACACACACACACACACACACACACACAGACTTGCTTCAATTATACATCCATTTTATGCCACAGACATACAGTACTGCCTGAAAATTTTGCGAATCCTTAAGAATTTGTTCTATTTCTGCATAAAGTTTGACCTCAAGCACGATCAGATTTCCATCCAATCCTCAAACTAGATAAAGAGACATCAATTAAACAAATGAGTAAAAAAAACGTTACACTTTTTTGTTTATTTATTGAGTAAAATGATCCAATTTTACATATTTATGCGTGGCAAAAGTATGTGTTTCACTTAATGGAAGGACAATAGAGTGTTAGTCTGGGAGGCTCTGTTTTATTTAAAGAAGAGACATCTGGGTCTTCACTATAAAAGTCTAAGAGCGTCACAATGCAGGTTTGTGGAAGAGTGTTATGGCTAAAACAAAGGAGATTTCTGAGGACCTCAGAAGAAGAGATGCTGATCCTCACTAGGCTAGAAAGGGTTAAAAAAAAACATTTTGAAAGAGTTTGGACTCCACCAGTTGACTATCAGGCAGATTGTGTAGAAATGGGAGACATCAAACATCACTGTTACCCTCCCCAGGAGTGGTTGGACAACAGAGATCACACTAAGAGCAGACATGTAGTAATCCAGGAGGCTACAAGGGACCCAAGGGTAATGTGTAGGAAACTGAAGACCTTTCTTAGAGTGGCTACAGTCACTGTTAATGAGTCCAGCATCAGGAGAACATTGAACATCAGTGGTGTGCATGGCAGACTTTCAACCAGCACTATACATGTACACATACAGTTAACATGTGGACTCCCACTGACCCACTGAACAACAGGATGTACTCTATAGCCTTTCTTGCCTCAGTGGTGCATTTAATGCATTTAGAATGGCTTTAAGCTTTATGATGTGTAATGGCGCAAGTAGCATTGTAACATCTGAGTGTATCATAAAAAAATCTAATTCTTAAATCTAATAATATTTAATGTTGAGAATATTGGCAGCCTCAGAATGCTTTTAGTGCTTTGCGCTGCCACAAGGTCACATCTGGATGAACTTCAAGAAAAAAAGTTTAGATTGAAGTTTATTTTAAGCCGTAAAATGGACACACATTCTGAAATATCAATATTACAGAGTTTTGATTTGACATAATAATAATAATCTGAAGCAAAACTTTAATTTTGACATTTCTCGTTAAGGAATCAGCAGTTACTTTGCATTTTCTGTATGTGAAAAAAGCAAAATATTATAGTAGTATTCTATTACACTTGTAATATGAACAAAACCATAAAATGGACTGCATAATAAATATAACGCAATGTCAAAATACACCATGAACCCTGATGTTTTGACACAAGAGTCTGAAGCCTGGTATTAAACTACTCTTTAAGGCGTACAGGTGTATAATAAAATGAGTGTCCATCATACTGCAGTCATTTTCTGAGCAACTTCAAATCATCATTAATCTCCTAATATATTTGAGAGGAAACAGGTCATTGTCTTTCCTCTTAATGCTGAGATTCGAAACCGAGAAAAAGTAAAGTTTTAGTGATTTTATCTTGAGTCTTTCATCAACAGTATTTAACAATCAAAATCCTCTTAATGCAACTTCTATTGAAGTCACTTGATTTCAATCTACAAAGACTGATGTTATCAAGATCCTTGCAGACGTCTCATATCTGAACAGTTTTTGATGATCAGAGGTGGTTGAGCTCCCTGATTGGCCCTTTGATCAACTCAGCTCTTAAGTGTTACATCACAGAATCCAAATCATCTATTTGTCTTTAGTAGACTTTTAGAACCAGAGCTGCATGCTTAAATTATGTAAGCTCGTGCTTTGTTAAGTGATAAGTAACATCTTCAAGCAAATAGAAGTTAATTAAAATGAATGGTTAGTTTAGTGTTAGACCTGCAGCTTGAGATAATGTAGATAACATGATTTTAGGTGTATTCAGTCACCCGCTGTGTATCCTCTTTACTTTATTTCATACACCACAGATTACATAACCATATAGCTTTAGACCGTGTTGGTAATAATCCTAAAGGCTCTGTCTGTGTATATATAGTGCATGTGGAAGTGTTGGCATGCATGCAGGCTATAACAACCTTCTCAATCACAGACTGTCCAATGGTCTACTTTAGATTTGAATGTTTGAGGGGTCACATTGAAATGAGTGAAGCTAATTGATCAGGGTCGCAGTACTGCAGATGTTGTTGACACCGATTCAACTAAAGCAGATGTTTTGATACCGAGTTTCCTTTTTTTTTTGCTATGTAACAGTCTATTTATGTATATGTATAATTAGATTTATAAAAAGCATTTTAAACGGTGGATCATGAGACTAAGCTAAAGCTATCTCTGCTCCGTACGGAGTCCCGCAGGGCAGAACTTCTGGTCCTCTTTTCTTTTTGTAGCTTATTATTGATTTGGAGAAACCTGTAATAGAATGAATACAATCTCTCTGTGAGGCTCTTTTGAGTGTGAACACTTAATAATCCCTTTTATTTCTGAATGGCAGAAGCTACATTTGAATGGCCAGTAAATAAGAAGTTCAACTATATTATGACTTTGCTTGAATTGTTTAAAAAAAGAAAAATGATGCTATACCTCATTTTCTTTAAAAGAATTGTCTCTAGGATTTGTACTAGGGTCATATTCAATGTGAGGGACACTTTACAGTTGATAATTCAACTTGTCAGTGTGTCTGGTAGACAATCAATGTAATGGAGTTTTTAAAAAAAGATTGTTTTGGGCATTTTGCCTTTAATTGGTATTATGCGATGCACCGATCTGACATTGTAGATTGTTATTGGTGCTGACATTGAACTTGTTAAATGGATTGGGTATCAGCCATTAAATCCAGTGTCTTTTGCCAGTGTCTTTATAAAAGTCATTGTTTCTGCTGTCAGTTAACATTCATTCTGTCATGGCCGGCCACCAAATCAGTTTTTAGTGCCCCGACAATTGCTGACCCCTTGTTACTTTACATAAAAATGATTCCAATGAGTTCGACACAATGAGGTATACAGATTTTTAATTATTGGAAATCTCTTTGTTTTTGATATATAGTCCACCACCAGACAGAAAATGTGGACTGAGAGAACAAAGTAGGGTAGTTCAGCACATGTTCTACTATTTCTTTTTAAGAGCATGACAAGAAAAAACCCATTTCTTTATTCTGCTGCAGTATAATGGAATAATATTAACTTGATCAAACCATACATCATCTGTAAAGTGCCCCGAAATGACAGTTTCTCATTTGGTTATTTGTATTCTGGTTAGACTGCCAAAATCAATTATTTTGATCGGAAACATCCAAAAACTGTCTCTTTATACAGTGCTAAAAACATGGGAAGACTTTTTAAGTAAGCATTATTTTTGATAAATTGAAATCTAAATAGGTAGAGGAATTTTAGAGGTAAAATTACAGTCAGTAGTGTCTCTGTGCAGATTTAAAGCTTTGCTGCAGGAACTCATAATCTACCTGCTGATATCAAGCTGCTTGTAATTGTATTCATGACCTTAATATTTTGAGAGGTTGTGATAGAGCTGTGTTTTATGGTGTTAGTTTGAACCTTTATGTTGCTACCTGTGTTGGCCCTGGCCACTCTTGAAATCTCAATAAATATAGCTATACTGTATATAAAAAATAAAAAAGATTTCTCATCTAACAAAACTTTTCCAAACTCGATTTGGTGGCACAGAACATTTGTAGAATGACAATTATAAGAATTGTGAACCTGGCTCATATCCTTAAGGCATTGCAGTTTATTGTTAGAAAATGCATGCCGGGATACTCGTCCACACAAATCAGTTCCCAAAGCATCCTCGATAAAATGGGCATAGAAAGAACTCTTGTCTTGGGCCGCACTTGGCTTGATGTGGACTAAATTGGAGTAGAACTTTACCTGTCACTGATGATGTTTCACAAGACCGCAAACAGGCAACAAGGCATATTGAGAGGTTTATGTGCGCTGGCTTCCACTCGAGTTCAAAAGTTTTTCTTACAACCTGGCAAATGAAGCTAAATGTGCACACACTGCAGAGTCAAAGTGTCACACAGCTCCAACTGCAGATGGGATCCTGTCTCTCCACGTGATCTGAGGGCAGGTTATTCTTTACACACCTGAAACAAACACTAGCAGGGCCGACATCTTGGACTGCCTCCACATCAAATCCTGTACATGTAAGCAGAGTAATTGCAGGAGGTTGGCAGGGAGGGCTCTCACTGACAATTGATTTGTATGTTGGCTCTAACAGAGCGCTCCTCGCTGCCGCTGCTGCTACTGCTGCTGCTGTTCAAATGAAAGAGCTCATTTCACGCTCTGATGAGCTGACAGGGAATTTTGAATAGTCAAAAATCGACATGCCTGCATAATTTAAACCTTGTGGCGATAAATCCATTGTCAACATTATCAGCAGGTATTTAGGCTCAAAGAGTTGCTTTTGATATCATGAAAAGTGTGATACCTTTGTACTTAAAAGGTTGACTTGAAAGTGTTCATTTCTTCTCTCTTTTTTTCCTTTTCTTTTATATAACCTTTTTGGTTTTTTTAAAATTAAAATACAGTAAACAAAGACAACCAGGTGGGTGTTCTTGCAGCTTGTCTGGTTTTAACTTAAGGTTATTTGTCCTTTGCCTTTACTTTTCCCAGCCAAGTGAATTCAATTCTTACCTTCCACATTTAACACTGCACTTCAGTTTATGGTTCATTAGAGGTGTAACAGTACATAAAATCTACCTTTTAGTATGTTTCCAATAGTGAAAAAAAGGTAAAAGGTGCCATTATGTCACTGATTTTAAAACATGCAAACAATAAATGGTGTGATTCTTAGAGTAAAATGAGAGCATTCTGGCATATGGTCAGTAAGAATAAGAAATGTCAATATTTGAACGTGTCCTGGACTGAGACTTCAGACACTCTGGGCTCGCTGTCCATAAAGTGACCCTCCGAGAACATCAAAGTGACTCAAGACTGACTCAAAGTCCCTTGAAGATGCTTGGTCACAGTTCTACTCCAACCTAATTAATAACAATCCTGGCAACCCTGAGCATCTTTTTTCCACAATAAATCATGTCCTGAAGCCACTATCATCTTCCCCATTTTAGGCAACAGAAAAGCGATGTAACAGCTTCACTGACTGTTTCAGAGCCAAGGTCAACAACAACCACACTCTGATGTTCAGCTCTTCCTCTCTGCATCCTCCTGTCATCAAACCTCTCACTGGGAGCTCACCGTCTCTATTTCATTTTATTGGCGTCAGACAGAGCCACATTGAAGAAATCATTGAAACCCCTGTACTTGTACCCTGGATCCATTCCCACAGCTCTGCTCAAATCATACATCCCCATTCTCAGCCCCCTGATGGGCTAACTTGTCAACCTCTTCCTTCAAACCTGTAGTGTTACATCGGCCCTGAAGGTCGCAGTCATCTACCCCCTCCTCAAGATACCCACCCTGGAAGTTCTTGCCGGCCACAGACCTATCTTCAATGTCCCTTTTCTGTTGAGGATGTTGGAGAAGGTGGCTGCGTCTGAGCTTCAGGAACACCTTAAATACAACAACCTATTTGGAAAATTTCTTTCAGGTTTTTGAGCACTCAACCAGCTCTGCTCAAGATTGTGAATGACCTGCTCATTGCAGCCAATGCAAGGTCCCCTTCTCTCCCCATTCTCCTTGACCTGAGCACTGCATTTGTCACTGTGGGTCACACTATCCTCTTAGGCTGCCTCCAAACTACCATTGGGTTGTCAGTCTCTGTACTTTAGTAGTTTCAGTCCTACCTTTTTTGTAGGACTGAATATATCTCACTGTCTCTGAATATGTCTCACCATTGCAAGGATCCGTTCTCTTCCCTGTTCGCCCCCTCTGTATGCTCCCCCTTGAATGTGTCATCAGCAGACATGGCGCGTCTCTCCATTGCTATGCTGATGATACCCAACTGTACATAAAAACTGCCGTAAGTCCTTCTGCAGCCATGTCAGCCTCATGAGCACACATTTTCTCCTGTTAAAGCTGTCCTTATTGGCACTCCACATCAAATTCAGTCTTTCCCCATATCTCATCTCACCTTTGGCAGCCACAACAAAGTCCTGCAAGTCACATACAAATCTGCTCTTCCACCTGTGTATTCTCAAATATTAAGTAAATCAAATATAAATGTTCACAACTGTAGGGACAAGCTGTAAAGACTACATTCACATTTTATCACCTTATGAACTTGGTTTAGCCAACATTAGCAAACCGTTTCATATTTCCACATCCAGCAGGAATATTAGCATTCATTTGGAGACATGTTTGTATCCACTCAATGTATGAAAGTTCACTATTTACTCTCCTTTCAGCTCTGGTTCTAGTTCTTTACCAACTCCTGAGAAACATGTCTGTCTCTTCAGCTGTTAAAATGCACCACTTTGTTCAGCAGCTAGTTTCTACCTGTCTCTGTGTACTGTTTGGAGCTTAGCAGGTAGTGTACAGTGGCTTTATCACTGAAAACAGCTGCTTGCTGCTGCTGCTGAAAACAGGCTTGATGAGAGCAGAGTGACTGAGACTGAGCCAAACAGTTAGTTGATCATTATCTGCAGGTTCATCACTATGAGCAACACCTCCTTAAATGTACATCATTTGATTCATTGTTTATAAAAAAAAAAATTGATTAATGCAACTTAATGAATTTGACATTTGTGTCAACTTTATGCTAATACCCAGTCAGTGATCACTATATATTGTATTCGTGGACAACTCCAGCAGTTTCTACAGTGCAGCGTTAGGGTTAGTAACTGATATGCACTTGTGTGGGAACATCTCATCAGGCTCAAACATCTGTAAATAATGTCCCAGATGGTTCCGTATGTTTAATTGTTTATGTTTCTAGAGGCATATACCCAGCTTTAGATCAAGAGCACACAGTTTTAGTCAGATCAGGCAGAAATAAAAAAGAATATTCATAAATACTTTTTAATTGGTGTATGATCACCGGAAATTAAGAGCTGTTGTGTTTCTTTACCTTAAAATAAGCCTATTGTACCTACGTAGGAAACGGGTCCTCTTCCATGGAACCTACCATGTTGCACGGCCATGTTTCTACAGTAGCCCAAAATGGACAAACAAACACTGGGTGTAGCTAGGGCCTTTCATTTTTTTTTTGCAAGTTTCATAGCAACCACAGTGCAGGTTCTCCTACATGCTTGGAAGGGGAGGGTTCGGGGAGGACTATTGAGATTGTTGCAGTCCGCAACCTCACCACTAGATGCCACTAAATCCTACGCACTGCAACTTTAAAAGCTCTTATAGCTAAAGTTTCTCATTTGTGTTTGCCCTACCAACAACACTAGCTCGACTAGTTCAAACTGTTCTTATCAAGTCAGTTGTTCTTTTCTACACTGTCTTTCTATCAGAGTTATTGAAATAAATCAGATTAAAAGAAAAGTAGTTATCTTCCAAACATGCAAATGAATCAACATAATTATAGCATACAAAGCTAATTTGAGAGTGATCTTTGTATGCTCTAAATTATTATTGTTGTATACTATAATACTATATAATTATTACTCTATACTATTTGGTCCATTGGGCATTCTGACTGGTAGGCTGAACAGTTTGGTTTAAATAGATGTAAATAATCTACAGCCATCTACTGTTCATTAAGTCTTTGTGGTGGGTTCAATAAAAGAGTACAAATTACAGTGTTTTATATTATATTATATCCATTGAATATGTATTTGTGTTATAATGTGACATGTTATTTATCTGTTTTTAGCAATGGTTAAAAATGTTCCTCAGATTCTGCCTATTTTTCATTCAAGTCTGATTTCAAATCCTCATCAGGATATTTCGTTGGCCATTCCCACCTTCATATGAACGCCATCATGCTTTAAGGAGCTTTGCATATTTGTTATTGATTCATCGCAGCTGTTGTTCAGATGTAGTGTTTTTACCGGCAGCTGTAGTCAGGAAACAGGAGCACATAGGCCACTTTATGAACACTTACACCACCAAATCAATCCAGCAGATCGATTCATTGTGGGCAGCTCTGCAGGCATGTCTGCATAAACATTATTGCAGCTTTTTTTAAAGCTTTCCTCCAGATGAAATATGAACTATTGATTCCAATTATTTTTCTCTTTCAGGATCACTGCTTCTACCACGGCCATGTAAGAGAACATCTAGAGTCCTGGGTGGCTCTCAGCACATGCTCAGGAGTCAGGTACAGTTAACAGCTTAACATGGATGCATGCGTGTGTTTTTTTACTGTATGTTGTTTGAGCAGAGCTGGCCTAGTTTGACCAACTCACCTTACAGGACAGTAGGCAACATGCTGTATTTTTATTGTGGGTTTGATTCAGAATTACACAGGAGCTCACAATATATCCCATTAATGCTGGAACTGCTATTTTACAAGTTTAATGAATATGAATACATTTGACTAATGCATTTTCATCACGACAACCACACACAAGTTATGAAAATATATATTCCATTTCATTTTGAGAGTTCTGCACTTTAGTAGTGAAATCCACTGCAATAAAAGGCAGGTGTGTTGGTGGCACACAGCACATACCTGCCACTATGCCCCTGTGTGTCTGTTTGTCTCTACTGTTAAATGTAAGGTAAAGAAAACGTACGAAACAAGACAAGACTAAAGGTCCAGTATGCAACTTACACAAGTGTGATGTGGAGACTTGAAGTGCACAAACACTGAGAATGGACTTTACAGTGAAGGAGGAGATATCTCATCTTAATCAGGGAGAATGAGTAGCATTTTAATTTAATAATTTAATTTGAATGTTGGATCGCTACCATTCAGTGATAACAGGGGACTGAACTGCCACAACTACTCACCAGCAATTACAATAACAGAAACAATAATGATGTATGTTTATTTTAATATCGATTAAAGTCTCATTGTGCAGCTTTAATGTTTTCTACTGATTATGGATTTTTTTGTCCAACCAGAGAAAAGTTCAACTTGCACTGTCACAACTTTTCTTCTTCAGCTTGTCATGAGAATGACTAATTTGATCCTCTTTTGGGATCCAGGCAGCAGTTTTAAAAGCCTTAAATATCACAGCCTCAGACACATTTTAATGTGGCATGTCTTGCATATTTGAGACTGAGATGGAAGCTTTCTCCTGGCACGTCCTAAGGATGTGTGTCCCAAAATACATATTTATGAATTTGATCCAATAAAAGAGACATGTAGTTACAGCTGAGCGGGGCTTAAATAGGAATTAATTCAAAAGCCAGTTGAGTACATCTAAACAGAGTTTCAGGAAGTTTTGGAATGAATCTTATATCTTTCAATCTGAATGAGCGTTGTGCAGTGCTGACACGTCCGTCGGCACTCTCAGTCCCTCTGTCCTGATCTGGGAAGGTAGCCAGATGCTGCTTGTTGACAGCAGCTTTGATGGGAACAGAGCAGACGTGGGGGGGGGGGGGGTAGAGATCTGGAAGCCAGCAGAATGTAAATGCTCTCTAAACGTCCAGTCATTCCGAATGCTTTCCAAACGTGAGCTGACCACCACAAGATTGTTCTTGGACAGAAAAAGCAAACTGAGCTTTTAGTTTCAAAAATAAGAGATGAACAGATAAACCATGTCCTGCAGAGTATAAACATCAGTGTTTGATGTTATCTTAGAGCAACTTGATACAAACGTCGCATGAATAAAATATAGATATTAAACAGTAACTTAAAACCCTCTGAAAATCTTATTTTTGCTGGCTTCCATCGGTGGAACTTCACCGCACTCCAGGGTGTGTCAGTAAACCGTGACATCACTGATGTTAAAGTCTCTCTCCACTCAATAATACGTTTTGCCCATTGTTTCATCACTTGGATGTTTGAGCTCCACTGTACAAGCAGGATTTGTTGCATCACAACTAGAGCCGGGCCAATACATCAGACAGTACCAGCGTACTACAGATATTTAGATACTGGTGTATGTCAGCCAATAAATGACAAGAAACTGAAATAGAGAAATCAGTACATTTCTTAGTTGCAAATGTTAAAAAAAATGAAAGGAACCATATCAAAAAATGAATATGATGTTATTGGTGGTGTAAAGAAAATTAATATTGTCTGATATATTAATAGAGGACTTTAAAAACTTAAGAATATCTGTAACACCTCTAAACCCTTGTGTCCGTGGGACTGAATCCAAACTAGTTAGGAGCCAATCATGATCCAGTATGCAATTTTGAAGCTAACAGTGCACAAATACTGAGATTTCATTTTGAGGATTTTGATGACATCAATGAAATTATATTGAAAAAACATATCAGACATAAATTATTACTCAAAACCGAGTATTTTTATGTCTTAAAATATGTCTCGAGGGTGTTTTTAAGTCATCTTTGCAAAGTCACTATGTCAAATTTGAACATTCCGGGCTTTGGCGCCCCCAAGTGGTGGTATGAAATTAGACATGGTAGCACACTGCTATCCTTCCCTCGCTGAGTCAGAAACACTAAAATCAAAACATAGACTGCCATTTTTCATCAGGATTGTTACATTTTTGTGCACAGTCATCAGGATCGTTTAAAAGATGTTTTTAATAATGTAAATCTCATAATGAGAAATATCTGATCAAAAACTAATAGACTAGACTCAAAATCTGACAAAGCAATCAAAACGTTTTCAACTCTTGGTCATACTGTCGCAATTCACAGTCGCCAAAAAATACTGTGGTTACATATACTGCCTCAGTTCTTATTCATACTGTACATTTAATGAGGTGAAGTAGTTTCCACTCTTGGTATTGATAACATTTAATAAGGCTATCTAAATGAAGGCACCCGAGGGAGATGTTCATAATAATGACGGATGTTAATCTAAAAAAATCCCATTTTCAGAAAGGGTATTGCTTCAAGCTGATTTTCACACATGCTGAAACATTGTTCACAGCTGACAGTTAACAGGCTCCTCTTGTGGTCAGAACAACTCTGCGTATGGCAAACCTCATAACTTAAGGTTCACCTATTGGCTTTTTCGGGACCTTTCAACCACATCTCAAGAGCTAAGATTATTTTGTCAAACTAGTGTCTCAAAGGTCAGTAATGAACTTTCTGGACATGTTTGCACTGACAGAAAGTAAATTATACTGCAGTCACTTTAAATTTCATAAAGAACTGGAGTACAAGAGCGTCTGTACATTTTTTACGGTGAGTAGCACCCATGTGCTGTCGATTCCTTTTAAATGAAACTGTGAAATCAGGAGATGAGGAGTGATGTTATGGTGCCCTACTCACAGCAATCACCCCTCTATTTTCATTCTGTGTTCTTTATATTCACTCATAACTGATTAAAACAGTCATTTTAGAGCCAACTGACCTTTGCATTCTATCTAATCATAATAATCAAAGCTTACTCTGCTATTAACCTCATTATAAATCACTGCGGACAAAAGGTCAAAATAAACCTCCACTACAGTGAAAATGTTATTTTAGGAGGGAGAATAACGACACCCTAAAAATAAAATGTTAATGTCAGAGAGACATACGTGGCTGGAAACAAATACAATCAGCGGAAAAGATGAAAGAGATTAGGAGTGATTCAGCAGGGGGAAAAAAAGAGCGATACGACGTGCATACTGCTGGAAATCATAATGAAAGGGTTCTGTCAGGGGTCACTTTTTATGCTTTGAAAATGTCCTCCGCTTGGCAACAGCGCCATTATAAACGATGAATCAACGACGTCTTTCAAGAAAACAACAGCATGACTCAGCGGTCCCGTCCCTGTTTTAAGACATCGCTGTCATTACCGAGAATCGTGGATTTTAATGAGCATTTTGTGAAAACGACAATGTTTTCTGATTTTCGGACGTGGGACTTGGTACAGGATAAAAGGGTTTGAAAAGTACCTTGATGAGCCCATTGGTTGGGCTCCAGCTGCAGTGATGTCATCTTCTCTTGTGGCTTTTCTTTCGGAATGGCCGGACTGCACGACCCTGCAGTACTCACAGGAAACTGATGATTATGCAAAAGAAAGAAAGTCTCATGATTGCAGACATTGCCAGTCACTAGAAGACCTTGATGCCAGGATAACAAAGTCTTACACAAGAACTTTTTCTTCAGGTCCTAGTATTGACCTTTACTGTTCTTATGTGCAGTTCTGCAGCAGTTCTGTGTATTTTCATTTTTACTTGTGTCCCGCTGTTCCCAGGTCATTTTTACCTTCTGGCAACTTTCATGCCATATCAAGGTGTTTGGTATTCAATCAGGATGAATTATATGGTTTTAGAACAAATTGAAAAACAGCCTTGGACACTGAAGAAAAAAAAACAAGCTCAACAGTGCACATACAGTCAGGTAGTGTGGATGAACACAATAGTCAGAATCAATCTAGTCATTAAAATAAAATAAAAAAAACACTTGAGTCCCTTTGAGCTTTATTGTGTCTCCAGTGAAATGAATAGTAACTCTGCCAACTGTTCACAGACAAAGTGAAATTGTTTTCATACACACTTCAAATACATGTTGGACCACAGCAAAAAAAAGCCAGAGTGAATCATTATTGTTCATGGTCAGGATAGACGAGAGAGTCAAGAAGGGAATATGGACTTTGTTTAATCTAGATAAAAGATATCATTATAATTACTGACATTCATTCACATTGTATTCATATCATTCACAGGTGGGCTTAGAAGTCATTTTAAACCAGTTACAAACCCTTCATAGAAGCATGTCCTTATAGCTGATTACGTCTTCATTATGTATTATAACGAGGGCCTGACTAATACTGGGTTTTTGGGGCCGATACCGATTTTAGTGAGTAAAAAAATCCCTATATCGATATATCGGCTGATAATCTTACATATACAGAATATGTACATAGAACGCACATTTTTGTAACATGGTTATCAAACTCTTGTAACAGAGGCATGATATTTTACAGTTAACTATAAACTTTATTGTGTTAAATAACATCAGTGCACTGAAACAGTAAACTACACTGGGAATTTAATAATTATAAATTGCTATAAATAATAAAACAAATACAACAAATAAAACATATGTATGTATATATTAAAGTTGAATACAGAAAAAGGATCAAAGATACATAAAATGCTGCCTGTATAAATATTTTTTTTTAAATATCACTGCAAATCAGACAACATATATGTAGATACTGATATATCTGTGATGGGCCAATATCGGCCGATAATATCAGCTGTCTGATATGTATCGGTCAGGCTCTAGTTATAACTTGTTTTAGATATTTAATAATTGTTAATGTACAACTTTCAAAATGCTAAATGAGAATGATTGAAATGGTTATGTGTAACTTTGTTGTTAGCTTCTGCACAGGAACAATGTATTTGGGGGCTGTGGCTCAGGAGGTAGTGCGGTCGTCCTCCAATTGGAAGATTGGTGGTTCCATTCCCGGCTCCTCCAGTCTACATGTCGATGTGTCCTTGGGCAAGACACTTAACCCCTAATTGCTCCCGTTGCTGTGCCAACGGTGTATGAATGCGAGTGAATGGGTAGCTTCCTCCTGATGTGCAGGTTGGCACCCTGCGTGGTAGCTGCCTGCCGTCAGTGTATGAATGTGTGTGAATGGGGTGAATGAGTTGTAGTGTAAAAGCGCTTTGAGTGATCGAAAAGACTAGAAAGGCTATATAAGTACAGACCATTTACCATTATTTCATTTTATCTAAAGAATAGCCTCATAATTGCTTATTAGATGCTACAGTGTGTAATAAGAAGCATTTTAGTTATTACTCACATACAAATCCTGTAGGCAAGTTTACTATCTGTACATGGGATTAAATTCTTCTAAATAGAAATCTATTTTATATATTGACTTGGGTGTTTACAGTTCATGTCAAATGCACCAAAATATTCTTCACAGATATTAATTTAATCTGTCATTTATATTTTCTTACTGCGGATGGACAGAAAAACAGTTTATGTTGCAAATGCTCAATATTAGAATTCATTGTTACCAATATAATTCAAGCTAACTACATCCACTGATCATCATTAAACATGAGCTTTTTACAGCTCCTCTTTTTACAGGCCCACAGGGTGTGTTTGATACCCAAAAGACAGATTTGTGGTAGAGAATTTAAGATTGTGGCTTAATGGTTTATGGTTAAATTGGACTTAAACTTTTTAAAAAGCCCTAAAGCAAAATGAAAAATAGGTATATAGGACACAGATCATATCCAAATATTTCTCCCTTCCTTTTAAGATGTGAGAATTGTCACTTTCTATGACTAGTTTGTGCTTTAGAGGACTGTGCTATGGGTCAGAAGAGTCACCTGTCAGCAGGTCCATGTGGGATTGATACAGTCTGGTGGATGAAGGTTCAGTAAGGAAACATAGTCAGTGGAATATGTGTCTGAGTGTCTGGATGAAACAAGAGGTCCCATCTCTTCCTCAGTTACACACACTCACTCACTCATACACACATCATTTGTAAGTTCACCCAGACAGTCGCTGTTGCAGAATAACTGTGTTCTTTATTGCTCTGCGTTGTTTGGGACAGCAAGTCTTCCAGCCACACTATTTATTATCTTGGCTTTTCTGTAAGGATTCTTAGAGGACTAAACTTCAGCTACATGTCTTAAAGTGAAACTATGCACCTTTTAAAAGATGCAAAAAAAAACCACAAAAAATTCTTTCTCCTAAAGAACAATAAAATAAATGCACCATGAGAAAAACAACAGCCACCATCACATTGATGGATTACAAGTAAGAAGAAAAGTTCTTATTAACAAATCTTATTGAAAATACCCTATTTCCACCTGGTATTAACATATTATGATCTGCATCTGTATATTTTCTCTAACTTCTGGCCTCGAGAACTTTGCATTTGCACATACATTCTTATTAACTCAATTCGGCCCACTTTATGATCAAATGTCATTGTGGAAATTGGGTAGGTGGAGCTGACAGACTTGTCAACACAGTTCTTAGGTCAGGGGAATTATTGCATGGTCCACTATGAGGTGCAAAGAAAGGTTCACCTGGAGACAGACCAAAGCATCTGTAAGATACTTTTCATTATTATCAGAATGAAAAGGATAATGAGTAGGATTAGGATAATGGGCATACCCCATGACTAAAAGCCGATGTATGATTAATTAGAACTAATTAGTATGATGTGTCATTTGATGACTTCTACAGAAAAAAAGTGTTATACTGTACCTTTTGCAAATGTACATACACTCAAAGGTGGGTGGAAAGGTCATCATCATAGAGAGGGATGAGATGCAATGAACACTAAAAGTGAGGAGTAAGGTGTAAGTACACGGCTGTCGCTCCAGTTCACATCGATGTGTCCTTGGGCAAGATACTTAACCCCAAATTGCTCCCAATGGCTGTGCCAACAGTGTATGAATGTGTGTGAATGGTTAGCTTCCATCTGATGAGCAGGTTGGCACCCTGTGTGGTAGCTCCTGTCATCAGTGTATGAATGTGTGTGAATGGGTGAATGTGACATGTATTGTAAAAGTGCTTTGAGTGGTCAAAAAGACTAGAAAAGTGCTATATAAGTACAGTCCATTTACCATTGTCAGACAGTCACTCCAAGATAGCTTTAATCGCGTGAAGTTGTTACAAAAAGTGACAAAAGTAGTTTGCCGCACCACTTTATTACCTGACCAAATAACTGACCAATCACTGTGTAAAGTGGATGTTGAATTGTTGCTTTCAGAAAGTTCATTGTCAATTCCGACTTGGTAGTGGAGGTTTAAGATGCTGTTTGATAATCTAACAAACACTTTGGTCTTATTCTTTGCTTTATCAAAACTGCACAGACATGAGATGTGATCAGATCACAGCCTGGTGTAAATGATGTCTTTACAGGTGTCCAGATGTGGTCTGACCATTCTGCTTGCTTTGCAACCCTAACCCAAACAGTTAGATATACAGTGTAATTTTCCACAACTGTAGCACTGAGTCTAAAAGACAAGTATCTTAGCAGTGTTTACCATAAGTCTGTAACAGAACCCGAGCTATGCTTTATGTGACACCGGGAAATTGCACAGAACACAATCAATGGTCCACGTTCAGTGGAGAGCTAGAATCTCTTGGAAGAATGATGATCCGTATTTTTCATCTCCCTGGATCGTGAAGTGGTAGCTGGTGAAAATTCACTGCTGCACCCTTCAATGAGACTTTACTCTTGTCAGTTTAATATGTGAACTCCGGGGGATGTAAATGAGAGAGAAAAGTTGTATGAGTGTTGATTAGAACAAAACAGTGAGGCAGATACAGATCTTTCGGACTTAGAAATGCAGTTGTTGGCTGCATTGGGGTTTTTTTAAGCTCATACACAATGGTTACTAAATAATGATTAAATAAATAATGTTTCTTAATGCTAGGATTTATAAGACCCAGTGGTTGAACAACATGTGAACATTTCAGCCACATGAGATTTAAAAAAAATGTTTACAGTAAATATAGTACCGTACTTCAGCTGCATTAATTTATTTTTGTGGCACCTTTGGGACAGTTGAACAAACTGTAAACAGTATTTGACATATTCTAACCATATCAAGTTGTTATGACAAGCCAGCATACACAGAGAAACATTTATTTTCGAGTCGTGTTTGTGTATATCTGATAGATTTAAATCCAGTGTTCACTCTTGTTTTACCTGTGCTTTGGTCTCTCAACCAACTCAATCAATGTCAATGTGGGTTAGGGTTCTAATTTGGGCCAAAAGCATGACTGTAAGTCACATGCTGGTAACATAGAGCTCCTAACCAATTACCTGGTTAAGAGGGTACTAGGAGAGTTCTGCTACTTGGAGAAAGTCAGTTCGGATCTTCTCCACCATTCGCTGCGTAATGCCAGGACCTGCCAGTTAAAGGTGGATTACTGGTAACTGAGGTTACCAGACTGATCCAGTAGTGATAGTTAAATAGCAATATCTAGCTAAAGGTTTGCCAATATTAACCACCACGACGTAAGCGGCTGTAGCTGCAGGGTTTGATCAGTAGGGGTGATATTGGGGTATATCAGTGTTTGCCAAAGTGTCATTCTTGATACCACCACAGTATCCTGTTAATTTTGATTTTTGATTCTAAAAGTTGTGTGTTCTCAGACTACAATGAACAAAAGTGGTGCGCAGTGTTTCAGACCCTCTTTTCCCAACCTCTCTTCCTTCCTTCACACAGAGGCCTGATATCCTTGAATTCTACCGACACCTACTACCTGGAGCCAATCAACGGGGAGGATCCTCTCCACCATTTGCTGCTAAATGCAGAGAACCTGCCAGTGAAAGGTGGAAACTGTGGCCACGGCCATCATAGCACACAGTTCAACCACATCTCCAACCTGCTCAGGCCATTTCATTCAAGGGTGAGTCGCCCAGACATCAATGCCACTGTGTGTGTGTGTGTGTGTGTGTGTGTGTGTGTGTGTGTGTGTGTGTGTGTGTGTGTGTGTGTGTGTGTGTGTGTGTGTGTGTGTGTGTGTGTGTGTGTGTGTGTGTGTGTGTGTGTGTGTGTCCTGAACCTGTGAACTAATCAACCTGTCAATCACAACGTAGCCACGCCCTAATGCATACCCTGCTTTATCGTCAAATATAAAATCAGGGAGGCCAAAATTTCACAAATGAACATCATACTGCAATGAAGAAGGCTTTAAACTAGCGATTGAGACCATAAACACATTTTGAAAACGTTTACTGAGGTTAGAAATCAAGTGAGAAGTTGGTGAATTCTCCATTGACTTGTATAGAGACGGAAGTCCTTTTGACACCAAAACGGTCGCCCCCTGGTGGCCTTTTGATAGAATGCAGTTTTAAGTTACTTTCGTGTTGGCATCAGGACCGGAACTCCCAGCCTGATATTAGGTTGTTTTTCTGATATATGTAAGTAATGTGACAATACTTGATTTTTTACTTTACACCTACAGGAAGATTCAACCATTTTGCAGTCTTGCTCAGATACTGATTAAAAGATTGAGAACAATGTCATCTCTGTGTGGCTAAAGACCAACAAGTATATTCTATAAAATATCAGTCTGTTCCTGTAACATCTGAAGAGAGAGACCACCTGCAATACCACAGGGGGGACAAAGTAATAGGCAGCCTTGTAACAACTTTTGCTCCTCAGGGCTTTTGATGCCATTTACATGGAATGGAAATCAATATATGCCTCTTGGTGCCACTTAAAGTTTACCAGAGTTCATTTGGTAATTATGTTTCAGTCAATCAGAGTATTGTCAGAAAGAGGTGTGGGAGGATTGGGCTTAGTATCTTCGGGGATGTCACTTTGCAGAAACCTCTAATGAAACCTGCCTCACTCTGCCTTAAGTGTGTTGTTAACTCATTTAAGAGTTTTATTACTCTGGCTTTCAGTGCAGATTATCTGTCCCATGATGTTCTGCCTCAGGGGTTTTTCCACTGGGGGTAACAAATGAATAGATTTTCAACATTTACTTTAGGAGGCATGAAAATTGGCAAATGAAAAAAAGGAGCAGTTTTTTGAGGATTAAACTAAATCTAAGTTCAAGTCTACAGCTAAAATAATGCCAGATTTCAGAAACTTGCAAACTACATGCGTGTTTTGATACAGTGATGCTGTATCTCATGGTTTTAATGCCATCACACTAGAGCCCAAGCCAGGAGTAGAGCATTTAAAACAAACTTCTATCCAAAGACAATGCATAACATCAGCTCCTTTTTTGACATTCAAGACACCTTTTATACAGATTCAACGCAATGGAAAATCTACAATGTACACTAAAGCTGAAGCCTCCACAATCTCGTTATACATCGACAGAACCAACAGTAGAACACAGGCTTTAAAACCATGTATTAATGTCATTAAAGGACTCTTCACTGAACTGAATCGCAGAAGAATTGTGGATACTGTGAATGAATGGAAAACTGAAGCCATTTGTACAAGTTAGCAAGTTAGACATTTTGGCAAAACCGTGTGCTGAGATCTCAGGTCTTACCATGTTTACCATACACAGAAACATATTATATATAGTTGTTGGGCCCTGCTATTAAACTCTTAAGATACAGCAACCCACATGGCATCTGTTGTTCGTAGGGTTGTGTTCCAAGTGCCATACATTTTAGATCTGGCAAATAACACAGAAGCTCTAAACTTAGGTGCCAACATACTTCATATTGAAACTTTTTTGTAATGAAATGTAGAATAATGTTGGTTGTATTTTTAGGTCCTGGTGTTTTTTTCCCATCAGTTAAAATGACAAACACCGCTAGGACTGGATATTGGTACTCAATACCTTTTAAGGTATCGACCGAAATAGATCGATACCAAGTAGTACTGAAAAGTCTCCCGTCAAACGATACCTGCAACCAATCCTTTTTCTACCCAGACCTAGAAAATATGACTATTTGTATGGACTTGCTCACAGCCAATCAAGGCAAGCGTTCTTCGATTTGATGTGACATGTGATTGGCCCACTGCCACAGCAGCTACAACCTGTCTGGTGGTGAAGTCACAGTGAATTTGAGTTAGCGCCTGATATGATTAAATGATATCTAATCATTTAGATATGGAGGAGTGGTGGCATTTTTATGCAATTGAATGCTTCTATTCACATGATGGGTATCGAATGAAGTACTCAATTGGTATCAGTATCACTTTAATGGTACTTGGATTAATACCGGCATCGTTATTTTTCAATGATACCCAGCCCTAAACACCATTGGTGGCAGCTGCAGCTAACTAACAGAACCCCATTATCCTGTTCTTGTTACTCATGTTTTTAAAAAATGGTAAAAAAATGTCCTGTTTTTGTATCTTTTGATTGCGGTCTGAATTAGTGACCCTAGAATAACTTTTGCTGAACAGTGTCCATAAGGTAATAACTTGATCATTAGAAATGCTAAAACATAATGGTAGCACCACAGAACGTAAGGATGTATTAATAAAACCCCTGAGTATGTTCAATTGAGCGAAGGTGGTTTAGTGTATGAGAAAAATTCCCTTCCAGAAATGAGAGTCTTTCTTTAAACCATCCAGATCACGTGACTCCTCAACTTTACTTACTTTCTCGATACAAAGCAACAAAGGTTACAAACAAAAATAGAGCAGGTCAGTTCAGGACACTGCATATTTTTAGCCCAAGACTAAGAATAGTTGACCTTGTCACACAGCATCATTCTCCAACACATACATATGGGGTTATCCGTTTGTCACCTTCAGTTGCAAAGAGTTCTTGGCATGGAGCAACCAGACACATTGTCTATATTCACATTAATAACAGCGTTCCACATGATTCACCTGACTGAAACAACTCTAATTAAACTCGTTACCACTTTTAAGTCATAAATTGTAGCTTGAAATGTCCCTCCTTCATTTGTTTTAGTGCAACCATGAGACAGCCCATACAGTGTAACAGCTGAGTGTTCAGTGTGTCCTGGATGTTCACATTAAGTCATCACAGCCTCTCAGTGGGGGCCGCTCAAGCGTTGTGTTCTCACAGTGAACCACAGAGCTGTAAGAGAATGTGTGAAAAGACACAGAAACGCTTGTGATTTATTTATTAGCTGATGTGTTGAACTGAGTCATGACTCTGCTATGGTTTGGTTTATTATATAACTAAATCACAATCAATCACCGCCTTTTGGCTCTGCTGGGGAAAAGATCTTCATTCACAATATTGAACCGCTCTCGGAGCAATTTTAGAGCACAGAATCACCATCTGAAAATGGAGGGAATTACGGGCGGTAACTCAGCTTCTCAGATCAGTTTATGCAGCGGTTCAAGTGCTATTTCCTGTTCCTTCATGAAGAAAAAGGACTAAACACAAGGCTAGTTTGCTCAGCTGCAGTTATAGATGATAAAATGACTCCTCTGTGGGCTCTTCTGCCTTCTTCTGTCTAGACTGCCGGGACAAAAAGTCATCCTTTGCTTTTTCTTCTCCTTCTTATTCCCATATTTATCAATTTTCCCGCTTACATTCTCAATCACTTTAAACTGCTCTCATCTTTCTCCCCTCCTCATATACGAAAGCCCTCTTAGCTCTCCACCAGAGCATCATCCTTTTTCCCCTACTTCTTTATCTCCCTCCCTCCTGCAACATACCCCTTGGCTTCCCCAATTCCCTCCGCTGCCACACATTAATCCTGGGTTGTTATGCAGAAATACCAGCCACAGCAGACCCCAGACGGAGTCCCAAGGCATTTGCCAGTATTTGCCTCTCAAATAAACAATGCGATGTGTGAATGCATTAGTGTGGATATGTGTGTGTGTGAGCGCTAGGCTCCACAGGCTGCCATCACAGCGCAACAGATTCCCCACCAATCAACGATATTGGTGTTACGTCCAGGCTGAGCCCAGGCAGCAGTCCACCCGCACGCAAATCAAAGTTTTAATTACAGCAGGGCCTTTCCCTAATGGCTGTAATCAAGAATTAGGTTGGAAACTTAATGATGGAGGGATATACGGAGTTGTAGAGCTTTGTAAACACAGCAGCATCAAAGACTGAGAGGCCATTCGGCTGTTCACCTCTTTATGTACCACTTTCAGACTGTGTAGGTATAGTATAGTATAGCACAGTTTGGTATAGAATTGCATGGTTTAGTACAAGATAGTTTAACACAATATTATACAATATTACAATATTATAGTATAGTATAGAATAACACAGTGTAGTATAGTATAATGCAGTTTAGTAGAGCGAAGCATACTATAGTATAGCATAGCATATTATATAGTGTACCATGGTCTTGTAAAGTGTGGTATAACATAGCACAGTACAGTACAGTACAGTACAGTATAGTATAGTAAAGTATAGTACAGTACAGTATAGCATAGTATAGAAAAGCATTGTATAACAAAGTGTAGCCTATAGCCTTAAATTGAGTTCTTTTGCCTTAATAATGATACAATAATACACAAAAAATGGTTTGATTAGGAACCCATACATACATAATGTCTCCACGTTGCATTGAGTGTTGCTTGTGAAATGACCAGGGCTCAGCTAGTGTTGCCTTTTAAAAATCGTCGATTTCCCAGGATTCCCTGGAAAATTGGCTTCTTTTCCCGGGATTTAAAATGTCTTATTTTCGGGAAAAATATTAATCCCTAGTGCACATGCGTGACCAAGTGTACCGTGCTCAAGCACACCTCTTCCAACCGTACCGTACCAGGGAAGTGTACCGTACTCAAGCACGGTACACTTGCACTCACACTAGCCAAATAATCCGGATTTTAGGGGGCAAACGTGCTTAGGCACGGTACGATTGCCTAGTGTGAGTACACCCTAATATAGTAAAGAATAGTGCAATATTGTACTGTATGGTGTAATATAGTATTGTACAGTATAGTATAGTGTAGTATAGAATTGTATAGTAGAGTACTATATAGTGCAGTCTAGCACAACAATAGCATTTTATCGTGATAGTACAGTATAGTACAGTATAATATAATATAATATAATATAGAATAGTATAGTAAAATACAGTATTTGAAATATGGTTTAATACTAAACCAGTGAGACTGATGCATTACCATTTCTTCTTCCTTCTTCTTTAATACCAGGTGAAGAGAAACACGTGGGGCACCACTAAGTACATGGAGCTGTATATTGTGGCTGACAACACACTGGTAAGCTCAAATTAATTCATTCCACTGCAGAATATTCCTTTGTCCATCAGCGTCAGCACCACATTTGTCCACTGACGTGGGACACTCATCAAAAGGCGCGGACAGGCGGAAACAGGTTCCACATCTTAAACAATTATCTCATTCCAGCTAATGGAGCTCTTTCATACTGAGAGCTCTGAGCTCACGTAATAGTCATGCTGAGGCGAAAGCATGTGGCTGCGAGCAGGAAGGATTTGTCTGTGTAATGAGGGAGCGTATATAGATGGAATCTAAAGGTGGAAGGGCTTTTAAATGGACACTAAACTCCAGTGATGAGATGCTGTATTTTCATAAAAGGGTTCTGTCTGCTACATTAATGCTGTGGTATTAGGCCATGGTGACCAATAAGAGGACTCTGGTTCTCTCCTCATGCAGTTGGTATAATTATAATAATGGAGCAGACTTTGCTGGGTTATAGTTATGTTTTCATGAGTCATATTTGTTTCTGCAGAAAACTTTAGAATGGATTGTCTCTAAAAGAAAATAAAATAAATAAATAAATAAAAATTATATTTATTTTTCAGGCAGCTGACCTTATTCATGCTACTAATACTTCCCCATCTTCCCTGTCTTGCAGTTTAAACGACAGAATAAGGACTATGAGAAGACCAAGACAAGGATAATGGAAATTGCCAATTATGTGGATAAGGTAAGGCTGATGGCTTCTCTGCTGCGCCCTGCAACTCTCCACACAACAAACAACTACATTCAACAAGCTAATAGATATTGTTGTATCTTGATGTCATCCATTACTAATCTACATTGAAATGTGATGTCTTCGGTGTTCTAAATAAATGATTAGTGTACACAGGTTTATACTGTGGTATGAGGAAAATTCACAATTGAATCAATGTGTCCTTCACCAGCCCTTTAGTGGAGATTAGAGAATAATTGCCTTGTGTGACTAGACTGCGTTATGGAAGCTTATGTCAAGATTATAGACAAAGCGTTGTGTGTAGATACGCATTTTTTTTTTTCTAAGTGTGTGTGTGTGTGTTCAGTTCTATAGGGCTCTGAACATCCGTGTGCCTCTGATTGGTCTGGAGGTGTGGACCGACAGGGATCAATGTATCGTCACAGAGGAGCCAAATGCCACTCTCTGGTCCTTCCTCCAGTGGAGACAGAAGCTGAAATCCCGCAAGAAACACGACAATGCTCAGCTGCTGACGTGAGCGACACACACACACACACACACACACACACACACACACACACACCTACACCTACACCTGTCTTTCAAACAAGACAAAAGTAGAAGATAAAGTCATCTGGACTAGTGGGAAAGTCATTTATTAGACTGCTTTTGTGATCATCTGTGCTCCATGGATCCATAGAGAACTAGTGAGTTTATTTCTCTTCTCTGTTGTCACAAAGACATCAGCTAGAAAATGACTTGACTTAATGATTATCAGCATTATTATTATTCCAGGCTGTAACTGGATGACCAAGTAGAAAGCAGATGAAAACAGGTGTCTCATGTTCAGTAGTGTTTTGTGGTGATAGGTGTAAATCTCTTTTAATGAGGAACAGCTGATGTAAACAGTGTCATTACACAAACAGAACACACACATGTGGAACTCTTTTTTTTTTACTTTCTGATTAATCAGGGAAAGTTCCTGCACTCACATGGTGATATGTGTTACTATGGTTACCAAATCATCTTATATAAATCCCGTGTCCTCGAGAGTTCACGACCAGCAGATTGCTGATGAACAGCATATGTAACTCCTGTGGTTGTTCTGCTGTGATTTCACAATGAACCATAATCCATCTTTTCACTTAGAGAACAACAGCAGCTCTCTACACAGCTGTAATTGTACTGTATGCTTCAAGTCTTTTGACTCCTGTTCATAAATACAATGATGACGTGCTGCTTTCAGCTGGCAGACCTGTTTATTATACAGTCACCTGACCAGCAAACACTGACAAAGACATTTGAGGGTTTTTAAAGATCTGATAATTGATAAGGGACCAAAAATATTTCTTCCACACATCAGTTTTACATGAAAAACCTTTTTTTTTATAAGGACCCTTTAATTGTGATCCAGATGTGTACTGAGCAGAACATTTTGACACTCTTGACATGCTATATCTGTGTTAAGTTACATGTCATAATGATAATAAGTGATCATTATCATAGTCACATGTTGGTCCCAACTCATTTACATTTGCAGCTCTACCTTCTGTTTCCATTTGCAAACACTGTATTCTTGTAATGCACAGTAACTAAGTACATTTACTTAAGTACTGTAGTTAAATGCAGTGTTGAGGTACTTTTACTTTAAGTACTTAAGTATTTCCATTTGCTGCTTTTTACTTTCACTCCACTACATTTCAGAGGGAAATATTTCACTTTATTTGAAAGCTTCATTTACTTTTCAAATGTAGATTTGACACAGTCACAGTATTTTTCACATTTGCCGTAATGATAAGTAAGGATCTGAATACTTTTCCCACCACTGTGTGTCTTTGGGCTCTATTTTAATTGTGCATCCAGCACAAAGTGTTAGGACTGTGTGGGCGTCTCCACCTGCTGTGTTGATACGTGCAGCAGCACATGGTTAAATGACTGGGTGATGTGGGAATATAAATCAGCAGGTATGGTGATTAGTAAAAATCCACTCTCACAAAATCATATTGTTGTCTGGAAGCTGCACAGCTTCTCAACGTGAACACAGCAGCAGACATCTACAGCCACAGGCAGACTGTGTGGGCTTTTTACATTTGTTTATAATACAATGATTTAAAAAGAAAAAAAAAGAAAAAGAAGAAAAAAAAGCATAATCTCATCAACCCAATGCTATTTCACTTCTCATTCTGCTGTATCTCACATCATACGTTAATTGAAGTCACACAAGAGTGTTTGTACTGCAAATTTCTTTGAAGAACAGAACATTAAAGACCACAAACAAAGCAATGAATGATGCACAAGATTAATGATGCCTGCTAATCTGACATTTCCCACATAGACAGAATACTAAGTTCTAACTGAGCTGCATGCCGTGTGTAGAGCTGTGTGTGTGCTTATTCTGCAGCACGTCATTTTCAAGTGATTTAATGGAGGTAAACACAGTAAAGACAACATATTTTGTAAGAATCGCTCTTATTCATTCATTGACCAAGGTCACTTCCATTGAAAGCACATGTGAAGGAGATCCTTTAACAGTCCTTATGAACAGCAGGAAGGATTACAGCAAGGAAAACCTCTTTCACCATTCATATGGACACATGAATGCTGTGAACACGTCCTTTAACAGTTATTTGTAATGCCAGTTAAACACATCTACTGAATGGACAGTGTTTCATTGTCACAATCCTTTTTTTTACTCATAGATTAAATCACTAAATCTCCAGTAGAGCGATGTTAGAGATTCTGAGATGTCTTTTCTCAAACACAATGTCCAAGACCCAGTTTCCACCAAAAATAACAACAACAGTTCACTTTGCGCCGCTTCATTTGAATAAACCTCCTCCATCCGCTTGCATCTCTCCCTTCCAGCTGTGCACCAAAATACCACACACACACACACACAGGCAAAAAAAATAGTGCCTTTTGATATCTGAGAATATCAAAGACGGATAAGCTCAGCGTGTTTTTTAGATGGTGACTTTTGGCGCCGAAGAAAAACAAATTGACGGCGCTCCGTAGAACGGAGATGATGACATCACCTGGGAAAATGAACAGCTGTGCGTCTTAATTGATCGCGCGACATTAACGACGCCGTCCGACTGAAACTGTTACGTCTGTTCTTACTTTACCGACAAGTTTTGGATCATCGGAACTCTTTCTCAGCGGTGTTTACCTCTCGTTCTTTTATTTCATAGTCATCTCAGGGGGACGTCATCAGGGAAATTACCTGCTTTGGTTTTTTGTTTGGACTGGAAAGCTGCTGATGCTCTGCCCCACTGATATGAAGACACGGGTTCATAATCAGCATTGTGCCTCAACTAATAAGAAAACTGATTAGCTCCACAGCCTCCCACATACACCTCCCGCCTCCTGTGTGGCTCTTAATGACACAAACACTGCCGGCCTTTGGGTCAGATGATTTCAGACTTTATTAGTGTATAAATTGATAAATGATTAGCTAAACATAGATTTTTATTAAGCAAAAGATCTTCGCTTCAGTCGGGTATAATTGAGCCAAACAACTCCAGCGGTGGCAGCTTCATAGCTTGGCTGCTGGTACGCACACACACACACACACGCACACGCACGCACACACATTCATCCCATTCATTCATAAGCAGTAAATTGGTGGCCCCTCTTGCTCCATAATTAGTTCTGCTGATACCACAGGGCCTATTTTGTTTTGATTAATCAAGAGAGGGCTTGATTTTGTTTTCGGATGCTAAGTGACAACTGCCAGGAGATCAGGGGATTGAGGTTCTTTGCACGCCGTCTCCCACATCTGACAGGCTTATCATGTCTGCCGCCATGCAGCGCTGTTGCATCTGCAATCAATGTGCATCCACTGTGAAGCCAGTAAGTGAACAGGGAGGAGATTAAGGTTAAGTGATTTTCTGGTGTGTGTGTGTGTGTGTGTGTGTGTGTGTGTGTTTGTGATACAGCGGTGTGATTTTCAAGGGGACGACTATCGGGATGGCGCCGCTGGAGGGGATGTGCAGCCTGGAAAACTCTGGAGGTATCAACGTGGTACGTGGGGATACATTTTCTCCTCTTTCTGCTTTACTTCCACTGTCTGTCATTTCCTCTCCCAGCTCCCCGCTTTGTTTTAGTTTTTTTCCACACTCTCCCTTTTTTTCCCCCCCCTCAATCTTTTCTCCCAGCTTGAATTCATCTTCTATTGATTTTCTATGCTTTTGTGCGTGCACAATGTCCTCTAAAATAAAGACCTTTTTCGCTGGTATTCACTTCTACAGTACATTTAGTTTCCTGTTGTTTTTCTTTAGGGTCAGGATTAAATTGGACTGATGAGGATTATGTGAGGCTAAAGCTGAACATGTTGGACGGTGGGGACATTAGAGTTGGATGAGTTCATATTTGTGGATCAAATAATCTTTTTTTTGCCTCTTTTGTCTCATTGTTTTGATTTTCCAGCCCGCAACTTTACTGTCTTTATTTAATACATGGTCATATACATATACAAAGCTGTAAAAACCCACTGTACACTAACCCTAACCCCGCTCAGCACCAAACAGCACACATAGTTAGAGACTCACTGGTGAACATTGTGGAGCATGTAGCAGCTAAAGAGTCAGATATTTTTCTAAGGAGATGGAGGAGACCAAAATAAGAGTGAAAATTAGACTTCAGCTGGACAAAAAATCACCTTCCAATGAATGATGCTACGTGTCCGCTATGTGCTGGATGTGTATGCTAATTCATTCAATGTATCAATTTCATAGGTGATAATATGTAAGGTGTTTTTCAGTTTGTTCTGCCTTGCACATGTAGGCAAAAATACATTTGAGCTGCTTTAAGAATCAGTATTAAAACTAAAGTGTTCTTTTAAATGGCATAACAAACAACTTTCTATGTTTATAGAATCATATATGATTATATGGAGCGGCTGTGGCTCAGCTGGTAGAGCGGGTCATCCACTAATCAGAAGATTGGCGGTTTGATTCCCGGCTCTTCCAATCAATCAATCAATCAATCAATCAATCAATCAATCTTTATTTATAAAGCGCCAAATCACAACAAAGTCATCTCAAGGCACTTTACACATAGAGCAGAGCTAGACCACGTGTCGATGTGCCCTCGAGCAAGATACTTAACCCCAAATTGCTCCCGATGGCTGTGCCAACGGTGTATGAATATGTGGGTGAATGGGTGAATGTGACTATATAAGTACAGTCCATTTATCATATATTTTAAATCAACAAGTCAGGGAGTTGAAAAAATGGAAGATGTTGTATTTGGTCACTACACAACAATCTTGAAAAGGACACATTCTATACACAACCCCTCATTTACTAGTGTGTACAACAATGGCTGCCATAGATCAGTAAAGCGGTTGCTATCTTCTAATATGATTTTAATATGATACAAGTCTTACTATTTAGTCCATGGACCCAGACCCAAAATGTAATGTACAGGTACCATTTTTTAATTCCCACTTTGCTGACTTGTGGCTTTTTTTAGTGGTTATCCTCTCTTTAAGTAGGTACTGCTGTTGTTAAAAACCAGAGAAAAGCACCTTACCTAGAAATCTTTCGTTCATTATATCCTCTCCCTCGGGTGTATCTGCACTGCTGACTGTTGGTTTTACATGTAGAAACATTTTCAGCAGACATGTCTAGATATATTATACTATATAGTGTTCGCTAAATTGGCACATCTCTCAGTCAAAAAGGGTTCTGCATGAATGTACTTGAAAAGCTACATTCAAAATGTGCCGTTTCGAGCACAATTATAGGAAAAATGCAATGTACCTTTTTAAAACACCATGCCACACATGACTACAGTAGGTCATCATCATCATCATCATCCACATGTGAGTCTGTCAGCTGTGCAGCAGACTCTTCCTCACTGCATTGGTTAGCAGTGACAGACAAACATACTATAAACTGAGGCATTATGTTATGATAGTGTGGTTGAATTGGTCTGTGGTTGGTTTTTCTTCCGTGATGTGATTCGTTGGGCAGATCTGAACACAGTAATCATTGTGATAGGAGCGTGATCTGACCTCGATCTAAACCAACTACAAGAGGTACTCTGTGAGTCCGAGCCGAACGGCCCCTATAGACAGGTGTGCTTTGCTTGCTGGGATTCAGATGAGCAAATTGAACTGTTACTAACACCTAGCTAGGGAATTAATCAAGATCCAACCTGGACTAATGATGAATAACATCCAATCCAATAACAATGATGAATGTGTACTTGGCCAGGTGACCTTCTTCTGGACCTTCTTTTGTTAATGCGTTCTTGTCTTGTGGGTGGCTGATGCTCCGGAGGTAGATTGGCGGTTCGATTCCTGACTCGTCTAGTCCACAAGTCGATGTGTCCTTGGGCAAGATGCTTAACCCCAAGTGATGAGCAGGTTGGCACCCTGTGTGGTAGCTCCTGTCATCAGTGTATGAATGTGTGTGAATGGGTGAATGACACATGTAGTGTAGCGTTACGAGTGGTCAAAAGGACTAGAAAAGCGCTATAGAAGTACAGTCCATTTACTATGTACCATTTGTATCTGCTCCACACACATTTAACCAATTAGTAAAAGTTGTCATGTGACTTGTAAGGATGCGTTTAGGTCCTGTTGGATTTTTCTCTGTGTGAAAAGAAACTGAACTAAAGGGAAAACACACATTGTTTACCAACTCAACCAATGTGCTAGTGCAAACCAACTATAGGTTTGGAAATGTCCTGAATTAAATACTGGATCTAGAACAAAGTGATGGACAAGCTGACAGATGGACATATCTTTACAGTAAGAAAAATCTTCTAGGTAAGGACGCTGTCCTCTGCTGCAGCAGCCCAACTTTATTGGTGTCACATTTTTAGATTCCAGTGTTGCCTCGTTGCCCGCAGCTTTATAATATCCATAATGTAATATCATTCAGCTTGTGTAACTTGGTGGCTCTGTATATGTGTGCAGGCCTGGACTGAACAGACACGGCTGGAGAGATCAATAGCTTTTCCAAGCTTGATTAGCTTCTAATAGGCTGTTAGCTCTCCTGTGGGAAGAGGTGGCCTCAGGAATCCTAATGTCCTGTGGCTGACCAAGGAGTGGAGTCACCTCTCAGCACACACCTCACACACACACACACACTTCACTTTTTATTCAAGATTTCACTGCAGAACATTTCCAGACAGTTAACACATTCCTGTTTTATATAGTACATTATGCATAGTTCAGACGCTGAGCTAGGAGTGAATGACAGCTTTCAAAGGATCAAAGAGGAGCTAAATACATCTATACTGTCACTGGTGCGTGCGTGCGTGCGTGCGTGCGTGCGTGCGTGCGTGCGTGCGTGCGTGCGTGCGTGCGTGCGTGCGTGCGTGTTCATGCAGCTCTTTTCTTGTGTGTTTGACTTTTTTACCTTTTGGAACTAGGACACTGTAGCTGTTTCTTTCTACGGGAGTTTAACTTCCACTTTAAATAACTCAAGTCAGGTGATGCTCTGGTGATGTACCCTGACATATCTTATCATTTAGCATTGTGTAAAATGATTACGTTTATATCAACTAATAATGGTCCTACTATACAAAAATCTCCATCTTATCCAGTCTGTTTTAGCCAGTAGAGACATGACTCTACAGATGGCAGTGTCAGTCATTCCACCACTTTGGTCCTGAAATGTTCTGACATATAATGGACGGGTTGATGTGAAACTCGTGACGTGATTCCCCAGATTAAATGTAATATTTAGAACAATTGTATTCCACCTTTATTTAATATAAAAAGTTCTAATGTAAGATCATGCCAAACTAGTACCAAATACCATCTAATGACATTCCCATTAGTTCTAGCTGTCCTTTATTTTTTGGTTCTAATTAGAAAAACCTAAGACTGTAAATGCAGCATGGACGGATCTACCTTACAGACAATCTGGGCCCCAATGATGGTTTGATAATGGATTTTTATTTATTTATTTGATATATAATGTTGTTAATAATGGTCATTGTCAGAAATCTAGTATGTCCAAAGCAAAATATGTGAGTTAAACTATGATTGACAAGGTTTTCCACCCAACGTTACTCTTATCCAATCAGAATAAGATGAAAGTTGTTTGGGGGAAATGATGGGGTGCTGATACAGCCTTGAAACACAGTCATTTGTACCTGCTAAACATCAGAATGCTAGTATTGTCAGTGAGCGTGCATACATTAGCATTTAGCTCAAATCACACAGCTGCTACATGGCTGTAGACTCAGTTTGCTAATAAAGAGAATCATTTATTAGTCATAGGCTTAAAATTTTAGCAGCCTTTGTTTTTACATAACTGGTACAGTGCAGTTCTCTGGGTTTATTTCTGCTGTGACTAATACTATGTGACACCATTTACATTTTGAAGAATAAAGTGCTGCTGCAAATCATCCTTAGCAGAATATAATCAAATTATCCAAATGTATTAACATGTTACCTCTTAGTATTTGCACGATTCTCTCTCAAATATGTATGTAATAATATGCAGGGTGCACCTCGCAAACACTGAAATGAATCCCTAACTTCATCATAGATACACTGCTGGAGTCTGGGATGTATTTTTGGGTTTGACTTTATTATAATCCCAGAGGGCCACTAATGTGTATTGGAGAAAATTAGAATTATTTACAAAAACATAAAGAAACAGATTCACAGAGGTGGTTCACTATGTGGCAGTGATTATGGTAATGTGACTAACTGCATGAAGTGAATTAATAAAAGAGCCTTTAAACATTCTTGCATAATGTTGAGGCCATTTTAGTTGTATGGCATTATTACTTCACTTTATATTGTGGTTAGATGAAGCATATTTCTAAATAAATGTATTCTTGGTGATGTCACCACAAACCAGTTACTTATAATTAACTAATTCATACACAATGTAGACAGAGTGGGACTAATATATAGGTCAAAAGTTGCCCACAGTTCTTATTTTCCTTAGGATCCCCCAGAGTGTTACAAGAGTACTCCACCAATGTAGCATTTCATACACCGTTAAAGCAGCCATTGGGAGAAATTTGGGGTTCGGTATCTTGCCCAAGCACACATCGACATGGGTACTGGAGGAGCCGCGAATCAAACCACCGATCTTTCGATTGGTGGTCAACCTGCTCTACCACCTGAGTCACAGCCGCCCACTCCTTATGATATCATCAGACTCACAATGGGCAGTTTTTTAAAGAAAAAGGTTAAAACATATATGCGACAGAAAGAGATATAATCTATTTTCCACACATTCCACCTTTACTTCCTTGGTAAAACTTGGCGCCTACATTGCCCAATTCAACCACCATCAGTTGGACCGTAGATTACAGAGTGTTATGCTTGTAGTGGATAATGTAGCTTAGAGCTGCCAGCTTCCAGCAGAGATGAGGTCTGGTAATCTCACTTCTTTCTAAATTTTTTAAAATCATCATCATCATTAGACTTGTAGTCTTCAGTCCCAGCTGTCACAAAAGGCTTTATATTTATTTTTAATACATATCCTAGCATGATAATTGCATTTTTCCCCTCCTCTCACCTGACCTCTCAGTCTGGCGTTATGTTGTTAGAATTGTGAGTCATATAAATATGAATGAATTCCCTCTGATTGCCCCACAGGACCACTCTGAGCTCTCCATTGGCGCCGCAGCCACCATGGCCCACGAGATCGGCCACAACTTCGGTATGAGTCACGACCACGACGGCTGCTGTGTGGAGGCCACCGCTGAGCAGGGAGGCTGCGTGATGGCCGCCGCCACCGGGTGAGCCTCAGATACTGCGTCAGGGCTTCAGCACAAACCTGTAGTTGCTCACAGCTTGACATATAAATAATAGTTTCATCAGCCAAAAGAAGAAAACTAATTACATATTAATGTGGCTGCCTGAAGAGCTCAACTTGTCGCTGCACATTTTGACTTCTCTTAGTTCTGTGTTACATCAGTTTCAACTGAAGACAAAAAACAGAAAAACATTTTCACTTTACTAGATGCCTTTGTATGTTGACCTTCAATATCTCAGAGAACCAGGAAGAACTATTACGTGATGTATTTTTACATATTCTAATGAGTGTAATTTCTTCTCCCAGGCATCCGTTTCCACGGGTCTTCAGTCGCTGCAGCAAACGTGACCTGGACAGCTACTTCCAGAAGGGAGGGGGCATGTGTCTGTACAACATGCCCAACATGAAGGACCTGGTGGGGGGCAAGAAATGCGGCAACGGCTTTGTGGAGGACGGAGAAGAGTGTGACTGTGGGGAACCTGATGTGAGTACATTTGATATTTTATCTGAACTGATCCAACCCAACAGATTCTACTCATACATTCAATTTAAAGGAACATAACGGTATTTCTGCATGCTTTTTTACTATTGATTCCAAATTACATGCATACTGTGGTCCTTTAGAACATCTGACAACCTTTCCATTCAATTCCATATGACATGATGGTATTAATTTGCAGAAAGTTGTCGTCATCAGATGATTTTATTAACTTATACTGATTTTACATAGAAAAACCTATGACAAGTTTATAAAATATGACATATTTATCATAAATTAAACCACCCAGAGATTTATACTATATAAGTATACATTAATATAACATTGCCCAATCTGCAGTATCCACAGCATCCAGCTGTGCAGAGACGGTCTGCTGTAGTTGTAGCCACAGTGTGGTCACCAGATGTTCTTCTCTGTGCTCCTCTATCTTTGTACACTGGGTTTTGCCAGATCCCTTTTTTTGTATAAAGTATGTTAAAGGTGCAGTGTGTAGAAGCAGCCTGTGGCGGAACAGATTTGGCAGAAGTTAAATATAATATTGACAAGTTTGTTTACATTGATGTATAATCCCATTAAAATAAGAATTTCTGTATTTTCTTACAATTCTTACAACCTTACAATGAGCCATTTATATCTACATAGGGAGCGGGTCCTCTTCCAAGGTGGCCACCATGTTGCACCACCATGTTTCTACAGTAGCCCAGAATGGACAAATCCAACACTCATTCTAGACTTCTTGCACTTTTTTCTGGGGTATTCAATTGGTTGCAATCTACAACCTTACCACTACATGCTGCTTAATTCTACACAGTAGTCCTTTAAGTAGTATGTCATAAGTATGTTTTAACTAGTGTATAATCAGCTGAAACTAAGAATTGTTGTATTTTCATTACCTTAGAATGAGCCCTTTGTCTCTACATAGGGAGCATGGCGGGTCCACTTCCACGATGGCTGCCATGTTTTTACAGTAGCCTAGAATGGACAAACCAAACACTGGTTCTAGAAAGGACCTTGTGTGTTTTCGCAAGTTTAGCAGCCACAGTAGGTTCTCCTACAGGCTTGGAAGGAGAGGAGGAGGGGCAGAGGTTCTCAGTTGGTTGCAATCTACAATCTCACCACTAGATGCCACTAAATTCTACACACTGCTCCTTTAAGTATACAATGAAGCAAATATTGGATTCCACTTGAAGTAGAAAGAGCTGAGTATACTGTGTTACTTCAGGTTTTAACTTTCAACCAGCCTCATCATTAATGCGCTCCGCGTTGGGTTTGTGCAACACAGCTGAAAGATTGCTGAAAGTTTCCCCAAATCAGGATGAAGTGTTTGCACTCAATAAAGCCAGAGGTTAAGTAAACGTCTTTGGTTCAAGCAGCAGAGCAAATTGAAAACAGAAGAAGCAAATTGGTGGCTGACAGCCGCATCGCTGCTGGCCAGGCTGTTTGTTATGACTCCAACTCAGCTGACAGTGGAGCTCAGGCTGCTGACAAGCCACCTGCTCTTAGCATTGCAAATGAGACGAGCTACAGAACGCTGCTTAATGGGCTCACCTTGATATTTCCCCCAGCAGACACCAATGTATGGTACACATGATAAACATATGGTTTAGAATCTGTAAACCACATGCAGTCATTCCTGTTTTGTTTTTCAGGAAGAGGATTCAAAAACAAATCTTTTCTAAGCACCAACTTATAGAGAAAGCTCTTTTTATTATTTAAAAAATCTACTTGGATAGCTTTGTACAGCGAGTGAGTGGGGGGCAAAGTCACAGAGAGACATTTCAGCTTTAGAATTCAAACCTCATCACATTGTCTCTGTCATGCTGTTGAAGAGAACATCACAACACAAAGAAGTCAGTGCTTTTTGTTGTTGTTGTGTTCACCCATAATCCCCTCTCCCTTCTTTCCTGCTGGTATAATTGGCTTTTTTTTTTTCTCCCTCTTGCTTGAGTCAACTCCCACATTTGTTTTGAGCGTAACCGTGGTTCGGCGGAGGGCGCCATGGCAACGGGAGATGTTGTCTGTGTGTGCGCGCAGTATGACACGAGATCAGCGGCACTACGGATTTTCTTTTTGTTTTTTTCGTCCTGCCAACATCTGTTGAAATTGTGACTTGTCAGTCACAGTTGTTAATCCTCTGTTACCTGAGAGCTGCTGCTGAGAACATCTGATCTGTGTGTGTGTGTGTGTGTGTGTGTGTGTGTGTGTGTGTGTGTGTGTGTGTGTGTGTGTGTGTGTGTGTGTGTGTGTGTGTGTGTGTGTGTGTGTGTGTGTGTGTGTGTGTGTGTGTAAGTCACCTTACTGGCTTAATCAGTTCTTTATCAAAAATGAAAAAGCCATTAATAAGAACTACTATAGAGATGCCAGGCTGAAGCTGTGTTTGTACTGCTGTTATTGCAATAACCTTTTATTAATCATTCATTAAACTTTAAAATTGCAAATGACTTCAACCAGTTTATCCTGATGATTTATTAGAAAGTGCAAATATTTTGAACCATTTTTTTTTCTATTTTTTTGTCCACCACTTCCCCCTCACTTTGGAAGACTCATTACTTTATTTGATTTATAAATATGACTAATAACTTATTATATATATATCCTAATTATCAGTATCAGAGCTAGTCTGTGTTTATTTGAAATGATTGGCAGTACTGAACTCTACTCTATAAACAGAGCCAAAATTTGTGTTAAATGTGACAAAATATTTGAGTGAGAGTGATGCCTCACTTCCAGGAGTCACATTCTCAAGTTAATTCATATCATGTCAATAATTTAAGCCCAATCAACTTGATAGTTGTGAAGCTGGACCTTCAGTATTTGGATTAAGTAGCTCATCAAAAGTGTGTGCCAAAGTCAGAAGGCTGCAGCTGTTATTTCAAAGTGCCAGACGCAAATTAAATCAACATCGCAGCTTCTGCTGTTGGACTGGACTTCAATATTAAAGGGCCACAAAAACATGCTGGCCTTTAAGTCAATGTGTTAGTAGAAGGTGAAAGTCTTCATTATGATGTTAGAACCATTTCAGAATTGCTAACCAGATGCTTTATTACACTTGATTATTTTTTGCAAATCCACAACTAGAGCTTCATATTCCGACTCATAATTATACTCTGCACCAATTCACATCATTTGATTAATCTTATGGAAAAAAGTCATTCACAAACATCATTTAGTTTTCTGGTTTATTTCCTCTTCTACGACAATAAACCTAATGTCTTTGGATTGTGGCGTGTTAAAAAAAACAGTACAGACATTTGAGGATGTCATAATAATACACTTTATTTGGAAATGTGCTTAACATAATACTATATGAACAGAATAACATACACAAACATACAATAATAGTCAAGCATAAGTAGATGAAATATTAAACAATAAATAAAACAATAAAAAAGCAGCAATTATACAATATGACATAAATGCCTGTATGGCTGTACAGGTGGGGCTTTAAAAGCTTTTTAAAATGAGGTGCTGACTCAGCTGATCTGATACTAAGGGGGGGGGGGTTCCCAGCACTGGAGCTACATTAAGCAGCAGTAAATGATATATTAACATTAATAAAGTCATGAGTTACAACTTATAAAGCCTTTATAAAGGATGAGTTATTATAAAGTGATACTAATAACTGTGCATATGCAGAAGTAGAGCAGCACTAAGGTGGATGTGTGAGTTTAAATAGTTTGATTTGTGTCCACTTAGTTGTGATAATGTGTGTATCTGTGTGTGTGTGTGTGTGTGTGTGTGTGTGTGTGTGTGTGTGTGTAACTGTTTACAGGAATGCACCAATGACTGCTGCAATGCTAATAACTGTACCTTGAAGGAGGAGGCTCAGTGTGCCCATGGAGTGTGCTGTGAAGGCTGTAAGGTAAGACACACACACACACACACACACACACACACACACACACACACACACACACACACACACACACACACAGGCACACAGAGTGGTGTAGGTGGGTTTGCAGTAGTATTAGTTGCCTGTCAGTCACGGCGTCCATATGTTGACATACTGTAGCCGCAGCGTGCGTCACTTCCCATCACAGCACGAGCTGGTCGTCTTCACACCGCACCATCACTTCTCATCTCTGCTCTGATCTCACTGTTCAGATGCACATCCATATGTCCCATTGTAACACTGAGAACTGTGGAGACAAATTCTACCGAGACAAATTCCAGCAGACAGACGTGACACAGTACTGAGGGCGGCAATAACCTCACAAGAGCTACCACTGCTCTCATTCCTCATACTCTTTATGCTTACATGCACATTTCTGCTCTTTATTTAATAGAAAGTGCTTATATTAACACTTTTATCATTTTTTACACCATCACACATTTCATAGTTTGGCTTATTTTTAGTCCTACTGCAGCTGCTGCAGTTTTCCATTTCCTATGAATTCCCCTTAAAGCTGCACATATGAAGACTTTTAATTTAAACAATGGATCAAATGACTATGTGTAACTTGAAAGATCTCATTTATAATGATGAACCCACAGAGAATGATTACCATCTCTTTTTTTTTAGCTCATAGTTTTGGTTTAAAGTTCCCCTCCACTCAAAAATGTGTCGCTCTTCTTTTACTTTCTCTGTTTTTTTCATTCTTATGTGTTCTCACCTTACATTTAAGTTTAAGATGTGAACCTACAAGCAGGATTTGTGACATCACAACTAGTTTGGAGCCAATCATGGTCCAGAGCTTAAAGCCTCCAGTGCACAAACACTGAGGATGGACTTTACAGTAGTAGGAGAATATTTGTGTCCAGCAGTTTAACAGTTGAAATGAAAAATATCTGCATATTAATAGATTCTGGATTTTTAATGAGAAGATTAGTAGATTTCAGAGATAATTAACCTTTTTTGTGTGGAAAAAACTACATCAGAAACAAAATATTATTCAAAGTAGAGTATTTCATATCTCCTAAAACAATGTCTGGAGGAGACCTTTAACAATGAAATCAGCTTTAAGTTGGTTTAATCCATCAAAACTAAATATATGAATGAATACACTATATGGACAGTGTTTATTTTATAAAAATAAACAATCCCCAATATTCATCATGTGTGAGGTTTTGTACCCTTTTCACTAATCAACTTTAATGAGGCATAATATAATACTCATAAGTTTTGCTTATCTCATCAAAAAAAATGTAGAGTCAGACACAGTGGTTATTGTGGTTTGAAGTGATGCTGTGTGTAGCTGACTCTAAAGTTCACCAGGAGACTAATGGCGCTTTTCCACTATACAGTTCTAGCTCGACTCGGCACGGTTCCAGAACAGACCTTTTCCATTACAAAAAAATACCTACTCAACGTGGGCGAGGTCGTCATAGCACGGCTCCGCGACACTGACGTGACTTCATTTTATACGCGACACAAAACACATAAACAATGGAGGACATTGAGGCGATGGTGTACTTGCTGCTGTATGTGGCTGTCTGTCTCACACAAAGCAAGAAAATTGAGCCGTATGGCTGTAACTATGGTTGTAACGCTGCTGCCGGTATTTAAAAATGCCGGGTTTGATTCTTGTGTGGGACGGCTCTTGACTCTTCCAGTGACTCTCTGACCAATCAGTGGCCGGCAGTCTGTTGACGTCACATGTAATATCGGCTCGGCTCGCTTGTAACCTCACCAGAGCAGGTACTAAAAGTCAGGTACCAGGTACTAATCCTAGTGGAAACGCAAAAAAAGAGTCGAGTCGAGCCGAGTCGAGTCGTGCTGGAACTGTGTAGTGGAAAAGCGCCATAAGACCTTTAATTCAACCCTAAGATACAGAAGTGAGAGTATGTTTCCCCTTTCTGTAAGTACAGAAGGCCACGACAGCCGATACCACGGAGTAAGAAAGTAAACAATGAGAGACAAGTAGCAGCACAGTTTATGCATCTCAGGAGGATTGAGGGTTCCTGTGGGCTAATTAAGAGGAACCGGCGCCAAATACATGATCTATTTTGACAGATCTCAGACCTGAATCAACAAAAAACTCAAAGCATATGACATGACCACCTATAATATGGAAAACCCCCAAAGTAGGACAAAAGCATCCAGCCAATGAGGTTGTGGCACATAGCATCACCCAAACTGCAAGTTATATGAGGAATTAAAAACGCATATTTTAAGGCTTCTTCTACAGAACTTCCGAGCGAAGTAGACTAAGTCCGCAGCTGCGTATAATTCTTTGCTTTGTCAAATAAACACTTATGTGGGTATCACTTAACAATAAGGCTCCCTTTATAAAGGATTTATAAATGGTTTATAATTGGCTTGTTAATTAGGTTGTGAAGCCTTTTCTAAATCATTCATAAGCTGTTATTATAACTCACTGGCAAAAAAGGTTAACAGTGACCAGCTGGTTGCTAAATAGTGATCCCATATTTCTCTGTATTCTTAGCATTGTCTTCATCAGGCCGCATCCTTGGATTCCATTGGTTGTTGAGTGGATTCTCTTCATGTTCTCAGCATCCAATTATGAGCATTTATTTATGAGTTACAAACAATTTAAACACTAAAAGGAGCCTTATTGTAAAGTGTGCAAAAGACATCACCATTTACTAATGACTTATTAACATGTATAACTCCCAAAGTGAGCCTTATTGTAAAGTATAAAACATATCACCATTTAGTAATGACTTATTAACATTTCTATCTGCCAAAGGGAACATTACTGTAAGTGTAAAGTACCAAAAGAATCTGCTAAGTGACAAAATAGCAAGATCTGTCAGCCTATTTAACCTAAATGCATAAAAATGCAGTAGTGTAGCTGACCTTCGTCTTGCCAAATAGTGACCCTGCATTGATGTATAGGAAATTGAAGGAAAATGAAGTGCTTATAATCAGCATGTTAGCTCTGTATGAGTCTAAGATGAAGTTCTGCAGGTGTGAACAAAGCTTGTTTACACATTATAAATGATGAATGAATTTACCTGAACATCTCACAATAATCCAGTAGCATGTAGTATGTTTCTCTTTATTTGTACTATGACCATTGCTGTGTTGTGATGAACATCTTCTAAATGGTCAAAATACAAAATGTAAATGGTCAGCTCTCTTGTGATCGGATTAACCTGCGAGGTTGGGGGGGGGTCCGGGGGCATAAACGAGCTAATGGGCCCCTGTTGACCTGCTTTCCTCCCACTCTTTATGCATTAGGTCTCTTAATTATGTTTTGTCTAAAGCCCAAGATTATAACCAGTACTCATATCCTGTAGTCATATCCTCAGTACTCCGTGGCTCCAGGCTTGCATTCATTTATGACAACATGTGGTCTTGATGTTGTTTCAATCCCCCCCCCCCATCTCTTTCTTTCTGCCAGTTGAAGCAGGCGGGTACCATGTGCAGGGGCCCGGCGGGGGCTTGCGACCTGCCAGAGTACTGCACCGGTGCTTCTCCTTACTGTCCCTCCAACGTCTACCTGCTGGACGGCTCATCCTGCCAGTATGGAAGAGCCTACTGCTACAACGGCATGTGCCTCACCCACGAACAGCAATGCCTGCAGCTGTGGGGCTACGGTAATAAAAAGTCACAAGATACACACACACTTACACACACTTTATTACTGAGATATCTACCTGTGATAGTCAGTGTCGGTGATTAAAACGGCTTCAAAAATAGTGTAAGAGCTGATAGATGTGACAGCAGCTGTACTGTACTGCGTGTGTCACAGTTGATAATACAATGAATAACATGAGCTGGATGTAGCCTGTCAAAATGAACACTCATCAAAGCTTGAAGTGCTTTTTCCATCATCCCACTCTCTGATGTGAAAGCAGCATTCAGACGTGTGACAGTGTTTGTAGAGCAGCACAAAAGATAAAAGGCAATACACGGTGACTTTTAATGTGGAGTATCTCATTTTTATTGTTCTGCTTGATTGTGTTTCAACTCAAACAAACCTGTGCTCTAGTTATCCGTGTCATTGTTATATATTTACTCAATGTGATGTTATTGAACAGCCACAGGTACAAAACTGGCTCATAATAAATAAAGAAGTGTGTGTTAACCGGCAGTCAGGTGTGTATATGAACAATAAAGAGGTTTTTACTCTCTGTAATCATTCCTCTTGTTCATACTGACTATTAAAAGATCTCCTTCAATGGAAGTGATGGAGGACTGTATCCACAGTGTGTCCACACAGTCATTTAAAAGTAGATGATCAGCTTCTATTGAGCTTCATCAGTGTGAGTTAGTCATATCAAGTGATATCTGACACATTTACAGTCTTTTTAGCATCAGATCCCCTCTTAGTGTTTCCTGTTGAGCTGTGGTGGAAGTATAGTAACAAAAAGAGAGACTTTGCCACGTAGTTTGTCCAGCAGAGCACGATTCATCGAGCTCACGGCAGTGTGGGTTTGGAGTCAAGCGGCGTCTTCACAGTAAGTTGTGAAATACATACTGAGAAACTAAACAACGACCCCGTCATTTCCTCTTTTCAATCTAACTAATATAACATTAATTCCATCCCTGACAACACGTCACTCATGCTTTTTACATGTTAGCAATGTTAGCAGCTGTAGTTTGTCAGTACAGTCAGTAATGTAGCAGGCTAAAGGTTAGCATCAGAGCAGCTCAGTCATATATCAGGGTAAAATAGGTGAACAATCCACATAGAAAAATGATCATTCCATTTAAGAAATTCCCTATAATAACCACCATATCGGTTATCAGTAGTCTATTGGTATCGGTTTCTAAAATCCCATATCAGTGGGGCCGTTACTTCTAATGGTCAGTATGAACAGGAGCAATGATTACAGCAAGAAGAACAGGTTTTAATATTCATTTGTTCTCCTGATTGTTATTTTAAGACACACTTTACAGAACAGTTTGACATTTTGTAAAATTGTGGTAGAAATGGAAATAATAGGGCACACAGGTGGTCGAGTGGTTAGAGCGCATGCCATATACAAAGCCGACCCTGGTTCGAATCCCGTTGCTGCATGTCACACCCCTCTCTCTCTCTCCCATGTTTCCTGTCGGTCTACTGCTAAATAAAGGCGTCTATGCCAACAAAATCTTTTAAAAAAAAGAAAGAAATAGAAATAATAGAAATACTATATGGAGTTAGATTTCCAGCTTGTTGTCTTGGAGGGTTTCCAGGTTTGAGCACTGTTGAACCTCCACTGTGAGCACACACCACACCACTCTGTGTTCTACAACGACATGATATTGATCTTTTCATCTGACTCTTGGTTTGAAATCCTGATATTTGCACCACATCCTTTAGCCTCTCTTAGCTGTAAGCAGGTTTACAGTGTTTTCTATGGTGAACGCTGATCTCTAAGATCATCTCTGCGTCTGAGTCCCAACATTAGGTGTGTCCGTCTGTTACCGAGAGATTTTGTGAGTCGGCGTGTTTCCCGTTTGTTGTCTGCGGAGGGGAAACGGTGAATAGAAGTAAACAGCCTGAGTGCAGAGGGCTGATGGGATATGTTGTGTTTTCCAGGAGCCCGACCGGCCCACGACGCCTGCTTTGAAGATGTGAACGCTGCAGGGAACGCTTTTGGAAACTGTGGGAAAGATGAACACGCCAACTACATGAAGTGTGCAAAGAGGTGAGAGATACTGCTGCTATATGCTACTCTTGATATGAATTCCAAGAGAGATGCATGTTCTGTCACATAATAAGATAAAATAAAATAAAATTTAAAAAATGAGACATACTTCTATCAAATGTCTTCTATCAATTACTAGTCATACATTGAGTTAATAGGACCATATTGATGTTTCTGCATGCTTTTTACTATTTATTCTAAATGACATGAATGCTGTGGTCTTTTAAAACATCAGACAGCAGTTGATATCTGGAAGGTTTGATAAACACAATTTTGAGGTACGTTATATAAGTTTTTCCATGTGATGCTACTTAATTCTCCAATTAGATTTTATATTGAAAAACCTACATTGATTTTATAAAATATGACACATCCTTACAAATGAGTAGTCTGAAGCCAAAATTGTATTAAAGTGCAGTAAGTAAGATTCTAAATCTCTCCACAGAAACATGATAAACATGATAAAATACATTTTAAATTTAAAAAAAATAATATGAATACTTCTATCTAATGTCAGGCATGTATGTATGCAAGCAACTAAAATATAACAAAAAAACAAGATTTTTTACATAAAAAATGAAGTAGTAAGTCAGTAAAATGTTGACATAAAACCTGGAAGAAGAAGAAAAACATTATTTTTTTTACATTTGGGGCACAATTTCCCACAGTTTTTACTTGCCATGAGTCTTTTTCTTTGCCTTTGCCAACATTTCATCAAAATGCTCTTTTCCTGGCAGAAATATGTTTCCATTGGATACGAGACAATATTTTAACACTGATTCATGCATTTTCCTTACACAAAAAAACAAAGGTTTTAACAAGTAGCCAAAACAGTCAATACAGTAATGTTCCTGTGTGAGAACACACACTCTCTGCCAGTGTTCACAATGCATTCAAGCCAAGACATGAGTCAAAATCAGCAGCTAAAAAATAAAGCTTTGTTGACAAGGAAAACAAATGTTACGCAATATGTTCTATTTAACATTTGTAGCGGAAAATTGAGAAAAATTCTCCACAGTGGTGTGAAACAGTAAGAGAGTGTAGGAAATGAATGAAAACATGTTGAAAGTGACATTTAACACTGTCTGACAGACGCAGTTAATGTGCAGACAGTCACATCAGATGTGCTGGTTATCTCTGCCTGAGTTAAAGGGACACTCCACTCATTGTCCAATATACTTGCATGAAGTTGTGGCGCTCACAAGAGACTGAAAAAAAAAAAAAAAAGTTAAAACTAAAGCTGTTGAGATAACTTTTAGTCACATATACTGAATGGATCAATCTCCAAAAAAAAGCTTCATTTTACATTTTCCACAATTCAATTTGACAGCATCTCTTAGCTAGACCCTCCAGGACCAATGGATTTATACACTACACTAACACATAATACTAATTATGTTACAAAGTTGTTATCTCCAAGTTCAAGATGAGATATCCATGATGACATCATCGGGGTTGTTTCTCAGACAACCCTGATGATGTAACAAAGCTCCTCCAGAGCCACAGAAGACATGATATAACTGTCACTGGCTGTGGAGTATTAAACAGGATTTTTTCTTTGAACATGTAAAATTGGTGGACTTTCCCTTTGACCTTAAAAACTTGTGTGTAGCTTTTTAGCCTCATTTAGCTCACTGTCTTGGTTTTACAGTGTCATTTTACTGTTTTGGTTCAGTCTGACTTAATTTCCAGCAGGCAGCATGTTTTCAGTGAAACAGCTCCGATAAAGCCACTGAACACTACCTGCCCTGCACCAAACAGCACACAGACACAGTGAGCAACTATCTGGTGAACATAGTGGAGCATTTAACATCTAAAGAGAGACATATTTTACTGAGAAGTTGGAGGAGACCAAAAACAGAGCTAAAGAAGAGTGAATATTGGACTTCCATTCATCAGGTGGACACAAATAAGACTAAATGGTTGATAATGTCAGCACAGAACTTAACTTGTAGTGATAGTGATAATAAAGCAATGATATGTTTACAGCTTGTTTTGCTGAAAATGCAACAAAAAAAAATCAATTAGTGCAGCTCTTTTTAAAAAAAGCTTCTCTTCCTGTGACAGTTCACTTTAACTGTGATCATCATACGCTCAGTTGTCACAACAGAAATTACATTTAGTTCTATTCAGAACTCCTCTTCTGTAAGCAAACCTCACCTTTAATGAGTCAGAACTGAACTAACGCACACACACACACACACACACACACACACACACGCACACACTCACAGAGAGGCACTGTACACTGTAAACACACACCTCTGAGAGAGACCGTTTAGCTGGCACAGTGCCAGAGCTAATTAACGGAGCCAAATTAGCGACTTAGCCATGTAAATGAGGCCGTTGGATTAAGGTGGTTGACGGCTGCCTCGTATGATCCACCGCTGCCTTAAATCCATTATGGAGTCCCACGGGAGTCATTAAGAGTGTTTTGTGGCCACAGTGAGACAGGCAGCTGATGAGAGGATGATATGTAAAAACACTTATCTGTCTGTTATTAAGACAAGAGAAATATCTGTGCACTGCCCTTATCTGCCCATCATACTGTAATCCTCCTCATTTGTTTTTAGGCTGTGTGTGTGTGCGTGTGCGTGCATGTGTGTCTAAGTTTGACTCTCTATATTAATGAGGAATATGTGGGTGTTGATACACAAAAAAAAGGAAAGTGTTGTTGAGGCATCTATCCAAAACCTCACATCTCCCACCTGAGCATGCATTACAGTATCACTACAATATGGTTACTCAGATTAACCATCTTTAAAAATTCACATATCTGGTGATGCATATTTTATCTTTATCTTTGTCAGTTCTTATAGAATGTACTACATCCTGTACATTATGAAGGGGAAACAAAGTCTTCTATAAATAATACAGTTATAGACAGTACATACCATATATTATATTCATACCCAAATTCATTCTCATCTTATATATGCACATGCTCATTCTATAGTCTTTGTGTGTATATGAATGTCAAATATACTGTGTGCTGAGAGAATGAATGTGTGGAAGATTAAAATGAAAAAATACAATATGAAAGATTCGATACGAAGCTCATTTTAGAAGTGTCAGGATTGTACGTACACTCAATGCAAAATGCAAGAACTGCAAATGAAGGTTAAGACACATTTCAATTTGATTATTATATTGTCTGCTCGTGGCCAGTAAACACTTACAAACTCTCAATATTAGATATTTCTCTTACTGTCAACAAAATTGCATGAAAAGATCAAAACCAACAGCACTGCTCCACTCAGCCCTGAGCAAACTGGTTCTGACTGAAGATGTAAATCTGTAAAGTCAGCTCACAAATATATAGTTCATTAAAAAAAAGTGCTCTGTCGTTTCCTGAAACAGGTGGGGAGGTTAATTAATCAATATATCCTTTAAACAGAAATAAACTGAATACATTCAAATGCAGCTCATACAGTAGTCTTTAACAGGATGAAATAGTGCATTATTTTGGGACTATTTTCAGTGGAGGATTAATCAACACTTGGTGTTTTTAATGGGTTTTGGACAACAGAGCTCTACAGCGCAGAGGAATAATATAAATGGACACAGTAGGCTCTAATACATACACAGTACTTGTTAGTAGTTGAGTTCATTGTTGGTTTGTGTCTGCACATGAGATTTGTTGACAAAAAAATGGAAATTTGCCTTCTCTTTAAAATGCTGTAATGACTTTCTATCCTAATAATGAACTAAATGTTATATTCTATCTAAATTAGCACTTTTATTTCCATGTGGAAATGTGGTTTTGGGATATAAACAAGATGAAAATGAACACTAATATAAAAAACACTCTCTAGCTTGTACTGGATCAGCTGCTTTTATGTTGTGGTGAGTCACACTACTGAGTCTCTGACAGAAGTCAAACTCCGGCTGATAAGTACTGGTAAACAGATAACTGCTTTGTCTCTAATCCCGGCTTCTCCGCTTGCAGCTGCTCGGTGGAGCTGCACGTTTGCTTTTTACAGTCAAAAAAACAGAAGCCCTGAAAAATAAAAGCTAAACGACTAAGTATCTGCTCGTCTTTCTGTCCAGCGATGCCAAGTGTGGGAAGATCCAGTGTCACAGCGCCGCAAAGAAGCCCAAAGGCACCAACGCCGTGTCCATCGACACCACCATCAAGACGGACGGCATCGAGGTGAAGTGTCGCGGCACCTACGTCTACAGCACCCAGGACGGCCAGGGAGACCTGCCTGACCCCGGCCTCGTCATGACCGGCACCAAGTGTGGAGAGGGAAAGGTTGGTCCACGTATGATTTCAATATAGAATTGTTAGAAGTGTTTAAATAAGGACACAGGCCTGTTATTCTAAACCAGGCTCTAACCAATCAAGAGTACACGATTCAACCAATCAACTGTCTGGAGATCAATTGATTAAATGAGTTAAGCCTGGTGTGAACCTTTTATGGAATCATTTGGACAGCTCTGTCCTCAGAGAATGTGTAGTGTTTCCTGTGTTCCTCAGCTTGAATTGACCACAGGGTTAACAATGTTTTTGATCAATACCAACACTTTGCTCCACAATTACTGCATCTGGCCACCAGCTGAAAACAAGAACACCTGCGTAGTGTTTTCAACTGACCTGCAGCAGAAGATGGTTGCAGCTGACAACACGGCACATCTCAATCATTCTCAAGCCAAAAAACAAATGCTAGAGCAGTTTCTAAGCTCTATCTGAACACTGATGTAGCGCCTCCTCACTGCATCGTCCTTTAGGATCCCTGCTTCAGATTGTTGACTCACTCCTTTCACTTGTGGTACTGTTTGTACAGGCCACCGTAGCTCACGGGTGAGAGACCATCAAACAAAAGTTCCTGCTGAGGTGTGTTTACATGTTCCGGTGCATGTAATGAACCGTGTAGCTGTGTAAGGTCACGTGTGCCGAATCCAAGACTTCAATTCCAGGTTGGCAGAATTCCTGGATTTGCTCAGCTCCAAGACTTAACTCATCTCTAATGGGATCTCTTATCTGTCCTCGCTCTTTTCTATTAGTGAAGAGCAGCGTAGTTAACTTTCAGGATTCTCAGGTTTAGCAGGAGCTAACTGTCGCTTTCGCCAAGCTGACAAATGCTGACAGCAGCAGACGGTATCAGCTGTTCTGCGAGCAAAGCTTAGGACGGACCTGAAGATTAGCTTAAACCCTTGAAGAGATGAGTTATAGTCGTGAAGGTCGGAAAGGAGCACATACTGAACTATTGAGTACATACAGAGACAATGGCTGTGATTATAATCGTGTTGCTAGGCAAACGCAGAAATCCTTAGACAACACAAAGATTCTTGCTTTATGACATTCATTCAAAAAAGTTAATCCTGCTAATCTGTGTGAAAAGGGGGGAAGGAATGAATTCAGAATGATTAAAAACTGTTTAATTTTATCTCCGGACTGTCAACACAGACTAACTCAGATTAAAGGTGTGTAGCCAAAAGTGTGTTCAGGTCAAAGATAGTTTGTTAAAGTAAGAACATCACTCTACTGTTAGACTGTGCACCGTTCAACAAGACCGACGGAGGAGTGCCGAGTCTTTAGTAAAACATATTTTAAGCTTATCGGTTTAATAGCTAATCAATACACAAAGCGGTGATTACAGCTCTCTTTCAATTAGTGATGTCCGTTTAAACTGCTCATGGTGATGAACCTGTAGAGAATTCAAATCACTCTCTGCAATTCCCCTCAGAGTTGTTTCAATCTTACCTGCAATGTCACTGTTTGGGTTCAGTCTTACAGCTTTTATAAGCATTAAGGTGATTCAGTGGCAGCAGTCTGCTTGACCTGCACCAAACAGCAGTTAGCACATTTCACTTTTTAAATAGATACTTTATTCATCCCCATTGGGCAAATTCAGGTATCCGGTAGCTCGTACACACACATACATAAATAAATATGAACATATGGAGAACAAAACGGTATAAAAGAAGAGTGATTAATAGACTATGCAGCTGTTTGCTAACATGTTGGTTATAACAGTTTTCAGTTTGTTACGCTGCCCCCAAGTGGCCAGAACTCAATGAATGCAGCTTTTAAAAAAAGAAACATACATTCACTCTTTAACGTGACTGTGTTTTTGTGGTTAAACAAGAGCAGCAGAGTGGTAAAAAAAAATCTAACTGATCATGTGAGTCTCCCACTTCAACTTTGACACATATAAAAGTCTTTTAAAGCCGTAATGTGAGGATTGTTGTCTCCCCCTCTTGGCAGTGAGGGTACAGGGAGGCGCTCATCTGTGACTGCCTGACTACAAAGATGTTAGGAGGACGAGGGGAGGACATTTCTCTTCATTTGATAGCATTAAAAGTAAAGTTAAGACTTTTCTGTCGGCTTCCTGACTCATTTTAAAAAAGATGAGAGGGAAAAAGAGAGAGAGAGAGAGAGAACCGAGAGCACCAGCGAGAAAGAGAGAGACAGCAGTTGTGGTCGAGCGAGCTGGAGAGTGACTGAGGACAGGGAGCAGCGGTTGTAAGAACGCTTGTGAATCAGATCGATAAAACGTTATTTTCTGATTGTTTCACGGTGGTTACGTTCAAATAAACATCTCCCCCCCCCCACACACACACACACACACATCCACATCCACTCCATTACTGTGGCGGTGCACTGCAACACCTGATTTGGTCTGAATATGGCCTGATACAGACATGCAGCACACTCTCATGTCCCCCCACAGAATGAACAGATAGGTTGTTTTGAGCATCACAAAAGCCTCTAAAATGACTCGTTTCACTATCAGAATAACATTTGGAAAAGCCTAGAAAAGCTACATGATGACATGAAATTCAGAAACTTTTTTATATTGTGAAATACACACATTTATCTGGTGGTGATAGACTGTGATAGACCCTTTCATTCTGTTTAGAATCTGACTCATAAGTATTCTCTACACTAATTTACATTCATAAATTGATTGAAAAATATAACTGTAATTATGAGGGGATAGGCCCGAATACGAACAGTACGAAGGGTTAACTTTCTCATCTGGACTGGTTTGTAGACTTTCTCTGTCTGGATGAATATTTGCTGAAACATTCTTTATTCTATCTAAAGATGACCTTCATTTGTCTCTGGTCCTATTGCTATTAGTCACTAATATTCTACATCTGAATAAATGATGCTTTGCAGCAGCCCAGCCCAAAACTAAATGTCAGTGGGACCCAGCAGGTCTGTTCTCTCAAACATCTTTATTATTAAACACACACACACACACACACAGACAATCACACAAAATAGATGCTGAATTATGCATGTGAAATACACATATGAAAACACACACACACACACACACACACACACACACACACACACACACTCTGCAGCCTCCTCCATTCCACCAGTAAATTCTATTTCTCTGTCTGTCTATATTGCTTATATTGCTTCACATTCCAGCCACTTGAATTCCATCTCAGCTGTTGCGCAGGGCCCCGGCTGAAAGGCCTGAATACTGCTGCATGAGTAATATATTATAAATAGGCAGCAGAGAATATTGTCTGGCATCCAGCGCGATGAATTTTGAGTCATCATATTGAAGCGGCTTCTTTTTTTTTCTCCCCCCCCTCAGCAATAAATGCACACGTAGCACAAAAGCTGCTGCTTCTAATCACGCAGCCACACATTCACCTACAGTACACTGAATTGATTCCTTTTCTAACAATGCTAAACTAACAACGACAGGCAGAGCACAAGATACAGGACTAATGCAAATACTAATATGGGTACTAATACAACTCAGTGAGGGAGTGTGACATAAAGTCTCTGCAAGAAAAGCTTTCAAAAAGACTTAAATAGAGCGTTTTTACTGCTATGTAAGGCATGTTTTTAATACAACAATTTGCCACAATGTCCCTTCTGGACGTTTTGTGGGTTAAAGTAGGGTGCTGAGATTAAAGATGGAGTTTAATATCTTTGGGAAATACACTCATTCGCTATCTTTCATATATTTGTACTGCAAAACTTTAAAAAAGGGATGCTGAGCAGGTGTATGAGCAACAAAATTGGCATTTATTATCCAAAACATGAGAGCTGCAACAAAGATGACTTCACATGAAAGAAAAGCAGGAAAAAGAACAGCAGCTAACATCTTCAGCCTCACAGCGAGCTGCCTCCCACTCTTCCTCCTGTTACTACAGAGCAGCGACTGACTCTTTACCTTCTGAAGCCGCACACATGAATACTTCATATACAGTGGACGGTATGATCCCTGAAAAACAAACTCTGTATCAGCATTACAATCAACTAATAAAATATAAAATATATTGAACCATACAAGTGTTGCACAAGGCGAATAGACCAGGCCCTAATACCACCAAAATCCTATAGTCTAATACTGAAGGAACAGAAGACTTGCTAAACCTAGTTGTTCTTATTTGCCTTTGCAGGATTTGTCCTGATTAGACCTGTCACAATAATTATTGACTTGTCGTACAATAACATAATTATCAACATCATCATGTCTATTATGGACTTATCTTATGATTCATGGACATGACTTTGATCATTTTTTAGACCTCACTGTGCACGTCCTGAGTGGAGACTGCAGAAGCGAGCAGCGCCGCATATATGGAATTCAGTGGTATAAAATGATCTTCAATATTATCGTTCATCGCGATTATTCCTGAGACAATATATCGTCCAATAAAAGTAGTTATCATGACAGGTGTAGCCCTGATTGCTTATTTAAATTCGTATGTGTAGACGGTGACTGAGGATGTTCTCAGCTTTACTTGAGCAGCTGACATCTGGTCACACTCAATGACCCCACTCACTATCTCCATCCTGCTGCAACTTACTGTATCTTGGTCTTGGTTGAGCATGATATCAAACACACACACACATCAGGCCAGATCTGAAGGGCAGGCTTATAGAACAGTTGCTAGACGTAACGATCAACATTTAAACTGTACAATTTCCATAAGAAGAACATTGGCTGTTGCAGTTTTTTGACCTTCAGTCATTGAATTTCAGCTGGTCATCAATCTCTATGCATATTAAATCATGTACTCAGATGATCATGGAGGACACTGGTGAATGGGACATGACTATGTCTCAGATCAATGACTATTTCCTTTGTTTTAGTCACTCAAGGAAACTGTCAGAAGTTCCCTACATCTTCCTCTAAACCGCAAGGATGAGTTGTCAGGCTTCAGTCTGCATACATACTGAAAAGAAGGCGTGAGTGGAGACTGAAGCTCGACCTGTTGGTTACGATTCAGGAGAACAGCATTGATCTATACAATGAGACCTGGATTAACCCCCAAAAATCCATCAGTGTGTTTTCCAGCAGGTCGGGTTGCTGTTAAATGCACTGATAAAAATCAACAAACACAATCTTTACAAGACTCTCAGGTTGTTCCAGGTGTTCATATAGACTGCTGGTCATTGTCAGCACTGATACTCTTCACTGTCCTTACTTTCATTGTGGGAGGCAGGGATGTATCATACAGTACTGTTCCACATACAGTAGACACGAATGAGAAGCAAATGTACTAGAGTCTAACATGTACTCAGATTATCATGGAGGAGCTAGGCTGATACAAAGAATAACATAATAAACATTATTAATACTGCTGACAATCATCATTTATCTACACACACTCACACAGCTACGAGTGCACCAAATAACACAGAATGTCATTTACTCCACAGCAGTTTAATGCTGCTGTGATTGAACCCAGTCACTCACAGCTGAGAGGACCTAATGATGCACACCTGGACATCAGTCAAACACACACTATTATCACAGCAGGACCGAAGCCCCTTTTGACAAAATATAATCAAATGAAACAAAAACTACTCCACTGATACTTGTGTTGTGTGATTCGAGTGAAACGACCGATAAATTGAGTTAAATGAATGGTTTAATGTTGAGAAAGAGATTTATAACAACAGATGTTTTTCACCGTTGTTTTTTCTACTCCGACATACAGTATCAAATTGAATTTTAATTTCATTATAAGTATGTTTCTCAGCTGAACTTGTGTGGTTTTGTAACATGTCCAGTCATGAATTGGATTACTGTAGAATTTACTTGAAGATCAAAATTAAAACGAATCAATCAAATCCCACTCTTCGTGTTCCTGACAGTAGACTCTAACCCTGTAAGCCAATCTACATCACATTAGCGGACGTGGAAAGATGCGGACGTGCAGACGCCGATAGCACGCGATCACATTCAGATGGGAAGATTCTGCTGTGCTCGGCAAAAAAAGGAAAAAAAAGCGATCAGCTCAGAAATGACAGATGATTGTAATTGTTTTAGAATAACATCACAGCAAACACTTACATATCATGTCTTTTAATTGTTATGGATTTGGAAGCAATTAAAAAATGAAAACGCATCTACTATTTCTGTAAATGTGTTATACAAACAGTTTTTTTTTTTTTTTTTTGTTCCCTTGACCATGGTAAGTTTCACTCAGGTGGTTTTATGTGATTATAAGAATCATTAGCTGCTCAGGTGCAGTTAGAAAGCCTTAGAAGATGTTTCCTCAGCAGTCTCTATAATGTGTGTGTCAGCAGTTTTTCACCTCATTAGTCTGCAGCCTCAGTTCAGTGTCAATAACACATCCTTCACACTAGAGATGTAGCAATTAGTCGATTAGTTGATTACTAATGTGCAGCTATTTTGATAATTGAATTGTTTTAATAATTTTTTATTGAAAATTGGTGAGGATGTGAAGCCCTTCTGTGTAATATAAGCTAGTCAACTGAATATCTTTGGGGTTTGGACTGCTGACAAAATACGTAACCATGTGAACATAATGAGTATTTTTGTCATTTTCCAAACAAGAAGATAAGAGAAAAGAAATTGCAGATTAAAGGACATGTTCACAGTTTTTCAAGCGTGTCTTAAACCAGCAGTCAGATGTCCGTATGAACAGTGAAGAAGTTTTCCTCTGTAATCATTCCTCCTGTTCATACTGACTATTATCCCTATACTGTTCATATTCTGGCCCTTCACTGTATGGAGCAGGTCTTTTTATTCCCTTTATAATTAGTAGATATTTTAAAAAGTCACTCATTTACAGAGTAAATACATTTCCAATCACACAACATTATGATCTCATGTTGACAAAATCAAACTCCAACACCTAATTTGTAGTATAGAATAACTTCCCTGCCTGTTGTCCTCTGGTCAATTATGACCCAGGAAGACAACAGGCGTTAACTCAAAAATGAGGTATAGTTTCATTTAAAGGCCTGTGTAAAACCTCTGGTAATAACTTAAAAGGTCTGGCACAGAATTGGGTGATAATTTATACCTTATGTTTTATAAACTGTCAAACCACACAGGGTCCATTTTGACCCAGTAGGACAAACGTTGCACCGTTGACAGGAAGATAACAGGAGGGTGAAACTGGAAGTACACTAGGTGAAGTGGTGCCAGACACTTCTATTCCGCTTCTTTGACCTCATGTTGACAGCCATAATTATTAACTAATTGAAAATGAAGGATACAACAAAATTGGAATGGTAGGTTTCATTATAACCATTAGAACCATCAATAGGGCGCGCAGGAGGTTGGGTGTTTAAGAGCGCATGCCACATATGCAGCGGACCCCGGTTCGAATTCCGGCCGGCGGACCATCGCTGCATGTCACACCCATCTCTCTCCCGTGACCATTTTTAAATGTGTCCATTTTTGTATATTCTGGGTCACTTTATGAAAAGTCATAACAGTTCAGGTTTAAAGAATGTCATTGAGAGTGTTGCTTTCAAATGTTAAAAAGGGTCACATTTGACCCGAGCAGCATGTAAGGGTTAAAATATCCCCTTGATGATGATGGATGAATTACATGACTCACAAAGCTCCTCATGGAACATGGAATGTTATTGTAAATAGTTATTAGAATGAGTATTGGAGCAGCAGTAGAGAGGAAACCTGTTTGGTAAAAGCAGCTCAGTAAACATCATCACACACTGTAAAAGCAGCTCTATAAAAGTAGTGATTTAAAACAAGATACTGATGCTGCTCGCCCCATCTCCTCAGGCAGGCAGGTTGTTCCAAAGCCCAAGGGCACTGGCAGAGCGCCGATCAAAAGTCTGCATGTGTGCTCGCATGTGTGAGTGTATGTGTGTGTGTGTGCTCTAATCTCTAACACAGTATGTGATCATTCTGCTTGTGTTGCCACAGGTGTGCAGAGACCGCCGATGCCAAAACGCCTCCTTTACCGAGCTGGAGACTTGCATCGCACGCTGTCACCGCAACGGGGTAGGCGCACACACGCACACGCACGCACACACTCATGCAGAGTCATGCAACGGATTCAACTCACTTAGCTGCCAGGCACGGCTCCCTAATCTCATTGTCACACTGTGTCCTTGGGCAAAGGTAGTGCTTTGCACCGCTGTCACCGAGTCTGTCGTAAAAAAAAAAAAAAAAAAAGGCAGGAAAATAGATGGCTGGAATACAACAGCAACTGAAGTGATGAACTATTTATTGGAGCAGTACAAGCAAGCCCGAGGCAGATAAGGAGGAATCATACATAGTTTATGAGTCAGTAACTGAGCTCTGGTGAGGAGCGGTTTGGGCTAAAACACTTGTTACTTTAAGAGAAGATGGGGTGCATTGGGTGGATTTATCAAGGAGATGTGAGGTTGACCTATACCATCATTGTTGGATGATAGCATGTAATACATTGTTACATGTATTAATATTATCAATTGTTCAGAGATCTTTCAGAGGTCATTGAAAAATACTTAACCAGAGAGACATAAATGTGATAATTCCCTGTTGAATTTAATGTTTTAATGAATTTAAAATGTTATACTGTTTTAAAGCTGCGCTACGTAAGACTAATTTATCTCCACACAGGAAATAGTTATGAAGGACAAAAAATGACATAACAATAAATAAATAAATAAATAAATACACATAAATATATAAATGCATAAATAAATAAATAAATACATATTCTTTTGTCATGAAAAAGGCTAATTTTACATTTCTACATGTATTTATGTATTTATTTATTTGTGTATTTATATCTATAAATGTAGATATAAATAAATAAATGTAGAAATAAATAAATGTAGAAAATAAATAAATAAATAAACACATAAATGTAGAAATACACAAATAAATACATATTTTTTTGTCATGAAAAAGGCTAATTTTACATTTCTACATGTATTTATGTATTTATTTGTGTATTTCAACATTTATGTGTTTGTTTATTTATTTATTTATACATTTACTTATTTATATATTTATTTATTTATTTATACATTTATTTATTTACATATTTATTTATTTATACATTTATTTATTTATATCTACATTTATTTATTCATTTTCTAATATTAGTCTTAAGCACGATAAATAAATGTAGATATAAATAAATACATGCATGTAGAAATACACAAATAAATAAATACATTTAAATTTAAAATTAGCCTTTTTCGCAACTAAAAAATATGTATTTATTTATGCATTTATATATTTATATGTGCATTTATTTATTTATTTATTGTTATGTGATTTTTTGTCTTTCATAATAGTGACTCTTAATATTAATAACGAAGTTAGCAAAAACATTACGTTACGTTACATTACTCGGAGATGCACTTTATTACATTATCAGGTTTTATTACATTTTTATTGAGTTGTGAGGGGGTTTTTTATTACATTATTGGGAGTTATTACATTATCAGGAAATGATTACATTATCAGGTTGTACACTGGTGGTGACTATCTATTTAAGCGTCTGAAATGTCTTTAGCGGATTTCTTTAGCTGTAGCTAGCTAGCTAACCAACTCTGTGACTTCATCTTAATGTTTTTTAGCTGACTCATTGTAATAAAAAAGATGGTAACTATCCGCTTAATTGAGGAAATATAAGCTTCTCTGCATAAAAACAGCAGCAGGACAGAGCGGCTAACGCTAACCTTTGAAAAGACACTATAACTAAACGCTAATAGAGTTGCGACTTAGCTCAAACATTGTCAGTCCTGATTCAGTAACATCTATAACACACATAATAATGATATGCTCATTGGCACTGTCATTAATGCTAAAGCTAATACTGTCATCAGTAAGCCATGCTAATGTGAAACATGCTAACGGTACTGTTTAATCCGTTTCAGACACTTTTCCTCTTGTATTTTCAGTTTTGGAAAGGTCAGAAAAAAAAGGTTAATTATTAAATTGAAAACAGAGCTTAACTTAAATCCTACCCAGAGGTTTTGTTTTTGTCATATCTCGCAGGCGCTTTATTCTATCATTCCAATTTTTCATGACTGTCTCAATCAGTTTGTTCATGATGTCTTCATGTCATTGTTTTCTGTTTCTTCTTTTTTTTTTTTAAATACCAATGTATTGAAGTCCTGGAGGACCCAAGTCAAAAGTAACCAACTCTGCCATCATTCTGAAGGCTTTGTGGAAAGATTTTATTAGGGATAAAAGCTGACATTTGTATGAAAGAAAAAGTGTATATCTATATATGGTTTTACACAAGTAAAACAAGTTGCAAGTTAACTGTAACTTTTTGTTTTTTGTTTTTTTCAGATGACATTAATTATATAACCAGTGATGTTTTAGGAGAAATCAGACATAACATTTTGCTATGACGGTAGTTTCGTACAGTAGTTTATTATTGGGGTCACCAGTTGGTTTCAGTTTTTTTTATATATATTTTTTTTATTTTTTTTTATTTAACCTTTATTTAACCAGGTATGTAGCTTATTGAGATTGAGGCTCTCTTTCACAAGACCTGGCCCAGAAGGCAGTTTCTATGTTAAACATGTTGGATGAGGGTTAATAACATTATCCTGCTAACCAAACCTTTACTATAGTGTCTTCTGCCTGCCTTCAGCTGCAGAACTGGACTCATTGACTCTGCTGCTCAGGTCCTGTCTGGCTGCTGCTGTCACTGGCAGCACTGAATACAGAACTAATTTAGTTATTTGGAAGCATTTGGACTTTTATTTTTGAGGGGGATTTTTAATGTATTTTCTCTGGTGTTTTTAGCCCATCCTTTACATTTTTCAATTTTGATATTTATGTAACAGTCCACTTGGGCATTGTTAAAATGATGTTAAAAGATACTTCCACAGAAACAGCAAAGAGTTGGAAGGGGTTGTAGGACCCAGCCAGGTAACAGGGTCTGTTGCTGGTGAGGAGTTCACCAGTAAAGGGAGAACATGTAAAAATACTCCATTATAATGAAAAGTCCTGCATAAGAAATCATATTACATAAGTATTATGAGCTTGATGAGCAGCATGTTACTGTTGTAGCTGCTGGAGGTGGAGCTAGTTTACACTACTTTATATACAGTTAGCTAGTTTAGTCCAGTGGTTCCCAACCTAGGGATGGGGCCCCTCCAAAGGGTCAGCAGATAAATGTGAGGGGTGTTGAGATGATTAATGGGAGAGGAAAGAAGAAAAAACTAAGTTCTGATACACAAATGTGTTTTCAGTTTTTTGGACTTTTTCTCTAATCTTTGATTTTTGCTGAAATATTGGATCATTTGAATATTTATTGAAATGAAACCATGTGAGAAGTTTAGAGGGAAAAATAACTATTTGGTGGAGCTGTTAACAACTCACAGACATCTGAAATGTGAGCCAGACTACACACTGCTTTTTGTAAGACGTCAAAAGAAGCTTATTATATTATCCATTGTGTCAAATCTGAAAAGTAACTAAAGCTGTCAAATAAATATAGTGGAGTAGAAAGTACAATATTTCCCTCTGAAATGTACATTTATAGTGGAGTATAGTTCTAACCCTCAAACACAGTCATTGTGCTTGTTGGGGGTCACAACCTTGTGTGGATGCCTGTACAGGGGATAGAATCACGGCTTTCTATGTTGATGGGTGGCTCTCTTCCTCCCGTGGCACCTCTTTGATACCTTTTCAAAGATTCACATGATGATCTAGAATGTTAAAACAATCTTAGCACAGCAACAGGTTGTTAATTAACAGCGGTACATTTAAATGAACTGCAGCTGCGTTCATTTACATCATTAGTGTTAATAAATATCAATCTTAATTGAAGCATTATAGCAATGAAAACATTCTGCTCTCACAGTAATTTACAATAAATGGAATAAATCTGCTCCCAACAGTTAGAGAACAGAAAAATGACAAAGCTGTCATTAACTGAATAGATACTGATTAATATGGATTGAATTTGATACTGTAAACATATACTATATTGAGTTGCTGGTTTATGGTGTTATTGTGTATGTAATTTGATGAGCTGATTTCGATCTTATTAACCAATATTGAAAATGCACGACTCTGTCTAGAAAACAATGATTTATTTTCTCATCTTTCAGAAGGGCTGAGTATAAAACAAGCCTGTATGGGGCCATTTGGAAACAGCAGTTTAATGCAATACGTCAGGGGCCATTAATGTTCCACCAGTGTGGCTTTTTGATAGCTGAGTGGTTTCAGACCGGAGCTGCTGACATGTTGACAGCTGATATTTTTGTGTGACGTGGAATATTTGCAAAGCCACTGGAAGATTAAACCTGCATTCTTTTTGCCTTTTAAGATGAAAGAATTGACACATTTCCCCTCAGTCCCCTGGCTTGTGTTTCCTGGCCTGGGTTTCTCCTGTTTGAACCATTTTGAGACACAAATGGATTCCAGTGTCATGCTGTAATACAGCTGTAATAAACTACAAACCTTAAGTTACCAGTTTTATTAGTTTGCCAGCTGGATAAAATGATGTGTCATCAGGGAAACTATAGGCCATAGTTTTAAAGCTCAACTAAAAGCCTCATCTCTTTTTGCAGTCCCAAATAGTGATTTTTAAATCTTCTGTGAATATACTACAGTATATACTATATATCAGAAATGGTCTCTGAGTGGGTGGGATGGTGACTGCCACCTGAGCCAGCAGGGAACCTAAGAACACTAACATTATGCTGGTAACTATAGCTTTCCAAGTAAAGACATACAGCATTTTGTTAGCAGCAGTATAGAAGAAGGAGAGTAGAGTAATGCTCCCATGTTAAAGACTGTGTGCTTTGCTCTAGTATACACTTTTCTATCAGTGAGGCGTGATTTACAGTAAGTTATGAGACAGGAGTAGATAGTACAAATGCACCTCTTAAAAAAGAATAAACTGTGTCCACTTACTGTATGGATAGCAACTAAGGTATACTGACACTTCTCAAGCCAGCTAGTTAAAAGAGCTATTAAGTCTGCAATACTGGGTTAGGGTTAGGGTCAGGGTTAGGGTCAGGGTTAGGGTTAGGGTTAGGGTTAGGGTTAGCTCTCCAGCTACAGTCGTTCACCAACTAGCCCTTTGAGTAGTCACTACATCACACGTTTTTAGCAACTTTCTTTTGTGAACAGACATTAAAGCCAAGACTTTTTTTACAACATTAAAGTTTTTAATAAAGAACAGTTTGGTCCCTGAGTGTAACCCTGGTTGGCATGGCCTAGTTTGTGCTTTGAAACGGTCCGCTGCTTGTTTTGACCCTGAGCGTTTCAGGCGTAACCGGCCTCGACCAAAAATTTCACACCTTTCGAAAGTCTCAAGATTCAAGTCTCTGTTTACCCCATCTACTATGTAAGAGATGGGCTCACGACTCAGCAGGCATTGTTATTTGATCAGAATATGAAATATTATGAGCGAGAAGAAACACATCAGACATATCCTCTCCTCCTTTAATCCCCTTCTCTCCCTTCTGTCTCTCTTCACTTTGTTGTTCAATGCCGTTCGTCCCATTTTTTTGTTCATTCCTCTCACTGTAACAGTAGATAGATAATGGAAATAGCTTTGAGTCAGGATTATTCTAAATAGACAGTCATCCCTTCCTCCTGTTTTAGGCTGTGTTTTTTTCTTATTTTATTTACCATTATCATTTGATTCATATTGATCCTCAGGCTTTTTGGAGAGTGCTGGATGTTAATGCAAATAAACAGGAAATAAGGAACAGGAGAAGTGATGCTCGCTGCTGAGAGCACTACTGCTTTGCATCTTTTAAATTCTTCATACAGGAGATTGTCATTGGAGACATAAAACATAGTAGAGTTCCTGGCAATGATATTTGTGTTTAAATACAGGTCAAAGCATTTCATTTCTTAATGATTTTACCTTCTTTTATCTTTTACATGATGTAGAGCTGCCTGTATAGTTTGCTTTTATAAAACAGCATATAACATTTTCACAAAGGAAATGGCACCAGGCCTTCTGAATCTGAAGTAAAGGAATGATAAGAATCAGAAAACAACTCTACACCAGCAGTCTTCATGTCGACCGAGCGCTAATGGGGTAAATAGGCATGTTAATCACTGATGGGATAATTACATCTCGATGTAATCGGAGCAGGGGTGTATTTTCTCCTCTTCGTTTAGGGGTGGTGAATTACACAAGTTATCTGGAGATATTAATCAAATCTGGATAAAAGTTTATTTCACAAGTTTAAGACAAGTCAATTAAAAGCTATTAGGTAATTTAGTGCTAAATGTAGTGAAGGAAAAGGGATTCATTTCCTGTTTAGGTCGCATTTGGACTCCTTAAGTCTTAAAGAAGGCCACTTACAGGTCATTATTCAGAGGTCTGTTTCGGGTGAAGTCGTTTTCTGTTCTTGGCTACTGTATGAATGTTACTGGGGTGGGGATTGGACCTCATGTTCACTTCCAATCATTATTCATTTATTTATTTAGCCTTTTTTTGGACCTTGACTAATAAAAAAAGCTGTATCACCCTCCACCCAATACCTCAAGATTCTATAACAAGATTATTAAACCCCAGTAAAGCCCAGTATTCTAATGCAATAATATTCATGGTAACCACCAATTGCCTAAATTTGGACAGAATCCAAACACATGTATGACCTGGGCTCTACACCAACATGCCGTTAATATGACTTCTTAAGTTGTGTTTTATGAAACTGGCCTACAACTTCACTTCTTTTTGTTGAGTGATCTAGATGTAAATTCAGCTGTGATACAGTTTTTGAAAGAAGGAAATATTTGGCATCCATTTGGCAATGATTGTCCAATCATAGCTTAGCAACTGTAACCGGTCAAACTTTTGATTTCTTAACAACGTTGACTATGAAAAGCATGACGTGACATGGAGCGATGAGGAAAAAATGCGGAACAAACTGCAGCAAGTTCAAGATTGTATGGGCTAAACATACCCTAAAATGATATGGTTCCATCATGGCTTGAGTAGCAAATGTTTCTTAGTTCCTGGTACCAGTCCGCAGGTCAGGGTTTGGGAACCTCTCATCTAGCTAGATACGATTCTGTTACCACCATTACAACATTGCCAACAGTGGCCTAAAACAGTAGAGACATTAAAAGGAGGGCTAAACCAAAACTTCTAATAGTAGATTGTTTTCCATGATCTCATGATATATATATATATATATATATATATATATAATCATACCACCCAACACTTGTTGATGAAGAAAGGAAGTGGAGGTCTGAAAAAGCAGGAGCTGCAGCCTGAACCTGTTTTTATGTGTTTCGGTGTTCATTTTTATACACCCTGTTGTTACAGCCATATTTAAAAGAGAGTGGGCCCCTCCTAAACCTTTTCATTCTTGTATTTCGTCTTTCGTCAATCTGCCTTGAGCCACAGAAACCAATCAGTACTTCTTTATTGTAATACTACATCTCCCTAGTTTGGTCTGTTTCTTTTAGTTTGTTCTTGCTTGATTAAGGATTTTTTTTAATCTAAGTGTAAGTAGTGCTTGGATACATTTTGAGGCTCTGAGTCGCCTGAGGCAATGGCCCACTTTGTCCATATGGCAGTTTTGATTAAGAGTCGTAGAAACATGGAAAACTCAAGTAAGACCTGAGGACAAAGTAATCATGACAAATGAAAAACACAATATAATTTAGACATGATAAAATAAGAAGAAGAAAAAAAAAAATATATATATATATATAATGTTTAATACTATACACAGCTCATTGAAAATCTTTTGCAAATGTAAGATAGCATTGCTTATAATGTCAGTGTTTTGCACTTTGTTCCATTTCTAAGGTGAATATGTAAAGGTAAATATTATTCCACAGAGAAGGAAAATCCCATTAAAATACACACAGCTCCAGTCTGTAGTAAACAAGAAATGAGTGCTTCTAATTTGACTACACCTCCAGGCACACACACACACAAGATTCTACTGAGACCGAACAGCAAATCACATTAACAAATGCCTTGTGTGTGGGTGTGTGTGTTTCTGTGTGTGTTCACAGGTATGTAACAGCAATGGGAACTGCCACTGTAATCGAGGCTGGGCACCACCCTTCTGTGAGAAGCCGGGACTGGGAGGCAGCGTGGACAGTGGACCTGTCCAGTATGACAGTGAGTGAAGACACATTCATTCTGGACCTAACTTCACAAAGTGTATTAAGGTGGAATGTCACCAGTTGTAGATGTCAGTGTTGGTTGGAGTTGGTCCCAAACTGAAGGGGAGGACTTTGAAAGGGTCTAATGGAAAGACCCTTCCTAATTTCATTATTGTAAATATACAGACAGGAGGACAAATGAAAGGAAAACCAACATAAAGTGTCTTAGTGAGGTGTTTGGCCACCATGTACTGCCAGAACTGCTTCAATGCGCCTCGGCATTGATTCTATAGACTCTCAGTGAGTGTTTGTGTGTGTGTGCGTCTCCACAGGTCAGGTCGGGCTGGTAGTGGGACTTCTGTTTGCCTTCCTGGTGATTCTGCCTACCGTGCTGCTGCTCTTCTACTGCTACAAGATCAAGACGTCCTACTTCCATAAGTGGCTTTCCCAGAGAGAGAAGAACAAGAGCAACAAGTACTGTGTCCTTCCTGTCTGTCTGTCTGTCTGTCTGTCTGTCTGTCTGTCTGTCTGTCTGTCTGTCTGTCTTTCTGTCTGTCTGTCTGTCTGTCTGCTAACACAATGCGCACACTTTACTGGAACTACACTTAAAAAAGAAAGCATATAATTACTTGCAGAAGACATACAATTAAATAATTGTAATTGTTCCTTTTTTGTAGTGAATTACACATTAACTGATATTCTTCACAGGAATATAATTGAAACCAGCACATATCCACAACATGGTATTTCAAGGCTTTTTCTATTTACCAATAGACATTTTAGTAAAGAAAATGACAGGTTGATTGATCATTAGTGGCTGCCCTACACAAAAGATTTACTTTCCACAACATAAGATGAAATCTTTCATGTATATTTCCACTGCTTGATTCTCCTCTCAGGCCACTCTCTTTCTGGGAATTGGTTTATTTGTTGAAAAAAACAGCAGTGTATTATTATGCAGCGGAGCCTTCACATTTCACACCGTCTGCATGAGAAAAGAGAGAAACCAAAGTGAGAGAAGGCAGCAAAGAAAGAGGAAATGATTCATGTATGGAGAGGAGAGGAAAGGAAGGAAGGAAGGGAGAGAAGGAAGAGGACAAATAAATTAGAAAGGAAAAGAAGGACATGAAAGAGGAAAGGAAGTGTTGAATTACAGGAAGGACAGAAGGAAGGAAGTGCGCATTGCCATCTCTGCCAGCGCCCCAAGCAGATCAATGCGTATGCCAGAACGCTCCATCTCTACATCAGCATAAATGGCAGCATTTTGTGCTGCAGCTCACCTCCGTCAGAACCAAACAAAATCCATGTCCTCATAAACCCAGAGCTTCCTTTATGAGCGCTTCCATATACCCTATCCAGAGAGACAGCCTAGTCATAACACCAGCTGAGTAAGTGCCTCTGAAAATACTCAAGTCTTCCATAGTGATTTACAGAAGAGAAATGTGTCTGGAGACGATCCAGCCTTTTAAGGAGCCTGACCTTCCAAATGAAGACAGAGAGAAAGGCTAAATACTAGTGATATTGGGCCTCAGCAGGATTTTACAGTAACTGCTGCTAAAGTGAGACAACTGAATGAATGGCTAACGATATGGGAAATTGAGCCGCTACGATGATTAAAAAGACTCTTAACGGCACCAGATGCAATGAAAACCCTCTGCTTTTTTGGTTTTGTTCCACGGCCAATAGTTTGGGGTTCATTTACAGTTCAACGGTGGGCCAGCGGGTGGCTTCAGCTGATTAAATACCTTTCCAAGCACATATACATCCAGTATGCTTAGAGAGCCTTCTAATCAGCTAAGAGCCTGCAGTATGTACATACACTGAGTTACCAGTTTATTTAAGTACACCTCTAAAGTCTAATTCAATCCAATACAACAGTGATAAATCCTTCCTTTGTGAAGGCTCTACTGCCAGAAAGTAGTTGACTTAACTGATTTTGGAGACTTTAGTTAGCTGTGTGGTTGTTATAGATTGCATGTATCTGCAAACATGGAGAATGGACTGTATATATATATCAACTTAAAGGTACCCTTTGAAGATTTTGACCTCTAGTGGTGCTATGGAGCAATGTTTAGGTGAGCGGGTCCACATTTAGTTTGTTTCTCCTGTTCTACTCTCGTTAGACACAGGAGCATGTGTGTGACATGATACATATGCCTGATTTTTTTCACACCATTCTACTGATTGAAAGTTGGTGATTATATATGTGGTGATGAGTTAAGAAATGTAGCAATGCATTAGCAAACGTTTGGGGAAGAATAAGGCAACTTTCTAACAAACTGTGATATTAACAGTCTTCAAAATATTCAATTTAAAAAATAAAAAAAAGTGGTCATAACAAACAAGAAATAATTTCATATTCCACTCCAGTCTTCCTGTCAGGGATTGTCTTAAGGGTGAACCTGCAGAAATCTTAGGGTGTTGAACAGTACTCTGATTAGATGTTCTGACAGGTCAGCCACTAAATAGTCCCACTGGGATGCCTCTGGGCATCAGATTTCTGTAAATCCTCCATTCACTGAATGAGGCCTTGAAATGAAGTTGAAAATTCTGGGAAAAGTTGAGTGTGTGGACCTTGCTTACATTAATGAACCCTCAATGAACTCTGCAGCTCAGTGGGGCTCATTGTTTGAGGTTTTTCAGTCTCATCAGCCTCTTTTCCAGCAGCAGCAGCAGGAGAGCAAAGAATCTTTAATAAAAAGACTAGCAACTGGTAAATAAACAAAGTGAAGCATTTAGTAGCTAAAGAGACAGATGTTTGGCGGAGAGCAATCCTGAGCTAAAAAGAAAGTGAATATTGGATTTTCCATCAGGTGGACACAGGCACAGTTCAAAATTAATGCTAATGTTGCTCTATATCTGCTGGACATGTACATAGGCAACTTTTTGCTAAAAGGTTGGTCCCAACATCTAATACCCGTGTATTAATGTATGGATTAAACAAAATAAATCCATCCATCCAGGCTTTATGCTCAGCTAGGCTAACTATGCCCTAACTGCATATCTGTGCTTTACACACACACACACACACACACACACAAATACACAAGATTAATCTCCATCTACTTATCTGCAACTCTCAGAAAGAAAGTGAATAAGTGTGTTTCCAAAAATGCTGAACTTTCCTCTAAGGAATCAGTTTTTCAGTTATAGTTTTGTCTCATTTACACAGATGTAACATTTCACATTTTGACAAGTAATTACATCAGCCAAATTTTTATTAGCTGATACAGTTATGTGGATTCCAGTGATGATGCCATAGATAGAACTAGGCATGATCTTGTGTGTGTGGTATTTTGTTACCTTGTGTAGACCGTTTCTGGTATAAACTCTGACATTGTTCGGATCAGTAGTCCTCATGGGGACCAAAGCCTGGTCCTAAAGCAGCAAAACATCATCTCTGAGGTCCTGGTTAAGGTTAGGGGTAAGGTATGAATTGGGGTTAGGTTAAGGTTAGGCATGAATTGGTTAGGGTTAGGGTTTGGTTTAAGCTGTGCAAAATGAATGCAGTCAATGCAAGGTCCTAACAAGGATAGCTGCAAAAAAACTATATGTGTGTGTGTGTGTGCGCACTGTAAAGAGCTGTTGAGGGACTAGTACACTCAGTTCAACTAGACAGCCTCATCAGAAAGCAGCCCCCTCAAGACACCGAGCTGAAACATTTGGTTTATCCTTCACTTCCTCATTTCCTCTCTCATCATGTTGGATGAGAAACCTCATTTTGACTTCTCTGCTGTCTCGTTTCCCACCTGGGGCCATAAAATCAATGCCAGATTGAGAAGAGTGATGAAGCAGGACAGCTTTCAGGGGTTGGACTCTGGTTTATTTTCTGTCTGTCCTCATTTCTCTGCTTAGGACCGAGACGTTGGCGGAGAAAGGGAAGAACGGCCATCTTAATCCTGCCTTTCACCTGAAGGTGGTCGGACCAATCAACAAAGCCAGCAGCCACAAGGGGGTGAGCTAAGTGTGTGGGTGGGAAGGAAGAAAGGGAGGAATTGCTGGGTTTTAGTGAATAATGGTATGTCCATGAGGTTGACCTTCATATTAAATGGCCTCATTTTACAGCAGCTTGTTATATTGTTTGACCACTTAGAGCCTGCCCCCTCCCTCTTTCACAACACTCCCGTGTTTTGGTTTACTGTGCTTTCAGCAGCATTTCATCATGTCATTATTTCCCTGTTTTTATTGCATTTATTTAATTGGGTGCGTTTGCAGCTCAGGGTTAGGATACATTTGTCAATGGCAAGAAAGAGATACAAGAGGAGCATGAAAGAAGACAAAAACAATAAAAAAGAAAGAGACCTTAAAAGAAATAATAATAATAATAATAATAAATAAAATTGGAGATTATTTAAATTATTCGTTCTATCATATATCTATTGCTCCTGTACAATAGACAACAGTTTTGGGAAATTTTATGTGAAGTCTTACAACAAACACTAGAACATCAAGTCCCTATGAGTTGTATGGTTCTTCATCCTGCAATTTCTTTGATTAATTGTGCCAGGAAACAATAGCTATGTGATTAAACCATACCCTTAAATCAACTATACCATTAATAGTAATTCGAACAAGAGTGATGTGAGCTCTTTTCTTTCTTCCAATTTGTTGCAGCAGTATTCTTTATGAGCTGTAACTGCTTTATAGACATTTTGGGGAAACATTAGTAGACAAAACTACTTTTTATAGGAACATGTACTAACTTCTCTATATATCTGCGAGAAAGAAAAGTTCTCGCTTTGTCAATATTAAGGTTAAATCAAAGTCAATAGTATCCACTATATTTCTTGCCTAAGTTGAATTTGATAACATAGGGAAGTACATTTTTTGTGTTGACTAGCAAGGGAAGGAGGCTCAGGCCATCAAGATGGACAGCTATATAGAGTTGTGTGTCATCTGCATAGCAGTGAAAATTTGTGCTATGCTCACTGGTGTTTTAGTGAACCTGAGACAGAGCCATTCCATAATAAATGTTTGTTCTTTGAGATGATAAACATTGAATTGAGATTTTTTTAAAAGACCCAGACCCAAAAAACCCAGCTTGAGGCTGTAATTGAGATCTGTCAATTAAAACGTCAACAGTCAATACCAGTAGTCTTCTAATTGCATGTATACTAGCTTATCTGGGATTTTGCTAAGAAACATCAGGTCAGACATTGTTCTTCTGTTATTTTAAGTAGTTTTTTTTCTATAATTTAACTTTTGTGTTTTTTATCTTAGCTTCCTCACACCAGCAAAGAGGTCCTTCCTCTCAGACCAGGCCCTGCGCCCAATGGCACCCAGCCAATCAACATTGTACGACCTCTGAGACCAGTCCCATCGCCTCAGGGTGGTTCCCGGGACCTCAAGGTGGTTCGCCCACCTCTGCCAGCTGGCAAGCCCCCATCAGCCCCATCCAAAACCCCCCCGACCCTACAAAGACTCAGCCCGCCCAAGAAACCTCTGCCCCTCAACCCGACACGATCTCCACTGGTAAGGCCCTTTTTAACCCTTTTCTGAACCCTAATCAATTATAATTGAATTGTACAACTGTAACCTAAAACTCCAACCACATAATGTAAAAGCTTAGTCAGTCAAAACTGACCCAAGGGATGTGAGCGAAATCCAGGCATATAGCCAACTCTACAGGGAGACGCCCAGGATGCATTGTAATCAGATGCTCAGACTGCCCCAGCTGGCTCCTTCTACCACAGAGGAACAGCAATTCTGCTCTGAGCTCTCCAAATTTATTGGCTCTTGACTTTATCTTAAAGGTTGAACCTAACCATTCTGTGATGGAAACTCATTTTGGCAGCCTTTTGGTCATGACCCAAAGCTCACGACTATAGAGGAGTATTGGAAAAAAGGCCAACTCCCTCTTCACAGAGACAATCACTCGTTCCATCTTACCCTTACATGTGAACAAGACCCTCAAATACTTGAACTCCTTTACTTGGGGCAGCAGCTCTTTCCCAACCCGTAGTGAACGATCCACCATTTCCCAGCAGAGTACCATTACATCACATTTGGAGGTGTTGACAATCATCCCAACCTCTTCACACTTGCAAGCAATTCCAGTGTACACTGGAGTTTACAGGTAGATGAAGTCAGCAGAACCACATTATCACAGATGCAATCCTGGCGCCATCATACTGGACACTTTCCAGTCACAAAGACAATCTGTGACAAGGTACAGAAACCCTTTCATGCCTGACTCCTATCAAGAATAGGAACAGTTCTGGTCCTTTTATACAAGGACTGGATGGATAACACATGCAGTCCCAGGGCCTACAGCACCCTCCACAAGACACTCCGAGAGACATTGTCATAAACCTTTTCAGAATAACACATGTAGCAAACTATCATAAACCTCCCTCTATCTTAGCATGGGTGAAGGGTAGTCCATTGTTTCACAACCTGGTGGGAATTTGCACTGGTCCTCCTAAATTTGACAGTTGGCCCAAATCTCCTTTCCAGCAACTTGTCATAAGCTTTCCTAAAGGAGTTAAACAATATGATACTGTAATTGAAGCTCACCATCCATCTCTTTTTAAAAAATTAGGAAGCATCACCACCATTTGTCCAGCCACAGACTATTGGGCTGTGTACAAGTTCATTAATTCACAATGCTACTACACCACATTGAGGTAGGCATTGCTGTCTGCTACGGTGTATATGTTTGATGCTGCCACAGGGGGGCAGTACAGTGGGACATTTTGATATTCTACAGTGGTTTTAAATCTCTTATTATTTACTTGCAGAGAGTCGATATACACTTTTACTTAAATCTATCCTTATATCAAAAGTAACATCTTGTCATAAGACATTTTGACAGTGCAGTTCATATTGGATTTGGTTTCGACATCACACAACATCTGCAAGCAGGCCTGTGTTGTATAATTAAAGCTTAATTTCATTGTTTATGATAAATGTTTTAATGTCGCTCTTGTTTTTTATTTCTGAACCTTTTTATTGAACGTTTCCAACATATGTAATTACTTGTCGCAACACACAACACCATAGCTCAACTAGATACAATAATTTCAGTGCACAAATAGGTAAGGGGTGTGTAAAGAGATTCAGGGAAACTATACTTAATGTTTTGATAGAAAGTTTTGTTTAAAGTGGGAGTTTAGCAGAGGAAAGGCTTCTAGACTTTAAAGAATCTGTCTGCTGAGCCCCCCTGTGGAGTATTTAAGTTTTGAAAGCCTGTGCTGTACCAACTATTTAGAGTGGTAATCGTTGTCTGGCAGATTTCCAGTGAATCAACACTAACCGTTGTGCCAGTAATGACAGAAAGACTAAGGTATCACACTATGCACCTGTCAGAGCAAACACTCCAGAAGCTACTCCAAATAATGTGATTACTGGCTCTGTTTGTATCCCTTTATCACAGATATAAGAAAATGTTCCAAAGATGGCAGATCAGAACGTTAGCAGAATTGGACAGCTCCAAAACATATGTTCAGAGTGGTTTCATCTTGATGACAGGGGGTGGAAGAGTCAAGTGAAACTGTTGAAAACTCTGTATCTATTTCTTTTTCTTAGATATATTGCAGACATTTTTATGAGCCCTGAAGAAAGAAATAAATAAAACCGTGATATGTTTTTATCTGATTGCTTTCTTATTGATTTACCCCTCCCCCCCAAAACTGCTCTCATCAGTACGTCCCCGTGAAGTGTAAAATGAGAGAAAATTACATAAAGTTTTGAATTCCATATTGCTTTTTCTTGTTTGTGTCAAATATCCAATATTTCATGTGAGTATACTTTGTGATTTGATCTTCTGAGTCGGGTTGTTGTGCTAGGTTTTTTTTTTTAATCTACCACCTGTGTAAAGTGGGCCAGACATTCCTCTTATCAGCTAGCCAAGCAGATTCAGGAGACAACCTGGATTCCCTCCAGTACAGAGACTGGAATGGACTTCCCCTGCGGGCCATGTCCATGTGCCAGGGATTTTTATGTTTTGCACCATGTTGGCTTTGATCCCACTTGGAAGAAACACACTTTTCCTCTTTTTTTGCTTTTTCTCTTTTACTCCCACATTTCAGACACCTCACGCAGCCACTTCAGTGCAGTTTGAAAAATGTGTGTAAATGCATAAGAATTCTTGTCCACTAAGGCTATGTTGACATCAACAGGGCAGTTTCCACTGCAGGAACTTTGGGGTCATTTTACGGGGCCGTGACCGTTGGCACATGTCTCAAAATGAGTCCCTGCCTCAGAGCCATGCGGCCCAGAAAAATTCCTGGGTGGGGCTTGAGGTTGACTTGGTGCTGATTGAGTATTCTCAAAGTGGGATGTGACATCAAAAGAAAGCACCAAGATAAGCGCCATTTTTAAAACCCAGCAGAAGAAGAGTGGTAGTAGATTGAAACTGTTGTAGAATGATTACGTCACCTCCAGAGTCCAGTGGGTCCTATCAAGGTCCCAATCTGCAACGGAGAGACAACAGCTGAGAGGACAGAGTGAGAGGACGTTCCTGTAAAGTTCCTGCCTCCCAAATTTTACCCGGAACTTCCTTAATGGAAACAGGACTAGTGTGTCTTGGTGTTCTGTTGCATCTGAATGATGTACAGAATGTCAGTAATCAATATTTCTGTTTCTCTTCTTTAGTTGGTGTCTGAGCTGCAGCCCAGATCGTCCCCCTTCCCTCCTCAGAGGCCTCTCCCACTCAGCCCAGCCAGAGGAGCCTCCCCCACAGCGAGTCCAGCCCGGACCCCCGCCTCCAAACCCTCTACGGGCCTGCTGGTCATGATGCCCCCGGCAGTAGGACCCAAACCTGTGGGCAAAGTCTCAGCCATCCCACCTCTCAGAGTACTCAGGTGGGCAAAAGCAAAACATGGAAGTTCAAAGACATTTTGTAGTGTCGATGCTCAAGTAGGGAAGGGTTAGCTTGTTTAAACTGAATATGTAAACATAGTTTGGTTAGGGCTCAGGCCATCAGGATGAACAGCTATATAGAGTTGTGTGTCATCTGCATAGCGGTGAAAATCAATGCTATGCTTATGGGTGATGACCCCAGTAGGTAACATATAAAAACTGAAAAGTAGTAAACCTGAGACAGAGCCATTCCATAATGAGGTAAGTAAGGTAAGGTATCTTTATTGATCCCCCTAGGGAGAAATTCTAAAACTGACACAACAGTAGCATTGTAATGGTGAAAGTGAGGCTTGTTTGGGAGTCTTGGTGAGTATAGTGTACATGATTCCACCTCAAGGGCTAGATTATGAAAGCACAGTTATTGACTAATATAATATCTTAACTTGATCTAAAGGAAAACTTCAATAAATGATTAGGCAGTTTTGTAGTTAGTAGGGCTAGGCGATATGGGCAAAATCAAATATCACAATATTTTTGACCAAATATTTTGATATTGATATTTTGACAATATTGTAGGGATGATTATTCTTGCCCTCACAAAATATTTATGCAATGAGATTTTGATAAAAAATAATCAGTAATGTGGATATAATGACTAAGTGGATAAAGACAGATAATAGAACAGTCTTTTAAGATCATAACATTTTTATTTTAATGCAGCCTTTAAAAGCAGGAAAAGACCAGACTTATTCCAAATCACCATATTACCATATTCAAAATCTAAGATAATATCTATAGAATATCACGATATCGATACAATATTGATTTATTCCTCATAGAAGTGTGTGTATATATACACCTCAAAAGACATTTTAGTCTTTAGTCTTTAGAAGGATAATGACAATAAGTGACAAAAAACCTCATTAAATAACAGAAAATATTTATTGATACATATTTGAGTTATTTTGACAACACAAGTTGACTCAACTTTGAAGTTCAAATGAAAAATGTAACTCTCTTAACAAATGTGCATGTGCAGTATTATTCAACCCCCAGCTTCAGTACTTTGTGGATCATCCTTTTGCTTTTATAACTTCTAACAAACATTTTCGATGGGTGCTGACAAGCTTCTTACACCTCTCGATCGGTATCTTTGCCCATTCTTCATGAGCAGAAGCCTCCAGCTCAGTGATGTTTGATGGCTTCCGTGCTGCAACTGCCTTCTTTAAATCCCACCAAAGATTTTCAATCAGATTTAAATCTGTTGACTGAGAAGGCCACTCCAGGAAATTCCAGGATCCATTTCTCAACATAGCTTTGGTTGACTTGGAGGTGTGCTTGGGATCATTGTCCTGCTGGAAAGTCCAATGATCACCAAGGTTCAATTTGTCAACAGAAGACATCACGTTCCTCCTTAAAATGGCCTGGTATTTCTGGGAATCCATGATACCAGGTACACGGTCAAGATTGCCAGTTCCTGCTGCAGACAAACAGCCCCACATCATCAATGATCCACCTCCATGCTTGACTGTGGGGATGGTATTCCTGTGGTCATAAGCCTGGCCTTTCGCATGACAGACATACCGCTGGTCCATATGTCCAAACAGGTCCAGCTTGGTTTCATCAGTCCATAGAACTGTCTCCCAAAACTCTGTAGTCTTATCCAAATTCCTCCTGGATTATTCTAGGCGACTTTTGATGTTCTTTGTGGTCAAGAGTGGAGCGTGTTGGAGTCCGGCCATGAAGTCCTTGTTTATTCAGTGCACGTCTTATAGTTGCCACTGAAGCACTTGTACCAGCCTTCATCAGGTCATCCTGTAGTTGTTTTGCATTAACATGGGGGGTTTTCTCAGTTGTCCTGACTAAGTTGCTATGGGCCCTTGATGAAATTTTGGGCTTTCTTCCTCAGCCAGGCAGGTTTGCAGCTGTTCCAGATGTTTTGAACTTCCTTATGATGTTCCCAATGGTGTCTCTCGGAATGTTGAATGTTTTGGAAATCTTCTTATACCCAAAGCTCTTCAGGTGTGATGAAATAATCTCCTCTCTCAGCTTTATGGAAGCTCCTTTGTCTTTCCCATGATTGCAGCTCACCTTGGATACCTTCATGGGTGGGGTTTATATATGCATCACAGCTGAATCAAATGAAGGATCATTATAGAGTTCCCAAAGGCTTCATTATGTTTCTACTCCACTTTAGGCCATAAAAACTGGCGGAAGGCTTTAAAAACAACAATATTATATAGGGGTTGAATAATTGTGACATGGCTATCTTAACAAAATATACTGTTACACACAAATACTACATGATTTATTTTCTGTGTTTATTTTATGTATCACTCAACTCATAAAGAAGTCATCCAAAGAAGAATGTTGCTCTTTGACAAAACTTTAATAGATAAATCCTTAAAATCTTTGGGGTGGTTGAATATTTCTGATTTCAACTGTGTATATATATATATATATTTATATATATATATATATATATATATATATATATATATATATATATATATATATATATATATATATATATATATATATATATATATATATATATATATATATATATATCATAGGTTAAACACAGATGGAGTCAAAAGTTCCATTCAGCTGGGATTAACTTTACAGGTGGAGGTGGGGGATGAAATATTCACTGTGTTCCTCTGTAACTGAACACACCATGGGGAAATAGCAGGATATTGTGTGTAATACACATGAACAGCAGGCCAAAGACACAAGAGAAAGCCAGAAGCCTCCCCAGGGGTGGAGCAGGAGAGTTTACGCTGAGGTGAACATAATGTATGCTGTGAAGAAGAGTCAAATCCTCCTCCTCCTTCTTGGAATCATAACTGAGTCAATCATTATCTGCTATGTCCATTGCTGATAAACCTCCATAAATCCACCTACAATCAGAGAGTGACGATGCTGCAGAACATCACTTTTTAAAATTTGATTCAGTATCCAAATGATTTAGTGATAGTTGTGTGTGAATCCATGGCAGCACAACAAACAGGAGTTCCTAATAGCTGATTCAGCATACTTTATGAACACATACCAGCTAAAAAATGTGTGTGAAAGGGATCAGCAGCACCTACCTGCCAGTCCATTCCACGAGGGTCTCGCTCTCTTGATGGTTTCATTTTTTAATAGTTCAGATTTTCACTCACTATATTTTCACCCAAAAGTTGAGTGAGTTGAAAGAGTTGTTAAAAACTAAAAATTTGGTGTTTTTGATGATGGTGATGTCAGACTTTTCAAACCATAGCAGTGAGCCACGACTGTCCAAACTGTCTGACACTGGAAGGATCTACATGGATTTCAGCTTTTCCTTTGAGTTGTCACCAGTGTGTACGTCGCACGGAGGACACTCGAGTCTTCTGACTCAACTTCTGTCCTTCTGATTAGTTCTGTTCTGCTTTTGAAGCAGAGAGAAAAGGCTTTGTGTCCTCAGTCTAGACTCCAGATCAAAGGTTACTTCATCATCAGAGCTCTAACAGCAACAGCCGGAACAAGTCACCCGAGGAACTGATCCACTTTAACGCTTTAAATCATTTCTTGAAACACACTTTGAGAGACGGCGCAGTTGTTTTGTTAATATCTTCTTTTCTTTATGTTCGGATTGTTAATTAATGAATTGATTATTTTTCTTTTGAGCCGTTCTGCTGCTTTTTATTCACACACTCACAAAGCTGGTGGAGTGTCTTCCTATAGAAGTGTAACACATTATGTCGTCCACCCACTCAAGGCCGTGGCACTGAAAGCATTGTATTGGACAATATGTTTCACAGCATTACACTCTTGTGAAAACATTACTTAACACTGTGTGACTTCACTTGACCTCAGGGAGAATGTAACTTTTTTTTTTTAAAGCAGCTCTAAAAGTCCTCTAATGAGAAAAGTTGTGTTCAGAAAGCAGCTGTTGTTTGCTGTTTTGTTCCCCCCTCCCTATTTTTTTTTCTCGAGATTTTAAGAAGTTTTTATGGCTGCTGTAAAGGTTCCAAGGAGGTATCTGTGAGAAATACTGCCTCACAGGATTCCTATCTGTGTCCGTTCAGAGCGGCTGCAGGTTCAGGCACATAAACTCTCCCGATTTTACAAACCATGCAATGCACCGACTCGCTTCTTTATCAGCAATTAAATTTTCTTTTTTTTCTTTTTTTTTATAAGTGACATCCATTGTGGAGGCTTGTGCTTGTACGTCTTTTAGATGCAGAGTCATGCTTTTTTTTGTTCCGTGTAGTTTATCTGTCAACGTAGTAAAAAAGTGAGGCGGGGAGGCTGGAGGTGATTGTTCTTCAGGGTTTTATGATTCCTCTGCTTCTGTTGTCTAGCAGATGGATCTGAATGTGCCTTCATCTGCTTCTCTGATTACAGCACAGGCCATGCCAACAGCTGATCCAACATCAGGGGTTGTGTTTATTAAGCTGCTCAGAGAAGGAAATCGCTGCTAACTGACCAGAAACTCTCAGGGTGATGCATTTTTTTGTCCAACTCTTGGAAGAGTGGTAAAAGCTGTTAGAAATCAATCCTTTCCGAGAGCTGCAGCAGAGTCCTCACCTGTTAGGAACTGCAGGAGACAGCGTTCAGCCAATGAGAGGAGACATGCTTTATGACAATAAGTTTATTGAGCTTTATTGTGACAGGGAACATGCAGCTTTGCAACAGTGATCATTGTGTTACAGCACTCATAAATCAAACTCTGAGATAAATTCAAATCTAACCTTCTTATGATGGATTTTTGACCAAGGCAGAATTATACAATACTACTTTGAGATAGTAGATCAATATATATCTATAGAAATAAGTGAATTGAAATGGAATTGAATTGTGAACTTACAAGTTATCTCATGAATTTGACTTTATAATTAAAGTCCCCCTACACTCAAAAATGTGTTTTTCTTCCTGTTGCTGCAGTTGGGTTTGATTCTCTTCTCTGTGCAGAATGATGTATGTGCAGTTTGTTTTCACATTCATCTGCTGAAGGGGGAACGTTTCTCTGTTCTCACCTTAAATGTCAGTGTAAAGCGTGTACCTACGAGCAAGATTTGTGACATCACAACTAGTTTGGGCCAATCGCATCATCACAATATAGCAAATATTTGCATATTCATAGATTTGGGAATTTTCAAGGGTTTTAAAGTGGTAAAATATTTTTTGGAGGGAAAAATACTTTTTTGTTGTGAGAGGATTTTTCAGCATTAACCTGATATATTAGTTTATTATTCTTACTCAAAAAGCCCAAATTGTGTCTTGCTATCAGAATTTCGACTTTTAAATCCGAGAACACACGAAGGATACGAGAGGGGTACGACATGACGGGGATTGATGAGAAAACATGCAGCACTGACTGCATTTACCCCAAAATATCCTATGAAATTACAGCCGATGATAATTATTATTCAGCTTCTTTTTTTTCCTTTTTTTTTTGCTGACTCATGATTCTCTCCCTCATGGCCCTGCAGCAAATGTTGTGAGGGCCGGTACCCTGAGGGGTTAGGAGCCTCTGATCTAGTGAGTATTTCTGGCAGCAGGACTGTGTGTGTGTGTGTGTGTGTGTGTGTGTGTGTGTGTGTGTGTGTGTGTGTGTGTGTGTGTGTGTGTGTGTGTGTGTGTGTGTGTGTGTGTGTGTGTGTGTGTGTGTGTGTGTGTGTGTGTGTGTGTGTGTGTGCGTGTGTACATGGTAATGAAGGAACATGTCACACAGTGCAACAGTGTGGCTCATTGATGTGTTTTTAATAGTTTTTGGGCAACATTGACACAGAGGAATAAGATCTATCAGGCTTTTGGATACACACACAGTATTTGTCAGTAGTTGCTTTGGCTCTGTACATGTTTGTTGACAGAAAAAAAAAAGTAATTTTGCCTGCTTTATTCTTAAAAGGGAAATATAATTCAGTATGCTAGAATGCCTTGTGTTTTTTTCCTCCCCTTTCTCACAGACCGGTACCAGGTGCCAAACCAAACACAGCCTCGCCTCCACCGAGAAAATGACCTTCTCCTCCATCCACCACCCTCCAGCCTCCACCCTCCGAGGAGGCGGCGGCTGACAGCCTATTTGCACTAAAGAGACTTCTGCTGGTAAACCACAGAGCTGTCGCACACACCAGAGGAGGACAAACACAAAGTTAAAAACGGAGACATGAAAGAACAAACAGGACTCGCACCAGTTCAGACTTCAAAATGAAAACTTAACTTTCTCCCCTCCCTCGCCCCAATCTCCCTCCCCCCCAATCTCCCCTCACTTTTGACCACCCTGCTCCCTCCTCACTCTCCACACCTCCCAGCGCGCTAACATTAACCACATCGACGCGGTTTTGCACGGAGGCCTTGCAGACTGAGACAAGTGTTATCGCTGGGGGGACGGTCACATTTGCCAAATCAGTTTTTTAGGATTATCGTTATTTTTTAATCTGTTTATGCTGTCTGTGTATGAAAAAAAAAAAAAAGCATTTTGTAATAATTGTTTTTGTTTACAGTTTGTTTTACGTCATGTTTTTTTTTTATGATTTGTGTTATGTGCCAAAGAGGTCTCTCCATACCTGGGGGGTGTGTCCCCAAAAAAAACGCTTGAAAATCTCACGTTATACGTTTACCACAGGTCAACTCCTCCATATTTTTAGGTTTTTATAATTTATTGTATTGATATGAGGAATGTCTTAAAAAAAAATGCAAAATCGGGAGATACAGAGGCCTATCAGGAGGAAGGAGAGCCAATCACACAGCAGCTTCTTTTCAACACTGTTTACACGGTGGAGGACTTGATGGATGCTTGGGGCTTGCAGGACACACCCCCGTCGCTCACGTTGATTTGAATGTCTTTTGCTGTGTTATGACTTTTGAATTGTTACATAAAATATTTTTACAAAACTTATCACCACGTTTCTCCCTCTCTCTCTTATTTTTCTACTCATTCCAAGTCAAACATTTAATAGAAATTTCTGGGCAATTATGTGATGACAGCCTTTTGATGTGTTTTGAAAGGGAAGAAGAAGGATGCATATGAATGAGCTGCTGCATGTCATACAATGTCTCTGCTTGTAAAATTAAATCTGTCATGCAATCTTGAGGCCGAAGTCTTTTCAAAAGATAACAAATGAATCAATCCATAGAGATAATTAAAGGAGAACTCCATTAATACAGATCAGATTACCTGTCACGAGGAGGAGTACTCAGTTGTCTTCTGAGGCTCTGGATCTTTGTCAAGTCTGAGAAAACAACCCCCACGAGGGTGTCATCAGATGTCATTGTTTTTGCGGTTAGTGTATAACAAATGAAGCGCCTACTAACCTGACGCAACGGACGTCAAATCATCTGCAACCTCAGCCGCTTTTTCCAGCTGTTGTCTCGTCTGTTTTTCTTCTTTTAATGAGGCTCCTATAGGCTGTGCGCTACCAGACGTGTAACGCTGCCCCTCTACATGTGCAGTTTTTCCCCTTTGTGCTTTGCCACCGAGCGATCCGTTGTGCGATAATAGAGTCCCGTCGACAGCACACACAGAAATCCATGCCGTCTGGTTTGAACAAAATACCATTTTCAGAATGTATTTGGAACACAGTGAGAGTGTCTAAGAAAAGATGCCATTGGTTGCCTTATAGGTAATGTAGGATCCAGCATTTTGGGGGGTTGATTTTGAGTTCCACAACTTTGTCTAACTCCAAAATTCAATTGTAGCCATTCCAGTTTTTGAGGTACGCTGAGACTGCAGAATACTTCATGCCAATTTTTTTTCCTCTTGACCTAAACAAAACCATGGTTCTCTGTGCTGGAATAGGTTCATTAAAACAATTTATTGTGTGCTGTGAAATGTTTGCAGTTACTTGATCTCGGTGAAACCTCCAAAATATTGCTTCTGCAGTGCAGGTTGGGAATACAGGCTGTAGTTTGAGGGACATACTGCTATTTCAAGTTTGCAGTAGCTATATGTGAGAGTAATTTGCTCAAAAGATGAGGAAACAGGACGTTAGACAACAAATATACCACTTCTTAGACTCCAACATAATTAAAATGCAAAAACCGTAACCAACAGCTCTTCAGGGAGATATTTGGTTAGATTTTATATGGATACAAATCTGTGGAGAATGTGGACTGGTCTGCCTTCATGAGTCCCCAATGACATAGATGCTCCATAAGTCGCTAGTAGGTGTAAACTTAACCCTCCTGTCGTCCTCCTGGGTCAAATTGACCCCATCTCTTTTGACTGTTCCTTCTTTCCTTCCTTCCCTATTTCTTTGCACCTTCCTTCCTTCGATACTTCTTTCCTTCCTTCCCTCCTTCCTTCCTGTTTTCCTCCCTCCCTCCTTACTCCTTTCCTTCCTTCCTTCCTTCTCTCCTTCCTTCCTCTTTTCCTCCCTCCCTCCCTCCTTACTCCTTTTCATTCCTTCCTTCCTTCCTTCCAACCTTCCTTCCTTCCTTCCTCCTCCCTTCCTTCCTCCTTTCCTTCCTCCTTTCCTTCCTTCCTCCCTCCCTCCTTACTCCTTTCCTTCCTTCCTTCCTTTCTTCCTTCCTTCCTTCTTTCCTTCCTTCCTTCTCTCCTTCCTTCCTCTTTTCCTCCCTCCCTCCCTCCTTACTCGTTTCCTTCCTTCCTTCCTCCTTTCCTCCCTCCCTCCCTCCCTCCTTACTCCTTTCCTTCCTTCCTTCCTTCCTTCCTTCCTCCTCCCTTCCTTGACCCGAGGACAACAGGAGGGCTAAGTATCAGAAAGAGGGAGTGCCTTGGTAGCTGAGTGGTTACCGCGCATGCCACGTAATAGCAGCGTCCCTGGTTCGATCTATGGGACCTTTGCTGCAAGTCATTCCTCTCTCTCTCTCTCTCTCTCCCCCCATTTCCTGCCGACCCCTATGCAATCCACTATCAAATAAAGTTTAAAAAAATGTACATAAATAAATCTTTAAAAAAAACAAAAGTAGCAGAAAGAGGCACTATTACTGTATCACATGTACTGAAAGCTCTATTGAAATGCGATCATGTTATGTTATTGCTGCCTTCATCAATGGAGCTCAGTTTTCATTATCTTGATTCTTAATGGTTCCCTGTTGGAAAAAAAGGTTTTTACTGTTGGTCAATTAATATTGATGTGATTCTTTTGTTGTTTTTGACCTTTGAAACATTACCTTTTTCCTGACCTTTTTTTTTTGGGAAATTGCAAACATTGCTGATTTATGAGGCGGAACAACCGGCTGGAGTTCAATACAAGAGAAGCACACCTGTTTTTCTGCAAAGGTTTTACATATCCCATTGGTAGGCAGATCTGAGGAGCTGTAGACTGCATTATCATACTAAAAAAACACTTGAGTGGAACAAAGGTTTTAACCCAGGTCCTGAGGTGGAAGTGTATACCAGCATACAGCCTCAGCTGGAGTTTTATGACTGTATAATGATGGGTAAAGTTGTAAGACTTCAGTAATGATTGTCGGATTGAAGGCTGAAAATGGCACCTTTTTAAAACAAACCCGTTCTAATATCATTGCCAGTGTCCCACAATGGTGTTATGATGATCTTATAGTTCCTGGGTGATGAGCGAGTATGAAGGCGGGTAGTCTCCACTCTCACCTGCTCTTAATGGATTCCACTCTGTTGGAAATGAGATATCTGCGAGAGGCAGCTTTCTTCTCCCTGGAGACTAATGCATTTGGAGAGTCCACGGTTCGAGTGGAACGCTATCGGACAGCGAGGAGGAATGGCCTCGTGGGGAGATATATCGATGTAGACGTTTTCCTAGCCCATTACCCGGGCGCCGGGTGCCCAAACAAACCTGTGGGGTGGATTCTGCGCCAGACAGCAGACGTGATCTAAATGAAAAGAGCCGAGTTTTTCCAGGACCGCTGTCTATAAATCAAACTCTGTGCAGCCACAGGGATGAGGGAGGTGTATAAATACGCTAATGTCTTTCCCTGGGCTAGCCTTCAGTTGGTGAGACACACAATAAAGAGTACGTGCTTTATAAAAACAGCAGCGAGTCACATTTTGTTACATCATAAGCTCCCACTCGCACCACCAGGTCATGTTCTTCTGTTAAAATGTGAAGTATTAGCATTCAGTTCATTTCACTCATGATTCAGTGCTAGCCATGGTTCTGCTATAGCTTTTACAGGCTAGCTTCTTGAGGATTTCTTTCATTCACCTTTCTGAACAAATCAAACACATTCCAATGGTTTACTATCTGTATTCTAAAAAGAATCTCTACAGTAATACAGCACTTGAAATTTCATACATGGTGGCTTTATAGGGTATAGGGTATAGGTCTAACTTTATTATCCCTAGGGGTAATTCTAATTTGATTTAACAGTATTTTCAAAAGTAAAAGAAAAATTAAATTAAATTTAAATTTAATTGAATAAATAATAAAACCATCTCAAAATACTAATTACAATGAATATAGAAAAAATGAGTGTGGGTGAGAGGTACTGGGAGCTGTGTAAAATATTAACATCTTGCAAGGTGCAAGGTTGATATGTCGTTCTGAGGGTCGCTCTGAAGGAAAGTTCATGGAGTGTCGGAAGTGTAAAGTTTCATGCTCTGGGTAAGACAAATATTTTCTGTAAATGTCATGGAAATCTTCCTGTTCCGTTTTTTATAGCTGCTGTAGAAGAGGATACGATCGTATGATGGTAGCCGAGATAAAAGGTCCAGGCCAGGGTCATTGAAAACGTCCACTTTTTGTGAAGCATGAATATCCTGAACACATTTCATGGCAATCTGGCCTGTAAATGTCAAGAATAAGCAGAGGGACCTCATGTCATCCATAGGCAGTGGAGCATTATTTTCACGGAGACCAGCTGCCCCCTTTACAGCTCTGCTGCTTCACAATGAACTGAGTATAACATTCAGTCTCTATCATTTTGTGAGGAATTTTACTCTGTGATATCATTGTTGGTATGTTGAATTCACCCTTGCATAAATGGTGTTAATAGTGTAATTAGTCTTTGACTCAGCAGATTAATGGCTTTAATGTCGGCCTCAGATGGAAGTTCAGTGATCAAACTCTGCTGTCATGTTGGAAGCCTTGTGAGCCGTGATCCCTGATTATATCCTAACAGAAAGTCCCTCAAACACACAACAGCTCTGATTCTGCTCCAGAGCTGGAGATCAAACCAAAGACAAAACGGACTGCTGCATACTATTTCATCTCCATTGCTGAGAGGCTGTAGCATGCAATGACACCACCAAATGAGCCCCTTCTGAACAGTCTACCCAAGGCTGAGCTGGGCCCACACATCAGAGTGTAGTTGCCTTGCATGCATTTTACTCAGGCACACACACACACACATGCAACATGTAGTAAGACGGACCGAGAGTGATACCAATCTTCTCATCTAACTCAGCAAAAACAAGTAAATAGACACATTTCTTCATTTGGAAAATTGGGACGACAAATTCAAGGCTATAGCAACCTTTAATGACACACGTCTGGTATTTTATAAAAAGAATTTTCGGGCTTTAGCAAGCAATGTTTTAAAATGTAGAATATAAATAACAATCGTTTACAGGCTGATTTCAGCATTTTCTTTATGCTCAATATATTTAAATTGACTACTTTTAAGCCATCAAATAAAACATCCAAATTATTTACCCGCCACGATTTTCTCCGCAGTGTGTTTAAGGCTTTGAAACAGCGTCTAGACCCACCAGCAGGAAATGGAAATTATAGACATTTATATGAAATGATCTGTGGCTTTGCTCAATAGAGCTTTGAATTGCTGTCCGCATCATAGATTTTTTTGACTGCAACCTACGGCCTCTCTGTGAAAATACAACACTGTGATGGATACAGCGATGGATACTATATCACTCTGTACCACAGAAGACAAGTTGACAAGTCATAGAAAGACAGGTGTAAATAATAAAATGAATGATGGCTGATTTTCATTTAGTCATTTTGGTTTCAGGGTCTTGCTATGATGCATACTTGCACTGCCATACTGCAGTGTGACATAAATAGAACAGAGCAGTCATTATTGTTATTAGTAACACATGTGCTTTACATATAATGACAAGTCAAAAGGTCTGCTGATGAAGACAAAATAACACATTCTAAACAGAAAACTGCTAACATAAATAGGATAAGACTGAATAAAGTGGTGAAAACAAAGTGTCCATCCAGGCTGAACATCACACTAAAAAATATTAACAGACTTAATATATTTTAAAATCCAAATTAACATAATGAAACTTTTTTGGGGGTGTTTTGTTGAATTCTTTCAGGGGAAGAAGAGACTGTGTGTTTCTACAGTCTTCTACACTGGAAGTATTGGCCACATTAAGTCGCTCTGTAAGGTAGTGCAGCAAAACTATAAACTGTGTGTGTGTGTGTGTGTGCTCACGCGGAGTTGTCATGGGAGGTCAAGGGTCAGACACTCTGCAACTGGCCAATGTGATTTTTTTTGGGCTTCTATTCATAGTTTGACTTTTTTTCTTTTTCTTTTTTATTGAACAGAGTATATAATAGAATAAACACAGAATATACAAGCAACCAGTCATTTAAAAAAAAAAGGTATAAATAAAAACATAATTTCCATAGAAAGACAGACAAATAACTAAATAAATAAAAAGTAAAGGCCCAAGTGACAGACTTAAATCAAATTCGGAATACATTTTGATAATAAATAAACTTTTCTAATTTTGTATACAATATAAAGACCCAAACTAATATTTTCATAATAAAATTAATTAGATGATGAGGTTGTTTTTGATATTTTTGCTTCGTGGATATGAAATTAACCTAACAAACTAAAAAGGTTTACAATGCTACAGATATTGATATTTGTATACACAAAACAGGAAATAACGCTTTTAAAAAAATATAAATCTTGTGTGAAACAAAACTCTCCAAATCCTTTCAAAATAAAAGACAAATAAGTGATTGAAGTGAAATAGGTTGATCACGTGCTCTGTGGAGATATGACGTAGCTGCAGGATCCCGCCAACACAGACCGGAAACATCACTGCTGAATGAACCTGTAAATGGTAAGTAGAGACATATAACTTTTATAACCAATACTAAGGTAATAGAATACACTTAATTATTCAATTCAGCTTACATTACGAAACGCCTACTTCGAAATAATTTAAATATTTGGTTGTCATTAATGCAAACTCCCCAAAATGATGATTACATTTATAACAAGAGGCGGAGAGAAGTGACGCAGTTTTAAAGGTAGCCATTTTTAACTTGTACTCTGTTCCTATAGCCTTTAGCTATATTTGAGTGGAGTTTAGCCTGTGTGTTGCAAGCACGTCCAAACATAAACAAAACAAAGTTGTAAATAGTAGCAGTGTATCAGCTCTAAAAAGTGATTTTACTGTAAATGAATTATCAAACATAATGCTAGCTGACACAGGTTGACATATTTTAAACTAATGTTACTGAATTAGCAACATAGCTAGGCTACTCTGTAGCTAATCAGAGGGATAGATAGAACAGAACAGCTTTTGATGTCGCCGCCAGAGGCGGTCACGTGGTTCATGTTCTATCTATCGCTCTGGTTCAGGTGTGGTATCGTTTAATTGACATATTTTTGAATGGAGTTTGGTTGAGCTGTCACTCACAAACTACAGACGGAACAGTGGAGCAGGTCTAAAAGTTATGTTATGCTTAAATGATCAATAGGTGAACAATATCCTGAACAACTGCACCGTTTTTGTGTGTGTGTGTGTGTGTGTGTGTGTGTGTGTGTGTGTGTGTGTGTGTGTGTGTGTGTGTGTGTGTGTGTGTGTGTGTGTGTGTGTGTGTGTGTGTGTATCAATAAACACACACATATATATATATATTTTAATTGATGGATTTTAAATATTTTTGGAAGAGTTTGAGCTGTATTGTTAGACCAAATCTTTCAGAAGATACTGCAACATAGATAGATGATGGTTAAAAGTCGGTGCATTCTTAATTAATCTTAAATAATAAACTGCTTTTTGAATGATCAACGAATACATACAGTCACCGGTCACTTCATTAGGAACACCTGTGCAGTTTAATTAAATCCAATACAACAGCTCTGCTATAAATTCTATGTTTATAACTTTATACATTTTCAGTTTTTGCTGACATTGTCAAAAAAGTGATAATTCTATTTTATGTTTATTACTGAGGTCGTACTAAGTGGTGGTGGTTTACTGGAGTGCATTATATTGAATGGTGTTCCTAATATTTTGCCGCCCTTATGTATGTTAATGGAGTGGACAAAATATTAGGAACACCATTCAGTATAATACACCGTAGTACATCACCATCTTTCACTATGACCTCAGTAATAAACATAAAGTAGAATTATTGTAATATATATAAACTTCATAAGAGTAGAATTTAGCAGAGCTGTTGTATTGCACAGGTGTACCTAATAAAGAGGCCAGTGAGTGTAGTTGTATTCTAAGGTTATCAGGAGACACCATGCAGTGTATTATATCTTTTAACTGATATACTTGCTTATGGAGTTTGGAGCGAATTGTATCCCGAGTAACATTACTTCATTCTTGTCAAAGGCGACAGGGATGAAATAAAGTGTGTTATATATCATTCACTTCTCATATCCAAACATTATTCCCCTGTAAACAGACCGCCGTGAAGCCATGAGGACATTTGTAACACAGAGGCAGGCCAGCCAGCTCCTGCACAACAAGTTTGTGGTGGTTCTTGGTGGCTCAGGTGAGACACATGAACAAGAGATACGATGAGTAACTAAATTTGTAAGCATTTCATATAAGAATCTTTGATTGTCTTATAAAAAAGAAGCATCCTGTTCTCTAAATTGTCTTTATCCAAAAATGCTTCCTGGGATATTTTAGGATGAAACACTTGAACAGAAAGAAAGTGTTAGTTTGGATTCAACATCCATGTTAAGACAAAGCATGTTATCATCCTGAGAGTACTGCCTCATATTTTAGCAGCTATGTAAACCATTGAAATTCCCCACTCCTCTGTTCCTTTTCTCATATTTTTCATCGTAATTGATGGAAATCTTTGAGGTTTTTCTCTTACTTGATGTGTGTGAAGCCTGTTGGATTTGTTCTTTGATTTCAGTACAGCGCTCCATGTACAAAGACCTGGTTCTGCTGCTTCAGAGGGATCAGTACTTGACTCTGCCTCAGCTCAAGTCCAAAGTAAATCTTCAGCTTTTTCTTTCTTTTTTTTCCCAGTCACATGAAACAGCAGCAGCATACCTGAAGTCACACTATAGAACCTTTCGTTTCAAGGCAATTCACATTTGTCGCCTCAAAGGCCTTGGTTCAGTCTGACTTCCATTCCTCATTCCGTCTTTATCAATTGGAAATAAATTGCATTTCAAAGCAACCAAAGCTGCCAGAACAGACTTTAATAGAGTGCTGTGCACAGTGATGTAGTAGCAATTAAGACACAAGGAAAATTGTGATCTCTGTGAGGTGATGATCATGAGGCAAATAGCTACCAATATTAACAAAAAGCAATTTAATCCTTTCTTTCCCACCTTTAAAATAAAGCCCCATTCCTTTATAAATTACAGTGGTCACTTACTATACTGGAAGATAGGGACTTCTCTAAGGATTCACATGATAAATTGGAGCAGTTTCAAAATGAACACGTACACAAAATTATAGAATTTTGTCCTGACTTTGCTTTTCCAGTGAAATACCAAATAGTTTTTCTTATTCAGGCGGCGTATTCACAAAACATCTTCAGGCTAGAAAGAGTTTCTAACTGGCAGAGTTAGAAGAAACTGAAAATAAAAGGTTTGTCAGGCTTAACTTTAAAGGGTAGGTTCACAGTGTTTTTTAATAATAAGCATATCTTAAAACAGTGTTCAGGTGTCAGTGTGAATGTTGAAAGATGTTTTTCTTGCTGTAATAATTCCTGCTTCCTTCTGCATTAATGACCAAATCTGTCCTGCTTCTGTGCTCTGTATACTGAAGTGTATTTGAAGCTTGTATGAGGCTTCAAAGTTACGCAAATAAAGTGGCTATCTTCCAAATGTTCTCTTTATATAATAAGATAAGATATTCCATTATTAGCCCCATGATTGGGAAATGTACAGTATTGCAGCAGCAAGTGGATAAAAAAAAAAATAGAAAGAACATCAATAAAAAGAATAAAGAACACTAGAAAATAAGTACACAAGCAATAAAAACAGTTGTAGTAAAAAAAAGTAACATTATGTACAAGAGTAATATTGGTGTTGCATAGTATAAATTCCCTCTTTGTGTTTCCCTGGACAGTGTTTCCCTGTTGAGCTGCAGTGAAAGGATTGAAAGAAAAAGAAGGAAGTTAGTACTAATATGACTGTAACACTGAAGGATGTCCACTTCATTTGACAAATGTGGACTGAAGCATGAGGCTCTATAACAGCTTCAGACAAATGTTAGAATACATTTTTAGACATGAGGACTGTGGAGTTTGTCCCCCATCACTTCCACCGAAGGACATTAGGAAGGGATCTTTTAATGGTCACTGTTAACAAGAAGAATGATTAAAACCTGTTTCAGTGGTCATATAGGCTCCTGACTGAAAGAGTTAAGCTATCTCGACATTTACTGCTGGCTACACTGCATTCTGCTAAAATTAAATAGCCTCTCCAAGCATGATGTCCACCTGCTTCCTATTGTTTAAAGACATTGTGAATCTATCCTTTAAGAAGTATTTTGGACTAATGCTCTGAGTATTAAAAGGAACAGTTACTGTGGAGACGAAAGTAGAGGAAGTCTGATTCAGCCTTGACAAGTAAAAGCAGGATGAATTAAAAAAGGTCTCTGCTCATTTGCAGGAGCATTTTAGTCAGTAAGCGAGTTAGTACGGATCCACTCAGCTCATCAGCTAATTCAAATGATTCAGAAAAGACTGAAAATATCAGTTTTCACAACAGTTTTTCTGCAATTACTCCATCAAAGGATGAAGAAAATGGCACTACATACAGAAAGAACATGCAGATGGTGTTTGATGCCACACTCACTTTACTTGACAAGTCAATATTTCATCATGTGGGACATCTGTGATCCAGATTATAGAACATATATAACATCTGTTTACAAAGTTTCCAAAACAATCTGTTCATCAAAAATTGAAGATTTTAGCCCACTCCTTCTCTTTATGTACGTGTTCCCTCTATTCTTTACTAATAAAAACTCTGAGAACTCGTTTGAAGAGAAGATTCTCAGCAAGGAAGTTTTAATTTATTATAATTTTATAATGTGAATTACACATTATTTTACCTATGATGAGGAGACAACGCTTTATTTTAAGAGGCCATAAAAAGATGTGACGCACCAACCTGCTGTTATGTTAATTGTAAAATGAGGCTTGGTTATTGATAAAGAAATGCTGTTTTCTAATGCTGACATTTAATTATTCCCTTTCTGTCATCCAGGGGGAGATTTCCTTTGAGCGGGACACCTTGGTGGAAGGAGGTCGCCTAGGTCCCATGACTAACGGCACAGAGTACAGAGAGGTGCGCCAGTACCGCTCTGACCACCACCTGCTGCGTTTCTACTTCCTGACACGCATCTACTCGGCGTACGTGGAGAGCGTCCTGGAGGACTTTCGGCACGGACTCAAGCCTGACGTCATCATCATCAGCTCGTGTGTGTGGGACATCACCAGGTAACTTCATACACTTCCTGTCATCATATCACCTCCATAAGCGTGGAACGTCAGTCACATGACAACAGGTGGTTGTATATTAGATCTTAATGTGGTAAGTGCTTGATGTACAGTGCAGGTTAGCTATGAAAGAGATGTCTGTTCCTTAATGGCGCTTTTCCACTACACAGTTCCAGCACGACTCGACTCGACTCTTTTTGCGTTTCCACTAGGGATAGTACCTGGTACCTGGTACTTTTTTAGTACCTGCTCTGGTGAGGTTCCAAACGAGCCGAGCCGATACTAAATGTGATGTCAACAGACTGCCGGCCACTGATTGGTCAGAGAGTCACTGGAAGAGTCATGAACCGTCCCACACAAGAATCAAACCCGGCATTTATAAATACCGGCAACAGCGTTACAGCCATAGTTACAGCCATACGGCTCAATTTTCTTGCTTTGTGTGTGACAAACAGCCACATACAGCAGCAAGTACACCACTGCTTCAATGTCCTCCATTGTTTATGTGTTTGTGTCGCGTATAAAACGAAGTCACAGTAGTTTCGCGGAGCCGTGCTATGACGACCCCACCCACGTTGAAGAGGTACTTTTTTTGTAATGGAAAATGTCGTTCCTGGAACCGTGTTGAGTCGAGCCGAGTAGTGCTAAAACTGTATAGTGGAAAAGCGCCATTAGTGTGACTCTGAAAATCTCCTTGGGGTTAAGACACAGCTGCAGTCATTTTGATAAGTGGGGCTTGGATTTATCAAGCGTCTCCTAGGAATTGCTCTAAAAGTTAAACTGGGACTAAATTCACTTTTCTTAGTGTAGGACATGAGAGTTATTTTATTAATCTTCCTGCGTCAACTCTCAGCAGGAGAAGGACCACTAGGAGAGTGTGTCACATGATTGTTTTGCCACATTCAGAGACACAAAGTAGAAATGATGACATGATTTGTTTGTTTTTTTAATGTGTAAACTCTTTAAACTAAATTATGCAGAATACGATGCCAAAGTAAATAAATACCTTGAGTGTCATAATGATATTTACCATTAAGCATTTGCATTAGGCAGTAATTAAACACTGATAATAACAGTAAACACACTGCATATACACATTAAAATGGTAGGTAATTGACTTTGCTGTGTGAAATTATCCTTGTTTGCCCTGTTTAATCACATCATTATACAGTCCCTATACTACTGCTGCATCTGCATGTATTGTGCAGTGTTGCAAACACTCTGTGGGGAACACCTTTATTGAAACATGGTGTCTTCTCCTCAACTGTTCAGTTCAGCTTTCAAGTACACCTTCTGTTAACTTATGTTCCCTACAGGAAGGGAAATAGGAATTACATTTCTGTAAACTCTTTCACTGTTGGGAATACATTGTAACAATATAAATATATCTCTAAATTACTGCTTTGCCATGAGTAATCATGAATTTGTAAAAGGAATAAACAAAAAAGCATAATTAATGAATGAATGAGCATATTAACTGATTAGATTTAAGTTAGATTTTTTTACTGCCAAAATAGGAAAGGTTGTGAGGATTTCTGTATATGTGGAGAGAAAACGTTCCTTCTTTTTACAGCTTCTTTTGTGCAGTTCTCCCTCATTTTGTAGATGAAAAAAATACTCAAATAAATAAATAAAAATGTAAAAACCTGCAGAGGAATCAATAACGGAGATAATTGTTAACTAAAAATTTTTTATCCCAGACAAATTTAGTCAAAACATCTATTTTTGCCCAAACGGTATCTTTTAATAAACTTACTGTAATCAATGAATATTTATCCTCACACAGACTGTGTGCAGCTGTTAAGAAAGCTGATAAAAATGCTTCACTCCTTATCCTTTAAGCAGAACCAAAATGTGTTGCTGTGAATTTCAACCAGTTTGGACTGATTTCCCACTCTGACGAGCTTGATATGGTTCTGGTCATGTATAAATTTAATTCACTGTCTAATAAAGTCATTTCAAATCTCAAATCATCTCCACAGAAATGTTGCTGAAAAAGCTGTAATTTCCACCAACAGGCAAATTAATGTTAAGATACAATATTGTTTAATGGAGTTTGTGTCACATTATCTGCTGTATGTGTCTTTTCTATGCTGCATACTATCTATTCCCTGTCATCTGATGTGGTTCCAGCCAACCTCTCAAAACCACAGAACACCCTGAGCTGCCACTTGTCTGACTGCTGCAGCCTCTACAGAAACTCCTCATTTCTGCAGAATAAAAAAAAAAAGCTCCTTCACAGTGTCTGTGTTGAAAATGACAGTGATCTCTTGAGAGGTATGTTTCATAAGTTAACTGATGAAACAAGATTTTTTTTCTCATTCGTTGGAATGCCTGTCTGCCACTGCACATCCTGGTCCTCTAGTCGTTTGTTTGGTGTGAATTTCATTAAAGTTGAGGCTTGTTGGGGCTCAGTCGGAGTGAAAGGGAGATGAGTGTGTGATTAATTATGTACAGAGACTGAATGGAATCGCTCAAGCAGCTGCTGGAGGGAGAAAAGTCAGCATTCCCTGTGATGGAGAAAATCAAGAAGCAGCTCCATCCTGTTGTTCTCCTGTCCTAATACAAATATCTGCTCCGGAATATTTCCTCTTCTGCCTAAAGGGAGAAAATATTGAACTACATGTCAAGCAGCAGAGCAGAACATCAAAATGTGCACAGATTTATAATGATAGATGATGTGAAAGCTCTTTCACTTTAATTACTGCTCATTGTGATGTACTTCATGCCTCGGTCATGTTGTGGGGTTTACAGTAATTACCAGTTTCTGACTTGTTCATGTCAACATGTAAATTGTGTAAATACAACAGAAGTGCTTGATAAACAAAACAAACCTGGATGGCCTATATTAGTTTATAGTTCAAGGTAATTAAGTGCATATTTAATGGATATAGTGCAATATTTAACATGCACAGTATTTTTAACCCTGAAATGACCAACCCTGCAATCAAACCAACCATCTTGAGTTGTCTGTCAACACTTACATGTCAACATGGGATTCTTTTCCCAGCGGTACATTGCATCCCACATGAATGCAGCATTAGTATAGGGTAGTATATGTAACAAATTCAAAATTGCAATATTCGATATTTTTATATAAACAATGGATCAAGTGATCACTTAGGAAATTATCACAAACTCAGCAGCTAAACTCAGTTCTACTGCCTGATTTATCTCATTTTGTTTTTTTCCAGTGTAACAGACCCAATAAGCTCATTTTTGCTCCACTGCCCCCAATTGGCCAAAAAACAAGAGCAAGTAATCCAGTTTTTAACATTTGCAACTGGCTAATATAGCTTTGCATACGCTTTAGTTACGGTACACTAAAAGTTGTTTTTCTGTAGTCCAAAACCTTGTATCGTTCAGTTAAAAATGAAATACTGTCAAGTTACAAACAGATCAGGGTGAATCTGGCAAGCTATATTAGTAGATATTATTTCTGTTGCCACACTATTAATTTACAAAATGTGAAATGGTGATAGGATAAAGAAGAAAATGAAAAAAAACATGGACACAGGCCCTAAATAAACAACAAAAGATGTTGTCTTCCATTGCTTTCAGACCTGACACTCCTTCTGGCAAGATGACATTTTTTGTCAGTATCTTTCAAAATCTTTACAAAATCACATCTAGAAGACCGACACACACGGTCATTGTTGTTGGCACAAATAATCAGAACAGTAAGAAAGGGAATGAGACACCTCATCAATTTGATTTCCTAACTTAACTGTTTCTTCTTCTCTCGATTTCGTTTCAAGAATACTGCACAGCAACAAATGGTCTACAGTGACTTCTAGTGGGTGAACTAACTGAACTGAGCTTTTAGCTTAAGCTGAAGTAAACAAAACAATTGCAAAATACATTGGCACCTGTTTCTACAGAGTATCTTAACCAAAACGCATTATCATGTTCAAATATGATAAACAGTGTATTCACTATGTCCAACATATGTCTTCTTTTCACATTGTCATCTGTTCGTTAATAACTGCTCAACCCCCAGGGCCATGAGATTAATGTCCATAATTGTTAAGCCATGAAAGCTTCTTTATGACTCCAGTGGATGTGTGCATATCACCATCAAGCTGTTAGAATAGACTGCAGCAGGGCATGTGATGATGTCCATTGCACTTTCTGGGACCAGAAAGAAATGAGTAGTGTTGCATGTATGTCCATCCTCCAGCACATAAGCACTTGAACCAGCTCTCCGTATCACCCTGGTAGATCCATGGAACTTTGACAGGCCTTTTTTAATGGGGCCTTACTCTGACTAGGATTCCCTCTTTGATCCTTGGCATTGTGGACCTCTCCTCCCATCTGATTGGGCTTTTGATGTGTTCTGAGATTACATGATTGTGCTGCTGATTCTCCAGCAGTGGGGTGGATTTGCTTGCTTGGCAACTGTTCACTTTTGTGCTCATCATTGTGTTGAGTTGAACATGAGTTCAAATGGCAACGCACCTGAGGTACTATGTGGGCCTGCATGGTATTGGAGCAGGCAATTCTGTTGAAATGGTTTCCATGATTTGTTTTCTGCTTGGCAGTGAGAAGTGTTTATTTGAAAAGACAGTTGCTGTGTTCTATAGCTCTGTTTGCTTGGGGATAATATCTAGACACTTTCTTTGTATTATCCCCACTTGAACTTCTGAGGTGATCCTTGTCCGGCTGCAAACTCTGGGCTTAGATGGTGTGCCCAGTGAACCATAGATTGCGGTCATGGTCCTCTTTGTCCATGCCATAGACTATCAAATCATGCAGAAAGTTCTGGACCCTTTTGAGGCCTTTCAGCACCAGGGACATCAGCTTGGAGGATGCACAACCATAATGAATGAACACAGTCCTTATGAAAACCTGATGGAAACGGAAAAGCCCTTTGTGTGTTCTAAATGCAGGTATGTCCTGGCTTTCTTCTGTCAGTAACACCTGATGATAAGCATTAGCCAAATCAATGGTGAAGAACATAGTGGCTCCACCATTCAGAAAAAAGTCATCCATAAGGGGAAGTGGGTGACTGTCCATCACTATTTGGCAGGAGTTTAGCACTGTTGCATTACAGCAAGATGGTCTTGGGTTTGATACCTGGCTGCTGCAGCAGGGCCTTTCTTTGTAGAGTTTGCATGTTATCCTCATGCTTGCATGCCGTTTCCTCCTGTTGCTCCGGTTTCCTCACATTGGAAAAAAACATGAATGTTAGATTAGTTCTCCTGTCAGTGCACTGATTTAGAATTGATGTTGGTCCCTGGGCGCTGCACAGTGGCTGCCCACTGCTCCTTATACTTAGGATGGGTTAAATGGAGAGACTGAAGTACCCTTTAGTCTTATTGCATGTTTGGCTCACATAAGTCCATACACATTGTCACTAGGGATGCATCTATCCGATATTAATATCGGATATCGCCACGATGTAAACTCTTTTAGCTAGACCGAGTATCGTACAATGAGGCTGATCTATTCATTTCAATTGTATGTTTACGACGCATGCTACATAATGCTTCAGCAGCACATGCAGCATGCCGGTAGACTTGACTCACAACAAACACACAGAGGAGACGTGGGCGGCCTGCTAGGCGAAAATATCAATAAATTGTTAAAATGGTGTTGGAAGCAAGCAGACCATTACTGCATCTAAAGTTAATGTTTAAGTCAAGCCTCCTGCCTTCAGTCTTTTCCAAATGGCGAGGTATACAGTTTATTAATTCAACAATGGTATCGATTCGGTATCGGGGGTTGGCCAATACGAAAAGCCCAGGTATTGGTATCAGTATCAGGACTGAAAAAGTCAGATCGGTGCATCCCTAATTCTCACAGCACTATTCTTCCATCATGTGACCATGGTGGGTGATATCCACGGGGATGTGTCAGTCCTCTCTATCATGTCCATTTCCAGTAGCCTGCCCAGTTCAGCAGAGTGAGCTTGTTTAACAGAGAGTGGGAGATTCCGCAGCTTTTGTAGAACAGACTGGACACCTTCCCTGACTTTAACATGGTGAATGAAAAATTTAGCATGGCCCAGTTTCTCCACAGTCACTGGTCCAGCTTTGATCTCTGCTACTGGAGCTGCAGGTGAGAGCATAGTGTTGTTTCCAATAGAAAGTCTTAGTGCCGCGAGGAAGTGCATTCCCAACAAATCTGTGCCTGTCCTAGTGTCCTCACAACATATAGTATAGCTGGTACTGTAGTGTTTGTGTGCTGCACTGTAGCTGACAGGCAATCTAGCTCTGATAGCTTGCTCAAGTAGCTGGTCATATATCATTTCATCTGTATTTCCAGCAAATCTAGCATCTAGCATGCATGGCGCACCCATGCCTTTGAATTTGTTTCATTCCACCACAACATTTATTGCTGGGCTGTAATGAGCATGCAATACATTCACTGCTGAATCATAGGTTGTACCTGCATCTGTAAATATGCATTGGCCTTTAGTGCCCAGGGAGTGCAGGATAATTGCAAGTTTCCTTGTGTCAGGAAAATCGTCACCCTCCACCTGAATGGCAAGCAGATAATTGTCAAATATTTTCATCCACATATCGAATGTTATCGCAGGTTGTCACGTACATGACAGTAACAATGCAGGGAGAGGAACACCCACATTCACCATTCTTGTTGCCAATTTGTTGGTCCCCAGGTAATTGGAACTGCAAAGAAAGAGAGTGAGACAGAATTGGCATGAATTTCTTTTCACACATCAAGTCTCACATTTTGTGACTCACCCATCCACTCTGACCTCCTTCCAAAATGGGTTATGTGGCTCTATATTGTCATCTATATATTATGTCTCTTTTCTTTTCTTTCAGTGCATGCAATACAACTAAGGATAGTTGTAATTATGCATTTCAGGAAGTAGCTGATGCTGTTGTCTTTTGTGTTTCTTTTTTTCCGGGTGAACAGTCTCATCAAAATATAGTGACAGGACCGATTTTAAAGTCATAAGTGAAACTTAATTTAGTTAAGTTATAAACTGGCAATGTGCCATGCTTACAGAGGCGGCACTCCGTTTTGGCATTCTGATCTGTTGCTTGGCCTGCTTGCAGGTTTTGGAGCACAACCAGAATATTTTCTAAATGAATATCTCTGTTAGAATCATGTTAAGTCATCATAAACAGGACATTGATTGAAAGCTTGGAGTTCCTCCGTTAGTTACTTTGGTGAACAGACATTTTTGGTGTAAATGTACAATTCTGCAGCCTGCTTAAAGTTAGCTATTAGATTAAATTGGTTGGCTGTCCATGGTTATGATGTCACTAAGGGTACGTTCACACTGCAGGCCTTAATGCTCAATTCCGATGTATTGCTCAAATCCGATTTTTTGTTTGGATGTTCATATTACACTTTTTGTCTGCGGACTGTGATGTGAACAGCTCATGCTCCTGAGGTGACCAGCATGCTCAGTTGATCATTAATGACGTCACAGCAACAGCCGGTGAAGTTACTGGTAGTCTCATTTATGGTCTAATGTTAAAAACAGTGTGGCGGCAGTAGGCAAATTTGTGAGTGGGTGATGTTAAAAAGGAGGAAGAGGAGAAAGACAATTAATACTTTAATGACATCCGTTTTTGTCTGCGGCGCAGAACTGTGATGTGTGTTGCTCCAGAATAACGTCAAAGTCGCATTTAATGCGACCTGACTGTTCAGCTCACGGTCGCATTTTTAAAAATTCGATATGTATACGATTCAGTAGCACATTTGAAAGTGGCCTGAATCGGATTTGGAAATGTCAGATTCAATGCAACTTGTGCTGTTCACATTGTCAGAAACAAATCAGATATGGGTCAGATTTGAGCGAACAAATCGGATTCAGGTCACTTTTAACTGCAGTGTGAACGTAGCCTAAATGTTCCGAAAATAACACAGCAGATTGATAATAATTGATAGTTCTATTCACATGGAATCTGACTATTAAGCTTCTGGTCTTTGCTCTTTTTCTCAAATGTTAATACCACACTTGTTAGTTCTATTTCCATTTGTTGAAGTACGTTGCATATTCACCCCATCGCCCATCAGTGAGTTTGGTTGGCAAAACAGGGGTGTAACATTTTCCTGTTTAATAGTATGTTCTTGCATGCTTTCATGGTTGCATTAACTGCATGATTATTTTACGTGTAATAATATTTTTGCTGCAAATAACTTCTTTTCTTTTGTAAATATAAAACCTAGTTATTTAAAAGGCTTTGGCCTTGGTGGAGTCAGTCGCAGAGAAAGTAGAGAAAGTAACATCAGTTGTGTATTGATTTATTGGATTGTTTGTGTTTGCTTTATTTGGAAAGATAAGTGAGTTATTGAGAATCCCTTATGTAATATTCTGTACACTTATATATGTAGAGATTTGTTTTTCAACTTTTTTTTATCTACTTTTCGCCTTTTAAGCATAATAACAGTAGCATAATAAATCACACCATCCTGATATTTTCCAACCACGCCTATGTAGGAGAAAACCCTGTCACACCCCATCAATGGGGTTTATAGATTTATTGAGTGGTCATAGCAGCCGATCTGGTGAAATAGAAGAAGCTGACTGCTGAGGAAATACTTTCTTACTTCTTTGGTCCATATTGTTGTATCACTGATACAGAGAAAATAGCAGAAATAATGACTATAACATTAGCTATGACACTCAGAATTATTAGATGTGTTTAATCTTAATCACGAATGAATCATGAAAACTCCTCTGCCTACTGTTTTTCATCAGCCAGAACCCTTTTTTAAGTTCTCATATTTTTCTATGTCCGTCTTTGCTCATTAGAGTCGAATTATTCTCTATCCACAGCCTATTGTCAATGGGTTTTTTTTGTATTAATCCTATCATTTCGTGTAAAGGGCAGCCTTATTCTGCCTGCAGCTTTTCAAAAACCAATCATAGATTTTATTTAAAGCATTTATAGTGTGTTTATTGCTGCCTCATGTCTGTTGAGTTCTTTCATTTTAATTGTCTATCAGTGTTATTTTCAATTTATTGCTGGTGACCCCAGTAAAAGATTTACTTTTGGTAAATGAGCAGCCAGCCTTACCGCACTCTGTATTGGGATGACACATTTTTGACAACCCTGTTTACACTGCGGTGCATTTCCTGTCAACATCTGGTTGTGTCAGGCCGTTATGAGCAATGATGCAAATGAATGAACAGGACATTTTTAAAGCAATACTTGCTCTATTCTATTGGCTTTGGTGATCCCTGGGTTACCTATAGTGTCACCATGAGGTTGAAAGCATTTTTTTGGTTCCGATTGAAATATCTTGACCAATATTAAATTGATTGCCATGAAATTTGGTACAGACAGTTATGTTCCCCACAGGATGATTTGTAATAGCTGGTGATCTTTTGACTTGTCAGCTAGCACCTACACAATGTCAATACTTCAATTTGTCCAATACTTAGATTTATTGCAATTTTTTCAACTTCCGATCTGTACTTTGTGTTTAGTGCTAAATGAGCAATATTAGCATCATAACACATTAAATTTAGACATGGTAAACATTATACAGTATCTGCTAAACATCAGTATTTTATTGTCATTGTATGCATGGCAGTATGCTGATGTTAGCATTTAGCACTAACCAGAGCCATAAAGAGCTGCTAGCAGGATTGAAGACTATTAGTCTTGTTTGATTGTTTACCTGTGGTAGCATGGCATCAAATGGCACTGATCTCTGCACAGTGAAACAGTCCTATTTTCAGACGGACCAATACTTATATTATAATTGAATGATTTTGGTCAAAATGAGACTCACAATTTCCTGTTGTTTCTTTAATGCTCCATTAGATGTTTGAGTGAATGTTTATTTCATCAGTGGGTTTCCAAGACTATTAACACATTTGTATGGTTCCTACAAAGCTTTTTCTTTCACTAAGTCATTTGCACGAGTTTGATGTTTACATCAATGTCAGTTCCTCCTCTGCACACTTGACATTTGTTAATGCAAATTAGGGAGAAATTAGGAAGTTAGATTTTGATGTAACGGGACACCCGCTGATGCAAACTCTTAAACGCCATAGAGGCTTGAATTGATGAATTGATAAATAGTGCAGCCCTAATCAGCATAGGAAATATTATCAGCCAATAGCAGTTTATTGTACATGTTTGGAACTAAGCAGACTGTACATCCAAAGTCATGGGTCACTTTAAAGTATATGAATACTTTCACATCTTATTTTTGCCTTGAGATTTGTGGATGAAAATTGATGAAAGACACTAAAAAATGCCAAACTCACTTATCTAGTTTTCAATGTCTTTTATGGTAGGTACGGCCGGGAGTGTCTTGAACAGTACAAAGAGAACCTCCACAAGTTTTTTGGCCAGATTAAAACCATTGTTTGCCACGACTGTCTCATCCTGTGGACTCTGGCCATGCCGCTTGGCAAGAAGATCAAGGGTGGATTCTTAGTGCCTGAAGTGAGTATCTCTCCGCCAGTGGACTCAACAAGAGCTGATTTTACTTGTTGGCACATTTTCAACCAGAGGGCAGGGAAAGGAGCAGCTGTATTTTGAATTGTAGAAACACAAGAGATGCAGAGATGAAACAAAGAGATTGGCTTGCTAAAAGATTCCTAACTTACTGTTTCACATATTCATATTGGCTTGGACCTTTCAATCTTTATCTAAGACACTCATCAGATTGTTTTTGTTGTACTGCCTTATACCCGAACATATCATGGCAAATTTATTTTTTAAGGGTAGAGTTTCTAATCGGTTGAGATAACACTGGACACGCAGCCTTGACTGAATTAATGAGTTTGTGTCTGCTCCATCAGAAGTTTTCACCTCTTCTTTAAGTGTCTGTAACATCATTATTTTGTATGCCTACCACATACTTACAAAATATGAATCACAATATGTACTCCTCCACAGGAAACCTTAGGGAGACTTATGGTGCACAGTAGTGAAGGATTTCTTAAAAACAGGTGTGTTCCAGTGAGTCAGTGTATCAATGCCTTGCTGGCAAAGTCTTTATGGATCCTCTGCAAAATTAAAACGGCTTTAGCAGCCTTTCTCTATGCCTGGCTTAATCTCAGTTTAGGTACTTTTAGTCAGCGAACCATTGGAACCATGAACTGTATATCAAGATGGACGTACCAAAGTGTGAAGTAACCCATTGGTTAGGAGTGCGGGGTGTTGCGTTTCAAGTAAAACCCACACTGCAGACAGCATAGTTGATGTAAGTCTTCAAATCTTATCAATGGGGCAATCATTTCTAATATGACAACTAGCACCCTTATGAGACAGCTTGAATTTAGAGATTGAAGCCAGAATGACTAGTTGAAAACGATATGTGACTTAGTATTTCTAGACAGTAGTTAATGCTTTTTGAATGGGTGTCAGTTGGAGCTTGTAGAAACCATTAGTGGCATTGCACTGGTACTTCCACATTAGCTTCACTAATGCAAAAGAAAAAAAAGCAGGGAGGGCTGCAGAGAAATCTGGAGTCATCAGTTGACTTGAACCCCTCACCCCTCTTACTCCACCATTCATTAAGAAGAAAATATTTAGGTTTGATGTTTTATTGCGTCTGTTTTGTCAAACTGTCAAAGTCAGTAAACTGTAAACTTTGCCTGTTTGCAGTATACAGTAGTTTGTGTTTAATATTCATGACAAAATGTCTCCTAATCCTAATACGAACATCAAGAGTTGTTTAACAATTTCACAGTTCTGACACAATAGTGGTCATGGGCTATAACAGAAGATCTGTGCCTGTCTTGTTTGTTTCTGTCACACATGATTACAAGATTCAAGCTACAGATTTTAGTGAAATGTAACTTCTTGGAGATATGAGACTCATTAAGCACCAAGTATGAGAATTTTGTTTCAATATCATGTAATTCATACAGTATGTGTTTATAGAAAGATAGTAAATGATAACAGTGACCTATGGGGTAAATGACTACCAAACACTGTGGCACAGTAGATGTAATATAGGTCATGAACTCAGTATGGGTTGAATCACTGATCACCATTGTTGAATCATGACAGATAAGCCACTTGGGTCCCACAGTATGCTACAACATCATTGAGGCTAACTTGTACAGTGGTCGGCTGGCTGATACCTATGGCTTGGACGTCCTTGACCTACACTTCCACTTCCGCCTCAGCCTGCAGCACCGCACGCCAGACGGTGTCCACTGGGATGCACTGGCCCACCGACGCATCAGCAGCTTGCTGCTGCAGCACGCTGCTGACGCCTGGGGAGTACAGATGCCGCCCCCCCCCCTCCTTCCAGGACAAGGTCAGTACACACACTGCTGTTAGTCTGACATGTTATTGAGCTTAGTTTTCATATGGTTCTTCTGTCCAGTGACGGCTTCACCTCTGTTGTGACTCAGTTTATTGACTCCATGTTTATTGTGCTGTACAACTGATCAATACTACAGTGGAAGACCTTTCCCTGACCTGATCCAGGTTGATTCTACAAATATACACAACACACAACATATGCTTTCTTTATGTTCTATCAGTGTATATAATAATGTCACCCTGTGTTTTAGTGGGGATTTTTCATGTCTCTGTTCCAGAGGATGTTTAGATTCTGGGGAGAAACTCTCTACAGATTATTGTCATAACTCATAAAGTATTCACTGCCTTGATTGCAAAATGTGTTTTTAGTTTAAATAAACCCCACATCAGTTTCACCCATGTGACAAAAACAGAACCACTATTCCTGAAATGAAACCTGCACATGATGAAAGATAGAAATCTAAAAAGATCCCAATTGCTACAAAACCCTATTTTACTTTACATGGTGGAAATAACAAAAACTGAAAAGGTGTCAGTCAAGACACTATCATCAGCACATCATCAATACAAAATGTGTCTTATTAAAGGAAGCCAGTCATGGGCAAACTCATCAGGCCTGTGAGAACACGCAGTATTGAATATCTTCCAGTTATCACAAGGCTAAATGTCTCAGATAGCTGGAAACCCCAATCTCCTCTATTATGTAGATTTAATGTCGCTCACTGATCATCTGCACTGTGTTTTTTTTTACATAAATGCAGCAGATATCCTCAGCTCTCCTTGTTTTCAGGTTTGACCATTAAATGTGTACTCATTGAATGATTTGGTGCATAAAGTGTGAGGATGTTATGTGAGAAGTAGTTTATGATGTCTGATAGTCAGTCAGCCAGAGGTTATGAAACACAGCAAATACAGTGAATTGAGAAAAAAAAAGACAAAAGTATATTAAAAACAAATCAGCTCATGGTCACTGGTTGGACATTGGATCATATTCTTTCATCTATTTTCTTTTGCTCAGGTGCCCTGCAGAGACGGAGCCCGGCGCAATATGAGCAGAATCATTTCAGATCACATAACTTTGACTTTGCTCCATCAAACACAGGTAACTAACACTCTCTGTCCTTGCACCTGTCTTTGTGCTAGACGTGCTATCTACCTGATGCAACTCTAAATAAACATCATATTTTAATTTTAGCATGGTATGTTTTTTTAATCAATCAGCATACTCAGTAATTTTAAAGCGTCACCAAGTGTAAAATTTGAAAATGTCCAACTTAGTCACCCTCCAGTGGTAGTCTGCCTCCCTACTATCTGTTCAATGTAGGCAAAATATGCCTCACAGCAAAAAACACAACAAACTTATTATCTGTGAAATGAGTCTGTTCTGATTGAGTTTATTCATTGTTAAAAGTAGCAAAAACTTACAGTACTTCACCATCCATTAAAGAGAAGGAACATAGTTAAATGTGCAACTCGAAATAAGATTGCTGAAACTCATTTCTGCCCTTTATAATTATATTATGATATTCAGTTAAATTTGATCAAAGAAACTATCCCACCCATTATTAAAAATATGATCAAATGGGAGGGAGAACAGGGAGAAAAAGTTTGCTTTGTTGCATGTAATAGTGACTTGCTGTTTGATTTGCTGCAATTTCCAAACAAAAATTCTAATAAATACATTTATTTAAAAAAAAAAGAGAGAAACTGGTAAAAAAAAAAAAAAAAATTATATATATATACAGTACTCAAAGTATGTATCTCAAAAAAGCAATAACAATATAGTCCAATAATCAATATCAGATAGAGCAGAGAGAAAGGAGATTGTTTTTTACCAGATAAAATTATGTTGAGCAATTTAGGTTTAATGTTTTTATCGAAAAGAAACATTTTCAAATTTACCCAACTTAGGACAAATGACTTTAGGCTGATAACACTCTTCTGAAAAAAGACATGCGGGCCAAGTGTAAAAAAAAATGGGCCAGGCAGATGCTATTAAATCATCCATTATAAAAGCTCATCTATTATAATGGAAACTGGATACGTTTGAAAAGGATTGGGGAACTTTCGTTCTTGTGTGAAGTGTATGGACTTGATAGATAATCAAGAAGAGGAACAATGAATGCTCCTCAGAGTAAAGCTTGCCGAATGTTTTGTGGGAGTAATTATGTGAAGTTAATTAATGCATTATTATTTGATTTTCAATTTAGAAATTGAAAAGATGTATGAAAAGACCGTTTTATGTCTTTTTTACTTTTAAATATCTCAATGTGTGATTTTGTTTATACAGCTGTTTACTGGAATTGTGTGTGTACACAAGGCCATGAATAATGAATAAATATATTGTTTAAAAAGTAGCACCTTCAACCTAAAGATTGCTCATTTTCCCTTGTATGTCAAAGCCAGAGCAGCAAACATCAGATCCCTGCTGGAACCAGCTCAGCTTGCCAGTCATCATCACCTTGCAAAGACTGATGGTCACCACTATAGAGGTAATGCTCCAGTGAAGCTACTGTTACTGGGCACACTTATACTATTACCACCTTACTTTATTTTTTTTCTCTAAAACCTTGGACTGAAACACCTTTTAAGCCATGCTAGTGGCGTGGTTCTAGGGACAGCAGTGTTGGTCAGTCTACCACTTTTGTCCAGACTGAAATATCTCAACAACTACTGGATGGATTCCTATGAAGTTGTGCACAAACTTTCCTCCTTTGACAACCATGGTGATATCTTGCAATGGTGTGTCGTTTGGCAAAGTTGGTAGAGGTGCACTCAAGGACACAAGCCTGGAAGGCTTATCATCATCATCATCATCATTGCAATAATTATCATCATTATCACTGTAACAACATTACTTTTCATGGTTGGTTCTGATTGGGTGCTGCTTTTTTATTTACCTCCACATATTCAATGTGGCCCTGATGACTCCTGCTGCAGCATTAATAGCTTTCTGCTTTTACTTGCAGATGCTCGTACCCTTTTTTATGAGGGTAGGAAACTTCTAAAACTACACTTGGACCACATACTGAGGATGAGGTGCTCATAGCTTATGGATTCAGAGCTTGGAGTCAGCCAAGTCACAGCTGGGAGGAAATCACCACAGAATCGGTTAATATTTGTCATGGAAAGCCTGATAATATGGCATTTTATTTTCATTTTAGTGCCTGATGTTGGCCTTTATCATCTCTCCCTAAGAGTCAAGAAATCAATACCTAAAATCTGTCCATATCAGCTCCTGTCTCTAATTCAGATCTGAAAGGGATTTGCAAAGCTATGAGGATGTCCTCAGCTATCCTTTATCTAATGATTGAGAACCACTGTCTTAAAATACACCTTCCTTCTAGGACAAAAAGGGGCCAGAAGCATGAAATGGAATCAGTGTGAACAGGCAGATAAACCCCAGTGAAGTCTGGACAAGCACCGTCTCACCTCATTACACCAGATTTAAGCATGACAGTCAGCAGGCTGCCTCTGTGAACTTCGCCTTTCTCCAACAAAACCCACAGAGGCATGCTTTACATACTTCTGCTTTAGTTTGACCGAGCTCTGTGGAGCCCGAGTTGAAGCTTGGGATGGCGTGAACACTGGCAGTCTGTGATGTTTGTACCAAAGAAAACCAAAAAGATAAAGAGGCACAAGATCAAATGTTAGTGAGTCCATGCTTTTCAGGATTGAGTCACTGACTGAGTTTTGTCATTCTTCTGTACTGTTCAATACCCAATGAAAAGGCATTGTTTCTTCCTTATTGTGCCACATGAAACAGGTGGTTTGGCTGAGAGATCAAACGGTTGGGATCATTAAAAGGGGAAGACAGAAAGGCAGCTTGCAAGGATCATAGCTTTGTTGGTTGTTGAGAAAGATTTATGGCTTCAGCTCCTCCACTGTAAGGTCACAATTGAAGATACATGTTGAAAGACAGATTGCTTTTTACTAGCCCATTTCCACTGCAGGAACTTTTCCAGAGTCCCTGGAATCATTTCGGGAACCCAGAAGTCCGGCCTGGAGTACTAGAGGAACCAAAGTTTAAATTTGGGTCCAAATTGGTGCTTTGCAAGACAATGATAGCAAAGCTTCAGTCACATAAGCATGAGTTTGTGGTGGCGGACAGAGCTGCCTTTTTGTGAGCAGTGTGGGCATGAGAGAATCGTAAAGTTAATCCACGTTTAGACAGACAGCAACACTGTGTGGAAAAAAGGCAGCCCCCTCATTCATTTGAAAGAAGCCACTGCATTTTCTCTGGCAAAGAAATGCTCAACATTCAGCTCAGCTTCTTTGATCCTATTTCATCGTCTCACTGGTACCTGAAACAACACGCCTCCACCAACGCAGCCTCTCACAGAACAACTTAATAGTGAAACTGTCTTCTTTTTAGCGATGTCACCGTGTTCACAGTTCTAAGTAATAAAGCTGGTGATTACAACATCAACATGTGTGAGTGTCAGCTAGTGACTGCTGCTAACACTTACCCCTAACCCATAGCATACTGCTGTCACTGCAACATATATAGCCAATGTCACACGGCTGACTGACTAAAGAAACCCCACAATGTAATAAATCTGAATTATTTTAGTGTCTTAATTTAAACACAGATACTGGAGTAAAATTACTGTATATAATTTATCAAAACTGCTTCTGTCTATTCCTCACTCATCAGCTGATTGGTACCATTGGCATCCCATGACTATTTGCCCCAAAGCTGGTGGAATTTGCCTATTTTCCCATTGCAGCCCTTCTCCACCCAGTGTTAGTACATAGAGTGCAGGTGGAAGTTAAAGCCTGGAGTTTAGGAGGCAGTGTAGGGCTCAGCAACACAGCTTCCCAGGAAGTTAAGAATCCCCATTTTATTGGTCCTGGAAGTGTAGTTTTATCATGCCCTGTGTGTGAAGCTTGTCAGTGGAGATTAGAGGCCCTACTATGTTGCAGCCACTCAGTGATTGATGCTATTAAAATGGCTGATTTGTTTTATATAAAGAATCCTGCCTTGAATGTCTCCAGATAGCTTTCAACACAGCAATTTGATTACGTGTGTGCATAATTTTTACATTATTGTTCAATGAAGCTTAAATACAACTTTACACATTTTCATTATCTCTGAACATTTTTTAAATAGGAATCCAATATTTCTAAAACACAAGGCATTTTTGACAAGCCGACGGTAGACAACAATGCAGCTACCTTAAACACCTCCACAAGCCCTGTCTGTTGTTTGCTCTCAGGCGTTTTATACTTTTCACAGCTTCACTTGGCAATCAGACTTGTTTGCCCACTCGGCAGGGTCCATTGATTGCAACAGTACAGTAATCAGCCATCATTCATAGAAGGTCCTTCACCTGTTGGTCAATTCACAATAGCTTGTAAAAAGGCTTTTGAAATTCTATTTAATTGTCACAACACAATGTGCACAGACATTTACAACGAAAGGAGGACTGCAGCTTCACAAAAATGGGTGCATGGTGGCGCACATAGGGATATACGTGGCATAAAATAAACACAGTATATACACATAGTAAGGGGGGGTTTGTGTGTGTGTGTGTGAGATTCAGGGGGGTTTCGCTTGAAAGGGGTGGTGGGTATAAGTGAGTGAGTGAGTAGGCCAGGTTCAGCTGGGTAACAGCCTGGTGGATGAAGCTGTTTCTTTCTTGGAGGCTCCTGTAGCACCTCCCAGAGGGCAAGGGGAGAGCAGTCAGTGGTTGGGGTGTGTTGGATTCATCCCTGGGTAATGGTGATATGCTGGTGACTGGTCCGGATGCTTTCAATAATGCAGCGGTAGAAGTCGGAGAGTATTTTTGGTGATAGTCGGGGACTCGTCATCCTCCTCAGGAAATACAAGCCTTCTTCAAAAAGGAGCGAGTATCTGATGTTCAGGAGTAGTCTTCGTTGATGTGGTCTCCAAGAAATGTTTACAGCTGGAGACACGCTCCACTTCAGCCCTGTTGATATATGGCTCCATCCTTTGGACTCTCTGAAGTCCATGAACAGCTCCATATGTTCTGCACATTGAGAATGAGCTTGTTGGAGGTGCACCATGATGTGAGGTGCAGGATGTCATCACTGTTGGCTGCCATGTAATTGTCAGTGATTCTGCCTACAACTGTGATGTCTTCTGCAAATGTTATTATTAAGCTGGAGTTCTGAACTGGCTGGGTAAAGAGGGAGTAGAGGAGGGGGCTCGAACTCAGCCTTTGAAGGGCTCCTGTGATGAGGTTTCAGGATGGAGGAGGTACGGTTGCTTAACTAATAGACTGAGGTCTGTTGGTTAGGAAATCCAGGGTCCAGGTACTGAGGGAGGGGTTAACTCCAGTTAGAGGAGTTTGGTGGTCAGCTTGGAGGAGATAATGGTGTAAAAAGCAGAGCTGAAATCTATGAAAACCCACAGAGGCATGCTTTACATACTTCTGCTTTAGTTTGACCGAGCTCTGTGGAGCCCGAGTTGAAGCTTGGGATGGCGTGAACACTGGCAGTCTGTGATGTTTGTACCAAAGAAAACCAAAAAGATAAAGAGGCACAAGATCAAATGTTAGTGAGTCCATGCTTTTCAGGATTGAGTCACTGACTGAGTTTTGTCATTCTTCTGTACTGTTCAATACCCAATGAAAAGGCATTGTTTCTTCCTTATTGTGCCACATGAAACAGGTGGTTTGGCTGAGAGATCAAACGGTTGGGATCATTAAAAGGGGAAGACAGAAAGGCAGCTTGCAAGGATCATAGCTTTGTTGGTTGTTGAGAAAGATTTATGGCTTCAGCTCCTCCACTGTAAGGTCACAATTGAAGATACATGTTGAAAGACAGATTGCTTTTTACTAGCCCATTTCCACTGCAGGAACTTTTCCAGAGTCCCTGGAATCATTTCGGGAACCCAGAAGTCCGGCCTGGAGTACTAGAGGAACCAAAGTTTAAATTTGGGTCCAAATTGGTGCTTTGCAAGACAATGATAGCAAAGCTTCAGTCACATAAGCATGAGTTTGTGGTGGCGGACAGAGCTGCCTTTTTGTGAGCAGTGTGGGCATGAGAGAATCGTAAAGTTAATCCACGTTTAGACAGACAGCAACACTGTGTGGAAAAAAGGCAGCCCCCTCATTCATTTGAAAGAAGCCACTGCATTTTCTCTGGCAAAGAAATGCTCAACATTCAGCTCAGCTTCTTTGATCCTATTTCATCGTCTCACTGGTACCTGAAACAACACGCCTCCACCAACGCAGCCTCTCACAGAACAACTTAATAGTGAAACTGTCTTCTTTTTAGCGATGTCACCGTGTTCACAGTTCTAAGTAATAAAGCTGGTGATTACAACATCAACATGTGTGAGTGTCAGCTAGTGACTGCTGCTAACACTTACCCCTAACCCATAGCATACTGCTGTCACTGCAACATATATAGCCAATGTCACACGGCTGACTGACTAAAGAAACCCCACAATGTAATAAATCTGAATTATTTTAGTGTCTTAATTTAAACACAGATACTGGAGTAAAATTACTGTATATAATTTATCAAAACTGCTTCTGTCTATTCCTCACTCATCAGCTGATTGGTACCATTGGCATCCCATGACTATTTGCCCCAAAGCTGGTGGAATTTGCCTATTTTCCCATTGCAGCCCTTCTCCACCCAGTGTTAGTACATAGAGTGCAGGTGGAAGTTAAAGCCTGGAGTTTAGGAGGCAGTGTAGGGCTCAGCAACACAGCTTCCCAGGAAGTTAAGAATCCCCATTTTATTGGTCCTGGAAGTGTAGTTTTATCATGCCCTGTGTGTGAAGCTTGTCAGTGGAGATTAGAGGCCCTACTATGTTGCAGCCACTCAGTGATTGATGCTATTAAAATGGCTGATTTGTTTTATATAAAGAATCCTGCCTTGAATGTCTCCAGATAGCTTTCAACACAGCAATTTGATTACGTGTGTGCATAATTTTTACATTATTGTTCAATGAAGCTTAAATACAACTTTACACATTTTCATTATCTCTGAACATTTTTTAAATAGGAATCCAATATTTCTAAAACACAAGGCATTTTTGACAAGCCGACGGTAGACAACAATGCAGCTACCTTAAACACCTCCACAAGCCCTGTCTGTTGTTTGCTCTCAGGCGTTTTATACTTTTCACAGCTTCACTTGGCAATCAGACTTGTTTGCCCACTCGGCAGGGTCCATTGATTGCAACAGTACAGTAATCAGCCATCATTCATAGAAGGTCCTTCACCTGTTGGTCAATTCACAATAGCTTGTAAAAAGGCTTTTGAAATTCTATTTAATTGTCACAACACAATGTGCACAGACATTTACAACGAAAGGAGGACTGCAGCTTCACAAAAATGGGTGCATGGTGGCGCACATAGGGATATACGTGGCATAAAATAAACACAGTATATACACATAGTAAGGGGGGGTTTGTGTGTGTGTGTGTGAGATTCAGGGGGGTTTCGCTTGAAAGGGGTGGTGGGTATAAGTGAGTGAGTGAGTAGGCCAGGTTCAGCTGGGTAACAGCCTGGTGGATGAAGCTGTTTCTTTCTTGGAGGCTCCTGTAGCACCTCCCAGAGGGCAAGGGGAGAGCAGTCAGTGGTTGGGGTGTGTTGGATTCATCCCTGGGTAATGGTGATATGCTGGTGACTGGTCCGGATGCTTTCAATAATGCAGCGGTAGAAGTCGGAGAGTATTTTTGGTGATAGTCGGGGACTCGTCATCCTCCTCAGGAAATACAAGCCTTCTTCAAAAAGGAGCGAGTATCTGATGTTCAGGAGTAGTCTTCGTTGATGTGGTCTCCAAGAAATGTTTACAGCTGGAGACACGCTCCACTTCAGCCCTGTTGATATATGGCTCCATCCTTTGGACTCTCTGAAGTCCATGAACAGCTCCATATGTTCTGCACATTGAGAATGAGCTTGTTGGAGGTGCACCATGATGTGAGGTGCAGGATGTCATCACTGTTGGCTGCCATGTAATTGTCAGTGATTCTGCCTACAACTGTGATGTCTTCTGCAAATGTTATTATTAAGCTGGAGTTCTGAACTGGCTGGGTAAAGAGGGAGTAGAGGAGGGGGCTCGAACTCAGCCTTTGAAGGGCTCCTGTGATGAGGTTTCAGGATGGAGGAGGTACGGTTGCTTAACTAATAGACTGAGGTCTGTTGGTTAGGAAATCCAGGGTCCAGGTACTGAGGGAGGGGTTAACTCCAGTTAGAGGAGTTTGGTGGTCAGCTTGGAGGAGATAATGGTGTAAAAAGCAGAGCTGAAATCTATGAACAGCATCTGGATGTATGTGTTTTTATGTTCCAGGAGGGAGCGCAGGGCAATGGCAGTGGCTTCTTCTGTAGACCTTTTTGGGAAGGTAGCCAAACTTATGTGGGTCTAGTGTGGGGGGGGATAGTGTCTTTGATGTGGGCCAGGACCAGTCTCTCAAAGCACTTCATGGTGATGAGGATGAGTGCTGTAGGTAGGTAGTCAGTTAGACATGTGCTTGATGATTTCTTGAGGACAGGGATGATGGAGGTGGTCTTGAAGTATGTGGGGACTATGGACTGGGACAGTAAGGGGTTATTAATATTATATTATTATATTATATATAATATTTTAGTGACGACTTGAGACAGCTGGTCAAAGCATTACCAGAGGACTCATCCAGGTATGCCGTCCGGGCCAGCAGCCTTCCGTGTGCTTACTCTGCATAGTGATCTTCTGGCCTCAGCAATGGTCAGAGTGAGCACCTGGTCTCCTGGAGGGGTTCTGTGATAGACTTAATGCCTTGCCACATACTCAGGGGATCAGAGTTGTTGGGGAGTGGTCCTCTATTCATAAAGTGTACTTTTGTGTTTTGTTCCGATGTTCTTTTTGAGTTTTGTTCTGGCTGTGCTGTGGGCCTCACAGTTTCCGGACATGATGGTTGTCATGGTCACAGGCTTTCAGCAGCTGCCGGACTTCACTGGTCATCCAGGGTTTCTGGTTCGAAAAGGTGCACTTTAAATAATTCCTGGTTCAGATGCTGTTTTTTACAAATATGGGACACAAATATGATTTTCTTTAATGTGTGTTTGACAGTCATTAGTCTAATTGTAGTGTTGAGAGAATGCTGACATGCCGACTCCATTGTACAATCGGACATTACATGTTCACCATAAAACCTTCACAAAGCTTATTATAGAAAAATATATTCATCTACAGCTAAATTTGAGCAGAACTGGATACAAAACAAAAGCTGGTAAACAGGAGGTAAAGCAGGAGGCGATGCAGTTTTTGGCTTTGTTGTTCCCAATTTTATTTGCATCTTATGAAAATTTCCCTGCATACCTGTCATATGGACTTCTGTGAGAAAAGTCTAAATAAACTGATAATTTATAGCTGTAAAAGAATGTTTTCTGTAACTTTAAATACTTTGCACAGAAGTAAAAAGAAAATGAAAAAATTTCAGAAAGTAGATGCTGGGTTTGTTGGTTATTTTCTTCAAATTCCCCAAGCTGCTTCTTTGAAACTGCAATAATGTTGAAGAAAAGAGATAAAAGCACATACTTACACTTACTTGTTGTCAGTCATAACAAAAAGGTTATTGATCAGTGTTTCTGTGCTTCGTTGTGTTCCAGCTGTCCATTCTAACTGGCAGCAGAACTCTGTTGGTTTTGGGATCAGTGACTTTCGCTCTCCGCTCCCTGTGCAGCCTCGTCCTCCTCCACGTCGAAATTTCCCTGCCGCTGGACCCTGGACTCACTCTGGACAGTGTAGGTCCAGCACAAAGTCAGCAACCCTTTGTCAACATGTTTTTGTCAGCATAGCAGTGCTGTGACATCTCTTGTGTCCTTCTCTTCCTCCGCTTCTGACAGATTATAACCCTTTGCCCCCCACCAACCTGTGGCGGGGGCAGCAAGTTCATCATCAGACCAGATCCATCTGCTCAGAGACAAACTCCAGGTTCAGTGCAGGTGTGATGCTCCCTCTGTTTTTATTAGTATCAGCTATAAAACTGATTTTAAAGAACACATGAAGCAGAGACCTTCTGTTACTGATTGAAGGCATCAGTTTGTTTTGCACTGAACTGAACTTCCTTCACAGGGCCCAAAATTATTTCCCAAGGGATTAATTAAAATGTATTCTGACAGTTGACATTTACATTGTTAACTAAAAAAAGGAACAAAAAGTCAGATGAAAATTACCAAGGTTGCCAAAAAAGACCTTCCTAAGGGAAATTAATGAAGCACCTGTGAAATATGCAAATACACTATAAATCTACCAAAACTCAAGTGCTCACTATTCTTATTCAATGTTCTTATCTGGCTTAACTGTACTTGTTATTTCTAAGCTTTCAATCCTTTTTACTTTAAGACTAGGGACATACATGTCTTATATTGTTATTTTTACATAACTGTATGTTAAGCTACTCAGAAATGCCATCGATTGTCATGCCAGTGGTATTTATACATGTGCATGACTGTTGTTTAAAAATATAATATGATTTTAAAAAAGTATAAAAATAAAAGGAGGGGGGCACTACACTGTCTTCACAACGCTTGTTCCTTTCCTTTCATGTCTGCTGAAGACTTAACCCATCTTTTCTCGTATACAGTCCATTTTTGCCAGTGTTGATCCAGAGTCCCTACTTCACTTCTAAGATAGTGAGTTAGTCTTTCCGTGTAGTACATTTCCTCTATATTATCCAGCCACTGTCCTGGGCTTGGAGGGTCACATTTCAACCAGCTTCTTGTGATGGCCTTTTTACATGCAAATATCAAGATTTTGAAGGGATAGATGTCTGTCTTTTGAAACAGCAACAGAAAGAGACAAATACAGTAACCAAAAAACTGTTATAAATAAAATGTGGATACATTTTATAGCTTTTAACATGCAGTGGATATTTAACATGTGATGGCTCCCTGCTTTTAGTGCTGAAATGATTAGTTGATCAATAAGTGGGTCAGTTAACAATTGAGTAATTGTCATGTATGAAAAAAACTGAGCTCCCAGCTACTCTAATGTGAGCATCTGCTGTTTTACTCCCTGTTTATTACATTGTAAACTGAATTTCTTTGGGTTGGAAGAGAAAAAAAGCTATTTAAAGACATTTTACTGACTAAGCTAGTTATAAATCCATCAAAAACAATAATATGCTCATTAATTGCAGCCCTACCTGCTCCCATCCTGCACCTACAGACAGCAGTAGCATCAGCTGCTAAACCCACTGCAGACACAACACAGCTTGTTTAAACACAGGCTCACTTTGAGTTACTTTACTCTATGAAGCCACTTTCATTAGGAGAGCGAGCAGCAGATATGTGTTGACTCCCAACTGTTTGTTTTCTGTCTTTGTTTCTGTATCAATGGCACTCTGTGTTAGATACAAGAACAGATTGTTTGGCCTTGACATTCAAATGAACTTAGCAGCGAACACACACACACAGAAAGTGTCTGCTTTTCTTTGCACAGCCTTATTAAAAAAAACAGAACTGAACGTAAAGTGAAATATTCTTCCAGCCAAACCATAAGACCAAATTTGAACTCACACTCGTGCCTGCCTCTCTTGAATCAAATTATTGTATTATGTTAACAATGCATTGACATTCTAATCAGTCTCAGCTGATTAAAGGCTCTCTGTGGAGTTTCTGAACTCTAGTGGCACTATGGAGCAGCGGTTTTTAGAGTGGTTCCCCATTTTGCACGAGGACATGTGGGTGACAGGATACAGGGTGTCACACCATTCCCCTGATTGACATTAGGTGGTGGTAATGTGACAAGAAATGTTGCAATTCCTCAAAAAAAAAGGCAAGAAGGAAGACCGTTAATAAGCAAATGTGGTTATTAACAAATTCTTCCATAAATTGTGTTTGAAAGTTGTTTATGACGAAGCAAAATGCACTCTGCATGCTCAACGATACATTAAATGTGTTTTGTGAAGGGGAAAAACTATATAAGCAAAGCTCCATTCATTTCACTGAGTTTGTTTCATCAAAAGACATTTTCAACTATTTCTCTATTCAAATGGAACTGGGTGACTTTTATATTGGCACCACGAAGACTTATCTGTTTGTCTTTAACCTGAGCAGAAACACGTTGGGTAGAGTTAAAAAAAAAATAGGCATGCTTGCACAGGCTCTTTATACATGACATGTAATTTACATTAGACATTGTGATTAAACAGTGAAAGCTGGACTAATCAACTTTTTGTATTAACAAAAGTTACAATGACTGTATAATGTAAATGATGTTGCATATAGTGACAAATCCACAGAGAATTATAAGCAACTCTGTAGTTCCTTTTAGTTGATTGTATTTGGTTTTACAGCCCACAAGCTGCCATCATCAACCTCATTATTAGTGAGAAACCCACTGTACACTGTCAGCCCAGCATTTACCTGCTAAACAGACAGATATTTTCGTCTGGAAACAGAGCTATAAGGAGAGTGAATATTGAACTTAGATTAATCAGCGGACACCAAACAAACTCCAAGTGAATGCTAATGTTGCTGTGTGTCTGCTAGATGTATACATAGGAAACGGTTTGCTATCTTTGAAATTGTGTGTAACAAAAGATTCAAGATACTTGTCTGAGAGATAAAACAGCTTATAAACATAATCTTTTTGGATACAATAAAATAAATGGTGGTTTGGTACTGTTCTTACCACACCCTTCTCTCATAGGATCAGTGGAGATTGTCAAATAGAAAGAAAAGAAGGCAACTGCCTTAGTTTTGTTTATTTTCTCTGTCCAGGTGGAGGTTTCCGTTCCCATCCTCCTTCCCGAGCAGATGATCGCTGTGTGAGGAGTGTGAGGATGTGGGGGCCTCATGTCAGATCTCACCCATACTCCCCCCACCTTCCACTGGAGACACCCAGACACCATGCATATGGATGGTGAGCTGTAGAAGCAGAAACTCTTTACAGCAGGGACACAGAGACTCTGGATTTAACATAAACTGGATGATTTCCAAAAACAAATAATGATTCACAGGCGATGATTCACTGCCGATATTCAGCAAACTTGTTAGGAAATAAAAAAGATAAATGAAAAGGATGTTAAGAGAATTTGAAGTCACCGGCTGTTTCTGGCTGTTCATGAGATTAGTAATTAAGGCTGGTTGGAAGCATAGTGACACATATGATACTTGCAGTAAAATACACTCATCACTGTTCTTTCATGTTGCATTTAGGTTTTAGATGATATTGTTGCTTTACGTTTTTTGACACAAAAATGGTGACAATAAAATAATGTTCTATGTTTTCTGTCTGTTTTCTCTAACAGTGAACAGAAACTGTGCAGTAGCTCCTCACATACAGTTTGTTCGTGTCTCCACTGTATCACCCACAACTTTGAAGCCTATCATCAATACAGAGGGGCTCATGCTCACCAAATTTAATCCAGTGCTCTCCTCACTAATGCCTTGATCTGTAGCCTCGGGCAGTCGGCCACCCACAGGTACACTGTGTTCACACTGTGAGCACAGTCAGCCACTCAGCTTTTGACCTAGAAGCTTTAACAATGGGCACATGGTCACCTCAGAGACCTTTTGAATTTTCCAGTCAAACCAGGTTTTACAATATTACTTGTTTACAACTTGGAAGTATTTTAATGAACAGTGGTGACTAGTGCCAAGGTGGTTTCAGCCTTTCTCCATTCTCTACATCTCTACAAGTAAAAACAGCGGCAAGTCAGTGCTAAGTGTTTTATTTATATTACTGTTTTTTTTATTTTCATTAAACCTTAATGGTTCAGACCTAGCTAGCTGTGATACATCTTTAACACCACAAATATTGCACAAACACAATAATTAATTAAGATGAACAAACCAAACTAATGAAAAAACACAGTCAATCTAATAACTAACACCTATTACTGCACATTGAACTATAGGGAAGCTCACTCATGTAACATCATCTAATTCATCCATTTCTGTCACAAATAAAAAGGAAATTATATATTTACTCTGTAGATCATAATTTCCATTAAACCTAGTATATATTCAGTAAGAAATGCATTGTTAAACACCTCACAACAACAATAATACACTTTACATCAATGCACACAAAATAAAGAACAGCTTGGCTAAACAGATGTATTGAAGCAGGGAGAACATTTGAGAGCTGAGGAGCTACAGCACTGAAGACTCTGTCCTTCACAGAGTGCAGCCTGGTGTGAGGCGTGGCGAGGAGTGCAGAGTATAGGAAGAGATGTAGATGTGGGGGAAGATCAAAGGTGTTCAGGGGCCAGATGATGAAGACATTTGTATGTGAGGAAGAGAACTTCAAATGTCACTCAAGACTTGACGGGAAGCCAGTGGAGAAGCTGTTGGGTGTGGTAGATGTGTTGTCAGGGTTTTGTGCAAGTGAGAACCCTGTCAGCTGAATTCTGGATGTACTGGAATCTGTGCAGGGCTTTATTGGGCAAACCAATCCATGTTCCATTACATCTGTGCTGGTTCACCCTAAAGACAGGACCTCACCCCCCTCCAAGAGGGAAACAGGAGTGTATGACATCACATGTGGGGAATAATACATCAGTGAAACAAGGACTAAATGAACATTAGAAACAGACATCATCAGTTGACCAAAACCATTCACAGCATCCATTGAGCAGAGGTCAAAGGTCATTCAACAGGACTTGGTGGACAACAGGAGAAACATTTACATCTAACACCAGAGACAGAGATCACATCTATACACCCATAAACAACTATCATGGGACCAAAATCCATACTTCCATAAGTCACATGTTGATGACTGAGTAAACTGTCTGCTAAAGAAGCTCATTAGATGCAGTTGAAAGCTCTGGAAAAAGCTAGTCTAAGTGGAGTTAACTCAGTTTTTGCTGAACACAGTTATGTTGTGTGTATCCTTAAGGTTTAACAAATGTGTCGAATGCATCCCGAAATCTAATATTCACTCCCATCCTATCCTACTACTATAATTAGAGAGCAGGATGTTTCTCCGTCCGTCTGTCCGCCTGTGCGTTCACCTTTCACCTTTCTACAGCCCCCTCCATGGTTCAGGGAGCCAGCTATTGCATATGGCATTTTTTGCGCATTTCATTTCATGTCAACTTCATTTTTATATTTCAATGTTAAATAAATTGTCTGCAGTTATACTTTTTATTTACCTCGGAGCTACAGCAACATGGGACTATTTTTTCAGCCTGTGGCGTATGCGTAGAGACGCTGTACTTAGGGGCGTAAACTACGGGAGGAGAAGATGCTAACAAAGGAGAGAGGAGACATTTTGTTACGGTTACGGACATTTATTCACGGTCACGAACATTTTCAACATGCTTAACAAGAGCAAATTACTGTTGGAAAATACTCGTGATGCCGCCAAACGCCGCATGACATTAACACAAGGTGGCGAAACTCCAGAGAAGTCCGGTAAGAAACCACAAAACACAATCCACACAGTAGCTAATGCTAATGCTACAGCTAGAGTTCAGCTCACCGATACAGCCTTCCATGTAATTATCCTTCCGCAACATGAATTCACGCATTATGTTCCTCTTTGTCTCAGGGTTAAGGTAATTTTTGTTCCAGAGTTCAATAATAACTTGCCTTAAAAAAAATGGATTTATGAATGAGGGTCCGGGATTGTTAGCACAAATAAACGCGCTGCGGATACACACACACTCACACACACACGAGGCTGGGACGTGAGGTCTCCACTGAGGTTAAGGTGACTTTAGGTTTATAACAACTTCTTCAGCAGAGAGCCAGCAACACAGGTCACCTTTTGTGACGGTCACAGATTGTGCTGTAACACCGGTTAAAACAAGGGACATATATTGTTTCAGACAATACTTGCATAAAATATAATTTTTTTCTAAAGTAATGATTATTCACATTTCCCTCTATCATTACCCATCCTTACCAAGATTTAGAAATTATTACTTAGATTTTTGTTTTTAACATATGACTGTTTTCATTAGCAGCTAGATCATACTTCACAATGTGATTATGCATGTACAGCCTAACCTTTTCATGCATTGGGTCCACTGTATTACAATTTAGTCTGTGTGTCAAAGCCTATATAAACATTTTTCAGAAGTTCCATTATCAATACATATTGTCTTTATTAAACAGTGGTGTGTCATCATGCATTATCTAATTTAAACAAACTGTCTTGACTTTTCAGCAGTGTGCTGTGAGGACAATTGCCACAGAATGAGACAGCAGAGGTGATCGGAGCCGCCTGAGGCTACAGGTACTCATACCTTTTTAATTAACCCTTTCATGCCTATATATATGCATATATTTCAATTGATGTACAAATAAACATAAACATATTGCTGCTTCACTTTCTTACCTACCTGCTAGCATTACCATGCTAATAAAATACCTACCTAACTAATTCATCCCACAGCAACAACTTTAACAATTATTATTTACATACACCATCTCATTCACACATGGCCTAACATGTCCTTGGTTATGTGGATCTAATTTCATACAGCTATCTGACGCAACTACACTCATGGATTATAATTTACTCAACTGCATAAAAAACTCATTTGAAATATTTACTTTTCAGCTGAGCGCCAGGGAAAGAGACTGAAGAAGACATTGGAGCCACCCCAGGTTACAGGTACTCATACCTTCTGATTAGTCCAGCTGATTCATCCCACAGTAACAACATTAACGATGATAATTTACATACACAATCTTATTCACAAATGGCATAACAGGTGCATTGTTCTAGTTGTAGTTAACCGGCGAGTCGCCAACTTTGCTGTTTGATGTTGGGCAGTTAGTGTACAGCGGGTTTATCAAAGCTTTTTCACTGAAAACAGCTGCCTGCTGCGGCTGGAAACCAGGTCGATAAGAATGAACAAAAACGAGTAAAGATGTGGGCTGGAAAAAAACAAACGTTGAATTGAAAGAAAGAGGTTGAAATGCTCCGTAGAGTTGAGAGGAACTGCAGACAAGTGATAATTCTCTTCATCACTATAAGCATCATTTGATCCATTGTTTATATAAAGATATTGTTCAGCTTTAAGGTTGCACTGAATTATTTGATTATAGCTCTCCTGAATTTCAAATGTTTTTGATGTTCACTCTGTAAACCGTCTTTACAGAGAGTCAGAATGATTCTCATCTTTAGCCTTGGATTGTGAAAATGATTTAGTTCCACATATTGTGAAGCAGTTATCATCAGAGCTTGGAGCTGCACACACATTCTCAGATGTGACCGCAGCCTGTGCTCCTGCCCACAGTGAGTCACAGCACACTGACTCACAGACCAAGTGGATCACAGTGAAAACAGATTTGGAAAAACCGCGAGTGTGAGCTGCTAATTTCTCTGAAGCGTCTCCATTTAACAGTACACCTCCTTCACCTCCTCTCAGCCTCCTATCACTGCAGGCTGATGAAGCAGGACAGCAGATCTGCCGCTGGCTGATATCCATCTATGTCGGAGCGTGGGGGTTCATACCCATCTTCAATTACATCCCATAAATGTCAGGCTGCCTCCTCAGTCCCTGCCTCGGTTAGCGGTAGGCCTCACAGGGGCATCCGCTCGGACGTGAGAGGAATGGGGCGGACGGTATTTCCATACACAAGTGTGAGCATTCATTAAGTGTGTGTCTTATCGAGAAGTGAGGCGATAAGCCGGCAGCAGACGGTCCTCTAAGGCGGAGCGTGATAGAGCAATTAAGATGGTAGTCAATTAGGCCACGCTGCTAATTCACTCGTGATTAAAGCCAGAGCTGATTAATAAAGTGAAGGCAGCTCTCTTTGTCTCGGTGTGTGAGAGCTTTATGTGGTGATGCATAGAAATAAACAGGTGGGTGCTCGTGTCCATATCTTAGCACTTTGAAGTGTGGCCATGAAACTGCCTTTATTTGTTTTTCATCATCTTTTCATCTCTAGGTTCAGCATTCTGTCACTCCTCCAGATACTCACCTCTGATTAAAGGTGAAGTAAGCAAGATTTTTACAATCCCACAGCGCAGGGTGACTGTAATATACAGCATCTGAGGGATCTGATAGATTTGTTGCTAATAAAAGATTATTTGGCCAGATGCTGAGACTTCTGGCTTCCAAACGTACTGCTCATGCTCTGGGATTGAGACCTGCTGATGCTGCAGTTTATGCTGGTTGCCTATAGAGTTGTAATGACCCTGTTAAAGGGTCAGTGCACTAAAACTACAATAATATAGAATATGCATCTGAGATTTGTGCCTGCACCTCAGTGACATGGATGTGACTGGATATTCATTTGTGGTGCTCACAGCATTTAAAAATGACAGTTCAACAACATCTTTCAAAAAATAGTATCAAGCCACTGAGTTATATTCTGAGGAATAACATTTTAAAGTGAGAAAAGACTAGAATGATTGAAATAATAATTATAACAGCTGGGCTGCTGTGCAATATAAGAACATGGGTGAGAACAACAAATTAGACAACAAATTAAGCTTAGTGTAAATATATAAATTATAAATAAAGGATGTAAGCAAATACATTAAAATATCTGTTTGAATTTTGAATTTTATGACATGCAGATACATATAGTAGCTTGTATAAATGTTTAAAACCAGAAAAATTAAACACAATTGATTCACATACACATATTTTATTGTACCTCACTTAAAATGCTTATCTGTCTTTAGCTCATTCAAGATTTCATGAATAATGTCTAAAATATCTTCCATAAGTTTGTCATTACGTGCTTATATGTACTGAAGCACTATGTATGATGGATACAGTGAAGGCAACGTATGGATGACTGTAACTGTGATCAGTGTAATGTGACCCTGCTGCTACTGTATTGGCTGATTTGATTTGAGAGACATGATTGTTGTCCTTCATTTCCAACCCAGGAGTCACTGAGGCCAGTTTGCTGTAAAAGTTACTTTATACAAAGGTTTTAAGTCCTACTTTTTGCTATGAATATTTTTGACTCATGCATCAAACTTTAGTACCACTCTTAAGGTCATTTCTTAGTTTTATACATAAACTGGATAAATGACTGACCTCACCGTGAACAGCATTTTACAGGAACTACCTTGTCCTGAACAAAACCCTAAATTCCTTTCAGCGTGTGTAATGATTTTGAGCAGCACAAACTGAATACATTCACTACGCTGTGTTGGAGAGGAGGTACAGATCTCAGCAACAGATCTCTCAAATCCTGGACCAAAAAAAACAACAACCTGCAAACATATCTGCATGTCTGGACACAGTCGGAGGAAGTAAGGACTTGATGTTATTTGGGTGGACTGACTCATGGAGGCTTGGTAAACATACAAAAGAAGATCTTGAGCCAGTAGGTTTTTTATGTTGTGCATTCAACATAAAAACGTGGATTAGAAGTATGTCACCCTGCCTCACAGTGTGTAACACTTTGCAATAGCCTCACAACAAATCTGTTTACCGTCTGACGAATGAGTCAGGAGTGAAAACGGCGTACCTAACTCACACCAACGCGCCGTTAATTAAACCTTCACTGTCAACGTTGTGATAAGTGCCCAGAGAAGACTCACCCTGATAAAAGCGAGCAGTGCTATGAAAGGATGTTCAAATCACCACTCTTTTTTTTATTCAGGATGTTTCGCTACGCTTTAGCAGCAGTGACCGTGACACAGGTTGACTGGTTCTCATGTTAAAGGCATGAAACCTGGTTTCTGTTGTATGTTTCCAAAATAAATGTAATCCCTCTATGTCCAGAAAGAAGCACCTGTCTGTCATTGACCTTTTTCCTCTGCTCTTGCTGATAACTGCAGCTATTTAGCATGCTGTTAATATAGAGTCAACACATTTTCATTCGTTCTTTTTACCTCATTTTAATTTTTGTGGTGCAATTTTTTTTCCTGTTCTTCTTTGCTCGATGCTATTCCTGCTCTGCTTCTTTCCAAAGGATTAAAGGAACAGTTCGACATTCTGGAATTGTGCTTATTAGCTCTTTCTGACAGCTAAATTGATACCACACTTAAACCTGTGTCAAATACAGAGCTTCAGAAAGGCGATTAGCTTAGCTTAGCATGAGGACTGGAAGCAGTGAGGAACATCTAGACAGTGTACATCCATCTGTCCACAAACAGAAACAAACAACAATTTATGGTTTCCCCTACTTCTAGTCTTTGTGGTAAGCTAAGCTAACCACATCCTGACTCCAGCTCCATACTGACCACACACATGAGTGAAATCAATGTTCTTATCTCATTCTGGGAAGAAGAACAAGAAGCACATTTGGACATTGTGACATAAGAAAACACACAACAAGAGCTTGAAGTCAAGTTTATGTCTGAATTTTTATTTGATGTCTGGAATATGAACATAAGAACAAGTAGAATATGAATCATGTTAAACTAACACTGGCCCTGAGATGAATCCCTGTGGTGATACTGATAATCTTTAACATTGTGTTGAACCTGCAGCCCCGGTTATTTCCTGCCTTGTGGGCCGCTGGGACCCGTCAGCCAGGTCGACCAACACCTGGACGGTCTGGGCCAGCCGACTCAACCCCTCGTCCTCCAGGATGAGTTGGGGGGAACACAAAGAATCCTGGGAAGGGAGGGGTAGAGGAGTGAGTTGATGCAGGTAAGATATTGTACAGTACATATGGTTTTTGATATGAATTGGGGATTTTAATGTCAGTAATATCCGTTACATAGCACTAATTTGCTAACATTAACCACCACTAGCTGCTGGTTATACCAAACCAAGGCTGTAGCAACAACATCTCTGAGTGTCCTGACTTGAGTAAAGGAATGTTTTATTGCTTCACATTTTTTATAGTGAGTTTGTGTATTTCTTCTTTTCAAAAGTTACTGGAGTTATTATCATTTAATGCTCAGACAAGACTGGCATGAATCTTCTTATCTCGCTCTCAGGAAGAAAGTGAAGAAGTATAATAAATATTCCTTTAATCCTGCCATACAAAAGGTTCTGCTGATTTGCTGAATAAATTGTGACCAGGTTTTTAAGGTTATAAAAATGTATGACCCCAGCAATCAGTTTATGGAGTTCACATCAGGGCTTTAGGGCCCGAGCATGAAAGTGCCAGAGCTCAACAGTCCTTGGTAAATGTTACAATTTGATATTGCTTTGGGCTTGGGTGAGGCATGTTGGTTCAATAGTGCTCCATAATTACTTGGAGCATTTCTGAGTTACTGTAAACGTTGCAAGAATATGGAGCATTTGAGTTCATGCATGTCTAGCAGGCTCCATAGCGCCCCCTAATGTGTGGCAAGCCATTGTTGCGATAAAGTTGCTCCAATATTCACGAAATTTGATAGGTGTGTTGCTCTCATCATTTCAGACGTATTTCACTTCGCTTTCTTTAGCTCCACCCAACCAGAAGTATTTTTCCTGTATTTTATGCACACTTTTTCTTTCATTTGAAATTTAGTGGGTTTAACCCTCACATTAGTATGATGCTAAATTGTGAAGTTAAAGTCGATACCTCAAGTGACGTATACTTAGTTTATTCAACAGGTCTACTTCAAATTTGGTTAGCCAAATCTCAAGACCTTCACTATGCTAAATTGCAAAGTGTTGATGGATCACATTTGCGGTGGTGATGTGAAGAATTTGCATGTTCGGCCATGAAAGAGGAAACTGTTGTTACCTAACTTTACATTGTCCAATCTGGCCCAAATGTCACACATGAGATAAGACTCCAGGGCTGAAGACATCTACACACACGTATTGAGTCATAGTCATAGCAACACCCACTGACAACAGGAAGTCAGCTGTATGTGACAAATATAATTCATTTACGTGAAATTGAAATGGTGTGTTTTTCACATGATACACAGCAACATGGCGTATAAAAAGTGTGTGTTCTCTAGCCCCACATACTGGACACTGGAAGTCATAGTTATCTTCTATATGCAATGTCCAATATTCATGAAAATGTACAGTATGGCTGTCACTACCTCCAATACACATGAGTTCATCACCAAGGATTACATTTTGTATATTAATGCAGGCTATAGTTTCACTACTACAAGGAACAGTTATAATTGCTGAAGATATCATCTAAAAGCTACAGTCTGTGTGTAAAATGAAGTAGCAGCAGTGTGTGTTCTTCTAAACCACGGTGTGTGAACTTAAAGGGCAACTGGGCGGTGAAAGAGTTAAGACATTTATAAGACAGACTCAGTGGCATTCTGGAGCAAAGCATGTAATTTCAATCTTATATAGGCTACAGTGGATATCAGAAACATCCACACACCCTGTCAAACACTGGAGAGTTTATTGCCTCCAGGAAATGAAAAGCTGTTAAATCAGACTTACTTCCACTTTCATTCACAACAAGCAACCAGAGGGATCGAAATAAAAACAACCAGCTTCCTACTTATGTTTTAAAATAGAAAAGCTGTAATGTTTAATGGAAAAAGAAGACTCTGGTCAGACTTTAAATGAGGTATTAATTTGATTGAAACCGTGCTCATCATGCGTTCAGAGGCTCTGTATGTTGGTTGGTGTGTATATTACCATCTCATTTGTTTAGTGTGAACGGGTCAGATAGGTTAAATCAGTTTGAGTGCAGTCTCAGCTGTCTCACATTACTGTGACCCTGCTCTTCAAGTGTGGCTTCACTAATCCAGGTTAACATGATCTTTGCTCAGATGATGATGTTCCTCCTCCTCCAGCTGACCCGGCTCTTTTAACGCTGTTACAGGCTGGATATCTTTAATAACTGAGCTCCACATGACAAATCACCAGCATCCATATGAGAAATAGAGTTTACCTACAACTCATAAAGCTGACTCAAATGAAACTAAAATGAAATCCAGCTGTGTACAATAGAGACAGATGACAAGTCTGCCAGCTGATACATTGTCTGATATTAATCTATCACAGATATATCATATATGTCAGCCAATAAATATCAACACATTGCTGTCCAGAAATGCCACATATATGTTTGACGTCTATAAAACTGTAACCATGACATCATTTGTCTACCAGAGATCACTGATAAGTTTATTTTTAACTGTAAAATCTCTCGCATGGTAAATATCTTAAGTTATTAAAAAACACATTTATTTATATTTAGAACAGAAAATATGAATCTGATCAAACTAAAATGTGTCCTGTGCTCTCAACTCTTCCTACACAGTCACACACACGCTCGCTCAACATCTCGTGCGCTCTCAACTCTGCCTGAACGCAACTCTGGTTGTTTTGCATCAAATCAGGCTTCTTCCTCAAGAGGCAAGTCTTTAGTAGATTGCACATTTGTCTAAGGTCACTGCTCTCCTAATCACACACTCAGGCCTTCATGTTTAGTTTTTAGTTAGAATTTTGGTTGCAGAGTGTCTGACTTTAGTTAGGAGCTCTTAAAGTACTGTGTGTGTCATATTTACATTTCATTACGGTGTGATTTGAGTTTAAAAAGGGAATAGTACTTAAAAACATATTTCTAAGTGGGATTCATACTCTACAGTTCTGCTAAGTGGAGGCACTGTCATATGTTTAGAATAGACGTTTAGGTTAAACGTTTATTTAAATTAGCAGAGCCAGCCACAGGTAACAATACCCAGGATCCAACCCATAGTACTACAACACTTAATAAACAGTTAGTAATGAAATAACTACATGGATCAGCTGTTACATAAATGACAAATTCTCAAATCAAAACAACATTTTCGGATTCTACTGGTTTAAAAGTGATCATGATTTAGATTAGGTCCCATTTAAATGTGGTAAAAACACTTTGTACAGCCTCATGTTTATTGGTGCCCATAATTAAACAATGGTTAGATAAGAGGAAACTGAACTGGACTGAAAAACAGTCTATATGAGCTCAAAGCTTGTGTCAGATCATCCCCAGGTTAAACTCTTAGTATCATATAGGTAATGAAACACAAATCCTGTTTCCTCATCCTGAAATAATACAGCGTACCAACAGACTAATATTATAGCATGTAAGCATATGTAACATCTCTAAAAGCCATTAATACAATGATGTAGTAATAAGTCATGTCCTCAGAGCTGGACACTAACAGATGAGGGCTGTCACAGTGTGCAGCTCTGTCCATCCGTTCAGTGCTGCTACTCTCAGCCTGCTCGAGGTCATCAACAAACTGTGTGTCCATCCTTCCTCTGCACACTGACAACACACTCTGCCTCACACACCATTGATTTTAATAACTGTGCCGCTCAAATCCTCAACTTTTTAAGACACAAATAAACGACGTATCAAATATTGGTTCAATCTGTTTAAACAACACCAGAAAGTGCTGCCTGCTCTTATAGGCTGATAAAAAACATGAACAGACATTACTGTCAAACTCCACACACACTGGCTTTAGTAAATGATGGGGAGAATGTAGTGTATTTAACAATTATTATTATCACATTATGTCAGTATTGTTTTGACACATAATCACCTCTTTGTTGTTCCTATCAACAAAAGTGAGCCATAAGCACTTAAGTTGGACATATTAATGTTCTGTATTTTAACATAAGTGCAGTATCTAATGTTCTAAATAGTTCAGTACTCCTGCAGCACTAGTTGGTGTGGAGCAAAGGGCCGAGCTCAGGACCAGGATGTCCATCATATGCCAGAGATGTCTGATGTAATTAAGACTCAAATGTTTCCTCTATTTTCTCTCAGTGTAACACTTGGTATGAATGTGTTGAATATCTGTATGAGTATTTCAGTTGTTTCAGTGTTGATTAAGTGTGTTGGTATGATTGCAGCAGACCACACTGTGTATAAGGATTCCATCAGTTTCTGATGTCTTGTCTTCTGATGACCCGTCTCAGCGTTTCTATTAGAGCAGAGTGAATCCACCATACCACTGATGGATATTGTCTTAGCTTGTCCTTTAACCCTTACATACTGTTCACAGTCAAATTTGACCCATTTTAACATTCGAGAGCTGTAAAAACTCCTTATGCATATATTTGTTTTTGTGCAGCACACACATGTGTGTATATATGAAAATGTAGAAGTTTGATCTGTGTTTATTTAAAAAAAATCCAAAATCAGCATTCAAACGAATGAATGTGAATTGGTGTAGAGACTATTTATGAGTCACAATATAAACAGTATCAGAGGGTTAAGAAACAGCTTGTGAGCTTCTTCTAGTTCATTCTTGGCCAACAGAAGCATCATTAGTCCTTTTAGAAGCATTTTCAACTACATTACATCATACTTGGTGATCATAACTATTAACATATCTGTATTTAATTACAGATGATTTAAAGTAATTTATGTTGAATTTGGTACAATATCTGCAAAGACAGGGTTGTCATTATTACTGGAGTCATAAATCCAGTTCTAATGTCTTATTCTATCACTAGGTGGACACTGTCAGATAAAGTGACACAGTAAAAGGTTGGTGTTGGTGATATTATTGCAGATGTGTTAGTGGATCCTGGTTCAGCAGGCTGTAGGTGCAGCTTATGAGAACTGATGGTGTGGAGTGTCTGTGTGTAGCTCAATGAAGATAAAGAGAGGTCTGAATGTGGCGAGTTTGAACTGTGAGCTAATGTGTTCATTACTACATATCATAGTTCACTTTCTCACTGTTGTCCCCGCAGGCTCTCACTCCCTCAGTGGTTTCACACAGTTTGATGTAATTGGCTGTACAGAGACTGCACGTTAAACCAGAGCACGATGACCGACACGCTGAGGACATTAATGACAAAAGTAGGACATCAAATGTTAGAGGGACACTAGTAGAAGCTGTGATCAGACTGGTCACTGCCAGTGTGTAGCAGCGCTGAGTAGATACAGAACAGCTGGATTACACTCTGCAGGTCAAATGTGCTTTACGATGGACTGAATTATTCATCACTTGTTTAAAGAGCCTCTGATGTACAGATACAGCTTATGGGCCTGTTTGTGTGTGTGGTGAGCTTAATGCATGTTTAGTAAAACACTCATTCTTTTTAATAGTAATTTAGAATGAGCCTGTCAGGTCATTTGCTTTACTATTGGTTTAACTTGTCTAGTTGATATATGACATGTTTGTTATTAGCTTTAATATTCTTACATTTATGATTGAGGACCTATGTGACCAGATACATAATTACACTTGCAGTCAATGAATTGATTAGTCAAATGACAGAAAATGAATTGGTAACTATTTTGATAATTGACAAAAATATCAAAATAGAGGCGGGGTTATCTCTATTATAATTTATCTGAGATGATGAGTTGTGAATTGAAGTGATCACAAATGATTCCACCACTCAAAACATGTAGCTCTGCCATGAACACATTTGTATTTTTATGTTTTAAAATGAATGTGGATGGATGTGTAGTCACTGCTGAATGGCTGCTTTTTTATGTCCTCAGTGACCCCAACAAACCTGGTAGAAGTCACTCACACACAGCTACTGACATTTACCATAAAGCCTCTGCAACATGATTCCATCTGCATAATCAGCACTGCTGCCTTTATGCTCATTACTTGATTAACTGATGAACCTGTGTGTGTGTGTGTGTGTGTGTGTGTAGGCTGGAGTGATGCAGAGAGGAGATGTTACAGCTCCAGGTGAAAGCTGCAGCAGAAACCTAAAGGCAGCGTTCCTCTGACCTGGACTCTACACACTCACCTGCTGCAACATGGACAGCTGGACTCTGCTGCTGCAAAGCTGTTTGGAGAGCACACAGGAGCTTTTTATGAGGTAAAAGCAGAGGAAGACACACTGGGTTCAGATCAGGGTATCTGCAGCCAGCTCACAAATGTACCACTTTTTACAAGTTTTTAGTGCACAACATCAGAATCAACACGGAGGAGCCACACTGGTCACATCAGTCAGCTGTCATGTTGTACATGTTTGAGGTTAGAGGTCAGTGTTGTATTTAAAGAAGGCTGGCATTATTCTCTGTTTCTCTGACTGTCAACAAATCCCATCTTCAACACTTTATAATAATGGTACAGATCATATACTTTAGTAATGCGTCACTAATGCATGACTCATGACATTAATGCATTAGTTAATGTATCATGAGTTCCTGTTGCTCAACATTAACAAATGATCAAGTCCCTATGACTGTGATTAGTTCACACTTAAAAGGATCATCAGTTAAGGAATGGTAATTCACTAACTTCAATCAATATCAATTGATATGCCACCAAAATAGCTGGATTCCTCTTATATAGCAGTTCAGTTGAGCCTCTGGTTAAAGGGAAGCTTCATATTTCTATGAGATGGAGCCTGTGATATATTTGACACTTTTACAGCAAAGTGGGTGAAACGTGATTTTTGGGGATATTTTTTTCTATTGTGATGTTGAAAGCAGTGAGTGAAGCACAGTAGAGAACGATGCACTAAAACCAAACTCATCCATCAGCTGTAATGAATGATCAGACATGATTAAGCTCAACAGAGTGTCTACTCTCATAGAAATATGAAGCTATTTTGCTATCATTTAAAAATAATATTTGTATGTTTTCTGTTGAAACTGGTTCCAGTAAAGCTTTTCTCACCGTCCTGAGGCTTGTTTTTAAGACTAGAATGGGCTCATTGCTGCCTCCTGTGGCTGATACGGGAAAAACAGCCACTATGACTGCAGCTTTTATTCACTGAAGTTAAAGTGAAGGTTTCACCTTTTGAATCAATGAGTTAAACACAATGTTATGAATCCTCTCTGTTGATACTATGACATTAGGAAGACTTGAACCCAATCTGGCTCTTAATCAGGTACAGAGGAATTAAAAAAAACACGTCCTATCTCTTTACCACCACCCAGCTTAAAAACTCTATCACACTAATCTAAAACACTTCAAATCAGGCAATGTACTTCTCTTCATGTGGTAAAATAAAGTTATACGGAGCGTTTCACATTGATCAGCCACAGGAGGCAGTAATGAGCCCATTCTGGTTTAGCACACAACAATGAGTTGATGTTTGTGTGAGCAACATAAAGGTATGAGACTGATGCTTTACCACAAGTGTTTAAACAGCATGAGGACTAACTGCTTACTTTAATCAAATGTTGCATCACATTAACTCAGGCAGGGATTAAGTGATTATCATTTACTGCACTGATTCAGAAGGAAACATTTAATACAAACAGGTCAAATATATAGATCAAGAGTTAAAAACTGTATTTACTAAAACAGCTGCTCACTGTAGTTTATAACTAATATTACTCAGGAGGAAATAGTGCATTAGTTGGGGACTATTTTCAGAGGTGGATGAATCCAGATTTGGTGTTGTAGTGATTATTTCTGGCAGCAGGATGAATGGAGATCTATCAGCCTAATATACCTTCATCAGGCTTTAGATTCACACACAATTCATTGTTGGTTTGACTCTGCATGAGAATTGTTGACAATCAGAAGAACAGGAAATAGCCAGCACCATCCTCTAAAACAACTGACAACTGAGAAGCAGACAGTGAGCTGCAGATACTCTGATCTGAAGCTGAAGTTATCAGCTGATGAAGCGACAGCAGGACAGCAGCGAGCAGACAAACAGCACATGGTCAAAGTTCATTTTAATAATTTCTTTACAGCGGAAGGAAAACAAACTTTACATATAGATTTATATAAACTCAAAAATGAATCTTAATAATACAATGATATTGTATAAATATAAAATACAACAGTATTTCTGTTCCTCTAACATATTAAAGAATATAGCTGGGTCTAAGCCAGTGAGTGAATTACTGTCAGTTGCTTATCCAGTTTGATTTATAAAATATACATTTGAATTGAACTATAAATTTCATTTTAACAGCAGGCTAAAAAAAACATGGGGAGGGAGCATTTTACAGTGGACACTGACCTAGAGACAACAGCAGAGACGTAGACATGAAGTGGACGGAGGTATAAAACTTATTACAATTTACACTCAATGGCTGTTTTTATGTCCTGCTTGAGTACTTTGGGAGTGTGTCAGAACAGTATTAGTACCGTTCTCCTCTGATATTATCATGTTCAACTAAATGACCTAAAAACTGACATTTCAGGTTATTTATTCATAGAATTCCATGTGACCTTTCTCTAACTAGTTTTCTCTCTGAATAGTTCTGTTGGTCAACTCACTGTAATAGTTCATTTTCAGTAGAAACTTTTAGTGTCTCATTAAGGTTTAAAAGTGGTTTCTGAGGCCTTGATAAGAGTCAAATTCTGTTTAGAAACACTGAATGTTCTGGATTTTTAAGGTTTTAGCTGCTTCAATCCAAAACTCTCAGTCTCAGTTCAAGCCTTCAAACCCAACATCAGTGAAATAAACATCGTAATCAGATTCCATTCTGTTGAGCTTCTATGAGCAATAAGCCAGACACAGCGTGTGGTAGAAACAGCAGAGGCCAGCTGATGCTCTGCTAAATGTTTAGCCTTTAGGGAATCAATGATTTGCCAATCCAGTGATGAGGGTAAACTTTTAAACAATCAATGTTGTTTTAACTCTGAATAATTGAATATTGATCACATCTTATAAACCTTTGTGTGATTTAAAGCAAGCACACATTGATCTCACAGAGCTCTTACAGCGTTAACTACATTAGTGAAGCCTCTGCTGTTTCACCCAGCTCTGCAACACAACATACACACAACAGAATTTAAAATAAATATAAAAAACAAAACAATAATTTAATAACCTGTTTACATTTATACAAACATGAACACAAAGCCAGCTGGTCACACAGACCAGTGACAATGACAGAAAAAGACTTTACACACACACAAGCTTCCTCCTGGAGGGTTTGTACCGTCAGTTTGGACACATGAAGCCTGGAGGGACATAGATGCAGCAACAGCTCCCCCTGCTGCTTACAGTTAACATGGCAGACACAAAAAGAAGTAAGTCTCTGCTAGTGGTCAGTGTTCAGTAAGAGGCACTGGATCATTTGTCTCACTGTCCTTCCTTATTTCACCAACCTGCATCTGTCTCAAGGCTAAAAATCACATTCACAGTTCAGTCTCAGCTTACTTTGACAGCTTCTTTCCTCTGTAGGGACAAATGTTGGCTCACTAACACACAGACTGGAGTTCAGTTAGAACTTTTCTCAGAGGGAGAGCTGCTCTCAAAGCAGGAATAATCTCAGAGTTGGTGAGCAGAGCCAAAGAACCACAGTCTATAAATCTATCTAGTTAACCCTCAGCAGCATGTAAGAAGGCCGTTTCCCAGCTCCACAGCCTATTATACACTAACACACACTATGTGCTGATGTTAACAAACTAAGTCTGTAACTGTTCACTGTGATTTTGTCTTCAGCTAACCTGGAAGGTGGTTTCTCGTCCTGTGTGATGGGCTGACTGCTTGTTTCTCATCCTGTTAACTGTGAGTACAATGTTATCTTAACTGATGGAAAAGAACTGGGAAAGTACAATTCAGCTAGTAATAAACTATATTTTCCCTTTAAATTCATGCATTTTACTGAGCAGAATTAACACAAAGAATTAAGCGTCTAATATACTTTAAAGCTACACTAATAATTCATGTTTTATATTCAGAATGGGTCCAATGACTCAGTGTATTATAAAAGACGTCACTTGTAGTGACAGAATGTACCCGCTTCACTTCCTCTCAGCTGTTGAGGTATTTTTGCATCTTTTAGCTCATCGTTTGGATCAGTGTCACTGCTCTGATCATGTAGTGTTTAACAGCTAAAGGTTCAGACAGGGGAAATAAGCAGGTGTTTGCTGACATGTTCACCATAACAATTGAATAAAAACGATATGTTAAAAGTTGTTTACAGCTAGTTGTGAAAAACAACAACAGAATGCACTACTGCAGCTTTAATGTGAGCTGCACATTCATATATAAACATGATGAGTATCCTGCACAGTGTGCATTCAGAGTGCTGGCTGTGTACATCATCACAAATGAACACTGCTGTATGCATCAGCAAGATACAGCTCAGCAAATGAGCAGTGCACAATATCAGAAAGTGAAGGTCAGCAGCACACTGAATTTTAACTATGAAGAAAGTTTGAAAGACAAACTATGTCAAACTTGTCTTTTTTTTGGCTGTGATCTCAACTCTGACTAAACAGTCACTTCCTTTAGTGTTGACTTGTTTATTTTTGTTTACAGTGTGCATCAGACAGCCTGGAGGAAGTTACTCAGATGATGACCAGGAATGATTCAGCATGTTTGTAAAAAGCAGGTATGAATAGAACTTATAGTAACTAGGATTTGATTGAGGGTGTGGTTCCTTTACTCCGCCCATTCATGTCTCAACCAATGAGATTATTATTGCCTAGGAAACCGCTCTGCTTCAGACAAGCTGTGTGTTAGAGAGTGAAGGCTTAACTAAAATAAGGCATCTCATTGTAGATCAGTCCATCAGTGTAGTGCTTAGTGTTCCTCTCAGTAAACAGTGTGCTCTGTAGTGTTGTCACTTTCTCTTTTTAAAAGGTGCTCTGCTGTCTGCTCTGTACGTTCTACATCTAACCAGAGCAGCTATGGAGTGTCAACACACTCACATCCGATGACATCTGCTCTACAGTCATGGAGGGTACGCGCACACACACACACACAGAGAGAGTAGAGTACTGTCTGAGATGACAACTGTCATCTGATGACAACACTTTAATTGTACAAGTGTGACTGGCTGATACATTTCTGTCACTCTGAGTGTGTGTGTGTGTGTGTTCAGTAAGTATGCAGACATGTGTGTATATATATGTATACGTAGTGTGTGTTGTGTGCTGATGCTCTAGGGGAGCAGGTAGCAGTAGAGGACGTAGAGCAGCACCATGGCCACACAGTAGAAGAGCAGGAAATCTGTGGACAGCAGCGAGGAGAAGGACGATGACGACGAAGGTGAGGAGTGGCAGGGGGACTTTTCCTCCACAGCGCCCCCCTGCTCCGTGGCCAGAAGGGCCGTCACGCAGCGCAGCACAGCGGGCAGCTTGCACAAAAGCACATCAGAGCACACACACATGTCCTTCTGGACAAGATAGAGACACACACACACACACACACACACAGAGGAGGAAAATACAAGTAGTTATATAGTTATAACCAGGAGACAAGAGCAGAACTACACAGAGCACTGTTAGAGTTGGGCTGATGTATTTGATCCAATTCATCATCAGTCCAACTCTGACAGTCATATAGCAACACAGATGAGCTTCAAGCACATAGCTCTCAGCTGTTTACACACTGCATTACTGGAACAACAGCATTGACTTTAAATGTATTCAAGTGTGCTAAATGTCCAATAAGAGGACAGGACAGTGAGAATCATAAAGAGACAGGGACTTTACCTCAGGGACTCCCAGCTTGCGACAAGCACCAATGAAGTTTTCCACGTTGAGTCGACACTTTGATGAGCTCAGTTTTGGCTGAAAACATGAAGAGCAGGTCAGTCAATATGTTCATATTTAACATGTTTTCTGACCTGCTTCTGTTTTACTTTGCTGTAAATGCAAACTCACTTCCTCCATGTTTATTGGTTGTCTCTATGAAGTCAGTATAATGAACATTTCCACATCAATAATTCCATCAGTACAACAGTCATGTCATACTGCCTCCCACTAATACTGTTGTCTTTCTTTATTTCTCCTCACTTGTATTTTGCAGTTTTTCACTGTGAAGCTACTGTCAGCTGTACATAAGACTACAGCTGCAAAGATCAGCTGATCAATCAGTCCAGCAACAGAAAATTAACTTAAATAATCAATTAATTGTTAAAAAAAAATACTGAAACCTTTTAGTTCCAGCTGCTGTGTATGATAGTAAAATGAGTATCTTTGGGAAGTAGTGATGGACATTTTTCACCATTTTATAGACCAAACAACTAATCACTTAATGAAGAAAATGAAATGAAAAGAATGTTGAGCAGCAGCTCGACACATCCTGCAGAGACTTCACACTGAAAGTCATTATTACTCTGTTGGGTTTAGCTAATAATAACCTAGCAGCAACTGTAAGCACTATCACTGACTGTAGCTGTACTGATGGAATTACTGCTGTACATTTTATATTCCTGTGCACAAATGAATTGTTTTTTCTCCATAACATAATAATACTGTAACAACTGTCACTGTAGCCACAAGTACTAACTACAAGATAATGGCACATATGCCTTCATTTCCCAACATTCTCTGGAGTCTGGTGCTTTAAAGACATCATTAGAGCACCTGATGAAGAGCAAGTGTGAGCACAAGCAGGAAACACTTCAGTGTTTATCTGTGAAATCCTAACATGCAGTGTAACAGTAGTCAGTGACACAGCAATATGTAGCTAATATTAGCCACCACAAGCTGTTGTCATACCACAAGTTAACCTGAGTACTAAACTGAGTAACGTGTGCTTTATCACTTACAAATTCAGTTTTTCATGTTGAAAAGAATGAATGTGACTTGTTCATTCATACCTTGTCACTGTAATACTGTAGTAACTAAATAAGAGAGCTAGTTTTAATGAGTCTGCTTCAGATGGCTGAAGTGAATTAATATATAAACAGTGAGAGTGTGACCATCAGTGCTGTTCTGTGTCTGAGTGAGGACAGGATTTGGCAGCTAGCCAGACTCACCACTGCTGGGGAGGGAATGTGGATGATTGAGACGGAGCGCGGTTTGATCTGATTGACCAGCTGGCAGAGGACGGTGCCGTTGCATAAAGCCTCACCCATATCCTCCGAGAGAGTGATCTTCAGCCGAGACTCCAGAGTCTGAGCAGAGGAGAGAGTTGTGTCACACCACAGACCTGCTGCTGTTCTTCCTGCATTATTAAGCTGATTGTTTTCTTTCATTCTTATTTTCTGTTTACTTTGGTATTTTAAGCCTGCTCAGCACTTTGGTCATTTGTGGTTGTTTCAAATGTGTTATACGTGTGTGTGTGTGTGTGTGTGTGTGTGTGTGTGTGTGTGTGTGTGTGTGTGTGTGTGGGTGTGGGTGTGGGTGTGGGTGTGGGTGTGGGTGTGTGGGTGTGTGTGTGTGTGGGGGTGTGTGGGTGTGTGTGTGTGTGGGTGTGTGTTTTTAATTTGACGGGATTAGCAGTTGTGTATTGAGCTCTACATTTCAGTCAGATGAGGTTTGTTGGGTACAGATGATGTGACTCTGCTTCTGTAAATCCTGTGAGTGCTGACTGTGTGTGGGAGTGTGACGTGAAGCTGCTCCTCTTTTTAATGAAGACAATAAAAACTCAGTTGAATCCAGGGTTACCTTGCGTAGCTGCATGATGTCTGGTCTCTCCTCTTTAGGAGAACGCAGCGTCGTGCGAGACTCACTCCTGCCGGACTCTCCCAGAGTGAACACTGACCACAACACACACACACAGCAGAGAGAGTGAGATGATTTGAGCAGCAGTGGATGGAGGTGTGAACAGTGTGTTTTGTGTTGTGTTGTTTTCTCACCTGCAGGTTTGACGTTGCTGCGGGAGGAGGTGCGGAACAGGAAGCTGTTGGGTCTCGGGGCCTGACCAGGTGGAGGGGACGTCTTGGGTGAGGTGGGGACATCTGACGGACATTCAGCTCAGTGTTACACATTTATTATGCAAGTTACACTTCCCTATATTTCTGTATTTATGACAGGACAAAACAGGACATACTCCACGTACAGTGAGATGCACGCAAAATGAAACTTACAGTTAAAAAATTATTGTAAAACAAAACTTCCTGTTTTTCTTCAAATAAAAGAGCTAAACTTTCATCATTCATTCATTCAGTGTGTAATGTCTTCACACAAACAGCCACTGACCATATGTCACTTCACACATCAGAAATACATATTGTAGTAAATATTCCTATTCAACATTATTCAGTCCTGTGTATTTAACAGATGAGGCACAGCTGGCACCATTTACATTTCCCCTATTGTCAACAAATTGCATTAAAAACAATAACATTGTAAGTTTGTTACTTGTTACTATGTGATTTCTCTACTCTGTCTGTGGCTCCAAGGCCATTGGTTCCTACTCAAACAGGAAAAACAGTGCAATTGTTGGGGACTATTTTCAGCGGCGGATGAATCCACATTTGGTGTTCTAGTGAGTTTTTCTGGCAGCGGGACTGTCCATATAGAGTCAAAATAAACTGAAGTGTGTGTTCAACAGTGTGGCTCATTGATGTGTGTGTTGCAGCCAGTTTAATGTGTGACAACATTAGCTTTGCCAGAAAAGAAGGTACCAGCAGTGCCTGTAGATACTGTATTGTGTTGTGCTGGGTTCAATTCAAATGTGGCTGTGTGTGTGTGTGATACCTGTTCTGCTGCTAGAGCGCTGTAGAAGTATAGAATGAGGCACAGTGCTCATCTGATCAGCACTCTAATGAGAGAAACACATTTCAGGTTATCATACAGTCCAACGATCAGCACTGCTCACTGAATGAAGTATAAAGAACAGTACTTACTGCACATCTGTGCCTCAGCCCACTTTGGGAGGTACTGTTCTCTGGTGATCCACCACTAGGGGGAGACACACACCAACATTTATTTGTTAGAGAAAATTAACACTTCCACACCCTTTAACTTGCTTCAATTCGTGATTTTAAACTGAGGAAATGTAAGAATGAATGAAAGGAGATTTGAATGTAAACACAGGGTCAGAAGTGTCTTTCTGCTGAGGGAATCATCTGTTCAACTGGCCTCACTTACACTGAGCTACTTCCTGTCTGTGGTGGAGAGGCCACATGACTTCCTGTTTTGGTCGATGACTTCAGAAAACTGAAAAGTTTTGACATGGAGAGCGTATAATTAGATATGAGAGACAGAAAAGAGTTGCCTCCCTCTCACAGAGAGAGAGCTGCTCTTACTGAACACATGATAGCTTAGAAAAGCACACATTCACATTGTGTTCCAGTCCACATCAGAGTAAACAGTGATACCCTGTCACATTCATGTTTTAATGTCATGTGATGCCTGCGTCTAATCCATTCATACATTTTACACCCTTCACTAAGATGCCATCAAATCAAATGCTTCATCCACTATCTGCAACAAACTATGGAGTCACACACATAGTGATAGAGTCAGCAAACCCTTCATGTACTCTATAGATGAGCTGCACACTGATGGCACCGTCACACTGTGCAACAACAATCAGACTGTGAGACAACTGTAATAAAGTCTTGGTTGTAATCAGTGACACTGTACTGTACAGTTGAAACTGTCAGACTGTGAAGTGAACATGTGGTGAATCATGAAGCCTCGATGGGAACAGAGAAAAAGAATATGAAAGCAGAACAGGCATCAGCTTGTATCATCACAAGTCACTCTAACTTCTTTTTTTTCTTTATGGCACTTATGAAATATCACGCAGGCTGCTGTGTTCTATTGTGATTGGTTGGTTTGTAGACGTGCGTCGTAGCTGCAGTCACGTGAGAATTTTGGGACACTGTTTAGATTTAGAAGATTTCCCCACAGATCCTTCAGACAGCTCACAATCACACAGAGACCTTTAGGCATCACTAAAACTTCACTCTGATAGGCCTGTACACAGAATATGTGATGCACATTACAATATTCTTAGCAATAATGTTCCATTTTTTGATTCATACATCTGTAGCCATTACATGTTTGGATCATTTTATATATGTCAGGCCTAAGTAGGTTTTCCACAGGTTTGTTTGTTTTAGATGGAGTCCAATATTTTGGACCTATGAGGACCTCCATAGTTGGTGGTATGAAGTCTCCAATTCATTGTGACATTAAACATTTGTTCAAAATAACAATATGTACATAAGTGATGACAGTGAGTGTACCTGGTCTTCTCTTTCTGCTGCTGCTGCAGACGCTCCCTCTCCTGCCAGATGGACAGAGTACCCGGCCTCCTGCGCTCCTCCAGGGTGGGGCTGGAGGGGGACAGGGGAGCCGACGAGGCCGATGAAGGGGGAACCACCTCTAAATGGAGGCTGGACCTGCAGAGAAGAGAGAGAAGACCGGCGAATAAGAATGAAATATTTTGATCTGAATATTGCTAACAAAACAACATTTTAATTAATTTTTCCCTTATTTAAAAAAAGCCAGTTTGCCTGCAGTGCTGCAGTTCACACCACTGTCCAGCTCCACTGTGTACCTCTTGAAGGAATGGAAACACTCTGACACATACGTTTTTGAAATGTGGGAGGGAAATGCCACCAAATATCACAGAGTTACTGTTACCAGATTTGTCAGTAAACAACATAAACGCCACAAAGCCACCTCAGTTCTTGTGTTCTGTGTGTGTGTGTTAGTGTGTGTTCAGTTGGTTAGCTTGGTTACAGACATGTCTACAGATTTAGTAAAAGTTGAGGTAATAAATAAAAGCTTGATAATGAATTTTTCATCAGTCAGCAGTCATTTCCTTTATAGAGCTGTGGCAGACCGGTCCCTGTCTGTCTCTATCAAAGCTGTTCTTCTTAGAGCAGAGGAAGGACACTCACTGGAATGTCAGCTTTGATCAGACAAACTCCCAAAATAGTATTAAAAAAGTCTGAATTATCACAAGCTGCAGACTAAACTACTCATTTCTATCAGCCCAGAACCAGCAGACCAACTGGAGACATGGCCAAAAAAACCTGAACATCCATGTAAACAACAGATGTGGTTAGAACAGCACATCATGAGTCATCCTGGGTTATCACAGGTTTTATTAATTAGTCTGAATGTTTAACAGCTACAGATGACAGCAGATTAAAGACAAACAACAACACAGAGACATCACATGAAGATGAGTCTATTAAAACATACATCTTCAGTCTGAAGGCTGCATTGTGTCAAATCTTTTTAAAAATCATTTCAATATGAGAAACTGGGTGTAGACTTTCCATTTTAAGTCTCTGTATTCTATTTCCAGACGTCCCAGAGGAAGTGTTGGAAGCCAAGATTTGGAACATCCGTTTGTTGGGAGCTGCAACATGAGTGTGGAGCAGATTCAGGATTGTGCAACAGCTCCATTAAATGTGCCTCGAGTCTGAAGAAAAGCACACTGTCTGTCGACCAACTGAATCTGAGCCGTGGACAGTATATGAGGCTTAATGAGGGGCTCCAGCTCTGAATGAATGTTAGTCATTTGGCCTGAGTCCAGTTAATAAAACTCAAAGCTTGTGAACAATGAGGCATACTGCTCAGTGCCCCACAGGCTGATAACAATAGCTGTGTGTCACATATTAATATGTAGCCAATAGAAGTGCTGGGACACAAAATCCCAACAATGTCGTTATCTTAGTGCTGGAACAAAAACACTGCCTGCTCGGCTTCAGCACTAACACAGACCTCAATATGTCTGCTCACCACACAAATGTAACATTAACGTTTTAATACAGAAGCTACACACAAAATATGAAGATGTGTGTATATCAAAAGGGTTTTAGCCTCAATTTAGCTTCACTTCAATCACAGCCTTCATATGTGTGCTAGGTAGTTTTCCAACTAGAGGAACAGTGGCCAAGCGCTCAATTTGGTTGTGGCAGCAGGTTGGTGAGAAAACTAAATTAAAAGTTGGGAAAGCAGCAGGTATGACGTATAATCTCTATCAGCTGATCATCACACAGCAGCAGGTGATTCACTTTCATCTTTTTACAGCTTAGAAATTTTGGCAGCTCCATTTAAATTCAGCCACGATGAGCCGTGTGAACGATGTTAATATTAGTCTGTATTATTAATGTGAATGTGCTGTTTTGTTTACGTGTCGGTACACACACAGAGACACACACACACAGAGACACACACACACACAGAGGCACACACACACACACACACAGAGACACACACACACACAGCCCACAGTTGTAGTTGGCAGAAGCAGCATTTTGTGTGCCACAGTTAAATGGAGTGGATACATCACAGCAAACTGGCACAAACTGGCACCCTGCAGCGTTTCTGGAATGCTCCCAATTCTACAATCAGTGAACTAATCAGACATGTCAGCAGTGATTCAGACGTCTGGAGACAGACAGACTCACAGCTGCAAGCTTCTGAGGCAGGCAGAGGTTTGTTAAGTGAGAAGACGACTTGAGACAGGTTGTTTTTCAGTAAAACATCACAAACTAACCTTGTATTCCAGCAGTCTCCTGTTCAGAACTGAACTAACTGTAACTCCAGCTCTGTAAGTACATGTACTTTCTAAACAATGCTGCTCAGTTACCACGACGTGATAAAACTTAAGAGCGGGTGAATGAGCACGTCCAGACTGTTAACTTTCCAAGATAAGAGCACACAGCGTGCACAGTGAGTTACACTGAAGCACTGAGAACTGAACTCTGTTGACTTTTCCCAGCTTGTCAAATATTCTGTCAAATGACCTTGTAGGACGAGGAAGGAAAAGAGACAGAGTGATAAAGCTGTGTGTGTCTCTGAGTACACAGTTTCTAACTGGAGACTGAATCACTGCGTGTGATTAAAGCAGATATGTAAATGCTTTTCAAATGAACTGGGATGTCATGAGAAGTATAAACAAATGAGGTGTTGGTAGAGGTTATTACTAGGAAAATACATTTCCCATGAAGCCTTTTGCTTCTCATCCTTCCTTCTCCTTTAATAAAAGCAGATTTATAAACTATCAGAGGAATTTTTCAGTCATATTTTACCACCTCCATCATCTGCTGTCATTATAAACTCTGACATCACCATCCTTTGTTTTATACAGGTTTGAGCTTTTAATAAATCTTACTCTAAATGAATTATAATATTAATTAATATTACTTTAAATGAACACATATTACTGTAGTAAAAGTAGTTGGTGTTTTGATACATGAACTCCACTTTAATGTGAAACCAAGTCCTTAAACATGAGCATAAAAATGACCTTCACTGTAATCATTGTTAAAATGTTGGATTTGACAGTTTTGCTCTTCAAATGCAGCTGGTTGACTTTTGTGATTCTTTACTTCATGTTTTTTGGACAGATTTGTTTTAAAGAGGTGTGTTTGGTGTCACAGTGGTAGTTTTTATGCTCCATATATCTGGAACAAACTACAACTCACTTCTTTTAAATCACAGCTGAAGTCTTTTCTGTTTGCTGCTTTTAATTAAATCTAAGTTTTAGGATTAGTATCGTACACTTCTGTTTTATCGGTCTTATTATATTTTACCCTTGTTTCATTTCCAATTTAACACTTTTAATCATGTTTAAATGGCTTTTTATTTCACCATGTGTTGCTTTTATATCCTGTTTTGATGTATTTTATGTTTTATATAAAGCACTTTGAATTGTGTTATGTACGAATACATGTGCCTTATCTTTATGGTCATTGTTTCTTTGAAAATCAAGCACAATGTTTTCTGCTCTGAATCATTCTCTTTTTAATATCAGCTAGTTTTGAATAAGATACAAACAGGAGTTGCTACATTCCATAAAGAGCTTGCTGTATCTTCTGTGTGGCTGAGTGATGACAGTTGAGGTGGTGTAACAGTCACATGACTGTTACACCCACCTCAGTCACATGACTGTTACACTCACAGGCAGAATGAGTCAGGTTGTGGTCAAACTTTTTGTTCCTTGCCCAGAATAATTGAGTAGTTGAGTCCAGATCCAGACTAGAGTCCACTTATTGACTATGCATGCTGTAGCACCATGCAGCACGTATCTACAGTATGTTGTAGAGGACTTACCGGTGTATCGTGGAGTCCTGGCTTTGGGAGGGTGGCGAACTCTCTTTCTGCTCCTGGAAATGAATGATGCAATAATCAGAATAACTTCCCTGTTTTAAGATTCCTTACGAGAGCAGATGTTGAGCAACTAAGAGGATGTGGCACAATGGCTGATGTGTGTGTGAATGACAGGTACCAGAGGAGGTGCTGTGAGGGGAGGTGTGGGTGGATCCTCCTCTTCTTCTGTCACGCTGCTGTCGATGAAGTCCACCTGCTCAGCCTCTCCGTTCACTGCAGAGAGACGCGAGATTTAACCTTCCTCTGAATAGGTCTGCTATTTTACTCCAGATCACTGATGAATACAGGAAAAATACTGACTTACCTTTGTTAGCTTGTAGAGGAGATGCATCCTCCTCTTCCTCCTCCTCCAGGTTCCTCTGGTCTCTGCTGACTTCAGCCAAGCGTAGAGAGCGCTCTGAGAAGTCATCAGCTGACTGGACACAGAGAGACAGATAGTCACTGACTCATTGATCTGAACACTACAGACACTCTCCACCACTATCAGTTCATATGGAAGTATTGTTACAAGGTTTTTTTGGGGGGGTTTTCTAACGCAAGTTTCAGGGATTTCCATAATTCTGATGTCTTTTTATGCTGTTGTTTATATGTGATTGTGTGTGTTTGTGTGTGTGTGTGTTTCCAGTGATTTTTACCTCGTTCCCAGACCATCGTTTGCTGCCGCTGTCCACGCTGTTGAAGCCAGAGTCCAGCCCTCCAAACTGACCTGCGAACAGCTCTTGGTCTGACAGACTGTAGAGAAACATGCAGAGCACACATTAGGATCAATTAAACACACACACACACACACAGTCGATACACAGTAGTCTCGTTACACAGGGGGTCATTAGTCCAAAAGGCAGTGACTCAGTGAGGCAGTGTTTTTTCTTTTCCAGAGCAGCACTATCACACACAGCTCTTATCTGTGTCCTCTGTGCTGTCTATTTTATGGAAATGGCTCACCAGGCAGCTAAAAGTGTTCCATTCATGTTTATAAATATTTGATGAAGCTTGCCTTCCGGTTATTTAACATAGCCTTTATCATCCATGTCCTGTTCTACAATTACTGAACCTGCTCTCATCACACTCACATTGTTCCTGTTCTGGTAGAAGAGCATCAAGTGCATGCTGAGTCAGTAAAAGATCATTTATTTATGTAAAATGTATATCTGTAAACTTTATTTAGCCTGACACTGAAACTGTGACCTGCAGGAACATGACCCTGACCATCCCCCCCCCCCCCCCTCCTCCTCCTCCTCCTCCTCCTCACCAGCTGTTGAAGCCGGTGGGTCTCAGGTGTCTCTCCAGCTCCTCCTGGCTCCTCTTGCAGGCCTCCATGTTGAGGTACTTGAAGATGTGGTATTTGCCCTTGGAGCAGATCTGAGCCGGCGGCATTTGCAGCGGGTTGCTGTCCAGCGAGATGCTCTGGAGGTGCCGCAGGTGGCGGTAGCACAGGGGAACGTGGGAAATCCGGTTGCAGGACACATCGAGCCGGACTAAAGGGAGCTCAGAGATTTCTGGATGGGGAAAGAGAAACAATGCTTCATTAAATCTACACAGTTATTTTAACACTCAGGTCTATCTGGTTCAAAATGTGTGATGATGTTGGGTTATTATTGTTAGAGAGTGGTGTCTGCTGGAATAATGCTGAATTTACCAAGTAACCTGCTGGAGAACAGGTAATTGCACCCCCGAAACACACAATGCATTGAACCAAGCCTTTATTTGCTGCTCTGGCCACATTTATCTGATCATGTGTCAGGTCAGGTATGTCCATCATATTTAATATCAGCTCTCCTACTCATCACTTTAAACACATTGAATGGAAATTTGATGGCTAAATCTATACTTAGCAAACACTTAGAGGGAAACCGGTCTGTCTATTTTTGTTTTTTAAGAAGTGTTTTCATTTCCGTTCTCTCCTAATGAGCAGGAGAACGAGGCTCTAATGGTGTAAAACCCATTAGGCTTGCATTAAGTCAGAAGCAGTTCGATACTTTGATGGATATCTTACAGTAATGATCGAGCAGCAACCTCCGGGAAAAAATGAAGCCAATGAGGAAGTGCCACAAACTGCAGTTCCTAGACTGGCCACTTGAGGCTGGCTCCAAATGTGAGTCGATCATTATAGACTTTAGCGACTCTAGCAACAAGTAGCATTGGCATTATCATAGTTAACCATAGGTTGTTAATGCATAGTACTAACGTAAGCTAGCATTAAGGTCGGCTCCACCCTGTCATCTAAATATGGTCACTTCTGGCTCCAAAAATCCAAGATGGCGATGGTCAAAATGCAAACTCGAGGCTTCATAATGGGAGTCCACAAACCAATAAGTTAAGTCATGGTAGCTACATCCAAATGCTTTACAGTCTATTGTAATAATGCAATTACCATCTAATATGGTAAATACAGAGCGATGCTTTGATCGGGGTGTTATAAATATACTCTGCAGACTAACAGGTGGTTAGTATTAGTGGATGAGATATCTTTATCATCTTCAATAGCTTAAGATGTAAACAAATCTGAAGTGAGTACAAACACTGAGCTTTGAGAGATGCTGGATGGTTGCACTGCGAGCTGAGGTGAGCATATGGGGTTTGATGTGGGGCAGAGAAAACTGGATGTGGTGACAAGTTGATGGTGAAGTGAGTGTGTACCTTCAGGCAAAGTGGTTAGCTGGTTCCTCCTCAGGTTTAAGTCTCTCAGACACTCTAACTGGCCGAGCTCTGCGGGCAAACACTGCAGCTCATTACAGCTTATATCCTGAAAGAGAGAAAGACACCAGACTAGTGAAGTGCAGACACAGACTGGAGTACACTGATAAGACTATTGACTAAATGATGTTATCTTGTTTTTCCACTTTAAGACATATGTAGACTTGCTTTAAACTTTAAACACAGCTGCCATGGACGTATGACCATCTATACTGAAAGAATAAACACTGGTGAAATGTTACTTTTTCTCCATGTATCATTCTTTCCTGAGTTACTGAGTCACAGCACAGTGAGACAGTGTTGATGTGTGTGTCGTACCAGCTGGCGAAGGTGTGTGAGGGAGTATATGGAGGCGGGCAGCGAAGACAGCTTGTTGTTGCTGACGATAAGCACTCGCAGGAGGGGGAGCTGGAACACCGACGGGGGTAAACTGGACAGAAGGTTACGACTGTGGAGACAAGAGCACACACACACACACACACACACACACACACACACACACACACACACACACACACACACACACACACACACACACACACACACACACACACACACACACACACACACACACACACACACACACACACACACACACACACACACAAACAATGATGTCATTCAAGAGGCACGCCCACCTTGGCCTGCAGTGAGGGAGCATTGGATTTCAAAAGTATAATTACGCTCAATAAAAATGTCTTGGTGCTACAAATTGTGTTATTTTTTACAGTGTGCTGACACTTTTGCTGGATTTGCAGCCACCTGGAGGGTTTTTCTGTCTCTGGTCTCTTAGCAACAATAAAGTGATGGTGTTGAATAAAGAGGAGTGTCAATTAAGGCTGAACGATTTGGAGTAAATATCTTAGGGTGTTTCATTTTGTCGGCGTTGTCCCATATGCACCAATACCTTTTTTAAAAGTTGTATAGTTTTCTAAAAGTTTTCTTAATTTAAGTTTAATATATATACATACATATTTTTTTGTTGTATTTGTTATGATTCAACATTTATAGGAATTTATAATAATTAAATTCCCTGTGAAGTTTTACTGTTTTTAGTGCACTGATTTCATGTTTGACCACATTGTAAAAAATGTGCATTATATGTATATATTCTGTATATATAAGATTATCGGCCAGTATATTGATATTCCAATTTTTTAATCCCCTAATATCAGTATCAGCCCCAAAAAATTCAGTATTGGTCGGGCTCTAATTTGCAATATTAGAGCCAAAGATCATTCTTTAGGATTCAGGATTATGGTTTGATTTTTGTCTGTAGCTCTGCAGCATGATCATATTTAATATGAACGCACTTTGCCTTTAACTAATATTTTGCCTCCTGCCACTGAACAATAGCAGAAGGTCATAGTGTGATTCTATCATGTTTCTGTGTGGTAGTGTTGCTGTAGGCAGGTCTGGCCTCTATTCATCTCCAGCATAAATAAACAGTCAAGTTCAGATGCAGTGTTCAAACAACAGCTGTGCTTCACAAGTGTTAGGCACCTGCACACTATTAAAGTGTTGGCCGCACACTCTGCACACAGTTCAAGATCAACTTTTGAGAAGGTGAAATGAGGTAACACAGCTGAGAGTGTGTCAGAGCCTTTAGGGAGGAGACGTGTCTGATGTTGAAGTTTTTATGACAATGAAATGTCAGACGCTACAGAACCAGGATCTAGACCTGGTCTTGGAGGTCTCTCAAAGCAGACCAACCACATGACAGTGTGATGGTACATTCAGCCACATGCCTCAAAGCACTTGGGGGCCTGTTTCATCCCATCAGCCATCAGACTGTACAACAGCACAGCTCCCAGTACCTCCCACTCCCACTAATACGACTGAGACTGTCCTTACTGTTTAATCCCAGGAACATTGAACACTAGTATATAGTATCAGGAATGTATCTATATTGTAGATTTATATAATTGCTGATTATTTTACACAGAGATTGTTTATTTCATTTTATTACAATTTTTTGAATTTCTGGCCTCAATTTAAAACATAAACTGCTAGTCATGTGAGCTGAAGTGATCTTTATAGTTATGCACATACATATGTGTAACCATGGTAACACATTTTTTAGGTCAAACAGAGGTGTGTTATACTTATGACATAAAAAGGAACATCTGCCCTATTAGAAAAATAATGTTATACATAGTTAGAACTTTGTGAGCTCTTTATGACACCAGGGAAGATAAATAAACACACTTGACTTGATATTTGATTTCACCACATGGGTCCATGCAGCTCTGATGATGCAGAATGACATCACCAAAACTGTCCAGTGAATTAGTTAATAGCAATGACATCATGTTTAGATGTCTTATTTTGTATTTAAAGGCAGTGTGAAGACAAACTGGACCAGAACTAGTTGATTAATTGATTGATAGAAAATGAATGGGAAGAAAGAAAAGTCCAAATTCTCAAATTCCAGCTTCTTAAATGTGATATATTGTTGTGTGTGGTGGAATGTTGGTCGTGACAAAACAAGACATTTGAGGTTGATCTCCTGACAAAGCAGACGACAGTACAATGAGCAGACTGACTCACACAGCAGTTTGTGGTTGTGTGGTGGTGACTCACCTGAGGTTGAGGTAGGTGAGGGCCTGCAGGTTGCCCAGGCTGGAGCACAGCGAACGCATCCCATTGTGGTAAAGGCTCAGCGTCTCCAGAGAGATGAACTGACAGAGCTCTTCCGGCAGGTCACACAGACGGTTCTTAGACAGATCTGAAAACACATGAAAAGACACAAATGTTAGATTTGATCCATGAGAGCTTCTACACAACTCACTCTGCAGTTTTGGTGCCTGGTAAGATGCCTTCAACAGCTTGAACCCAGCTGTGAACCTCAGTTCCACTCATGTCCTCCCCCATGTTTTCCATCACTGTCGGCATGGCATTAAAATAATCTCACAGAGAATGACAGCTTCCACCAAAAAAAAAAAAAAGGAATAATAAATAAACCAAGAGACAAAAAGAGTATCTTTTATTAGAATTCACATGGCTGATATATGCACATGTCTGTCAAAGTCCATGCCCCAGTTTGGAATGCAGGCTTTCTGTTAGAAATGTGTTTTTTTTCACTGGAGGTAAAAATAAAGCTCACGTAGAACCACAGACCGCTGTACTCTCACAGGCTGAGCTGTGTAAAATCTGTGTGACATCCCTTTAATCTACAAACACAGGTCTGTTTTGCACTAACGGCTCACACACATATATATTCACTGAGTGCTAAAAAATCATAGTTTGTTTTTGTTTTTTTTCTTTGTACCATATGAAAGCATCCACGCTACTTTCCAAAAGCAGTAGGCTGAAATGAACAAACATGTCAGAGCAGAGAGAGCAGAGAACCACATCTCTTTGACAGAATCTTGGAGAGGCCGACGCTCGTCAACTTCTGACCAAACTGGGCGAGCGTTTTCCAAAAATAGCCTCCGTTGGCTGCTTTCCATTTGTGTTTCCACACTTGTGGTATGTAGGCCGCTATCATCCACCTTGAAGGATGCATATAACAATACCGATTGATTCTAATTACAGATAAGGATGAAAATGAGTCGTGGAGATGTTTTTGGTCCTACTGTGCAAACATTTCTATAAGTGAGTCCCTTCTTGACTTGCTTTTTAATTTGCCACTCCAGTGGGTTGAAAAGCAGATAGTGTAGAACCTGAATAATGCTGGAGTTTACTGACAAATACATCTGTGGCATTTCTGTACTGCTATTTCTGAACTATTATTCTCAGTGTGGCAGTGATGATGTAATGTATACTTGCATTCATTCTCTATGTGTTTGTAATGTTGCCACTCTGCTAGCCCCTGATGGGTTTCTCAGCAATTCTCCCTCATCATATTCCTCTGTACTTATTATTACTGAGTATTTATAATTTTTCTATATGTGGAAATAAACTAACTAACAGGTTATCCCCGTTTTGTACACAAATCGCACAATGCTCCGAAAATGATGATTTAGTCTGATTACATCATATCATCTTCTATATATGTTTCTCTATATGTTCTTCATAGTCTTCTAGCTTCCATGTATTTCCTACTGCTGGCTCCTCTCTACAGTGATACCTCCATCACTTCAACCTTTACATCAGTCAAACATCAGTAGACTGTCTGTAGAGTTGTGGTGATTGTAAAAAGCAGCAACAGCGATGAGCCGTGAGTGGCAGCAGGATGAGACAGTGAGTCAATGGCAGACAGCCCATTGGCTGTTTATTGATTGGCTTTGTGAGCGGCGGCTGCAGGAGGAGGAGGTTCCTCTCTTTGTTAGATTCTACTCCACTTTTATTTAGTCGTTTACACCAGATTTAAACTGAGACACACAGAGAGGAGGACATGTGAAAATAATCAACCACTCTGGCTCCCATTGTTTTCAACCCATCTGTGACATTCTCATTGATATAACACACATTGTGAAGCTTCACTGTTTATAGTATTATTATATGAGATGAGGTTGTGGGACTGTTTTGTCCATTATCAGTTTGTAGAGAGGAGATTTTCAGGGACATCTGTATAACTGTTATGTACAATGGGATCTAATGAATGACTCATTTATATATCTAATAACTTTATTTAGACATGTCGTTAAGTTCAATGACCAAAATAAAATAAACTAAATATCAGATTTACTTTCTGTCTTTATATTAAAGTTATGCAGAATTCATGAAGCCTTAAAAAAGACTTAAAGAGTAAAACATATTTACATGTTTTTCTTCATCAGACAAAAAAAACGGACAAATGTACCGAGCAAATTAAAGAAGAAAAACATTCGCCTGTATTTAATCTCTAAAATGAGCTACTAGATGAATGACAGAATAAGAAAGAAGAGTAAATAAAAGGAAAATAAGGTGTGTTTAATTAAGCAGACAGGATACATACTTCAGATTAAACAAAGAAATCAGAGCAGTTGTTGGATTATCAGGACCACTTCACATGGCCTTAATACACACAGCGTGGTGTCATGTAGGCTCTGTGTGTGTGTGTGTGTGTGTGTGTGTGTGTGTGTGTGTGTGTGTGTGTGTGTGTGTGTGTGTGTGTGTGTGTGTGTGTGTGTGTGTGTGTGTGTGTGTGTGTGTGTTCCTCTATACAGTAAATGTGAGAGTGGATAGATACTGTACAGCAGCAGTTATGCCTCATCTCTCTCTCTATCTTCACTGTCCCATAGCTGGAGGGGGGAGCAGTCTGAACAATAGGTGGGGGTGGAGACAGCAGTGTGTGTGTGTGAGTGTTTGTGTGTGTGTCTGCTCTGGGGGGATGGAGAGGTTGTCTCGTCTCTGTAACAGTCATTGTAAAAGATTAGCAGTTTGGTTTAACAGGGAAGTGAATGCTAAATATGAATGACTGCTATGTGTTTTAACTATTACATTCAATCCTGAACATATCCCCTGTTCTTATCTTCACTTTTTTACAAGCACTAACAGAGCTGCACCATATTTGGTCCTCGAGTACAAAAATACAAGATTACATACAAACACACACATGCACACACACACACACACTCTCTAACAGCTGATAAATCTCACACAAGCCTTTCCCTACACTCTTGTTTTCCCACGAGGCATTTCTGCCCAAATGTGCTGCTGGTAGCTGTTGTAACAAAGCCAGACTGACTCACTCTGGGCATCATGGGAAAAGCATCTGCTGTGGAATGGGACAAGAGAGGGCCAGTGAAATGTCCAGTCTGTCACTGGCCTGCCGAGCTTCAGACAGCAGGACGCTGGCTTTATAACACACTCTGTCAAAGCTCCATGGTGAAGAAGAAGAGGAGGAGGAGGAGGAGGGCCAACATGTCATGATGTTTCCTGTTAAAGAGCTGACTCATGCTGGTCCTGGCATTATAGTCAAGGGTGAGAATGTTTCATTGGTGATAATGATTGGTTTTGGCTTTCTCTGCTCATATTTCAGATGATCTGCCAGGAACTGTGACTGCTGCAAACACAACACCCAACTGTCATACAGCTAAAAGACACAATGCATGATATCTGCCTTCAGGTACAGGGCTGGGTGTGGAGTGTCAGTACTTGATATGATTGGGAGGGGAGGGGGGAGGGGGGGCTACAGCAACTGTGTCAACTGAAAACTAAATTGGCAGAACAAATACATCACTTACTACTGATTGGTTGGAGCACAACTAAACAGGAATGTGAAAAAATGTCTAACTAAATGACAGTTGAGTCTGTTTATGAGGTCATCTAATATCCATACTTCCTTATCTCCCATGAGCTTTCAACCACATTCACAACACATGATAGCTAACCATCTAGCACAGTGTTTGCAGTCACACAAACCGCGTCCAGTCTGAAAGGATTAATCCATATTAGCCACTTTAAGGCTTCTGCTGACCTGGCCTGACCTCTGTTCAGTTACCATGGTGACCGTGCAGATTCTGTGACAGGCTTAAGAACAGGGTCACCTATCATTAGCATGCAGAGAACCGGAAAAAACCCCACAACACAGACAACAACACACAAGAGCAAAGTAGATCACTGCAAGTCAGAGCATGTGTGTAGCTTCTTTTCAGGTTTTTAGAGAGCTCAGGAGAACTGTTCTTGACCTCACCTTACTCCTCAACACTGTTTTGTTGATGTTTGTGCATCTGCAACAGTCTTGGTTGCCAGGTTAGCACTGTGGTGAACAAAAACTGATTCCACCAGCGAGTTTTCAGCAAACACTGGCTGCTTCTACACATGGACCCTCCTCTGACAGCTAATGCAAAACACCTGCTATGAAATCACTGCTTGGGGTGTGGCCAAAACACGATTAAAAGTTTTAACCCGCACGGCGGTGCAATAGCACTCTGATGTGTGTGTGATGGGCCTGAGTGCAACTTTAAACACTTTATAAAACTGGAAGTGTAAAACAGAGTTGGAGGATTTCGAAGGATCAGCAGAAAGCGGAGGATTGGCCTGTCAGAGCAGAGCACTGTGTCTAATTACAGGCCAGGCTGTGATGGAGGAGGATCTGCTTCAGACACTGACATCACTGCTGACCTGTTGACCTGTAGAACTTACAACACTGCCGATAAGCAGGCCACCTAAACCCCAGAGACTCGAGGCAAAAGGCAGGCCTCTATCAGAGCATCAAACAGCTTGGCAAGTTCACTGTAAAAACAAAGAAAACACAGGCAACAACAGTGTCATATTACACACTGTACAGTGAGGCACTGTGCTATCCAACTGACAAGCACACACGTCTGTACTGGGCTTCAACCGTCTCAACACAAGTATACTGCAAAGAAGTATACTACATGAAGAAGCATAATACATAAAGATGTATACCACATGAAGAAGTATACTACATGAGTTTAGTTATTTGAAGAAACACAATGTAGAAAAAGATATTTACTGAAACAGTATTGTATATGTTCATGAGTAAATAACTAGTTGAACTTAGATAATCACTTTCTTTGTTTCACAGTAGAAATATGGGCATTGGTCTTTTTGGATTGTTTGATTGGAACATTAAATGAACTGGTAAAATGTCTTTCTGGTGCTCCATGCCTGTCATCATTCCAACCAGTAGTTAAATTACTAAAGCACAAAAAAACAACCTATATATAACCTGTTAATGTTGCTCTCAGAGTGCACCAGTATGATGCATTTGACTTAAAAATGTACAAAATGTTCTTCCGGGGGAGAATCACAATATAGAGTCACGCTGTCACGCTTGTTTGAGTTTGATAGATTGATTACTGGGACTGATATTGGCCTTCAGAAAACCATGACAGTCAAATTGTTACTATGGTGAAACTCTGGTGTGGTTTGTGATTGGGTGTGGTGTGGATAGTCAACAGCTCCCCAGCATGAGGTGGAAAACTAAATAATAAAGTACTAATGACATTACTAATACAGACACATTTTGGTTCTAGTTGGGACATGCTGATATTCAGCCTCTGAGCTCAGAAATCACACTGATCCACAAACAATATATAGGTTTTACTTGCATTCATCCACCTTCAGGCATCAGTATGCTTCTAACATGCTGAAACCCAGACCCTCCACTATTGTCAGGAAGCTTCCAACGATTTCTGTAACTTTCTGAAAGCCAACCCAACAACACTTTACACAGCAACTGACCAGGTGAGATCTCTACAGCTTCAACTAACCATTGTTTTCATCATCATTTCATCTCCCTGTTATTTTCTGCATTAATCCAAAAACCATTTACTCTATAAAATGTCAGAAAATAGTGAGAAATTCCTGTTAAAGCCCAAGATGACCTCTTCAAATGTCTTGTTTTGTCTCATCAGTGGTCCAAAACAAAGACAATCAGTTCAATATCATGTATCATACATAAAAGCATCAAATCCTCACATCTGGCAAGCTGCAATCAGCAAATATTGGCATTTTCCTTAAAAAAAAAAAGAATGAAATGAACAATTGTGTGATTATAAAAATTGTTGCAGATACATTTTCAGTCAATCGATTATCAATGAATCAACTAATGGTTGCAGCTCTGAGGCTCTGTGCACATGATGAGCAGCAGGATCATTTAGCACAGGCAGTGTTTTCCAATGAAAAGCAAAGGTGCTAAACCTTTAAGGTGCTTTGCTACTGTGAGTGTAGCAGGGAGGCTTAAAATCCAGGACTCATGCAATGCTCAAAGTTCAATTCATTTGGCTAGAGCCTTAACCCATACTGGGTTTTTGGGGCTGATAACAATATTGATATTAAGGAGTGCAAAAATTCTGATATCGATACATTGGCTGATAATATTATATGTACAGAATATGAAGGTATGATATTTTACAGTTTAACAATAAACAGAATTGTATAAAATGACATCAGTTCATCAAACAAACTTTTCTGGAAATGTAATAATTAGAATTAGCTAAAAAAACAACAACAAGTGTAACAAAAAAAAACCTGTTGAATTAAGAAAGGTCAAATATACAAATAGACCTATATAAAAACAATATCGGCACATATCGGACAAAACAACTCTTTTTGTGTTAAATGTATTTAACAGTTTACCTGAAGCTAAAATACTTTAATCAACTCATCAAAGAAATTCTAAGCAGATGAATGGAAGTTGCTGCTGTATTTGTCTGTGACCTTTCAATGCAAAACCAATAAGATGACAGTAAGCTTAAGGCTCAGAAGTGCACACTACCACCTAAAACATAAAGAATCATACCATGATCTTGGCATGAAGATAACAGCATGCTGGAATGTGGAGTCACACAGAGCTACTCAATGTGTATACGCAGAGTGAGCAATGACAACTAACAATACTGCTCCAAAAATAAGCATTGAAATTAACTCCTTTAAGACAGTCTCAACAAACAGAGAAAACTGTTCTAACACAGTATTTAGTGCAGGGCTGCTGTGTTGGATTATATATGAAACTTCGAGATGTCTGTTATTTTTCTGTCTCCTGTGTTTCCCTCTTGTCACGCTAACCTAAGACATACCTCCAGAAATAAGACGATATCAGGTTTCTGGGTGGCTCACCTACTTCAGGGCTGTGACTGAGCTCTAAGGAGCAGGATGAAAGCCATATAAACAGGCTTTATTCTTCAATGGAAGATAATAAAGGAAAAAAATGAGAATGAGTAAATGAGCTTTGTGGTGGTAATGAAGCACCAATGATGTCCATTTCAAAAGCTTGGAAATGTATTCCACGCTGCTCAGCCAAGAAACCCCCCCTCCACCCCTCAGTCCTCAGTGTGACAGTGCCATAGAAGAAAAGAGGGACCCCGGAGCCTCCCCGTGTGTGCAGATGTGTGCGCTTGTGTGTTCATGAAATGAAACTCGACTCGTATCACCTTGTTAAGAAAGGAGGCGAGGTTCACCAAAAAGAGGGTAGAGAAAAAGAAGGGGTGGAGTGAATGAGTAACAGGCAGATAATACCGGCAGGAGAGCGTGGACAAAGGAGTGGAGGAGCGGCCAGGGAGACGATGAAAGCAAAACAGAGGCCGACCACGAGGACGCCAAGACAACTAAACCCCCCCCGACCCCCAACCCCACTGAGAGGAGTGACTCAACAAAACAGGGCAGCTCTTTTAATCCACAGCTCTGCAGGGAATGCTGGGAAACACCTGTGGCTGGACTCTTATTTAGATGAGCCGTAGTAAACAATGCAAATGATTATTCTTTAGTGTATTAAAAGAGGTCTACATAAAGATGGGACATTTTTGGTGGAGCCATTTCTGCTGCTGCTGTGTGGAAGACCCTGGCTCTGATCCTGGCTGCTGGTAATCAGCTACAACACAGGAATTGCAAGCACATATTGATTGGAGGAGGATTTCATTGCATGAAAAATGAATGAAAATAAATGCATACCCTTCAGGTATTGTGTCAAAACAAGCCACACAAATCAATAACACTCAATCAACCAGTGACCAGAATCAAAATACAAGCCAAAGTCCTACTTAATTATTACTGAGAGAATACATCAAATTTAAAAATGTTTACATCTTACAATGACTGTATGACGGCAAAATATGTAAAAAAAATAAATAAATAAATAAATACTGACCTGGAGGAGGGCGGGTAAAATTTCGAGAAAGAAATCTCAGATATTCTGACATTATAAAGTCGAAAATTTGCGAGAAAGAAAACTCACAAATGAATGAGAAATACAATGTCTTCTCAAGTCTTGATGCTTAGGATGATACGTTGATTCTGGGATAGGATAACAAATATCTTGTTATTGCTAAACCCAACTAAAAAGTACAATTTGAACAGTTCTTCCACAGCAGGCATAACGCATGACAAGCCACATCTCTGCAGTGTTGCAAAGTGAGGCTATGTGACTGCTTGGCAGAATAAAACACCTTTTTTCTTGTGACTTTATAATGTCAGAGAGTTTATTTCTCGTAAATTTACGAGTTTAATCTCAGAAATTCAGAGTTTTTTCTCAAAATAGAAAGATAGGATGGAGCCTCGGGGAACACCAGAGAAATTGAATGTCACTCATTTAGTCAAAACTATAATTACAACATAGTGTAAGCAGTGTTATTTATTTATTAACACTGCATATGAATAACAATATTCAAATAGATAGTAGTTTAAAATACCTTTATTATCATATATATTTACTATGGCCAGACAATAAGATAGAAGGTCAAAACACCCGTATTGGATTGGTGTAATATCTGTGTGGGCGGGCGGTAAATGACAGTTACAGAGTGACAGAGAAAAGAAGTGAGACTGGAACTTCCCAGCTCTGTTCGAAAAGTCTCATTCAAAAATGGTTCAGCGGGGCAGACATGAGCAATCAAATATTTAATCTATGATTTCACAGGCTATTCAAAACAAAGTCGACAATGTCGCTACTTCCAAACCACCTTTGCTGATTCAAAATACGAGAAAAGTACTGGAGCCCGCCATCCGTTCTGATGCTGTTTGAGTTTATTTCACAACGTTGCCAATGACAACACAAGTCTGCTCTGCTGTAAGACAGGATGTGGCGGTGTTGATTCCTGTTACACTGTTCGTTACAACGACAGAGCTCAACACCACAGCTCCGTTAGAGAGAGAGAGAGAAAGAGAGGGTGTGTGTGTGTGTGTGTGTGTGTGTGTGTGTGTGTGTGAGACTGGTGCATGACTAGGCCTGACAGTGACAATGGAAAGCGCTACATGGTGTTCTATAGTTGAGTAAGAGATGGAGATGTGCTGTGACTGCTGCTATATAATTCTGCTGAGTTCACAGTCAAAACAAGGTGAGACATTTAGATGTTCACTCAGCCCAAGATAGCACTTTTATTATCACAATCTAACTCTTATAGCTTTAACTGTAAGACACTGTGTGATCCCAATAAGCACTGTCTGTAATGTCAGCTTCAATCAGTGGTAGTTGTCATTTCTAACCCTAACCCAGACAACCAATATCACTTTAATTTGATTGTGAATGTTCATTTTTAATCTTGGGAACAAATCTGTATGTGTATTAAAAAGTATCCTAAACCTAAACGCTTCCCTGTGGGACTCCCTTGTGTGGCTGGACTGTGAGAACATCTATCCAGAGTCTTCAAATCGTCAAATCAGCTTTATGAAATGATATAAAAGAGGAAATCTCTGGGGAAAACATTGAGCTCTTTGTGTTTCTAACTGGAAGTAACATGTCAAAGTTGCACTTTAAATGACAAGCATCAGTATCATTTCCTGCAAGTTTGCTGAGTGGTTAAGTTTGCTGATTTCTTGCATGCTAGCTGCAAAAGCAGAGTGAGATCGAAAGATCACATAGCACGTGATGTATACAATTAGAATGTAGTATAAATAGGGACATGGTGTGAATGGATGCCAAAAACAGACAACATGAGCCGTCAGTGAAGGCAGGACCAAAACTAACATCACATGACCAAAGTTTAGGTCCTGTGGAAACATCTGGGCAAGCTCCATTCACTGAAGAAGGCCATGAGATACAGTCAAAAGCTGAGGGAAAGCAAGTAAGTGAAGTCTGAGTATTCATTTACAATTTACAGAGAGAAACTCCTAGCTTAGGTCTGTGAAAAGTGTAAAAAGACCATCTTCCAATAAGTCAACAACTGATAAATTACACACATGACAAATGGGGTTTTGGGAGTATGCCTTTTTCTTGAACCACACTGTTGTGACTAACCACAACCCGAATGACTCAGCAAGATAACATGATACAACATGTAAAAAAGTTGTTTTGAACTTGTTGGATACTTTTGATAAAACTATAGTAGCAGATGCCCACTGGTACACTTATCACTCAACTGTACACATTTATTTGCATCATCATTCTCTTAATGAGAAAGAGGGAAAAAAGGCTAAAAAGACAGCAAGTATGGATGTGTTAGCTTCTCACAGAAGGTCAAGATTCAGATGAAAGATGGTGCTGCTAGACACTCCCTGAGAGATTCATCTTCAGGCTACAGCAGATGACAGGGAGGAACTCTCCCTATTAGACGTATTATACTTGGCAAATTCAGCCAGACCTGATTCACTTGCCCTCCCCTCAGTCTGTGTCCTTCCTCCTACGCTCCTCTCCTCTCCTCTCCCCTTCCATCTTTCACCCCTTGCTTCTCTCCACCACCACCACCTCCTCCTCCTCCTCCTCACTCGTCTGTCCCTCCTGCAGACTGTGGGTTTCTATCTCATATGCAAAGCTCAGTGTGGTCATGCAAATAGGGGAAATACACTAAACACACTCAGATATGCAGCTTTCAGAATGTGCTAAAGGCAGAGAGAGAATGTCTTCTCCAAATCTGGGAGCCACAGATTGATAAGTGATAACCATGCAAACAGATGAGGCAGATGGTAGAAATGTAAAGTCCTCCAATTGTCATGGTAACCGCCAAATTGTCAAAACCAGTTACAACCATGAAAAGATGATCTACAGTATGTATGCAACCCCAATATAACCCATCTAACTGGAAGGCTGGTATTTGACAACAGATTGAATTAGATTCAATTATACATAAACCTGGGATGTGTTAGTTTAGGTACAACATTTAAATAAGGTTACAGTTATATTATACGACTAGGATTAGATAAGGATATGTTGTTTGTTATGGTAAGAATCTGTTATAGGAACACTGGGATCCATATATAGGTAGTTTTTATTAGACTCAGTCAAAAGGCCAAACTGTACAAGTAAGTTAAGATTTTAGACGCCTTGCTTGCAAAAGGTAGATTCTTTAGATCTGAGTGTAGTTTAAGAGATAAAGGGCACTAGTGACTAAAGTCATGAAATGTGAGCACGTTTTCAAATGTTTGTTCAAAGTCTTGCAGCAGACTTCTGAACAAGTTGGAAATGATTCATTAACAACAGAGATAAGCCAGAGAAAAGTGTGTTACAATACCCTAACAGGAAGTCACAGAGGCCTCAGTGCATCACTATTTCTCACAATGATTCTTTGCTAAAGGAAGTGTGACTGGCCCAGTTTGGTGATGTGACTTTTAAAACAAAAGATGTGTTAAAATGGTCTCCTATATTCTTGTCAACCAGCATGACCACACAACAGGAATAGGAGCTATGATTAATATCTGCATTCCGTCAACATCTCTCTCTTTAGGTCAGGAAGAATGCATAGCCTATTTAAATCGGAAGATAGAATTGGGTATCATCTGCATAAAAATGATAGAAAACATTTTGCTTGCTGATAATGTGACACAAGGGTAACATAAAGAGAAGATGATAGAGGACCAAGAATAAAGCCTTGGGGAACACCAAAAAACTAACTGCTACTTGTGACAGAAGACTCTGTTAAAGGTAGGGTATGTTATGTTGTTCAGAAGCCCTTTTTGTTATACTGGGTGAAATGGTCCTTCTATTATCATAGGTATCAATACAAACAATACAAAAAAATCAGACCTCTGTGACAGCCACAGGACTGATAAAACTCCGACCAATCCATGCTCTTTGCACCGAAAAGCAAAAACCAATCAGGTGCCTTCATGTCTAGTTCTGCATCCGCCCCCGTCTCGCCCTGCCTACTTCGCGCGTGCAGTCTTCACCTGTCGCTGTTGCCGGAAAAAAAACAGCACACTTCTCTGCAGAACTACAGAGTTGGTGGGGGCGTGGCTTGGACGGACTCACTGACGGGAGGGGGAGCAGCGGGGTGGAAGAGGAGGCAGGAGGAGGTGATATTTTCAAATCTTGCTAGCTCTCTTGCTAGCTTTATAACACTACATACCCTAGCTTTAAAGAGACAAACCATTTACAAGTAAAACCACTGTTACCTATCAATCTGTCATGTAGTATATTAATGTCTACACGTCAAGGGCAATGCTCAAGTTAATGAGGTAATGCCACAACTTTCACACTCAACCCATACTAAAGTAATGATGTCATCTGCAAGAAATAGAACTGGCGTCTAAAAGAGCTAGAAGCTTTAGTCAAACTTACACAGCCAAACAACACGTGCAATGAATGAAACTCTCACTTGACCCATTTACACCAGAGTGCTGCCAGGTTTAATCCCTGTTCATCACAGTTCTGCAACTGCAGCTCCTCACACATCACTGCTCAATGGCAGAATTATACTAAACCTTGTTATAACTTTCACCTTTTAGTTCATTAAATTGGACTCTGGACTTCAGGAAAGTTGGTATCCTTATGAAAAGTTAAGACATATACATTCACCCTACAATCATGTTCTAAAGCTCAGAAGAGCAGATTTTTTTCAACTACAATGTTACGCTAACTTATAATAACTCCACTTTGGATGTTGACCCACTCCTGCTGAAAGTGGGTCTATCCAACATCACTATGCCTGTCTGCAAGCAGTTCAAGCACACACGAGTCTCAACATTCAAACCATCCAAGGGCCCGTGCCCTCTCTGTCGAGTACCAACTTCCTCAGTGAATCAGCCATCTGGACACCAAACACTGCTGTAGTTAATGGATCAGCTGGGTTACATAAGACGTACAGGGCCTCAGCTTTCATTATTCACCAGGCAGTCTACACCATTAGATTATTTACACCCACTCTTATGGTGTTACATTGTGTTGTGGGACAAACACAGAGCCAGGAGGAAAAGTGCTGAAGCCCATTAACTAATGGCTGCCTGGTGAACCTGGAGGAGTCGAGTGCTACGACACAACACATGAAGAAAATAAAAACAGTAGAGACCCTGAGATACAACACTGATGTCCTGGTTTCCAATCCAGCCTCAACCTTTGCTTTACTCATCTGTTGTCCAACATTTCTCTACTGCGGTCTAATAAAAGCCACGTTGAAAACAAGAGGTTGTTGCTTGGCTGTATTATGTCTGTAGCTTTTTACAGATGCCAGTTACTTGAGCTTCCAGACAGATGTCATATAAAAACATGGAAAGAGCAAACTGTGTGACAGGAGGATAGTAGGACAAATGATACACTTTTCTTTTTTATCACTTTTTCCTTATTTTTAAGTTAACTTCGAGCCAGTTCTAGGGATTACTTTCTGAGTCAGAAGGTGCATATTTGAATGGATCAGTATCAGCTAAAATAAATCTGATCAAAATCTGATCCTTTCTCAACTGTATTCAGTTGTTTTGTTGACCTCAGACTGCTAACGTAGCAGCCTGCTGACAGCCATTCGCTTCAGTTACGAGTGAAAAAAAAAAAAGGTGTGCCAAATTTAGTGAGCTACGCATGTTATTTCAATGTGTCAGATACTTATGTAATCATCATTTCCCGTTTAGCTGAGTAGAAAAGAGTGTCAAAACTTTTAATATTGATAAGTACTGGATGGGACTCAACACTAAAGGACTTGGACTGTGGACAAAAAAAGTCCACATTATGTTGCAAAAACAGTTTTAAAGTCCTGAATGAGCCTGAAATGGTTGTAAAGGCTTTGAATGGGATAGACTCCAGCTCTCCACAGCCATGAATAAAAGGATAAATGCTTCAGAGTATGGATGGGAATAAAACAGATTGGGTGTTAAGTGTGCTGGTGGTTGGGGCATAACTAAATGAATAAGAAGTGGACCCTGAGGCCAGATCAGCTGGAATTTACAGCTTTAAAAGTGAATGCAGTTAAATTAATACAAAACAATATCCAGCTATTAAAGCGAGAATAAACTTCCCTATTCAGAGCAAGTGTTCAAGTGTAAGATATGATGCAAGTTCCCAACACTGACTGGCATAACATATGTAACTTGAAGCCTGATGAGATGGAGCCTTGCGTGATCTCGCTAGTCCAGCTGCCCTGCGAGGGTGAGCCTGCTGACACCTTCACACCTTCACCCACCTACATGCTGCTGACATCCACCTGACAACACGCTCTCCTCCTCCAGACACCAGACTCAATACCTAAGGAACGATAGCTATGGCAACCATGGAGGAGTTCTTGCACCCGACACACACAGAGGCTCCAGACCGGGGCTATGTATGGCACAGTATGTATGTTTTTTGGCAGGCTGGTTGTGTTGTCTCAAAGCCTCCCTCTCTGTGTCTCTGCCTTTTCTCTGGTTACCTCCCATGGGACTGAGGAGGGAACCCCCCACCCTTCCCCCCTCCACACCAGCTGCTGTGCAGGTCTCAAACACACAGAGAGAGAGAGAGAGAGAGAGAGAGAGAGAAACATTTAGACATGCAACTAAAAATACTGTAAATTACAGCATGATAAAAGGGTTTCATACAATGTAGCCTTATTGACCATCTGTTTGAGACAAATCAATGACTTCTGGTTCCTATTAATGCAACAATGCATGAAGATGTGCACTCTACTCTGTGCTACAAGAGAGAGGGAGGTCTTCTTTTTATAATTACACAAGCTCATTCATTAGCTGACACTAGGTCCAGTATTTATCAGTTCATGAAAGACCCCTTCCAGTTTTCTCATGAATATCTTGTCTTGAGTGAGTTGACTGTTTCGGTTGAGAGGCGGATCCATCTGGCGTTTCGTTTTCTGTGACATTTACAACAAAAATCCTGTTAAAAAAAAAAAAAAACTGGCATCGACCGTTGGATGGAAACAAGTTGGCTGACAGAAAAGTGTGAGGCAATCGGCGAGGAGTAGGAGAGAAGAAGAAGACGACGACAAAGCAGAAGTGAACACTGAAGTGAACTGGTAGGCCACATCCGCTGAACAGAGGAAATAAAACGCGAGCAAGGGGGAGCACGAGGGGAGTGAACGCACGCTCGCACACTGCACCGACATGTATGTTTCACTTAATGACACAGAACAGATGTAAACAACTGAGAGAGGGCCACATCCATATGTTGAGCTCAGACTGTGCGCACACACACACACACACACACACACACAGACAGAGCGCAGTGAGCTGAAATCAGGGTTGCACAACCCGACCATTAACCCCACAGACAGCACAGAGGAGTTGTGGAGTTTCTAACAGCTTAACCAGACAGCTTTTCAGTAACACACTTAAACCAGGACATTTGTTTAGAAGGGCTTTTTACTGTCTGTAATTCTGTAACATAATGAATGAAAAAAATCTTATAAAAACACCTATGATATGGACTTCTTATAGGAAAAGTAGCATTTTATTCCTTTGTCCCAATCTATCTTTCACACAGGCACTTTGAGGTTGTTTTCTAGCCACAACAAGAAAAGTCTCTTCGTAGGAACGCACAGTGATGGGTTGTTCCAGTAACAGCTGCCAGGCAACCGACAAAGACCCTAGGAAGTTGCTGGTCTCAGCCAAGAAACAGTCGGGCACATTTAACACCCCCCATAAGACTCAGCGTCAGCTTGAAAATGAAACAGATCTAAGAGAAGTGAGCTGCTGATGGCATACTACACCACAATCTCAGACTGAACTGTTGGCAATCTAGTTGCATTGTGGGTAATGTAGGCGAAATGTTTTGACAAGACAGAAGAATGGGTGACATAAGTAAAGATGATTTTTGTGGTTCTGCTGTATCCATTTTTAGCTTTTTTTCTCAATGTTATTTTTATGGAGCTGGAGTCAAGACATGGTAACAGCTGGCCTGGATCTGTCCAAACTTTATGTACATTGTGATACTTTTTTTTTGTTTTTAAGCATGAAACTGAATTCCAGTGAATCCGAGCTACTACAGCTGCCATCCCCTCCTCTATGGAGAAAGCTGCGAACCTCTCAGAGCCGTAACGTCTTTCTGTTTCAGTGCCTGAAAGGAAGACGGGAGGAAATAAACAGGAATTTAGGTGTTTGGTGTTTCTAAACAGGCTGGATGATGACAATAACAGGGAGCAGAGCATCACATCCTAAACAACACAAACACACAGCAGAACGTGGTTTTAAAATCAGCCTGAATAATGACTGCTTTCAGTATTTCACTGTCAGACTGGTGTGTGTAGACTGATGGAAGGTAATTGAGTCTTTATGAATGAACATTGATTAACACAGTGTAGAAAAGGAGGTATAAAAAAAGGCCACCATCAGGCTTCATTATAAGCCACTTCACAGTAGCATGGCAAGGAAATATCCCTCCCCCTCACTCACACATGCACAAGCACACACACACACACCTTTGCTCATTCATTATTTCTCAAAGTCAGCTGCGGGGCTTCTCAGCTGTGGTATGGAGTCTGCTCTCTGCACAAACCCCGGAGCACACACAACACTGAAAGTCATATTAACAGTGTGTGTCCATCAACATTTCCATTTCTGCTACCTAGCAAACTAAAGTCCACTTAAATCATTCTTTACTTCAAGTAAGAATTCAATATCTGAGTTATTACAAGCACGATCCCTGCTTTTCAATATTGAGCATCTAATACTTTTGTTCTACATGCTGCCAGCTGCACGGTGCTCGCTCAGTGGGCCCACATCAAAATGAAAAAAGCAATTTAAAGCAGAGAGGAGCAGAGGGGTCTGGACTTTTTTATCCCCCACATGGATGCAATGCTCAAGTTCAAATACAGTTTTGTACAGAGTTACAAAACGGTTTCAGGTGCAGGGCCCAATGACCCTGAGCCGGTAACAGTTAATAAAGAGCAAGTTGACTGGCAGCCAATCAATGGAGTGATGGAGATAACAGAAAATACAGTTAGTGTGTGTAACATTACCGACACTAGATCATCACCTCAGCTTGTGTTGTTTTGTGTTGATATATCGGCTGTGAGTGTGGGACATTATTACACTGAGCTCAGCTGTGGTTGGATCTTATTAGTGTTGTGTACCTGGCTAACACTGGACGTTATGTAACCAGCTGGTATAGAGTTGCTGCACCATGTACATCATTGTAATTTAACTGCTGTGTGTGTAGCTCTGTGTGTAGATCTATGTCAAATGTTGGTAAGTGACTGCACTTTTTGTCCCAGCTTGTATAACCTATACTCAGCTAGATTTAACCCTTTCCTATTCTTAAATATTACTATAATAAATATTTAGTGTTGCCACTGTATAGGGAGCTGTGTAGCTGCTTGAAAACAATAGAAGTTAGAGCAGCTTTAGCTTCTGTATTGTGATGTTTGTAACAGAATATTAGAGTGGTGTACAGTTACAAGAGGGATTAAAATCAAAACCTTCACATTTGATTGGACTGCTAAAAAAAAAATGTGTGGGGCTTTGGGTTTAGCAAGCTATGAAGCTGCAGAGAGAAACAGAGCCTCACACCTCCTGTTGTCACCTGCTGTTAGATCAGGAGGAGAATAAGGAAGGAGATAGCACGTTGTTTGGAAATGACAACAAAGTTTTTGTTCACTGATATCCAAACACACATCTCTTCCTGTCCCTCCGTATTACTCTGTTAGCTATTAACAGTGAAGAGTGTCTGAATGCAGGATGAGTCAAACATTTCAGACAATACTGTAATAATGATATTTATACATATATTATTATAAGATGAACATTTCATGTGACGTTTTGACAGACTGACTGAAACTTAATTCCTTGTTGATGCAGTCATAATTATAGTTATAAAAATTAAATAAAATAGACCCTAATATAAATAATTCAACCTATTTAACATAGGTTTTTAGGTTATTGAATTATTTATATTAAGGTGTATTTTTAATGTTCTCTATGCTGCTGGACCTGAATAACCCTTCATGTTTTTAACACTTATGAATGACAATAAAACTGAACTGAACTTACAGGCTTATAGAAAAGACATTGTTGGCAGCAATGAATAACTCATTTACTGATCATATGTACCTTGTATGTTTTACTTATTAATTTAAGTAATATATCAACAATACTTATCCATAACTAAAGAAAAAAAAAATCAAAGCTCTCATTAATCATTCCCACTGTGGATGAAGCACGGGAAACCAGAAGATTCCCCCAAAACTAAATAATGCAAAATACTGTGTTGCAATTACTTATTGGAGTCGTTTATCAAACATTTCCAGCTTCTTCACATATGATAGTACAGATTAATCAATAATGGAAATAATCAGGAGTTGTGGGGGTTATGGAGTCATTGCTGATTCAGTTGTTTCATGACAGGAGGTTACTTAAACGTTCTGCTCTGTTTTCTGTTATCAAGAAAAACAAACTATTATTACAACTCACATGAGATCCACCAGCAGTACTAGTCCTCTAGAATTCATGCTGTATTGGTGTTTCTAGCTTATTAATACTGTTCACACCTACATTTCAGTCGCTACTCCAACTGGAGAATGATTGGATATAGGTAAGGTAAGGTCCTGATTGTAAATGATTTTCTTAATGCTCTTGAAAGTGGAGACCGTCTCTTCTCCTGTTAGAAACAAGTCTGACAAGAACAGCAGCTGCAGGAAATATGAAATAAACATAACCTTTATACAGATACACAGCTTTTCACTGATTGCTGCAGTCATTTTGTAAGACTATCGGCAACAAGAAAAACACAGTCTGCCTCTAACTGATGACTTCATTTCAGTGAAATGTATGTCAAATTGTTTCTCCAGTGTTATTTTTCCTCTGCAGATCAACTCCAAACAGACTGGAGCATGTGACTTTCATTTAATAAGATTATTCACACGTTCCCTTCAGTTATTGATATGAAAGAGATCACAATATTAGGATCAGCCTCAGGCCGAGAGCACAGATATCACCGTCCTTTAAAAAAAAAAAAAAAACTACACAGAATCATGAAAGTGTTTGCCCAGAGGTGAGCTGTGTATATCCATCAAAGACTGCTATAATACATATATATATAGATATATAGAGCACAGACTGGTGAGTCCACAAGGTGCACACAGCATACAATGGCTGGGCTTTGTTCCCTCCAACCGCTCTGGGCTACCGGGAAACACTGCAAGAGGCAAGCCAAGTCTCCTTCTTTGTGTGTGTGTATGTGTGTGTCTGTGTGTGTGTGTGAACCTTTGACCTTCCTGAGGGAAGCTGCTCCACTGGGGAAGAAGAAAAAAGAAGGGGGGTGGGGGGCCTGATGTTATCATAAACACAGCTCAAACATCATCGTATCTTTCTATAAAAACAACAGAGCTCCAGTTGAATCATACACACTGAAACGCTGAAGCTCACTGTGGACATGCAGAGCTGTGTCTTTACTCCTGGAAATGTTGATGTTTCAATGTTTAAATGTGGAAATGTGGAAGAAACAGCCTCAGCAGCTCAGCGTTGGTCTCTTGCATGATAAACAGAGGAGCACAGATTGAGCAGGATGCTTTCTGAGGACGTTTAAGGCTAATTTTTGACAACGAGTGGACGTTATGTGCTGCTGAGAGCTGGTTGGAATTCCAAACCCACAGAGAAATAACAACCAAACTCTGCAGCTCCTCATAGATTCAGCTCAGTGATGCTTCTCATCGGTCCTCTCATATAACAATAAGCTCAGACTAGCTACACACTAACTGTCCAACACTCAAGTCAATGAGAACAAAGCAGAGCTCAGAGGAGAGTCAGTATGGACACTCTCCTATCAAATAAACTGTAAAGCTATATTAGATATGGTTAAAATCATCTACCACAGTACACTGTATTCACTTTTATATTGAAAGATTATCACATTTAAATTACTTGCTGGTAACTGAGTTTAAAAACTGAGACTGTCTAATTAAGAATGTCTATTTTTAACTCATCCAGCAACTTAAACACACATATCAAGTACTTTATCTGGCTGAAGCTACACCACCAAGCAGTCCTGCTTATTGTATTTAAGACCCAGTAATTAACTGACAGGAGACAGTTTACTCACTTCTCTGCCACAGATGTATACTGTAAGAGTTGGATATCAGCACCCTTCAATCCTATAAGAATTGCTCAGGTTTGCTTCTATGCTATGTGACCAGGGTTCTTTCCATGGGAATTAAGGGGAATATATGGGAATTCACAGAAATTTATAAAATTGCATGTTAGCCTATAACAGGGAACTTTAACAGGGTAGTTAGAAAAAAACATGTTGTAGCATAATGTTGGTTAAAACATGCAGATTTATTACAATTCCAGTTAAATATTTCCCCTGTTCTCAATCACATGCACATAGCACATTACTTACTGCAGGAGCACACCACCTACATACACTGTGCACTACTCCATCACATGGGACTTTTTTGGGAGGGAAGGGGGTTCCTTTCATTTTTCGATTTTGTATGAGACTTTTTGTGCATGTGAGTGTGTGTGTGTGTGTGTGTGTGTGTGTGTGTGTGTGTGTGTGTGGGGGTGTTTTTTTTGGCTGCAGAGGGATTTCTTCTTCTTAGCTGCAATACTGCAAGTGACCACTAGGAGTAATGGCTTTTGGGCCATCCAGCTCTTATAATACATCCATGAGTTCTACACACACTGTTCTGCTGCTGTAAATACTCAGCAGAGCACCACACCTGTATTACTCCACTGCTGAAAATAGTCCCTCAACAAAAGCACTATTTCCTCTTGTCTGAGTATCATTGGTTAAAAAAAACACAGTAAGCAGTGAGACCTTTTTTAAAAACTACTGACAAAAACTGACACACATCTTTGGTTTTGGTCTTTTCATTGCACAAATATATATGTTACTGTCAGCCATATTGTTTAAAAGGGAGAGACTCCATGATATAAATGTATCACAATCTCAGTAGACACATTAGCATAATCTCATATGGTCACTGTGCCCAATCCTAAAAACCATTATGTAATAGAGTATGATAAAGCACAATACCTACATAGATGGAGCTTTATTTTAAAGCAGTATTTTTTCGGGGGATTTTCAATACATCCTCTCCTAACTGTATATTTCTTTGGACTGCTAACAATTGAAATGGTTGAGTCTTCTGTAAACTTTGAATGAAGTGTAGCTACTCTGTTCTAGGAGGATGTTTACTCCTACTGCATTTTCTCTTCTCATTTCTCTGCTCATTACAAACAATGTGATCCTCTTTGTTACTTAGCTGGCTAAAGCTTATTAGGTGTTAGGATGATGTAATGCTCTTTGTTCCCTTCAATCTTTTGGCCTCAGCGCGACTAAAAACACTCACTGCTGAGCTCTGAGGAAAGTCTGTGCTCACATTAACATTAAGCTGTATAACTGCACTTCACTCATATTTAACTGTTATTAGTGGATAGTGTTTAGCTCTCGGTGTGCTTGTAATATATCATACTTTAGCTCACTCTGTCCTCCTTCACTTGACAAGAGGATTAGTTTCAATCCCAACTTGGCGAGACCGTACCTGAATACCACCGTGACAGTGTGGTGAATCAGCCAGGACTGTCACCACACACACACACACACACACACACACACACACACACACACACACACAGACACACAGACACACATAACTAGCAGGTATCTGAGTGAAACTGAGAGCTCTCCATCACACTAATACTAGACATTAGCACAAAGATAGTCCAGCTGCTGCAAAAACATGTATTCAAGCCTCAGTGTGTATTATTTGGCTCATAGAGGCAGCCTAGAAATTAAAGCTGAACAAATAACAAATGAGTCAGCAGCTGAAACACGGTGATGTCAGCAGCCGCTCTGTACAGTTTGCAGGTTAGTGATGAGATTCCTCCAAGTACTTGGAGAGTTTATCAACTGTCCTGACTGGAATAAACCACTCACACACTCATTCATGGAAATCAGTAGCCAATGGAAAGTGAAAATTCTTGTTGACGATATTTTACTTTACTTTTGATTTGTCAAAGCAGGAGAAGCTGTGGCGGTGTATTGTGTGGTCTGCGCTATCTATACCATTTGGAGCAAGGAGCTTCCAAATAAGCACACTTGCGCTAACATTAGCTACTTATCAAAATTGCACTAACACAGCAATTATCATTGTTAACTAATATTAAATTAAGCAACTTACCCACTATTGTGAATTGTGGCAATACAGAGGTCCAAAAAAAGATCACGGTCATATCCATGTATCATATGATAAGTCCATAGACATGATGATGTTGATAATTATGTTATTGTACGATAAGTCGATAATTATTGTGACAGGCCTAACTATAAGTCTTTAAATCTAATTAACAGAGTAATAATTACCTAAATGACCACCAGCTCACTTATTAGAAGGTCTGAATACAGCAATTGAGACCATAAAGACGAATTGAAATTTTTTTTACTATTTTATGAGAGAAGTTGATGCTTTTGAATGGGAGTCTATTGGAGCCAGCGCCTAGCAACCATCAGTGATCAGCACTTTACGCAACTTCAGTATTGGCTTCAATTTCAAGCTGTGGTTGTTTCTTGTTTGCAATGTCACACTCGATTGAAATGTAGCCATGATTCATGTTATTAGTCACAGGCTAAACGATCACTGTGCCAACGTTCTACTGCAGTTCAACCTAAAAACTAACATACAAATGACTTATTAGAAGAGAAAGATATCTGTTTCTCACTTTTCTGAAGATTCCCTGGAATTCCCCAATTTCTGCAGGTTCCCCAACCTCTTTATGACCCCTACTGGACCTCTTAAAGTAACAAACTTCCTCAAGGATTCCCAGAAGCATCTCACTCACCCCTAAAACCACACAGAACCCTTTCCAAGACCTCTGACACACTGTTAAATCCTCTCCGAAGATCCTCTAGATGCCTTAAACCTTAAGAGTAGCCTTTAGTTCTTAATGACTCACCCAAGCTAGATTAGTTGTTTATCCAAGAACCTGCACTTGGATAAACACACCTTATCAAGTGTCATTATAAGTATGGGATGTATCCATCACTTCCATAGTCATTAGGGTTGGGTTGCTCTAGAGGCAGGTGTGTGTGCGTGTGTGTTTACGTGTGTTCAAGGCCTCCACATCCCACAGGGGCCTAGACCTTGGCTTGTTATGAGCAGATGGTCATAATTACCGGAGCACAGAAAAGCAGCAGCAGCAGCAGAGGATATGGGGGTGTCGATATAAATTGCAGCGTGGCCAGATTGATTTCAATAAACCTGGATGGGGGGTAATCCTCTTTTCAACAAGGCGAGGCCAAGGTAGCTTCCCTTTAATCCACAATGTCATCCATACCTTGCCTCGCCATTAGGTTTCACTCTCTGTTGTCGTTGGCAACAACACTTCATAACATCCTGTGTAAGTCAGTCGGCTACATGACATAGAGTGACAGTCAGGCCTGCTGTCACTGTATGAGCCCGACACTCAAAATAACAAGTTTTAAGTTAAAGCCCCCGCATTTAAACCTGTGACACAAAACTCAACTGAAAGAGCTCACCTTAAATACAAAGGCTCAGAGTGGGTTAACCCTTAGATGCACGAGTGACTGGATCCTACACTCTTCCATAAGCGGGTCAAAAATGGCCCGTGTTAGAATAAATGTGTTTTTATGCCACTTTTGTCATTTTGGTTAAGAATAATCATTTGTATTATATTTTGTTTGATTTCAGGCTCGAAATATTTTTATTTTTCACTTTTTGAACATGTATATATAATCTGTGTGGTCCACAAAATATATATTCCTGACACAGTTGATAAGAAACAAAGGTTCCCATGGTCATTTTTGACCCACCTATGGAAGCTTAGGGTAGTAATAAAAAAAAAAAAATAGAGTTTCGTAAAATGTATAAAAGGTAAGTTAAAAATCTAAATGACATGATATCAATAACGTGTTTTTCGGGGAATAGATGGAATATGAAATGATAACTTTTCATTAAAAAGAGATTGCAGGAAAACAACCTCATCGGGTCATTTTTGACCCACTAAGGGTTTAAGAAGAGGAACTTTTTTTTTTTTTATGTTACTACTTTTTTTTCTTTGAAATCCACTTAAAGCGAGCAACACCCAACTTCTTTAACAAAGCAGGAACTATATATGGTTTTACTTAAAGGGGGGAAATAAATACCCCATAAAATAACTTTGATATACACAACAAAGCAAAGAGTTTGACTTAAAGATAACGCTATGAGCGGTGAGCACTGTATGCTAATGACAACACTTAGCTAGTACAGTTTATTAAAAGAAAACTAACATTATGAGCCCATTGGAATTATTGACTTCTTATTGAAACAACAGCAGTTTGGTGGAGTAGACGTCGGCCGAAGTATAAGGTGGTTTCTCATGATTTAAAACAAGTTAAACTTCACATTTGAGGAGGTTTAATGGTAACAGTCGTTAGGAAGAAATGAAACTGCGTAACTACTAATGAGTGGCAGCTGCGGAAGGATGCGTCCTCACCGTAGAAGACAGAGGCAGGTGGCGGTAAAACAAAAGGCGCATCTCATAATAACAGCTAGCTCGCTAGTACTGCTTTGTTACATTTAAAGAAAACAAGCGACAGTTAAACTGACCTGCGTGTGTAATGTCGGACAGGTCGTAGTTCTTGGCACTGCGAGGAAACTCCTTCAGTTTTCGGTTGGACAGGTTGAGAGCCCCGCTGGCTGCAGCGTCCTCCAGCGCTTTCTCCACGCTGCGGCTGGCCGCTACTGTGGCCGGCAGCTGGGCTCCATCCCCAGCAGCCATCAAACGTACAGGTCCGCCTCCCTCTTCTTACTTTGTTGGAAGGGTCCTCTTCACTTTCATACCCCGTAGGTCCTTATAAAGTCCCAAAGCCGAGCGCTCCTCCACGCAAAACTTGTTTGAAAGTACCGAGTGAAGCTGAGAAAAAAAAAGCAGTAAACGCCGTGAGTTGTGTCTGCTTCACTCACACAACACAACGGGACCCACCGTCTCCACTACTGAACCAGAGCCGTGGTTCGAGCTGTCAATCTTACGAGGAAGTTGCGTCAAGTTAGCGAGTGTCACAACAGCGTTACAGGAAATCAGCAGCGACTTTCCCCCTTCTGAATAAAAGCACAAATATTACCACAAAGAACAATAAAAAAACCATCCCAGCTTTGTTCACTCTATTGTGACCACAGCTGTGTACATGACTGCTTTCAGACACCGCAGATAAATGAATAAAAAAACAATATTCCTGACGTAATACAATACTTTAGACTAGTCTATTTGATTATTAACCTCTTTAATGTGTGTGTGTTTACCTTTTGTTGGTCTTTTGGGAGTGATGTCTCTGCGACAAAGAGCTGCTCCTACATTCACTATTGTTCACCAGTGACTCAAATCTGATCTCAGAGCTTCCAGTAGGCCTATTTGTGCCCAAAAACACAACTCCTGGCTACATGGTGAAGAGTATGGTAACACATTATTTCACAGGTCATAATTACCTAATAATTTCCCAGGATATTTACTTGAAAGATTAAAGATTCTTTGTTGAATAGAAGAATAATTGGGCAAATGAGGACTACCAGTTTGTAGGTTTGAGCATGCATTCAACCGATTAATATATATAACTCAATGAATAAAATAAATAACAATACGGGTAATTAAACACTGTGAAAAGGTCATATCTCAGACCTATTGAACAGGCAAATTTGCATACTTAAACTTGCTGACATTATTATATTAGCTGCAGCTGTGTTTAACTTGCTAAAATCTATCTGTTAAATAGGTCAGAGAAGTTTAACCAGACACACCAGATGGTTTGTTACACAGAACCGTCTGAGAGGTGGTTTGGAAAAGGGAAGGCACTTTCAAAGACATACTTGGCAGGTGATTGGATGAACTATCTGTCTATTACTGTCTATCAGCATCTTACCTTACAAGACAGCTGGATTCACTATGCTGATGGATCTCGCGATGTCATGATCTTGTGAAGAGAATTTATCTTTACACAACATTGTGGCCGCCAACAGACGATGAACCCCGGACATCGAGAAATACCTACAGATGACGCGATGATCAATTTACATGTCCAACATGAATCCTGGACTTTCACTTTTATAATTGCCACGATGTAATATTTATGTTCTCCAAACATCCCAACATGTGGTCACAAAGGTTATGTTGCCAGGAATTTGGCACATGTTTTGGTTAACTGAGTAATCTCATGCTAATTGTGAGACAGTTATTTGAGTTAAGAGTTTAGTTTGCTGTGATGAGTTTATAGACAGTTGATTTTAAGAACTGTCAGAAAAACATAGAATTTAGAATAGTTGAACAGCGAATAAGATATGAAAACCAGACACTTTCCGCTGTGGTTTTGGGAGGATAGCTATTCAGTTTATGATCTCAAGTTTTTCTAAAATCCTTGCCTCAACATGAACTGATGCTTTGGATAACTTGTTTAATATGCAATTGTTGTCAAAGGAGTAAAATGCGCTAACAAACAGCAAGCAATATGAAAATGAGTAAAGAAGCCATTCATTTAATGTACATTGCCTAGTTTTGATCATATTGTAAATATAAATGAGTAGCCTACTATAAAGTAGACATACTGACATGTTTGCTGGAAGCAGACATGTAAATTATTTTTTAAATACATTCATAATCCTTTCTAAATACACATCTTTATTTACACGTCTTGTACATAATGTTATAATTGTTTTACTATATTTTTTTTATTATCGTTTTTAATACTTTTGTAGCTACTTACTTATTATTTATTGTTCTTTATTCTTTTTTTATTGATGTTCTTTCTATTTTTACTATCAACTTTGCTGCTGCGATACTGTAAATGTCCCCACCGTGGGACTAATAAAAGAATATCTTCCAACAAGAACATTATCGTTTAATGAGTTTTATTTTGATAGGTAATAACCGGATGTGTGAAACCGCGTGTCTCTCCACCTGGCTGAGGGGGTTTCGGCAGGGTGCAGCTCGTGCAGCCAGCGCGAGGGAGGTATAGTAAGAGGGGCGCGGCCACAATGCGAGTATTTTTGAGTGACATCGCGGGGGCGGGGCTTCTGTTTGTTCATTGACTGGAAACACAAAGTTACTGACGCTAAAAAGCACCAATCAGAGTAGTGCAGACTAATTTTTCTGAATCAAAACAACAACCAATCACAAAGCTCTGTGTGATCCAATTAATGTCCCATTTATCATGAATGAGAGCTCCTGACATGCTGATTGAATTTATTCAATTGGAGCTGATCTTCACTCTCCATTACAGTAATGAGAAACTACAAGGAAGCCAAACAAAGTGTGTAGAGGTTCCAGTGTGTTCCTGTGTGTGTATTTGTGTGTATGAACTGAACACACACACGTGTCTAAAGGTCTATATAAGTGCAAATGCAGCGTCAGCAGGACTACATTGTCCCCCTCATGCCTCCCGTGAGGTTTATAACCCATTCTTATTCTTCCATTCTTTCAGGACCAGATGACTCCCCTCCTGCATCCACACACACACACACACACACACACTTCTGCATCCATTAGCATTGTCCCCTCCTCTCCACCCTCCATCCCTTCTTCCTTTAACCCTTGTTTCCTCCCTCCCTCCCTCTCCAGCGTCCCATTGGACCATCTGTCAAAGTCCTGCTGGACTAGTCACCCAGCTGCGACCAGTGATTGTGTGTATGTTTATGTGTTTGTGAGAGGGGGGGGGGGGTTAACTTTCACTATATGCAGTTGTAAAAATCCATGAACAGTCAGTGGTTAACTCATTGTGCACATTGTATTTATGAGATTATAATGAAGCTATCATACCTCCCCCACCCGAGGGAGAGTTGCAATATTGCTTGGTCTGCCATTTTCAGATTTTCTTTGTTTTTCCACTCTGTAAGCCTACACAGAAGCAATATAGGGCTTGTAATGTAAAGTGCTGTTAGTCTTATGGCATGTCAACTCATATAAAAACTGTGGTTGATGATGCATAGAAACATCAATAATTAACAAATGAATCAGGTCATGCATTTTTGTTACATAGATTTGCAGGAAATATCTTTTTTCTATATAACCTGGTCTCTGATATCAGCAGCTCTGTGTGATAAATCATGTACTGCAACTTTAGAAAACATGTAAAAACATATAGAACATATATAGAACCCCCCCCCCTCTCTCTAACTATAATATTTTATTAAATTACTAAATTAGATTACTATAGGGTGCTGTACCCTTATCACAGTAATCACTTGTAATTTACCATTTTTACTGTGTTATTACTAAAACTCAATAGCCAGTAAAGTCCTGTTAATTTACAAGATGAATACGTTAAAATACTGTAATTTTACACATAAACCATGTTTTTACTGCAACACATTGGCCCATATTTTTCTGTAGATTTAAAGGATACGTACAAATAGTCTGAATGATCATCTTTATTGTAATTTTACAATAAAAAAACAATACATTCAAAATTGTTTATAGCAAAAGTAAATAAAAAAACCCATCATATTATCATATCAATAGATAAAAATGTAACCAAACACAGAGAACATAAACAAATACTCAAATATGCAAAAATTGATTATTGCAAATTCAGATGATTGGGGTATAGTATTTGTGTTGGTAGAACAATGAGACAATAACAGTCAATTTATATAAGGAAATATTAGGATCCAAACTGCCGGTACACACATTAAAGGAACAGTTCACATATGGTGAAGTAATTATTCGGAAAGGACAACAATATGTACTGTTTACAGTTGGCCAACAGTAAATGTAAGTGTATTACGGTTCAATGGACATTCTCAAAGGCATTGGCATGGTCCGTAAACCTTATATTAACCCTCCTGTTGTCTTCCTGTCGACCTTTTGTCCAACTTTTGCCCTCCTGGGTCAAAGTAGACCTGATCTGGTTTGCCTCTTTATAAAGCATAAGGTATAAATGATTACCCAATTCTGTCTTACCCCTTCAAACCACAGGTTTTACACGTTTTTGGAATTGATGGTCAATAGGCCTCATTTAAATTCAATTATACAATTTTTTAGGCCTGTTGTCTTCCTGGGTCAAATTTGACCCAAGGACAACAAGAGGATTAATCACGTTTGTGAAGTCTCATCAAAAAGAAGTTTTATTTGGCATTTGGATTCCCAGATGATTTTAAAATACCTTTTATGATATTGAAAAAGAAATGAGTACACGTAAGGGTGGTTTGGTGTAAATAATAATTATTGAATTTGTGTAAATACAAATTTGTGGTTTGGGGGAATCAAAAAAAGAAGATGAAGTTGCAGATCTATAGATGGAGGTCATATTAAAGGATGTCTAACATAACACTTCGAGGTGTAATCATACACACATGCATAAGTGTGTGAAAGAATCACAGCTCTGAATAAGATTACAAGGATTTTTATGATGGATTTGAAAACCACTTCAAATTTACTTTTCACTATATTTACTGTATAATAGAACTGTGAAAGCTTGGGGCAACTCATTTAACTCATCTAACTCATATCCATACATAATCTGCTTTTCTGATGCCGGCACCAGTTTACACACAGGAGCTTTAAACTAGCACTGGGGACTGTATGAAACTTACAGAAACAGCCATGACTAATAATCATTTTTAGAATAGAAAGGGAGACAGTTTTGCCAGACGTATCACTCAACAATTACAGTGGTGTATAAAGGCTGTTTTTATTGGGGGACGTGCCCGAGCATTCCCATCTCTACACTTCTGCATATAATCAACGTTTAACTTTAAAATGAGCTAAGTTAGCTTAACATAGACAATAGCTTTGATGACCGGTTCAGAGAACAGTTGACACACATTATTATCGGGTCATGAAAACTATTAAGGAGGAAAGCTTAATGTTCTCAAGTAATCTAAATTGAAGTTTTATCAAACATCTGACTTCGAAAGAATATTTCAACATTTGGGTTAATATGCTCGTTAGCTTTTTTTTTCTGAGAGTGAGATAGGAGGATTGATATTAATCCTAGTTAGCTTAGCTTAGCATAAAGACCGGGAAAAAAGGGGGATGTGGATACATTTCTAAAATACAACTTCTAACAACAGTGTTTAATATGAAAGGTTTTGGTTTTAAGTGGAGTTACTTACTGGAAAAAGTAGACGCAAAGACGCATAAGTGCCAGTTGAATATGTTTCAACTTGAGCGAAAAATTAGCGCGTATCTGCTAGCTTTAAGAATGTGCTTCATGAAGAGCCGAGAGGAAAAAGGAGAGAGAGTCAGGGGAAATAACGAAGTTATTATTTTAGTGAGTTCTGAAATTAGTCAAAGTCTGAGCTGAAACAAACACTCTCATACACATATCCATTGCTAGCCAGCTCACAGCTAACGTCTGTAATAGATGCTACATCGGCTGTTTGGAGGGAATCAACACAAACTTTCCAGCAGTCAAAATCATGCAAATTATGTGAGGTTGAAAATTTGCTTCGGTTTCTGTCTTTACTCATCATTAGAATGGTGAAATCCTTACTACTAATCTTAAACTTTTGTGTATTTGGATATGTTGTATATATTTTAAGCTAATAAACACTAGAAACCCATTGTGGTAGCTTTACACTATTAACTTTTCTCTATTATATATCACATTACTTTGGCGGCTTCAATGAAACAAACACACAAGAGGTCAGCAGACAGAAGGACAATCACACACTGATGTAGATGAGCTGGAATACACACACACACACACACGCACAATCACTCTGTCTGTGTGAGCGATGCAACATGAGCTAAGAACAAAAGAGGCAGCAACATAAACTCCATCTTCCTATTAATGCTAATGAGTGTGAATATTCATGCTCTTCATTGACCCACATGCTTTTGGGATGATGTCATCAGATTACACTATGACTAATCAAAAGAGCTGAATTCCTAGTGTTGGTTGGTATTCATTAATAAATTAGCTCACTGTTTTTGTTTTCTTGAAATATAGATGACATGATTCAGCTTGATTACATTTATTAAATATCTGTTTTTGAGTTGAGTAACCCAGTAGCTTCCACTTGAACATCTCCTGAGTCTTTTCCCACCAAACATTTCTGTTTTCTTTATGTTTTTACTACGGTCCCAGCAGGCTGAGTGACATCACATTTTCTCACGCTCTTTGTCCATCCCGTCTTCCTTTGAGCTCTCCCTCTCTTCCTGTCTCATCCTCGTGTTTTTCCCCATGTGGGTTGTTGCTGGTTTCCTGACCCACTTCCCTCTCTCATGTAGAAGACATATGTTAATATGTTGTTTGCTTTTCAAACTTCTGTGTCGGCCATGGTGTTTTGTTTTCCGTATGAGCACTTTGCTTTAAATCTATAAATCCAATGCACTTCAGCTGCATTATGTCACATTTATAGTGGAATATCTCACACTTGGATATGTGTAAGTGGGACATGTAAAGTGGTTGATTTAGACCAGAGCAGAAGTGTGTATATGGACTGGCAAAGGTCATGTCTCCAATTTGGTAGGCCACTCTTAAACATTATATAATGATAAAATTAAAAATTACTTTTAGCCTTTATTCTATGTTCTTGTGTTAAATGTTCAGTTATCGTGTTAATATGCCAAACATAAAGTAGGTAATTAAATATTTTTTTTAATATTTTTAAATCTAAATCCTTCTGTTTTCACTTTTAAAATTTAAAATAAAAAAAAATGCACTATTCTTCTTGGTGAATATATAAATGTGATTGATTGGATACATCAAACATAACATATAATCACTCTAGACTTAATGTTTAGCTTGTAGCTGCTATAAGACCTATATCACAATCAGAGGTGTGTTGGAGTGTATGTTGGCCATAACTTTGTTTACATTTGCAAAGAATGTGGTTGAGGTGTGATTTATTGTGGCTGGAGGTGGGGACAGGAAAGAGTCAGTTCTTACTCATAGCAAATTGAATATTTTCATCCTCTGCCAACTTTTCTAACAATGCAAGTAAAGGGTGGAAGCCATGTGCCACTGCTAAGTAGTGGTTAGCCTAGCTTAGCATAGGGAAAACAGTTAGCCTGGATAAATATTCCTACTGACTCCTCTATTGCTCATTAGTTAACATACTTATCATACTTAAACAGAAATGTAAATTTTGTAGGTTTTGGGGATATTATGTTAATTGTGTGCTGGAACTATTTCTTGACAGATAACAGCTGGGTGCAGTGACTGTGTGCAGCTTCCATGAGTCCCTTCATTAAAGTCAGGTTGCAAGAATTGGTGACACTGTGCCTCTATGGATCTCTATACCAAAACCTGTGCTCACTGAAAAATTGTTGTTTTTATATGTCTGTTTGAGTGTGAATTAAATAAATAAGTTATACTGTGTACAGTAAATGAGCTTTAGAGGTGTTGGTTAGTTGATTTCTGAACTTTGGACAGAGCCAGGCTAGCTGTTTCCCTCTGTTTCCAGTCTTTATGCTAAGCTAGGCTAATCACATCCCGACCCCAGCTCTGTACTGAACACACAGACATGAAACTGAATCTGATCACACTCTCATAAAGATGTGTATATTTCCAAAAATGAAAACTGTCATTAATATGTCATAGAAATATACTGTATATATATATATATATATATATATATATATATATATATATATATATATATATATATATATATATATATATATATATTTATATATATATATATATAAATATACTGTCACACTATAAATATATTAAATGTGAGCTATCATAATATAACAGGATACAGTTGCATGGTATAGAAGTTATATAAAGCTGACAAGATATAACATAATTTTGCATATATGTAATAAAGCTTATTTTTTAAAGTTGAATTCACCTTTAGTTAAGAATACTATTGGGTGTTGCAGTTGGTGTGATACTACTGCTTCCTGTTTCAATGGCAACCGTGGTTTCTCCTCCAAAACGAAACTTTCAACTGATGACTAACGTCCTGCGCAAAACTCTCAGTGGTCTCTGACATTTGGGGGTTATCGAAGGAGCCGTCTAATAAATGAAAAAACCACAAGTGGAGGAACCGAGGGCGGAAATGGGGACAGATGGAAGGATACTGAAGGGCAAATAGACTCTGAAAACTGTCAGAAACAGAGCATTTAAAGCTAAGTGACAGAGAGCAGGAGGAACTGAGAGGTGATTGACGGTGACTGGAGAAGGGAGGGAGGAGAGAATGAGCGAGCGTGGTAGGGGGTCAAGGGAGAGAGTGAGTTAGTGACTGCTGAAAGGGGAGCATGCCTGAGAATGAATGGTATGTGATTTAGATGTGACCAGCCCACTACCAGCTGTGCATGTTGTCTCAGACAGACAGACACACACGCACGCATACACACATGGATAGTCTTATCGAGTCCTAACACACCCTGACTGGAGCCTGTAACATGAGCACTGAGGTAAAGTAGAATAAAAAAAAAGAGGCTCTCTGGATTAATGGCTCTTCACCAGTCACTGTTCCTTCAACTGTTGCTGATATCAGGATTAACTTGATTTATAACCCCATAAAACATCACCCAGTGAAAATCTATAGAATCTTTTCTGTCTGAGTTCCTTCAGCCAATAATTAAAAAACAAAATTAAACAATGAGTCTCTTAATTGATCCCCCTTCCCCCCCCCCTTTTTTTGTCCTTTAAAGCCCCCCTCAACTCAAAGATCTTTCTTGCTTCTTGTTCCTTGATGTCTGAGCTTCACTGTGCAGAACGATGCATGTGCAGAGTGATCGTTAAAAAATCGACTGGTTTCCGTTACCTATGATAAAGTATGAAAGTCAGGCTATTGCGTATGGTATGGTTGTAGCGAGAAAACGTTTTCTACTTATGTGGAAGTCAGATAACGCACCAACATATGTTATGTGGAAAAGAGAGCTGATTAATGTGTTGCACTTAGAAAGGATAAGGTTCTCTAGCAAGGACAAAACACAAATGTTCAACAGAATTTGGAGTCCTTTACTTAAGTACCTTGAGATGGATGAATTGAAGGCATAACTGTGTATTCTCTATTGCTGTGTACTTTATTTTATTAATTTAAAAAAAAAAAAATTCTCCTGGTTTCCAACCAAAATGCAATGTACAACATAAGTGTAGGAGCCATGTGTTTGATTTGGGTTAAATGTAATGTTCCTCTAAAACACTAGGGGGTGCATGGCAGGTTATTTAAGTTCATACCACAATCACAGGTGTCCCTGATGAAAGGAAGCGAACAGTTTTGACTGCGCTCGACTATTTGGTCGGCTATTTGATTTAATTTGATGTAAACTACTACTACTACTACTGAAAAAGAGCCTATCTTTTTTTTTTTTGAGTACATGTTTAAACAATAACTGCCATTAGCAGCCAGTGTATACACATGTATGCACTCACACAGGTAAGTCTGAATCTAGGGAGTAATCAGTGTCATTTGATTTTAAATGTGTGACAGTGTTCATGTCTGAGTGATTGGGTGTAGGGAGGCACATGGTTTTGGAAAAAGTGCTATTTTTTACTTCTACTCTCCTAAATTCCAGATATAGATATTGCACTTAATGTCACAGCTAGAGTTACTGATGACTTTTCAGGTCAATGGTTTACATGTAAAGCATATGATCAGTTTAAAAAAAAAAAAAAATCCATTAAGACCACCCAGCAGAATGTTCTTAAAATGAGCTCTACCTTAACTGCATTAAAATACTTTCATGAATGAGTTTTATATTCCAATATTATATACAGGATGTTATTAAAAAATATGTTAAATAGGGCCATTTAACTACTTTTACTAATGATACACCAGGTATATTTTGTTGCCAGTACTTATGTACTGTTTAACAACTAATTAATATTTTGAAAGCAGGACTTTTACTTGTAATTGAGTATTTTTTTTCATTGTGGAATCACAGTACTACTTCTACCATTGTAGTTAATATAGGTGTGTGGGGGGGGGGTTAAGGTTACAGGGGGTAACAGAAAGAGCACTGAATTTATGTATACAGACATGGAGTCTTGGTAGGGATAGTTTATGGATAGTATGATATATTTATTGTCTATAATGAGTCCGAGATATTTGAAGTTGGTGATCAGTTCTACAATCTTGCCACCAGTAGAGGTAGGGTTCAGTCCATGGATGTGGTGATGGGTGAAGGGCTATAGTCGTTCGTGCAGAGGGTGTGGCAGTGAATTATGTTGAAGGCTGAGCTGAAATCAACAAAGAAGACTGAAGTGAAGTTGACTCGTGATTCCAGATGTTGAAGGAGGGAGTGGAGGAGATCTGCCACAACATCCTCCCTCTCCCCTCTACTCCCACCCTTTCCTACTGCTCTCAAAACAAAGCAGACGTTCTTTGCACACACAGATTAACAAATTAAAGGAATAAATACGATAAAGACAGTTAAATATATAAAAAATAATGTTCTGGAATCTTATGGGGGAGTGAAGTGTACTCATACCAAAGAGAAATGGTGAGTTCAATGACAATGTCTCTAGAACGTTCTAGAAGTGTATCCCTAAAAAATGTCTGCATACCACACAGTTTCTTTAATTATGAGCGACTGTGACTACTTCACTGATTTAGTGTTGGACTTCTTTAAAGTTGGAAGACTTGTTATACACAGATTTTTTTTTAAAGTAACAATAAGTCTGCAAAAAACACAGATTTGTGGTGACATATTCTGCATCTGAAACTTGACATGACATTTATCACTAGAACCTTGTAGTCACAGTGATATAGGGAAGTGGAAGTGAGGTTATGGGTGTGTTTGGAGTGGATACTGTATATTCAACAGTGGGCCTTCACTGCTCCCATGTGGCTATAGTAAGAAATTACAACACTATAATTAACTCAGCGTTAATATAATTGCTTATGTGGTGAAAAACACTTATCCTGCTTATCCAGTTTGGAACATTGAGTTTAGAGAATGGGTGATTGGGTCAAACGTCTTTGGAAAATAAGCCTCTCTTTATCACTCACATGAAGTATTAAAATGGATTGCAGAGCACTATAATTTATTTTTATTTTTTTATTTATTTTTTAAAATCTGTGTCCATTTTTGATACAGCATTTAAACTTTTAAACTTCTAGCTATAATAAATTTGTATTTTAATCATGTGTGTTTTATGATTTTTTTGTTCCCTTGTTTGCAGAATATTTCAAAGCTCTAGGTTTCATATACACTATGTTTCCTCATGACCACACCACCAACAAATGAGAACTGAAATGATGTTCACTTCAAGAAAAACATTTCCTGTGGAAAAATACTAAATCCTTTCTGTTGCTCTCTTAATTGTAGTCAAATACAGTCAGATATTGAGTCTAGAAATACAATGGAAACAGCCTATAAAATAACCACCATGTGTTTGTAATTGTAGAATGTAAACTGTTCCTACATTCCTAAAACTCTAAATTCACAAAACCCAGAATAAACCCAGAGAATGAGAGAATGAAAAACTCCCATAAAAGGGTAAAGCAGCAACTCTCTGTGATCAACTGTACAATTTATGTGCAGAAATGCTCTTTTTATACATAGGAAATTATCAAACAATGAGTCAATTTTGCAGATATGTTATTACTAATGAGTTACTTTTTGTAGTTTTATAATATATTGACATTTTATTGCAAATTGGACGGTGTTTTATGTATTATGGTAAATCACATTGATGTTATTAGTTAGGATTGTGCTTGTCATGGTTGATGTTGAGATAAATGGAAATTTTCCAAACAAACAGATGTTTCCCATATTTTCAGTTAACTCGAACTTTTGAAGACACACCTTCAAATGTTATGTCATTACTTTAATTTCTTAATCAAATAAAAGAATAACTTGCTGGTGAAATAATGCTGATTTCACAATTAAAAACTAACTTTTTTCTGTTATTATGGAAAAGACAATGGGACGGACTATGCAAATATTACAACTACATTACCCGTCAGTACTTTAAACGGAAACGTTCCATTTTTCCCGCAAAATTGGGGTCATCGCTTGTTCATTGGATGAACGCTGTGCCAAGAAACACATGACCGAATATGATTGGCTAGCGTGCTTTCTGCAGTTACCCGGATAAAGGTCGGCTATATATAAAGGAACATTGTAGGAGGGGGGGTTGTAGTTTAAACCAATAGTCGTTATCGAACAGAAAGCCGTTCGTTTTTTGTGTTGCAGTGTTAGAAGTTATTTGAAGATTTTAAATATGGTAAGAATTTAGCGTTGTTTTAGCGAGATATGAGAGCGCCGGACTGTTTGTGTTGACGCTGTGTTTGCGATAAACGCGGTGCAGCTGCCACTCTCCAGCAGAGAATAGCTAACTATTAGCCGCTAACACTAGCTGTTATACCATATTAGCTTAGCATGCTAGCTAACGATGCCTTGAGTTAGCATTAGAATGATTCTACCAGCCGGGGAGGGATGTTTAAATTGGGCTCAATTATTTAGTGTTACTCCATGGGAATGTGTGGGTTTCTTACATCAAACTAAGTGATGCTTGTATTTTCCAGGCTGGTGGCAAAGCAGGTAAAGACTCCGGGAAGACTAAGACGAAGGCTATTTCGCGCTCGCAGAGAGCTGGACTGCAGGTTTGTCCACTACAATTCATTCATTGTGGCTGTGCTAACACAAGCTAACAACCAGCCGTCGCAAAGGTTACTTAGCCGGCGGCCGCCTCTCACCGACTGGCCAGTGAAGCCTTTGTTTCTCTGCACTCATGCCCGCTTGTGTTGTGATCGCTCCAGTTCCCCGTGGGTCGTATCCACAGACACCTCAAGTCCAGGACCACCAGCCACGGCAGAGTGGGAGCCACTGCAGCGGTGTACAGCGCGGCTATCCTCGAATACCTCACTGCCGAGGTAACGATAGCTCCACTTACAGCTTCGATCCTTGATCTTATCTGAGCTCTTGTAAAGCTGTTGCTGTGGTCTAATGCGCCCCTTACATTTAACCCCGGGTTTGCCCCTTTTTTAGGTCCTGGAGTTGGCAGGAAATGCTTCTAAGGATCTTAAAGTGAAGCGTATAACTCCACGCCACTTGCAGCTGGCCATCAGAGGAGATGAGGAGCTGGATTCACTTATCAAGGCCACTATTGCTGGTGGAGGTAGGAAAACAATTCTGCACCTGGGGGGCGTTGAGAAGTGGACATTATCCCAAAGCTCTGATTGTATTTTGTATAGATGGCATATTAAGTTGTATTTACCAAAGAGGCTACTACATATTGAATTAGAGTTGAATCTGATGAGTGTTAGATTAGATGAATGTTAGATTATGATATTCTAAATTAACCATGGAGCCCATAAAAATGTCAATTTTGTAAAATGCTGGATATATAGATCTTGTCATTCTGATTATATTCTATACAGTGCACATCCAAACAAAATGTTGTAGCAATGACGCCAAATAGTACGGTATATTAAAGTGCTGATAATCAAAAATAATAAAACCGGGGCAATTTTTATTTTATTTTTTTTAAAGAAACAAATGACTAATTTTGAAGTTAACATGACAAGAGAAACACGATTAATTATACATTAAGAGTAAAGTACATTTTAATTAACTGTTTAATTTTATGCTGATCCAACCGTTTTATTGACTTTTCTATTCAGCAATGGTATCAGCTTTTGACTTGGTGTCAAATAAAATGATTTGAGCTTTGGCTCTATGTATGTATTTTCAATTTCTGCCCCGTTTTTGTTTAAACAGCAAGTGGTTTATGTGTGTCCTGTTTGTTTTTCCAGGTGTTATCCCTCACATCCACAAGTCGCTGATCGGAAAGAAGGGCCAGCAGAAGACCGTATAACCTGAAGTGCTCTGGAAGTCGTGCCATCTCAGGACGAAGTCTGCATCAAGTGGTTAAATGTCTTAGTGTAGAACACCTTTAAGAGTTATTTGTATGGTTGAGCTTGCATTTACTCACCTGGGGTATTTTTTAAAAGTGGCTTCAAAGAAGCTCATTTTTGTGTTTTTGGCTTTTCTTTTTTTTCTGGTGCTGCAGTTTTTGTGTTGAAACTTGCTTTTGTGGCATTCCCATGTTAAATTTGGTGTTTTAATAAAGCTCTTATTGGGCATTTGCTGTTTGTTTCAGTTCTTGCTCATGATGTTTCTGTTGTATTCAGTTAGTGACTCTGTTCATAAGACTCCAGTGTACATGTGTTTGGCGTTAGTGGTTTTAATTTTAAATCTTCCCAGTTTGAAACAAAACCCACCTTGGTTGACAGAAAGCAGAGGACAGCCACAGCTTGCATGTGGAATCAGTCATTGCGTGCAAACCATATTCAACTTCCAGACATTTGATCACTTCCAACTTTGTGTAGCCTTGTTGCATGAATTGCAAAGCATGTTCAACATCAGTTTACCACTGGCCTGAAATGAACTGGGGAACACCTGTAGTCATTTTTGGATTCTTCAATAAAGAAGACTGGCACAGTCAGAACATTTTGCATATTGTGGTGTATGGATGGTTTTATTCTACTATGAATGTGCTTTGAATTCACGGGAGATTAAGAGTCGTACAATGAACAGTGTCTTAAACATACAACCCATCATGTGACTCTTAAATGAACTTGCATATTTTTTATATGGAGTCAAAGGACATTGTATGACTTGTTAAACCAGTTTTGGTAACTGAAATGTTACATTGAGATAATCCTGTTTTCTTTAAAACAAATCCTAGGTTGATATTCAAACAGAAGTAATATTTAGGATCACTTAGGAACAAATATTTGTAATCATTTTGTGCATATATTAGTTCAAAATGAAGTTAAGCCGACTTATAAATCAAATCACGGGCTTGAATACACGCAAAAATATTGCTTGGTAAATGTGGCATCTACACTATTTTTTGGTAATTCAACGTCGAAAAACGTTAATTTTAAGAGGGGAGTCCCAAGTTTTTCACTGTATAAAACAATGAGGATACATATTGGAACGTTTCCAATAAATAAACCGATTTCATTCTGATAAACACCTGCACGCGCGGTGACAGTTATTCATTAACTACGGGAAGTGAGAGAGTCCAAACCGCAGTGCACCGCAAAAATAAAGCCAAAAAAAAAAAAGCTGTGGCAGATCCACCAGAGCTAATAACAAACATGCACTTATACAAGTAGGATCGTTATGTAGATAATTATTATCTCTGACGACCTGCAGGCAAGCCAGGCGTGTCTGGACATGTTAAAATAAACCTAAACGTTATCACCAACTTCAGCTGTCATGCTCTGATATTTCTGCTACTTGTACATTTAATTTGCCTGCAAAGACTTCATTCTTCTCAGAGAAAGTGAGGAATGTAACTCCATGGTTTGGTAGATATGTGACTGATAAGCAGCTGTTGTAACCATAAAACTATTGTGATTCTATGAGAAAATCACATCAAACTGTTGCAAATGCTCAGTATAGTATACAGACAGTATAGTCTATAAATTGCTCTGTGAAGATTTCAATGGGTTAAACATGTGAGCCTGTGTAAAAAGGGATGTGTTCAGCAGCTATGTTCATATTCAGCAGTCACCATCTCTTGTGTTATACTTATTATAAACCAAAATAACAAATGTAGGCATTAAACAGCTAGTCTATCAGTATTGGCAGATATAGGCCTATGTAGGCACATGCACATCTTCTTTTTCTTTTCTTTTTTTTAAATAAATATGCAGGCCTATAGCCTAAACAATCAAACCAAACTGTATCATTTCCCTTTTTTCTATGGAAATTATATCACTTTCCCTTGTACGGGTTCAAACGATCTTAAAAGTAAAACAATTTAGCAGATACCCTGCATTAGTGTTCATAACCACTAGGTGGCACTGTCATACCACTAGAGCCACCAATCATGACACTCTGATACATGGAGCCCAGGGAACCAGAAGTCAGGGCTTGTATATCTTAAGCATCAGACACAATCTGGTAAATTCTCCTTTGAGAATAAAAGGCATCATTATTTATGACTCACAGAGGTTCAAAAGAAATGGTAAAGACACTCTATGGATTCAACAAACTGAAAACACATATTTTTATAATGTTTGATGCAGAGAAATACAATGAATAATAAAATAAAGAAGCATCAGTCATCAACATGCAGACATTTATATTCATCATATTCTTAGCAAGAGACTGAGTGAGTCTGGAGTGATGTGTTGTAGACAGGCAAGGTGTGTGTGTGTGTGTGTGTGTGTGTGTGTGTGTGTGTGTGTGTGTGTGTGTGTGTGTGTGTGTGTGTGTGTGTGTGTGTGTGTGTGTGTGTGTGTGTGTGCGTGTGTGTGTGTGTGTGTGGTGGACAAAAATATCTCCATCTTACCCATTTGGATTGCTTTGACTGGGGTTTGTGGTAAACTGGTCAGTTAAGGATGAGATGCTTCCTCGTTTTAGCTCCAATTTATTGAACATACCTCAATAATTCATCTTGACAAAAAAGAAACTCAAGTCACTTATTTTTAATAGCCCAATATCACAAATCACAAATTTTCCTCAGGGGGTTTACATGCTATACAGCAATACAGCATCCTCTGTCCTTAGACAATGTAAAACTCCCCCCAAAAAACCTTTAACAAGGACAAAAAAAGGAAGAAACCTCAGGAAGAGCAACACAAGAGGGATCCCAGGACAAACAGACGTGCAACAGATGTTGTGTGAACAGAATAAAACACAAATGGAAGAATACAGCATTGAACAGTATAAAAAGATTTATAATTCATATAAAGAATGTGGTGAAGAGGACGCCAAGCAGCTTCCAGGTGCCACCAGAACAGAATAGGACCTGAGCCACACAACCTCCATCACCATGGAGACCTGGCAGGAGGATAGACTACTCATGCACACAGGGGAGACTGACATCACGCCATTTGTATACACAAAGGAGATACGACACAATATTATTCATACAGGAGAGAGAAAAAGATAAAGACATTCAGAGAGATAGAGAGAGTCATGAGGTGAAGCTGAACTCCTGCAGGATGGAGAACCAGATTCAAAACCTCAGGAAATGACACCGACAGCCAGGGAAGTAGAGTGGTTCCTGTATGCCCTTCAAGAACTGCTCGAGAGACAGGAGAGGACAGGAGGACAAAATAGGGAGGGAATTGAGAAAGGGGCACATATGAGACCCTCATGAGATTGTGGAACAAGCAAACAGAAGGTTAGAGAGATGCAGTGGTTATCAGAATAATAATCAATAATATCATCAGCAAGACAGTGCATAGTAAATTCATTTAGACAGAAACAGTACAGTACAAGGTCACGAAGTACTCAATTAAATACAGCAGGTTCTATGTTTAGATTTAAAGGACTCAACGGACTCGGATTGACTGATTATAAAGTTTAAGAAGATCAGATATGTATGATGAAGCATGCCTATTTAGGATTTAATAAGTCATCAGAAGCACCTTAAAGTCTGATCTAATATGGATAGGAAACCTGTGAAGGGTGGGGTGCATGTGGCTCAGAAGGTAGAGCGGGTTGTCCACTAATCAGAAGGTCAGTGGTTTGATCCCCAGCTCCTCCAGTCCACATGTCCAAGTGTTCTTGGGCAAGATACTTAACCCTAAATCTGTGTGTGTGAATGGAGAATATTTGGTGAGGCACTCTGTATAGAAAGTGCTGTGTTGCTCCTGATGGGCAGCTTAATACTCTTCATGGCAGCCCCCGTGTGTGAATTGGTGAATGTTGGCATGTAGTGTAAGATATATCAATCAATCAAACTTCATTTATGTAGCACCTTTCATAAAGACTAATGTAGTTCAATGTGCTTCACAGTTGATTGGCAAGCTGATAATGAGACCGAACAAGTGACAACATAAAGAAAAGGACTACAAATATGAGAACAAAAACAAAGAACACATTAAAAGACAAAAACTGAGAGATGTGTGTCAATAAGACTAGAGAAGCACTACACTTACTATTTACCAATTAATGGAGGCAAGAATTGGTGTAATATGGTCAAATTTCCCTGTTTTAGTTCAAATTCTTTGAACCATTGGAAGATTTTTAGTTCTAGCACGTGTCAGAACAGACAACAGAACATTGCAGTAATCAAGTGGATGTATTAGGGTCTCTACATCAGGTGTGGACAGAAAAGACTGGATTGTAACTATGTTATGTAAGTGTAAAAAAGCAGTCTTGGAGATTTCTTTAATGTGTTTGGAAGTATGATCATCAGCCCTAATAGACTCATACAGCTGAGTATCATCTGCATAGCAATGGACATTTATCCCCTGACTATGTGTAATTTGGCCAAGAGGCAAAATATAAAGAGACAAGAGCAGAGAATTCAGATGTAATATTATTATAGCAGGCATACAATTTTCATTTGGCTAAGTACGATGTAAGCCAAGAGAGGTTTAGGCCAGAGACGGCAAAATTACAGTTTAGTCTAATAGTATACACAGTGATCAGTGGTGTCAAAGGCTGCACTGAGATCCAGTAATATAATCTGAATCCCAAGCAAGTAGAAGATCATGTTATCAATCTATGGGGTTCCAGTTAATTTGAAATGGAGGGATAAGATTCTTTGATTTGCATCCCATTTAGGCTTTAATATAAAAATTGTGCATTTTAAAAGTAACAGTCAAATATTTTTTTGGGGAAAACGCGCATTTGCTTTGTTTCCAAGAGTGAGATGAGAAAACTATACTACCTTGTGTCTGTGTGTTAGGTACAGAGCTGGACTAAGGATGTGATTAGCCTAGCGTAGCATAAACACTAGCTTTTTCCCCTTGCTTCTAGTCTTTATGCTAAGCTAGGCTAATCACATTCTGAATCCAGCTCATATGTAACACACAAACATGAGATTGATATCCATCTTCTTATTTCAATCAAAATCAAATATGTATATTCCCCAAAATGTTGAACAATTCCTTTAACATTCCATTCCCTGAGTTTAAAAAAAACCAAACTTAAATCATGAGCACAGGAGCATTCATCCTCAAAATCTTTGGTTCAGAAGTGTCAGTGCACCAGAGCTTTGGGTCTTTTGAAAAATCAAATTGTTTTCTTTTCACCCTTTGTGTAATAGAAATCTGATGTGACATTTAAGAATAATTGAATAAAACTTTTCAGTGTGACAGACTTGGCTTGCACGCAGCACTGGAGCGGCTCTCGCTGGCTTGTCCAGACTAATCAAACATGCTGGAGAGGCCGAGGTCCTTAACTGGACAAATGAGTCCAAACACCAACCTGGGTGCACCCTTCAGTCTGCTTCGTTTATGAAGAAATAATGAGAAGAAAAATTAGTAAAGTGATTCCATATACGACAGCAGCGAAACTCACAGTGGTCAAAGATAGTTGTGCTGACTCATGAGAAGGGGTCATGTCGGTTTACTTCCCAGTTTTTTGTTAGTTTTTTTTAACTGATGCAGAGTGTTGAGGTTTTTTCTCTTTGTCAATTTGAAGAAGTAGTTTAACTTCTATTTGTCCATGTGTAAGGTGCATTGTTTCCTATTCCATTTCTGACTAATGGAGTGTGGAGCAAGTACAATAATGTGTGATTTCAGATTAAAAACAGTATAATACAGGGTGGCAGTATCTGTAATAATAAGGCTTCATATATGAACATTTTTGGTAAAGAGTACAATAGTGGGTATTGTAGGGATCATTAGTTATAAACCCTAAGGCATGGTAGACAGCATTTAGTGATTTAAATGTTAAGGAAGCAGCTGTTCTATAAATAACACCCCCATAATGTAAAACAAATAGAAATAGTGACTCAGCAGTTCTTTTTCTCTGTAGCGGCCTGTGACGGACAGGGGCAACAAAAAAATGACTTTCCATTTAAGAATTTTACCATTTTAGACTGTAAAAGATGATCTAAAGTACATTACTTTTAGAGGTTATCAGCTTGCATCAAATATTGAATTGGGGTAGTCTCATAATCTACACTGAAAAAAAATATATAAATATAGATTTTCTTTCTCATTTATTTCAATTCAATTCAAGTTATATTTATTTTAAACAGAGCATTAGTTTGACATAGCTGGATACAGACAGACTGTCCTCAGCTCTCTGTCCTTGTCTCACAACATAGTACCCACCCCCAACCCAACCCCCACCTGACAGCCTCAGCCTGCCTCAACAATATTACCTTGCCCCACTACCTCACAGGAAAAGAGCAGTGTGCCCTCTCCCACTACCTACAAGTTCATTACATCTCTCTCTCTCTCAATAATCAATAACAATGTCCCACACATAAATGACTAACAGCTATAGTGGTATTCATTAATAGCATACAATAAGACCAATCAAGTGATACAACATCCATTACTCACTTTTCATCTTCAAATAGATCAAGGACTTCCTCGTGCTGTTCATCTGTGTACCAGCTGTCAGGATCTGCATCACCATTGTTTCCATCCTGTGAGGCCAGAAAAGTGACACTTACATTTTGGTTTTGAAAATAAAATCAAAACAAAAATGAAATTGAAAACACAACCTGAAGTGAAAAAAGGGAACACTGAAACACTAGGATTGGAAAAAATTGGAAAAAAAAGTGACACTGAAAAATAAAGTACATGTATTAAAACATTAAAATTCTACAAAACTACAAAAGATTTTTTCTTAACGTCTTTTTTACACTTTTTTTCAGTCACCAGTTTTTCATTTTAATTTTCTATAAGTGTTTTAGCATAGAGAGGAGGGCTTTTACTGGGCCTACATTACCCAGCATGCCTTGTAGTCTAATGAAGATATCACCAATGCATAGTAGCAACCTGAGTGTGAACTCAATTCGAAATTACTTCTCAAGTGAGACAACAAGCTTCTGTTCACACCTTATTTTTTCCATCTACATTATGCAAAGACCCACCCTACTCTGCCTCTGATTGGCTATTACTTGATGCCTTCATTGGTTAAATTGGTGAGGTTTACAAATGAGGAGATAGATGGTTAGGGTTAGGGTAAGGGTATCAGGGTCAGAGCCAATCAGAGGCAGAGTAGGGGTGGGTGTATGCAAAAACACTCTGTTCCTGTATCATGTGACCGTAAACTGGCCTTAATTATTACAGCGGCACCTTTTTTAAATTGCCTTGGAAAGCTGAGAATCTTCCAATTGAGACACAATGGAAAGCTATTCTCTATCATAAACACCTCCAAAGTTATTGGATGTTTTGTAGGACATGTCCACGACTCTTTAACTAGCACATTTGTCTGCTGGGCTATTGATGATTTGTTTTGTAGGTCTAGTTGAAAAGCGGAGTGCTAATGAGGCTCCCCCCCCCCCCCCCCCCCCCCCCGCTTCCACCCCAGCTCCAGCCAGGCAGGGCACCACTCAACCATTAAGTCAATTAAGAGTAGACTGAATGGGGGGCTCCTTTTCATTTGGTTCTAATTAAGGCGCAGGAAGTGAAGCAGCGGCACTCGCTTACCTACCTCCAGGCTGGACCGTCTCCGCGCTGCTCTCTGGAAGCCATTAGCACATCTGGCCCTCCACTGGATGGACTTTACATTTATTGTGTTTTACAGAGCTCATAACAGCATGTCATCACAAGTTAGATGAAGAATTTACCGTCTGTGAAGAAGAGTCTATTGTCTCTGCAAGGACTTTCTTCTGTGGGTATTAATAAAGTGTGTACTGTAGCCTGCTAATGTTGAAAGTGAACTACAGTACAAGAACATAATATTTAAGTAATGAATGTCCCATTATTACTACATATACAAGAATTGACCACCTATTGAAAACTCCATTTGAAAAAAGGTGCTTTTTTTGTTACCACACCTGGAGGAGTACACACACAGTTAACATTTTGAAATTGAGCAATATATTTTAACCAGGTCAATTCTTTTTTTTTTTTTTCTTTTTTTTTAGAGGAAAAAACATATCAGAGCAAAATTGGAAGCAGAGTATTTTCAAATATGTTAGAAGACATTTGGAGGAGCTGCAGTCTGTGGTGGCAGTCATGTGTATCAGAGGAAGCACATGGTTCATGTCTCCTGCAGAGCTGGCAGAGATAAGCACCACGATGCAGCCATACCACAGAAAAAGAAGAAAAATCAAATTTCTAATAAAAATATTTTAATTTCAACAACTGAATAATAGTTTGGTTTTTTTTTTCCACATCCATTGAATATTTCTTTACTTTATATCTGTTCAGGAAGAAAACCAAACTTGCTTCTGTTTTACATGCAGACAATCTAAAAGGCAGTCCTATATCATAGAGGACATATGTGCAGTCATTGATAATCTTACTGATATAAGAAACAATGCTTTAGATCATATCGATTTCATTTAAAAAGGTATATAGTGTATACAGAACATCATAAATAAAAAGAGACGTGTGGAGCTGAAGCATCAGATAATTCAAGGCTTTGTTTTTTAATAAATTGGGTATTATTTTCTTAGTTTAGTTTAGTTTAGTCATTTCTATGTCATTTGACCATTGTGCGTAGGTTCATTTCCAACATGGTGATATCACTAAAAAAGGTTAGTCCGACTTATTTGGACTTTTATTTTATAAAAAAGGTTAGCAGAATTTATTTGGACTTTTATTTTATAAAAAGGTTAGTCTGACTTATTTGGACTTTTATTTTATAAAAAAGGTTAGCAGAAATTATTTGGACTTTTATTTTATAAAAAGGTTAGTCTGACTTATTTGGACTTTTATTTTATAAAAAGGTTAGCAGAAATTATTTGGACTTTTATTTTATAAAAAGGTTAGTCTGACTTATTTGGACTTTTATTTTATAAAAAGGTTAGCAGAAATTATTTGGACTTTTATTTTATAAAAAGGTTAGTCTGACTTATTTGGACTTTTATTTTATAAAAAGGTTAGCACAAATTATTTGGACTTTTATTGTATAAAAAAAGCTAGTCAAACTTATTTTGAGGTGAAAATAAAGGTGAACTGTTAAATGAATACCTAAACTGTTTACAGACCTGCTTCCTCCTTCAGCTTTGACCTACTGTACTTACTGTAGTTGTATTCACACCGTTTTCCTGTAAAATGAAGAATCAGTAGACAATGTGGGTGTCTTCACTTTCAGTTTGACCTTTAAAATAAAGTGATTTAGATAATCTGGATAAACTTTTGGTTTGCTTCCAACCTTCACATGCTGGTCACTGACAGAGATAGCTAGATATCAGTCTGGCTTCTTGTAGCCTCTTGATGAGCAGCTGCTTTGTTTTTGGCTTCGGCACACAAAAACTTCCCCAGCATGAAATACTCTGCACCGAGCGACTGTAAAAAGCTCGTCAACTCGGGGGAGTGACTGCACTACAAAGCAGATATAATGCCCGGTTTGATAACACAGTTAGGGAGAAAATGAGGCGGATGCCGGGAGGGCTGGGAATTGAAGTGTTTTTTTTTTCCCTCTTCCTTGTTCAAGTTCACACTCGGGTCCATCTGGTGGCAGGTGGTTCAGAGCAGCTGAATAGGACGCGGTCCAGACTCTCCTCCTCACCCATCACACATGGCTAACTTATCAGAACAGACACAATGAAAGCGGCGACGACACTCACCGCGCCTGTAATCTCTGTCAGGGATGAGACTTTTGATTCAGAGACGCTTTCAGCACATTTGTCGACATTTTTTTTCTCTCTCTCTCTCTCTTTTGCCCCCTTCTCCATTTCCCCTCCTTTCCTGTTGAGGTTCTGTGGCGGTTTGGCATTGTCTGTCTGTGTGTGTGTGTGTGTGTGTGTGTGTGTGTGTATGCGTTCACACAGACGGGGTGGGCTGGCAGGGGTCATGGTTCGCCGGCCCGCCTAGATCCATCAAGAGGAACAAAGCAGGGGGAGAAGGAGCAGTGCCAAGCCCCCCGAAATCAAAGACCAGGTTTGGGATTGGGATTCGCTCCAAAAGGCTGGACCCATTTTGGTGGTGCAGGGGGTCTCGGGGAGCTGAGGGGAGGAGGAGAGGAGTTAAAAACAATCAAATCCAGCACAGCGTCTGAGGACGGGGCCGGTCGAGAAAGCTGGCTGAAGCCTCTGCGTGCAGCATCCCTCCTCGTCCCTCCCCTTTGAAGTCTGCTTGCTTTTGTTCTTTACATAACTTGATCTGATTTTTGAAAGGCTAATTTGTATGCATTCTGTGAGTCTGGGGTGTAGGGGAGGAGAACCGCCCCGCCACCCAGAATTCCACAGGGGAACTGACAGGAAGGTCAACACGATTGGCCACAGGGGGAAACAGGGGGGACACAAGCAAGCCAAAAGCATATGATAAGTGTCTTTGAATTATTGCAGCTCTGTGCAAATTTGATGACAATGGCGGAGTGGTCAGGGGGCTGAAATCCCTTTGCAAACAGAGGCCGCGCATGCTTTGGTGGTCTTCATTTTCCTGTCAGTTTCCCCAGCGGAGGAGACAGCAATGAGCTACGTAGGCAAATATGAATAAATACTTCAAAGGAGCTGTGATTCAGCTGATTTACATGAGCTGGACCCTCTGAACTTTTCTTCTTTCATACCTTATTAGTGTGTAGTTTAAATGATGCTTCAGTTTCACACAGTAAACATACTTTACCTTATTTAAATGTGTCTTTATGAAGTGTGTTTGTGTGATGAATTGGAATGAAGAGAAGACTGAGAAATATGCAGTTTTTACTTCTACCAAGGACAAACCACTTTAACTTCAACTTATTTTAATGGACATTTTTTTTGTGTGTGTTTCAGAAGAATATAAGTAATACATTTGCAAATCTCAAAGAATAAAGCATGCTGTCCTTCAGTTCTACGGAGTGAGACGTGTTTTAGCCACTCGCACCAATAAGACTAAACTGTACTTCTCAATAGACGTTCAAAGAAAGAAAAAAAAAGGGGTGTCTAAATGTTATCAGTTGAGCTTTTAATCTAAAATCAGTTTTGAATATTGGGCAAGGACATAAAAGTAGAAACGCTAAACCTTCTATAGAAAGTGTACGTGAGCACTTGATGTTTAAACTCTTACTTACTCTAGGGTTAGGGTTAGGGTTAGACTATTAGACAGGTTGTAACTTAACCCAAAGGTTAGCCGAACTTGTCTAGAATAGAAAATAAAGGTCTGTTGTCCATTATAATCTACACACGCATATTTTGGATTAACCTTTGTAACACCTGACCCATGTAGATATTTAGTTACTGACAGTATAGCTAGTGTTGTAGTACTATAGGTAGGGCTAACACTAGGAACATGTGCTTGTGGCTGGCTGTGCTAACCTATATACCTTTTTTTCAACTCAGATTAAACCTGTCAAGGTGGCGATGCGTTCAGGTGCAGTGGCTTTACTCTCTTCCATAGTGTCTTTTATGTGTCTCATTGTTTGCAGCTCTATTTTTCACACCGCATCATGATGAAGCGATATAAAAATACACACACAGATGTATTTATTTCACTGTACCTCCTCTACATCCCGCCCCTCTACCTTTCTGATTGGCTGAAATGTTGGTAACAACCAATACAATTAAAGAAATGTCAAGATGGACAACATACATGAACTTCACCAACACTTTGACAAATATTTTTTATCTGCTTGTAGTGTTTTTTAATTCTTCATGAACTGTATTCAACTTTCCACTTAACTGTTTTTAACAAAATACCTTTTTAAACATTTAAGATGATTTATTCCTCTACAGTTATTTACATATTTATTTGTCAAAAGTGAGACATTTTAGACTGCGCTACATCTTGACCTACAGTATTAGCTTGTGTACAACATGTATGATGGTCAGACTGTCCTGTTGGACTTCTTTTACAGTGTCTAAGCAATTATTTAAACTGGTACATTTTAAACATAAGCGATAAGAGATATGAAAATGAAACCCAAGCAATAGTAAAATAGTGTGTACATATTCAAAGTGGTAGCTCGTGTGTTGCTACACTGTTTCTAACATTTTGTGACAATATCGTAACTTTAAGTGGTTGTTCGGGTGTTTGCTCTTATTGACATTACCGACCAATGGGAGCTAGACATTTTGGAAGCCTAATGTCTCGCAATTTCCGAGAAAAATGACTTTATTTGGGTTTTGAGCCTGACCCATCACCATGGTAACATGTTGGCCTTTGTGTTGCCGGGAGGCCACAACGCACACATTGTAAGTGCAAATTGCTCAGCTAGCTGGAACTACAGTACCAGTCAAAAGGTTGCACACACCTTCCCATTCATTTCAATGAGTGTCCAAATGTATAACAGGTACTGTACATGACTGAGCCAATTTATCACTGTAAAACTCAAGATTTAAGACTTGTATTTGAAGGAGTTTTAAGGTCTTGAGTTGGGAGAACTTAATGACATTCACCTTACAAAATTGCAGCAATAAATTACAACTACCTGGAAGCTACTGTGTGAATATTTCAAAAATGTGGGGAGTGTTTGTGGTGTTTCCGTGAGCAGCGTGCCTTCAGACAGCGCAGGGAGGTGAGATGAGGGAGGAAGGAGAGACTTTTCATCAACCTTGAGCTTTAATGACTTCCTCGAGGTGCTTTTTGACTGCCGTCCAGAGGCTCTGCGGGAGGGGAGCCTTTCTCCTCAGCCTTGGCCTCGTGCCAGGGTGACAATCAATGTCTCTGTGTCTCTTCTGTGGGAGATTATTTCGAAGGTCTCCCCCTTTTTATTGGAGGAAATGGTATTTGGAAGCTCAAACAGGATGTCCTGCTGACTGGCCTGGACTCTGAACCCCCCATCCCCCCCCCCCCCCCCCCAGGCTCCATTCTTCCTCTATGCCCCCCCTCCTTCCCTCAGCTCTATTCTCTCAGAGGAAAATAGCTTAAATTAATCCAGGAGTCTAAGCAGCCACTTTTCTCTCTTTCTTGTCTCCATTTGGAGTGGGAGTGGAATTATTCACAAATGAAACTTTCCTATTTGCACTAAAGCTTCAGGTATGTGTTGATGGATATAACAATATATGAACACAGTATTACAGCACGGCTCCATTTAAAGGTGCTGTTATAGTTTACTGTCCCATACCACAAAACGATCATTTCCAATTTGCAGCTACATTTTAAAAAAATCGACAAAACAAAACAAAATAACTTTTTTTAACTTTTTGAAAACACTTTTTGAGGTATAATAATTCATCCTCACTGACATGGTGCACTTTGGTGGAGCAGCAACTTTCTGTATGCATTTGAAGACCTTAAAATGTGGTTGAAAGCTCCACACTCTCCACTGTAAAAACAACATTGCATCAAGATTACTTTGTAAAGCCAAATAAGTGATAACAGAGAAAGGTGAAAGTGACAAGGTGAATATGTGCTCCACTCCACTCTGTCTTGGTAAAATGGAATGGTTTTTTTTACATTAAAGTGGACCTATGTAACTTTTACTAAAAAGCCGCCACTGTGGACACAAGTGTCAGTTATAGGATACTGGTAGGCTATATGCTAAAATATAATGTAGCAGTAGCACAAGCAGAGAACTGTCATTAAAGACTGGCTCAGTAATTGCAACAACTATCTAAAGTTTTCTAGCTCTAACTAGCATTAGCTACCGGGCAATTTTTCAGGTTTTTTTCTTTTTTCAAAATGGCCTAGAAGCTACAAACTGCTCTCATCAACCTGGTTTCCAGCAGCAGCAGACAGCTATTATCAGTGATGAAGTCACTGTACATTAGCTGCTCTACATCAAACAGCAGACAGACAGTTAGATACTTGTTGGGGAACATAATAGATCATTTAGAAGCTAAAGAGACTGATTCTCAGGATCAGTGGAGACCAAAACAGAGATATAAAGAGAGTGAATATTGGACTAATATTAATCAGGTTACCTTGCGAGACACTTGGATTTGCGTGATCATGAGAGAATCCATCATTTCAGGTTGAGTAACTTCTCAGATGGTTCTGTGTAATAAACCATCTGACTCGTCAGGTGATTCATCAGGTGGACACAAACGCAACTCCAAGTAAATGCTAATGTTGCTCTGTAGCTACAACAGACAACGGTTTGCTTAAAATGTTCGCCATAAAAACTTTTAAGCTGATAATACATGAACTGTTTTTAACTTTTTACGTTGCCTTCAAGTGGCCAAAAATCAGGCGGGGAGTTCTGGTCCTCTGAAATGATGCCAACGCGGAAGTAACTTAAAACTGCATTCTATCAAAAGGCCACCAGGGGGCGACCGTTTTGGTGTCAAAAAGACTTCCGTCTCTATACAAGTCAATGGAGAATTCACCAACTTCTCACTTGATTTCTAACCTCAGTAAACATTTTCAACATGTGTTTATGGTCTCAATCGCTAGTTTAAAGCCTTCTTCAATGCAGTATGATGTTCATTTGTGAAATTTTGGCCTCCCTGATTTTATATTTGACGATAAAGCAGGGTATGCATTAGGGCGTGGCTACGTCGTGATTGACAGGTTGATTAGTTCACAGGTTCAGACAAATGCAGGCTTTACATTAGCTAGTAATGTTGCATTGGAGTACTGGGTAGATAGATGACCTGGTGCTCATAAAAACATAATTCCAACATGCGATTCTTACAGATTAACTGTTCTGTTAATTAGTGGACCTTGCTTCCAGGCTTTATGCTAAGCTAGGCTAACCACTCCCTGACTCCAGCTCCATACTCAACACAGACATGAGACATGAGAAAAATGACTTTTACTGTGAAATCAGTTGCTATCCATTCTGCTAATGGAAAGATATTTTCTTTATCTTCATGTTCACTCGACTGAAAAGGAGGGATAAGCTTTATTGAAATCTTGCCCTTAATCATCCGTTCTGTGAGGATGAAATAGTACAGAAAAAGTCCAGCTGTGGAGTTGGAATAAAGACGTAAAGCAGACCAAACCCACATGGTTCCACACCAGCCTCCTGATAACATTTAGAAGTCATATGGAGCACACAGTGGTGACATTTAACTCAATGCAAATTTTGATCATTCTTAGAGATTTTTAATCACAGCACACGTGAAGTGATGAGCTAGTTACATTCACGGTATGTGCTGTGTTTAAACTCCCTGTCATTACTGTTAAACTTATGACCTTTAAAGAGGTAATTTCGTTGTAGGAATGGGAGGAGGTGGCGATGGTGTGATGGTGTTGGGCTGTGGATCATCCAAACAAATGTAGAAAGAAAGTAATATAAAAACAATCAGAATGGTCTGAGCTGAGGTCTGCGGTGTGTGGATGAAACCCAGCTGGAGCCTGTCGAAGTTTAACAGCTCAGGCTTCAGCGTGGTGTCGTCAGTGAAAAGGAGGAGGATTAATGAGGTAATGAAAAGGTGTCTGATGGGAGTGGAGGTGTGATATGATTAAAGCCTATGTTCCCTCCACTGGAAACCCAGCGTTAACCTTTTCAGCTGTGTCCAACTGTCTATCCTTAGCATATTCTTGTCCAACTCTGATATAATGAACCCCCTCCCTCCCTAAAAACAACTTGAAATCCAGCTCTGAGGTAAAGAGTCTTCAAGCCAGGCCAGCAGCTCTGTCAGGCTGTACTTTGGCATTTGCTATTTAGAACTAAACACAAAGTACAAATGAGGCTGATGGGAATGTTACCAGCTATGCATGTATTTGGTCATGAACTAAAGTAGTGGACGTATTAAAATGTTGATGTGATGGTGGATAGATCAAATGTCATATTGACATCTTAATCCAGGAATATAAATGATTAGACGCTACAGTATAGAGCCAGCACATGTAAGCTTTCCTTTACTCCAACTTCTCTTGTACTACTCAATAAATAATCAGCTCAACCTTAACGGCTGTAGTATCCTTTTTTTTTCTTACAATGTAAATTATGACACGTCTTTCATGGGTTGTATACAATATCTGCTGCATTGTCTGAGTGGTCTTGAATCATATTTATTGTGACTGGTATTGCTATTGTTTAATTGTAGCTGTGTGCACCACTTTTTACACTAATGCACCACTGCATTGTTTTTGAGCATCATGTATTTATTGATCATTAATGTATTATGTAATAGATTGTGTGTTTGTAGCTGTGTGTGGAACTTTTTTGCATTAGCTAGTGCACCTCTGCATTGTCCTGTCAGTTATGTATTATTTCAACTGTGTATTGTATTGTCATGTATTGCTTGACTGCAAGTCTATGTAGCACTTTTGCCCAAAGACAAACCTCCCTCGGGACATTACAGTTTAACTTATTTTTGTCACCAAAATGATCAAATTTCATCCAGAGAGGAACATGAATGACCGAACCAAATTTCATTGCCAATAGTGTAGTTATTACAGTCTGAATCAGTGTGGCTGATAAGTATTTCTCAGTTATCTAAAAGGCAAATATAAAGGCTGGATTAACCAGACAAAGTGGGGAACTGTCCCGGGGCCCCAAATACTAAATTGATTTAGTCTTTACTTTTTGATAATATGATTACTTGAAAATTTGTTTGGAAATAATTAAAAAATCATCTAGGTTGTGTGTAGAATCTTGTGTCCCTGTCTTGTAGAAGCTCCCTGTATCAAAATGTAGTTCTAACAACATCACTGTAGTTTATACTACTCCTACATGATGCTTTTTCATTAATACGTCTATGTTTTATCAAATGATCACAAAATAACTGACATGCAGAAATTCCACTATACAGTATTCCAGTATAGGAGGACTGGTTGGGTTCCATGATGTCCTCAAACAGGTTAATCAGGTTTTTGTGCTTTTAGTGTGAAACAAATAGTGCCAGCACACCTCCTGTAAATGTATTATTCATGGTCTGTACTATATGACATTTTTATGTCAAATCATTGCTAATGGTTTTTGTTTTTTATGCAATTAAGTTTAATAAGAGGTCAACATTTTTTATTTATAACTTTCAGAAACAAACTGTTTGGCCAGGGATTGGTCAGGTGTGAGGAGGTGTGAAAGTAGTCTCTTCACACAACTACTTCCATCACTACTGTGTGTACAACCAATGCGACACCATAAACGTCGCCAAGGAAACATTACCTGAAAGTGTGCTGTTATCTCCATTAATGCAGTTTATTGTGTTGAGACTATAAAGATGCTCAAAAGAAAGAGAATTCTTAAAAAAGAGATTGGCGAGGCCATTCAGAACAGGTAGAAACACTCGCTTCTAGACATGGTTGGACGAGTGGACACATCACATGAAGCATACTGAGGCCTTTACACAATATACAGCTTGATCTGAGGGTGGTGTTATAGTGGAAAGGTAATGAGGTCGTTAGAATCAGAAGGTTCACGAATGTGATGAGGAACATTTATACCAAACTGCTCATTGCTTTTACAAGTGGATATTTTAGCCTGTTATTGGGGTAAAAACATGACTTGATAAAAATCCACCAGATTGAAAAGGATTGGAACAAGCACAGATTCACACCATCACTAAATATAGGTGAACACCGATGAACACCTACCAACTCCTACACAGAGATGTTTTTAACATTTATCCCAGAGTCAGCAAGAACAGCTTGTTCCAGTGCAGGCCCGCTAAAGATGCATGACATGGAGGCTGATGGAAGCATGTGTGATTCCTCTTCTGTTGAAAAAAAAAAACCCCAAGAGAAACACCCACAATAAATGTGGAAACTGGATGACTTCCAATTCTTCTATCAGACCACCCACTTAGACCGACATAAAAAGAACATGAAGGCAGTTTATCATACGGCAGAGGAGGAAGGATCAACATTTTGATCCCGGAATCAAATCATTTACCCTGATACCGACCTTTTAGCTTTTTATTAGATTAGGCTGAGTCAAACAAACACTGCCTGCACAACAGATGAGTATCATTCTTGTATTTCCAAGTTTAAAGATACAACCTGTGACACATTTATTTCATATGAAAACATAACAATTCTGAGGGTTTCTCACAGATCAGTGTCTGGAGATGGTCTAAGAACATCGGAACTGTGTGGTTTTGATTACATCCACCAACAGCACCCTTCATACAGACAACAGCTTCAATGTTACAACACACAGCTGGGGGCTCACTGTCTCGTCAAAGTGTTGGTAGATAAGTAGATAAGTCTTTGAATTTGTCATTGTGGACTGAAGAAGTTTTTTAAAAATCAATAGTTGATCTAAAAAACATGACGTGGGACAGTAGTGTCCTATGTAAAGGTCTGAAGGTAGAGGGGTATTGAGGTTTGTGACTTTCAGAGGCTGATCTGTGTGATCTGACACAACTGCTGACAGCAATTTACTCCGATATGGTTCCAAAATCAACTTGTTAGGCTGGAGAAACACTATTTTGGGTAGTTTCAAGATCAAGGTTTGAATGGCTTAAAACGGTCAGAAAGTGCCTTATCAATATTTTTCTGCTGTTTTCATTCTGCTGTTCATGGTGAGATGATTGAATGATTTCAATTCAGTCACTTCAGTGCAGTGCTTCAATTGTAAAGACATGTGAAATGTGAGTGGAACAGCAGATTTTGCCTAAATGTTGCATTCTTTGGTAAAATCGTGTTATGAGCTCCCTGTAACATTTGTGCATTAAACTACACGAGCAGGATTTCAGAAAATAAGTATTACTTGAACTTGTCAATGTGAATGCAGAACAAAGAATGTGATATTTAAGAATTTTGTTTATCTATGGAGAACTGACCGCAAACCAGCTGACTCAGTTGAGACCCAAATTTATGTGGTAGCTGAGACAAGAGAAAATCTTAAGGCTGGACTACTGTTCTACTGGGTATACTAATATTTCTTTTAGTCTGATAAAATAACCCTGATGATGTCATTAGGGATATCTTGGCTTGAGCTTGAAGTCCTCCAATTTATAACAAAGCCTGCATTATCAAATGGGGGCACAGAAAGTCAAATATGTAGACATTGACAAAGTAGAGAGTCTCCTGACAGACAGTAATGAGTTGCACTATGGGTAATGTAGGATTCTTGTAGCTTGACCCACAATAGAGACTACAAATAAGTATATCCCTGCCTGTTAAGCCTATCCAGTGATTAATAACATGCCCAGAATCCATTATTTACATACTGCACTGTTGTATTTGCCAATGGCAACCAATGATAATCATGTGAACAAAAGCACCTGGTAAATATGACTGTACAAGGATCCTAAATGCACCATGACAAAATCACACTGATCTACTGAGCGCTTTGAGGGATAGTCTGATTAATGTTTCTAAATATAAATAAAATAAAGCCTTTACAGCAGAACAGGCCCTGTTGAGCAATTATGACAGTTAGTGTAGACTGGCCTAACTCACCTATTGCTGCTAATTCAGTCATGAATGGCCACCATAGTGACTGGTTATCACTGAAACCTATCTGTTGCTCCCATAAAGGAATATTACATGCTACATGAAGCACAGGTGAGAGGATAATTTGACTAGTTAACTACAGATATTTTTGTTAAAGGGAACGTATTGTGCACATTTCCAGCTCTATGTTTATATTCTGGGGCTCTACTGGAATATCTTTGCATGATTTACATTTCATAAAACTCCTTATTTATTTTCTACTGGTCCTTTATGCAGCCCCTCAGTTCAGCCTCTGTCTAAAATAGGCAGTTTTAGCTCCCGTCTCTTTAAGACCCCCCTCCTGATTAGCCCACTCTGTTGATTGGTAGACTTCTGGTGGTTCTGGAGGCTAGGTAAACCAACTATGGTAGCAAGATTTCACTACTTTTTCTTGTGCATCTGTACATGTTCGAGCTGAAATCCCATACAAAACATGAGTGGAAAATGCTAACAACACATGGAACAACCTTAGCAACAAACGCTACAAGCAGATGGATTTTTGTGGGCGTGTGTTCAATATGACATCATCACGAGGAAGAGGAAGAGGAAGAGGTAATATTGCAAACTTAGCACTCTGAGCAGGTTGAAGCCTGGACCTTTGACTTGCAGGGAGCATTTCTGCATATTTTAACCTCAAGTTTTAGAACTTTGACCATGTTTAGTATCCGACATCATACCAGTAAAAAAATAAATCACAAATAGCATGATTGTCCCACCAAATTTTAAAGCTGCCCTTGTAGGATTTACACATAAAAACATACAATTCAAATCACGAACTTTGACACTGTGGATTTTTAGTTATTTCCTGAATAAACTTGGTGTCAGTGTTGCTGCTGTAAATAAAGTGCAAACAGGAAGTACTACATTCTAAGGCCTCTGTGTGTAGATTTGTTTCAGACTATTCATTATTTTAACTATTTATAGACACAAGTTGTTTGTTGAAAAATGAAATAATCTCAGAGGAAATGGGTGCATTCTATGTGCCATGTTGCGTTCAGTTCATTTATTCAACCACTAGGGGGCACCATAGTTGGATATTTTAAAATCCAAAACATAGGGGCTTTAATTTGAAATGCTGCAAGTATCATAATTCAGATACCGTTTAATGGAAGTAAAGCTTTCACCAAGAAATCAAAGGTAGGCGTGCAGCTGGTCGAGTGGTTAAGAGTACATGCCATGTACGCAGCAGACCCCAGTTCGAGTCCCGGCCGGCGGACCTTTCTGCAAGTCACATCCCCCTCTCTCTCCCATAATTTCCTATCTCTCTACTTTCAAATAAAGGTGTCTATGCCAGAGAAAATCTTTAAAGAAATCAAAAGGTAACACTGACAGTAAGGAAGAATTTAAACGTGCATCTTGCCATCTTGCAAGTGTTTTGAGTTAGTTCACCAGGACAAAATACACAAACACACACACACACAAAAGAACATTAAAAAAAAAAAAAAAACTCTGCACAAGTTTCTTAATAACTCATCTGTACATCATACAGAATATTTATTGTATGTCCTCAAAATACACAAGAAACCATAAGACAGAACACAGGGCAAGAAAAACCCTTTAAGGTCTTTTGGAAAGGACCGCCGCCGTTCACCGTCCTGATCTTTAGTTTATCAGACTGGCAAAGGGACAAAGTGTCCTCTGTTGTAAATCAAACAGAAGGTATTTGATTTGGAAAATTAATGCTGAGCTTTGATTTAACAACTGAAACTCCCACAAAATAAATAAAAGATCGCTTTTTCATACACCCGTAACAGTACCTGTCAGCCAAAATTCCCTTTGGCTCTTTTTTTTTGTTGTTTGTTTGTTAAATTTACCCAAAACATTTCACACATTGCAGAAATGTAGAACACATGAGCTGTGTTTTTACTCGTTTCTGACATCTAAAGGGAGTTTGTTCTCCCTTTTTTCCCCTCTACAGGGCTCGGGTCTGATCTACAAATCCATTCCCCCCAACGGCAAAGAGATCATGATTTCCTTTTAAAATCATATTCTGTAGACCAGTGGTCTCCAACCCTGCTCCTGGAGAGCTACTGCCCTGCATGTTTTAGGTATCTCCTCACTCTAACACACCTGATTCTAATAATCAACTCGTTATCAAGCCCTTTGACGAGCCTCAGCTGCTTGATAACGAGTTAGAGTGAGGCGATACCTAAAACATGCAGGGCAGTAGCTCTCCAGGAGCAGGGTTGGAGACCACTGCTGTAGACAAACATTAGAAATATCCAACCAACTGATTCTATTCACTATGCTTTTGGCATATTCTATTGGCCCAGTAGCAGAAAATGAGCCGACACAACAAAGCTTTCTTCAAGTTGCAGCCGATGAGCAGGAAGGCAGCACATTATTCCTGGATTTGGTTAATTAAAAAAAAAAAAAAAGAAAAAATTAATTTTCGAATGAATGATTTGTGCTGTGCTCACTCCAATAGCCACTCATGCTTCACGTTATACAATGTCAAAATGAAGGAATAAAAAACTGCCACATGATGCTGCACTTGTGTGAACACAGTGGGTATTCTACTGTTTAAAACGGTGGAGCCGATCTGTGTCTGTGCACAATGTCATTTGTGAAATATGATGCATGTGCAGTACAACACTAAACAATAATACAGCAGTTATTTATTCAATTCCAATTTTATTTTCATTATATGTTCTGATGATTTTTGTTTTTTTTATTCTGGTGAAAATTCAGATGTCAGTCAGATCCATGAAGGAGAAAGCGCTAACGGCAGTGCTGTCATATGACCACCAGATGGCACCAAAGCAGGAACGTTCCTAGAAATAAGGGACTTTCTTAATAAGTAACTCAAGATGGTTTTGGCTGTTTTTAATATGAAATGCAGTCTGGCAAAGTTTAGGTAATGTTCGCACACTGAACATGAAATGCGTCTTGGAATCTGCGTTTGATAATTTTGGCTAATTTCTGAAAGGGGCAATCTGTATGTAGATGGTCAAATGTGTGTGTGAATAGCTCTTGTTTCTTAGAGCTACTTCGATCACTTCTTGTGTGTTAAACTGCGTACAACAGTGCGAATACTTCTGAAAGTTGACTGTCCAAAATTTGTTACGATTCTTATCTAGAGAAGTGGCCATTGAGTGTGTTCATTCACAACAGTTCTACACTGTTTTACCTTAAGGTGTGGTTGTATAACACGTACAACGAACTAGCTCATTTGAAGCATATAACCACACATTTATTCGAGATTCCAATTGGATCTTTGTCAATAAAAACATGCTGCATTGCACATACATGTGTTGGGCATAGAAATAAGCCATTGTGTCCCAAAGGCAGCCCACAGAGACACAGTGTAGAGTATGCTTGGGTTGGGGATTTTTCAGGGCACCAAAATTCATTTGCAAATGATAAGACTTCAGCCGAGCAAAACCTTGAACCACTATTTTCCAAAATATGTGGCTGCAAATAGAGGGCACTGCTTGCTGTTAACCGAACCACTCCCCTTTGAATTGGACCGACTGTTTTCGTCTAAACTAATATCTTGAAGGAAAAAGTGACCTGACAGGACTGAGGAGTGCTGTTATTTCGGTAATAGAAGTTTCATTTTCATAAACAGCATTTGCTGGAACAAAATAGAATTGGGTAATAGTGCTGCACACATGTATTATGATTTGATGGATTGGAACACATGGTTAAAGTATCTGTTACACCTTTCACGCCTACAAGTCGCTGTGGCAGTTTTTTCTTTCCATTTCAAGTCAGTGACATACAGAGAGTGAAAGTGAGGCTCAAATGTCACACAGATTTAAAGATATGCCAGTTGTGAAGTGCTTCAACAAAGTCTCATTCTGCCGTTTCTCTCTTTTTTTTTCTTCTTTTTTTTGCCATTTCAAATACACACACACACACCTGCAAATTAAATTCAATAAATAAGACTTACAATGTTGTAAGGCAATGTTGACCATGCATTTGTCACAATGAACAACAAATCAAGAAACATACATGGTAACAATATGCACATTCATTAAGAGCAACAAGGTCGCAACTTCCTCCACTTTCTTTTTTAAGATCAAGTGAAGTTTTCAAGGCTTTCCGGGTGATCTCCTGATCGACAGGGCTCATCCCCCACAACACCTGGCTCTGGTTTCTGTAGCGGGACCTCTTCATTCAAGAGAGCCCGGTCCAACCAACAGGCTGAACACAACTGGACCAAAGCCACAGTGGGGCTTTTGCATTGTATCCAAAAGTTGGAGTTCATTCAAGAAAAAAAACAAAAGAAACAAAAGTATATGTGGAGACAGATCCAGCAGCCAGCTGCTCAGAGCCTCAGGACAGTCCAGAGGTCTCCAGGTAACTCTGGAGTTTCCTTACTGTACTTCTGTCCAAGGAGCAAAGGTCGAAGTCAAAAGTAGTGTTTGTGATGTGGAAGTGTCCCGTCTCTTCAATGAGGTTTACAATCTGGAAAATAGAGGATAAGATGGGTAAACACACTATTCACGTCTGTTATTACAGTTCCAGGGTGCAAACATGTCACCAGCTGACAGAGTAAATATCTGCCAGTCATAACTATTTTAATTCATTAAATATTAAACCAAGGACAGAAAAAGTCAGGAAATGAAAGAACATCACCACCAAGTCAGCTTCTTTAATTTAACAATTCATTTAATCATAAACTGAGCTTTACACAAGTGGACATAAGCAGAAAATACACATCATTCATCTAAAATCATTAGTGTGCTTAACCTACAAACGCCACTTATCTCCTTTTAAAACTTCGTATCGTTTTAGTTCTTACACTTCAACTTCTTTCAACATTTCCACCAACATTTTCTTTAAGTTTCTGATCTGACTTTTGAACTCCTCTCAGGACCAATCATTTCAGCTGATGCATCCAGCTCCTTTTATAACTGACGCTTCAACTGCATTCATGCACTCACGCTTCATCTGACACTTCAGTTTCAGTCAGCACAGACATTCAAAAATTGAACTTCAACTACTTTCAGCACTTTGATATTAACTTCCATTCAGGCATCCTTCAGTGTTTATTAATCAACTCAACTGCCACTTTAATTTCTTTCAGAGTTTCTGTTTGAGGTACAACTTTATTTCCTTAAATATCGTAGACTTCAACTTTTATCATTTTATGTTCTGTTCAGATGATCCGCTTCTAGTTGTGGGACAATAAAGTATGCGGGTCACAAAATCTTTTTGTTGGGGGTGGAGGGGTGAGGCTCTTTTCGCCTTTGTTGGACAGTTGCAACAAATGTCTCTTACCGGACTTGAACCAGGGATGTTGAGGTTACGCGGTGTGCACAGTAACCTTTCAACTACCAAGACACCCCAGCTAGTTTTAAAGGTGCAGTGTGTAGATTTTAATGGAATCTAGCAGAACAGAACTGGCAGAAAGAGAATATAATATTCATAAGTATGCTGTGTTTTCATTAGCTTATAATGAACCCTTTTTATCTACATAGAGAGTGGGTCCTCTTCCACAGAGGCCGCCATGTTGCACTGCCATGTTTCTACAGTAGCCCAGAACAGACAAACTAAACACTGACTCTAGAGAGGGGTTTCACATTTTTCACGAGTTTTGCAGCCAGCCTACATTCTCCTACACAGTTGTTGGAAGGGGGAGATGTATTCAGTTGGCTGCAATCTACAACCTCACCACTAGATGCCATTAAATCCTCCACACTGGTCCTTTAATAAATATATAACAGTAAGTTTCAGCCATCAGTAGTAGCCAGCAGACTCCTCTCAAGATCAATTATATTGCGGGCCCCCGTTGGCTTGATGTAACAACTGAATGCTTTTAAAAGATTTTTCAAATTAAATTAAAGGGCACGGTTTAGACCCGGTCTATGTGTAAAGTGCCTTGAGATGACTTTTGTTGTGATTTGGCGCTATATAAATAAAGATTGATTGATTGAGTGGGACAGACTTCAGATAGATTGGGCATCTGACATCAATTAGAAATATATATAAAATCACCTCCTGCTGTGTCTCCTCTATACTCATCTATACTTAAATACAGGCCTGCATGATATTTCAAAATGAGCCAGTTTATTAAGGTTGTAGTTTTTTCCAACACTGCCCACACAAACCTGTCCTGACCATACGACAAAGCTTCACTCTACATGTGGAGAGAATTGTATCTGCTTCAAGTCAGACGCTCAGACAGACGTCCCCTCGCTCACAGTGAACTTCAGTGCTGTGTTTTAGTTGGGTATGTGCTGATTTGGCCTGTTGCTGTTTGGAATTTGTTCAACGTCAAACTGCTACCAAACTAACGCAGCGTTTCACTGTTCCTGAACATACTGTCTGCATTAAACTTGTCTCTGTGGGTCCCCACCAGCGTACAGGAGAGACTGTGACTTCTCACTTGTAACATGAAGTGCAGCCAGTTGGTGAACTCGGCTAGATTAGCTTGATTACTGTGCGGGTTAAAGCTCTAGCGCATGATGATGCTGTTTTGGATGTCTTCCCTCAGAGCCGGGCGTCTTGTTAGGAGAGCGAGGCAGAAGTTGGCAGCGGCTGCAGGGAAGATCCTTTAAATGCAGTCATATGATAGGCCTTGAGAATATAAGCAAGAAACATGCAATCTCTTAGGTGGAGGGAGGTTAACCAAATAATTCATTGCTTCCAGATGAAGCTGCAGATTACAGAGGATCTGTAACACATCACAGCTCCTCCTCTAATCCAACGCAACAATACAGCTGACCAATAACACTGGTATGCACTGATATTATACTGAGAAGAGTGAAAAGTCTGAGTCACAAGTTGTTCTTCTGTGGCGGTTCAGTTTGGAGTATAACAATAACATAAGAAATAAGAAAAAGGGAAATATAAGGATGCCATCAAACCTCAAACTATAAATATGTTTTCTCATTGGTAATATAATCTGACACTTCATACACTGACTCTATTAGAAATACACTGTACATTCCAGACAGAGTCACATTATGTTAAGACTTTAAACATGATGGTTGGGGTGAGGGTCAGTGTTTGAACCAGGATCTGTCTAATTCATTCCTATCATTGAAAGTAGACTAAACACATCTCAGTACAATGCTGTGCACAGAATAAAATGAGCAAAGCTTGAATCGATACCTCTGCAGAAGAGTCTCAACCAAAGCTGAATCTTCATGACTGCATTCATTTTAATGGGATGCCTTTAATAAAACCGAAAACTTTGTTGAATATTTTACTCCGAAGTCAAAGACATGAATGTAAAAGATATTCGAAGGTGCATGCGAATGTAGAAAAACCTGAGCAATTTCCTGATTAAATAGATTAAATATTGATATGTTTAAAGCTCCACCCGAGTGATTCCTGCTATTGTTTAATATGTGCCAGTGTTGGCTGTTGGTCAGTGGCAGACTGCTGCTTTAATGACTCACCACTGTGTTTTAGCACAGCAAAATCCACTTAGTTAGTGTTTTTGTTCTTGCTTCAGTTGGATGTTGCTCTCTGTGCAGAATGATGTATGTGTTTGTTTACATATTAATACACAGTAGTAGTTTCAACATGTTTTTATCCTTCCTGTTCTTTTTAATGTGGGAGGACAACAGGTGTTAACTCGAAAATCATGTTTACTTTCATTTAAAATCAGACCTGTTGATCATAATTTGCAAAAACACATGTAAAACCTGCCAAACTTTGAACAGTTTGGGTGTTTTACAGATATTTTGGTATTTTTTTGTCATTTTCTCAGTTGGTAAAACATGTCACATACTTGTACACCATTCAGGATTGAACATTTGAATCTGTATGTGGTGACAGTGGGTGGGTTGTTTGGTTACTGTCAACAAAATTCACCCAATCAGTTCAGAAAAAGCTGATCAGCTGACTTTTGTGTACCAATAATAACTTAATATGGATTTATTAACCCTGATTGTTTCTATTCTATTTTAGGCATGAACCTCTAATGAGGCATGATTTAAATGAGGCATATTGACCATCATTTCTAAAAATATGTGTAAAACCTGTGGTAATAAGTTGGAATCAAAAGGTCTAACACAGAATTGGGTGATAATTTTTACCGTATGCTTTATAAACAGTCAAATTTGACCAACAAAAGTTACACAGTGAACAAGAATCCAACAGGAGGGCTAAGAGTTGGCGTGCTCTGGACCAAACCTCTTAAGCCTAAAGGACAAATATGTCAACTCATCCTGAAAATCAACAGTATTAGCTCATCAGCTCCTCTGGGACTCTAGCAGTAATGCAGAGAGGAATCCAGTATAAGACCAAGAGAAACCAGTTACACCATCAATTCATGCACACAAACACATCAAGTGTTCACTAATAACTTGGCAGGACAGTGATATTTAAATATTCATACACCCACCTGCATTACCAGTCTGTGTCTGTGTCTGGGGGGGTTGTCAATGTGTGAAAATCACTTTTGGGAGATTTGGTACTGACTGAGTGGGTGATATCATGAAGGTAAAAGGACAATGAGAAAATAACAGCTGTTCAGTGTGCTGATGATACACGAGTGTTAAAAGGTGGAAACAGCAGCAGCTCACCTGTTGTAGTATGTGACCTTCTCTTAGTGTCATCAGTCTTTTGTGCAGCTCCACCAGCTCATCAAGGTAAGCCTGCAACACACACACACACACACACACACACACACACACACACACACACACACACACGTAAGCTCAACACAGTTTGATCCAGACTGCTCTCTAGCTGCAGCTCTTACACAAGAGTCTGCACTTAGTCATTTCTTTCACAGGAATAATAGACGTTGATTAACATCACTGTGGGTATGCCAGTATTCTCTCAGTCTGATGTTAAATTATCCATTAAAATAATTATAATATAACAAACATGTCCAATCAGCACAGAGGACAGCAGGTGAACAGAGAATAACAGGACTGTGCTGTTTTGATACATTTCCTCTAAACTAGCATTCAAATCTGAAACTTTCTGATCAAAAAAACAAGATTATTACATGTGGACACACAGTCAAAGCCAACTTTTGGTACTTTTAATATTTGCCAAACAGAGTGGTTGATTTTCAGTCATATTAAAGCTTTATTTAACTACAGTGTTCATGAGGAGAGGCTGCCTTTCACTCTCTCTCTTATATTCCCCTTAAGTAGACAGAAGCACATATAGTCTTAATTATAGAGTCATAATAATCTTGTAGGAAGTATTTTAAGCATGTAGAATTATAGTAGTGTAGGTGTAGCAGAGTTACAGCATGTATTCAGCCTTTCATCATGTATCAAGGCCTAGTAGTATTTTCTAAATGTTACTAAACGCATTCTATTTATTTTATATCTACTGCTTTAAATGGAAAAGAATAAACATTCAAAACATGTGCACCTTGTCACAATCTAGAGTTTTGTTCTTGTCCTGTTTGCTCTGCTTGGTGGGACTCTTCACATCCAGAATCTGATGGAGGACAACACACACACACACACACACACACACACACACCAAGACAAAAGTCAAGTTTTATTACATCAAAGACTATGATACTGTTCACACAATTCAGCTCTCCCAAGTCTTATAGAAGGATAATGAATCCTTTGTCTTTCAATAATCCAGCATGTGTTCAGACAATAATATTCTGTTAAAGTCTCACTTTGAATAAATGCTGGAAATATACAGAATGAAGCAGAGATGCAAGCTTTTCAACAATCACTGTGATTCACCTCTGATTTATTATATTGTGAGGTTTTCTCTCCAGTAATTGTGCACAAGAGCTTCATTTCTACTTTCACAAGAATAACATTTTTACTTTATAGCATCATTTGTGTCACTAAATATCAGGCCAAACCTCAGTCTAAAACCTTCACCTTAAATATCAGCCTTTTAAAGACCAACAGTGAATCTTAAGGATTGCTTTTAGGAGTGTGCTGGATATCATCTTACCTGGTTATTAGTAGTCTTTAATAAGGGCGGAGCCTCGTTGCGGGAGGGGGAGGAAGGGGGGGAGCTGTCACTCTCACTGCCGTCACTCAAACTGACCCTGAGTATATAATCACAGGATGAGAGAAAGAACAAATGTTTCACTACATTAGAAGTGACATCACACTTAGTCTCTTAGTGTGATACACACACCTGAATAACATTTATCTCAATCACACCTGGCAGGTTAACTGATGATAGATAATAGGCTGTGTGTGAAGTAGGAACGTGTAATAGATCAAATGTACTATGGTATATGGACCGTAACAAAGTGATATTATATTCATATAAATGTTGTTATAGTACACACAGAATACATATAACACATTCACTTTTTTAGCTCTGTTTTTGGTCTCCACCTGCTCTAGAGGGTAATATGTGTTTCTTTAGCTGCTAAATGCTTCACTATGACCACCAGTGAGTTACTAACGGTGTCTATCTGTTGTTTGGTGCTGAGCAGGAGGTGTTTTCACTTCAAACAGCTTCCTGCTGTAAATGTATGTGATGAGAGAGGAGTTGACAGAGTTTGTAGAACTGTAACAATGAACTTAAAAAGCAAAAAAATCTCTGCATGGATTGTGGTTCATCACTATGAGAGACATCTATCATATTACACTCAGTCATGTAATCCATAGTAAATATAAAATGATTGATTCATGCAGCTTTAAATACCAGAAAAAAACAGTTAATTCATTGCACTCAGTGTGTTTACATGCTCTTTAACAAGTAACTGAGGAGTCTGGGTAACGAAATCTCAAGTAACGGGTGAAGCTTCCCTCAGTAAGGACGGGCGTGATCGATCGATAATTGATAATCGATCGTTTCGAATTTTGTTGATCGCGTGAAATTTGAATCGATCTAAGGTTGGTATCAAATAGAGGTTGTGTTGAGTAGCTGGAGTCTTGAAGCATTGCAATGAATTCCACTATATGGCAGCAATGAGATATCTTACCAACAGGGGGCGATGTTTGACAGAGAGAACGGCTCAGTTACCTACGAGCTGCCGTAGATATTAAACGTAAACATGATGAGGTCAAGGCCAAGTTTGGCGTGGGAGCATTTCAAACTAAAGAACGACGGAGTTCATTGTAAACACTGTGAAGTAGAACACAACAACGAGCCCAGTGATACCACTTTTAAACCGTCTTAGTTACATTTTGGCAAAAACCGTCAGGCCTCCATGAGTAACATCATGTTTTTTGATGAAGTAAATTTTAGATATGAAGCTCAGTTGTGTTTTAGAGCTCCGTAGCAATGGATACGTGAAGAGGTTCAGCTGCTTTTACGAGCTCTCCTTTAAAAAAAAAATGAAGTTAAACAGTTGAACTTTAACTGTCTTGTCTAAGAGGATTGTTGTTGGACTATAAGTTGGAATGAAGATTTCAATGAGGACAAACATGCTGTATTTTGTATTTTCATGGCGTTTTATAATTGAAAAAATGATTAATTGATAATTGATTGTTAATTTTCCTGATGATTGATGAAGGAAATGTCTTCAAATGCCCATCCCTATCATGTAGAGAGCAGATTACTCTGCCTTGTACAAACTGCTTATTCATCAAATTAACTGCATGTAGAAAAATGAATGTAGTTTATTTGATTATTCACACAGTTAAAATAAGAAAGCAACGATACTAATAACTTGTGCAAGCTGCTTTTCTTGAGGCTCCGTTAATGATGTAAACAGTGTAAACCAGAAAGAAGAGATTTTAAAAAAGGGACAGATCCTGTTTGTCTAGGGTGGATTTGATTGTTTAAACACACCTGTTTGTCTCCACATCATTAAACATGATTTGAACTGTACAGACTCCACCAGCTGATTTATGTGTTATGTGTTTTCATTGATGCGGCCATTACTGTAGTGACTTTAGCCAGACTGAAAGCTTGTTTACCGGCTCTCACAATGTAGCTGTCAGGGTGTGACAGTGTGATGGTGCGGTGGGGGTGGAGAGTTAAATCGAGCATAAATTCAGGCAAGTTCTGACTGGAGATTTACGCACAGTGTGGTGATGGGAGCTCTGTTAAAAGCCTTGTTTTGGACTGCTTGTAAAAACACACCACAACCCACTGCAGTAAGAGCTCATGCAGAATCACCAAGCAGCTGCAGAACAAGTTCCCAAGTAAATTGGAATAAAGTTGGCTAAAAAGGTCTAATGCAGAATTGGGTGATCATTTTATACCTAATGCAAGGTTGATGGGAAGACACATGCAGACACGTGAGTCCTGCATGTGTCGATACATTAGATTTCATTTTTAACCATACAAATGTGTGCGTGTTTCAGAGGTCTATCAGTGACCATGTACTAGGGCTGGGTATCGATACTCTGTACCTTTAAGGTATCGACTGAAATAAATCAATACCAAGTCCTGTGAAACGATACCTGCAATGGATCCTTTTTCTACCCACAGCTAGAAAATATGACTATTTGTATGGACTTGCTCACAGCCAATCAAAACAAGCTTTTTTCGATTAATGTGACATGTGATTGGCTCATTGCCACAGCAGCTACAACCCGTCTGTGATGCTGAAGTCGTGGTGAATTTTAGTTAGCGTGCTTAACAGTTCAGCAGCCAAGATGCCACCTAAACGCTCTGAAGTGTGTACACTACACATCTGTTACACCAGATAAAAGCAAGCGCACAATATGTGTAATGGGTATCGAATGAAGTACTCAATTGGTGTCAGCATCACTTTAAGGGTACTTGGACTGGTACTGGTATCATCATTTTTAAAATCATACTCTACTACCATTCACTAACCTGCGTTGGTGGTGTGTGAGATGTGCGTGTGCGTGTCTCTCCATGTCAGAGTCCATGTCGTTGTCGTCGTCGTCATCCGAGTCGTCGTCGTTGTCGTCCGAGTGCAGATCCTGCATGACTGACTGCAGCGGGCCCAGCACTGTGTCACAACAAGAGAGCACATTGGAATAGAGCTTTTAAAAATATGTATACATTTTTGAATGAAGCACAGGTGAGAACATGCAGAAGGCAGCGGGTCATGCTGTGTGGTGCAGTGATGGTGAGATGGTCCAGTGGAACCTTGAGGTGAGGCTGGAGACACATTTATACTTTACTTTGAATTTTATACACTTATTCTATATATTTCTTATGCCATAAAATCCCATAACAATATTAAAACCAACCATGTGTTACTCTGCCTCTCTATACTTTCTGACTTATACCGAAAAAAACCAGTAGAAACCAGTGCCAAGCCAACTGGTTTCTAGGGAGATATAAATCTTTAACAAGAGCACACAAATATATAGTTTCATTTTTATAAAGGGTGCAGTAACTTCCTAAAAGCAGCTGCTCACTGTAGTTTTTATCATACTTTCCCCTCAAACAGTAAGAAACAGGGCTTTTGTTGGGGGCTATTTTCAGCAGCGGATGAATCCACATTTGGTGTTCTAGTGAGTATGTCTGTCAGCAGGATGGTGTGTGTGGTTGTGTATGTGTTCATGATGATGAAGGAACATGTCATCCAGTGTAAAAGTGGTTCACTGATGTGTTTTGTAGTTTTTTTAGCAACAGTGGAGATAAAAAGACAAAAAGTGTGTCCCAGTGTGTCCAGCACATGTGTCCAGATGTTGCTGGAGGTGATATTATAGAAGGAGATGCATGAAGTTTCATGCAAATAGAAGAGGTGGGAAGTATTCTCCATGCAGATGTGTTTGTGTTTGGGTGGGTGGGTGGGTGGGAGGTGGTGGTGGTGGTAGTGTGTAGGGGGGGGCCCTTCACAGGTCTCAGAGGAGCTGTTACCTGTGTGGGTGGTGGCAGGAATAGCCACCCTTTTCCTGATGATGAAGTCCACCACTGCATCCAGAGAGAAAAATTACAAACACACACAAGCAGGTCACCCTCAGTGTACGCTCCACTGTAAACTTCATCATGTCCCAAATGTCACAGTCACACACTAAACAGACTAGAATCAGAGAGTTTTGACCCGTGTGTCTATCACTCATCATCATTATAAAGAGGAGCCACAGTCCATGAGGGAAACCAATGATCTAAACCACTGATTTCCGAAAGTAAAGTAAAGTAATGTAAAGTAATGTAAAGTGAGTGCAGCAGGTCAAAGCTGAACCAGGACGGAGCATCTCATTTGCTGTTAGGATAAAACATGTCAGAGTCTGAGTTTTGTATTTACTCCAAAATATGTGGTTTTATTCTTTAATCAAATCAATCAAACTTTATTTATATAGCGCCAATTCACACCAAAAATCATCTCAAGGCACATTACACATAGAGCAGGTCTAAACCGTACTCTTTAACTGTTGTTTCAGCCGGTCTGATGGTTGATGTAGATCTCTATGAGTAAATATCTAGACCACCTCTTTTTTTTGTATTTTTTTAGTAATAAAAAAATGCAGAGAGGCAGGAACATTTTAACTAATGAGCTACAGGAGCACTACTAGTCTAAGTGTTTGACACAAATGATCTTCAAATGATAATAATATCGTTTATTGCGATTATTTCTGAGACAATATATCGTCCAATGAAAGTAGTTATCATGACAAGCCTATCTTCGACTTCAAGCTTTCTTCTTCTTTTATTATTCTAACTTTTTTTTTTCTCAAAATATGATTCTTTAATTCTCAAAATCTCCTAAACTTTCCTCTAACAGTGGACCTCCATGATAAAATCTCAGTTAATGAAGTTGGAGCATGAAATGTTATGAGAGCCAATAGACTCCTTTTTCTCTGGGAAGGAATTCAAACTAAACTCTAGAATGCAGAGCTGCTTGAATGATGTTTTAATAAAGATATGTGTCCACTTATGAATGTTGGAGAATAAGAAGGTGTTCAATTCTATTTTTCTTATATTATAATACTGTTATTTTCCTCTCAAGAGTTTAAAGTGTAGCTCTATTCTGTTCATTTAGGATTTGAACTGTGTTGTCTCTGTCTGCAGCACCTCCTGGACTTGTTCTATCACAGCCAATCAAAACAGGACCGGCAGTCACACTGAAAGCACTCGGGGCTCCACATGAGCTAGAACCGCTCCATTATACACATCATTTCTGACTGAAAACACCAATAAACATCAGAGATCAGCTGGAAGTTGTGTGCGTGTGTGTGTGTGTGTGTGTGTGTGTGTTCCAGATGATTACCTTGGCGTTTGTGGTGCATGGGAGCAAAGCCTGAACTGGAGCTTGAACTGGCTGGACTGGGCTGTTCTGACTGGGAGAGGAGAAGAGAAAGAAACAATGGTGAGTGAAATAGTGATGGACAAGAATGCAGGTTTATCAAACACCAACATCACACAACCTTTTGCGCTTTTGCCCACTTTTTATGGCAATTTTTTTACCCACCACATTTTAAACTTGTATGTGTTTGATTTGCATATTAAGTTCAGATGCTCATGATTGATTATTCAGCGTCATTAAATATTTCATATAGGTTTTTGTAACATAACATAGGAGTTTGAAAGACATGAGCATTTACAAGACAGGGAGATGATGTAATGTTGCATTATGGGAATTGTAGTTTCTAGCATTTTTGGAATTTAATCAACACAAGGAACTAAAAGTCAGGATATCTCGATCTAAACTTAATAGAAAAGTGATACTTAATTAGTGAAAGACTCCTTTAAACCTGACTTACTTTTAATTTGAAAATCCAAGAACACGTTCAGGCTGTTTCATCTGATTCACAGCAGCATTAAAACTTGTGTCCAGTGTGTTTTGTGTAGTCTTTGAGGTGAGTTAAGTGGAGATGTGAGGGCGAGGGGCTTGTTGAGCCCTGAGCCAAACAACCATCTAACAAATGCACATGGAGCTGCTGCACTGCTGGCTTCCTCTGAGGAGAGCCAGACCATCTTTACTGCTCGGGCCTCGGGTGTAAAACCATCTTTATAAATCACTGAAGTCACTCTGAAAACCTGCAGCCACACACAGACTGCTGAAACATAACAGAGCTCAATACATTCAGCATTACCTATGTCTGGTTTTCGGCAGATTGACCATATTTAAGTTGTCAATATGAGGAAATCACTGTAGATCATTTCATGTCTAGAGAACTAATGACCACTTTCATTATCTATTAAATGGTAAATGGACTGTACTTATATAGCACTTTTCTAGTCTTTTAACCACTCAAAGCGCTTTTACACTACATGTCACATACACACATTCACACACATTCACACACCGTTGCCACAGCCATCGGGAGCAATATGGGGTTAAGTATCTTGCCCACTGACACATCGACATGTGGACTGGAGGAGCCGATTGGTGGACAACAGCTCTACCTCCTGAGCCACAGCCGCCCATTCATCTGATGATCATTTTCTTGATTCATCCTTTAATTGTTTGGTCAGAAAATTATAAGAAACGCAAGTTGACAAATTCAAAGTTCTTTTTTTGGACTGATCAACACTACAACACTAAAAAAGTATTTTTTGCTTTTAAAAAAAGACTTAATTGCAAATTAATTTCCTGTAATTTGAGTAATTATTTGAGCTCTACAGAGGAGCTCATATTCGGGGCTGTGCTGGTGGTCCACCACCTGAGAGACATGGGGTTAGATTCTCTCTAACTCTGTCATAACTGTGCATCAAACACAAGAATGACCTGCTGTATTTTGGTCTTTGTTTCTTCATTCAGTATCATCTATATGATTTAAAAAAAAAAAATGATATATTGTCGGTCAGGATAATAAAGTGCTGACTCAGAAGTGATATCAGCAGACACTTTACATCAATCAGACTGAGCTCTGTGTTTAAATCAGCACTCTCAAGGCCGGAACATTATCATTCAGACGGCCTGAAAGTGTTTTTTTTTCTCCCTTTTTTTCTTTTACACCGACAGACGCTGGCAAACTGCCGGACACGTCTACTTCCTGCAGCCGTCCCAGGTGTGCACAGGTGTGAGAACGGGCACGGCTCCAATCGCTCCGTGAATTCTTTCCTCCACATTCTTGACATTTGTACGTGGTGTTCGTGTTCACTGCTGGAGCCCGCTGGCACTGATCAGAGACCGTGTGAGACACTGATTCAATCTCTGTCAGAATATTCTTCATTATGATCAAAGGCTTTTTTTTTATATTTGAGCGTTTGAAAAGTCACATGGTTTCTTGTCATATGAGACTTCCTCTGATGAAGCTTGTAGTGGGCACCTGGTCTTTCATTATCTAACTGTTCATTGTGGTGCTGCTGGAGGACAAGAAGAGGAGAAGAAAAAAAAAAAACCTCCAGCACTTTTTCTTAATCTCATTTGGAGACAGGCACAATTGGAAATTCAAATCAGCTATTAGAGTAGTCACAGTTCATTTAGGTTAATGAACTCTCAGGGTAGTGTGGGGAGGGTTCAGGGTCAGCTCCTCTAAACACACACACACACTGTTAGGGATGCAATAATACTTACAAACACGTTAGGGGTGGAAATCTGAGCTGCACCGCAAGCACATTCATGTTCAGATAGTGCTTCTTTACGCTCCCTTTCACAACATCAACAAGCTTCTCTAACTGATTTCACTTGGAAATAAGCCAAAGAAAACTGCTGTATTTGAAATGATGTTCAAACATAATATTTTGGGGTATTGAGTGGAACATTGTACTGTAACATGCTTTTTCATCCTCCTGGAACTATCCCCAAATGGGTCAATGACATTCAATGTATAAGGATTTTTAACAGGTCAATTTTAAAATAATAAATAAAGGAATATCTATGGCAGTAGTTCAAACATTAAAAATGTTGAGTTCACATAAATTCATATTGAAATTGTACATTAGGTGATTTATGTGTTTTTTTCCGTCTCAATGAATTGGAACTGAGCATTACAATTTTTACATACTGCATAAAATAAAACACGTGTTTGTGTAGACTGCAGGCTGTGGGAGGATGTTCAGGCTGAAGCTGCAACAGCTGGGAAACATGTAGCTACATCTTGGGTGTAGCTTAATGTTTGTGTGTGTGTGTGTGTGTGTCAGAAGGTTTTGTTTTTCCTCATCAACTCTCATCCCAAAATTAATTTACATCCTCCTCAATTTTTTTTCTTCTTTGTATCAGCCCCAGGATGATGGGTCCACACACGTGCAGTCGCTCCTCTACAGCGCAGGGAAACAGTCATTCATTTGATTACTCGTTACTGAAAAAAGTAACGCCTTTAGTAATGCCGTTATTCCCATCACTGATTACTACAATTTCATATTTTTCATATTCCCATCTTGCATATGAAAAACTTTTCCAATCTTGAAAGTTGTGAATAAACTCAATAAAGAAAATGCAGCAGTGACTCGCCATTATCTTACACAGACACTCTTCTTCCTCATTTTTATTTGAGCTGACACAAGAAATATTCTGGAGAAACAAACACTACCTGCTGTTTTGTGTTTGACTGTCCTGAATGATTTGATAAGCTGGTTATCAAATGCCATTGGCTGGAAATCATTACGGCCTCTTAAAGGGGAACTTCACCAATCATTTAACAGATCAAATGAGCGAGCTGAAAGAGAAGTTTGAAAATGAAAGTTCCCTGCTTACCAGACTGTAAGCTCTTGCTTTAAGTTGGACAGCACATTAGCTGCTACTATGCATAACACACCTGAATCTCCAGCTTAACGGTTGGCAGTCATGTTGGATTGTGGGTAACGTAGGCAACAGGTTTTAAAAAGTAAGAACAATTATTGAAATCATTCTGGTTCTGCTGCATAAATGTTAATACTTAAAATAGTTACAGAAGTGCTATATTATATTGATGGAGTAATCTTAGGGCCTGATTTACTAAGATCCCAAATAGTAGGTACTAAATTGCGTGCACAGTGCAATAGATCGCGTGTTTTGCAGGTGATCTACTAAGAATAATTGAGTAAATGAAAACAGGTGCAACAGGGTGCAGACAGCAGTATTTAAATGAGGGTTTTGTGTCTTTATGGAGAGTTTGGACGAGCAGAAAGCAAGCGCAAAATGAAATGTGATCAGGTTCTAGTGGAAGAGGTTAACTAATATATTGAGTTATAACAAAAACTAATATTACCAGAAAAACCCACATATGGGAGAGTATTTGTGATGAAGTCAATGCTGTTAGTAAAACCAAAAATATTCCACTCCAAAAATATTAACACAGGTGGAAAAGGTGTGTATTCTGTCATTGTGCCTCCGTCTCCTCCTCTCTACAGTAACAGCTGGTTAATACCTGTCCTTCAAAGGTATTATTTATAGACACAGTTAGCATCAGAAATAATACCTTCAGGTTTGGTAAATCACAATGCGCGTGCTAAATAACATATTTGCATTTTCTCCTCCCTGTATTTTACACACTGGGGTTAAAACATCTCGTATTACATTCATTATGGTAAACTACTAATATTACATTCATTATGGTAAACTACTAGTATTACATTCATTATGGTAAACTACTAATATTACATTCATTATAGTAAACTACTAATATTACATTCATTATGGTAAACTACTAATATTACATTCAGTATAGTAAACTACTAATATTACATTCATTATAGTAAACTACTAATATTACATTCATTATGGTAAACTACTAATATTACATTCATTATAGTAAACTACTAATATTACATTCATTATGGTAAACTACTAATATTACATTCATTATGGTAAACTACTAATATTACATTCATTATGACAAACTACTAATATTACATTCATTATGGTAAACTACTAATATTACATTCATTATGGTAAACGTACTAAATGGACAGCACGTACTATCTTGCACAGTTGAAAGAAGCAAACCTCAGTGCGCTGCGTTAGTAGATCAGCTTGCACATTTTTTGCGGGTGATGTCAAGTTTGCACACGTTTCTACACACGCAGACCTTTAGTAAATCAGGCCCCTAATGTTTGGTGGAGCAGGTTGGGAATAAAGCTTCACAAACACAAATGCTCCATATCAAAGAGTATTGCTGGTTTATGCTCAAGAGAGAACTGATTCTGGACACGAGACAAGTACAATGAAGAAGACACCTTCCCTTGTTATGCTTCGAGCTAGAGGAAACGAGCCGGGATTGGCTTCAGTTTGAAGCGTCTTCAGAGCCGTCGCAAATCAGGGAAAGCAGATAATCACATCTGACAATCTGGATGTGTCCATTTCATCTGCAGCCAGGTCTGCTGGTGTGAGCTCTTTCCTGCCCCGAGCACGGACGCTGCATCCTCGCTGCAATTTATGAGCTGTCGATATATCTAACAGGCCTGTCTGAAGAGGACGAGGAGGAGGATGAAGGAGGAGGGGGGGTAGTCTCTAATGACTTAGTATCAAAGACTTTAGAGCTGGCCAACACAACTGCTTACTTTAAAGTTTCTATTTTCATCATAGATTAGTACTGTAACGCCACTCTATAATAACAAACACACTTATGATTTATATGCTTGTTTTACTTATTTGCAGACTGTCTTTCTGTCATGTCATTATTATTATTAAGCCAAAAATCTGATGGCTGATGAATTCATATTGTCATACTGGCCATTTCTAAATAACACATTATTACAGCTTCAATGATATAACCAATTCATTATTTTGAGTCATTTTTTAAAGAGAAAAAAAAAAAATCCAGATTCTCTGATTCCAGCTGTGTGAATATTTTCATGTTTATTAAATATTTTATGACCGTAAACTGTCATAAAAGTCACAGCAAATCTTTGGGTCTTAACAGTTTCACACAACTCATGGATTCGATAAAATCGACTACTTATTGTGGTCCGTCTCATTTTGAACTTTCTTTTAAGCATAAATTGGAAATGATGTGAATGTATGGAACTGTGTTTTGATGAGTGAATGTGATAAATCTTTTTATGTCTTAAGTTCAGTTTTTATGCAGTGTACTCAATTTCATTGTGATGATAATGAATTGATCTTGAATCTTGAATTGATAATGAAACTAACTGTATGGTTCATGTTCCCTCCACAGGGTGACAACATTCATTTGAGGGATCATGAGATGAACTAAACTTTTTGGACTTTAAAATAGTTTATATATTTCCAGCTTTAATTATACAACAATGATCTAAATGATAAATGATCAATCTGAGAAGTTCAAAGGAGATAAGTTGAGTTTTAGTGGAACTGTTAGAAACTGACCAGAAGCCCAACTATACACTGGTTGGAAATCACTGGTTTCATCTTTATCAATACACTGTATTACATAAGCTTATGTTTTCCTTTATCCTCCTGCCACCCTGCATCCTCATATGGGGACATTATATTTCAGGTTTGCTGGACCTTATACTTCACTCTGCTTAACCTTGACCTGTTCTTGTCAAACAGTCTACAAATCAGTGTCAAAACGAGGTGGCAGGCATCTTCACCAAGTCAATCAACAACAGCTGATCCCCAGATACAAGTGAACCAGGTACAAACCATATCAAATTTTATGGTTGAAACTTGTTTATTTATGTGTAATAACGTTTGTGGTTCGATACGTTATACACACGTGACTCATTGTATCCATAGCAACAAGCTACAACACTGCTAATCAGGAAGTACTCGTTTGTGCAAAGGGAAGCTGTAAATGTAAGCAAATAAACAGTTTTATACACTGGTGAAGTAATTGTGTTATACAGTAAAATAAACCCATTGTCCCCATATGAGGACATTATTTTTTCCAAAAACTACTTCCTGTTCAAAGACAATATTTAAGTTTTTGTACTCATCAGGTCCTACTGATCCCAAATACTATATTAAATATATTGTTTAAAATAAGTTTGTCTCTGTGTATTTTTGGACTAGTTGGGTAGCCGTACATATACCATCTGTGATAGAAAGTGCAGTCCTGAGGCTTGTGAAGTGAGCTTGTATAATATATGTGTGTGAGATGAGCTGGAGATGTGTGTTTATATATATATATCTCTGCATCAGTCTACGGGGAGGTTCAAATGAACTTGGATGTTGGTAATTCAAACACACATTCATATAAAAGGCTGCTGCCACTGTAAAGCAGAGCTGCCTGAGAAAAACTCAGCGGTGAGAAGAAACATGAGAGAAAAAGAGAGAGAGAGAGAGAGAGAGAGAGAGAGAAGTGAGGACAAAAGGCAGAGAAACTTCAATGGTTGTCACCTCCTGCCAACAAACAACACACAGCTGGTCTGTTGGTTTATGGGACAGCTTCTTCAGGCTGCCGTAAATCTTGCCACCACTCTTTTTTTTTTTTTTTTTTTTTTTTAGGGCTTTTGTCCCACTTCACTCAAAGCCACCAAAGCAGCCCCCTCTTCAAAGACAATAAACAGTGTTTAGATGTAGTTTTCTGGCATCAATCTGGTTGCTTCTCTCAAGGCTTTGGCACAGTTGAGACGGCCCAAAAAAAAAAAAAGCGATATGCCAGCGAACGAGAGAGTGGAGCTGACCGACGCTGTTTGGTTTGTCTGATTCGGCGGGGGCTGTCCAAACAGAGCGCTTTCTAATGTGAGTTAAGAAGCCTTTCACTTTGACACTGTAGACTCATTCAAACAGAGCACAGTCACTTATACTCACATTAAATGTACAGCATGGATGAAACATGTCAGATTCCCCCAACAAAATGTGTCTTTTTGGTGTTTTTTTTCCTGAACCTGAATTGGTGTCAGGAAATATCTGGATTGTATCAGACATATCTCATTGGATCATAATGGTTCAAATAAAGTGTGAGTGAGCTCTGAGCTCTGACACAGTTGTTCTAACATTCAACACTAACGAATCTGTCATCCAATCTTTTAATCTCTGCTCTTTTTTATTAGAGTTATGTACAAAACATTCAGGGAGCAGCTGTTGCTAATTTCATATTAGATGGATGGATGGATGGATGGATGGATGGATGGATGGATGGATGGATGGATGGATGGATGGATGGATGGATGGATGGATGGATGGATGGATGGATGGATGGATGGATGGATAGATTTTAGTTAGATAGTAAGAGTAAAACTAAAGCCAATAGTCAATTGGGTTGATTATAATCTACAAAATAAGAAAACAATTGTAAGGTCTAAAAATAAATAAGGATACTAAAATTCTGTTATAGAACACAACCTAATAAAGTGCAAGTTTAAAACCCCCCCATAGTACTGGTAGAATAAGTAGGAGTGACTGGAAAGGCTGCCATCTTTATATGAGTGTAATCTGATGACAGGGTGACATTAAAGTTATTAGAATTTCAATGAATGCAGTTATTTTATGATCAAACTAATAATAGGAATAGGTGGCTCATTTAGGTAAGATAAGAATCAGATCAGTGTTGGTTGTGGCACATTAACAAAGTAATCAGTTTGGGATCTAGTCCAAAAGACTTTGTAGAATATAGTATAGTTGTTTTTTTTTTTTTACTACTATAGTACTTTTTTTGTTACTATTGTTGATGCTCTTTCTATTTGTGCAGTCCACTTTACTGCTGCAACACTGTACATTTCCCTACAATGAGACTAATAAAGAAATATCTTATGTATGCTTTTTTTATTTATTCTTTTAAAATGTAAATGATCCTTAAAGAATGTTTCATGTTGGTGGTTTGGGTAAAATGTAGGGCTGGGCGATATGGACAAAATCAAATATCACAATATCTTAGACCAAATACCTCGATATCGATATTGCAACAATATTGTAGAGATGATTCTTGATGCTTTCACAAAACATTAACACTATGCAATTTTTGATAAATAATCATCAGTAATGTGGATACAATGACACTGTAATGCAGCGTTTAAAACCAGGAAAAGACAACTCTGGTGACATATCGCGATATTACGATATCCAAAATCTAAGACGATGTTGTCTCATATCACGAAATCAATATAATATCAATATATTGCCCAGCCCTAGTAAAATGTTTTATTTCATTGCTTTTGTCCATAAACATGACATTGAACTAAATATACTCTATTAGTCTAATTTAATAGAAACACATTTATTCAGATTGTTAAAATTGTTATGAGAGTTTCACACTTACTGAGTCAGACTGTTAAAGTAGGACTGTAACAAACTGTGTTTCCATCATTCATTCATTCATGTACTAAACACTAAAAAAAAAAAAAAAAAAATGCCATCACAACTTTCTAAAGCCCACAGTGAACAGTAGAACATAGAAGACTGACAATTAACCAATGATCTGAATTTCAGCCAGTTCAATTTTTCAGGTCTGCAAACTGATGCGGGATAAAAAATGTGACAGCTTGAGTCTCATAAACAGATTTTTATCAGGAGTCCATGCCTGTGCAATGATTCCAATACACAAAGGGCTCAGCTTTAAACAAACGTGTGCAGGTGACAAATCACTCAGTCTGTGCCCACATCCAGCGTGCTTCTCATGCTAACACGCACAGCCTGCTTTCCCCTTCGTGTCATCACCTACTCTACATTTCCTCCCCTGTGCCGTTTCTGGCCCCAGCGCTTCGGTGGAAAAAGAAAAAAAAAAAGAAAAAAAAAAAAGCCAAGATCAAACGGGCGGTCACATGAGAAATGAGAGCGGCGCTCTGGCTCGGCCGGCGCTCGGCCACCAGGGTTGCTAGCCTGGGGAGAATCAAACACCTGGCATTTGTCACCCCCACATCCCCTTTTTACAACCTACCCGACCCCCCTCAAGTCTCTGTATGGGACAACTTGAAAGGCATTTCCATACAGCACAGACAAAAACAGGTTTTGCTTGTGCTAAGTAAGAACTCCCCCTGCCTGAACAAGCTGCCCCTACAGAGAATCAACACTTTATACAAGCATTAGAGAATAGAAATGAAAACAGCTTTGCATAAAAGAAAAAACTTGTCAAAGCACAGGGATTTAGACCTTTCCTCCACAAACGCTCGCCCTTTTCTCTTCTTTGAAAAGCTAAAAGGATTAAAGGGGAACTCTGTGCTATTCACTGCCGCATCTCCCCTTTCTCCTCAGGTGTTGTAAAACCATAAATCTTTCTTGTCTACTATTTGGCTTTAAAACAGCCCCCTTTTTTATGGGGAGGTTCTCCACCAAATGTGTGTGGACCAGGCAACCCAGTCAAATGTCAGCCTATTCATGAAAAGATCCTCTGTGGACTTCCAAGTTTTTCTAATCCTGCTCTTGAGCTGGAGGAAGAGAGTTTATAGAGCTCAACAAGTATTTCCAGAACAGTTCAGCTGATCTCAATGAGGCGGCAAAACTGGATCGTGTATAGGAATCTTGTCCACTGAATACAGCGTTCCCCACTTCCTGTTTGGCCACCCAGACGAAATTCAGCTGAACCCCCACTAGGTTTATTGGTGCCCACCCCTTTCTTCCAATTCCCCTACCCAGCCCCCTGGAGCCTACCAGACCACCATTAAAGAAGATTGTGTCCCTGTTGGTCATTTGATTTTTATAGCCCTTCCACACCGAGGAAGGATTGACCACCAACAAACGCTCTCCCTGTAAGTCATGGAAGACTTGGATACCTTTCTACAACCCCTCACAACTGTTTTCCAGTAAAGAGTCCTGAAAGCTCGATTCAGGGAGTCTAATGTGCTTGACTGCTACAAAGACCAGACTACCTCCATGACAGCATTTGAACATGGGTTGACTCAATGAATCAATAACTGGTTCTACTTACATCTGATTTGTTAGACTGGTCCTCCATATCAGAGTCATTGGGGTCCACCAGTTCCTGGAAAGGTGGAAGCATCGACGCCTTCCTGCGATCGGTTTCGTCGCCCTCCGCTCGTAATTTATTCGTTTGCATCAGCGATCTATCCTTCAATAGTTTCTTATCCAAATGATGAGCGTCCAACCCCGATGTTTGCTTCCCTGATGATTCCACAAATCCCTTTTTACGTTTTTTGGTCACATGATCGTCACCGTCAGGGTTAGACAGGCGCTTGTTAAGCCCCGACCCGTGGGTCATCCCCTCAGTCCGATGCTCCTTGGACAAAGACTTGGGTTCCTTGAAGCCCATCTTAGGATTTATATCTCTAAGTGGCTGGTTCTCTTTGGGTTTCCTGGAAGGTTCTTTGGGGGCTTTGCTGGGTTCCCAGCCAGAGTCTCTGAAGGCACTTTTGGGCTCTTTCAAGTCTTTTGGGGGCTTGTCTTTGTGGTCCTTGGAGGGTTTGTGGAGTTTGGAGAAGCTGCTGCTGTTGGTGCTGGTGGTTGTGGCGGTGGTGAGGAGGGTAGTACCGCTTCCTTTGGAGCCATCCTGTGGATCAAAGACGACAAATGAAAAAAAAAAAGAAGAACACTTTCTAAAGAATAAACAATTGAACACTAAGAAGGCACTTGGCGTAGATTTCTTGGTTACTGGTGGTCTAAATCATGGCAAGGGGACTGCTTGATGGCAAGTTAAGTCATGCAGGGAAAAACAAAAAAGAAATTGTACCCAATATTTAAAGGTGTCAGAGCAATTACACAGAATCATCTAAGCTACACAGAAAAAACGTCAGCTCAAAGGATTATAGCACGGGGAAGAGGGAAATCCCACTTTAGGTCAGTGGGCAAATATAATAGGGTAAGGGCATAATTAGCCACTGGGAAATACTGTTGTCTAAAGACTGGATGGGCTTATTGCTGTGATAATAACTCAAAGTAAAGTGCCACTAAAAACTCAGCAACAGCAGCACCATTTAGGTTTAAATCTTATGATTGATTCTTTATTATTACTATTATCATCATGACGCAGTATTCAAACACCACTTTTCAGCAGGAAAAATGTCTCCTGTGATTATGCAGTCATCTTGTGGTTCATACTGTGTTGACTGTGGATTGCAATTTAGACTACATGTACAACTCGAATGCAGAGTCACAAACAACAAAGTGAGCAAAAACCAGGCAGCTAGGTCAAAGGAAGATTAATCCTCTGCCTTTTACACAAGAGAAAACATGCATGCCACCCTGCAGTTTGGCATTACCATCTGTGAAAAGAGCTCCATTCTTAAAAGAAAATCAAAAGGGGTCTTCTTAGTCCCCATCTATGGGCTTAAAGTGCAAACTCAGGACTTTCTTTTGAGCGGTGGTGTTCAGTGGGGTGAAGGGCCTTTTCAACAGCCACACATGCGCAACCTTAAAAAGTGGAGCGAAGGGCAACGTGGATAAAGGAGGAAATGCATTCGTTCTAACGACGGGGGCCATTTGTCCCCGGGTCTCACCTCCAGCCCCCTTGTCAATATTTCATCAATGCAGTAAACCCATTAAAGCAGTCTAGACGACGGGGTGTGTTACGACTCTGCCCGAGCACCTCTAAAACCTTTCATTTTGTCTATCTGCTGCTGACCCCGGGACCTTAGGATGTAAAGCTGCCGGCTCATTTTAAACTCCAGCATGCTCCCTCCACTGCAGTAAAGCCATTTCCCTCCCAGCAGCGCAACATAAAACACTGTTTTAGTGCTCTGGAAGGAACCCACAGTGCCTGTGTAGCCATCAACATTGAAGAGATCACTAAAGTGGCACTTTTTAACAAACCTTTCAGCACCATGACGCTGGCAGGTTAGCAGGTGACCCAGGCTCATGTAAATCTCTCAGAGGCCTACAATAATACTGCTGGAGTGGATCTGAAAGCACAGCTATGGAACATATCTCTACTTTCTTTTCAGGTATACGAGACAACTAGATCATGTCATGTACCACACTAATATATTATATAAGGAGCATTAGCATAGTGTTAAGTGTTAATTATGTTATAATTAACACTACATTGTACTGGATTATATTTATTTCTATACATCATTAGAATGTTTTCATATATATTTCATTTTATGGTATTGTGTGTATATTATACATCATTTGCACATATACATAAGCTATAAAACACTGCTCTAAACTTCAATATGCCTTGAAAAATACCAGAGACCTGGATTATGTCATATATGATTTACTATATATTACATTATAGTTATATTACAGTAGTAATAGTGACATAACACTACATTAAACTAGATATATTTCACCATCTGACAGTTGTGTGTATATTATATATAAATTGCATTTTCACATATAAAACACTACTATAAACTTCATTATGCATTGATATATACTATTGACCTGGATCATGTCATGTACCATTAATAATATATTATATTCAATATTATAGATACTACTAGGAAGAGTACTAATAGTAACATTAACACTACATTATATTGGATTTTATTTATTTCTATTAGACTATTTATATTTATAACTTTAGATCTTTTTCATATATATATTTCATTGCATTGTGTGTATATTATATATATATATATATATTGCACATATGCATATAAAACAATGCTATACATTTCAATATATCTTGAAATATACCTTGATCATGTTATGTACCATTAATAATATATTTTATTATGATTACTATTAGATTATTTAAAATGACATTATATTGCAGCACTTATCTAAGATGACACTATATATATAGTTTACCTGCTATATACACATACATCTATCTTTACATATATTTATTAGAACTACAAATGTACCTGTATTAATATTGTATAGTACATGTACCATACATACATCTATAGAACTATAATACCTAAGGAAGAGTTTTGGAGTTCAATGTTATTTCTCTCACTTCTTTGGTCTTCTATTTTATTTTATATATTACAATTATATATTTTTTATCTGGTTGTTTTTTTGTGTCTCCTCTGCTGTTACGTTTGAATTTCTTAGTCTTAAAACACATCGTTTTGAATTGAAATATTTCAGAATAAAAGCTGTAGTAATTAGGACCTTTGTCAAAAAGTTAAAATTTATTACAAAAAACAGGTACTGTGTTCTAATACCAGAGCAATATTTCTTATTACTGAATGTGTGATGGAGAGAGAGAGAGTGTGTGACCTCCTGCTTCACGAGTAATTCATCACACACACTGTGTTTAGACTGGAAACCGTTTCCATGTGAAATGGGCCTCTCCTAACCTGGCTCTTAAATGACACCATTTAAAGGGACTAAAAATAACACATAATGGAAACAACATGCCACTTTATTGACATACATGATTTAGTGCTGCAGGAGATAATGTCTCGTAGCTCACGTGTAGCTCCTAGGCCCTTCATTTATACAGCCCCCACCCCTCCTCTCCACCTTCCTCTTTTAATGTGTCCATTCATTCTGTACAGCGGTAGTGTCTCAAACGTTCTTGCATATGGGATTTTAATGTATGACATCAAAAAATATGGGCAAGTTCAAATCCACAGTCCATCTCTGAGCGAGTGGACTGAGTTCTAATGGCTGAGCGGCAGCCAAGATATAGTTTGCTTAAGCCAGAATTGGATGTCTTTGAAATCCTGGGAGTTTAAATATGTTGGACGTCGCTGAACCTGCCAAATATGTGTGTGTGGGGAGGGGTGCAGGATTAAAGCCTGGAGACTTTGAAGGGGTAAAAAAAAAAAGTTGCTGGGCTGGGCTGGGCTGCCACCCCCGCCCCCCCCGCCCCTGGCAGAGGCAGAAGAAGAAGGTTGTTTAGCTCCAGGCTGGAAGCTGGAAACTGGAAAACAACACTGACCTTTGATCCGTGGAAGCCTTTGCTGCTCTTCTTTGGGTCGGAGAAGGTGGACGTCAGCGAGCTGTTGGGGAGCGTGGGCAGCTTCAGGTGCTGGCCGAACAGGGAGGTCGAGCCCTCCTGCATTACCATCACCTGCCAGAGGAACAGCAGCAACCATCACCACAGGCTTCAGATTCCAATTAGAAAATAGAAAATTGAAAACCAACTAAAATGTGTCAACTAAAAGTTGACTGGTCATATTTTTAGTCCTTGGATAATTTTTGATGAGATAGTTCCAGATATGAAATGGTGCAATACTGGGATTTCAATATTATTGTAGCTTTGCCATTGATGGATTAAGAGGTAGAAGCTCAGACTTGCACCAGCTGGTTTTATATCTGTTCGACTGAATCTTTTACGTCAGCAATGTCTAAGCATTGTCTGATTTATGACACCAATTAACACAAATAAAACCCCCCGAACTTTTGTGTCCTGAGTCAGCTCTCGTTAGTCTCGGGGAAAAACTTAAGAGGGATGAACACGTGTGACGCCGTCTTCGCCGCCAAGAGCAGCAAACGTCCGCACACACAGCGCACATTCAAACACCTAATAGTGGCTGTTATTACTGGAATATCCTGCAGTCATTACAGGGAGAGAGAGAGAGAGAGAGAGAGAGAGAGAGAGAGAGAGAGACGGCCAGAACATGCGAGTAAAGACAACACAGCTGCTGCTTCGCTGTGTCTGTGCTGAGCTTCATGAAGGTGAATGCAGCAGCACTGTTATCGTGACTCATTTGAAGCCGTTTTTTTTTTTTTTTTACAAATTTGCATATCTGAAATCTTACTTTTGAGTCTTCTGAGCTTCGTTTGCTAGGATCCCGTTGCTGTGGAAGAGAAGAGACAAAGGACAATTATCATCAACAGCTTCATTTCATTTAACACTAACTGCTCTAAAAGTCATGCATCTTCGCCTCATAGTAATGTGTGATTCTCTAAAATCAGTGGTGGTAAAGTACTCTCAGTGGTGAGGGCTCATCCTGACAATTGGGAATGTGAGTTTCGACATGGTCTGTGTCAGCACTTGAGTCCTTTTTGGAGGCTGAGAAGAGGGAGGTGAGGGTGGGGGGTGGGGGTGGAGGGGGGTTGCAGGGCAAAGTAAATAGAGAGCACTTAGCTCCAGTCATAAAACCTCCAGACTACAGGGGTCCTCTGGCGGGGGGCCAACACACTGACTGCACAGCACACTGAGGAAGCAGCTAAAAAGGTAAACCGATGCCAGTTTATCACGACTGTAACGAGCACAGAGAGCTTTAATGACCCCATCAGCTGATCTGAGTGCTGAGAAAGTAGTAAAAAAAGTGAAGTTCAGAGAACGACTGGAATCTATACGTTTAAAACTTGTATGAACCGAATGCTGTAGGATCACTGAATTCTTAAAGATGAGATAATACAGCAGTGCTTAAACAATACGGTGACTTGTTGAGATAGATAGCAGCGGTGTGCTTAGGTTACACCTCATATACTGGAAGTGAATGACATTTAGTGTGTGCACAGTCACATTTCTCTGGTGAACAGCTGCTGGGTCTGAGAGGTGAACACAGAGCAGCTTTTATCAGGTCAGGAGACATTTTTACTAGAAATGTGCCAAAGCTCATATTATTCATATGTAAGTAATATCATATCACTGTCATATACTGAGAGAAACAAGCTGTGCTATACATGTTCCTGTGTCATTACAGCTAGGAGGAAAACACTTCTACTATATTATATTTTTACTATTATTATATTATGTTTATCAATATTAAATAAAGACTTTTACTATATTATATTTCATGTTTATTGATATTAAAAATGTATTTTATTATATTGTATTTGATGTTTATTGATATTTAAAAAAATATTGTATTATATTATATTTGATGTGTTTATTGATATTAAAAAAATACTTTTACTATATAACATATGTTTATTTATATATTTTTTTAAAAGACTTACGACTTACTATAATCGTATTTGATATGTTTATTGATATTTGCAAACTGTATATTTATTTGTAATCATCTGTCAATGTCAGTAATCTTTTGCACTGTTTTGACAATATAGATTTATGACCTGTCATGTCAATAAAGTTTATTTGAATTTGTATTATGCGGCAAACGGAAGGATGCATGACTAAAGAAATGTTTATATTGAGCTTTTACAAATGTACGTAATGTTAAACTTAATGTTCGTGTTAACATAATCTTGCTGTTACTTAATGTTAAACATGTGACGGCAGACAGGAGCAGAAATGTAGTTTACAGAGAGTTTGGGGCTGTGTGTGTGTGTGTGTGTGTGTGTGTGTGTGTGTGTTTGTAGATACAGAAGACCTCTGATGAAGAGCATGGGCCACTGAGTGCAAATACAGCTAGTTCATCCCCTCACAACATTTAAACAGCTCTACTAAGTGCTTTAAGTACAACATTGACCCCCACCCCCCCCCACCCCACCCCACCCCAGAAAAAAAACAGACCAATGAGCAGGGCACAGCAAAGTGGGCTGGCTGCACAGGCTTACTGTCACAATGACTGCAGATGAGTATTTCGCTGTAATGATGGAGACAACAGAGGTGATCTAATTATTCAGGGACAGCAGGCCTCATGCTCATTACTGTTATTTTGTTATTGTCTGAGATGCTCTTCTGCCAAAAAGCACAGCCATATTCTTCTTTCTTTCTTGATTTGTATTTGTATTTGAAGATAAATGTTTCATATCAACAGTGAAACCATAGTAACAAGTAAACGGATGTTTCCTCTAGGAGTCTACAATGAGTTTGTAGAGCAATCTGTGAATCCCTTAAATAATGTATTTGCACTATATCATAGATTCATTGTACTACCTATAATTACAAAAGGCTGTAAACACAGATCACTGGAGTCAAAATATGGAGTGCAGATCAAGAGATGATGGCATGCAGCTGACGACGTTCTCTTTTAGGATTTAGGTTATTGCACACTGCTGAATTTGCAACAGATTCCAATTGAATACTACTAGAGTGCCAGAGGTTTTGAACGGTGTTTGGTAGAATAGCACCAGCTGTCAACTCAGGCATCATCTGACAGTTTCTACTCTTCCACAGTCTGCTGGAAACAGAGTCATGAAGTTAAGGTTTGGTCTACTTAAGGCTGCTACAGTTCTACCAGCTCATAGCCTGTTTGAACAGTGGCAGGTCGCTTTTCTACAACTATATGTATGTGTTAAAGTGTTTCTGGAGAAAGAGGAGTATAGTTTTCTATAGAAGATTGTCTGTGTCATTTGAAATCAAACCCCCAGCCCAGCTCAGCCCCTCCTACCCCTCCGGCTTTAAGCAGCTTCCTACGAAACTCCTCCGTCGGGTTGTTGAAGGTGAGCTTCTCGCAGCGCAGGTGATTGACAGGCGGGTGGCCCTCCAGGTGGAGGAACAGGTCGTAATCGAAGCGAACTTTCTTGGGTTCTTCCTGAGGAAAAAGCGGTGATCGGCCCAGAGGAGAGAGAGAGAGAGAGAGGGAGAGAAGAGAGAAAGAGAGAGAGAGAGAAGAGAGGACAGCAGTCACAATCTAGTCTTCCCACACAGCTTAACAATGCCTTTCAAAGACATTTATTGGCATTTTTAGCTAATTCTGTGGGAGGAAACTGTCTAAATAACTGCAAATGCTTCTATTCATATTCAAAAATGTTCAGCACGTATTATAAGTTATTATAGTTCCTTAACAAGGAAATCTATTAAAAGTCTGGAGGTTGTGTTAACATAGATCTTACAGTGTTACAAACTGGTTTACACTGGTTTTTTGCATGTGTTTAACAAGATGAACATAATGTTACAATCCTTACATACTGCCCAGGAGCTGTAAAAACAGAATACTTCAAAACAGATACTCAAACAGAAACTCCTGCTAGCCATTAAGACCAAGAATTTTGGTTTTGTGCAGAGGTTCGACAGAAGAGGGAAAAAAAGGAAAAAAAAGAAAACATGTTTACTGTTGTGTAATATTTACCTAGCTCCATTTTTGTAGTACTACTTTCCTAATGTTTCCCAAAATATACAAAAACATGGAAATATTTTTTTGTGCAGCTGATACACATTTTTCTGCATACAAATGAACAGATATGACCTATATTTAAAAAATAATGTAATGTGACCCATATTTATGTTATTATTTAATTTCACTATATTCTTTTTGACTACTATTGTTCTCATTGCTTGTGTACTTGCTTATTATTTATTGTTCTTTATTCTTTTTATTGATGCTCTTTCTATTTGTGCTATTTCCCCACTGTGGGACTAATCATATAAGTAAGAATATCTTACCTTCATTTATTCAAAAAATATTCTTCACATTCTATAAAATGTTCTCCTGGACCATAATATGTCTGACAGCCTCATGAGGGGTTAATCAAACATTTATTGATGACTGATAAAGTATTTAAGAATGTGAAGTTTAGTGTAGAGACTTATGAGTCAGAATATGAACAGTATGTAAGTGTTGGACTGTTGGACACACTTTAGGGAACAGGTAGAATAAAACAGTGATGTAATAGCAGAATGAATGGATCCATACATGATGAGTTATCATATGAATTGTTTTATGGTTACAAAGCCAGCAGGTGATGTCTATCAAGAAGTGAAATAGAAGAAGTGAGGTCATGTTCTGAGATGTTCTGCTTGCTGTTTTTTTTATAATCATTATGTCATTTATTCTACTGTGTGAGTGGAACAGTGCCAACCGTGCATTCGTTTTGGATTAGTTGTGCAGCTGTCAGCCTGTCGCAGCTACACAGTGGTGTTAAGAGTGGATTTAATGTACAGGAGCTGCTGTGTCACATGTCTCCTTTATTCCACTTTCTCTCCATGTTGTAATCTTTCTAATTGTACATGACATGTATTGAATGTGTGGAGGAGGCTGCTCCATGTTGGCGAATGTGTGATTGTGTGCTATTTAAATTCAATTGACATGTTCTTAAATTCTTCCAGACATCTGTAATATGTTTCCTTTATGTGATGGTGCAGGCATTAACGTATAAAAATATACAGGATGTGTCACATTTATACTATTATATCTATACTATTTATACTATATTTACACTATTTCTAAGATGAAGAATGTTGGGAGTATTTGTGGATATAGATGATGAATAGAAATGTACATTATTGATGGTTATGAGCTACACTGGCTTAATGGCCACACTTTGTCTATTTGTCCAGCTAAAATACAAACTTCATTAAAAAACCCATGCACATTATCATAAATGATAATTTTTCAACGTTTCCCTGTATAATAAACTACTACATAGTTCACTCAATAGTGAGCAGCAACGTAATTAAGTCATTTAATCAGAAACTCCTAAATTGATTCAGATAAAAGTAATCATTGGAAGCACGCACTGATTAGCATTTTATTTTACCAGCTACAAAATAAAATATTATACAATATTTGCCCCTGTTTGAGCATCAGGTGATCTTATTAGTGTGTTTTTACCAAGAAAAACATATGCTTAGATCCAACAGATACACAGTGATCCAACTGAAATCTGAGTAACACATGTTATTTCATGTTAAACATGTTTGTGGAAGGTTTGGCTAAATTCGTATGGTTAAAATAAAATTGGTTTAAGTCTCCTTTCCATTATGTCATAGTCACAATTACATATTATATAATACGATCTAATATGTTGACTGTGTTGTTGTCCTTGTATAATTTTTGTTAAGCTTTTGGGTTTTAATGCTTTATTGGTTATATTTAATTAAACTGCACAGTTTCTAGGAATGTGTTGAGGAGATTTTAGAAATAGGCTGTGTCTGAAACTCATTCACTACTCCCTGTATAATAAACACTACATAGTTCACTCAGTAGTGAGCAGAAAATCAAGATTTCAGACACTAACTAATCGTCATCATTTGGTATCATCATCATCATCATCTGTACAATCATGTGATGGTAGTTTTCACATCTTTAAAATGTGAAAAAGTAGTTAGTGGAAAGTAGTGTACATGTCATGAACACTACTTTTTTGTTCCCATGGTGGAATAGTGGAGATATTTACACACTCAGTATTTAGACACTCAAATAAAATGGAGGGTAAATGTAGTGTCTATATAGTAAATAGAGAGTGATTACAGACACAGACACAGTGTTAGTCTACAGCTGTGCTAACAGCTGTGTGAGGCTGTAACGTGTACTGTATAACATGCTCACATGCTAACAACTGCTAATTAACCAAAGCTAGTGGGGATTCATCCTTTGGGGATCATGAATGTCATGCACATGTCATGTTCAAAATGTATTATCAACCTATCCAGAGTTGTTGAGATATTTTAGTCTTAGTAACCCGACCAACTGACCAATCAACAGAGAGTTAACGCTAGAGTACAGTCACACTGCTATAAATACAAGATCTGAAGGTTTTTAATTATAACAACACAAATAAACAGCATTCTGATCATATGAAATGATGTCTGTCAGATGTATGTTACATCAATTTAAGCTATATAAAGGAGAATGTTATAGTGATTATAGCACATACAAGCAGATGCAGGTATTTTTAGAGGGGAGAATGAAGAGTAGTAGATGAGAGGATTGAGAAATATTTGAGTACTATAGTTAAATGTACCTTGTTTTTGAAGTAAACTTCAATAGGCAAGATGAAGCCTGCGTATCCAGACTCCTCCACTTTGTACGGTGGATCCTTGCACACTGAAAGCAAAGAGAGAGTCTCATATTAAAAAGGAGGCCATCCACCTTCAACACAGCACAGACAGGCAAACATAAAAAATGGTTCCACATGAAGAAATTAGGAAATTCATGTAGTCGTATAAAGTGAACAGTACACAGTCCGTAGCATTATTATATTTATGACGTTCTCTCACATAGCTGACTGTTATGTTTGAGTCAGTGAATGCAGCGAGCCACCAAAACTGCAGCTCCATCCTCAGGAGAGCTCATTAACTCCCATTTCCATCTCCTGCGCTCGTGTATCAATACAAAGAAAGTGGCTTAAATTAGAAGCGGAAAGCTCGTGAATGCACCAGGCTCATGACAAGGTGAGGACCCTCCCCCTCCCTTCCTTACCCCCATCACCTCCCATCACCCCACATGGGCTTTAAAAGACAAACAAACTACTAGAGCTCAGGTGTGCTTCCCTGGTGGTGTGTGCTTGTCAGACTTTCTCCCAGCGGACTCTAAAAGAAAAAGCACCAATTAAGTTCATGAATGTGTTGGCCTGAATGTGCTCAGCTAAACAGCTAAAAGCAGCTCTAAAGCTAATCCAGACTTACTTTTCCCACCAAAATAACTATTTTAAATCAACGTGAAGTCATGTAAACTATCCCAAAATCAAACTGTGGTTTCTTTAACTGTTATTATCATCATCTGTAGTTGTCGTTTATTGTAGTGGCATAATAAAAATGCCATTAAAATGTTGAGGAAAATATATGAGATGAGGAAATAAACTACATTTATTTTGCTCCATTCAAAACAAATAGGTTTACAATAGAAGTGAAAAGTTATCGGTACACTGTAAAAAACAGCAAATTAAATTAAGGCGAACAGAATTTGGGAAAAATGTAGGTCTTTGAGCTGTGAAGCTGTTACTTTACTGTGTATGTATGTGTGTGTGTGTGTGTTGTATTGATGTGCAAGGGTGAACTTTACCATGAGGCAAAGTGGCCCCCTCCAACTAAATGATAAATGGACTGTACTTTTTTTTTTTGGACCACTCAAAGCGCTTTTACACTACATGTCACATTCACCCATTGACACACATTCATACACTGATGACAGGAGCTGCCACACAGGGTACCAACCTGCTCATCAGGAGGAGACTAACACATTCATACACCGTTGAAACAGCCATAGGTAGCAATTCAGGGTTAAGTTAAGATCGATTCCCGGCTTCTCCGGTACGCATGTCAATGTGTGCTTGGGCAAGATACTCATCAGTGTGTGAATGGGGGAATTTGACTTGTAGTGTAAAAGCACTTTGAATGGTCAAAAAGACTAGCAAAGTGCTCTATAAGTACAGTCCATTTACCATTTAGTTTAGAATTAAGCTCTCCAGCTTGAACACAACTTAAAGTAAATGTAAGTACACTGTGCTGATAACATCTCTCTTTCACTCTTTAAGTTAAGCTTTACTGTTAAGTTAAGCTTTACTATGTGATATTGTGATATATATATATAAAGAAAACAGATGTGACAGTTACAGATGTGGTAGAACTAAAGTAGGATAGTTTGTCTGGTGGCCCCAAAAATCACTAAATCCACCCCTGCTGATGTATATGAGTGTTTTCTTTAACAGTTTAAAGTGTAGAGATGCTGCTTTCAGTAATAGTAAACGTTTCCATGGTGACATGTGCCTTTGTCGTACAGTTGCCTGCAGATTGTAGCATGCGGAGTGCAACAATCCCTCTGGTATAATTGTGGAAATAACTGTTATTAGTGTGTGTAGATTTCTTTGTATTCCTCATTGTTATGTTGCTTTGTTGGGAGTCACTTTCATACCTGATGAAAAAAAATGAAGCAGCTCTGCTCACGCTGTAGAGAATGTTATTAATATTTTCCTCGTTAATGATGTATTATTTCACCAACCGTGACCCATCTGCTATTAATCACAATGTTCATTTTTATGATCGTTTTTTATACGCATCGCTGGTTACCATGGTAACAGCAAGAGGAGATGTGCTCTGTTCAGTTTGTCATTTGCCAAGAAATCGTTTAAAATAAATAAAAAAAATGTGTTTTAAAAATCCAAAGGTGTACTGACAAAGATCTGTTTGTCCCAAACTAATTTTCTACCGTCGCCGTGACAACGGGATGCTGCAAATCCTTTTTGTCACTCTTTTTTTTTGATGGTGAAACGCATGAGCGGTGGGGATATTTGAGATGTCAGAGTTTGGTAGCAAACAGGGTGAAATGTGAAAGTTACACACAATTACACAGCTGAAGATTCCACCCCCCTTGTTACTCCCTACCCCCCCCCAACAATTTTACAATCTTTCACTAAAGCTTTCCAAAAAAACTCCTCTTTTTATAATAATATGTTCTTTTAAAGAAACATTTTTATTGTGTAAGGTCAAAGACTTTTATTAGATTTTAGATGTCCAGTTCAGGGCTTCCTTTAAAAAAAACCAAAAAAACAATTCTATTGGCTGATTTGATGACGCTGCACCATCAGTCCATCACTATTACACTATTGTGCCCACAAACTGTATCCGTTGCCATGACGTCAGTCATTTAGTCTGGTGTGATTTAAACTGTCAGTATTTACATCATTCGAATGGCAATTAGGCCTGAAACTAACCACATTTTCATCATCAATTAATATGATGATCATTTTCTTGATTGATTAATTAATAGTTAGTTATTTTGCTTGGAAATATGTTATTAATAGACTGTTAACATCGATAAAAATCTCTAAAAACGGTATGAATCAGTGTTTCATCTTCCAGCATGAAAACACAGAAACATGTGGACTTAGATTAATTATTTAATTAGATTATTTAAAAAAAAAAAACCAGGAGCCAAATGTGACAAACTTTTCCCATCTTGCGAACACGTCCAGTCATCACTAATCATCATTAATCATCACCGTGCTCTCCCTGCTTCATCCTCAAGCCCCGCCCCCTTCAGGAAGGAACAGTGATTGATGGCTCCGCAGACTACGCCGAGGTCGACCTCACTCTGGAGCCCGAGCCTTCCAAATCCCACCCCCCCCCCCCCCCCCCCCCCCCCCCCCGACGCCACTGAGAAAATATTATGGGTTAGAGTTAATTGTGCGAGCGGGTCAGGTTCAATTACACAGAGCTATAAAAGAGCCCATTCACTAACACACCTTCATATGAGCTGAGATGATATGAGCTACCTGACACAGTGAGAAACATTCACACTAAAGGCATGTGAGCTCTGTGCATGTGTGGGTATATTTTTCTTATGTGCATGGATAACTGTAGACATGATGTCATACTGAGATATGTCAGCACAGCTACAGTCAACTACACTTCATAAATAAAGCCTGACGCCAATACTAATATCAATATTTGACTGTTTATCAGGAGATATTTTTTTTAAACGCATAACATAAACTAATATACTTTAATGACTTTTTTTTTTTACTTCTGTAATATAAGCACAACCGGATGGACAAACTGTGGAATGGAGACGGTCTCTAAATTGCTTCACTGTTTGTTTCACTGTGGGTTTGATACACTTTAATATCATTCTCGTTCCTGAACGTGGCCACATGCGGCCCAGACCACCACCCAATGTGGTCTGAGAGATCAGACCTCAATGTATGTTGGGTGCATTCATTCCTATACTATTCATATACCACTTGTGATTAGATGCCTCTGATGACTAGATCTAATCCACATGAACACATGTTTCAATGGATGGGATGCAACTGAAGGAATTATTATTATTGACATGTGCTCTTTTTACATGTCATACCTTGTAACTTGTGTTTTTAAATGTTCTAAATCCTCAACTTTCTGATTATTTCTAGGTTTATGTGAAAATATTAGAGATTTTTAATGTGGTCTCAGACTTTTGGAGCCCGCTATATATGCTGACATTAGACATTGACATGTCTTGTTTGTCATCAGCAGACATAAATATAGGCATGTGCAGACATATATGTGATCAGCTGAAAGGTTGGGGGGGCTGTTGACCCATTGTGAGCTGCAATGTCCCCAGTTCACTTTCAGCCACAGACCTTACATGTTATTATGTGATGTTACACGTTGTTACTTGTTATTATGTGATATTATGTGTTGTTACATGTTACATTCTGTTACATATAATGTATTTTTACATTTTATGTGTTGTTACGCTTTGTTACATGTTGTTATATGTTGTTAAATGTTACGCGTTCTTACATGTAACGTATTATGTGATTTTACGTATTGTTAAATGTTGCGTGATGCGTTATGATGTTGTTACGTGTTGTTACGTGATGAGACGTGTTATGTCTTGTTACGTGATGTTCCGTGTCGTTACATGTTGTTACGTGTTATGTATTGTTACGTGTTGTTACGTGTTGTGTATTGTTACGTATTGTTACGTATTGTTACGTGTTATGTATTGTTACGTATTGTTACGTGTTATGTATTGTTACGTATTGTTACATATTGTTACGTGTTGTTACGTGTTGTGTATTGTTACGTATTGTTACATGTTGTTACGTGTTGTGTATTGTTACGTATTGTTACGTGTTATGTATTGTTACGTGTTGTTACGTATTATGTGTTGTTACCAGGCGGAGAGTTCCGGTCCTCTGAAATGAAGCCAACGCAGAAGTAACTTAAAACTGCATTCTATCAAAAGGCCACCAGGGGGCGACCGTTTTGGTGTCAAAAGGACTTCCGTCTCTATACAAGTCAATGGAGAATTCACCAACTTCTCACTTGATTTCTAACCTCAGTAAACGTTTTCAAAATGTGTTTATGGTCTCAAACACTAGTTTAAAGCCTTCTTCAATGCAGTATGATGTTCATTTGTGATATTTTGGTCAAAACTATTTAAAAGGAGAATTCATCCATAATGTAATGCCATTTTAATGTTAAAAAATATGACAATATAAATATATATATATATATATATACCACTGATACTCTTAGAATTAATCTCAAGAGGCAATACAAATGATATAAATATGTATTAAAATCTACCAGGGTTCCTCTAATAACTACATAAAACATTTGTCAGATGACGACTCAATCCAGAAAACTGATGTGTCATAACTCTAACAGTCAGCTATCAGGTGACGACAGAATGAAAGTGAGAGCAGAACCCTGCAGCAGGCTTTATGAAGACATGAGATAAACTCAGTGCAGTGTGCTTCAGTGGCTGAGGTTGAAAAGGTTACTATAATCTGAAGGAGCGTCTGAGAGCCACAGATACACAAAGAGACCGCTGACCTGTAACAGAAAACTTATCGGTGGTTACGGAAGGCGTTCAAAGTGGGACGGGGGCCTGTGTGGTTTTATTAACATGGCCTCAGTTTAAACTTAGATGCCAATCACAGAACAATGCCAGTCACTCCGTATTTGCCCTTTACTCACAGACTGGTTTGTAATGAGGCCGAGCTACACGGCAGGCTGCACCCAAAAAAAACAAAAGACTGAAAATCACTTATTCTTTACTGAGTCTTGTGCTTCAATATATGAACTCTTTCTCACTGTTAATACACTCTTCATCTTAATATCAGATGTCTAATAAATGCACAACATTAGTACAGGAAGTGATCACGTTTGGAGACAAAGAAATATGGTTTCTTATGTGAGCCAGCAAGTTGATTTTGAAGCTGAGAAATGTTGTGCTCAGGATGTAGACAAAGAAGAATATCAACCATTTTTTAAAACTCTTAAAATATTGTTATCGCCTCAAAACTCCAGCATATGTTGGCTATGATGGCTGGAGGGAAAGTTAGGCTGCAGGACCCGTCGTCTGGGTAACGTGAATGTCTACGAAATTTCAGAGCAATCCATCAACAAAGTAGTTGAAATATTTCAGTGGTTGAGAGACTGACAGGCTGACAATGTAATAACTACAGCTACACCGCTACACAGCTACAAAAGTAACACATTTATGGACTAAAGCAGAAAAAACAACTAAACAACAGAGACAAACTACAGGAGACTTAGAAAAAGGGTGTTAATTTTATTAAAAGGCTGTGGATGTAACATGAATGTGACTAATAGTCGTCTATCTTTGGTGTTTGTAAGCCAGCTTTAAGAATGAGGGCAGGACTAATATGGACTGTGAACCACTTCAAACTTAATTTCAGCTTCTGCTCTCGAGCTAAACTGAGACGGTGGAGTGTATTTTAGTGAGCAGGTGAGTAAATCCAGCTTTTGTGCAGTGGAGGTAGGCTGAGGTCATGTTAGGTGAGCAGGAACGACAGAGGATGAGCTGCTGTGTTTGCTGAGGTGAGTCAGTCTGTTGTATTACAGCAGAGCAGGGTGACATGGACGCAAGTAAACAGCAGCTTCTCCACTAACCGTGTTATAGAGGAGAACTACATCTAACAATCTAACCTTCTTTCACTTCCCCTCCTCCCTGTCATACAGCCATTTTTTGTCTTTTTTTAGGGGGGGCAGAGTATCTTTAGGGGGAGATAACATGTCAACTGTATATGGGTCAGTGACAAATAAGGGTTGGCAAGATGAGTGATAGAAATATGTTAAAAAATAGTTTTAAAATCAGCATCAGGTTTGTTAAAATGTATCATTTGAAATGACATTTACACCATTTTTAACCAAAAGTAAGACTGAAAGCTCCTGAAAATGTCAAATGGTGTAACCACAAAAGAATGATGCATATTACATATTTTATCCACCTACAGTGTATTTAAGTGGACTTATACTAATAATTACTTCATTTTAAATTAGATTAAATGTAATATTTAGAACAATTGTATTCCATTACCTTTATTTAATATAAAAGTTATAATGTAAGATCATGCCAAACTAGTTGATATGGTGTTTTATTGAGAATTTACTGTTTTTAAGCAAGTTGAATTATTTGGTACAAAGTTTTTATGGTTACACCACTTAGACATTTTTGCCATAATCCTCTAATATATTCTCTCTAAATGGATTAAAAGCAGAAATTTGTTGAAGTTGAAGTTATTCATACGTTTATTTTCACATTTTAACCCCTTTAAATTTGACTAAACCACAATCACACAAAAAAGGTCATTGACCTATATGCCACATAGAAGTGGTAAACATCATCTGACAGTTGGAAACCAGAAGATTCATTTGAGTGTTTTGAATAGGCGCCTATTCAAATTTGGAACATTTAGAGTGAGAAGGGTTTAGGACATTATGATTCAAGTACATGATGGCCATCTAAATGCTCAATTATATCTGTATTTGTTGCAACAATTTCACACAGATTTGATGCAAACCATTTCTGATTGCTCAAGAATTATTAAAAATGGTCAAAATCCCTCTAAAACACCATATTAAGACCTTTAAGAAAAACCACAGAAAAAATCATGCATACTTCAGGCCAAACATCCTCTGAATGCCTGAGGTCTCTAGTTTGTTGTTGTAATATTTCATGAGGCTGTGATTATACTAGAGGCCATTATAGGTCATTTTACACAGTGAGGTCAAGCTTGTAATAATGCTTTCACTACAATGAAAAGGCTACTGTGGGCAATAACATCATCACACATCAATACAATTGAGCTCCTTGCATTCTTAACAGTCTGAGCTTTGCAGTAACATGTAATTATGTATTATGTATGTAATTCCAGGACTGTTTAGGGACTCCAAACCCTCCATTTCTAGAATAGAAGAGAAAATAACACATTTATACTGCATGGGATTATCAGTAAGTGGGCATGACTAAAAAGTGGAGACTGGTGGGTACCCATAGAAAACACTTTCATTCAGATATCTTGAGGTGAGAGGTGAGGGGCCCCCTTTGATAATGACCATGCTGGTTTTCCCCCCTCACCAAAATTTGGTCTAACTTTCGAGAGTTATTTAGCCCCCTGATGAGCTAGACTGACATGGCTGGTACCAATGGATGCCATAGGTCAGGAGTGTCAAACTCATTTTAGTTAAAGGGTCACATACAGCCCCATTTGATCTCAAGTGGGCCTGACCAATAAACCCATTACACAATAACCTAGAATTAATATATATTATAACTTTACCATAATAACACATCTATTTAGAAAACAGATAAACCGACTGAGACGTCTTTAGACACACCTGTCTTAGGTCATTTAGTTTGATAGAATACCAAAATCTACACTTTGAAAGACAATAATGTCAGCAGAGGACACTGGTGTCCTTGTGAAGTTTAAGGGTTAAAATACAGGATTGAGACTTAAATTTAACTGATAAAACCTTAATGTTTTTCATGTCTGTTGACTAAAACTAACAATAATCAAATGGCTAAAATGTGACTGATCACTACCCAATATCATCTTATTAATGTACAGTCTATACAGTCATCTGTGTACATTTAAATCAGAAGATACAGACTGAAAGATGAAGGCAAATTGTGACTGTGTGCTGCAGCCAATCATGATTCTAACATGCTGAATAAATAGAAATATTCCTTATGTCACAGTGAGCAGAACCCTCCACATTTCCTCTAAATAGAACAATAGATGGAGGTGGTGGGTGGTGATTAGCAGCTCTGTAGGGGCCCAGTCTCTGGATGACTGAGCACAGTCTCTTAAAAACAACCTCGCACTAACAGTTTTCTGGGGGGTGGGGGGGGGTCTCTTTCGACCCCGACGACCTCGCGCTAATCAGCTAACGACGGGTCTCCGCGACACAAACTGGGGGTCACGATTAATCTGCGGAGATTAAAGGATAGCGGAGAGCCAGAAACTTCCAAGTTAGTGTGTGTTAGCAGACTCACTTAGATAAGAGGGGCCACAGGGAGCTGGTCTGGGGCCACTTTACAAAGTTTGAGCTGGAGTCTGGAAAACATGTTTCGAAATCATGGATTCAAATCCCACAGGTGAGAAGACAAGCCCAACTCAAGGGACCAAACACAGATGGAGAGGAGGAGAGGAAGGATAAGTGAGGGGTGGGGGTTGGGTTGGGGGGGGGGGGTTCTCCCTTGAGAAACATCATGTGTAGATGTTATGACACTTGTTGCTGCATCTTCTCAACTCATCTGTGCACCAAACAATGTGAAACAGCTCTACTGATGCTGCTTGTGAATCCTGCAGCACAGCTTCTCTTTATCTCTGCACTAGTGTCTGATATTGTTCCTCTTATGTTCCTTTTGGCAGCACACTTCCAACATCAACATACTGTGACATCACCCTGCTTGCGAGTAGCTTCCTGGATGAGGAGCAGGTGGAGAGCGTCTCAGGAAACTACCTCCACCTGTGTGTGTAGGTCTGGCATGTGATTCCCCTCCTTTGTCGCAGACTGTGATCCAGTTTGTGGAACATTGGGACTGTTTTGTGCGGTAATGTAGCCTCAGAGCACACAGCTGGGTCTCCCTCAGACCTCACATGTACAGACACACTGTTGATTTAACTAACTACTTAGAGAGAGCTAATGGAAAGGTTACAGCAGAACATTCTAATTACCAAAGTTCATCAGGAACATTTTCATAGTGACCTGCTGTTAGATCAACACATGTTTCTATAGCAGCTGCTGGAGAAACACAAAAATCACACGCCATCCTCTCATTAGACTTTCTGCTGGAAAGTGGACATTTTGCCATGATGGTGGCGCTGAAGGAAGGTCGTTAAAAATAGTGTTCATCCTCTGGGGACGATGAGTAACCGCTGCACATTTTCACAGATGTTTAATGAGGGATTGGGAAACCTTGCTGTGAACAAACTGCAGGTTGAGGGGTAAAACTGCTACACCCCAACATCATATTTAACATGGGGTCAAACCAATGCTGACATAGAGTCTTAAATGTCATGTGCTACTCTCCATTATAGACTGAGGCAACTTCATACTAGGGCCAGACTGATACTGGACTTTAGGGGCCCAGGCCAATGCAAAATTCTATGGAGTAAAAAAATCTGTTGATATATAGGACGATAATATTATATATACATAAACTTACATTTTTTTTGCAATAATCTCTTAAATATGGTCAAACAGTTGTGATAAAGACATGTAACAGAGGCTGTGATATTTTACAGTTAATTAATAAACTTTATTGTATAAAATGACTGAAACATTGGGAATTTAATCATGATAATTAGCTGTGAATAAAAAAATTAGAAAAAATATATAAAATTGGCATATATTGTACAACATATTCACCAATGCCAATATATCTGTGATAGGTCAATATTGGGGGTGATAATATATCAGTCAGGCTCTACTTCATATGCTGCCTGCTGATGGAAGCTGTAACATTGGCTGTGTTTAAACACCTGGTTTAGTGTCTTTCTGAAGAAAAGAAAACGTATTTAGTGGAATAAGCTTCCTGGTTGAAACACTGCTCTGAACAGACCAAGGACCAAGACAAACACCAATATGAAAATCGGCACTTTTTTTGTGTGATGCAGCAGTTTAACAATGAAGATGAGTGAGTGAGTGAGTGATTGAGCTTTGTCTGACTTGACTTCTCTAAAGGTGACAGGAGACAAACTGTCTATACGCAACCGTGACAGTGTTTTAAACAGTGATGCAATAAAGAAAAAGCCACCGCTGATATTACACATCGGACATAATAATCATGATGGATGCTTTAAACAGCTGACTGGAGTTAGTGGTGAGTGAATGGGGACTAGTGTCACTACTGCAGCCTCTCCTCTGCTCCCTGTGTCACACACACACACACACACACACACATACACACACACAGCTGTTCTGAATTAGGATGGCTACACAACATGTTTCTTTTCTTCTGCTAACGTCTGACTGTACTGTAAGAAACTACTAACAGTGTGGGGTTTTTTTTCTAAATACTGCAAGGTTCAAAATGTGAAAATGCAAAGCCTCACCAATATATTGGTGTGCCCATATTATTGATATTGACCTCTCACAGATATGTCTGTATTTTGTCCAACACATGCTGACTTTTTTATTTTTAGTTACATAGGCAGCATTTTATACATACATTTGATACTTTATTATAATTAAAGTTTCATATATGCATGTTCTTTTGGGTCTGTGTGTTTTTTCATTTCATACAATAAACTTTAGACTTATATAAAATATCATGCCTCCATTGCATTTGAGGGATCACTGCAAAAAAAAAGTGTGTTTATGTATATATTCTGTACATGTAACATTATCCGCCCATATATTGCTTATTGGCCTCATAAGTTTGAACAGTGGCTCCACATCTCTGCTTCAACATTGTGACTCTGTGTCTGAATCTACAGTGTAATATTTACTTTGCTTCCAATTATACTGAAGGACATTTTTCCACTTTTCATTGTTATTTTCTTCATCATTTTGGGCTGTGTTAATACATATGGCATCAGCTTTTCCAAGGATTAAAAAATAAATCAACCCAATCAATTATATTAGATCTATAATACACTGTATAGAAAAAAAAAGTGTTCCACCAAACATCCTTAGGGAGAAAAATGCCCCTATTAAAACCAATTAAAACTACAGTTTTTGATCCCCTGCCAAAATATGACTCTTTCATGCATTCCTGTGTTCTGGGCTGTCATTTTAGAGCCCTGGCTTCATAATGGTAGGTTTTTTTTCTCTTTCTTCCCACCAGATAACATCATTTAGCTGTATTCTGCCTATGGGAGAATACAATGCAGTGTTCCCCGGTCCTGCTCATCCTGTATTATGAAGCACAGCAGACCAGGGAAAAATGTGAGTGCATCCAGAAATTGATGTGTTGCTATGGGTGTCGGAGTGTGGTATGTATGTGTGTATTGAGAGATGCACGCGTGTGTGTGAGTGTGTGGACGTAAATGTGTGTGTGTGCAGATAAAAAAATGGAGAATTGATCTTGTCTTGCAGGTCCGCATTTATAGCATTATGTCTAAAACTCAACAGAATAGAATATATAACCCTTCAAACATGCACTACATTTACTGTATATGTCACAGTCTGCTATGAGCGCACACACACACACACACACACACACACACACACACACACACACACACACACACACACACACACACACACACACACACACACACACACACACACACACACACACACACACACACACACACACACACACACACACACACACACACACACACACACACACACACACACACACACACACACACACCTAGAATTAAGGTTGAAAATAGGTGAAGTGGTCCTTCAATATAATAACAGTGAGAGTGAGTGCATCTTTTCCTTGCCTGAAACTTTGCTACTTTATGATACTTCCATTACTATGGAACAGAAATAAGTGAATTATTAGTGAAAAATACCAGATCCTATTTTACATGAACTGAATAGCACAAACCTGGAGGTTGAATCTACGATGATATAAAACAAGAGAGAAAAAGAAGCTGATTTAAGCTGTTTTTACTTGATGAATGACTTCCTCAAATAATCCCTTTACTTGAGTGTGTGTGTGTGTGTGTGTGTGTGTGTAGATGAAATGAAAGCAGTGTTAGCTGTGATAATATTCGGTTTATTTCACAGATGAAAAAAGAGAGAGGGAGTCTTGACGGTAATATTCCAGCATTGGTGTGTGGAGGTTGTGGAGACTGTAAATAAAAGACAAATGTTTTATGGCAGGGGTGGGTGGGGGGGTGGGTGGGGGGGGGGGGGGGGGGGGGTGGGGGGGGGGGGAGAAGGGGGTGGTGGGGAGCGAGTGAGAAAGGAGTGAAAGACCTGCCAACAGACAGCCCATATAAACCATGCTTCAATAAACCACTTCCTCCAACCTTCCTTTCATTGACTGAACCGAGGGGAGAGAGCCGGCATTTACAGCTCAGTTCCTGTTATTTGGTGGTGGTGGTGGTGGTGGTGGCTGCCCTGACTATCAGCGCCTCCTCCTCCTCCTCGTCCTCCTCCTCCTCCTCCCTCTCTCCATCCTTTCATGCCGGCAGCAGCAGCAGCAGCAGCGGCGGCTCTTGCTTTTCTTTGTATTGTACCTATACAAGTAGGTATGATTTCTGAGGAATCGTAAAACAATTACTGGCAAATTCCTGCTGCTCTTTGATTCCTGCCAGACACTGGAAGAGAGGGAAAAGGAGGAGGTGGAGGAGGGAGAGGAGAGAGGGGGGTCTCAGGGTCCTTTGCTCACTGTTTTTGGTTATATTCCTTCTCATATTTAGTACACAGCAAATCATTAATCAGTATTAAGCTGCAGTGATTTCCCTCATTAGTGGATTTAACTAAGAGTCAGCTGTGTTAGTTTTACTTTAATTAGATTTAGGATGGAGTTATTTGAAATAGTAAAATGCTGTAAATGAGCTACATGCTCACATCAGCGTGCGTGCTCTTCTGCTGGTTCAGTTTATTAGCAGTAGTTTTTATACTTTATTTTGTTGTCATCATTTCAGTTCATTTTCACAGAGATGACAACTTTGTTTTACATCTGAGGTTGGAGGGGATGTAGAGATATTTCATTCACATGTTGCTAGTGGAAAAGTCAGAGGATCACCAAAGTCCTCAGAATACATCATCAGGGTCAGGGGTGTCAAACTCATTTCAGTGTAAGGGTCACATACAGCCCAATTTGACCTCAAGTCAACCTCAACCCTATAAATGATATATTTAATGTTATATAACTTTCCTATAATAAAACAGGTGAACAGCCTGAGATGTCAATAGAAAATGATGCAATTTCAACAATATTATGTCTCAGATTATTTTGCACAGAAGCTGCTTATTGACTACATTTTAACACAATGTTCAATATATGAATGGTTTAAATATGACCACAATATGTATTTGTTGTTATTCAGAGGATTGCATTCAGGGTCGGGGTGGAAAAACCTCTGAAGCAGCATTTTACATGACTCCTCACAGTTTAACTTGTGAAGTGAATATGTGTAGAACTTATTTTCACTGCCTGAAAGAAAGAAGGAAAAACTATAACTAATTTCTAAAGTCTGATAAACATGCTGAGCCAGCATTTCTACTGTGCTTACAGCTGATTGGGACAAAAATGCACGTTTGACATTCTTGCCCCACTATAAAACATCACTGGCATTTATACTAAAAAGGCGGGAAGCTGCGATGATGTCAGGCTTCCCTTCATCATCATCATCATCATCATCATCATCATCATCATGTGAGCGAAGCCACAGCAAAGAGTTAAAGGAATGCTTGTGCAGCTTGTGAGGCATATTTGAGCCTGAGGATGTGCATCTTATGTGTAGGTCACTGCACTGACTTGACTTATGTGGTATGTGCACACAAGCCACAAATTAAGCCTGTGAGTGGAGGATGAGGGGAGGTGGGGGGGTGAGGGGGGGTCTGAGGAAGGGAGGGGGGAGTTAAAAGGTTTCATGCGAGCGCTACGCCGAGCTCAGGAGATGGCCGGAGGCTAACATGTTGGCCCAATCATTAAAGCATCAATCTGTGTGTGTGTGTGTGTCTGTGTGTGTGTCTGTGTGTGTGTACAGTGTACGGGGGCTTACACTGTCACCAATCTGGCTAACAGAACTCTCTTTCTTTACAGAAACGAGATACTGGCTGGCTGTTAGCTCAATCCCTCAGCTATTGTGTGCTGTGTCTGCACTTACTGACAGAGTCTTTTTTAGAAAGCCTCAGGTAGAAGACACACAGCTTTAAATAGACTCAAAGTGGAATCGATGATCCAACTCAGCTTTTAGAAGTTCTGAGTCACAGGCAGATATAAACTCATGTAGAACGTTGTGGCCGATAAGTCAGAGCACTTGAAAACTCACTGAAACATATGATTGTTACTTTAGTGGAAGTATTTGAGGACAGTACTGCTGTGTGTCAAATCTTTTTTTTTCTGTTCTTATATTTAATATGTTGAGTGCATGAGTGTGTTCACACTGAGAAGTATGGAAAAATTCAGTGTACTATGAGTAACCGGATGGTGCACTCAGAATAGTCGAAAAGTTTGAGTGTGGGACTACGGACGCTTCTCTATGTTGGCTACGTAGCAGAAGGTGAGGGACCACTTTTCAAACAGGAAATGGAGCCAAGGATGTTTTACAGTTACCATCACCACGTTATACAAATGTAAATTATACATGTATGTTTTTGCACTAAGCACCACTGTACTGTCAGATATGTTACTTGGGTTCATTTAGCAGCCTGTAATGATTTGATACCAAAAACGATAGCACGACTGCTAACGCTAGCTTGCTAGCTGGCTAATCATCATTTCCGGTAGATGCGCAACAGGCTGTTTGAATCGAGACACTGACCTGTCAAAATTAGCGCACTTAACAAGAAAGTACACAGTGTAGCAACAGAAGTGTACATAGCAGTGTACTGCACAGAAGTATGTGATTTGAGACACAGCACTTGTTTCACTATTTCAAAAGGAAAGGCTCTGATCTATAAGTTCTATATATTTATAGGTTATATGTGAGTGCACAGCTGCTTGCCTGAAGGCTCCCTGAAGGAAACATAAGACTATAAAAGACAATCACAGCGGTTTTATGATATCACATAAATAGATCACAGCTTCTTACAAACAACATGATGACTTACTGCTGGTAGACAGATGTGTGTGTGTGTGTATGTGTGTGTGTATGTGCAGATGCTCAAGATAAGAGAAGAGAAGATGGGACTGAGATTGAATTTCTAATAGGGGTGTAATGATGTTCGGGACAGGATGTTGCGTTAGCTTTCTTCAGTCAAATATTTACTGTTGAATTAGCCTCGTGCACTTTAGAGGGAGTAGTAACAGAGCAGCTGTTGGCAGCAGGTTAGCTTCTGGATGTACAGCTCATACTGAATATGTCTAAAAATAGAGTTGGAAGAGCTTCTGTAGGGTTTCTCTGACCTTCTATGAAGTTACAGTGATGCTGACTGACATTAGATCAGACCAGAGATGTGTGCAGACAGTGTTCAATATGAGTCGTTAGGTGTGATGTTTGTGAATGTGCCTCAGAGAAATATGAACAGGCTCTAATTTTCCAGGAATTTGATTTAATTTCACTTTATTATGAGAAAACAGTGCATCAGTTTACTCCACCGTCTTGTATAAACTAGCACAACTCACAGCTGTCAAGGAATTAGTCAGGGCCCAAAATATTTGATACATCTCGATTTCTAGAAATAACTAGAAGTTGCAGTCTTCCAGGAATTATCCACTGCCTTGTATAAACAGGCACAACCGGCAGTCTTCCAGGAATCATCCACAGATGAATATTTACTTTTTTTGTTTTTTTAAATGAATGTTTCCTCTGTGTTTGTTTCATCTTACCTGCTCGACCAAATGTATCAAACCAGAAAGCCTCAAAAGTGAGGTTAAAATGAATAACTGTAAGTTTGTAATGCTGGAACGGCTTCAACAATGAGATAAAACACAGTTTGATTATAAAAGGCAGGCAGCAGGCTGAGATGAATCTGAGTTTCAAGTGGATTTTCCTTTAACAGAAACCACAAAAAGAAGCTCTGCTCTTCACACACCACAAATCTCTCGCTCCTTTCACCGAGCTCGCCCATTTCTTTCCCATTACGCCGTTTCTTCCATCTTTCCATCAAAGTGACAATCCTCTGAAATATCGCAAACACCTTTAAAGAGCGGGCCTCGTCGTCTCCGGAGTGGATTAAATGGCAGCCGAGGCACCGAACGAGGTGCTTAAAGCAGCGTGAGCCTCTGCCGCCTGTTGCCAAAATAGCACCCCCCCGCCCATCCCCCCCCACACCCCTCTTACTGCCTCCAAAGAGCTCCTTTACCTCCATTTGTTGAAAACGGCGCTGCCATTTGGCCGTCTCCATGGCGACGGCTCGACGCCGGCCCGTTCTGAGCTGCGTGGCGATAATGAAGCGCGCTGGCAGCTTTACTGACTGCTTCGTCATTAATCTTAATGTGTGTCTGGAGGCTGCTCCGAGCGCCACGACAAATCACTGCAGTGGCAGGAAGTTACATCGCAGTCGCTCTACAGCTTCACCGCTACACCTGATGACTCTGTGTGTGTGTGTGTGTGTGTGTGTGTGTGTGTGTGTGTGAGAGAGAGAGCCATAAGGAAACAACTGATGTGGAGACACTATGTTTGTCTACCTGTCATCAGCATCCTCACAGGAGCAGCTGACCTTCATCTAAACAACAGGAGCCTGTTCATTTAATGATGATAGATTTCAATCAGTGTTGAACCAATCACAGCCTCTCTACCATCCATCCATATATATTCATCATAGTCAGGAGGAAAGGAAGAGTGCTTTCTACACACTGTTAGCACTCTGTTTATTGTGACAGGTTTACTCTGTGCTCACGATGCGTTTAAAGGCCTGCTGTTTTATACCAGGCTGGATGATGAGTCATGTGATGTGTGCAGGTGAGTGACAGGCTTCCTACAGCTGGGAAGTGGACTACATTTAACACCTTTTATATTCATGGGCAGAGACAAGAGGAAAGGACTACTTTATAGACAGACAGACAGACAGGCAGACAGACAGACAGGCCGACAGGCAGACAGACAGACAGCACCTGAATTTCATTGTATGCTTTGTACAATGACAATAAAATAAATAAATAAATAAATAATTTATACACAATCCCACCTCATGCAATGTGTAGATTTTATAGTAGTTTTAATTTATTCCCTCATCATTTTTATTCCTTTTCTTATAATCTTATAATCAGCTTGTCAATCAACTGTAAAGCACTTTGAACTACATGAACCTGTAAAAAAGCTGCTGTATCAATAAAGTTTGATTGATTGATTGTATCATTTTAATATCTCTGATTAGCTGGATGTCAACATTATATGAAAAAAAAACCTAATTTAATTTCTTATTTGATAGAATCTTATTGACACAATTGATGATATATAATGTGACTTGGATCAGTGGCTTTAAACCTGCAGATGAAGTTAAAACAGTGAAGAGTGTACAAGGTTGGACTGGAACTTTAAGATCATTTAACACTAGATTGTCTTGTGTAGTTATTAACAAAGTCATTGTCACTGATGTATTCTACTGTGTTTCAGCTGGAAACACAGCAGAACATGTGAACAGTGAACAGAGCAGGAAGTACTTTGACTGGCAATATGTCACCATGTAAAAACACACAGTGCCTGAGGACAGTGGAGTGGTGTGATGGCACGTGTTACTGAAAGTTAGGTCTTCTCCTGCTGGGCTGTGAGCCACAGTCCTCCAGCTGCACATCACATTTATCAAGACCAAAAGAAAAAAAAAAACGTGGAGGGAGAAGGATGCAGTGAGTAGGAGCCGAAAAAAAATGTTAGTCCTTTGAGGAGAAACTTGAAGCTTTGAAGTTTCCATATCAGGAGATAAGAAGTTGATTTATAGACTGCTTGGAGGCGCTGGGGTGAATGTATAAAGGAAAGGAGCTTTATGTGCCGGGCCTGTTTCACAACACATTTCTCACATAGTGTGACAGGCGGCTCAGAAGACCATCAATACATCAAACAGGAAGGTGATGTATGTGCACATGTCATATTAGACTTCAGGAGCTGTCAGGTGTTCACAGCAGCTCACAAAGAGTGGAGAATTAAAAAAGTCAGTGATTGTTGGTCAAGAAGAAGTCTCCACTGCAGGAAGTCAGCCATGTCTAAACCTGTCTACTATCTCTGACTGTACTACTACATGGACACTCTGCTTTACTTACAGTCTAAATACTGAGCAGATACAGTAAGGCTTCAGCCAATAACAGGGGAGCAATAATTAGTCAAAAAAAGAGAGAAAAAGACGACAGAATTAGTTCCCAACACATATAATTATAGATAATGAGCTGGTTACATCATTGTGTGTTTTTCCTGCTGTGGGGCTGAACTAACACAGATTTTCCTGAGTTGAATAGCTAAGGAGTGAGCCATCCCAGATGCCATTGGGCGAGAGGCAGGGACAGACAACCATTCACACTCACATTCATATCTGCTCGCAATTTTACAGTGACCAATTAACCTCAGCTGTATGTTTTTGGTGTGTGTGTGTGAGGAAGCTGGAGGACCCAGAGAGAACCCACACAGGCATGAGGAGAACATACAGACTCCTGCTGTGAGGAGACGGTGCTAACACTGCACCACCATGCTGCCTGCTGTATTAATCATGTGATTTATTATCTGATTAGTCGATCGATCGGTTACATAATCAATGACCAGTCGACTATCACGATAGTTGTTAGTTACAGCGACAACATTGAGCTCTTCATGGTGTAGATGAAATGAACAAGGCCTGACACCAATCATCCCACACAGTTACTGTTACAACAAGCATTATTGCTGTTTGTATCTTAGCTCAGCTACTACTACTACTACTACTACTACTACTACTACAGTCTACTCCACTGCATGTGTGTATAACTTCCTCCTGCGGTTTAAAAATGTGTGACATCATCACAAAGTAAAGTCTATAGGAGTGAATGGACAGCTCTTGTAATACAACTACCTCCTCCAGCCAGACGAGCACAGGCACATGAACACACAACAAAAGAGTGTTTACTACAGCGCTCGCTCTAACACTCTAACACACCCTTCCTCTGAAGGCACAACAAGCCTCAGTAAACACTAAACAGGACCACCTCCTCTCAGCTGTTTCAAGTCTACTTGTTGTTCTTTTTTCTTTTCTCATTCTGCAGTTCATGCAGTCTTTCACTTCCTCTCTGCAGGAATCCAATGTTCCATACTGTCTGTGTCTGTGTGTAACCGGTGAACGGACAGTGTGTGTGCTGATAGGCAGTCGGGTGAGTACGTGGGTTGATAGACAAGTAGCCTGTCCAATCATTTTATTCAGGCTGAATGAAAGATTCAAAAATGCTGATATTGCAATTTGAATTTGGACCTACTGCAATACATCTCGTGGGAAAACATGAACATGTGTAACATATTTAGTGCTAATTCAGCAGGTAGGGAGTGGAGATACGATCACAGTACAAGTGAATATGTGTGAAGCTGTTGTTGAACCACAGATATGAACCTCCTGATGACAGTGGAGGAAAAGTCAACAGTATTTTTCGACAGTGATGTTATCTCACAGCTCTTTCACACGGAGCACATTTACACTGAGCTCTTTCATTTACAGAGAGAAACGGCTCCTCTTTAACAGGAAGAAAAAGCTGCACAACTTGAGACACAAACTAAATGACAGCATAGTCCAACTACCCAATCAAAAAGGCAATTTTAAGTAATAAAAACACATTCAAACTTCAAAAAGTCCATTTCTAAAAAAAACTACTTTTTACTTTGACTGAACCAGACAGGACACAGACACATATGTGGATGCTGAGAGGTTCGTGATATGTAGAAGATAGAAGGCAATCATAGAATAGAAAAAACAAAACAGACTTTGACCACTATAATGATATTTCCAGTTTGATGTCATTTCCAAGTAAAATGACGGAAGTATAATTTTTTGTTGTTTCCCATCATGTCATTGTGTCAGGACGAACGCCTCTGAAACTACATTAGAACCACCACACAATGACTCATGATGCTTTTACAGCAGGACAGCTGCTGGATGATAGAACAAACTCACAAACACAGTTACACTGAGAATCATGAGTCAGTTCATCGGTCACTCCACTGATTGATTCATATTTCATTTCTTTTAGCAGACATGTTTGAAACTCACACGTTTGACACTTTTAAACCAAACCATTCATTAATATTGACAGTAATATTGATTGATCAGTGAGTGACAGGCCACACAGTGACACAGCACTATGTACAGTGTGTGTGACTGTACATAGTGCTGTCACACACACACACACACACACCAACTCTCCATCCGCTAACTCTGACTGAAGAATGAGAGGGGTCAAAAACTCCACACCAGCACATCTCTTCCTCGCCAGATGCTCCATTAATACCAGTTTACACACACGCACGCACACACACACACGCACAGAGGAGCAGAGCAGACCACAAAGACTGGAGGCCCCCTGTGTATGTAGTGATTTTTTTTGTGCTGTTCCAGACAAAAGATGACACAGGGGTTCTGCAGGTTCACCAAGTTACACTCAACACCTTTTAATACCATTAATACCAGTTTAATGCCAGTTTCACCATCATACTGGTCAAAATATCAAACACCATACATCTACTATGGTTATTTCACTATTTCCCAGCTGGAAATAGGCAATACTTCCTAATGATAATTGTAATTAAATACATTACCATTCATTTAAAAGCATTCACATGTGTGCTCAAACTGACACCAGTCCATAACTGCCCAACTACTGGAGCTCCACAATAAAGCATTAAACAGCTTCCTGCTGCACAATCCACCATCACAACTATTCTTTTAGTCTCCTCACAGCCCAAAATCTGATTTTAAAGCTAACATTACTGCTAGTCTCTAAAGCAGGTCAGATAATATACTTCACACTTTTGTACAGGACATTTAAGAAGGTTTTTTTTTAGGAAATAGAGATGTGGTGAAAATAGTGAAACAAGTAGTCCTAGATCACTGTGTGAGACATCACCACAAACAGCTGATTCAGAGCTTTGTAAACCAACTACTGTAAAAGAAATGTACAACCAAATTCTCATTATGCGACTTTAGCTACCACCCACATCTATAAACCAACCAATTAGAATAGAACGATTTTGCTGCGTTATAATTCACGTGTTTAATGTGGTCGATTTGCAGTAAAAAGGCGGGAAATTGGGAAAAACAGCAATGCGATTTTTAAAAACTACAACCAATGAAGAGTCATGTGCAGTCACTTCCTGTGCGACACAATGACGACAGTTACCACGACGTGAAATGCGACAGTTGGTCCAAATCACCAGCAGTCCGTTAATTTGGCTATTTTATGTGGCAACATTGCAGCTCTCACATTCATTACTGTAATATTAGATAGATAGATAGATAGATAGATAGATAGATAGATAGATAGATAGATATATAGATAGATAGATAGATAGATAGATAGATAATTGCTTGGTTTACAGCTGCTACTTAACACATCTGCACATATCACATAGAAACACATCTGACTATCCAATGGAAAAACCTTATTACTAAAAATACCCAAAAGTAATAAAACAAATATAAATATATATGTAATAAATAATAATAAAATAGAATAGTAAGAATTTAGCAAAATTGCAAGCCAAGCAAGTATAGTAGAGATGAGCTGAATGTGCATTGTGATCACGATGCACTAAATATCACTTCATCGTTTATCTGCATGCATTCATCATGTACCTTACACCATGTGTGTGTATATACACAGTGTGTGTGTGTTCACATGTGGAGCTTGTGTCTCAGTCTCAGCTGTACCTGCAGAGCTCCAACCACACTAAACCGAGCAAAAAAAACCACGTAAAGCAACTTCTTCTCATCACTGCTCTCTTTTTACACAACACAGCCCTAAAATCAAGCAGCTACTACATACACGCTTTGTGTTTGATGCCCAAAAGCAGCATCAGATATGAGTACTCCTGTTTGAAGAGCGTGGAAACTAACATCTGTATATGCAGCATTTCCATTAGTCTTCTAACAATTACAGAGACAGGCACACACATTCTTGCATTTGTTACTAAACAGTACCAACACTTTGTGCACACAGACAAAAACTGGAGCATTTTCTCCACAATGTGCATTCAAGCAATTGGATTTTTTTTTTTTAATTTTTTTTTTTTTTTTTTTTTTTTACACATCTGCTTAAAGAGACAGTACACACTTAAAAATGCACTCTCTTTCTGGCTCCTGCAGAGGTCTGAGCTCAGTGTCAGCTGGATTAAGGACAGTGTAGATGCCTCCTGAATGTCTTCTCTATCTCTCACACAGCTCAAACATCCAATAAACATCATACAATATAAACTCGCCTTATCATGCAGAAAACAGATGCCTCTTACCTCTTTTTGGTTTGGGGAAACTTTCGTGCAGGTGAAAAACTACTTTCTCCACAAAGTGCTGGATGTTGCTGTGCTCCGGTCCTCGGACAAACACCATCCAGTCGTGGGTGAAGCCTTCCACAGTGGGTTTCTTACGGACCTGGGCACGATGACCGAGTTCTAGTTTCACCTGAACAGCACCCTGTGTGAACAAAGTGATGTTGGCTCACTGCTAGAAAATCACGCCAAACTTAATGGAAAAAAATGTCTCGAAATAACGTGTCATCCCTTTATGCGTGTTATCAATCTGAACAGACACGTGCACCAACCAGTATAATCATTTAATTTATAAAGCGATATTTTAATGCTTTATAATTCAAATCATGAACCTGAAAGTTAAAACAAGCGTTTTTATTAGGTAGAATTTGCTGCTTTTAGTCCTTTTTTATGCGCAGCTCTGCACGTTTGCTTGTCTCCTGCACTTGGAACGTTAAACCAAACTCCATTCAAAAAACTCCTCATTTTTATTTTACTCACCTTATTCATGACTTTTATTAATATTAACTTCAATTTACGGGTAAATGTATGCCGCGCATGGAGTTGCACACATTTCCATATACTTTAAACTAATGAGTTGCCATTACTTTCTACCGTGGGGTAATGTATGGCAGTGAAGAAATAATGCAAGTGAATGAGAGAAACATAAGAAAGCTCCTTTTGAGAAAGTTGAATTTGACCCAATTTTAACGTGCAGTTTGGTGAGCGGCGTGTAACATTATGCTGAAGTGGACGGACTGAAATAGGCTGAATTAAAGCATTAGCAGAAGCGTTTTTTTCTCCCCCTCAGCAGAAACGTGTTAAAGCTGACAGGTTTGTTGCTACTTTTGTATTTCTCTGTTCATTCAAAGCAGATAGCGGCACGTATCGGCTACAGCTAGCTGCACGGTTTAGAAAAAAAATCCTTGTTACGGAGTAGAAAACACCGACTCCTCTGCTGTGACAAAAACAGCAAAAAATGTCCAAATAGTTCTACTCCGTTAGACGGGACAGGCCGGCAAAATCCTCCATGTGGCTACTCACCGAGCTGGCCATACTTGAGGCCCCGCGTCACTGTTATTTCATGGAGAAGTCGTTTTAAATGAGAGTAGAGGTGAGTACAGTTTGCTTATGACGGCGGACATGGTCTCTCCTGTGCTGAAGTCAGGCTCAAGACTTTCAAAGGCTCACCGGCTGTCAAAGGACGGCATTGAGATACGGTATTTCCTGTACGGTATTTCAAAATAAAACACTCACTAAAGGAGGAGGTGCTACTTCATACATGATGTCTGAACGTGGATGGTGGCATTTCTCTCAATGTGTTTTATTACTATATCATACTACTATATATTTTTACTATATACCCTACTATAATGCAGTGTATGATGCCCTCCATTAGTTGCATGTGTCTGCACACTGTTTAAGGACAATTTAATCGATATGATCAAAACCTGGATTTTTCAAAATACAGAAGCCACGATTCTCCCTTAAACACCCAGAAAATGTCTGCTGTACCTTACATAAAAAGTATAGCATTTAATTTTTTAAAAGTGTAAAACTGCCTTTCTTAAAATCCACTGTCACATTATTACATTGTAGCAAATTAGTAAAACAGTATTCATCATACCATCATGGTAGGGTCTATATTTTAGGGGACATTTTTGAACCTTTGTTATAGACAGAAGAGAGGAAATGAGGCAGAAATACAACAACACATCAATGGTCCCCTTAATACATGGGTGCCAACAGGGTCTGTAGTTTTTAATACTTATTTATGTATTATATATGAGTTATGAGAATGGTTGGATTAAGTTCTCCATGGGTCCTTGGGTGTTTAATGTAATTTAATCCTATAACAACACAATGTTATTTGATGACCTTGTTTGATGGACGTCCATACTGTCTGTCAATACATTTAACATTTTATATGCATATTCATGAAACCTGAAACCTGAGACCTGAAATGACCACAATATAACAACTGCTCTTTGCAGATCCAACTAGTCATGGCTCTTATAATTCTCTTTTAAAAGTTGTTCTTTTGACTAACTTTAATTTACCAATCAGTAGGTCCATGAGATTGTTGGACACTACTAGTGATTTGCCATTGTTATCTGCTGAGTACTATGAGTACATGCTCTAACTACTGATGAATTTAGCTCGAATAAAGCCGTGTCACATCCCAACACTCAACAGCACAATATTCTTTTTTTTTTTCTTTTTTTTTACGACACTCCAGTATTTTATTTTGCACGCAAAGTCCTCTCATTTCCGTTATTTTTCTCACACAATTCGGCTACCTTGACGGTTGAGAGGGGTGAAGCGCACGCGCAGCTCCTTGCACCCGCTGGGCCAGCAGACAGAGCATGAGACTGAAAAAGCCAATGAATGAGCAGCAGACACGAACAGTCCTCCAATCAAGTGGCCTTCCTGTAATTATGTTGCCTTCAGGTCCCAGGGGAAAACCGGCGAATGAAGCATGTGTAGCATGTGTTAGCAGTTTCTATGTGTCAGACCAACTGGTATGAAGAGAAGTCCAGCGCCAACATTCAGCAACGACTAGTGTGATTAAATGGTCGATAAAAGGTCGATAATAGGTCTTTATCTTGCTATTATCAAAATTATAAAAACTGCTCACAACATATAATTCTTTGAAAATTATATTTCCCTTGTAGATGGCACAAATATGTGTATGTACAGTAGCAAAGAAATAGTAAATATGCTCAAAAGGAAGAGAGAAAGAAATATCAATTACTATCTATGTAAAGCTGCAACGATTAGTTGATTAATAAATTACTCATTCATCAGAAATATGACTGGCAACTATTTAAAAAAAATGAATTATGTTTTTCGAGCAAAAACTGAATATTTTTGGGTTTTGGAAAGTTGGTTCAACGAACAATACGATGACATCACCCGTGGCAGTGGGTAATTATAATGATATTGACAAAACAAGTCATTGATTATTTGAGAAATTGATTAATTGAATAATGAATAATGGTCAATGACTGGTAATAAGAACAGTTATTAGTTGTAGCCTTTTAACTATTTGATTCTGAATATTGCTTTTTACCATTTCCACTGGCAAATCATACTCATCACTATATATGTATTCTATTGTGATTTTCTTGTAGATTATCATTCTTCAGTAGTTTTAGTTTAGTTAATTTATTCGAACATGTTAAATCACAAAATAAAATATATGTTCGTAAGTGTGTAGGATGAATTCAGGAACTTTTCTTAGTCCTACTGCCTTTTAAAAAAAACAAAACTCTAACAATCAATTCAAAGCCAGAAAAAAACCCATTCAAAATAACACAAGAGAATAAAGAAACAATAACAAAAACAAACCAACAAATGAAGAGAACAACACAAGTCAAAATGGTACAGTATTCTGTATCATTTGTAAATGTACTCAGGTCTTCCTAGAAAATAAGATCTATAATAATAATAATAATGATGATGAAACAATAATTATAATAATAATTAAAAATATGAGTGATATTAATTAATGTGATTTCCATATTGGCAGTCATTGACTTCCATATATCTCACTCTTATAAACTCACTTAATAAACAGAGTACCACTTACAAAATTGCAATTCCTGGAGCCAAACATAATCAGTTATTAGACTCTCTGTATACAATGGTGTTCCATTATTATGTTATTGTAGATTATGGTTCCTCAGTATTCTGTATCATTTTCATATGTACTCACTTAGATCTTCCTAGAAAATTAGACCAAAATATTAAACACAACAACAACAATAATAATAATAATAATAATAATAATAATAATAATAATAGTAATACTAATCATAATCATAATCATACATTAACAACAATAACATGTAATTTCAATATTGGCAGTCATTGACTTCCATACACTTCATATACGCCTCAGTCTTATAAAGCTCAGTAAATAACTACTGAGTAGGACTTACAAAAGTACAATTCCTGGAGCCAAATATATTCACTTATTAACATTTTAATATATAATATTAAAATAAGTTTCCCCCCCAGAGATAGTCACACTATTTGAAAGTTACACGCTGGCTTCTTATCACTTTTGACCCTCGGTGCATGCCGTAGTTGCATGAGGTATCTTGGAGGCTGGATGAATGAGGTAAAGTTTGACAACAGTGAACATGTGGAACTTTATTAGTTTTAAAGGAGAACATCACGTTTTAACGTCACTCATCCTGCTGCAGGAGGAAGTAAAGTCCATCTGATTATTAAGAAAACACCGCAGGTTGTGTAGCATTAGCTTGTGTTGATAACTTCAGTGTAGCTATTAGCTGCTGCAGTTAGCTGCAGAGAACTTGCTCTGTTGTTTGTTGCATCTCACTTTATTATTATTATAACGGACTAGCTCAGGTTGTTGTAGCTTTTCTTCCAATATAATTTCGAGTTACAGTGCTTGTGTAATTGTTTTAGTATTGTTTTAGACATGTAACCAGCAGAATCACGATTAGCCTGACATGCAGAACCAAACCCCATTCAGAAATCTGTCAGTTTAACACGCGTTGACTTATCACTGTAACATTGTGATACACAATATGTTTCTGAAAGCTGAACACAGAAGCACGTGAGGGACACTTTAATTCGGGATAAATATATTCTCTTTAAAGTCGTGTTTTAAATGCTAAAATAAGGCTAAACCAGTGTGACGGAGCAGCATGAGTGAGCTGGCTGGTGTGACAGCTGCTGGATGTAAAACAATGCTTTTATGCTTTGTAAGTGACGTATCAATTAAACTAGTGGTCATAGTGACTGTAGATTGGAGTGATACTCTGTAGAGCACGACTAGCAACAGCAGTAATACATGTATGTACGTGTCAGAATACACCACAAGTACTTTCTGAGGTGTTTGGTTTGGACTACTCAGTCAGAGTTTGCTCTGAGGTTGAGGTTACACAATAGTTTTATGGAGAACTGAAAATGAATCTTGAAGTGATAGTCTGCTGTCTAAGCAAATGTATAAGTATGTGTATGACTCAGCAAGAGTAAGATCGGTGCTGTTATATTTAGTAATGACAAGGTAGTCAGAGTCACAGGTGGAGGTGGAGAATATCATGTACTTGAGGTGGAGCCTGGGGCATTTAATATAAAAGTGTATCAAAGTGGACATTAAGTATTGATAAGGAAGAATTGTTTATGCATAATGTAAAGAGCAGTGGACCAAGGATAAACCCCTGTGGGACCCCATTTCTGATGGTAAGAGGGTTTAACTGGGCTCTATCAGCTATATCTGCTAGACAGCAGCTTGTGCAGCTTAGAAACAGAGACTGTCACATCTGCATTGACACATTTGCATTGACAACATTGTAAAGTCCTTCAAACACGCAATACCTGTAACTCATCCAGTTACACAGTAAACATCTCACTTCACTCCAGTATATAGTTATGCAGACTTTTTTATTTTGAAATTAATTTTGTGTTAATCAATTATTCAAGTAATTGTTTCAGCAGTTTTTTTCCTTTTGATTATTTTGAAAATATCCAGCAGGCTTCCTCTTCTGCTTTTTAGCGACGCATTTCTACAGTTCTTTGTGTTGTACCGCCACCAGTTGTTGATCAGTGGAATGGCGTGAAAACATCTGCAGAAATGTATGTAATGTGACAGACGGCCTCGAAAGTTTGCTTGCACATCCTCACAATATTAAAAAATGGGGACCTGCTCAAGCTCAAACATAGCTCAAGAGCGCCCCTAGTGGTCAAAAACTTCACAACGTGGCTTTAATTTGTCAGGTTTGTGTTTAAATTACCAACCGTAACTTGTGAACTTATTGTTATCAACCAATATAATTTTAGCATTTTTTTTAGGCATTTTGATCAAGTTTAGCTTAGTTTTTCATATTATCTTAGGTCTTACTTTTTATCCTTGTTTTTCAGATTTTGGGAGTCTGCTGATTTGTGCTGTTTTGTCTTGTATTTTGCGGTTTCTATGTATGATCTCATTGAATAAGATTCAGGTATCTTGTGATGTATATTGGTTGTGCTTTTGCCCAGTTTGACGGCCCTGTGCCAAAACCTTATGGTTAAAATGAAGAGTATTCATATTGAGATTGCCTGTTTTATTCAACCAGTCCATAACCCCCAAATTATTCAGCTTACTATCACATGTGACAAAGAAATCTATACAATTCTCACATTTAAGAAGCTGCAACTAGACTTGTCATGATAACTACTTTTGTTGGACGATATATTGTCTCAGAAATAATCGCGATAAACTATATTATCGTCATTTGAAGATCAATTTATACCACTGATACTTTTAATTCTTCTACAGTCTCCACTCAGGACGTACACAGTGAGGAATGGAGGACGAAAAATGATCATGGTCATGTCCATATACCATATGATAAGTCCATATATAGACATGATGATGCTGATAATTACGTTATTGTACGATAAATTGATAACAATAATGTCATTTATTGCGATTATGTCTGAGACAATATATCGTCCAACAAAATTAGTTATCGCGTTATCCCGATCGTACGATAGATCGATAATTATTGTGACAGGCCTAGCTGCAACCAGTGAATATATTGCAAGTTTGTCTTGAAAGTAATGATTAATCAATTATCAGTGTAACTAATCGTTTCATCTACTAATCATTGCAGCTCTATGTTTTTTTCCACACTTTTATAAATGTTAAAATTCCCATGAATCACAATTTCCACATCACTAAATGGCTCAGTTTGACCAATATAAAGTCAAAAAATCCCCAAATAATGAATTATCATTGAAATAAAATAGAAAAAAGCAGCAAAACATTCCAGAAGCTCAAACCAGAAAATGTTAATAAATCACCACAATTAATAGATTCTAATTTTTGATTGATTTGTCCACTAGTTGACTTTATTTAAAGCGTTAATGATATAAAATGTTGGAATGATTATCAGTCTAAACCAGCATTCCACCAACCGGTTTTACAAACAGCTGTGTCACATGTTGGGGAAACACAGTCATCCGGCCGCAGTCTGAGTGCTTATGTCGATTCCAGGCCTTCCGACATTGCCGTGAAAGGGTGTGTGTGTGTGCCGCGCCACCTGAAAGGCCGCTAAAAAAAAAATCCCATGCGCCTGTCCTCCGGCGCGTGCGGTTCACAGCAGCCGAGTGTCACACAGTAAAGCCTCAGCGGTGTCATTTCTAAAGCGCTGTTGGCTCAACACTGTTCATGCTTTGTCCTCACTTCTATTGCTAATGCAGACCTAGCAGTACAGCCCAGCCTATATTGTTTTTGCTGTAAGGTAAATATGCAGTAGAAACCACTGGAACAGTTTGGTGTACAAATTCTGACAGTCTTTAAATTAGAGGAAAAAGCCAGGCACTTTCTAAATGATAGTTATCACCTAAAACTTTGACAAATAATGATGATGATGACCCTAACTCTAACCCTAACCTGAGTCATTAGTGTCTGTAAAGTCAACTTCTACCAGCCACATCCTTGTCAAACACCACAGAGTAGTAACTCTAGTACGTGAGCTATAGATAAACAGTTTATCGCGACATGTCATAATACACTGGTTGTCTATGAACATCCACAAGCACTTGATAAAGTCTGGAGTGTAGCTGGATAGCAGCAGGTGTTGTTCACTTACCTGTTTGTGTGGTCAGGAAGCTGTGTGGCGGTGAGAGGCGGCGTTGAGTGTGCAGGAGCAGGGTGGTGGACAGTACAGCAAAGGCAAGCGGGCTTATCAGTTAGATAACAGCAGGGGGGGGGTTGGGTTGGGTGTCTGTGTTTGGGGAGGGGGTGGCAGGGAGTTGGGCTACAATGAGGCTCATATTGCCTGTGTTTGTAGTAATGTTAGACCCAATATATCAGTTTACACATTTAGTTTGAAGACAAGAAGTTGGAGGGAAAAAAAGGGACTTATATTATAATAATAATAATGTATCTTTATGGGGGTTTATGAATTTGTTATTTATAGATAATGGCCAGTGAAACTATTAAATATGTTTTTTTTGTAGGGCTTTGCGATATCACAAACATTTTATATCCTGGGTCTGTCATAACTACTTTCATTTTTGACGATATATTGTCTCAGAAATAATCGCGATAAACGATATTATTGTCATTTGAAGATCGTTTTATACCACTGATAAAATGATAATATAATAGTATAATAATACAGTCTTTTGTGTGATGTAATCTTTTGTGCAGATTACAATAATAAATGACTCTTCTTGGCTTTTACTCACAAAGCTTTTATCACACTTAATGTAAGTGTGAGTAATGTAACAAGTGTAGCTGTCAACAGCTCAAGTGTTTCACATGGTTCACTGTCTCTCTTCTGCTCCGCTATGTGTGTTCAGCACACACACACCGAGGCCCACACACACTGAAACACAGAGAGCAGAGGGGGCACAGACCAGAAAATATTTATTAATTGTATTTACAGAAAATGCGATATATATATTGTGATAGGTATTTCTTAGTGGTATAAAATGATCTTCAAATGACAATAATATCGTTTATCGCGATTATTTCTGAGACAATATATCGTCCAACAAAAGTACTTATAGTGACAGACCTAGTTAGCGCTAAACACAAAGTACAGTTGAGGCAGATGGAAATGTCTGTGATTAGAATGACCATATTCTGATCACCATGCTAGATAAAAAGCCATTAGATCCAAGTCATTACAATTCATCCTGTGAGGACCATGAATGTGTGAATCAACTTTCACAGCAATTCATCCAAGAGTTATTGAGATGTTTTAATAAAGAACAAAAAAAAGTCAAGCTCACAGCGGACAACGCCAAAGTCGATAAGATCTTCCTCTGGGGACCATGAATGTTTCATAGTGATCACTATTATACCTGTTGTGAAGGACTGCCAAAACAAACTGTAGCTGTTGAGCAGCTGTGGTGTAGCAGTCCTCCAGCTGGTGGTCAGCACCTGCACAGCATATTGTCAGGTCTATTGAGAAAACCTGAGCTGGCCCACTCTGCATAGCAACCCGTGGGTGAGTGAGGGAGGGGTGTACTGATGGCTTATGAATAATTTAATGCAAAATTATGTCACAGCTTCAGGCTAATAATTTGATAACACAGGGAGGGGATCAGCTTTCACAGGGTCAGACCCTGAATACCTCCAAGCAGTGCTTCTCCGTAGAATCTTTGTGCGTGAGTGCTCTGAAGCAACAGGTGGCTGCTTCACATCAGCTTTTGTTTCAAAGGCTGACTTCATCATGTACCGACATGTGATATTGTTGAGTTAGATAGGAGGGTACCACCCGGCTTCCTCTTTGAAATTCAGTTTTCTGTCATACTGATGTCCCCCCTAAGACAAAGAACAGGAACAATAATGCTGACACTGTTTACTCATTGAGTTTTGTGAGCTTTTTCTAATTGAATTTCCTCCTGTTCCCAGAGATGATCGGCAGACATGACGGAGAGTTTGAAGACACAATTTGATTTCCAGAGCCCTGTCATACAAGCCCAGGTGAGCTGCTGACTCATGGCCAGACAATAGAGTGACGTGGGAATAAAATGTTCTTTCCATCTTCTGATATTCTGTGATTCATTCCCCATTCTCCTCCTGTGTTAATCCTGTCCCCTCTAAACGACATAATGTAGCATATTTCCTGTCCTACAGGAACTCCATGGGTAGGTTCAGTTTTAATACCTGGTTAAATTTTGTATTCATATTCAGATATATTTAAGATTGCACCCACCTGTATAGTCGAATGCAATCCAATTGAACAACTCTGCCATGACTTTTAGTTTTATGATGCTTATACATTTATTATTGATCTCTTAGTTAGTTAGTTAGTTCGTACTGGACTGATATTGAAATATTTTGTCCATCTGGTAAATTAGTTTTTTTGTTAATTGAACAGTTTGAGTCGTAGTTTAAGTTCTTAGTTAAAACTAATTACTTCAGTACAGTATTTGAAAGGATTATGTTAAAGAAGTTGGGAAGATTTTAGTCTAGCTTAACATCGAGAATGGATACAGTCTATCTGAAGTGTAAGTAATGAATGTAAAATTACACCCAGCAAACCTCAACCCCCAACTCCTAACCCTAACCCTAACCCTAACCCTAACCTCTAAACTTCTTCCAGCTTGTGGTTTTTCAGGCAGTTATGGGGTATGAGTATTTCTTGGTGAGAACAACCATTTATCCATCCACCTAGCACTTCTGTGTACCATCTACCTCTATGAGCGTGGTTACACAGGTCCGGTCGGAGAGTACAGGTTTCGGTTTTGTAAAGACACAATGTCACCAAACCTGGCAACCTCACAACACTCTAATGTCGGAATAGTTCCAGCAAATAACTCCCTGTACGGATTAAACAAGCAACAAACGTAATGTTAATCAGTGAGATTTAGAGGTATCGGTAGGCTGCTTCCTGTAACACACAAGCGTATTTCCCAAAACGTTCTTTACGTGTATACAATGTCCCTGAGACTTTAATCTGACTGTTTGCTCAATTACCAAGAACAGTGACTGCGGTCAGCCTGGATTCATCACAGTTCCAGTGGATTCCAGTAGTGATCCCTGTAAAGACCAGTACCTTACTTTGAGCTGAAATGTACACGTCCATCTGCTTTGTTTTCCAGACAGTGAGAACTCTTGTAGCTGCTGTGCTAAAGGAAAAGGGCCAAAATGGGCAAATTACCGGGTCCTCCACACAGGTGAGTTCCTTCAAAATAATGTTTTTGTTTGTTTTGTTTTGTTTTTCAAAATAAAAGTCCCTATAATGGCTCCCATACTTACTAATATGAAGTGCTTCCTGTTGTAGCAGCATGTTTGGGTTATGCTGTAAGAGGTAATTCTAAAGTGTAAACCAATGGGATCAGTCAGGGAGAGGAGGGCAACTGTAAAAGCAGGGAGAGATTATTTACAAATGTATGACAATTTGATTGGTTGGAGTTATTATTAACTTCTTGTTCAAAAAGTAATAGTGCCGTTGTCATTGGAGACTTCACCAGTATAGCATTGCATTACTATAATATCCTCAGTAAGGACAGCAAAAACGAACCAAATTGATGCAGAAGAGATGATGTTAAAATCTAGTGCTTACATTACTCACAATGCAACTCGATTACTGACAGTTCAGTCAGATATTCAGGTGTATTTATGCTACTAGCAGCTATTGTATCCTTTAGCAGAGATGGGGAGCAGGCTACCGAGGTCTGCTAACCTCTTACTTCTTTCTAACTCAACACCTCCACATTTTATTACCTTTCAAACTTGTAGTCTTCAGCCCCTTTTTTACGGAAGCATAGCACCCAATCTCCAATCCTGTCCCCCTGCATTATTGTGTTATTATATTATCATTATATCAGTGGTATAAAATTATCTTCAAATGACAATAATATCGTTTATCGCGATTAATTCTGAGACGATATATCGTCCAATAAAAGTAGTTATCGTGACAGGCCTACTGTTCTGTGCTTGTCCATAGTTGAGTCTTATGTCATGGTATCTGTAAGATGAATTTGAAATGAAAACCTGTATTGACTGTGTTGGTGGTGTGTATCAGGGTCCAGCGCTGGAGGCTTTGTGGCAGCAGTGCTGCAGCGACTGCGCTCCGATGCGTTCAACCTGTTGCGATGCCATGGTGCTGCTGGTGGATCAGGCCCACGCAGACCTGCACTACGTCCTCAACAGCGTCCTCAACCTCCTGCCCTCTGCAAGGTACACAAAACACACTCATGCTGCAGCTTGTGTCATGCCTCTTAATTGTTTAAGATATTGGGTTCATTAAAAAAGCATGCGTGTTTTAAATCAGCTATGATATACCAGAGACGATAAGAAGGGTACTCAAAAATACTACATACATATGTCCTAACTACATACCGTCTGCAGTTGATTTTGACTATAATATTCTTTGTCATACTTTTAGAAAAATGTTCCTACTTCTGGGACAAATCAAGTGGAACGTTTAGTCTTTTCCTCACAGCTTGGATGATTCTCATATAAGACAGTGCTTCTTTTATTGGCTTGTAAAGTCTACCGTAAAGTTCCTCCAATTTGACTTTTCAGAACAATGCTGTCAGCTCAGGACCACAAGATTTACTCTCATATCCAGTAAAACATCAAAGTTCTTCAGTCCATGCATTTATAGGTGTGTCAACAGTTGAAATGCTCCTTCCGGTGATAATACAACGGAAGCATCTGACGTTTTTGTGCAGTAAGTCCAACATGCATCAGGAAGAGAATCTGCCAGTGAAATCTAGAGATCCCCTTTAGTCATGATTTTTTGTTGTTCCAGTATTTGAAAAATTCTTAAAATATCATAATAGACAAGATATTTTTTAATTCACTGAAAAGGCCAAAATATCCACATCACACAAGTTGCATGTTTGAGCACTATTAGCTTCCAGCCTAGTTGTGATGTCTCAAATTCTGCTGGTATGTATGTGTACATACAAACTGAGATTTAAGCACAGAGAAACTTTCCTCCTACAGTAACTTGAGAACAGTTAAAGTTCATGATAGGAACTGAAATTGTGTTCATTTTATTGACAAAAATGGTGACACATACCGATACACACGATACCGATATTAGTGAATTAAAAAAATCCAATATTAACATATATATTGGCTGATAAGGCCTCCAATACATATCCTTGTCCAAAGCGTTTGAAAACCACATTTGGGGGATCATTACAAAAAATGTGTGTTTATGTATATACAGAATATATACATAAACACATAGGCCGAGGTATCATCAGCCAATATATCGATATCGGAATTTTTTCACTCCCTAATATCGGTATCAGCCATGATATTTTACAGTTTAACAAACTTTATGGTGTAAAATGACATCAGTGCACCGAAACAGTAAACTTCACTGGGAATTGAATCATCATAATTACATATGAATTTAAACAATAAAAAACATGCATATATTAAACTTAAATTAAGAAAAAGGGTCACATTTATATAAACTGCTGCCAATATAAGTTAAAAAAAATATCGGCACTTATCGTACAACACACTCACCGATACTGATATATGTGATAGGTCAATATCGGCCAATAGTATCGGCTGAACGATATATCGGTCGGGCTCTAATACAAACAAATGTATTGTATAAAACCAAAGCCTGTGACGTATTGATCTCCTTCTCTGTTTCTCTCTTGATTGATAAAGAGGAGAGAAAGTTACAGCTGGCACATGATAAAAGAAGATAATCAATAATTATTTAAATTATTTAAATAATATCTGAAAGTGCTTCCATAAACTACAGCTTTACTTAAATGTTCCTGCTTTTCTTTGACTAAGTGTGAACACAAAGCTGACTAAAAAGCAGGTTACAGTTGAGCACATATGACTATAGCTCTTACATTATTATATAACATTGGATCTCAGGACTAAATCTAAAAATAGCTGACAGACCTAACTGGCAAGCCTGCACAGTACATACTCTACTTGTACTATCTGTAGAGTATGTTGATAACACAGCACCTCAATACAGAAGCAGAATACAGCCTTTAGTAACAGAGAGGCTGCCACATTGTCTTCACCACCTCTTCTGTGCTGTCTGTGATCTATTAATTTTTTGTCATGGGCCAGCCATCAGAGCAGGAGATGGGAGTCTAACTGCAAAGTGACCTTTTCTATTCGACGTAATGACACGTCTTACAGTACGTGGAAAATGTTGAGTCAGCGTGGAAAATGACCTTTGTCCAGCATCTGCCAATGATTGGTCGGACAAAAAGATTTTCCACAATCCTTTTTTACTTGCCACAATAATGAAAGTGTGTATTTTAAAATGTGACTATGACTATAGTTAATGTGTAAATGTGACAGAAAACACACAGAGAATTAACACATGCATTTTAACCTGTTTCAGCTCATTGTTTTAGTTCAAAGTTAGTAACTAGCTGGTTTAACATAGTGAAGCTTTTAGCAGCTAAAAATCCAGCTAATGTTTGTGGAGTTTTTGGAGGAGACCAAAAGAGAGCTAAAAGAAGAGTGAATATTTGACTTCCATTCATCAGGGGGGCACAAACATGACTCCAAATGAATGCTAATGTTATTCTGTGTGTGTTAACACATTTGCCATAACCATTTTCTAAGGTGATAACAAATGAGTTGACATCTATTAAATTAATCGCCAACCGTATTTTAATGTAATTTTTTAGGTTTTTTGGTCCTCTGTAATATTAAACTAAATATCTTTGAATTGTGGACTGCTGTTTAGGAGCAAAATGATACATTTAAATTTCATCTTAAGACTTTTATTAGCTTTTCTGACAATCATCTCACCCCTTCTGCAATACTGAACTTCTTTTAAAATGTTGTATTTTACTTGATTGTATATATTGTATTTATTCTATTTTACTTTTATGTGCTATTTTTTACTATTTTAAAATTTTTGCTATTTTCATTTCCCATCTTATATGAAATTAATGTTTTTATTTTTTATTCTTTCTTTTTGGTTCTTTTTTAACCTTGCTTTATGCTCCTTTTTATTTACATACACTTGGTATATGTAAATTCTTCTGTTGTAAAGCACTTTGAGCTGCATTTCTCGTGTAAAAGCTGCTATAGAAATAAAGTTATTAGTATTAGTATTAGTATTATCCTGGACTTTGGGAATCAGCAATTGGCATTTTTTGCAATTTTCAACATTTTACTAATCAACTAATTGATTAATCAGTAAAATAATTAACAGATAAACTGATAATGAAAATATCATATCATTTGATGCAGCTCTAAACATGTCAGTTGTTGTGTTTACAGCATTCCATTTTTAATCAACCATGCATATCAGTCAAAACCTGGTTCACTGTTTTCATAGTGTTGGATGGATCTCCTACCTGTCAGAGTAAAAAAAAGGTTTAAAGTAATGATTTAACATTAATTGGAGTCTGATATTCTCTGTGTTCTGTTTTTGACTTCCTGTGAACAGAAATGTCCAGGGGCTGATAAAGGTGATTGGACGGCTGCTACAGACACAGGCAGACCAGAGGGACCGAGAAACACACTTTACCTGTCCTTATTCTATCAGGTCAGTCTCTGTCATACACACAGTGCTTTCACTTTGTTCTACATGTGTGAAATGATTGATCTGTTTACTTGTTGTTCTGTATCATTCATCAGACTAGACTTGTAACTGTAATGACATCAGCAGGGTTATTTCCTCAGTGGAGTGCCCCTTTTAACTATACATGAGTCACAAAATCTTTACTTTCCCCTGTGGTACTACCTCTTAAAACTAAAAACACCCCAGCTTTAGAGACTGTGCTGCTGGCTACAGAGACATTATGTGGCAGGATGCGAGCAAACATGTGCCCGTTGGGAGTGTTTAAAGAGATTTGCTCTCAACTCGATCTAGATGTAGTTGATAGGAGGAAGTCTGGTGGGAGATTGTGGGAGGATGTCTTTAATAAGTCAACCCCACCAGTAGGGCTTTGGATCCATCTTATCAAGTCCAAATTGCATATTCATGGGCAGAATGTTCAGAATCAGTTATGGTAATCAGTATGATAATTTGTTTTTTCATAGTAAAACTGCTTTTTGAAATACTGGAGTGGCCCATACTCGCCTCAAAAGCCAAGTAGATTAGGAATTAAATGTACAGGTGATTTGTAATCTGCCAACAAACAGTGAAGAAGATGATAGTAAGCTAGTAAACATACATGTTTTATGAGAAAAGAAATGCACATTTGTAAGACTTCAAGGCTATACACAGTGAATTCATTTACAGCTTCACTAGCTTGTTGCGCTACATAAAACAACCCCTCTCTCAACACTGTTTTTTCTGTGTGATGATGGATTTGGCCTCCAAATAAAGCAGTTTAGAAAATCCAGATAAACTGTTGGTTCATTTAGAACTAATGCAGATCTAATCATCTGACTGCCATCATCTGTATATAGAGGTGGACGTAGCGAGGTGTGATGAAACCCACTGGTTTATTGGGGGCCCAACGTTGCAGGTTATTGTCATCTCCACCATTTCCGTTTGGAGCCAGGAGCTTCCAGATAAGTAGTAGGGGATTTTGATGGTGCTCTCCAGTTGTACTCAGAAGTTGGAATTTCCGAGTTCCCAGTCGGACATTTCAACTGGGACTCCCCCTGAAGTTGGATTTCTAATTTGGAAAGTCAGACGAACGTCACCAGCCCCAACTTCAAAATCCAAGATGGTAGCCTTGTACATCAACAGTGTTAAAGCTGTAGTAATATCCTGTTTATTAGCAGTTTTGTCATACACACAGCGCTGCCCAACTGTCTGTGGACATGTTGCTATACTGTTTGTATAGATAAAATACAGCAAAATGCTTTTTTCATCAACTGGTGTTGCTATCAGTGGCTAACCTGGCTGGAACTGGTTTGACTTCTGGTACTGCCTTCTAACTGGAATGAATCAGACTCGGCTGTGACGTTGTTCCCAGCTCTGATTTCCAACTTCAGATGTAAATGGAACTCGGCATGACTCTCATGCACTTGAAACACGCCCTGCTACCTAAGAGCCAAGCTAACAGTAGCTTAATGGAAATACCAAGCGTTTCACACTTGGACCAACGTTAGCTATTGTAGCTAAATTGCACTAACAGTGCAGGTATTATTATCAAGTGGCATTAAACTTAGTGTGAGTTGTTGAGTTAATAGTTCGAGGAGGAGTAGGAGTGAGCCAACTGTCAATAAAGTAGAAATCACAGCCACTAAAAAATCTTCAAAACTTTTTAAAGGAGCAATAACTTTCAAAATGATCACCAGAATTATTATAAGAGGGCCTGAATCCATAGATTTAGACCATGATGACATGTTGAAAAAATGTTTAACTTAGTATTTCTAGAGAGAACTTGAGACCTTTTGAATTGGAGTCAGTTGGAGCATCTAGTGGCCGTCAGTGGTATTGCAGTTTAAGGTATTTCTGTACTGGCTTCAGTCTCAAGCTGCAATAGTTGCTGCTTGCTGGCTGCTCATGTTTTCTTGGCTTTCTTTATGATTTCATTGTGATACCAAATCTCAGCAATTATTATGTGAGTACAGTATTATCATATCGGATTGGTATTTTGTGGTTTTCGCAGTGCAACAGAGAACAGCCATGATTAGGACAATGCGAGCGATCCAGTCAGCAGTCAGAGTGGGGGCAGTTCTCTGTGTTACAGATCAGTCTAAATGCTTGGATAAAGTGTAGGGCTGCGCTCCTGCTGGAGTCTGGACAGAGCCCCCTCCTCGTAGTCGTCGTCCTCCTCCTCCTCCTCCTCCTCCTCCTCCTCCTCCTCCAGCCTCAGCTCTGCACCTCTGCCAAGATCCTGGGGCCTCCTTAATCAGTTACAGCGGGTGATAAAAAGACTGAGCTGCTTTGTCTTTTTTCTTTTCCCTTTTTTCCTTCATGTTTCTCTTCCTCCCTCCTGCTTTCCACATTTCTCTCTCTATACCCCCCCCCCAACAGCCTCTCCTCCTTTTTTTTCTTCTTTTCCTCGCTCTCTCTCCACGTCTGTATCCCCCAAATGTCTTTCTCTCCTCCAGTCTTCTCATCCTTTCATTGTCCCTTTTTTTTCTCATTCCGTCTTCATCGCTGTCTCTGCTGTCTGTGTCTGTCTGGCGGCCTGAACCTCCCCGGTGGGAAGATGAATGTGTTGAGGGCAGCAGGGTGGCGCCGTTGGCCTGGCAGTCTGGCCCGCCATTGGTCACCGGGGCCTGGCACTGCTGGGTAACTGTAAATGCTGCAGGATTAATGGAGGATGCACACTGGTGCCCATTGTTGACCGTCTGCTCGCCACTTCCCCGTGCAATCTGCCACCGAGACTCTGAGCCACTTCAGCCCCCAGCAGGATCAGGGAAGGTTCAGGGCTCTGTCCGGCACACCACCTCGTTTCTCATGTGATGCTAGTCTGGCTGTCCCCCTGCAGGCTTTCCCACATACCCGCTGTATCTGGCCTGCCTGCTCAGGTGCTCTAAAATGGTCATTCACACATTATTTATTGAAATATATCATATTCTTATTGCAGCTGTATTGTGGACTAAGGAGACTCACCTGTCTTAACCTGCAGCCCTGATATAAACCTTTCACTTGTTACACATTTACAGATACTGCTTAAATCTAAGTAGGTAGCACAAGTATTAGTATCAAAAAAAGAACAGGTTACCAAGAGAAAAAATCCTACATATTCATCACTATAGATTAACTGATGCTAGATTTTTGAGGGTTCAGTAAAAGTATATCAGCTTATAGGTCAGACTTTTATTTTGGAACATAAACACAAAAATTGTTGATAAGGAGGATAAATGTGCTTTTTTTCACAGAGCATGGGTTTCATGTTAAAAAAAATGAAAATTGTGCACAATATTTGATCATTCATGCTCTCAAATGAACAGTAGCTTTATAAGTAAACGAGGCTTCCTCAGAACACAGAAAAATGTCCCAACATCTGGCTTATTTCTGTATCCCAGCTGTTTATTCCATTAACATTACAGTGATACAAATAAATAAATCATGTGTACAAACGGTTAATTCGAGAGCACAAGTGATTAATTTGTGAGTACTAATGAGTGCTCATAACCACCAGATACTGAAATCTGAGTAACACATGTCAAGCAGGTTTGTGGAAGAATTGTCTAAACTTGAATACTTAAAATAGAATCTGTGTTAGTCTCCTTTACAATATTAATGAAATGACATAGATGCACTTCTGTTGACTATGTTGTATGTATGTTTTAGTATCTATATTTTTAGTGGAAGATACGTTTTTGGGTTTATTGCTTATATTTTCTTAGTCTCAGTTTCTAGGAATGTGCTGAAGAGATTCTTAGTTTCTGACTTGGTTACATTGTAGGATGTTTCAACCAGATAGTCCCAGATACGTCAGTGTAAAATTTCATTGAAAAGCTTCTCCAAATGTTTGACTGCTACTGTACATTATATGATCTGAACAGTTGCAGTTAGTAGCAATAGTAAGGGTGGGTGAAATAAAACGCAGCTTAGAATTGACAGAATTTTGAATCTGTTTGATGGTAGCTTTCAGCAAATGACAATATTGAACTTTGATAACCAGCCCTAGTAAATAGAAGGGACTGGCCTGTAGGATACATGTTGACATTCAGGTCATTTATCATGAAAAGATACACATATTGCTTTGTTGCAGATTAGTTCCTGTTATGAATTATATGCAGCACAAGGCTAATGTTTCTGACTGTGCTTGTGCATTAGACTCAGTATCTTTGTATCACCTTTGCCGAGTTGCAGATACATCCATTTTTTCCTTCCTAGGTTTTATAAATTAAGATTTAAAGACTGTCAGAGACTATGTCACTGGATATCCAGCTTTCACATGGTAAACCAGGTCTGTGCTCCAACCCAGACTTCACCTCAGAGGCTGGTGTGATAGTCCAGGAAGCTGGGCGTTACAGCAGACACAGTCTACCTGGTCCATTAGTCAGCCAGCAGTCTGATTTCAGCTGTGAACTTGGAGTTGAACCAAAAAGGAAGACAGTCTCTGTCTTGACTTCCTTTGTGTGGCAGCTGGAAGAGTCGGAAGCAGGGTGATAGGCTGATGGATGGGAGCTGCATTGAAGCTGAGGGTTGGGAGACGGCCACGGGGAACCTGAGGAGGGGAGGGGGGGGGGGGGCAGAGATGGTCAGACAGATTATAGCATGTGAAGACAGGGAAGAAGGAGTAGAGTAGTCCACAAGCTGCCACAAGCATAGGCACTCTCAGTCGTTGAACTTCCTTCCTACTCTTAGATACGTGATGATTGATGGAACGCATTGGTTAGCTGACGGTGGCATTCACCTCCCCACCACACACACACACACACACACACACACACACCACCCTGTTGTTTTAACCTCTGGCCTGTCTGTGGGCTGCAGTCTGAACAATACACAGAGACTTCACCTTGGATTTGACCCCAGGGTTTCGTCTGGGCTTAATGGGTTTGCAAATTCAAGAGTAATGGAGGCTCACAGGACAGGACAGGACAGGACAGGACAGGACAGGACAGGACAGGACAGGACAGGACAGGACAGGACAGGACAGGACAGGACAGGACAGGTAGAGGGCAGGACGACCCTAATTAGCACAACCAAAAATCAAGCAACATAGCTCAATAGTTGAATCATACAGTTGAAATATACAGACAACCAAGTAGACAGCTCCAAAAAGCCAGCAAACGCAAAATGAATGGCTAAAACAAAACAAAAAAAAACAACACAAAAAATAATAAAATAAGGAACATTTTTCCCACACAGTGTTTTACAGTGAGGGTGAATCACCTCACCTCAACTAACTTCTATGTAATATTAGTCCTCTAAGTTTTAGTTTTAGTTTTAGTTTAAGTGTAGTGTAGTGTAGTGTAGTATAGTATAGTATAGTAATTAAACTCAAATACACATGTATCAATAAAGTAAATAATTGTATGTGCTCCATCTCCCTTACAAATAGTGACAAACCAAAAGGGGGGAAAATTGAATGCATACATAAATAAATAAAAAAATAAATAAATAAAGCAGTTTCTGACTGAAAAGGTGTAGGCTATAACACCAACCCTTTTAACATTAGTCATTCAATAGATCCCAATGTGCATAAAAAACACAAAACATTTAGAATAATAGGCTACATATATAATTAACATATAATAAAACAGTGGAAATATACATATACATATTTACTTATATATATATACCCAAGACTAACAAGGTTCTTATACATAAAGAATCTCTGTTTAACATCACTGCTTGTTTGGAGCCAATCACAGTCCAGTATGCAACTTACATCAAGTGTGATGTGGAAAGTTGAAGCCTCCAGTGCACAAACACTTGAGAATGACCCCTTACAGTGAAGGAGGAGACATCTTGCGTTAGTGGTTCAACTTTTGAAATGAAATATATTTGTATTCATAGACTCTGTGGCGTGCTGGACGTGGTACACACTCACACTGATTAGAATTGTCTCTGGCATCCTGACGCAGCCGCTTGCTTTTGAATTCCATTACTCCACCCCTCCTGCTACCTGTGATATATATTTCTTTTTAAATGATGTCTAGCAGCATGTGAGTGAACTGAAAGCAAAGAAGCTCAGGTGTATATCTGAGGAACTCAAATCATCACCTCTGTGAAGAAGTGTCCCAAAGCACAATAACAACCCTGACACTGATGTCTGTATGTAATGATAGTTATGATGTTATTCCAAGCAGAGTCTCTTCATATGTATTAAAACCTGGATGGAGGTGATAGTTAAACACTTGACCTCTCCTGAAGAAATAAGATTGCAGGAAGAAAAGGTAGTAGATATCTTTCAGGACTCTTGCAGATCTGAAGTCCTCTCACTAAAAATGTGTGTAAAAATGTTTCAGGATCAAGTTTTTTTTTTACATTTTTAAAAGGATCTTGTGTAGATTACAAGACTAAATACAACAAATGAATTTAAACAACGTAATGTATCATACATTTAACAATAAAGTGTGGCCAGTACCAAGGAGCAAACCATCAATAAAGAGCATAGAGTCCAGTTAACTTGTATAAAGTGCTGTTCTTAAAGTCCAGTATGTTCCAGGAGAGGTGATGAGATTGATCAAGACTTCTCCTCCACATCAGCTCATCACAGATCACTAGACTGATTAAAACACCAGTGTCGCCTGCATGGGTTTAAAAACCAGGATGTGTGGCGTTAATGTGACCTCTGCTTTGTCCCATTGTGTTGCAGGAGCAGCCCCCACCCATACATCACAGCCCTGGAGAACCGGCCGGACTGCTGGCCCGCTCTGCTGCTGGAGATTGATGACTTCATTCAGCAGGCTGCTGACAGGCAAGCACCGGGCCTTGATCCTGACGTCCAATCACTGCGTCAATTTGAAAAAGCCATCTGCAGAGAACAAGCACATCCCATTTAACTCATCACACTGCTGTCAGCTGTTACGATGCCGTGATGGCAAATACATACACAGCTGCTTGTTTGAGTGGTGATTATTAACCCGCTGTGTGTCTTTACACCGCCGCAGGAATGAACCAGCCTACATCACCATGCTGGCTCCCTTCCTGCGCTACCTGTACTGTGAACCTCAGAGGCAACCCCAGCTCGCCCTCCTACGACACAGTCTCCTCAGGGTGCTGCTGCCCAAACACCCAGGAGCAGGGTCAGACGTCCAGAGCAAGGACCAGGAGGAGACATCGCCGGTGTTGGACAGCCTGCTGCAATGTCTCTGCCAGCTGGTGCCACACATGCAGGTGAAGAGGGTGATGGAGGAATGGGCTGTTTTTAGGCCATGAGAACAAAAAATATAAATATTCTAATTTATTTCAAAATACTGAAATAAAACAAGCCAAAAAGTTAGTTATGATTGTTTTAATCACTTTTATGGACTTTTGCTGATTAATGATATAAGAAAGAATTTGCTTTATCAGACTTATAAAAGATATTATAATAGATATAAAATATACAAATGTTCTTATTTATTTAACTCAACTTATTTATTATTTAAATACTTACTTACTTACCACTACTTTCTTATTTATGTTTCTAAAGCTCAACCAATCAAAAGCTCCTATGTGTAAGAATGAAAAATGTCCCACTTTGGCGACCCCTAGTGGTTGTATAAACAAAGCACATACTGGTATATAACAGTAAGAAGCAAATCATATGTCATTAAAATAATTGTAAGGATGCTATAATAACCTAAAAAAATAGAGGTTTTGTCTTTTACTCAAGTTGAAATGTATTTATTTTATATATTATTTATATTTATATTTTCACCTAAATGTTGAGTTTACTAGTAGTTTGAGGAAGTAATAAAGGATGAGCTGGTGTTCTGTCTGTGCTGACAGGTGGACAGTGTGGAGGCCGTGCTGGAGCTACGTGGATTCATGGACACTCTGCTTCAGGGTCTGGTCGGGGCCTCCGAGGAGCGATGGAGGACTGAGAGAGTCGGGCTGATGCTGCAGCTGCTTTGCGCCTGTCAGCGCTGCCTAAAGTTAAGCGGAGACTGCAGACCGCTCCTCAGCTTAATGCAGCAGCTCTTGCCTGCCTGCCAACAGGTGACACAGCAGCATTTCTCATCCAATAAGATTTTAGATCATCATTTTCTTTGCAAATTCATCTGAATGTGTTATTTATTTAGGATCATATAACCAGCATCAGGACACACAATAGTACTATATGTGTATTAACACTGTGTGCTTGCAGGAGCTGCCATTGGACGAGCTGCTGATGGGCGTGGCCTTGCTCCTGCTTGAGGCTCCTGCAGCTCAGCAGACCAGCCTGCTCAGTTTAGGTAGGAAAAAAAAAAGAAGAAATAACCTGTAAAATTATAATGTTATTTTTTACACTTCAGCTTTTTATTGTGTGTCCCAAAATGTCAAACTCTGCCTTTAAGACATTATAAAACAACACCATCGCCAATCGTTTGTTTAAGACATACTGAAGACTTAATAGGTCCCCTGGTGGAAAAATGATTGGTGCAGACACCGGTAAATCACCTGGCTGAAATCCTGACCTACAGATGAAACCATTTTTTATATCACCGTGCTCTGAGCAGATTAAAATCACATCATCCTATAAAAGGCCTGCTGCAGGGGAAACAAACCCAAGGCCAAACACTCCATATCATCTTCTCCAGCTTCTGCAAATCAGCTCATTAAGAGTATTTCATCTCTAATTGGTTTGTGTAATGAATATCATAACAAGCCATGATGTTAGACTCGTTATGGGTTATTATGATATTGTGCATGAAAATGTTCATAGATAGATAGATAGACCCTTCCGACTTCGGTGACCCTCTGACTTTTCCTCTAGCACCACTAGACCTGCCACGATAACTACTTTCATTGGACGATATATATCGTCTCAGAAATAATCGCGATAAACGATAATATTGTCATTTGAAGATCATTTTATACCACTGATATAATGATGATATAATACCATTATAAAGGGGGGTGGGGGTGGGATTGGAGAGCGGGTGCTAACCTTGTGTAAAAACACAGACTGTCATTAACAAACTTAATAAGGAAACTAAAAAACATGATGATAAGTCTAAACTTCTAGAACTCTCTACCTCCCAAACAAAGAATATCACTCAGTTGCCGCTGTCAACTCCCCTTACAGTCAAGATAGCGGTGAAGACAGGTATTTATTCATCTCGTATCATGCATAACTTTAGTGGATTATATCATGTTGGGGATGGAATTCATCTGCAGATGCTCCTGGTTCAAAATGATACCAAACTTTTCTATAAATGTCAGTTTTGAGCCATGACAAGTTCTTGATTATATCCTTTTGTTATCCTACTTCACATTCTAATCCCTAAAATGATTTATTTTATCTTTTTCTCCCCTTTCTGTCCAAATAAAGCTTTGAGTTTAGTCCCAGAGCAGGCTGAGCTTTGTCCCTGGTTGAGTCCAGTCCTGGTTCTTCCTGTGCTGCAGCTCCTGTCCTGTTCAGGTCTCACTGAGCCGCTGTCTGACCAGAGGACACACAACCAGAACCACAACCTGGCCCACAGCCTGCTACGCTGCATCAGCAGACACACGGATAAACCCAGCCAGGTAGCACTTCAGACACTGGGCATCCATCACTTTGTCCCAAGCTGATTTTATTTGCTGTCTTATATGCATATGCACAATAAAGAAGATTGCACAGCCTGTTTTATAGTATAAGTGATTGTTTTAGGGATGTTATTTATTAGAGGATCTCATAACTGCAAATTATATTCTGGCATCCTGAATATTCTTGGTATTTAAGTCATGACGTACAGTCCCAGAGAGCTGTATAGTTGGTCCACTAGTAGTAAATAATGCCTTCCATAATAATGATGTCATAAAAGAGGAGCATCGCTGTCAAAGGTCTCTTGAACTACACTTCTTCAGATTAACAGTGTTTGTTAAATAATCCCATCAGAAAGGAGGTCATGTGACTTTACTGGTAGAAGTACACTAGTGAAAAACACCTCTGAAACTTTAGCTGTAAGCACTGTCATTCTCTTCACTGCAGTGCACCACAGTGGCTCTATGTACTACAGCCTGACTGATACTGGATTTTTTTGGGCCGATGCCGATACCAATATTAAGGAATATCGATATATGAGCCGATAATCTTATATATACAGAATATTTACATTAACATACATAAACACTAATGTGGTTACCAAGTACTTGTGACAATAATATGTAATACAGGCTGTGATATTTAACAGTGTAAGAATAAACTTAATTTTTTATAAAATGACATCAGTGCTCAAAGATCAAAAATAGTTCAATACATGCTAGAATAACAGAATACAGAAGAATATAATAAGTGATATGCACTTCATCTTTTAGTCACTTCATCTTCTTCTCTCCTTCCACCCAGTCTGGCGTACCGTTGGCCCTGCCTCTCACTTCCTGGTACAGTGAGCTCAGCGTGGCTCTGTCCGTACTCCGCAAAGTGGCGGGCGATCGCGCGGCGGCCGCCGATTGGTTGCTGTCGGTCCGCTCGGCCCTGTCGTCCAGCCAGCGCCTGCCCTCCACCCTCGTCCTCGTCGTGACCCATCTCATCATCACGGGTCGAGAAGACGTCTGCCAGCTGGCTCTGAACGCGGGTCAGGCCGTGGCTGCGGCCGACCCCTGCCAGGTAGATAATCCACAGCGCTCAGTTCTACACAAAGGAGCTCTCGGGGGGAAAAGCTTTTATTTCCATGTGAGCTTTAAATAAATGACACACACTTGAATATTTGAGTAAGGTTAAAAACTGAAATATGTACATTTCATCCTTGAGGCAAAACAAGCAATGCCTCAAAGTGTTAGAATTGGGTCTCCTTCTTCAGAGCAGGTAGGTGAAGATTAAACAAAATATACCTATATTTGGAGACAACTTTTCTTAGAATATTCTATAAAATATACATTCACAAAAAAATAATACATGTAAACAGCACCGAAACCTGTGCATTTTCAAAGAGGAATTGGTATTCATATAAATGCCAAGGTTCAAGTAGTAGCCAGCACAGTCAAATAACAGCTAGTTACTAATAGGTCAGATAGTAAATGAAGTATAATGAACATTACCACAATGTCATATACTCACCAGACATACTCTTTAACAGAAAACCTGTTTTTGTACACTAATTATTTACAAATGTACAAATTAACTAACCCAATAGGTCTTAAAGGGGACGTATTCTGCACGTATCCAGGTCTGTATTTATATTCTGGGGCTCTACTGGAATATCTTTGCATCATATATGGTTAAAAGAAACCTCCTCATTTATCTCATACTGGTCCTTTATGCAGCTACCTGAGTTCAGCCTCTGTCTGAAACAGGCCGGTTTAGCCAGATAGCACCAGAGGCTAACTTCTATTTGTTCTTCTTTACTCGAAATTCTGTTAAACTTCTACAATACATCTGTACATGTAGGAGCTGGAATCAATTGTTGGACATTGTTAATAACCCATGGAGCAACTTTAGCAAAACATTTAGCAACCAAAGTCTATGGAATGATTGGCCATTTTGGACCTCCTGGTTTTTAGGAGGAAGTAGAGGTCATTTTGTAAACTAAGTAAGCAAAGCTCTGGTTTCTGCCTTGCAGAGAGAACTTTTACATACCTTAACCTCAAGTTTTTGAACTTTGACCATGTTTAAAATAGATATACGACATCATACCAGTATAAAAATAACAGAAAATCACAAAACAGCATATTACGTCCCCTTTAAAAACTGCAGTATAGCATAACTAACATAAAGGTAAACAGTGAAGAAGTTATGAATTTTCATTAACTGTCTCCAAATATAAACCTGTTGTAGTCGGCTGCCATATGAGAATTTTCAATATATAAGCTAGTAGGCGAGCTGAAATATGTCCTCTGGAGAGCAAGATCTGATTTTTTTTGAAAGAAAAGTTCCACTCTAACAACACTGGAGAAAAGAAAGTGTGGGCCTCCAGGCAGTAGTTGTAGATAATGATGTTCTTTATGGTCGGTGGTGTTTATGGTTCGTCTGCAGAGCGTCTGGCAGACTCTGGGAGATGTTGGGACCACCACATGGCACTAAACATCAGTTATGTTTGTCTTGCACACAATTCCACCAATACAAGGCTTAACTTATGACTGCCTGTCTAATAACACATTCACTCAGGTGATAAAGTGCCATTCCATGACAGAAGATTCCAGGGAGCTACATCTGATTTTTTCACCCACACCATCATTAATATCATACCACCTCTTTCTCTCAGAGCCTATAGCTCCACCTGACAATACAATTATTTGTAGAACATGCAAATAATTAATATTAAAAACCATTTTCACTTTAGTCTGTCAAAGTGTTTTCTTTTATCCCGCCACTAGGGGTCACCAAAGTAAGAAATGTTCCAATTCTCTTCTAAAACCTGCCTACAGAGCTTCTCATTGGTTTCTTTATTTGTCTAATTGGGTTCAACAATGAGGAGAACACCGGATTTATTTAAATAAGCAAATTGGAGATGTTGGATGGATGTTGGAGCAGTGCTAATGGTTCAGTTATGCTTAAAAAGAACAGAATTTTATTTTGTATGTGTCAGTCATACAAGGCATTTACAGTGTTGTATACGTTCGTACAGATGAAAAGTTCTTCACACTTGATTTTTGTAGACTACTGAAAAGAAATTAACTCTACAGCTGCCCGAAAAGAAGGATATCAAACTAAAACCCAGAGCTCTACCATGGAAAACGGCCAACATTAATGTGCAGTATGACATGTGGTCAGTCAACGGCTGCTATGCTTGAATGGATGATTTCATTTACGATATACAGATATTTTTGTGAATCTTTGACTTTGAACAGTGACGGAACCTGCCTTCAGTTTCTGGCTCTTCTGCTGCTTCATAAAGAGATGTTAAAACTGACAGACTTCCCTCTGACCCTCTGGGACTGCAAATGGAGTCACTCTAGCTCCAGAAAGATGAAGTGAAATATCACACGGTGTTACAGGCTGCTCATTACTCGGGCTCGTTAGACGCCTCCGAGTATTCCCCCGCTGCTCTAATTGCTCCCAGAGTGCTACTTGCGCCGGTCGTTTCATGCGTTGGTAGAAGGTTATTGGCATATTTGAATCGGCTGGATTTCCCTCCTCGCTGTAGCCCATCACCTCACATCTGCCTGCATGCAGTCACAAAACACCCCAAACACTTTATAGATTAGCATTCGGATTCAGCTCACAATGTGTGCAGATGCAAAGGTGCAACATATATTTATTGAATTGAAATGGAAGGATGTTTAATTGATTGAAGGTGATAGTTAGGGTCAACAGCAGACACTACAGGGGTACACTGAAAGCATACACTCCAGTAAGTTGAAGGAAAATCTCCTGTGTGCCTCTGTGCCCCTCCCTCCTCATTTCAAGCCATGCAGGTAAAGGGGTTGCTATGCAACAGCCAAGGTGCAGGGCAGCAGTAAGTGCTTTATGTTAATCAAAGCCTGTTCCACTGCAGAGCTGTTGCTGACCACAGTCCAAGGACTCTGACTACTTCCTATTTGTGACCTCAGCACCCAGGGGAGTGATAAACTGTTAACCCTGCATTGTCCTTCATTCCACTCACTAACCTGATTCCATAAAGCTTGACCAGAGTGGATGTGGTTAGAAATGAGACGGGAGCTCAGATGCTGATGTCTGTGGGTCATATCATTAGGGGGAAAGAGAGGTGGGGCAGCCTTGAACCTGTACTGTCACCACAGCTCACCCTGCTGGGGTTTGTGCATATGTACAGATATGCATCTCTATAGCAACTTACTTACTGAATTTTATTGAAAAAACATCAAGAACGTGAAGCGCATTTTTATTTTGATGCATTTTTCTCATTTTTTTTCTCAGTAGCACTTTCCTTTAAGTCCTCCTATTAAAAATTAACAAGCAGTATACAAACATATTAATCACTGGTTTATAACACATAATGTAATTATAAGCAGATATAAGGACATTTTAAGTGTTGACTAAGTTACTACTTCTCCTATGTATATTAGTACATCTGTGTTTTTTAACTGTTTATATATTGCTTTTGAATGCTAAATAGGGGGACTTACAGTAAAGTGTTTTTATAAATACAGTTAAGTTAAACTACAAGACTCCTCTGCTACATTGACGATAAACTTGGGAGATAGACTCCTTCAAATGTGACTGACGTGTGCCTGAGGAGCATCGCCTCTTCAGAATCTTCCCTCCCCTGTCAAAACTCTGTCCATCTTCTTCTTCCCTGTCTGAATCAATCTGACTAGCCTGAACCCTGTCATAGCAGAGAGAGCACATGTGGAGATCATCACATTAATGATCTAGTTCTACTCCAGCAATTAATGGTGTCATTACAGCAACACCTGTGTTTGACAAGTTATATGCTGCCTTCTGAATAGCTTAGTACATACTGCAACTACCCCTTACAAAGTATGTACTGTTGCATGCAGTATGCATTCAATTGGGACACATTGCTTTATCTGCCATTGACGTTCTGTTATTGCCCTGGCATCTATCTTAGCACTGTCGATGTCTCTGTGCTGTCTTGGTGGCTCAGTCCATGTGATGAATCTTCAGCTAAGCTAAGGGATTGTGGGTCCAAACAGCCAGAAGAACATGTTGGCTTACTGCAAAATGTGACCAGATGTAGTAGGAAATCCTGTTACTTTTGGCATACTGTATTTGACATACTATGTTTTGAGACATACTAAAAATCGTCTTCTGGCATACTAAATAGTATGGTAGTATGGGTATCAGAACACAACCACAATGTCCAGAATGGATAGTCAGTTTTTTCCCTGGTAATGTGCACCTCTCCTTTAATGACATAAATCTAGTTAAGCACAAGGACATTGTGGATGAGGAAAATAGGAAATACATATCCATGCTAAAACCAAAAAACTAGCAAAACTATTTTAACAGATCATCTCATATTAACTGATTGGAGGTTATGGGAGAAGTATAAATCTGTATTTGTTTTTATACTACAACTCAAGTAATGTATGACCCTTCAGATTTGTTTGGTGTTCATAATTCAAATTACATTGCAGCAGATCTGATCTGGAATTGCATTTGTTTTCAAAATGTACTCTTATTACTGCACAGTATATAGTATAGCTTGTTTGTTTGGTTTTAACCCTATGTTATCACGTTAGATGTAATTACGATATTTTAACACTGATCAACAGAAAAAAAAATACTTGATGACAGAGTGAAGTGTACAAATTGATCTAAATTAAAGGCACTATGTGTAGAATTTGAAAATGGTTATCTTTAGTGCCCCCCAGTGGCAGAAGTTAGTATCCCTTTAAAATAAACTGTGACGGACTGAGATGAATGAGCTGAAAGCAATACATGGTCTGCTCTAAATTTCAAGTTTTTGTACAAACAGCATCTGAGTCATTTGTAAGTTGCTGCAATCACGTTAAAACTTTACCCACCAGGGCGTTAAGTACAAATATATAATACAAGATGAATGATTGCAGAAGTATTAGCCTCCTTTAGTAGGGCACTTTAAATTGTGTGGAGGTTTGAAAACTGACTTCATGTTAAATATTTCAGTATCTGGAAATCCCAACATACAAAACTACTACAGGAAATAAGAGGTGACTTCATCCAGTTTCCTTCAGCCAGTCTCACATGTGTGTCTGCAGGTCCCTTCCCTCCTTCCTGTTCTGTTGTTCAAGCTGGGGAAGGAAAAGAATCCAGATCTGGCTCATGCTGTGCTCAACTGCCTGCCAAACCTCGGGACTCATAAGGTAGTGAACACCTCTGATGAAATATAACATGAAATACAACCCATCTCCGATGCACTCCAGCGCATAACTCCATTAATTCAATTCACGCATCCTTTCTGAAGAGTGTGTTTGTGATTGTAATTGAATCATAATTCATGTTCTGAATATTAAAGAAGAAGAAGAATCTATGTGCGAGTGCATACTTTGCTCTGACTCATAGTCAGGTTTGTGAGACTAGGCAGAGAGCTGATGTTAGGAATATTTTAACTATATTAACCCTGTGCTTTGATGTTGCAGCTCTGTGTCCCCATGGTGCTGCAGACTCTCCACATGCTGGCCAGCACCCCCAAGCTGAAAGCAGTGGCAATGCGCCTGATGACTGCTCTGTGGAAGAAACAGGTCTGTCCGTCTACCCTTCGTCCGAATGTATCCTCTTCCTGTGTTGTCCTCTCTTTCTCAACCCACACTTGTTTCTTTGTGTAAGGACCGAGTTTACCCCGAGCTGCAGCGTCTGCTGGGTCAGAAGGACAGCAGGGTGGTGGTGGGGAGGGACGCCCAGTGGGAGCAGATTCTGGCCAGGGCCGCCTGCCTCAGGGACATCTGCAGAGAGAGGTCAGACCACCTCTTGTTAGGGGGCCTAAGGGTTCGACTGGTTGAGTGCACTTGGGAGTAACGATGGATTGGGTATCACCTCACATATGTTTATTCTTTCTTTGAAAGATCAGTGGACAAAAATTGCCACATTGTGTAACCGTTCTATTAGAAGAAAATACCTCCAATAACATTTGTTGGCTTCGTGTCCTGTAGGAGGCTTGTTGAACCATCACTTTGGTTCCTTCAGACTGAAATATCTTGACAACTATTTAATGAATTGCAGTGACATTTTGTTGACATTCATGTTCCCCAAGGATATGTTTAAGTAACTGTGAAAAACCTCTGACTAACGCCACCAGGAGGTCAAAATGTTCGCTTATGCTCTTCTGCACATAATTTGGTACACATATTGATGGTTCCCAGAGGATAAATTGTAATAACTTTGATCCTCTGACCTTTCATCTAGCACCATCATCAGTTTTAATTTGTCCAATATCTGCTAAACTAATGACGCCAGCCTCGGCTAATTAGCAAACATTAGCATGGTAACACGCTAAACCAACATAGTAAACATGGTAAACATTTCACTTGTTGAACAATAACATGCTAGCATCGTCATTGTGAGCATGTTAGTATATGCTGGTGTTAGCATTTAGCTCAAGTTCAGCCTCATGGAGCTGCTAGCATTGCTGTAAAGTCAAAGTCCTGTTCTATGTTTGGCACTAGGGGAGGGAATCACCAGAGGTTATACAATATTATTGCGATTTTAAATATATTGCGATATGGTGCGATCTATTTTGCAATTCATTATTCTTTTTTCAACTGCAAATTATGTCCCCAAAGGAAAACTTCCTCCTGCACGCTGACTGTCACCTCTGCTGACCTCATCAGAAAACAGACTAGAGCCACCTAGTGGACTGAAAAAGCAGTTGATTTAATTATTCTAGTACCATTTGCAATTTATATAATAAAAGATCGATACTTGGTGTCCCTGAATCGATACAATATTGCCACGCAAAATATCGCGATGCTATGCTGTATCGATTTACCCCCCCCACCCCCATTTGGCACCATGATTTGTTTGGTTGAATTCTCACAAATTTTAATGTAAAATCTTTATCTTAAATATATACCTGTATAAAAGCTTTAACCCTGAACCAACAGCTGAGCCTGTTTTCAACTTTGATTCTACGATAAGCCCATCACACCTCTTATTAGAATATAACATATGTGTACATGTTTTGTATGTTAAAAAGGTTCAGTTGTCTTTTAAGCTTTCATATAAAGTAAATGGAGACTGCCATTAGTCTCTGCTCTTTGACCTTATTACACAATTCTAAAGGTACAGTATGTTTTCCTTCCATAACCTGACACTGTGTAGTATTTGATTTGTGTGTGTGTTCCAGGCCTTACCAGCATGGAGGTGACATGTTGGCAGCCATTACACTCACTCTGAACCAGTGCACTAAACCAGACCTGGCAAGCCCTGCTGCTCTCGCCCTGCAAGGATTACAAGAGCTGTGTCGGGCAGAGGTCAGACACACACACACACACACACACACTCTCATTAATTAAATTTTTCTTTTGCATATGGACCAGAGCATCATAGGCAATTGTTGCCATATTCAGTACATAACTGCATTAATTTTTGAGTAAAAAAAAAAAAAAAAAAAAAGTTAGTAATTAAAACAAGCTTTATTTATATAGCAGCTTTCCTGTCTCATGTTTTTACTGAGTTTCATGAGGTTTGTTTTACAGGTAGTGGACATCGTGTCAACATGGAGAAGTCTTGGGCCCGGGCTCAGCTGTGACTCCCGTCCACTGATGGTCAAAGCTATAGCTGAGCTTCTGGCTCTGGTTCCCACACTCACTGTCACATCAGAGGAGTACCAGGTACCATGATCTGTCATGAAAGGTTCTGTGTGATGCAGTAAGAGCTTTGTGTGGCTTTTATAACATGGGAGGTTAAGACAGTATTAACAGGAGAAACGATGGTGGGGGGGGGGGGGGGGTCATTCAATTGAGTGTGGAAAAAAAGAAAGAATATTGAAAATTAAATAACCTGCAAAAGAAATTAAAAAAAATTAAAATTCCTAATTGTGTTAAAACCCTGTGCTGATATCTATCAGTTTTAGCCTCTTTAAATGTCTGCATTAAATATTAGAGAAATAAAGCCAATATTTGGAGAATTTGATAATGTCCTAAGCTGGCGCCCCCTAGTGGTAGCATAAATAGAGACACTGCAACAGAAAAACAACGTCATCTTTCTACAGACATAAACCATCACAATAAATACAATCACATATAGATGTGGGGGCTATAAATACATAATGAACCATGATCTTTAAGATGTCGTTCTTAAACATCCAAGGCGTCAACACAAAATGTCACATTTTGGTGGCAGTCTGTCAAAATTCAGAGAGCTGCATTATAAATGAAGCCATTCAGCCACAGGCATGGTAATACTTCAGGTTGAGGTTTTGTCCAAGACTTTGATTTATGATGAAATTCATGCAAAATGAATAACATCCCCTTCAGCTGGGTTTTAGCATGCTAACATGCTAAAACTACGATGGTGAACATGGTAAACATCAGCATGTTGGCATTTATTACCACTGTGACAAAGTGCAGGCTTACAGAGCTGCTAGCATGAGTGTAGACTCTCAATCTTTTTGACAAACAGGTTCCAAAGAATGTTTTGACACCAATTTGGTCTCTATACATTTGAGTACATTTTGTCTACAACCACCCTCATAGGAGCAGGTGGCTGCTGTAAAACATTTGAATGTACATTGCACAGTGGACCTTTGCTTTACATTTGTCTTTTTTGTGACTTCATTTCTTCCTCTATTTCCTACCTTGCAAATGTCACATCTGCATATTTGACAGTTTGGGCAGTAGAATGATATTTAGCTACAATTTGTGGTTATAATCATACTAATTAGACTTTAAAGTCACAAGAGAGGAGCTTTTCTCTAAGCTGGGAGCTGGATACACATGAAGTCATTTTCTTTGTGAATCCAGGAGCATCTGAAAAGTCTTAACAGAAAAAACTAAATTAGAAACAAACAAAAGGAATGAATGCTCCACAGCCTCTAATGCTACAGATTATGTGGTTGTTTGCTTTCTGATAATCACAGTGAGACCGCTTCACAAATTCCAAGTCCTTTAGCTGCTGGTGATGAATATTTTAACTTGCAGTTATCACTGGCCAAATGGAAAAACAGCTTATCTTTTAATGTGCCTTGAATCTTTTTTTTAATATATGATGGTACTTTTAATATGAAAGCAGACTTAGCTGGCAGAAAGTTTCTGTTGCTGTAAAAACTAATTTTTATCTGTCTTTTGTTTCCCCAGAAACTAAAAGAGGAGGTGGTCAGCTTCCTCTGGAATTATGCTGTGAGCAAGGTCTGTGCACTGAAGATGTGTGTGTGTGTGTGTGTGTGTGTGTGTGTGTGTGTGTGTGTGTGTGTGTGTGTGTGTGTGTGTGTGTGTGTGTGTGTGTGTGTGTGTGTGTGTGTGTGTGTGTGTGTGTGTGTGTGTGTGTGTGTGTGTGTGTGTGTGTGTGTGTGTGTGTGCGTGCCTGCTGAACATAACAAAATGTTAGACTCACTGTATGAACTTTATACCCCAAAATTTATACAAGCCATATAATTTGACTTGAGGGTGATTCTGAGTGTTTAGAGTGTTGAATGTCAAAAAATAAAAGAGGCTTTTGTTTGTGTGCATGTGTTTGTTGTAACAGGATCCAGAGGTGGCCAGCTGTGGCTACAGGGCTTTGGCAGATTTTCCTGAAGTGGTCCACAAAATAACTCTGCTTCCTGAAGCTGTAAGTATCCTACTCCTACTTTCTTAACAGTCTTAAGAGAACATCTTTTCTCCATACCCAGCTTAAATTACCTGCATCTCAATCCAAAAAATCTGGCAAATTGATATGAGGAAAAGGGAAATTTCAATTTAATATCATCTGTATTACAATAAAAAAGTGTTTCAAAAGTGTTTTCATTGGTGGGCCATTAATCAATGCGGTGGAAACGCATGTTTATATGTTTATTTCTTCTCATTCATTTAAGAATAAAACAGATATACAACACTGTCAAGGATTGTATCTAAAAGGAAAATGGCATCAACACAGCATCTCTCTTTCCACTGCCAAAAGTTGTTGAATTCATGTCTTAAACTTTGATTTCTGGAAGGTTTATTGGATTTGAGGTAGTATGACAGTTTTAATGCCTGATGTAACAATGATATATGACAATAACTGGGATTCGCAGGAGCATTGGGTTTATTTTGTTAATTGCAGATTTTTGATAAATGATGTTAAAGTTTTGACATAAACTATGAAAGTCAGAATTTTCATCAGAGGGTCAATATTATTGCTGCAGGGCAAAATTTGTCCCACAGGTCACTATTTGCCTACCTCTTAGGGTATTAAAAATATGTTAGAGAAATCTTTTCAACCTTGTCCGTGTCTACTCATCATTACTTCTAGTAAATTGCAAGGGGCCTAATATTGATCCTTGTGGGACACCTCAAATCTACCAGGATGATATGATATGAACCAGCTGTAAGCAGAACCATCAAAGCTTTTTTAAACAAAATGTTTTAATGAATGGTTTCAAGACAGATCAACAAACAGTGCAACACAGATTAGATTTAGGTCAATTTGTAGATAATATTACATACATTTAGTCTCATAGATTTATAGTCAGCTCAGATTTTTCTCTCCCCTCTCTGCTGATAGGCCAGGCCGGCTATAAAGCTTCCTGAACAGGAGGAGGATGAAGACGCGCAGGAGAAAGAGGAAGAGGAGAAGGATCTCTCCGTCCCTGGTTCATCATATGTGAAGCTGCTGGCTCTCACATCTTTACCAGTTCTACAAGGTAAGATACAGTCACACCGAGGTCAAACGCCATGTGTCATACATGGGTGAATGTCTGGCACAGGGATAAAGGCAGTTGCATACCATGTACACTATGTACCCGACTTGAATCCTCAGTCATGGTGCTGCCAACCTGGCCAGACTCCCCATGAAATATGGTTCATGTGTTCATGGTGGGAAGCCAGTGAGGGATCACTTCAGCTTGGGTTAATTCATGTCTTACTTAACAGTTTTTAGAGGTTGAATTAAAACAACGTCAGTCCTACGTAGTTATGTAACTCCTCCTTACGAAACGTTCGTCTTTCTTCTCTTTCCTCCTCAGCTTTCGAGCTCTTCCTGACATCACTGGTGAAGCAGGAGATGAGCAAGATGCCACGGGGGGTGTACTTCTCTGCCCTGAGGGGGGGAAACCTGCGTTCAGACCAGGGTAAAACAGTGGCAGGAATCCCATCATTCATGCTGAAGACCTACGAGAAAAACAAGCAGCCTGGGCTGAAGCCTGGACTAGCAGGTGATTCAAGTCATCCCTAACCCTAACCCTACCTCTAAATATCATATTGTACAGTCATTCTTATTATTATGTTTCGTTTTTTGGATATTTTGACAGGAAACTGATGTAAAGATTTTGTTTAGTGCTTGTGAAATGCTCTAAACTCTCATTTCTGCATGCACAAGTTTTAATACTTCAGTGATGTTTCTACGTTGTTTATAGATGATTTTGTGTGTGTGTGTTTGTGTGTGTGTGTGTGTGTGTGTGTGTTGTAGCTGGACTGCTGCTCTGTTACGAGCTTCCCGTGCAGACGGACCGCGACGGCAAACCGATCGATCGCTTCCTCGTCAGCCGCAGCCGCAGCTACCAGCAGAATCTGACAGCGCTCATCCATGAAGTACGTCTCAGACTGTCCTCCCTCTGTCCCCTCACTCACACTTTTAACCGCTGAAATAATATTAATAGCGTTCTTTTTTTTGGCGTGTAGGTGAACATTCAGCCATCCGAATGGCACCGTGCTCTCCTGCTGCCTCAGGCCTGGAGGGGTTTCATGAGCCGAGCTTTCCATGCTGCCCTACAGGTTTGTAACCCTGGCAACAAATACAGTAGATTAGTAGGTTAGGATATGTATTGAAAGGTTAATCAATACTACATGTGCTTCTAAAATGGAAAAGTCCTTCAGGCACTGTTAAGCAGAGAAAGGAGAGGAGGTATATTAAAAAGACAGTTTTGACCTCACAGGACCTAGACCTCGTTCCATAATTGAAAATTGACCAGAGCTGATCCTGTTACATCATTTAAACAGACCCACTGAGGCAAATTAAAAAATCAAATACATTTCCCTTTAAACTATTTCTTCAAATATCATTGCACCAGTTACTGTACCAGAAAGACTGGTTGTCATTTAGACACATTGTAAATAGTTACCAAACTGTTACAGCTGCTTTAGTTTATGACAGACAATACAAAGCTTATACAAGATATATAGATATAGATATACAAGATTACATACTGTATATGGGTCAGTGACAAATAAAAGTTGGCAAGATGAGCAATTAAAAATATCTTATAAATAGTTTTAAAATCAGCATCAGGTTATATAGTAGTAGTATAGTATACTAGTATAGTATTTTTGTTGGTTTTATGTAATTTGAAATGATATTTGCACCATTTTTTTACCAAAAGTAAGACTGAATGCTCCTGAAAATGTCAAATGGTAACCACAAAAGAATGATAAATATTACATATTTTATCCACCTACAGTGTATTTAAGTGGACTTATTATACATTTAAAAAATGTAAATGATCCTGATTGACATGATTCCCCAGATTAAATGTAATATTTAGAACAATTGTATTCCATTACCTTTATTTAATATAAAAAGTTATTATGTAAGATCATGCCAAACTAGTGATATGGTGTTTTTATGGTTACACCACTTAGACATTTTTGCCATAATCCTGAGTCCACAAAAAAAGAATGTATGCAAGTTATCCATACGTTTATTTTCACATTTTAACTCCTTTAAATTTGACTAAACCACATGGACACAAAAAATAGGTCATTGACACACATATGTATGGAAGTCTATGTCCGGCAATATTATAAATTAAATCATTTTCTGTTTCTGTTTGCACAGTGTATGACAAATTAATATTAGAAAATTAAATTCTAATGTTTTCCAAAATGAAGCATTGTCATAATAATAATCAAATATGAAGTCAAAAGAATATATGAACCTGTAAAAAAAAAACTATTCCCCAACCTGCTGCCAGATGTATGTACTTCTATTTAGCATCATCTCTCTAGAGCAGGAATGTCCAAACTATTCCATAAAGGTTCATGTGGCTGCAGGTTTTCATTCCAACCAAGCAGGATCACACCAGGCTTGACTCATTAAATCAACTGATCTCAGTCTTCAGACAGTTGATTGGTCAAATCGTGTTCTCTTGATTGGTTGGAACAAAAACCTGCAGCCACATGACCCTTTATGGAATAGTTTGGACATGCCTGGTCTAGAGAGTGTGTGTATATACAGCAGTCTAGCAGTTGGTGGGTTTGGTGGGGTTCATGTGTTATATCCCACATGGAAAAGAGTCCTTGAAGCATCCTGCTTTGGTCATTTTTGTTTAATTTTCTTAACAAACAAGCTAAAATCCAGATATATATGGTGAATAGAGGCATTTTAAGTACTGGTCCAAATGATTTATATTACTCATGTTTTACCTTGTGATTTTGTGTTCAGGGTCGACGTGCTGATCTGGAAATGCAGCAGAAACAAGGCAAAGAGAACCCACAGGAGCTGCAGTACAAACAGCACTGTGCCTGGTTGTGGTGAGAATTATAGAGGTGTTTCAGAGATGATGCTGATAAAGTTTAAAATATTAGTCAAGTAAGTTATATATGGAGGTATAACAAAATTAAAACAGGAACATGTGCCAGGCGCTGGTGCTGTATATGGTAATACAATAACAAAGATTACAGGATGAAGGATTCAGCATAGTAGTGTACAGTGATTCATATTCGTATTACAAGAAGGCATTAAGTCAGACACTCAGGATTATAACCTTTTTATCAGATATGACACATGTGTTATCATGCACCTCAGGACATTATTAAAAATGATTGTGTCACAGCCTTGGTATGACATCATAATTACAGCTTCAGCAGCAGTATAAGAAATGAAATAAAGGCAAGTGTACAATACCGATTATTATACAGTGCAGTAGCATCAAATGGTTCACGTTTCTAATTAGAACAGTTAATAAAATGTATTACCCAAGTATGTTACAAATCACAAGCATATAAATATAAATAATGAAGGGGAAACTAAGCACTAGAGTCACATGGTGCATGCTGCAACCTAATGAGAGGAACAATGTCATTCTAAAAGTTAGAATATCAAAAAATCAACAGGTTGAATTAAAATATGAGTATTGGCTTTATCGTTTATATTTATTGAACCCTAATACACACACTAATATACACACACACACACACACACACACACACACACACACACACACACACACACAGAAGGACACAGCAGGTCACACATCTTACTAGAGCAAACATCTGCTGTAACAGCCAGGTGACTGATGAAAGGACTATGTGTGTGTGTGTGTGTGTGTGTGTGTGTGTGTGTGTGTGTGTGTGTGTGTGTGTGTGTGTGTGTGTGTGTGTGTGTGTGTGTGTGTGTGAGTGTGTGTGTATATATAAATGTATGTAGTTGTGTCTTTTCACACAGTGATGACCCACTCACATTACTGTTTCATCCTGTCTCCCTCATCTTTATTTTTTCTCTCCATCTTTTTCTTCTCATCCGTCTCAGGGCCAGAGATCAGCTGACAGATGTCATCAAAGCTGCCACAAAGTGAGTCCCCTACATCTGATCGCTACATATTAGATTCAAAAGAACTGAACTGTTGAGGAACTGTGTAATTTGCACTTTCATACAAAAGCACTAGTCAGTATTAACTTTTATATGTACTGTGTGGTGTTCAGGGACAGTCCTGTTGTTCAGGGAAACTCCATCCTGGCTCTGAGTGGCCTGGCTGCTGCCCTCGCCAAATATGAGAGCAACCTGCCTGCTGATAATGACGGCAGCCTCGGGGTAAGATACTCATCCTCCACATTTCACTGCTGTGGACAGTATAACTTAAGGTTTACAACAGCTTAATGTAGTAAAACCCTAACAGACATTCTCTACTGACTTCCTGCTGTAGGCTGGACCAGAGTTTGTACCTACAGCCAGCTGGTTGGCCATGGTGCTGGACACCCTGCTCAGCATCATCAGCAGCAGCTACAAGGCCAGGGGACAAGTTTTCCCATGGTTCCTACATGTAAGTCTTATCTGGTATCATTGTTCTGCGTTGTCTTTGTCTGTCCTAATGAATAAATGCTAAATAAATACTCATGTATGCACAGTAGGTCACATTAGGAATCTGGTCGGTCCACTCAAATCCTTTTTAGGTTCCAGGTTTCAACATGTATGGATGTATTTGAATTTCTGTTTTGAGTAAAGAAGGAACAAAAGAAGTGAAATTCTACTACTAAAGTTGGTTTACACAGCCTCTACAACTGGTGGAAGCCTAATGTTAAAGGACAGGTTCAAGTTTTAAGTTCTTAATACAATACTGTTGTGCTAATATCTATGTGGAAATGGTCAAATTCCTACTTTCCATTTTGACCCTGAAGCTATTCTCTGGGAACTCCACTGTAAAAAATGAGGGACAAAATCCACAGCCAAGGCAACCAGCAATAGGAATATAAATGTTATCATATTTTTAATCATAAATAAAAGATTTAAATAAAAGATTTAAAAGATGACACTGAGTCATTTAATGAGTCTCAAACTCCTGCAGGAAGAACAGAGCAGTACCTTCTCCTCCCTCACTAATGTGTGAATGAATAATGAGATCATCTGCTGTACTGGTTCAGTCTGCAGAGTTAATAACTCTCGTCCAACACCTCCTTCCTCTCAGCGCTCCTACTCAGGTGAGAACACAGCCAGTGCCATCGCTCGCTCCTGTGCCAGCCTGGCTCTGTCCCTGCTGGTCCCCGTCCTGGTGGTGTGGCAACGGGACGGCCTGGTTCAGGTCCTGTCGGCGCTGAAGGCCGGTCTACCGGGCTCTCCCACCGCGGACGACTCCCAGGCCGTCCAGTTCCACTCCGGCCTGGCGCTGGGCATGGTGCTGTCCAGCCTGCACCACCAGCGGCTCAGGTATGTTGGTGTAGCACTGATTGAAACACAGGAAGCTGTTCCTGAGCTGAGATCCTGTATATAACACATCACTGACCGTGCTCTCCACCTTTCACACAGTGACGTCTCTGCTCAGAAGGATGCTGATCTGCTCCTCAGCTCTCTGGACGCTCTGGAAAAATGCTCCTTCAACCCAGATCTGGAATACAAGTCAGTGCTGCATCCTCACACATGATGATATGATTTACTAACGTCTAACTAGTGACAATACACCGTGTGGTATACACCAGCGGTTCCCAAACTGGTGGGTCATAATATCTCCAATTTACACTGTGATCAGGGTTTCTGCAGGTGAAAGCATTACTGCCTGCTGTAAACATTAATGTTAGATATAAAAGGCTGTCAGCAGATGTGACTCAGCTATAAACTGAAAGTGTAATGTATGAGTCAGCACCATCACTACTGCAGCCACAGTAACTTTAGAAAAGGTGCATGGACTTTGTAGTTGTATTAATTCATCATTTTTCATTGATTCCAGGAATAGGTCACATTCATTTAATTGATTATATGACACGGGGATTATTATTTTATACTACTAGGAGGTACTGAAAAAGTAGTTCTGATGGTTTTCAGTCATACTTTAATAACTCGGCTGGTAAGATGATGAAACAGGTGTTCAATAACATTTTACAGAGTATTAAAAAAGACTTAAAAGTCTTAAATTTAACTTGAACCTGCAGGTGATAGATTGATAGAAAGTTGAAAGGGCAACACAGCAGTTGTGGAGGAAATAGTGTTCTGTGACTTCATGTGTATGGGAATATTTGACACCTTTACACCTAAACACTGGTATATAATATTCTATATAATTGCACACTATACAGTATTAGGCTCAATTCAGCACATGTGGTGAATATAACAATTTCTATACTTTTCACCACTTATGTATAAATAAACAGTTATGTGTAAACGCTATATGTTCTGTAGTAGGGCTTTGGTGATATGGGCAGAATCAAATATCACGATATTTTTGACCAAATACCTCGATATCGATATTTTGACAATATTGTAGGGATGATTATCTTTGCTTTTACAAAATATTAATGCACCTAGATCTATACCGATGTATTTCCCTAGCCCTATTCTGTAGATAGAATAACCAGTTTTGGTTATTGTCTAACATTTAGTGGTCCTTGTCCTCCTTCTTGTTTCTCCTCCCTCAGTACTGGCTGTATGTTGGGTCTGGGTTTGGTGCTGGCGGCTCTCTGCAGCAGTGGACAGGTGGAACAACACGTCCACGTCACCCAAACTCTGGACAAACTGCTGACTAACCTGCAGGACAGCAGCGGGCAGGGACGCATGATGCAGGAGGTAAAAACTGCCTCATACGACACAACACAACACTGAAAATCTTAATAACCACAGCTTCCAATAGTGGGACAGTATCTTAAGGTGTGTTCTGTCCTCGAATATGTCAACCTGTGCAGGTCCTGGCGTACTCTGTGGCGTGTGTGGGCGTCTCAGCCTTCAGCGGAGGCATCGTAGACGCCGCGAAGGCCGAAGAGGTCATGAACACTCTGCGCACCCTGACGGAGGAGAGCCAGCAGGTCAGCAGGAGAGTGTGTGATGAGGGACAGCAGTGTGTTTATGTGTACCCTTAGCAAAAAGTAGTATACTTGAAATTCATTTTGTATGCTTGAGTGTAAGTATAAGTATAGCAAGTATACTACGGACCATGTACTTGTAGTGTACTAGAAAGTATAATAATTTAATACCTCTTCAGACTAAATTGGAAAGTTTTTAAGTTAATAAAAGTATAATTTAAGTTTACTTTATAAGGTCATTTTAAGTTTATAAAAGTACACTTTCAAGTATACAACAAGTACACTCATCTATATACTACTAGTGTACTAGGTATATACTTCTAGTCCACATTTTAGTTTATTAAAGTATACTTAAAGTATAGCACAAGTCCACTCTTCTATATACTGCCATTGTACTAGTTCTATACTATATGATGTTGAACATATAAGTTTATAACAGGGGTAATACCTCAAAGCTAAAGTGTGTAGTGAAAAACATTTTTATTCTGCTAAATGAAATGTAAGCACGAGTCAATGACTTGACTTTATTCTGTACTTGGATCCAGATATACTAAGTATTAGTACTTTGTGGCAGAAAGAAGTCAAAAGTATACTAAAGTACAAGTAGAAGCTTTAGTATTAAAGTATAAGTGTAAGTCTTAGTATTAATGTACTTAGTCTTAGACTTTTCTTTATACGTTTCAGTATAAGCCAAGTATACTTCACTATACTATTCTTAACCCTCATGTCGTCCTCCTCCCGGGACCCGTTTGTTTTGACTGTTCCTTCTTTCTTCCTTTCCTTCCTTCCGTCTGTCCTTCCTCCCTCACTCCTTCTCTCTTTCTTTCCTTCCTCTCTCTTTCCTCCCTTCCTTCTTTCCTTCCTCCATCCCCCTTCTTTCCTTCTTTCCTTCCTTCCTCCCTTCCTCTTTTCCTTTCTCCCTCCCTCCTTTCCTTCCTTCTTCCCTCCTTTCCTTCCTTCTTCCTTCCTCCTTTTCTTCCTTCTTCCTCCCTCCCTTCCTTCCTTCTTCCTTCCTTCCGTCCTTCTTTCCTCTGTCCTTCATTCCTTCCTTTCCATTCTCTCTTCCTTCTTTCCTTTCCTCCCTTCCTTCCTCCCTCCTCTCCTTCCTTCCTCCCTCTTTTCCTTCCTCCCTTCCTTCCTTCTTCCTTCCTTCTTCCTTCCTTCAATCCTTCCTTCCTTCCTTCCTCCCTCCTTTCCTTCCATCTTCCCTCCCTCCTTTCCTTCCTTCCTTGACTTGAGGACAACAGGAGGGTTAAGTATATAAAATATAGTATATAAAAAGTAAACCTCAAGTATACTGCCTCAGTTTTAGTATAAAATAAGTATACTCATAGTACACTTGAATACACTACTTTTTGCTAAGGGTACACACACTTTTCATATTGTCACATACTATCACAAACATTTAACATGAACACATGATGTTTAATGCAGATTAGAAGCTACTAAATGAAGCTGATCTTGTGTAGAATTGTATGTACAGTATATAGCACATAGCTTACATGTCTTTGTGATCTAAACTAAAACATTCTCTGTGGTTAACACACACACCTGCTTGTGTATTGTTTGTGTGCAGACCCCAGGCTTCTCCCTGGCTCTGGGGTTGGCGGTCCACGGCCTGTCAATGTCCGGCCACGGGAAAGCAGAGGACATCCACCCTCGTCTGCTGGCCGCTTGGATCAAGATCTTACTAGCAGAGGTGCAACATCTGCATTTCAGACATGAATCTTTTTTTCTATCTCATCCCTTTAAGACATCTCAGAGCAGCTGAGCAGTAGAAAATAAGCCTGCCTACTTAAAGTCAGACATATTATACTGAAGGACTGTGTGATTGTGATTGCAAAAATGCAAAACGGCCTGTTATAGTTTTAAAATCAAGCTTCATATGTTATAACTGATTTGCATAAAATCTCAAATTAATGAAAGCTTTGTGTATCAAAATCTCTGACTTGTTTATGCTTGGGCCAATCATTGTATCATGTATCCTGTTCATGGTCATGTGGGAGTTAGACATCAGTGTGTTAGTGTGTTAGTGTGTTAGTGTGTTAATGTGTTAGTGTGTGAGTGTGTTAATGTGTTAGTGTGTTAGTGTGTTAGTGTGTTAGTGTGTTAATGTGTTAGTGTGTTAGCGTGTTAGCGTGTTAGCGTGTTAGTGTGTTAGTGTGTTAGTGTGTTAATGTGTTAGCGTGTTAGCGTGTTAGTGTGTTAGTGTGTTAGTGTGTTAGTGTGTTAGTGTGTTAGTGTGTTAATGTGTTAGTGTGTTAATTTGTTAATGTGTTAGTGTGTTAGTGTGTTAGTGTGTTAATGTGTTAGTGTGTTAGTGTGTTAATGTGTTAATGTGTTAATGTGTTAGTGTGTTAATGTGTTAGTGTGTTAGTGTGTTAATGTGTTACTATGTTAGTATGTTAGTGTGTTAGTGTGTTAGTGTATTAGTGTGTTAGTGTGTTAATGTGTTAGTGTGTTAGTGTGTTAGTATGTTAGTGCGTTAATGTGTTAATGTGTTAGTGTGTTAGTATGTTAGTATGTTAGTGTGTTAGTGTGTTAGTGTGTTAGTGTGTTAGTATGTTAGTGCGTTAATGTGTTAATGTGTTAGTGTGTTAGTGTGTTAGTGTGTTAGTGTGTGTCCAGTGATGAGCAGAGTGTGTCTGTGTTTCAGGGTTGTCCCACTATGCAGCGACTGGCTGCTGCCAACGGTCTGGTGGCTTCAGTAGGATCTGAGAGTTACATTATTCAGGTAAGAAATGTTTATGTCATAAATCAGAAGTGTGTCTGCTCTGAGTTCTGAGTTCTGCCTCAAAGTGGTGCCAATTATTTACATTTCACACTGAGAGCTGTCCAGACTGTGATCAGATTAGACATTATAAAGAACAGTGTGGACAAAAAAATGTAATTGTGGTAACCTTCACTGCCATGAAAAATGTTTGAACTTTAAATTGGACCCAAAAATAAAAGACACAGGCTTTTTGTAACTTTTTTAAAATTCAAGTTTAATATATATTTACATGTTTTTTGTTGTATGTGTTTTTATTATTTATTTAGCTATATTTATTTATAATATGATTCAATTCCCAGTAAAGTTGACTGTTTCAGTGCACTTATTTCATTTATACATAAAGTTTATGGTTAAACTGTAAAATATGATGTCACCATTACATATCTAGTATCAAGTGTTTGATAACTTCATTTAAGGGATCATAGCAAAAAAAGAAAAAGTATGTTTATGTATTTGTTTAAATATAAAATGATCAGCTGATATATTGATTTCTGGATTTTTTTTTTTACTCCTTAATATCGACAAAGCATCAGTCGAACTCATTTCTCAGGTGGAAGAAAGCCTAATGATATAGAGTTAGACAGGAAATGTGGGAACAGAGAGGGGAATGTTACAAGCAACAAAGATCCTCTGCTGGAATGAAAGTGAAGATGTAGCAGTTATATGGTATGGCTGTTTAACTAGAACCCAACATTAACTAGTGGGGCTCCACAGAGGTGAATGCAGGTGTACAGACAGTATAAAGAGACACTGCTCACTGTACAGTATATATATATACACTGATACCAACACTGTTTGCTGTCACCACCCCAACCTCCTCTCTATGTACTCTTTTATTTTTGGTATGGTTGATTTAACTAAGATTCCCGTTCATCCACAGTCCGTTTATTAAGCGGTGAATCTTTGATGCTGCTGGACAACTCTTTAACTGTCTCACTCTGTTCTGTATTCCAGCTGAAGAGCGAGATGGAGCTTTCCTCCCAGCAGCAGAGCAGGATTAATGAAGTTATTCGTGCCATCACACAGGTAATGTAACATATGCAACCATCTACTTTCATCTTTTTCCTATCATTATTACCATAAATACTGTAACTATGGAGTGACATTTTTAATATGCAATAAACAGGTTGTTTAGATTGGCATGACATTTTTTTCATGTGTCTCATTAGTACTAATTAGACTGAGCTGTCCTGTGCGTTGGCCTGTTTCACCTGCAGATCATAACGTTCTCAGGAGCCATTGGCTTGCAGTCCAACAGCGCCTGTTTGGTGGGTCATTTGCATTTGGCTCACATGTCCACCAGTCACAGTCACACAGCAGGTAGGTACAACAGCTCCAAATGGAGGGAACAGTGTCGTGTGGAGAGATACGATGTGTTTTTTCCGCCTCAAAGAAACCATTACACATAATCAGAAAAACATGATTCTACAGTTCTTTTAGTTTAGTTTAGTTTATGGCAATTCTGGGTTTAAAATCAACTGGATTATTAAGAAATCCTGTGAATACCAGGAAAAGATTCATTTCTAAATCATAGGAAAGCATCAGCATTAGTTCGGTTGAATTGGAACCTACTACAGTTATATTTATGTATTTTCTTCTTCTGGCTCCATGTCCTCCTCTTCAGTTCCTCAGGATTTCAGTTACCTGCCAGAGAACAGTGTCATCAGGTCAGTCGTTGACTTCATCACAGAGGCTGGGAAGAAAGGTTAGTATGCTGGTTAATCTGCCACCTGTGCATCTTCATCAACTTCATCATTAGGCTTTCTTCCACACAGCAGGGTCGACTACTGCAAAGCATTTTTTACTGGTCAAAAAGGTCTAGAAAGAAATTTAGAACTTTGCTGCAAGACCAAAAAGAGAGATGACATCACTCCCATTTTTAGCTGCATTGCACTGGCTTCCACTTTCTTTTAGAATTGATTTGAAGGTCTTTTTAATGCTCTGATGGTATAGCACCTTCATACCTCTCTGAATTTTTAATACACTATCAAGCACAGAAAGCCCAAAGCTCCACATACAAAAGCAGGAAGGCTGAAATAAAAACATCCCTTTACTGCAAAGCTTCTACTTTTTCTATTTTTTATCTTTAAAAAAGTTATACAAGCAGCATTTTATGTATATTTGATCCTTTTTCTTAATTCAATTTTAATATATATGTACATGTTTTTGTTGTTGTATGTTTTATTATTTATAATAATTTATAATTATTTCATTTCCAGTGAAGTTTACAGTTTATAAAGTTTATAGTTAAATTGTAAAATATCATGCCTCCATTACATCTCTATATCACAAGTGTTTGATAACCACATACTCAAAAAATGTGCTTTTTATGTACATATTCTGTGTATATATAAGATCATCAGCCGATATATTGATATCAGACTTTCTTTACTCACTAATATCAGTATCGGCCCCAAAAATCCAGTATCAGTCGGGCCCTGATAAAGATATATTGCTACAAAGAGTCTTACTTTTGGGAAATCTGCTTTGGTCTCAGGTCCAGACTTTGCTCATCCAGCTCTGGTTAAGACTGCGCTGACACCTCTATCATCAGTTGGAGCCAGCTTCCAGTACCCACCTATCAACTGGAGCGCTGTCCTGTCTCCTCTGATGAGGCTGAGCTTTGGTGAGAGTTCTCTCTGATTCATGAATTGGGACTCTGAGGCTACAAAGTCAAAGCGGCAAGCTCAAATGTGTTCTTTTCTTTACAGGAGAGGATGTACAGCATCAGTGTGTGGTGCTGGCAGCGAGTCAAGCTCAGTCTTCTCAGAGTGCCTCTCTCTTCCTGGGGTCCTGGCTGTCACCGCCTCTCGTGCACAGTCTCAGTGTAAGTTCTTGTAGAGGTGGTATTGTGGAATGCTGACAGAGGAATCCTCCTTCATGTTATTTATTTACTGCACAGTTGTTCATATATCAGATGCACTCCTGGCAGTTATTATAGTAACTTTAATGATTTCTGGTCCTTTTCACTGATGCTTAGTTACCCATAGAGACACTAGTAACACTACATACAGGTGCATTAAACCCCATTGCAGTGAGTGCAGCTTCCACCTGAATGTTTTCTACTTTCATCAAGTTCTTGGAAATGAATATTTTATTGAGTATATTAAGAGTTTTACAGGTTCTTGGTTACAGCAGTAGCACATATTTTGCTTCATATAATGTTTGTGTGGTGATGATGGCTGATTTACATTATTATTACCACTAGGTGTCACTGTTGAACACTTTGTTAAATTAGGCTACACGTTACGTATGAGCAGAAAATCATTAGTACCATCTACCACACTCTGTATCTTTTTAGTAGAGCCGGCTTTTGTTTGGATTTCTTCAGTACTAGTGTCTAATATGATTCAGTACCAAACAATACTTGATACTTTACTCTGAGATATAAAAACATATCTTGGTACAGAACTTGTTGCCAGACTCCTCAACTCTGCCTGGATAAAATGAGGGCTAAAACTGGAAAAATAAGATTTATATTGGGAAGTAATAAGTAGACAAGATTATGAGTCTGACCAAGTACTGGACCCAGTGCAATAATAGACTTAGTACAATAATTGACTCTAAGCAATAATGAACGGTGTATAACTGTCATGTTTCATTGCCCCTTATTTAAAGTTTTTATGGGTATGGGTATCAATGTGTATGTGGTCATTGGTATGGGTGAGATGTGTTTGGGCTCGTGTGTGTGTAGTAGTGTTATTTGTATATATGTTATATTATTATGCTGCAGTTGGGCTCAAATGGAGTTTCATTGTATACTTGCAATGAATATAAACATGTGTCTATCTAAATACTCAATGCCGCTTCTTGAGACGTAGTTGGTACCAAAGAGTACTGCATTAATGTCCAGCCCTGCCATCTATAAGACAGCCAACGATGGCCTTGGAGATCTTTACAGACTGTATTTCTCCTCCAGTATCAGACTCGGGCTCACCTCTATGAGAGTCTGGGCCTGTGGATGAAGCATGTAGCTGAGGACAAGCTCCAGGTCTACGTGGAGAGTCTTGGCCTACAGCAGTTCCAAGAGGACCTTCGTCCCCAGCGCCTGTCCCTGTGCCGCTCCCTGCTGCAGGGTCTCGCTCAGGCCATGGCTCTGCCGAACCCCCCCAACAACTGCTGGACCATCCTCTGCTCCGCCACCGAGAAGATCTTCACCCTCCTGCCCAACCAAATACAGGTACAGGTTATTTTGTTCTCCACGGCTTTCATGGCTCGGACTTCAACTGACATTACAGCTGATTTCAATGTCACTGCATTGAGAGTTTAATGGTCTTCTGCTGATGATTTTGATTTTTAGGATAGTGAGGTGGATTTGTACGTAGGAATCACCAAATGTCTGTCTGAGATGTCTGACACAGAGATCGACCGAATCGCTCAAGTCACAGAGGTACAGTATGATATGCCAAAAGATACTAAGTACAATGTAAAAGCTGTTTTATTGTGTAAATGTTTTAGTGTACAGCTTACATTATAGTATAAGTAGTACTAACTCAAATACTAAGTAGTAGTATTTGAGTTATAATATTCATATACAGTATGCAGTCATAGAAGAAAACCTTTGCTCTGACCTGTAAAAAAGAAATGCTTGTTTGCATGTGAGATAAGACGATATCATGTCAGGAATCAGGACATGGTGGGCCCAGCTAAACATGAAGATATGAGATTGATATCTATCTTCTCATCTCACTCTCACAAAGAAATATGCATATTTTCCAAAATGTTAAGCTACTCCTTTCAAGCATAACCTTCATCAAGATTAGACACGAGCTAACTTGTCTTGCAACCTAGTTTAAAGCTATTGATTGTAGGATTTTAGTCTGATTATAGCATCTTTAAATTTTAATGGCATAAAGTTTTATGAGTAATTCATGTTCAGCAGTGCTTTTCTCAATGCTACCACTAGTGGGTGGCAAAGTTGGACATTTTTAAGGTATACAAATAGTTGCTTAAAAAATTTAGAGTTAATAATGTTAAGATTAATAAAAATTGCATGAGCATGACAACTTTGACAAAACCTATTACAGCCTTTTGTCACAAGTATTCAAATAAAGAGTGATGTAGAAATAGGTTGTTTCATGGTTAGTTTATGTCACACAACCAAATATTAAACTGAGCTTGTCTGAATTCCAATTTGAGGAATTGTAATTCTAACCCCATAGTTCTAACTTAGGTCTCATTTTTCAGCTGTATGTGATCATGATGTGCCTCTGTTTAGGCTCAGATGGAGAAAACCTGCTTCGTCCTGGCTTACCTGACCTCCCAGGGCAGAGTTCCCCTTCTGGGTCTCAATGACGTCATCGCCGGCGTGCTTCGCGGTTGGCCACGCCACAGAGTGGGCTGGCTCCTCCTGCAGACTTTCTACCAGTGCCGACTGGCTGCCAGCGCCAATACAGGTGAAGTGTCGAAGCGAGAAGAAGGCGTAGTATCGTAAAATGAAATTACTCCTCTTCTAGTCTTTCAAGTGGTAAACAAATACTGTATGAATCTTTACAAAGTAACCACCAAGGCGTGCTGAAGTTAGGAATTTTTTCTAAATCCACATATTTAATCATTCAAATCAATTCAATTTAACTTCAACACACACAATAAATAGCAGATAAAAGAAAACCCTTGAGTGAGTCCACATGTTGAGATGGTTTTGTTATCTGTTCCAGGCGTTTCCAAACGAATGGAGTGGCTGCTAGAGCTGATGGGGCTCATCCGAAATGTCGCCTACGGCGCGACCGCAGTCGCGTGTGGAGACACCAAACTGGTATGTTTGGAGTAGTATTTCCAGAGCTGTCAGTGCGTTGTTGTCACATGCCACAGACGACTCTCAGGCAGGTGAGAGCAGGGGGGCAGCGAAATAACTCTCATTCCTGAGGTGGTTTGGAATGCAGATTTAGCTCAGTCGGGCGTGTCCACTGACAGGAGTTTATGTTTGACTTAAAATACAAGACTTACAAAAAATGTAGAAATGAGTAAGTTATCACCTCTTTATGTGTTAAGTACACGTATATTTTTATTTCCTGCTTATTATTTTGTATCCTGCTGGATGTCTCAGACTTTCCACCAAATACTGTGTGTGAGGCTGGAGAACATTGACTATCATCTATATTAGTGGTTCTGTTCAGTCCAAAGACATTGTTAACACTGGCTAGTGTTAGTAGTAATAGGACTGTAATTTATGTAGCTATACATAACTATAGACACGAAACAGTTAAGATATGTAGTGATAACAGTTTGTTTTATTACTGTCATCGCAATAACTCACATATAATAACTGACATACACCATACACTGTGGACACAACACAGCATGCTGGGAAATCCATGGCTGTCATAGCAGAGTGTGGAGTGAGTAACGGTCATCAGCATGAAGAGGTAAAAAATGTAAACACAAAACACAAAATACATACATATATATGATATATAAAAAAAACTCATGTTTTAAAAAAAACTACTAAAATATGTTTAATTTAATTAAAATGTAATTATTTAATTGAAAAAGTTTGCATAGAATCACAATGATGATGCATCACTGCCCTGCCTGAGCTCCATATTTAATTTAATGTATTTATTATTTAAGGTTCCACAGATTTATATTTTAGTTTTAAGTTTCATGTTTTTCATTGGAATGTTTCAGCAAATCTTTCCATTAAAGTATTTTTAATAGTTTGATAGAAAAAACATTTTAAAAATAAAAGTCAAATATTTTCATTTTATTATGTTAGTAAATAAAGGATTGAGAACATTGTGACTGATGGAATGCTGCTGCTGTGTTTCTGAGAATGTATGTCTTTAATGTCAAATACTACAATACCCATGACCCTCAGCTCCATGCTATGGAGAAGAAGCCAGTCAGTGGTATAAAATGCTTTATTGTTGCAGTCACAACGTCATAGTTACTGAATTCATCCAAAACTGACTAAGAATTAAAAAGTGAACTAATTTTAAATATATATTTTAATTTCAGCTCTTTGTAGGCAATGTACAGAACAGAATTCGAAGCTCTGTGATTGGATGTTTAATACCAACCGTGACAACCTGTAAACATTCTAAACTCTACTGACAAACTGTTGTTATTAAGACCCCAAAATGACCCCAAAGTGATGATATTTTCAATATTCTGCACACTGGTTAATCTCAGTATTGTGTACACTGAGCTCCAGAAGCTGATCATACATTTCATTGGTTGTCTTCAGGCCACAGACTTCCTGTTCCACGTTTTCGCCGCCGCTGTGGTTTCTTGGGGTGACCACTTCATGCCGCTCCTCCTCGGCATCAGGGCCCAGTGGTTCCCGTGGCAACCCGACTCCAAGCCCCCAGCCCTACAGCACAGCCTGTACGGCGAAGAGCCGATCGCAGACGACGCCCAGTCGCCGTGCATGCTGGGAATGTCCCACAGCCTGGCTCTTCTGCTGGATAAAGAGCCGTGGAGCAGCCAGGCACACAAGGTTTGATTTCTCTGCTCCCATCACCATCAGTCCAACAAGTACTGCTGTTTACTCTTTTAAAATGATGGGTCAGTTTATGATGATGATGACAATATGTAATGTATGTGTATATGTGTGTGTTTCAGTTCATAGACTGGCTTCTCAGTATCACAGAAGCTCCTGAACAGAATGTGTCAACCACGAGTGTCAACACAGCCAGAGGTGACAAACACAAACACAAACACAAACACAGCAGCTCATATAACACATAGAACTCAGCTTTAAAAGTGCAAGTCATGTTTAAATGTAGAGTCACATTGACACAGTAATGTGAGAAATCCATTTCAACTCAGTGACAGTGATGAAGTTTGCTTTATCGTTACAGAAAGAGAAGAAAAGCGGTGATGTGCCATTCATATTAAGTTTACAATATGTGTGTCTCCATCCTGTTTTTATGAGCATTTTTAATTCATGCATAAAAACCTGAGTGGACGTGTCAGAAATGTACAAAAAAGGTCCAAAAATGATGAATTTAGTGGCATCTAGTTGAACTGACTAGGCAGAAATATAATATGATATTCATCAGTATGTTTTAATTAGTGTATAATCAGCTGAAAATAAGAATTGTTGTGTTTTTGTTACCTTAGAATGAGCTCTTTATATCTACATAGAGAGTGGGTCCTCTTCCACAGAGCTGCCATATTGCACCGCCATGTTACTACAGTAGCCCAGAACAGACAAACCAAACGCTGACTTTAGAGAGGAACTTTCACATTTTTCATGAGTTCTACAGCCATCGTAGGTTCTCCTACATGCTTGGAAGAGGAGAGGGAGGTAGAGGAGTATTCAGTTGATTGCAATTTGAAACCTCACCACTAGATGCCACTAAATCATACACACTGCACCTTTAAGACTAGAACCTCAACTTAAAACAGTTAGACCCACACAGTGTCAGATACTAAACTAGCATTCATATTACAGAGGAAACACTGAACTGAAAGCTACCCTGTGGAGCTTTTTATCACCAATGATGCTGTGGAGCATTGTTTGTATTAAGGATGGGGGCTTAGCTTGTTTGTGTATTGTGCTCTAATAGCATAAACACAAGAACACAAATGACATGATACAAAGAGAAGAAGACACTGTTAGCTGATTTTAACATGAATGTAAATCATTTATATGTTAACAGAGATTGATACAGCACAGCAGGTCAGCCTAGTTTCCAGTTGGTGCCAGAGGCAAACATCAGTACTGCAACTAAAAAAGTATTTTCCCCATACAGAGTTAATTTAGTAAAATAAAATAAAGATGAGAACAGCTGTATCATTGGAATGGAAATTAGACCAAAAAAAACCTGCTGAACTAGCTGAAGTTATTAGTCTTTGTATATAAATTCAATACTGCAACTTTTCCTGGAGTGTCTAAAAAGCTAGTTTTATATAGTGTGAAGTCTATGACACAGAGCTGCAGACTTATAGTAGAGGAACTAATGAGCACACCAGGAAAACAGAAAATGTGCATGTTCATACATATCCAGTTATCTTAATGAATTCATGATGTAGATCATGCAGGTTCAATAATATACTAAAACAATGTCTCTGCAGATATGTTATAACTAGTAAGAAAACACATTCAACATGTTTGTCCAGGATACACATGATTGGTTTTGGTTTGTAAGACTGAAGGTAAACAGAACTCCATAAGAGGGGAAACACTGATGCTGTTGGTATTGTTTTGGCAGAGACATCATCATCAGTTTTGGCAGTAGCAGGTGAAGCCTAAAACACTCAGAATGTCCTTCTTTTGACTTCCTACATTCACTACAGCAGGCAGCTCACTTCTGGCACAAATGAAAAACTCTTGTTTGATTATAAACTGAGAAGTTTATCTGATGGTTGTTGTTGTTTCAGCTGCTCTGTTGGCCCTGAGGTCCTCCGCTGAGCTCCAGAAGAAAGCTGTGTGGACCAGAGCGTATGGCTGGTAGCCCAGAGGAGCGGCAGCATGCTGTTACCACGGTAACACACACAGAGAGGGTCCTCATGATGAAAAACACAAGCTTCAACTTTCCTGCCTGTTTTAGTTGGACATGAGCTGTATTTCAGTCAACAAGAATGTCTGTTAAAACTATATATTCCCATTAAAAGTGCATCAGCAAACACAGGATCAATGGTGGCTTCTTCAGTTAAATACACTAATGACATCAAACTCACTGAATTTAAAAAAAAATAGTCAATTTCAAATGGGAAAATCCATGTGGTCTTTTTTTTAATAAAATATAAGCTTCAGAAGTTCCTGGAAAATGTTGATCGTCCACTGTCCAAACTTCCACTTCTTTCATTTCCTTTTCATCTTCTTGCACCATTTCTCCAGGTGGTGCTGTCTCTCTTTCAGCAGCTGCCACACTGTCACAGAGGCCCCTAAAACACAACACTGCTGTTAGAGAGATGGCATACACAAAACAATGGATTTACATTTGTGACAACAGTCTAAACTATATAATATTAAAGTAGAAATTCCACTGCAAACAGTGTACCTGCTGGTAGATTATATGGTAGATTGGCTTCCTATTGTACTGAGAGTTAATAGTCAAGCTTGTAGCTTCTAGGTTGGGATTGTTACAAGTTGAGGCATGACAAGCCCTGACTCAGTCTAATTACATAGCTGTAGCTCCGGTTCAAATGTGCTGATACGTGCATTTTGAAGTACACCTGTCGCACAACTAAAGCAGTATGAGGTGCGTAAATTATCGTTTGGGCCTTTAAGCTGTGATCAACTGCTGGGTAATAAAAAAAATAAAAAAAACGTGTCTGCATGACTGGAGCCTGACTAACCAGAAACTTGAGTAATTCATCAGAAACCAGCCTCAGTTTGTGGTTATTGGGCAGTAACATAAGCACAAGATAAAAGGCATCAAACACATATTAGTAATAATTACTGGTGATATTTCCTGACATGAAGCTGCAGCATCTACCAGAATGCAATGTAGCCACAAGATTTCTACAACTACAGCCACATTTTTAAATTTTTTCCACAGCATGTAATATCAGAAAAAGTCAGGATTGGAACATTGTTATAGTAAATGTGATGTTTTTGGCTAGAAGAGTATTTTTGGTATAAAAGATGAAAGTCAGATGGTGTGAAGTATATAATATGTGCTATATTCTGCATGTTAAATTGTATGCTTAATAGTAGTGTAGTAAAGATGGGTACCATTGATGTCAGAAGATGACCAGAATTTTAGTTTTGTATTCAGTAGAGCTCATTTTTAGATGATGTAAAAAAATAAAATAATATCTTACCAAGAGCGAGAACAGGCAGGTAGGCCATGAGGACAAAGGGTAGGTGAATGTGTGTCGACACTGTTGAATTAAGGCATGAGGACGAGACTGTCGGCTCAACGTACGGCAGAGCGCGGTAAATAGTGACGACTGGAGAACACAAAAAAAACTGTTATCGGCACAGATGGAACACATTCAAGATGCTGGACTAATACTTTAAAGAACAATAGGGTCAAAAAGGCTGAGAACACTTTCCCATTGAAGTGAATTGGAATGTGTTCTCATTCTGCTACAGCACATTAAATGGCTTTTCATGGTTAAAATGACAATATATTGGTGTCAGTGGTCAGTCATCAGACTTGTTGGCCTGTGTGTTACTGATAACTTGAGCTTTACAGCTATCAGTGGCTTGCTGTCAACACACACATACACACACTTGTCTGAGGCTGGACTGTGCTTTCCTCACACACTTCCTGACATTTTATCATGTACTCTGCTTTGTTAACTCATTTCCTGTGCACTCACACTACTTCCCTTACACAACACATGAGGTGTCTGACAATTATTAAGTGTACGTCAAGCTGACCATGAATGACGCCCCGAGCACCATGTTCTCACTTTCACAATACGAAAGCTAAAGTGGAAGTAATAAAAAAATATGATCACCCTCTGTGGCGACCGACAGGATGTATAAAGGGATCCAGAGTGTGTAGCGGGTCCACAGCATGGCGATGGATGGTGTATCCATCAGACACAGCAGTTCATGGGGGTACCTGTCATCAGACATTAGAATGTTAACAGATTTCCACCTGTGAGTGTGTGTTACACAACAGCCTACATCCCTTTGGATCAGTAGGTTAGCATGTGGGTTTTTAACCATTTCTTTTTCACCACTACTGTACTAATGTACTTGCTCTTCATATTTTGAGTGCATGAGTGTGTTCACACTGAGAAGTATGGAAAAATACAGTGTACTATGAGTAACCGGATGGTACACTCAGAACAGTTAAAAAGTTGAGTGTGGAACTATGGACCCTTCTCCCTCTCTACGGTCGCTATCTTTGCTACGTAGCAGAAGGGGAGGGGCCACTTTTCAAACAGGTTATGGCGGCTGAGGACGTTGTAATTACAGTGAACATCACCACGTTATACAAATGTAAATTATACCTGTGTTTTTGTGTACCACTATACTGTCAGATAGTTACTTGGGTTAATTTAGCAGTCTGTAACGATAACTAAAATGCTAATGTTAGTTTGCTAACTAGCTAATCGTCACTTCTGGTAAGTGTGCAACAGCTGTGTTTGATTTGAGACAACACTAACATGTTGAAATTTGCACACTACACGAGTACAGAGTGTACACAGTGTAGTACACAAAAGTGTACCAACAAAGGTATGTGAATTGAGACACAGTGCCAGACTTCTGACCTGTGTCGTGATTTATATTTTAATTACCTCATTTTGGTTTATACTGTGTTCTCTCTTTAGATATTCCTAAAAAATGTATTCATTTACCCAACTTCATCCTCTGTAAAGCAATGCCTAATTAGATATATGGTATTTTGGATGTTCATTTAATATTTATTCACATACAAGATGAAAATGTGGCTTGTTGGTGGTATTCCAGGAAAGGTCAGAGGTCGCCGAAATGATTAAGATTCATTCTCTAGGGGATCATGAAATCTAAGCAGTAAATGTAAAGAGGTTCATTTGTTCCAACTGCTGGACAATGAGCAGACTTGATCATACTAAGGTGCAGTTGCTAGTGGGGCTGTAGTAGCCTTATTTATGACCTCAGCACTTTTTAAAAACCTGTTATCCAGTTGTGTGCTCCACCTAGAAAGGTATTTCTGTAATTCACTTTTTATTGCTTTTTGAAAAACACTAACGTCTCAATAAAATAAGAAATGTAAGAGGAAGAAAAATATTTTTTTACACGGGTTAAGCATTGGCCTCACCTATCATAATGCTGTCAATCATGTTCCACCGTAACATTAATATACATGGTAAGTATGATTATCACTCATATCTAAATAGTAACATAGCTGATGTCATGAATGGGATCTATTTCCATAGATTACTTTCTATCTAACAAAGAATTAACAGAATGAATGACAAACCGACCTCACAGTGACATGAAATTCGTACCTTACGAGGTCTAAAATGTTCCACAAGAAGAGCAGAAGACAGACCACTGGTTTACTCTGGATCTCCTCCAGCATGATGATCATGATCAGCAGGACGTTCTTCTCCATAACCTGAAAAAACAACAAAAAACAAATGGCACACCCAGTCCATCATCTGCTTCCAATGGATAAAGAACATTTGATTACACATCAGATAACAACCACATGATTTATAATGAAACTCCATTAAGAGGTCAAGCTGTGATACACACTTGGATTAAGCGGGGAAGAAGTCTGGCTTTCTCAATCCCATCTGCGATATGGAAAAGCTCCAAGATGGAGAGCAGCTGGCAGAGACTCATCACAAAGCCAACAGAGTAAAACGTGTCTGCTAAGGCATCTGCAAAGTAAAAAAAACAAACACTTTCTTATCATACTAACATGCAGTATCTTACTCCTCCTCCCCTCCATTTAAAATCATGGAATGAATCACCAATGATTTAAAGAGCCTTCTTTTCGTTAATGTTTTACTTTGTTGGGCTACCGTCAGATCTTTGACCTCACCTTGACCAAATGTAAAAAACCTGGCTATTGTATTAGATAGTATCCAAGTGTGTCCACAGAACTGGAACAGGTTGTAGGAGAAAATGTAGGCCTGCCTGAAGCTGAAGCTGCAAGAGAGAAAAAAAAGATGAATGATGATGAAATTAGAAGCAAAACATGAAGCTAATGGAACACAATGTGCAGATATACTTTTACTTTTGATTTCTAGAGGAATAGTTCAACATTTTGATACGAGAGCTAAAGTCAGAAGGATATTAGCTTACTTTACAGTGGGCTTACATGTAGCCTAGCTTCTCCACACGCTCAAGACATTGCTACACCTCTTAACTCACTCTAAAATCATTTAGTCTGTTTCACTTTTCTTTTTGAGTATGAATTCAACAAGAAAACAATATGCAAGTTAGCTTTAGAGGTGTTAGTAGGTGATTTTTTTAAAAACTTTGGAAAGAGGGTTAGGGTCAGGGCTAGCTCTTTCCCCCTGCTTGCAGTGTTTATGCTAAGCTAGGCTAACCATGTCCTGAGTCCAGCTCCGTAGTTAATGCACAGACATGACTGATGTCCGTCCTCTCAGCTAACTCACAAGCAAATAAACAAATAAATGAAGCAAATGAAGTACTTTTTGATTCTAATACTTCAGTACTTTTACATTAATATAATTTGTGTACAGGTCATTAACTTGTGGAGGTATTTACACCAATGCACTTGTGTTTTTACTTAAACAGGATGTGGTACTTCTTCCATTACTGCAAGGTAATTAGTTCTCACTTTAAGTAACTCATAAAACCTCCTCAGAGAACTCTTATACCCACTCAAGCACTCATTAAACATTTTATTGGAACCAGGGAACCCCTTAAAACCATCTTAGGACATAGAGGCGAGAGTAGCCTACTCATATCCTGTAATTACTGGAATCACCATTCAGCATTAAGTTCTTAATTGAGGGGTTTCTCAAATTAGCATTTGTTTGTGTTAGTTTTGGACACTTACTGTAAGTGCGACAAGCTGAAAACAAGCTGAAATATTATCTCCTAATAAAGTTGGCTAGCAAAAGTGTTAGCCAGCAAATGCCTAACTAATGAAGCAGACACAAAACAACAATATTATTCAGTTGGAGTCAATTTTCAACTCTTTTAGTCTTGTTTTGGTCTCCACCAACTGAGAAATATACCTTTTTAGCTGCTAAATGCGTCGCTATGTTCACCAGCTAGCTGCTAACTATGTCTCCGCTGTTTGGTTGCCAGAGCAGCAACACAATGCGTTAAAAGATGCTAAAATCCTCCATACAGCTGAAGGAAACTGCAGAGTAGATGATTATTCACTTTCGGATTTGACACTACAAGTGACATCTTTCAAATTTCACATGATAATTTGATCCATTGTTTATATACAAATATTGATTAGTGCACCTTTAAATAAGACTATAGAAATAGTTTCACTCATGTGAAGAGGCTTATAGCTTAGTGTGTATTGATTAAGTCTTAAAATCTTTAACAGAGGCAGATAAATGTGGAATCGTGAGCCCTAATAATAGTCATATATGCACAGACAACAATTTAATTAAACAATAGATTTCCATTACTGACTACTACAGATCAAAATTTCACATGTACAGTCTGTCACACTAGCTACTTTATACTCACTTTATCTTGTTCTATGAGCTTTTTTCTGCTGTTTCATCTGTCACATACATTGTAACTGTTTTTAGCTGTTTTAACAGTACTTCTTGTTAAATTGTTAATTCTTGGAAATTTGACAGCAAAGGAAGCTTACCCAACACGCCCTGAAAACACAGAACATTCCTTCCTCAGCGAAAACTCTACCCCAGCCATAACACACTCACAATACTCGCTCACATGTTCTTGATAGTGTCTCCTGGTCCTTTTGTAAGAGGAGCTGTTTGGAATCTCATTTCTCTCTTAGTTTGTGGAGAGTCATTTCTCCAGGTGCAGCTTGAAGCTATCTGAAGCAGTTTTACTCCCGGCAAACGGAGACTTGCCTCTTACCTCATTGTTCTTTACAACTGGAAGCAGGAAGATGCAGCAATATCTGTTTTGTAAGTCTTCCTCAGGCTGAGTATAACAGTTACTACTTGACTGAGAGTAGGAGGTGAACTTTCCCTGTGTGAATGTCTCAATGTCTTACGTCAGATGCTCCCTGCCCCCTGAAAGAAAGCTATGAACTGACTCTGCCCAGAACACACAGGCTCAGGAGAGAAAGAAGAGAAGGAGCAGCAGCAGCAGAACAATGACACACACACACACACACACACACACACACACACACACACACACACACACACACACACACACCATAAATACATGGTTACAATGTTAGGATTAGCTGGAGGAACCAGTCTAACCCTTTTGGGGCCCCCAGAAAAATACCTCACCGCTACCCTCATACATTATATGGCTTATAACCTCAAACTGTACTTTAAGTTGAAAGTGAAAGTGAAACATAAAGAGGAAATTCAAAGTGACAAAGCAGCCTACTGAACAGTGACATAGTAACACACACCCATGAAAATGTTCTCTCACCTCTCTTTAACACTAACTCCACAGACAGGGTAGAAGTGGATGGGGAAGGGTCCTGTGTTTACAACTTGCCAGCATTCACTTGAGTGTTAAAAATGTTTGGTTTAATCACCATGAATGATGAGGCATACTTAGATTTTAAAGCACTTGGAGTGCTGAGTTGGATATATATGGAACTTTCAGGAAAGACTTAGAAGTTGCCAATGACCAGGGGTTCCAGAGGGTGAAAGTTAGGACAATTCTAAGGGCCTGTGACTTACAGGAGCCCGAAAAAATATTAGGACATTTATCGATTTTTTAAATTAACATATCATGAATAAAATATTTCAAATACTGTACAGTTAGTATTGAACTAAAAAAGAGTTGCAAACCTTCACAGGTAAAGGTGTGGTGGTGGGGCCCAATGTGATGTCTTTTCATAGGGCCCAAAGTCCCTAGCGGCGCCCCTGCCATTGACAAAGGTTGTACGTTGGAATCTTGCAATTACAATAACTCTGATATGACTTGAATGCAGCATCAGCTGCAAGCCCACTGGACCGTACTGAGGATTTATATGTTTAAAATAACTCAGAAAGATATAGTTTCATGTATGTTCTTGTTTGAGAAGAATCTGATGGAGATGGGTTTTGAGGGCACTGATGGTGGATGGTTAAAATGATGGTTTTCATAAAATGTATTGTTAGCAAAACAATTATTTACTGGGATTATTTTTTATCTTGTCAATTACATATTTTCTTTAGTTCTTTCTAATAATATGTTTGAAATAAATGTTACTCAAACAAGAGGAAATAGTTTATTTGTTGGGGAATATTTGCCATAGCGGATTAATCCACATCTGGTGTTCTAGTGAGCATTTCCTGGCAGTGGGACAGTGTGTGTGGTTGTGTGTGTGTGTGTGTGTTCATGGTGATAAAGGAACATGTTATCCAGTGCAACAGCATGAGTCACTGATGTGTTTTTAATGTTTTTTGGACAATAATGGAGCTCTAAGGCACAAAGGAATAAGACAGGGTATATCAGGTTATGAATACACACATAGTGCTTGTTAGTGGATCAAATCATTATTGCCCACCAGTTTGTTGACAATAAGAAAAATACAGAATATCACCAGACTTATGACTTAAATGAAAAAAAACAAGTTACTTAAACAACAAACTTTATTCACGTTAATAAACCAAAAGAGCTTTTTTTTTTACATTCTTGTGTGAGTGCATATACATTAACACACATGACTGTACATTAGCATTATAATCATCATATTGCCCCTTTACATGTACCTAATGGCATTCTTAATACTTTATAGTTTTTTTATGGTTTAAAAACATTTTTTATGATCCACTGTGTTGCTCTCAATAAAATAGTATGCAGTGCCCTCTAGTGGTGATGAGAATGAATTCATCCTTTATAATCAGAAGAAAAAAATCAGCCGCCAAAAACTTCAGTGAAGCAGAACATTTTGAATACAACTGTCAAACTTTCAGTAAAGGTCATGACAGCTTAACAATAGAGTTTGAGAGCTTTTATATGGTTGGTTTATTCTTTTCTTCAGCACCTTTTATGCATGTGTCTGTCTTTACAGCATCAGAAAATACAAAACACTTTATATATCAGTGGATAAAACAGTCAAAGTAAAAATAGTCCAGAAAATAATCCAGAATATATAGTAAAGCTCAAACATTTAGGTTTGAACATCTACAGTTCTGTGACAACTGAAAAAACTCCTTCTGGTAACGAGGACCATGTGATACAGCTGAGAGCCCCTTAACAAGCTTGCAGGTGGACCTTGAGTTGGCATTGTTTTGTCAAAAATGTGAGTTAAAAAATCAGGTTCAAACTCGCTTGCAAAGCATCTGTTCTGAATATGCGGAATTAACTCAACAAAAAAAAAGCAAAAAATTAAGCAATCTAACCCTGACTGCATACGTCTGTCATAATGTAGGCTGTAGCTATGTTCAAAATTAACCAATTACATTTAAATCATGCCTGTAGTTGATGACAGGATGAAGAGAAAACCTCTTTGGAAGGCTACCAAGAGGCCAAAAGCAGCATTGAAGGAACTATAGGAATTTCTGGCAGGCGCTGGTCACTCCTTGCATGTGACTACCATCTCCTGCATTCCACACACGTCTGGGCTATGGGAAGGGTGACAAGACGGAAACCCTTTCTTACAAAAAGGAATATCTAAGCCCCTCTGAATTATGCCAGTCAGTCCAAACCATGTTTGACGAGACTATGGTTGAACTTTTCTGCCTTGACTCTAGAAGACATGTTTGGTGTAAAGCCAATACAGCTGAACATCCAAGGAACACCACACAGAATGTGAAGCATGGTGGTGGTAGAACCATGCTTGGGGGCTGCTTCTCTTCAGATCTTGTCAAGATAGACAGGATAATAAAAGAGATTTAGGCAGAAAACTGAAAATAAAGAAACATTTCAAAGTCCAACAATAATCATCAAAATGACCCAAAAATCACATCCAAGTCGACGAAGGCATGGCTTCTGAGAAGGAGAATCAAAGTCTTGGAATGGTCTACCATTTGGCGCCTTTTGACTTGGCTCACTATGCAAAGCCCTTTAAGTTAAAGGTTGAGGCTATTAAAGTGATGTTAGGTAATGCTTCAAAGGGCCAAACCTATCCAGTTCACTGTAAAAACAGATATGTTGAAAAGATGACCTATCATTCTCTTTCACTGTCCATAATTTAGATTCTATTTCTCGTAGTGGGGCTGCCAGGCAATGGCATCTTCCAGGTCATCTCAGAGTTAACATGGATATTCACATTAACAGTTTGGCCAGTTTAGAGTGTCCAGTCTGTGGACTCTGCGCAAACCGAGGAGAGACTGTGAACACACCCAATCTTTATTGTCTCTGTGCTGATGAAAGGCCAGTGACAGATGGAAACTAGATTAGCCTGTTAGAAGGTATCAGGAGCACGGCTAGTTGTTAGCACTATCCTATCCTCTGAAATTACAGCTCATTTTCTATATCAGATGCTGGTCTGCACTCAGTCACCCTGCACTGCACTGAATGCTATGAACTTTCTACCATGGTGCTGTACAGTCACACTTTAATTTGATGTTGATTCATAACAGCAGGTCTTTCTTAGAGGAGGCAAGAGTATACAGTTTAAATGGAACAAAGCTAAACTACAACGTAAAGACCGATGTTTTCTAAAAATGAATGCTTTACTTTCTTCTTCTTCCAGGTCTCTTTAGTTAACTGAGTCAAAGATGGAACACATAGCACCAGTCAGTTTGGACACACTTTCTTATTCTAAGTTATTTAGGGCCACAACTGCTGGAGGGCCCACATGACCAGTCTGACTCTCTGTGTTACTAACGTTCTCTCACTGCAGTGCAGGACTTTTACATATCAATGAACGTCTATTACATTTAAGCCTTTGCCAAATGAGTTCACACAATGCTGATTAAGCCTATCACCACATACGGAGATATTAAATGTTAAGTTTGTGATGACTTTCTTGTACTGGCCAGATGAATGTATGCTAGTACGGCTGCCGGTTAAGAGGATAACTTACAGTTAGCCTGCTGCTAACTTGAACGGGATAAAATAATTTAATGTGCAGCTCCTCTAGACTCTCCAAATGTTATCAGACAGATGAAATTCTGATAGTGAAATGAGTCACTTCACATGGGTTATATGATGCTCAAAACAATTTATCAACCATTTTACAGCCTCAACAGTAGAAAAGAACTCAGTACAGTATGTAACCATGGTAACTGAGTAATGAGTAATTAAACGTCAACGATTGGTTGTTATGGAGCGGCATCATTGAGTCACCTACAGTTTCATGCAGCAGTAAAATAATGTTACATATGTAACCTTTAAAAGAAAATGTAAGAGTGGAGCAAGAAGGTGAAAAAAGACAAAACTGTAGATGTTAAAAATGAGTTGCAACAACATTTATAATTCATAAAGGCTAGCTTTCCTTGATAATCAACACCCAATGTCAACTTTGTTATGACCTGGCTCAAGTGGCCACAACCAACACCATGGCAGACGGTTAACAAAAGATATTTTATTTAAGCCAAAATTAAACCAAATTAAAGAGTGTTGTTAGTATGAGGTGTGAACATCAGTGGCATCAGTAATGTAAGAGCGTGCATACGTGAGCATGTGTGTGTGCGTGTGTGTGTGTGTGTGTGTGAGGGTTGTGTAAGGTGCAAAAAAGCAAAATAACTACAACTAAAGCTACATATCCTGGAACCAAAACCAAACTAAAGATGGGGCCTGTGGGTAGAACTAGAGGAGAGAAGGTTAACAAAGAAGTCTGAGCTCTCACACAGCATCTTCATGAATGAAAAATGAGTCACATATAAGCTACCGGGCACCGGGCCCAGGTGCCTCAGTTACTGCAATCATCCTTTACCTGCAAGGGAAAGCCCAACAGGGGCATCACAACTTACAAATATTAATTGGTGTTTGGATCTACTATTTTAATTTACAACCTATCAAACTGTTTCAGGCTAACCATTAGCTTTCTAGCTACTTTAAATTGTATCTTGTATCTTACATATATTTTGTATAATTTGCAATTTTGATAAAATTACATTTGTCGTGTGGTTAATAGTCCTGTAAGATACATAATGTATCTATATAATGTCTTCCAGCCTATTTAAAAACAATAATGTATCATCTTATCAGCGGTGTTACTGAAATATTTTGGAGCCACTTCTACTGCACCAGGACCATCTGGAGCGTGTCTATGTTCCCACAGTTTAATAATAAAGAATTTCAACCGTCTTTCAAGCATTTTCATAGATGAAAAACAACAACAAGTTATGTGCATTAGGGAATGGCCATACCTGTTCTGTGGGAATGTAGGTCTGAGGAAACATAGAGCCTAGTTTTGATGGGAGGAAAATTTCTTAGAAATGGGGGAACATAGAGCTGACCCCAGACCATCTACCTCATCAGCTGACATGACTGCTGCTGAGAGAAGACTTCAGGGTCATCTACTCCCTCCTCTGATGTGACTGTATCGGCAGAGGTCATAAATGAGGTACCACAGCCTTACATGATATATATGATAATAAAATTATATATATGATCATGAGATTTGAAGTTGGAGATCTTCTGACCAGCTGTTAAACATTTGTACATTCATAGATTGTTTTTTTTTAAATGAGGTTAAACAGTCATTTGTGAATGTAAATGAATTACATCTTTATACAATATATTTGGTGCAACCTAAGATTTAATATATTTGAGTTTGGTCAAATTTGGGGGTTTATCATGATTTCACATCAATTGAAGCATCACATCCTCCAACATCTGTGACAGGTCTAAAACCAAGACTGAGTTCATAGATAGAATATTACAATAAGTACTGTGACTGTATGTTTTTTGTGCACGGCATTTTTAAAAATGTTTTTAGTTCTTTTAGCTAAAAGGAGCTCATTTGCATATTTTGGAATCTTGCATTATGACACACCTGTAGAAGATGACATCATAGTGAGTGCTCAGAACTCATGTCCCATATGAGAGTCTTCATGACATTTAATTGTGGACCAACACAAAGAGTTGAAACACAGGTAAAATCAACCTATTTACCAATCCTAGAAGCTCGACTGATTGAGAATCAGAACCCTAACCCTGTGATACAGGTACGCAATTGTTCCTTTCTTCTTGATGTGAAAAATGTTTTAGAATCAGAAGAGGAAAGATAATGAAATATAAAAACATTAAGATCTGTATACATTAACTCTTACCATGTGTGGCTACTTTTAAATTGATCTCATATTGAAAGTTAGAGGATGTATTCTATAGATAACAGTTTAATCAATCAGTACAAAGTGTAGCTTAATACTCAGTTTTACTGCTGTCTCTTCATTTGTGTGTTAAATAAAAATGTAGCTTGATTTTAAATTGAAAGTTCCAGCAGATAATTTGGATCAAGATAGTTTAACACTGAGGTGTTAATTATTAGATGATGACATTTATTACATTTTGTTTTTAGCCATGTTTAAGAAAATCACCAAACTCCTTTCCAACGAGTACCAGCTACCCAGAAACTATCAGCTGGTGACTGTTCTGGGAAAGGGAAACTTTGGAGAGGTGCTCCAATGCATCAAAGTGGACACCAAAGAGACGGTTGCTGTAAAGGTGCCAAAAGATGAGAGAGACATGGATGATGATGTATGTTAATGTATTAAGTTATTCAGTGTTCAGAGATGATGTGGTGTGTGTGCAAGCATTAACATTTTCATGTTTTCATTCATCTACAGTTGACCGTATTTAACTACTTCAAGGAGAAGAACCTGGACAACAGCAACATCATCAGATTTATTGACTCGTTCACGCTGAGAGACAAGAGACTTGCTCTGGTGTTTGAGATGATGGAGGTGACCCTAAAGGACTTCTTAATGGAGCAGAGGAACTATACCCCTCTGTATTTATATGAAGTCAGGAGTATAATCCAACAGGTATGGATACAGTACCATCAGAACACACAACTCAAAAAGCTGTCAGTGTTGGTACAGTCTGTGAATGTCATCTCTGATCTTTGTTCTTACAGGTGGCAAATGCATTAAAAGGTCTGAAAGATATTAAAGTGATCCATGCAGACATAAAGCTGGATAACATCATGCTGAACATGCAGCCCCTCACCGTCAAGCTAATTGACTTTGGCTTAGCTTTTCGCACTTGTAAAGGGGAGCCAGGTGACATTTTCCAAGTTCAACAGTATAGGTGAGCATCATTATTCTACTAGTTTTAGGATATTTCTGCCATCTGCTAAAACTTGACAGTGTTCCTCATTCTCTATTTAACATTTGTTTCATATTCAGGGCTCCAGAAATCATGTTGGGACTCCCATATTCAGAGGCCATCGACATGTGGTCCCTGGGTGTTGTGATGGGCTACATAACGCTCGGTGACTCACTCTTCCTGGGCTTCTTTGATTATGATACAGTAAGTCTTAGTTTACTGCTTCCTCTTTACATTCTTCATATAAGATTTACTTTTACATAACTCTATAGTGCATGAAGCATTATATTTAGGGTGCTGTATATTTGTGCATCTCTGACTAGTTTATAATGAATATTATTATGACTGCATCCTGCTGCATATTTTTGATGTGATTCTGTGTTTTGTCTCCAGGTGCAATGCATGGTGGAGCTCCTTGGTGTTCCTCCGGACCATCTTCTGTGTGCCGGGATGTATTCAAAAGAATATTTTATCCAAGACCCTGCTGAACACTGGAGGCTGAAGGTATGGAATAAAATTAGGGTATTATGTTTTGTAGTTGTGTATCACCATATCTGAACATGTGAAAACATTTTATATGATACTGTTTTCACACATTCAGATATGGTGACACACAGATACAATAAGGTATCGCAAGACCACAAAGTCATCTCATCCTTAACATTCTTTTCTTTAATTAAGATTGTATGTTCATTGTTTTTGAATGTCTTTCATATTCTTTCAGACACGTGAGGAGTACTGGGACAATAACATACTTTCCTACGGCCGCAAGTTGTATCATTATTGCAGCCTGGACGAAGTGGAAAATGTAAGAGTTTAAGTAGATGATACTGTAGCTGCTGAAGAGAGAATTTTGATTGATCACAAAGCTGATTTGACTGCTGTTGAATTTTGTCTTTAGTTGGACCTGGTAAACATGAACATGGTGAGTATTGAAGAAAATAAGGCGTGCATTGACCTGCTGAAGGGAATGCTTCAGCTTGATGCGAATGTGAGGATAACCCCCAATGAAGTCCTCGCTCATCCCTTCATCACATGGAGCACCCAACAGCATACCTCATGGTACATATTTGAGTCTTTATAGTACTACTTTGCATACAAACTATCAGACAATATAAGAGTATGGGAAGCTAATTTATCTCTATTAGATTGACAGGTTTAATACATTCTTCACACTTTTGCTTTTGGTCAAATTTAAGGCTAAGACTGAGATTATTTATTCAGTTTCAGTTTGTGATAATTAATTCTGAATATAACAGTGTGACTTTTCTTTTGACAGCCATGAAAGTTTGAAGTACAGCAGCAGCCAGAAAACAGAAACAGGGACCAGTGAGACACCTGAACCTGGAACCATCCAGGACTTGGAACCAGGGACCAGTGAGACAACTGAACCTGGAACCATCCAGGACTTGGAACCAGGGACCAGCAAGACACCTGAACCTGGAACCATCCAGGACTTGGAACCAAGGACCAGTGAGACACCTGAACCTGGAACCATCCAGGACTTGGAACCAAGGACCAGTGAGACACCTGAACCTGGAACCATCCAGGACTTGGAACCAGGGACCAGTGAGACACCTGAACCTGGAACCATCCAGGACTTGGAACCAGGGACCAGCGAGACAACTGAACCTGGAACCATCCAGGACTTGGAACAAAGGACCAGTGAGACACCTGAACCTGGAACCATCCAGGACTTGGAACAAAGGACCAGTGAGACACCTGAACCTGGAACCATCCAGGACTTGGAACCAGGGACCAGTGAGACAACTGAACCTGGAACCATCCAGGACTTGGAACCAGGGACCAGCAAGACACCTGAACCTGGAACCATCCAGGACTTGGAACAAATGACCAGTGAGATACCTGAACCTGGAACCATCCAGGACTTGGAACCAGGGACCAGCAAGACACCTGAACCTGGAACCATCCAGGACTTGGAACAAAGGACCAGTGAGACACCTGAACCTGGAACCATCCAGGACTTGGAACCAGGGACCAGTGAGACAACTGAACCTGGAACCATCCATGACTTGGAACCATGGTCCAGTGAAACAACTGAACCTGGAACCATCCAGGAAACGGAACCAGAAACCATCCATGAAATGGAACCAGAGACCTACCAGGCAGCTGCACCACCTGAATGCTGCTTCCACTTGGAGGAAGACAGTGGGCAGCAGAGTGAGAGTTGGTAAGATGATTTCTTCAGACTTGTCAGTTATCACAGGAGACAGATGGATAAGTTACATACAGGGTGATAGGAATGAAGATAAATGAGTAGTGATCAAATATAAGGCTAAAGTTGACATCAAATGAGAGATTGTTATTCAGTTTCAGTTGGTGATGATTATTTCTGAATAAAACCATGTTTGACTTTTCTTTTGACAGTCATGAAACATTTAAGTCCAGCATCAACCAGGAAGCTGAAACAGGAAGCAGCCACACTGATAAAGAGAGAGACGTTCCACCAACAATACCTCTAGATGTTTTCTCTGGCTGGTCTGCATCACCTAAATGCTGCCTGCGCTGGGATGAGGACAGTGCTCATCAGAGTGAGACTTGGTAAGATGATTTCCTCATCAGAGGAGACAGATGAATACATTAGGCCACCATTAGAGCAGATTAGAAAGCATTGTGTACATCATGATACATCAGGAATAATATTTAACAGTGTGTGTGTTTTTAGCCCGTCCTCCAGGAGACAACGTGAGCTCCGTCTCCCTCCCTTTGTCCCAGAGCGTATCATGTACCAGGAGCACACTGCCACCACATCTGGTAGGAAATGGTCACCTCCAAATTCTGTCTGAAATGAGAAGACCTTTTTCATTGTTATTCATTCCAGCGAGAACGAAGTATTTAACTTGCTTTTGATTTTCAGATGACCAAGAGCCTGAGCAGAAGAAGAACTGCTTCAAGCGCTTCTGTTCTTTAATGAAGAGGACGTTCTGCTGCTGCATCAGAACGGACATCGACGAGGGCTGAACGGTATTATCGGGCAGCACGGTGGCTCAGTGGTTAGCACTGTGACCTCACAGAGAGCTCCTGGGTTCTGGTGGTGCTTCCTGTGTGGAGTTTGCATGTTCTCCCCGTGTCTGCGTGGGTTTACTCCAGGTGCTCTGGTTTCCTCCCACAGTCCAAAAAACATGCAGATTAGGTTGATTGGAGACTCTAAATTGACACTAAATTGGATTATCAAAGAGATAAATGATGCTAAAAAAGTAATATATAATATAGTAATGTAATATATAATATATATGATATATTTTTCTATGTAATATTATAACAGCTTGTAAATAAATAAGATAAATAAATATATATTCCTAACATATAGAACTCAGTAACTGACTGAGACTTCCGGTAGTCCAAGTTTTTACCTCTCATTCATAATCATTACATTTGAAGTATAAACATAACTTTCACACATTCTTTTTTTGTGGATCCAGCATCAAATTTCTGCTTTTAATGTATGTGGGTAAACGATTTAATATTTATCATTCTTTTGTGGTTGCACCATTTGACATTTTCAGGAGCATTCAGTCTTTCTTTTGGTAAAAAATGGTGCAAATGTCATTTCAAATGATATAAAACCAACAAATATACTAAATGTACATTTTAACAAACCTGATGCTGCTTTTAAAACTATTTTTTAAGACATTTTAGAATTTCTCATTTTGCCAACCCCTTATTTGTTACTGACGGACTTTGAGTCTCCATCCAAATGTAGTTTGATTTGGGGGGGGGGGTTCCAAATATCTGTGACATGACATGCAGTTACTTTCTTTTCTTGTGTTAAACACTGTTAATTTTTCTGCTGTGTAAACCTCGACTTCTTGCACTTTTACCTTCCACTCCCTCCTGCGTTGACGCTACAGTAAATATGGTGTTCAGTTATTGAAATTGAAGCTGCACAGGCAGAGATATCCTGACTTTTAGTGCCTGGTGTGAGTCAAGCTCCTACAATTCCCATACTGCAACTAGACTTGTAAACAACCATGTGTTTCAAGCATCACACCCCCTTTTTTTTATTGCAGGTCATTTCTAAGGCCTCAACCCTGAACTTAAACAACCCCTATTGACATAATCAGGGTTATTTTCTAAGACTAGAACCACAGAAGACATTATACAACTGTTTTCACAGGCTGAATAAGACTCTTTATGATCAGTAAACTGATCTTCATGTGGAGCAGCCCTTTAATTATGACAGAAGATAAACGAAAGTGTCTGCATGAGTCTCTATTAGCCCCTAAAGAAGATGTCTTACTCTGCCATGCGACACAGATAGCTTTTACAACACTTTCATGTCTTCTCTGAGTTTGAAACAGTATATTACACGTATGACTTGCATGTAATGATACATGCATTTATTTATGTTTGGAGCTGCACTGCAGACCAATTACAGTAGTGGGTGTTTTATCAGTGCACTCTCCTTGTTAACCACCCATGTCGCCTTCTTAATCCTTTTTGACTAATGGCCCGACATGATTGACCGCCTGCTGTTTTAATGCAGACTCCTGAAGTAACTGTATCTTCTCAAGACCTGCAGTCACCAGGCCGTCTCACTAAAATAGTTGGCTAAATATATCCTGTTTGGGCGGCTGGGTTTACAGTATTTCAGCTCCAGTCAACGTTTGGAGCAACAACTGAGGTTCTCACACTGTTTGAACGAGGAGACAGTTGGAATATATTGCCACACCTATGAGCTGAAAAAGCAAATATAGAAATTAAACCAGTTTGGAAAAACTCTTTTGCAAAACTTGGTAACAGGCTTGCAATTTAAGGTTTAGTTTCTTTGTATGAATCATGCAACAATATATATATATACCAGTTCCTAGAGGTGCAGTGGAAGAAAATAAAACCAGAATTGAGTTACAATTTGCCATTTTAGAGGAAAAGACAAATCAATGATTCTAAATAACAACATACATACAAGTACTAAAGTATTACGATATAATCCACTGTATTCCACAGTTATGATATGCAACCAAACACTAATTTAAAAGCTTGAAACTTACGCAGAGGAGCTTCCAAAGGACATCAAATTGTTTACCTTCCCAAAATGATTACAGGGGAGCATTTGTTCTGACTGTGTAATGAAAAAGAAAGAGAAGATAGGCTTACACTTTGTATATCACTTCATTATTATTCCCCTGTTCTAATGTACCTACATTTAAGCACCTGTAGGAACCGATTACTCTTTAGTTGGTATAGTGCCTGTTTCTTACAACAAAAATACCTGTGAATTGTGGGCCATGAAGTGTAAACTCTTGCAAACTGAGGCTCATCTGAGGTCATCATTCTCACAAATCTAAAGTTTTAGTCATTAGTTTTCTGTTGGAGCTGCTATGTGGACTGTGTGGATATGTGTCAGAGTATTAGCATCCATCATCCTGCTGTTTTTGACCGGCAAGATTGGAATTTGACATTGAACAGCCATGACGTGCCATTCACATCATGTATTTAGAGTCGCAGGGCTGGATTCACCTGTTCGGGGGCCCTGGGGCAAAAATTAGTCTGTGGGCCCCTGCAACGTGTAAATTAGTACTGGCTTCAGGTTTGCTGTACTTAGCATTCAGACACTCAAATAAAATGATGGAGGTTTCTGACACAGACATTGATTTAGAATATGTAGTATATAAACACATTATCAGTGAGAAGGTCTCAAGTTTTTAGTTCATATGACCTGATAACCAGTGCCACTAAGTGTTTTTGGGGGTCCCTGAGATATTTGGCTGGAGGAAAATTGCCCCCTATGTTTGGGGGGTTGTCCACAGCCTTTGTATTTACCTGACCCCCTCCCCTCATGATGTATACATGGCATGCTAACAGTGTGTATAGTAACATTGTCCATTTTATGATAATTTACCTAATTAAGTTGAGCAAAATTCCAAATCCAAATAATGGCCATAAAGACTGAATGTTATAAGCATATAAATACTTAAATAAATCTAATTACTAATGAATACTTAATGATAAAAGTTGAATACCCCTGAATATAGCACTGACAGACAGAGAGTTTAAGTTCGATCCACTGAATGAATGAGTATGGAAGAGTTCAACTTCCATTATCATTATTCATCTAGTGATCACACTCTTCTGACACATATGGATGTAATTAAATGATTATCATATGAAAATGTACAAAAACTTCATAATCGGGCAAAATAGATTTAAAAAAAGAGTGTTTATCCACCTCTCCACACACTTGTCCCAGCACAGAACGCCTCCATCTCAGCGGTCCTCCAAACCATCATGAAGTAGGTTATGCTATTTACCACCAGTAAATAATAATAAAAACCTTTCTGACTCAGGCAGCATCCCCACATCACATGCTGTACGTATCAGATTTATGCAAGTGCCCCAAATAGACATTTAAATATAAACTTCAACTTGTTTTTTTCTGTGTGTTTATATTGTAGTTTTAAAACAGATCTGGGTCACATGCTGGATGAGGTAGTGTGGCTCCAGATACCTGAATTGCAGACATGTGATTCAAATAGGTCAAGTGCATTAATGCAAACAATCAATCAAAGCTTCGTAGGGGAGCGTCATAGTACATACTGTAGCTTCATACTGGCTATATCTGTAAGAATAGCGACTAAAATGGTTACAAAGGAATCTGTAGAAGTTGTAGTAAGTTGATTTAAAGAATTAACAATTGTGGTATTGACAGTGATTGGTTAGAACAAACCAAAATAGCCAACATGAACATGATTTTTTACCTTCAATCTGAATATAAGCAAAGTAAAACTTAACTTTTTCTAAATCATCTCTGCGGGCACAGTATCATCAGAAATGCTGACTTGACAGAAAGAGACCTACAGTAGGACTGAAACCTGCGGACCTTAACTGAAGCACCTAATTCTTTCAGCATTGCTATTAGCACAGGATATGGACTCGATACTAAAATAGACAGGTCATTGTATCACACTTGTATCACAGCCTTTGACACAAGTAGAGCAGAGTTTCACCCAGTTAAGCTCAGGGTCATCTCTGGTTTCTCCCTGCTCAGTATCTACTATGTTACACTGCTGGCAAAGGGTGAAGGGCATATTTTGTTGCCTACCAACAGCAGACATCACAGCCCCTCTCATAGTCTGGTGGTGAGTTCAGGGTCCATGCCAGCCAACCATCAGCATGCTAAGTTATTCATTCCAATTAGACTTTGCCCCCCGGATGCTGGCTGACTTCTACAGTACTACTTCTGTTCCTACAGTTATGTCTCAGCCTGTTGAGACTCAACCCAGTATCATTCATTTTATTTTTAGACATTTTTTTTTTTAAAAGGCAGCAGATAGCATAGTTTTTATCTTTGGGAAAACATGACACAACTGTTATAATGATTGTAGTTAAAGCTGCACTTATTAATATTCTATAGCCTCATTGCTCTCATCTCATTGGCCTTGTTTCCAGCTGCAGCAGCTGTGAAGCTCTAATAAACCCACTGAACACTACCTGCCCAGCACCAAACAGCAGACAGACACAGTTAGTGACTAGCTGGCTGACATAGTGGAGCATTTAGCAGCTAAATAGACACATATTTTACTCAGGAGTTGGAGGAGACCAAAACAGAGCTAAAATAGAGTAAATATTGGACTTACATTCATCAAGTGGATTTCTAATGAATTCTACTGTTGCTCTGAGTTTGCTAGACATAAGCAACTGTTTGCTAGGACAATGACAACTTGGACAAAATACAATGTAGTGTCCACAGACTGTTTTGCTGCCCCCATGTGGCCAAGAAGAAAACAACAACAACAACAGAAAACAATCACTGCATCTTTAATGTGTTCCTGGATTGGAGTTGTTTCAGGGTCTTGGAAGGCAGCTACGGTATCTTGTTTGATATAACCGCTCGCAGTTGCCAAAATGAGATCTATTTAAACCTCACAGAGAGGCGCTTTGAAATCCTTTGGTTTCAGGTGACTCATGTAAATACTTTAATGTTCCCTTAAGGAGCTGATTGCTTACTTACCAACTTATCATTATGGCTAGACCACTTCTCAAACAATCACAGCTTTTAGCTTATGTAAATGACCTGTATTCAAATATTTGGACCTGCCATTAATTTAAGGCTTGAATAAGAAAAGCACTTTTGTTTCTCTTTGTCTTTCTCTTTTGTCTTTAAACTCTCTCTTCCCTCTGGAAGTTATTTCAGTGACATATTAATGGATAGCCACATTTTTAATATAAAACCTAAAAACCTACTATACCAATACATTCATTCTGAATTACATCCATAGAGCTTACACTACACCCAGAGAAAGGTTGCAGATGTAATTACAACCCAGCTAAATCTGTCATCTATGTAATTCTAACTCTCCAGAAACAGTACTTCTTATGTTTTGGGAGTGTACAGTGGTCCACAGCTTTTGGAGTCATGTTAATAATGTCAGCAAATCTTGTGAAAATTGTGTGTAATGTTGTATCTATAAAGATAATTCTGATATTAGTCAAAACCAATTACAAAACAAACAAGATTATTATTCCTGATACATAAAGTATATATGCAATATCTTTAGATAAATAAGCAAGACTTCTTCTATTCTTATGAGTCAGTGGAGTTTGATGGGATCACATAATTCCAAGCATCCTTCTGTTGAACCAAAGCAACGTTTCAATCTGCCAGAATAGCTGGTATTCCACCCCATTAAAACTGTATAAATCCAAGGAATTCAGCTACTAAAAAAAGGAGCTGTCCATGGTGCTAAAAGTTCACATTGAAACCATGCATTTCTTGTACTTTTTAAATTCTCGTCATTCCTGGACACTGGGATTTAACAAAGCTTATCCAAGTCAACAAAAATTCTTCATGAGATCCCAGAGTATCTAAGGATACCAAATATGTCATCCTTTCTCTACACAGTTTAGGAAATATGTATAAAATAATACACAAGGCATCTTTTCTACTTCACAGTGCAAACCTTGCATTAGTATCCCTAATGAGGGGCGCCTGGACACTGAAGCTCTTGTCCCCCAAACAACTTTTACTTTTTACTCTGATGGGATAACACTGCTGTCAGGTGGAAACCTAGTAACTCCATATTTTGTTAGGACATACTAGGTTTCTGACAGTGACAATCATTATCAACATTAACCTTTGTGTCGTCCTCCCGGGTCAAATTGACCCCGTCTGTTTTGACTGTTCCTTCTTTCCTCCCTTCCTTCCTTCCGTCTGTCCTTCCTCCCTCCTTTTCTCCTTGTTTCCTTCCTCCATCCCCCTTTCTTCCTTCCTTCTGTCCTTCCTCCCTCCCTCCCTCCTTCTTTATGTCCCTCCTTCCTTCATTCCTTCCTTAGTTCCTTCCTTTCCTTCCTCCCTCCTTTCCTTCCCTGTTCCTCCCTTGCATCATTCCTTCATCCCTCCCTTTCTTCCTTTCCTTCCTTCTTTCTGCCTTCCTTCCTCCATTCCTTCCTTCCTTCCTTCCTCCCTCCTTTCCTTCCTTCTTAATCCCTCATTTCCTTCCTTCTTCCTCCCTTCCTTCCTTCTTTCCTTCTTCCTCCTTCCCTTCCTTCTTTCCTCTGTCCTTCTTTCCTTCCTTCCTCCTTTCATATTTTCCTTTCTCCCGCCCTCCCTCCCTTCCTCCTACCTTCCTTCCTTCTTTCCTCCATCCTTCCTTTCCTTCCTCCCTTCCTTGTTTCTTTCATCCATCCTTCCTTCCTTCATTTCCTACATTCCTTCCTTCTTTCATCCATCCTTCCTTCCTTCCTTTCCTTCCTCCCTTCCTTCTTTCTTTCCCTCATTCCTTCCTCCTTCCTTTCCTTCCTTCTTCCTCCCTTCCTTCCTTGACTTGAGGACAACAGGAGGGTTAAGAGAATAGGTCAAGCCTTGTGTTGTATTTCTGTAGAGCCCCTGAGCACTTGTCCAGATTGCCCGTATGTTTGATCCAGCCATGGTGCAAACATTAAGAAATAGTATTTTGGGTTTGAATACTTCACCGCTGGTTAAAAAACTGTTGGAGAGGAGGCTAGAAGAGTTAGAGCAAGCAGATTGGAGCAAGAACAGTAACATGAATACACTCTAGTTTTGTTCTTGTTCAGTTCCCCTCAGATACATCAGCTGTTAGAAACTCTGCAGTCCCTTCAAGCCTGACGTTTACAGTATCAGACATTTTACTCCATTTGTTAGTAAGTACATGCAGTTCCAAGGGACATGGTGCACTCCACTGGGTTTTAATATCCAACTCAGTTTTCTTGTCATGGCTAGTGTAAAATCAGCTGTATATTGTCATCTGTGTCTCTGGAGGGGCTTTTTTTTAAAATCTGAGACAATGACTCCAGTGACCTGCTAGATTGGGCTGAGATGTCAAAGGCACCCTATGGAGTCTTTTTGGCTGTAGAGTTTTTGACCTCTAGCAGCCCTTACGGGTCGCTGTTTTTGTTTGTCTTGCGTATGGCCGTGCACAAATGCTGGGTGACATGACACACTGTCCTGCCAATGGATTCACACTATTCCAATGATCTGAAAGGAGGCTGCAATGCCCTCAGAGATGCAGTGATACACCAACAAAGGAGATACAATACAATAAAGATAGACGTAAACAAACTGGGCATGTTTAACCATGCGTGCAGGTCTGATAACATACTATCCAGTTGCATTATGGGTAGGGTAGCACACAGTGTTTTTAGAGTTAGAGTCAGGTTGTTTTGGCCTCTGCTGCCTCAATTTTGATCATTCTGTTTTTTAATCAGTGCCTTAAAACTCTATAGAAATACAATCTTAAAGTATTGGACTGCACCTTTAAATGTAATCAGTCACTATAGTGCAGAGGGTGTCTCTCCCAGTCACTTATCCATATGCTACGGACTCAAATGAGCCCCCTCTCCAAACTACCATGGGAAATTACACTTTGCCACATATTCCCTCCAAGGAGAAAATAACAACAGACTGATTCATGACCTACATATGCTTTGGACCCCAAGGCATCTGTCCAAGGCCCCTGGTAGTCTCAGGCCCCCAGACTGGCCTCCACTGTCACAGACTATAACCCCCTGAGAGCTTCCGCAGTTAAACATGGCTCAATATTCATGAGTGTGTGTTGTTGCTGAGTCGTTGTCACTCGGGTGTTTATCTGCCAGGCTGCGTGCGTCCGAGCTGTCACAAAACCCTGCAAACATTCCCTCCTGTCTAACATAGCAGCAGTTTTCACATTTCGTCACGGTGCCTATATTTGAGCTGGACATATATATTTTTAAAAAGAGCCGATGAGACGTCTGTCTGAGCAGAAATGATATCCGTTCAGGCAGAAACGGCGCAGTCAGCGGGCTGTTTGTGCACTCGCAAATGTTTGTCTGCCAGCACAGTGTCCTAAATACACATATATCACACGCCATTCAGTCTGCATTTGATGAGGTTTGTTGTCATGGAAACACATCTGATATTGCTTGTGTATGTGCATAGTTACATAGATAATACCTGGGAATGTTAACATGTTTCCTCTAAAAATTCAGTCTAATGGGAATTTGTGATCATTTATGAGTGTAAATTAATTAGAATTAAGAAAATCAATAAGTTTAATACAAATCTTATAACACATACAAGAGTATATAATTAATAGTGTAATGTGACATAATTCTGCCATAATTATACAGCTATAATTATAAATCTATAATCATGTGATATGTTGTCCAGAACCTGAGTACATTGGTAAGTTAAAATACACATTTCTCATGGTTCAGTAGCATGATGCTTCACATTAGTCATACTTTATTTTTATGCTTTATTACAAAAGTGCACGAGTTACATTTCTGAGTGATTACATTGCACAATTTCTGGAATATATGTATATATTTCTTCTTTGACGATAACATAAAAATACTCTATGCAAAATGTCTGAATATCAAAATATTTTTCATTTTAAAAGTTTAACTTAACCAGCACATCTCTTACTTTCTTACTCTTACAGGAAGTTGTGATGTCACAGAATCAGCTGTGCATACAGCACATACATAAAACTTTCCCCCTCCAGGTGCTTGTTAGGTATTTTTAGATACTGCAGAGCACCCTTACTGGCACTTTTTGCACACTAAGTATTTTATTATTATTTATTACATTTATACATATATTTATAGGGTTAGAACAACTTTTAGGTAATTCTCAGTAATACGTTTTTGGTTTTTTTCCATTGGATAGTTAGAGATGTGTTTCTATGTGATGTTATGTGTGGCAGAAACTTGCTACATAGATAGTTATTCATATTTAAAGGAACAGAGTAATGCAAAGGTATTTCCAAAAAAAGAAGAAAACATTGTCAATTACACATACAAAGTAGATTAATTCCAGTCAATACTTTAGCCTAATAATTTTATCCTCCAAAGATTTACTCCTCCTCTCTGATATTCAGCTTGTTCATTTCTAGATCTGTAAGTTGGAGTGGCTTTATTGTTAATAGTTTCAGAGCTGTAACTCTGGTGCTCCTGCATGGATATGGGTCTATTTGTAGAGTTAGTTCATGTGGTGTTGTACCACATGTAATAAAGTTTGATTCAACTGCTTGTTTAATTCGAAATATTTAATTAGAAAGGATGAGTGTTTTTCATTTTTCTCATCTTCTCCAACAGTGTGAAGGAAGGAGGGAACCAGGCAGAGTTTGTGAATGTTAATAAATAAAGCATTCATTTTGAATGACATTTCAATAATCTCATTTAATTGGTTCATTGTTCAGGGGAGTCCTCTCAACGACCCCTATTGGTCCGTGAACCCCAGCTTGAGAATCATGTGGCCCAGACAGTAGTTAGTAATGTCTCTGGTCCTTTTTAGATACTCGGTTTTAGGCTTCATGTCGCGCTGAACTGGAATGTCAGGAGCGCTCCGTGCCAGCCACACTGACTGAGCTTTAAGCGCAGCACCATCACTGCCTAAAAGACTAAGGAATCCTGGGGAACCTCATCTCTACTGTGTCTTTTCTGCCAGACACCAAATGTAAGCTTAACCCGGCTGGTTCAGCTATGAAGACTGATCAGAGCTGTGAGGAGACGCCGACGATTCTCCGGGAGGTCGACGATCTGCTCCAGAAATCGGCGCAAGAAAACGAGGATGCCACGGAGGAGCAAGACGAGGGAAAACACGTGTGTGAAGCCAAAAAATCGGCAGTGGACTCTGGCTTTGATGACAGAAACCAAATGTCTGTCTTCATTGACAGCAGTGACGCCGGAGTTCTGCGCGTAATGGAGCCAAATGACGATCCGGTGATTGAAAAATACGCTGAAACTGCTAGAAAAGATAATGCCGGAGATGGGGGATGTACAGAAGATGTCCAGAAGGGTCAGTGTGATCCCCTCTCTTCATCAAGTCCCCGCTGTTTTAAATCCGAGGATTGCAAATCAGGAAACGCTGACAAAAGCGAGTGCGCCATGACGCAACTTGAGATCTTCAAAGACAACAAAAGCACGCCAAGTAATGGAGATTTACACTGTGGTGATAATCAGCTGTGCGGGAGAAGTGAGTCTGATGATTATGAGGAAGATGATGATGTAAGTTTGGTGCTTTCTGACGACAGCAGCGACCCGTGCGTAACGGAGGATGAGTCCCATTACATTACCACACACGAGATTCAACTCTCAGAGCTGTCTGACCATGAGGGAGATCTCGTGGTGGGCTCCTCGGCCAGCTGGGACATTGAGGATGGTAACCAGGTGTATTCTTTTGTCGATTACGCGTCTTTTGACGGTGATGTAGCGGTGGTGGGGGAGAGAGAGGACGGCCGTGTGCCTCGTTCTGAGAGCGCAGCAGCAGCAGCAGTAGTCAGCACTCTGCTTGAAAATGATCTGTGCGAGGCGGCCAAGTTCGCCAGCTCAGATGAGAGTGTGTCAAAGCCCCAGCAGAGCAGTGGCAACAGTGCCGGACAGATCCAGCTGTCAATCAGAACCACTTCTCGAGCTATAAATGGCCCTAGCAACATCCAAGAAAAGGAAAACATTCTTTATCATGCCGGGCGCTCCGGAGACATGAGCCGATATGTGTTTAGGGGAGTTGATGGAAAGGCAGAGACGTTGTGTGACAGGGCAAAGTGTTTCATAGCCGCGCCCGGACGTTTACATTTTGGCGGCAAATTGAGGGGAAAAGAGGTCACCGGGTATTCCAGCGGTGCGTCCAGCGCTGTCAGCGAGCTGGATGACGCTGACAAGGAGGTGCGCAACCTGACAGCCAAAACTTTCAAGAGCCTGGCTTATCCTTACTTTGATGCCATTAATTTCAGCACCTCCAGTGAGTCCTCTGCATCAGAGCATGGGCTAGGGATAAACAGGTGGTCCACGTTTGTCGACCTGAAATATGGCAACATGAATGTGTCAAAAGGACTGGACCAAAGTGTTGTTTCCCACCAAAACTCAATGGCCTCATTTGAAATAGCCAAAAATATAGACAATAGAGGTTATAAGGGCATTGTACTGGCAAACACTAAACCGCCCACCAGCAAGATCTTCACTCTGAATGGGAATCCCCACAGCGCATCGTCTTCTACAAAGGAAATTGAGCTGATGGGCAAATTTGGAGAGGGCCACAGTGGGGTGATAAGACTCACAGAGACTTTGAATTTTCGTTGCAATGTCAATTCGGGAATGCCTGAGGGAGAAAGGCGCACTAACTTTGCACAAAACGCTGCAGGATCACGTTCCACAGATGAAGTTACCAACACTTTGCCAGGCGTCCAGAGAAGAGAGGCCAGCAAGCCGCCTTCGAAAACCATGGAAGACACACACAAGAAAGCCATATTCGCTTCGAGCGTGATCCAAAATGTGATTTCTAAGAAGATGCAGTTCGAGCAGGAGCGAAAGATGGAAAGAGGGGAGATAAGTGAGTCGCATCAGGCGCCGTCCCCGTGCTTTACGCACCAGGACAGCAGCGACAGTCACAGGGGGAAGGGAGGCAGAGAGCTGCACAGACAGAGCTCCAAGTTTTCCGAGAGCAGCTCAGACTACACCATAATGTGCGTGGATGAATTAGGAGACTTTGTGGACAGCGGCTCATGTGATACCAAGAGCAACTCCCGGAGACAAGACGCGATCGCTGTCGCACCAGAAACTAATTTAGATTCGACGAATGAAGCTGGAATCGATACTAAAAAAGGCGCATTGGAAGCGTCCAAAAGCACGTTGTTTCGCAGCCAAAATAGCGCATTCAGATGCTGGAAGGACGAGGAGCTAGAGTTTCAAAAGGATCATAAAAACGATAAAACTCCCGAGGAGAAGCCACCTTCAACTAACGACAGAGAGGCCGAGTGGAATCAGAACGCAGCGGGCAGCAGCAAACTGACTAAAATGTCACATTTGTTTGTGCCAAATATCCAACTGCTGTCAAGTGACGGAGAAGCCGGACAGCAGCTGCCGAGCAGGATTTATTCTCCATGTGGAGATGGAGGAGGGATTAAACTACGCTCCGACAACACTTTATACATTGCAGACTCCAGGAATGTCACATCTAAATCTCCGGAAATTAAAATTAATTTAAGGAGCGTGAGAGACAATAAAAAGGAGCCTTTTGGCGTTTCCAAGCTGCGTGCTCCTAATATAGGTTGTAACGCTGTCAGCCTGATCAAAACAGATGACTTCAAATGCCAAGCGCTGGCTGCAGCTTTGAAGGGTGAGTCCTCTGATAAAGTCCCGCATTTTATGGTCAGAGACATTAGAGATAATAAAGGAAAGCTGCAGACGCCTATACACCAAGTGAGAGACGTGCGTAAATTGGTTAAAAGTTCCTATCACTTTGTTTCTTTGGATAACAACGAAAATAAATCCAGCATCGCCTCTTCTGACACATATCCAGAGCAAAAGAAGCAAATGTCATATAGAAACCCTGCTTCTGTTTCTCCTATAGTGATCAAATGTCAGTCTGTTAATACAAACAGTAACGGAAAACAATCTGCGAATCTTGACTTGTCTAAACATGAGCCGTTTGATATAGATAGATCGTCTCCAGAGGGCGCTAAAACTGCTCCACTGCAAAGGCCAACAGGTAGAGCACCCATAAGTAACTCAAATAATTCCACAGAGGGAAGCGTTGGATTGAGAAGTGAAAGCAGAACAGCTTCAAAGAGACAGGAAAAAATACCACAGATAGCAGATATCATCACAGATAAGAAGCCTGAGTCAAAGATGGCAAACCAAGCAGCTTTCGAAAAACTTCAGGCTGCTGTGAAAACTATGGAGCAGCTCTATGTGTTTGAAAGAAATGAATGGAAAAGGAAGAATCAGCCACAGCCCCTGATAGACAGCCATGTGCTCTCACTGATTACCAGTGAGGGGCTTGGAGGCCCCGAGGAGGAAGGGCCAACAGGGTCCTACATGGACAAGACAGTCAGAAGAGATTCGTATCCCCACACCGACATGATACCACCAGCTGTGGCAGCGTCCCCCATGTCCCCCATCACTGATAGCCTGCTGAGGAGAGAGGACAAAGATTTCAACAAGGCCTTTCAGGCATTTAGTGGCCGTGATGATAGACTGGTTGCTAAGTCCACGCAAGCTGCTAGTACCACAGGGAGTAAGAACATGTTCAGCCTCAGTTCCAGCCTAAAAGCATCTGCAAATGTCAATGCAAAGACACCCCAGCCAACTACCATCACCCAAACACCTTATAGCACCAAAAGCTTTGTCCCAAAGTCTCCCAAATTGCCAGTGTCCTTAAAAATCAGCCAGTCGAACCTGAGTGGAAACGAAGGAGCTGATTTGAAGGAATTGGAGAGATCTGCACAGGAGTCCTTGAGGGCCTCTGCTGACAATGAGAACTACCTAACCATTCCGGTTAAAACTTCTGCCAGCAGCAGCAAACAGGCCTCATCTGCTGATAAAACATCAGTATATACATTCAACACCCAGTCAAACCCAACCACTCCTCCAGGATATGTAGGTTCTGGTGCATGGGGCCAGGAAGACCACAACCAGTCCCCTAAGCGCGCCAGCATTGTGATGGAGACACGCTCACCAGAGATGCCTTCTGCCAGCATCTACCACTCCCTGCCAATGGGTATGTCCACCAATCAGCCACAGGTGTACTGCTTCTCCCCAGCAATCACCCCTGCTCCCACCCTGGACCCCTATCAGACCACCCAGAGGAAGATGCTCCTGGATCCCACCACAGGAAACTACTATCTGGTGGACACCCCTGTTCAGCCAGCTACCAAGCGCCTCTTTGACCCTGAAACAGGCCAGTATGTGGATGTGCCCATGCCCCAGGCTCCTATGGCCCCTGTTCCCATGCAGATTTCACCTTTGGCCCTCAGTCCTGGGTACGGACACACGTACATGATGTATCCAGGCTTTATGCCAACACCAACCGTGATCCCAACCAGGACGCTGGTGCAGTCACAGATGTCGATGGCATCAGAGATGGACAGTGGGGATAAGGTCCCATCACAGCAGCCTGAGGACATGTACATGGAGCACCCTTTCTACATGGCCACAGGGAAATCTCCATACCCAGGATCCGGGACTCAACAGCAGGCCACCACCGCCACCCCCAGGCCGTTTCTGGGTTTCTCCACCATCAAGCAGCCGGTCATCAGCATCACCTCACAGCAAGGGCCCCGGATCATCGCCCCACCTTCGTTTGATGGAACCACCATGAGCTTTGTTGTGGAGCACAGATGAACAGCTGCTAACCTAGACAGGTGAGTAATTCTTACTTTTCACCTGGTTTGAGTATGTCAGATTCATGTGGATCTAACGATGATGATGCATTTTTTGACATGGTGTCAGACTGACTTTGATTTGTTCTTGGTAATATTGTATGTTGAAGTAATTTCAAAAAATATAGTAGAGTATTAAAAGCATAGAACAATTACTACAATTACTACAGAACTATCGCAGTGAAATCTTTCATTTTAATACTGAAATTAACTAAGCACACGCTCTCTTTCTTTTCATAATGTCATGCTACAAATTTGATTACAGTGGACTCATATTCATGCATTCAATTCGGCAGTGGAAGCCTACAGGTTATAGAAGTGAGCTTTAGACCTGAGGGTTGTTCATTCAATCCCCAGACTGGCAGGATAAATCTGGGTGGGGTAAAAATGAAAAAGCAAGTGCTTGCCCCTCCCTTACTAGCACCACTGAAATGTCCTTGAACAAGGTCCTTAACCCCAAACCTCTCCAATGCAGCTGCTTGGTGGTTGTGTGGTTGTACTGGGCAACTATCAGGAGTGAATGTATATAACTGTGTGAGTGTGATCAGGGCATTCCTGCAAAAAGAGAGACTTCCTCTAAGTTTCCATGAATAAATAAAGATATAAATAAATAATTCAGCAGCAGTTACCAGCCTTTAAACCTCTCTTTTAAACTTGAAACTTCAAACTGCGATTAGTTTTTTTTTCCAAAGTCCAAACTGAACTGGGAAATATACAGTTTTTTTTTGTTTTCTGCACCTACTGCATGGAACAATCTACAGACTGATCCTAAACTTCAAAACATAGTGACCATGAACAATTTTAAAACTATAGTCATATTTATTAAGTCCAGGTTCTCTGTATGCAAATGTTTTCTCTGATCATTTTAATGGTACTCTGAGTTCTTATGTTAATTAATGGATTTTCTTGGATAAAGAAATCTTTAATTTCAATGGGACAAAAATGGTTAAATAACTGCTAAACAGATATTTTTTTAAATCAGCAAAACCTTAGCATTGAGGTAACAATCTTTAAGGTAATGTTATATATAAATGTTATTATTATTATTATTTAGATACATTTAGTTAGTTTTCTGCAATAGGAAAAGTAAACAATACATTTTATTGATGCTTCATCATCTAAATTATTGTGTAATCAAACCGAATTTCAGTCACAATTTCTAGCACTTTACGAAACTACAAGTATATAGTTAACCAAGATGAACAATCTATGAGCAACCGTAATACAAGAACAGTATGACTGTTGCTGATGATGGAGCTACTATTGCTGTTAGTAATGCAGCTACTGCCAATATACCACCACTACAAGTACTACTAATGTTGTTGTAGAAATACTACTACTACCACTAGTACTACTACTACTACCACCACTACTGTTAATAGCACTTCTTCTAGTAATGAATGAATAATCACTATGTAGCTCTGATCATGGACTTTGCACCATTAAAATGTAGAATCAACTAAGATGAGAAGATGAGTCTTGTCTTGTTACGAAACAAAGTGACCCTGTCTTGTAGAGGCTAGTCTAGTTTTAAGATGTTTATTATTTTAGCTTCTATTTTTCTCACAATCACATGCTCCATATTCTGAAATAATGCTGCGTTTAATCGAACTGCTTTAAACTAACTGGCAAACTGAAAACTTTAGTAATATTGCAGCACAGTTGTAGACCTACTAGTACAGTAGGTGTCTGGTTCTCCGGGCTCGTAATGAAGCTTCCCTTTTTTTAGTCTGCTGTGCACACTGTTCTTACCCAGAACTTAGATTTAGCAGGGTACATTCAAAATACCAAGAAGGCCTTAGGTGGGGGTGGGGGGGGTTATCAAGGGCTCAAGAGCACATTTTTGACTTGGAGCTCCTTAACTGCTCAATGATGAAAGTAACCCTCGAGTAGATCAAAGTATACACGTTAGCCAACATCTTCTGGTTAGCATCAGGTTTTGCTCTGGTGTGACCTTACAGCTAAATGATCCCTAACCCTGGTGCCTCTTTCATTTTTGATCCTGCCTCTTAGAAAGTCTGACCAGACAAAAATATATTCAAATTGCTTGTGCCCCCCCCCCTCTACTGGTGCTTTAACTATGGTTTCTACTAGTACTTCTGAACTACTGCTAGCACTAATTCTTAAACTGTTGCTGTTGCTGCTTCTGTTGCTTTTCATGATTACTTGTTCCTATGTGGTACAGTAGTATACATTTGTTTGTAATTCTAGTTATAATATTGTAGTTCTAGTGGTTCAAAGTTTGAATGTGAAAGTTACGGAGGCCAAAAGTTCAGACTTAAATACATAAATTAATCAAATTAATAATCATAATAATAATGAATAACACTGATAACACCATGAAATATCCCAGTAACGTTTCTAAAAATCATTAAAGCTCAATTATAAAGAAATAGTCTTTCATCATGCCTATTTTCACACAAAATGTAATTTTTATGTAATTTCAGCAGTTTTAAAACATTAAGTTAAACAGTTTTAAAATGTTATTTTTCTAAAGTCATTTTTTATTTCACAATGTTTTTCCCTCACTGCCAAAACTTTGACGATAGCAAGAAATTGATGTCGAACTAATATGGAGGCCTAAAGTGTTCAAAACTACATAAATATGAAGACAGTATAAAACAAATATTCATAATATTCATTACACAAATACAGACAAAATATTATAAAACTCCTGTTTTATGAAGCTTAAAGCTTGTTATTGTTGAAATTTGTTATAAGTTGATCCAGCAGCCAATCGCATAACTGGTTCGGCCCTGTTTGTCTTAGTCGACATATAAAGACTTTGTGATTATGAGCTAAAATAATATTTCATAATAGCAACATGAGTTTTAAAAATGATTATATTATTTTTTTTGTTATTGTTATATATTTTATTTAATATCTGTATTTGTTCTTATGATTCTTTATATTATTTTGAACACTTTGTAGCTCCATAGAGCCTAGGAAGTGTTTGAAAAAGCCTTTAATTGCATAGTGGATAGGTGGCCCTCTATCTGACAAGTTAACATCCACCATTAAGGAACCTTAGTATTTACCAATACAGACTATTTACCAATTTCTAGTATCAGGTAAATTGGATGGTGGCATAAAGAATTGCAATTTGTGTTCAATATGCAAAAGTAAGAGACACAATGTGATTATAAAGTCTGCAACTGATCACCTCAGCAGGTGCTAGCACTCACTTCTTAGTTTGTGAATTGTGATATTACAAGCAGAGATGGAGAGGATTATACTGCTTCTTCATGGGCTAGGTGTTTGAATGTGTGTGTGGCATGGTGGACATAGTGTGTGCAGGAGTAAAAGGTCAGGCAATAGCAGGCGTTTGTTATGTGTATACATGGACAGTTTCAGCTGCTGGTGAACATCAAGAGGCTGTCTAGCAGGTCAGAGTCGCTGCGGGGTCATTGGGCTTTTTATAGGACCCGTCATTTAAAGCCAGAGAGAGTGAGAAGCTAGGTTCACATTGCCTCTGATCAGCTGTTACATAAACACACCGTGCAACATAGCAGCGGATAGCCTCGGCTGCACTGGGGGTTGGACATTTGGAGTTCCCCTTATCACCCGAGAATGAGACCCACATACTGGAGAGCTTAGTTATGATTGTAACGTAAACAGATATTCTGTAGTCTGATAGGCTAGAGGTAAAATAAATTGGCTTGAGTGGAAGGTTGCTAGTTCCAATTCTCCAGACTAGCTGCAAAACTCTAATTGAACAATGATTATGTACCCCAACAACTACTGGAGGAGCTCTTGACAACCTTACCTGCAGAGCATATGGATGGTTTTGTGATATTTGGGACTAATATCCACAGATGGCATAGGAACATGCAAAGAGAAAGGGATTGTTATTTACATTTTTCTATTAAATAACCAAATTTACTGTATGGAAGATCATTCATACCAAAACTAAGTGGTCAGTAATTGAAGAATCAAATTTAAGATTGTACATGGATAGATTGGTGAGCACAGAACATGGTTTATCACAAAAGGAGTGTTATGTTTTGGTATGCTGTGAAACTGGAGTTTCTGGTTTATGTTTTATCTTGTACATGTACCATGTACCATGAACACACAAACAACACATTTCCCTGTTTCACTGTAGTGTCAGTCTGAATGATATTTCTCTTCTAAATCAAAATTGAACCTATTGTTCAGTGGGTGAAGGGTGACAGATTAATTAAGTTTCTAATTCAATAGTACGGGTGCATTTCCAATCACATTTTATTTTACAGTTAAATATTTACCACATTTCTGGTATCAATAAAAGACTTACTGGATACTTGGAAACAAATGTGTGTGTACAGGGCAGTGAAGACAAGAGGATAGAGAACACAACATATTTGTGTTAAAAAACCGTTAAATTACATTGTAAGTATTTCTTAAATTACTGAGTAATAATTAAAAGGTATATCAATAGTATTACTTGGTAACAAGGCATATAAAAAATGGAGTTGGGATAACATTGCTGATGCAGTACAGTTAATTACGGTTTCATTTAATTTAAGATTTTCGACATATTTGCAAAAATACTGTCAGCAATATATGTCATATTATTACATATAGGTATTAGTATTAGTATTATTGCCTATAATACTAATACCTATAGTACCACTGAAAATTTCGACACACTTTCTCATTGGTCGTTGCTGTACCAAAATACAACACACTAGGATAATATTACTACAATAAACTAAAGATGAGCCTATGTTTTGTAATTATCTTAGTAAGTATTTTCTGTTTTGATTTAATACAATACTACATGTCCTTTATAAATACACTGGTTTTTAAGGTAGTGAAAGCAATTTTAAAAATTGTCAAAAATGTACACCTTCTTCTCAATCATTTGTTTTGTAGAAACAAAACCAAAAGCAGGTAAATGAAAATTACTTTGGGGATTTATTATTAATATATCCAGGCCTGGAATTCCATACAGTACTCACTGGTTAAATCCAAAATATAAAATCTGTGCTACTGAATATGGAAGATACAAAATAAACTGGCAGTGTACAATACCTAGTGAGCAATAAGATAGGAATGCAACGCACAACTGGTTGCTCCAGTTAATGGTTGGGCATTTACAAGAAATGTTGTGACAACCTCCTCCTATTATCTGCCTGTCAAGATATAAACCAGGAAACAGTTTGTTTCTCAGTGAAAACAGAGACACACACATCAAGAGACCACACGATACATCGTCCATTAAGAGAACTGAGAGAGAGCAAGGGGGTTACTACTGGAATACTGCCACTTCCACCAGTTTTTGACTGTAGATACAGTTTTGGAGAAGCAACGACTTAAAGCGAAAGCAACGGTCAAGGATTTTTCAAGCCACACCTAACCGTCTGATTTCTTGTTTGAAGTTTCTTTCTGTTGTGTTTTCACTCAAAATGGCTTCTTGGGTTTCTCGAACAGAGATAGATTTTTCTTGCCTAATCTGTCAAGACATCTACAAAAATCCTGTTGTGCTGTCATGTAGCCACAGCTTCTGTAAAGACTGTCTGCAGCTCTGGTGGACAGAGAAACTCATCCATGAATGTCCAGTCTGTAAAAGAAGATCTTCAAGAAGTGATCCACCTTCTAACTTGGTGTTAAAGAACCTGTGTGAAGCCTTCTTACAAGAACTTTCTCTACAAGAGAAAACCCCAGCAGAGTCTGAAGCTCTGTGCAGTCTGCACTCAGAGAAACTAAAGCTCTTCTGTCTGGACCATCAGCAGCCTGCGTGTGTCGTCTGTCGAGATTCAAAGGTACACACCAACCACAGATTCAGACCTGTTGATGAGGCTGCACAAGATCACAAGGAGGAGCTCAGGAAAACCCTGAAGCCCTTACAGGACAAACTAGAGAACTTTAATCAAGTTAAAGTTAACTGGGATCAAACAGCAGAGCACATTAAGGAACAGGCTCAACAAACAGAGAGACAGATAAGGGAACAGTTTAAGAATCTGTACCAGTTTCTGCAAAAGGAAGAGGAGTCCAGGATCACTGCTCTGAGGAAGGAAGAGGAGCAGAAGAGTCACATGATGAAGCAGAGGATTGAGGCTCTGAGCAGAGAGATAGCAGCTCTTTCAGAAATAATCAAAGTCACAGAGAAGGAGGTGAGAGCTGCAGACGTATCATTTCTGCACAACTACAAGGCTGCAGTGAAAAGAGTCCAGCAGTGCCCCCTGCTGGATGATCCACAGCTGGCATCAGGAGCTCTGATAGATGTGGCCAAACACCTGGGCAACCTTACCTTCAACATCTGGAATAAGATGAAGGACGTGGTCTCTTACTCTACTATGATTCTGGATCCAAACACTGCTAATCCAGAGCTCATCGTATCTGAAGATCTGAGCAGTGTGATGTATAGTGAGGTAAAGAGAGAGCTTCCAAAAAACCCAGAGAGGTTTGTTGACTACGTCACAGTCCTGGGCTCTGAGGGCTTTAACTCTGGGACTCACAGCTGGGATGTTGCAGTTGTAAATGATAGAGACTGGTCTGTGGGTGTGACAGGAGCATCTGTACCATGCAAAGGAGAGATCCTGAGGGGATTTTCATCATTATGGTTCCGTGATGGTAAATATGTAGCATACTCTCCATCAGTTACAGATGAAGTTCTCTTTGTAGAGAAGCCTCTCCAGTTTATCAGAATGCATCTGGATTGGAACAGAGGAACATTGTCATTCTTTGTTCTGGAAACTTATACACACATTTACACCTTCACACACACTTTCACCGAGAGGCTGTTTCCCTTTGTTAGCACTTTAAATCCAAAGCCATTGACGATATTACCAGTGGAAGTCACTACGAAGTTACAGAGATGATTATGTTTAAGGGTTGCTATCAGGATGATGATGATGATGATGATGATGATGATGATGATGACGATGACGACGATGATGTAGATGTAGATGTAGATGGTGAGACGATCATATCTTTGGCAAGACTACTAATTATTTTAAGAATAATGGCTGGTTTTGTGATACTTGAGACCAATATCCATAGATGGCATAGGAACATGGAAGTAGAAATGAATTGCTATATACATTTTCCTGTTAAATAACCAAATTTACTGTATGGAAAATCATTCATACCAAAACTAAGTGGTCAGTGATTAGTCTGCAAGGGCCAAATTTAAGATTGTACAGGGACAGATTGGTGAGCACAGAACATGGTTTATCACAAAAGAAGTATAAAGGAGTGTTATGTTTTGGTATGCTGTGAAACTGGAGTTTCTGGTTTATGTTTTATCTTCTACATGTACCATGAACACACATATAATACATTTCCCTGTTTCACTGTAGTGTCAGTCTGAATGATATTTCACTTCTAAATCAAAATTGAACCTATTGTTCAGTGGGTGAAGGGTGACAGATTAATGAATTTTATACTTTAATAGTACGGGTGCATTTCCAATCACATTTTATTTTACAGTTAAATATTTACCACATTTCTGCTATCAATAAAAGACTTACTGGTTACTGTGTGTGTACAGGGCAGGAAGACAAGAGGATAGAGAATAAGTGACTAACATATTTGTGTTAAAAGTATATAAATGGCATTGTAAATATTTCTTTAATTACTGAGTACAAATTAATAATTAAAAGTTTATTGATATTATTACTTGGTAAGAAGGCAGAGAAAAAATGGGGTTTGGGTGACATTGTTGATGCAGTAGAGTTAACTATGGTTTCATTTATTTTAAGATTATGACATATTTACAAAAATAATTAAATTATTACTAATATTGTGGACATTATTACTGTTGTTGCCTATAAAATAATTACATTACCAGTCAAAAGTTAGGACACACTTTCTCATTGATGTGAATAGGAAGGTGTACCCAAACTTTTGACTGGTGCTGTATATGTATATGTATATGTACATATATATATATATATATATATATACATATTGCCAATGGAGGACAATCTCACAATTCACAGAACTGTTAAAACCTTCATTTTCCAGTAGTTTAGGTTGTCACAAAAATGGAAAAGAAAAAAAAAGGTTTTCCATAGAAAAATACACAACACTAGGATAATATTACTACAAGTTCAAGTCAAAGTTGAGCCCACGTATTGTAATTGACGTATTTTCTGTTTTCATACTTCATTGTTATATGGCAACTGCTATGATTGAATAAAATGCATACATTTCCTTTATAAATACACTTAAATATATAATAAATATACATAAATAATATAGTTAAAACAGATAAAAAACATTCTCAAACAGTTACACATCCTTCTCAATTTGTTCTGTAGAAACAAAACCAAAAGCAGGTCAATTAAAATTACTATGGACAGCATGTTTTTGAATGTGAAACATGATCAATATAAATTCAGCCTTAGTATTAAATTAAGTTTGACCTACATCATGTGCACACAAATGAAAAGGGAATCTTACATTTATTAGTAATATATCCAGCCCTGGAATATCATACAGTAATAACTGGTTACATACAAAATATAAAATCTGAATATGGCCTGCTATTGAATATGGAAGATATAAAATCAACCAGCAGTGTACAATGAGATAGAAATACTTTGGAATGCAATACACAACTAGTTGCTTCAGTTATTGGTTAATCATTTACAAGAAATGCTGTGATGACTTTCTTATCATCTGCCTGTCAAGTCATTAACCAGGAAACACAGTTTGTTCCTGCTGACAACAGAGACACACACACACCAAGAGACAGACCACAGGACACGTCTTCCATTAAAAGAACTTAGAGAGAGTAAAGGGATTACTGGGAATACTGGAATACTGCCTCTTCCATCGGTTTTTGACTGTAGATACAGTTTTGGAGAAGCAACGACTTAAAGCGAAAGCAACAGTCAAGGATTTTTCAAGCCACACCTAACCGTCTGATTTCTTGTTTGACGTTTCTGTCTGTTGCGTTTTCACTCAAAATGGCTTCTTGGGTTTCTCGAACAGAGATAGATTTTTCTTGCCCAATCTGTCAAGACATCTACAAAAATCCTGTTGTACTGTCATGTAGCCACAGCTTCTGTAAAGACTGTCTGCAGCACTGGTGGACAGAGAAACTCATCCATGAATGTCCAGTCTGTAAAAGAAGATCTTCAAGAAGTGATCCACCTTCTAACTTGGTGTTAAAGAACCTGTGTGAAGCCTTCTTACAAGAGAAAACCCCAGCAGAGTCTGAAGCTCTGTGCAGTCTGCACTCAGAGAAACTAAAGCTCTTCTGTCTGGACCATCAGCAGCCTGCGTGTGTCGTCTGTCGAGATTCAAAGGTACACACCAACCACAGATTCAGACCTGTTGATGAGGCTGCACAAGATCACAAGGAGGAGCTCAGGAAAACCCTGAAGCCCTTACAGGACAAACTAGAGAACTTTAATCAAGTTAAAGTTAACTGGGATCAAACAGCAGAGCACATTAAGGAACAGGCTCAACAAACAGAGAGACAGATAAGGAAACAGTTTAAGAATCTGTACAAGTTTCTACAAAAGGAAGAGGAGTCCAGGATCACTGCTCTGAGGGAGGAAGAGGAGCAGAAGAGTCACATGATGAAGCAGAGGATTGAGACTCTGAGCAGAGAGATAGCAGCTCTTTCAGAAATAATCAAAGTCACAGAGAAGGAGCTGAGAGCTGCAGACGTATCATTTCTGTACAACTACAAGGCTGCAGTGAAAAGAGTCCAGCAGTGCCCCCTGCTGGATGATTCACATCTGGCATCAGGAGCTCTGATAGATGTAGCTAAACACCTGGGCAACCTTACCGTCAACATCTGGAACAAGATGAAGGACGTGGTCTCTTACTCTACTATGATTCTGGATCCTAATACAGCTAATCCATACCTCATTGTATCTGAAGATCTGAGCAGTGTGATGAATAGTGAGGTAAAGAGAGAGCTTCCAAAAAACCCAGAGAGGTTTGTTGACTACGTCACAGTCCTGGGCTCTGAGGGCTTTAACTCTGGAACTCACAGCTGGGATGTTGCAGTTAGTAATGAAACAAACTGGTCTGTGGGTGTGATAAATGTTTCTGTCCCACGAACAGGAGATATTCTGAGTGGTTGTTGGGCAGTATGGTTACGTGATGGTAAATACACAGCGTTCTCTCCATCAGTCATACATAAAGAACTGTCAGTAAAGAAGCCTCTCCAGAGGATCAGAGTGCTTCTGGACTGGAACAGAGGAAAACTATCATTCTCTGATCCTGACACTGACACACACATTTACACCTTCACACACACTTTCACTGAGAGGGTGTTTCCCTTCATTAACACTCTGAATCCAAAGCCATTGATAATATTACCAATGAAAGTCACTACAAATTTAGAGATGTAGATGATTATGTTCAGAATTGCAATCAGGATGATGATGATGATGACTACTTTAAGAACTATTTGTGTGTCCATTATTTTATTCCCACTTTTTTATTCTTCTCAGTCGCCTGATGTTTGTGTGTAGTTTTGAGTTTGCTGTCACTTTCTTCGCGCAGAGCATAAAACTTCTACTAGTTGCTACCAGCTGGTTTTATAAATACACATTGGCCCAGACAGGGTGTATATGAAACAACCAAAGGTGTTTAGTTTCGTTTTTCTAGTAAATATCCTAAACAGTGGAATTTCATTAATGACTACAAAAAATCAGCAGTGATTAGTCTGCAATTTTAAAAGCTGTGAGTGTATATTATGTTTTAGCACATAAACAAACCCAGTGTTGTAAATATAACAGATGTTTTGTGCATACAAGACCAAGTGTGTCAAAAGATGTCAAATAAAACTGTAGGCATGCAACATGTGCTTTGTTAAGTTTTGTCAGTGTGTTATAGAAGGCCAAGGATGACTATGTCATCATCATCATCATCATCATCATCATCATCATCATCATCATCATCATCATCATCATCATCATCATCATCATTATCATCATCGTGTTGAAGGACGAAATTTAGACAGACAACACAAATCTAAATTCTACTATCCAAATATTATTTTTGATTTCTAAAAATGTGTCATTGCTGTCAAAATTATATTCAAAACAGAAAATCCATTGATTTTACTGTGTAATTGAGGTTATGACTGTTATATATTGTAAGGAATTCGATCAATTATGTCAGTCAAGTTTATATTGCATATGCTGTGTATATGTTATCTTATTAGCCTAATGCTAACTCTTTTCATATGGCATTCCTGATTGTATTGATGTGTTGTTGTACTATGCTATGACATGCTAAGTGCTTTGTAATCCGAACTATCTGTTGGAGTATTTCCATTTATAATTATAGGGATTAAAGGTGTAGTCAATACACAAAAAACAAAAAGTTGGGGGAAAGTGCTTTCATTTATTTTTAACCGATTGTTGTTGTGTTCTTTGAGTTATATGGCCTTGCAAATACTTTTGACACGAGGAACCTAAAGCATAGTGTACAAATATGTAAATAAAAATTGACAAAAGTTAAAGAACCAAACACTGCCTGTTGTCTGTGTCTTGGTTACTCAGTTTCTTAACACAACAAAAATATAATCTAAAAATGGACTTTATTCAAGGAATTTGTAACATTAACTTAACTCAAGTTGAATTCAATGATAACCTGGTTCCATACTACTATTCAACTGAGTTGCACTTAAGTGGCTTCTATTCCATTGGCTTCCATTGGTGACAAAGTGTATGATTGTGCTCCTCTGATCTGTGGAGTTCCTCGTGGGTCAATCCTCAGAATTTTCTTAATCTCCCTCTACCCACTTTTAAGGCACATTGTCTGTTAGTTTGCAATGTCTCTTTCAATCATTGCTATGCTGATGATGTCCAGCTTTACATCCTAGTGAAGCATGAGGAAGCTTCAAATATGGCGATTTTACAGAATTGTCTTAAAGACATTAGTGGATGGCATAATGGATGTGTCATAGTTTCTTGTAGAAACATAAGAAATATCCAGAGATTATCCAGTCCTGTTATTTTGTTAATACAGTCAAACTACACTTCATCATTTTCTTTTCAGCAGCTTAAACAATTCATCCATTGTTTTGTCTCCTTGCATCTTGACTATTGTAATCAGGAAGGCGAGGCATATTGACACTCAGTTTAAAATTCATCTGTACAATTGATAACTAAAATCGTACAACATTTCCCATATCACTGTGGTGCTGGCTTAACTACACTAGCTTTGTAATTAGGATTGAATTTAAAATCCTTCAACTACTTTTATAGTGTTACACAACGTAGCTCAACCATACATCAGTGAATTACTGGTCCAATTTTGGTCCATGATATGCCTCTCTGGTTATCAGGACATGGTATCCTGGTTGTGCTATGCTCAAATTTCAAGACTCTTTAACAAATCTTAAAATTTGCATATTTCTTTGATCAATATGATAAACGGCAATGTATCTGCTTATAGCAACCTATGGTAGTAACCACTTCTGTGTCAGACATTGGGGCAGATATGTGTGTCACTACTGATTGGTTAGGCAAAACAGGATACCTCTCAAGCAGAAATTGGCTAGCATGAATATCATGTGAGATTTAATAAATAAGTGAAAACTAAATGGGGATTCAGTCTGAATATTAGACATTATGAATGTGCACAAAATAGGAATATGTGGTCAAAATATGTCTCAAATCTTGATTCTTTATTCCTCAATAGTTTTGTCATTAATAAACTTCTATACAGCACTAATCTTGTCTAAGGGCGTATCATGAGTGTATCATGTAATGCATCATGCAATTCTTTATACAGTCACAATGCTTTTTGGTCAGACAATAGGACTCTACCATCCTATTGTGCACTTGTTAAACATTCCACGTGCTGAAACAAATGTTCTCTAATGAAAGTACCTCTGGTAAATAAGTGTATTTGAGTTTCAGCAGTGTTGTATTAATAGGAACTTTGTGTCTGTTTGTCTCTTTTTTTCCCCACAGAGTGGAGCACTGAGTGGATGCTGGACTGCTCTGGGTTTGGATCTCTTCATTGTGCAACACATGTTAAGTTTATTACCTAAAGGTGATGTTTCGGGGTCTTGTATAAAAGTCCACATTTACACTTCTTCACCTTTTTTAGTTTGTACAAGATGTGTATAAAGTATATTTTCTTGCTTTGTTTTATATTATCTTATTGTAAAAATTTGAAAGTCACTTAATATATATATATATATCTAAACTGCACTGCCATCCTCTAAACCAATCAGGGAAATTCTATATTATCATGTCATTTTGGAATGTACTTTTAGAGGATAAGCTCAGACATTAGGTCTACATTTATTATAAACTAAATCATCTCTTACCATCAACTTACATTGATGAATTCAACTTACAACACAATATTATTGCATTATAATATTTACGACAGTGTTTTTCTTACCATCTTTTGCGTGTTGGTTTTTATGCAGTGTCATCGCTATTGCTTAAAGGTCAGCATTCATCACCATTTTTTTTATATAACTAGAAGTGTCATCATTTAATCAACCACCATGCACAATATAAAACAATATTATTAATGTGTGTCAGTACAGTGGTAGACCTCCTATAGGCTCATCATTGTCCTGCTTTTAAATATATGACTGAGTGGATGCTGGACTGCTCTGGGTCAACCTCCATATAAACCTCATTTATATGGAGGTTATTGTGTAATTATAGTATTACATCAGATTCTTATGTTTTCATTTAATTACTACACGAATGAACACACTTTATTAATTACTTTATAAATGAATTACACAGCTCTAAAAGGTTTAAAGAGTAGTTCAGCAGCAGGACAAAGAGGGGCCTCTCGGATAACTCAACTGTAAGATCTTTAAACTGATGTACCTTAGCACCCATTTGCACCACATCTGACCTGAATTTCTTAATGCTTATATTAACAATGATTTCATTTTTGTTTTTTTTTGTATATAATACTTCACAATCTGTGGATCTGCTGGACAGTCCATGGCTCTTTTATTCTGAAGCTAAGTTTGGAATTATGCTACATTTCTGTTGTTACGCTATTAAAAATACAAAATCCAATCTAAACTAACATCAAGCATTCCTTTATAATAACTGCAGTAACAATTTTATAATGGTTGCTGTGTTTGTTATAAAAGAAAAAACTGCATGAGTAAATGAAGTCATATGACAGGAAGGAAATGAGGTGGAAATTAAATAAATAAACTGTGCACACATAAACTGTACGGGGTAGTGTATGTGTAAGTAATGTAATATGTTAAACTATACTTGCTAAATGAAAGCAGAGATTAAAAATCCACGTCAGGAAAATGTAATACTGTAATATACTGTAGTGACACATATTAGAGTGAGCCTCAGCTACCCAGAGCACAGTGTAAATTAGACACTGCCTATAAAGTCCTATACAATTGTAATGTGTAATTTATACTTATGGCCAGATCTATCATAAGGGCACTCTGGGCAAGTGCCCAGGGGCCCCTTGAGTAGAAAGGGGCCCTGAATGATGGGAGAAAAGTCCTTTTTTTGGTCAGACAACACAGAAATATGACACAAGGCATGACCCATTCTATTGATATTGATAGTTATCATCGCTGTTGGTAACAAAGCCAACGCTGTATGTCCAAAATGAAATATGGAGTTACAAGGTTTCCACCCGACAGCAGCGTTATCCAATTGGAGTAAAATAAAAGTTCCTGGAAAATAAATGTCACGAGTTAGCAGACCACTATACACTGTGGTTAGTTTGTATCAATGAGTGGGCCCCTGGCCCCCTGGGGGTACTAATCCAGCCTTGTTTATACTGTATGTCATAAAATGCAGGTCAGGTGAGATCTTTTGAGATATTGTGCTAAAGAGGAATACAGTATAATGCCTCACATGCTGCTGACTTGCTTGTTATTTTACAGCATACAGTATATGATAACATATACAGTTAATGGTCCATGCTTTCATTTAGCTTGTATGACAATTAAATGCCTAATTACAATACTTAAAAACTGCTTTATTATTCTGAATGCCAGATGCATATTCTTAAGAATCTACTTCCAAATGTCCCATAAACTATCCATTCAGTTCAGCATCTTGTTTGCATGCACAGTTTATTAATGCCATGCACAGTGCAGCCTTGGGAACTGTGTACACATTTTATGCCAATAGTTTCTTCTGTCATATGACCTCTGGCAGACCACATGAGACAGAAATGTTGCAGTTGAAATTTTTAAAAATAGAACTTTTCAACTGTTTTGTGTACTACAATTAATATGAACAGTTCCACTGATCTCAACACCTGGATGAGTACAACCAAAATCATCCACATGAATGAACTGTTTTCTTTTTTTTTGTAATTTTGGGTGGGCTGACCTTTTTTTTGTATACCCAGAAATCCTAAATGTAGTGTAAAAGTATGTGATTTTTTTGAAGATGCTATTATTTCACTTCCTGTATACCAACTGTCAAAATAAAATGTAAACTAGCAGTAAGCTATTACTGTATATGACAGGGGTCTGATTGGTAAAAAATCTCAGTAGTTTCTGGCACTTTGATTTTAATGTGATAATATGAATTTCATAAGTTCACATTATGGTTGGCCAATGAACTCACTGGTCCCACTAATACAGTTAAATCTGTGAAATGTTTGATTGTTCTGACAGTGGTGAAGTCATTGCGAGGTTTTGTGGTTATTGCAACACTATGCAAGTCATATTGCAGCAGTATTTGAATGTGCATGAAGAAAAGTTCTTTTTTTAACTTCTGTACAATAGAAAAAAGTTTGCCCAAAACTGTGTACAAGTGTAAATATTTTTTTCAAAGGTCTAGACGAGGGCCTTGTGAAGGTAAATGAAAGTAGGGAGAGAGACTTTAGAGACTTTGGAATGTAGGGGGTGAAGTGGTGAATGTGTAGCAGGGGGATGTGACTTTAGATGAATAGAGAGAAAAGATACAATGGAAAAAATGTAGTTGTTTTATCCAGGAAAGAAGGGCGATTGATAGGTTTTTAATTTGTATGTGTTTTTCAGATTTACACTCTCTTGGTTCAAAGTCGTGTCAGGGGTGCAAAGGAATGTTTACGTCACATGATGTTTAAAGTGATTGTGCATTGTGGAAATTCAATAAATGCGGAACTCTTTTACAGACCTGCCACTCCGTTTTTCTGTTCTTAAATGATCTACACTAGTGGTCTCCAACCTTGCTCCTGGAGAGCTACTGCCCTTGCATGTTGTCCTGCAGGTATCTCCCCAGTCTAACACACTTGACAAGCTTAAGCTTCTTGATAACGAGTTAACAATTAGAATCAGGTGTGTTAGAGTGGGGAGATACCTAAAACATGCAGGGCAGTAGATCTCCAGAAGCAGGATTGGAGACCACTGATCTACACTATAATCCATGCCCAGGAGTCGTTTATCTGAAACTTAAAGGCATTTAGTAGCATTTAGTGACATCTAGTGGTGAGGTTGGGTGAAATGCAGAAATGCGAAAAAATGCAAAAGGCTATCTCTAGAGCCAGTGTTTGCGTTGTCTATTCTTGGCTACTGTACAAATATGATACTACAACATGGTGGGCTCCGTGGAAGAAGACCCTCTCCATCTGTAGATATAAAGACCTCATAAGTAGAACAGACTAATGACTATTATATTCCATTTCTGCCTATTATGTTCTGCTCTATGGCACTAAATTCCACTGGTCCTTTAACTGGAGACTTAGTTTGGAGTTTCTTCACTTGGCCTCGCAAAAATGTCTTGACATTGGCAACCACATTAAACCACGATGGTGTTTTGAGTCATCTGCTGTTTTTTTTTTAGCTGTATCAATAAATCCCTTAATTGCTGAACCCGTGACACGGGTGGCACACTTGACCACAAGTGACCAAACACAGCATCAGGTAAGTTGTTCCAGGTTTTGGATCCAGTGTTATAAGATCTGTATGAATCTGTGGTTATGGAAGAAAAATCGAAAAGAATGCACACAGTTAATGATGTAGAAGACACACGTCTTGTTATATAAAGATCGATAAAACTTACAGGCCTAGAGTTGGTTTCTGGAACAGCTACTGTATTATAATTATGTGTTATGATCATCTAAAATTGTCCAACATTTCCCAAAATACTGAACAATTCCTTTAAATGAATAAAGGGGTTATTTATTGACTGGTCTGGACATGGAGGAACATGTCCATTTAATGACCCTTTCTGGACAGCCTATTCAACTGGCAGCCCATGGGCCAAATACAACCCACCAATCAAGTCACACCGATCTGCTGATCAGCTCTGTTTACCATTGCAATTGATGAAAAAACATCATGGGAATAACAGGTATTTTAGCCAAAATAGATTGTTCAAACCAGCAGAGTTCTCATGTGTAATGTAAGCTAGATCCTATTCCACCTACTCGGGTACTAGGTGGGTTTGCAAACGCAAAGAAAAGGAAGAAGTGCTCCTAGATAACAGATGGGACAATGTCACTATCAACACTGATTAAAAAAAAAGAAAAACGAATGCCATTCTGTCAAATGTACATACATAATGAGAATAATAGCTCAGGGAAATGTATGGCCCCAGGCTCTTAGCTTTTAGACAATATGGCTCCCTGAACAGTATAGTTGAATACTCCTGCTTTAAGGTTTCTATCTTTATAAAAATCCCATTCAGCACTGATAACTTTGCAAGATTGAGAAGTGGCTTTGCACTGTTGATACTGGAATGTGTGCTAAATAAGCGGTCAGTCTTAAATGATTCTCTGCTGGCTGTTTGCCCATATAATAAGTGGGTTAGGAGAGGATGCAGGTGGATAACTGCGATCTCATGTTACAGAGCCTTAACTGTACACACATAGAGGCATAATTGCGGTGTGTCTGCAACACATTCCATCACAACCGCAGCCATACCTCACACACATATTGTATGTCTCTGGCTATTTTGTGATGCATCAACACAGTAACTTGTGTATTCAGTAATACTTAATGGATGGACCCTTTATGAATTAACATTCATACAAGTTATATATTGTTATTGCTCAGATTTTAAAGCGAAAATATAAATATATAGAGTATACATATAGTATGCAAATATAATTATGTTTTTTTAGGAACTTAATTTAACGAGATAACACTCAGCAGCATTCATTCAAATCAGTTTAATGTCACAAGTTAATTATAAAAGATTTGTTGACTTCATTAAATTACACTACAAATAAATACATTCCTGGCTTCCATACCATGCTGCGTTCATGTGCTCCTCGTAAAAACTTCTCCTTTAGTGTTTATTGTGTACCATTTTTATTTTTTTTTCAAGAGGCTTTTAGTTGCAAGTAAGCTAATAAATAAAACATAGTCAATATTTTAAGGTGACTAGTGTTGTTTTTGACGTTGTAGAAAATAAATTAAATAAAGTTGCTTTGTTTAAATTTGAACCACGTTTAACCTGGACGCTTATTTCAACACGTTGACACAACAAGATGACATTATCAGCTGATGAGAGAGCTTGTGTAGTGACCTAACATGAATGTGACAACTCAGTAACTTACTTATCAGGCAGAAACTACTTCTTCTTTTTTTTTTTTTTTTTTTTTTTACAAGTGTGTCAAACCGAAGTTGTTTAAAAATCCGACAGCATTTGAATGCATCTGGCGCAATCAGATGACGTCAGTTACGCGCCACAATAACATACATGTGGAATGGGGGCTCAGATGAATGGTGTGTGTGATTACTTTATTACTGCCTAGTTGTCGTGACATTAAAAGTAACGATATTTCATTGACCATTAAATGCAACGAGTGAGTTTCCCGCCAAGCTTCGTCAACCAGCTAACATCAGAAACGTTATCAGGCAGCTAACTCTCAGCTAACTGATGGCTGATGACAGTGTGAGAAGTGAGGCTTCGTCCCAGCTGGACAGTGAAAACACAGAAAATAAGACTGTGAGCAGTAATGGAGAAGCTGCAGCAGAAAACCAGACTCTGTCCAAAAGGCAGAGGAAGAAGCTCCTGAAGCAGCAGAAATGGGAAGAAGAGAGGGAGCTACGAAAGTAAGAAAGCTTCTTTTAACACTCATTCATGTATTTATTGCATAGACTGTTGCTGCGTTTAGGTGTGACTACAGTCTGTTAGTGTAGCATATAATACACTTCGTACTGTTTAAACTGAATGTCCAATTATTAGCTTTAGAGTTCTGTCATACCAAACTCCATTCAAAAATCTGCTAATTTAAGGTTGACTTGCATCTAGTGACAAAGTTAATAATTTAAGTAAGTGTAGTTGTGTGTTTGACTATTATGGGAGAGTTTGCAGTTTAGTGTCACATCATTACTCATGTTGATAGTATCTGTGCTGTGCTTTCTGCTGCAGGCATAGACGAAAGGAGAAGAAGCAGCAGCGTCGCCTGGAGAGGCAGAATCATCATGAAGAGGAGGGAGGAGGAGAAGCCCACAGTGCCAGGAAGCGTCTACGCAGAGAGGTGACGCCCAGCTCACTCAGGCTGGTGGTGGACTGCGGCTTTGATGATCTCATGCTGGTCAAGGTAAGCAGTTCTAGGAGACAGTTCAGATGGTTATGCACCATGTGTAGATTCAGAGATATCACTTGGCTTTTTTGATCAACATTCTTGTCTCTTCAGGATGTCTGCAAGCTTCACAAACAGATCCAGAGGTGCTACGCTGAGAACAGACGAGCCTTACATCCAGTCCAGGTGAGTGGATACTGATAAACACATGAATCCAGTAGAGAAAATCCTGTCTAATGCATTGGACCTCTGCTTTGCTCTCTCCAGTTTCATCTAACAAGCCTTGGAGGACAGCTGAAACAGAGTATGGATGCAAAAGACAAAGGATGGGTAAACTGGAAGGTAGGCAGCCAGATTTGTACCAAATCAATTAACACTAGTTTAAGTTTCTACAATTTCCCATTTTCTCTTTGCAGTCTGGTATTTTCTTTTCAAGCAGAATAGAGGTTTAGTGCGTGACTGTGCATGTATGTATGTTTGAGTGAGTTTCACCATGAGTGACAAACACACACCAGTCTATATCATAGAGAAACTATGTGAAGCAACATTTTCTAAAGGTCTGTAGATTTAAACACTACTTTTTCTCAATTAAATGTGAAATGTAATGTAACGTGTGTTCGTAAATTGTCAAACTTCAACAACATGGTGACTGTCCAAATGTATCTAAAATTATTTAATTATTATATTTAAATGTAGAGAAAGTAATCACGTTAAAGAGTCCCTAGGGCTAATTTCTAAATAGCATCAAAAAGTCATCTTCAGAAAAAAATAAAAATATAATTAGAAAAAAAAAATCTTATAATCTGTTCCTATTACTTAATTGATATTGTAGTGTAATTATATTTTCTGGTGTCATTTTTCTCTTGACATGAAACTCCCTTTAGTAGCATTTACAGAGTATGGAAGATTAAAAATGCCTGAATTTAAAAAAGTCAAACAAATATAAAGTGAAATAAAATACACACTTGTAAATGCACTATATATGTATTTCCTATTTTATGCATGCATTTACTGTCAGTAAAACATTAAAAACACATGTTTAAAGGACGATAACTTAGTTTTGATTAGGAAAAAAAGCAGTTATATGCTACTCTTAGTAATATTACACACCATCTCTTTGTTTTCGATGTTGATTTTAATTTAGCTAGAAAAATACACGTCATTATGCAAAACAAGTTCAGTTATTAAATATATTTTGTTTATTATTATAACAATAATAATGATAATAATAATAGATTTTATTTTTTAAAGCATGTTACATTTGAAAAACAAAACTCAATAAATGCATAAAAGGGAAATACAAAATAATGTGTATTGTATACTTTTTTTTCTTAATTATCATTTTAAATCTACCATACATAACGGGAATAACCCTGAAATGATATTAATAAGCCACTGTATACATGCACAGATAAACTCACAGTTTTTACTTAATGTATGTGTATGTGTGTGCAGGATATTACCATCTCAACAGAACACTACAGTGAAGTTGTGGCTAAGGAAGAGCTGGTGTACCTGACGTCTGACTCTCCCAACGTGCTGGAAGAGCTGGACCCAAAAAAGGCCTATGTGATCGGAGGCCTGGTGGACCACAACCACCATAAGGTCTGTCTGCTGGTTTGACTGACTAAGCTGAATAGGTGATGGAGATAATGCTTCAAGTGTAATGTTTGTATCGTACTTCCTGATTTTGAGCTGGTCAGTGTTCTGTTTGGTTCGTAGGGGATCACCTTTGACAAAGCGAAGGAGCTGGGGATCGATCATGCTCAGCTTCCTCTGAGCAGCTTCGTCAAGATGAACAGTCGGAAGGTTCTGGCAGTCAACCATGGTGAGCGCTAATAGCAATATGTGGCAGTGATATCAGGTGTTTTAAAGCGGTGTAGTAACCAGAGGGAAGGGCTTAGTGTACGATTCTTAATGTTAAATGTTAAGGCTGTAGTTGTATGAAAATGGATTTACTCTCAAACTTGTTCCCAATGCTCAGCTGTTCTGGTTTGGTTTTGAAAGCGTTCATCTCTCTCGCAGTGTTTGAGATCATCTTGGCGTATCTGGAGAAGGGCAGCTGGCAGGAGGCCTTCTTCACCGTCCTGCCTCAGAGGAAAGGAGCGGTGGCTGTCAGTAAGGACGGAACAGCTGCTCAGGAAAAAGACGATGAGGATTCGGACTCAGACTCTGACCCTGACACACAAGACCAAACTGAGAAAAGTGCTTAAAACAACTCATAAGTTTGGACATCTGATGCTATAGGAACAAAGACTACGTTTGGATTTATTGATGCTAGGGCTGTTCGAAAGAGTGATGTTCCTGTTTCTTGATCATATTTTTTTGTTACTCAACATATTTATTGAAAGTTTTTAATTTACGCCTATTTTAATGGCTCAGAACTTAGTTGGACTGCTGATTTAAATGGAACATTTTTAATTTGCTACACTTTTAGCTATAAATATTCAGTTGATATACATTCAAGAACATAATTCTAAGTTTTTTTTTTGTTCAGATCTGAAAGATAAAGCTCATATCTGTGTCAAATTAATGTTTCAAACAGCATAAAGACTATACATGACCATGAATGTCAGTGGCCCTGAAATTCCTTTTAGTATTTTAAACATATATTTTCTATAAGAGTACAACAGAGAATAATGTCATCAGTATTAAAATTGAAAGGGAAAATACATTAATTTTAGGGATGCACTGATTGTGGAATTCTGGCTTGATACAATAACCATTTTTAAAACAAGAATTTAACCAATAACCAATATATATTGTTACAGATTTGTATTTTATTTTTTTGGATGATATTATGTTTTGTTGTTATTTATTCCACAGGGAAACAAAGAAATCATTGTAAACAAAAAACAAACACACAATCCAAACAAACTGAATTGTTCTACAGTAATTCAGCCTATTACATTATTTTGAATGAGCATAAATTCAGTCATGCAAATTCATGAAAATTAATTCACTTCCACAAGTTTGTTTTTTTTTAAACAATTGCTTCAAAATCCCTTTAGACTGCTAAACAATTAACTACTTAAGAAGAACATTTTTGCATAGTTGTACTTCCATATCTACTGCTACTATTACTACTACTGTCAGAGTCTGACTGCAAATAACCACAACATCGGCCACTGACATCAGTGAATTGTATCAATAGGCTGACGTTGGTCAACAAGGAGAATATCGGCTGATATATCGGTGCATCCCTAATTAATTTTACTCTATTATTAGACCAAAATAAATGTTAAAAAATGTAAATATAACCCACTCACTATTGTACCAATATATACAGTATGAGATGCTAGCCTCACAAGAGCAGAAAGTGTCTGAGTCATATTAATGCATCTGTGGATGGAATAATCACTGAACTATACTACCATGTTGCTAACAGCTCTGTAGCCATTATGCTATTCTATGAAGACAGATTTGAAAATGATAATACTGCTTTGTGCGAAATATTTGATATTAAAAATGATTCTATAATTGACTGGGGACCTGCTGAAGCCCCTATCATTGACGACTCCTAGGGTCGGGACCAGTCACCTTCCTTTGACTTTTAACTTTTGCTAATATGCTTCATTTGATGCTAATATTTAATGCTAATGTTTTCCCGCTAATTGGTGTGACGAACATGTTGGAACCACGTGACCAATTAAAGGCCACTAACGCAAATGACGAAACATTACAGTCATGGCGGATAAACTATCCGGAAGGATAGGAAACTAAGGAAGGCAACTAAAAAGCATTTAGGAGCGATACTGCTTAATGTCTCCCATACTAGGTGGCTGGACTCTGGTTGCTGTGGCAACTACACCGGACGTTGTGGTAACTATGGTAACAAGGTAAGGCGACGCTAAACCGGAGAAGAGTACAGACTTCAGTCAGATGTAGCTGTAGCTTTGTTAGTTTGTTTTTATCACTTTTAATAGAAGAGTCCAATGTCTCGAAAAGCACTGAAAGTGGTGGTTGAATTAAAGTTCAGAGCGGTAAGATTCGCCTTTTTCTTAATTAAGTGTATTGGTGCTGAATAGAAAATGGCAGGACGAACTCTAGTCTACATTCTTTCCACTGTCGTTTTAATATTGGCCCTGTACACTGGAAAATATACAGGATTTAAAATGCTGCATGGAACGTTACTTTGAAATTCGGCATATATGTAATGAACCGAATATTCGTTTAATGAATGGAAATTATGTATGTGTATGAAACTTGAATATTTCATTCCTTTGGACTATTTTCAGCATGATGGTGAATTTTACAAAAAGCTCTCAATAATTATTAACAAGACATTCAACACTGAGAGTTTAAGAGAGCTCAGAGTATTTTCATTTAGTCATTTAGTCACTCCATCAGTTCACTGTTGACTCAAATAAGCATGCTGTCTCCTAGTTAAAGTATCCATATTCCTTTAATATTGAATTGAATAGTAAGGAAGGCATTTTTATATTGTGTCCTTTAATACTGAAATACAATTCGCATTTACAATTTTTGTTAACATTGTCAAAAAAGTGATAATTCTACTTTATGTTTATTACTGAGGTCATACTAAGTGGTGGTGGTTTACTGGAGTGCATTATATTGAATGGTGTTCCTAATATTTTGCCCCTCATGTATGTTAATGGAGTGGACAAAATATTAGGAACACCATTCAATATAATGCACCCTAGTACATCACCATCTTTCACTATGACCTCAGTAATAAACATAAAGTAGAATTATCACCTTTCTGAAAATGTATAAACTTCATAACAGTAACATTTATAGCAGAGGTGTTGTTTTGCACAGGTGTACCTGATACAGGTGTACCTCATCATTAAAGGTCACACTCAGAACTGTTAATGTGGGGGGGTCACATGTCTAATAGTATATACTGTAATAGTGTATATTAACGAACTACAATTCACAACAGATTGAGACTACAATCCCCAGAGAGCTGTGGTGTTCATGATCTGGCAGCACAGGTGTTTTACAAGCAGACTTAAGTGATTTTCAGTGTTTCTGGGTATGAATGTGTTATCACTATAAACTCTAGTTGAGATCCCAAAGTTTCTAAATATTCTAAATATGTCAGACTGACTCTTGAGGAAATTAATAGATAACTAGATGAACTAGATAAATCACTGAGTGTTCCTTTAAATCATAGTGTAAATTAATTTAAGACTTTTGTTGCCCTCTGCTGGCAGCCAGAAGAAAATGTCTCAAACACAGAACAGATTTTATAGTTCTTTGAAGAAACCAGCAGTCCGAGGCAAAGAGACTGAAGAGGAAGGCCCAAAAACCAGACAGACACACTAGCATCACACCTCATCTGAGCCCATTCTGGAAGAGACTGTCACACCCCATGTTGCACCAGTATCACCATCCAGAGCGCAACTCCACCGTCTCCTGAGACTGACAGATGCTTACTAAATATAACCTCCCATCGTGTAGATGAACTAATATTTACTCCTCCTCTGTTCTCAGGTTTCTTGTCCCGGAGTTCATCTGTCAGTCAAGGATGATATCTACCTCAGCATGTGCTTCATGGGCCAGTACCGTCAGTCTGAATGTGTCCCTGCTGTCTTCCCTCTGCTGTTTCATGAGAAGATGACCTTTGAGAAGGCAGGTGTTTGCTCATTATTCATGTGGGAGGAAGACAGATAAGAAGAGGCAAGCTTTGAATAATCTGAAGTAGTGCAGAAGCTATAACTGCTCTGCATTACTGAACTATTAAAAGTGTGTAAGAGTAGATAGGACTGTGAATGTATTAAACTCAAATGGCTGGTGAGTTTTCCTCCTTTTATTGCATATATTATTGCATTTTTGCAGGTATTAATGATTTATTTCTAGTTAAGTTCATCCTCCATTAAGTCTATTGAGACCTCCCATAGATATACCTTATTAATATCATTGGTAAAATAATAGAACTTAATAAAAGCAAAACCACAATCAGCAAAAAGGAAGGAATTATTTTCTTTTGTTTCTAGATTTTCAGGCATGCAGTTGACCCTGGAGACATCGCTGTAATGCTTGAGTGTAAGTTGCTTCATATTTATTTGTATACAGTTCTATGTTGCAGGTATTGACACACTCATAATCAAATTCCTAATCCTCTCTCATGGATTAAACAGGCTGTATAATCATATTTGGTGTGGTAGCTGCCCAATCTTTCAAAATAAGATAAAAATGTCCAAATGATCTTGACTCTAGCTTTTTCCGAGGCTTTCAATCACATCAGCGTTATCTCATGACAGAAGTATGGAACAATGAAACTGAGCAACTAAGCACAACTGACTAAAACGTATTTTTACTGACAGAACTCTTAAAGGTGAACCCAACTGATTTTCCATAACAGTGTGTGTGTGTGTGTGTGTGTGTGTGTAAATCTGCCTCCAGTGATGTCACTTGAGTCAGTGTCGGCTGGAGATGAAGACCACAAGTTTGAAAAGTAATACAATCAGTCAGTGGTTGAGTTGCATTGTGGGTAATGTAGACAGCAGATTTTTGAAAATGAAAAATTAATGTGCAGAGTAAAAAATATGATATATCTGATTCTGCTACATTGATTTGGATTTTATTAAAACGTCAAAGTATTACACCTAAGGTCAAGAAAATGCATTCATGCATTGGAGTAATTTTAGATTGAAAGGCAGTAATAATATTAATTTTACTCCATTGTGAATTTGAGATATGGGCCTCTAGTTTTATAGTGTATCATACAGCAGTATTTGCTGCTGTATGATACACCATTGATGGCATCTGCGCTACCAGTGGCAACAAGACTAACATGGTGGAGCTAATTAAACATAATGAGTTATCTCAGCTGAATCTCATCACAGTTAATCAGAAGTTTACAGAGTTTCAGCAGCTTCCACACAAACAAATCATAATTTACCTGAGCAACATTTTAATAAGAAATAAGAACACGTATCTCATACACTGTGAAATAAGTGTTTTATTTCCTATGGTGAGACTAACATGCTTTATGTGACCTCTGTTGTATTTATAGCTCGTGAGTCCACACAGCTTTATTTTTTATCATACAGTAAAATGCTTTCTGTCTACTTGAGATCTAATACTGTGGATCTTTCTTAACCTAATACCTCTTCTCCACAGATGAGACAGTAAGGATTGAACTGGTGCAGCTGACTCATCCAGGTGAGCTTATTTTTCTTTTGTTTTGTCATATCCATATTTTCTATTCTTTGTTTACTACGTTGCTTTTATAATTACAGCTATTGCTGCACATACTCAAACTGTATTCCGATGCTTTAAATTGTCCATCAGTCATTGACATTTGTGTGTTTGTGTACAGCGGGAGACACTCAGGCCTACTTTGAGGAAGATGCTCGACGTTTTTTATTCCCAGAGCCCAAACTGGTTCCATCTTTCTCTGGAGTGGACCGAGAGGTTCTGATGGCCCGAGCACCGTACTTTCCTGTAGGTCCAATCCTGATACTTACTTTAAAGTGTAGAGTAATGTTATCTATTGTCTGTACATAGCCTGAAGGTATTTTATGTTGCCTTTTTATGTTCTCCCAAAGGGAATGTGTTCCTCTTCACTGTGTAGTTTACACAAAAAAACTACAACAAACTAACCAACTAAAAGACAGCAGACATACAAAGTGACATCAGCTCATCTCAACAAGCAAATAACAAACCTAATCTATTGTAATCTCTGAAGGAACGTAGAAAATGACCTGTGATTGGTCAACAAACAAATACATTTGCACATATGGATATAGGAAATGGGATCTTCAGCCATAAATGTCTGTGCTCACTTAAACATACCCTTTCCAAGAGCCCAAACCTTTTACCTTATCTTAACAGAGGTTAAGAACCTGATGACCACCAGACCCTTTATGTACACGTAGTTAACATTCCTCAGGACGCATGGGCCTATAGGATCAAAGCAGTGGTCACATATTAAAATGATAACCTCAACCGTTGTTGCTTATTTACTTTTACTGGGACCCACTTGATTAAAGTTAATATTGTTTCAGTTGCAGACCTTTTACATATATTTTATATATTTAGGGGCAGCTGTGGCTCAGGAGGTAGAGCATGTGAATGTGCCATCAGCATATGAATGAGTGTATGAATGGGTAAATGTAACTTGTAGTGTAAAAAGTGCCTTGAGTTGTAGAAAAGCACTATGTAAGTACAGTCCCTCTAGCATTTACCATATCTCTCCAGGAAATGAAAATGATCATTATTGAATTTGCGGTCCACAGTTAAAATTCATTGACTCATACTGTCACAATGCAGACCACAGGTCCTGGCCTCTATGGCAGGGAAGCGTCATGAAATGGTATGTGATTATAACACCTCCTCTCTGTTTGCCAGGGTATTGCTCCGAGGTTGGAGTTTTCAACTAAAACGACCATCATCGATTGCTCAGCTGATGCAGAGATCAACATTTACCCCAATGTGCCCATGGTAACCATTATGTTAAGTGACTCAAAATGTCTGTAGAGTCTACTAAATACAGTTATAATGTAAAACTATTCACTGAAAGGGTTCAGCTATGATGACTTCACCATGGAATGTTGAAGCTGAAAGAAAATCTTTATTTGTCACTGGCACAGAGATTTCATTTTTCTCAGCTTTTATGAGTTCCTTGAATGTGTGGGCTGAATTGTTTAGTTTTTTCAAGAGATGCTACAACACAAGGAAGTAAAATCAAAAGCAATAACAATTGAAAGCACATTAAAACTGAGCAGAGCAACAAGAAAATCAGTGAATAAAATAGTAAAGCAATAAAACAAAAGGACTTTGGTTAAGGTCAGATTATGGTTTCGGTTAAATGTTAATTTAAAAAAAGCACATCAAGTTCTTCAATAGTTAAACCCAGGTCAGCATTTTTCCTCAAAGTGCTGAGTGCCTATAAACAGAAGCATGAAAAAGTTGAATAATGCTGTAGATGTGTCTAGCAAATATTAGTATGCAGAATTATAAAATCTGATATTCTAGCAGAAAACTAATGAAATATGTTGCTAGTGAACATTTGGCGACTTGCCAGATATGTTTTCCTCATTATGTTGATAAAACACAGTGTGGGTGGCATTATGTTTCTAACAAAACATGTTTGTGTAATATTGAATTCTTAGAGACAGTGTTGACATACATGCATATATATATATATATATCTACAGATACATCTACAGATACACCATGACTAGGTTCATTGGGTTGAATTCTGGGGCCAGTGTTTTCAAAGTAACTAATGTTAAGGTTAATTTTAATATGTATAGAAAACCAATGCAATAACATTTCAATGCCCTTAAAAAGCCTGAGACACGAATATAAAAACTATAAAGCCCTTCCAAATCTCTGATGGATAAGGAGGATTTTATTTTGGAGATGGCTGCTTCTTATGTTAAGTGTAACTTTTGAGACATCTTCTCTTTTTTTATCTTCCAGAGGCCGGTGACAAAGAGGAGCAGGAAACGCTCCAGTAGGCCCAGGACCTCCTCTCCTCAGAGGAAACAACCTCAGACTGAAGGAAGGAGACAAGGCAGCTGGGTAGTCAGAGAAAGACTTCCCAGATCCCAATCTCTGTCCCCACTGAGGGCTGGAAACAGCCAGCGCCTGGCCCGGCTCAGCCTGGCCAACCGGGACAAAAGCAGGAGCTCTCAGCCTGTAAGTTCACAGGCCACAAACGGCACAGCACTGCTTTGGGATTGAGACAGCAGACATCTTTATTGTAAAATGAAGATTTTTTTTTTTTAATTGCCCATCATTTTCAGCCAGGAGATGGCAGACAAGAGCTAAATTGTTTATTTTTTTACAGCACTGGGCTTACAGTGTATCCTTCAATTTGAAGCCTATCTAATACAAATATGATTCTGACCTCTCTCACCTTTCTAAACTCAGCTCCTCTCATATTTTTTGTAACATTTCTGTCTATGAGAAAGTCGTAGTCAGTTGTAGTAAAGCACAGAACAACTTATTTTAAAGTTAGTTAATTTTTACTTCGATGGATACTTTAAAGACCCATAAGCAAGCCCCTTAACTCCAGCTGTACCAGTGGATTTACTCAGGGGTCAGCAGGTCAGACTGTGGTTGTACTGGGTATCTTCTAGGTCTGAATGTGTGTAACTATGTGAGCGTTTATCAGGATGTTTTTGGAAAACAGAGCCTGGCTGCCAGTAAAGCTTCCCAGAATAAGTAATGATAAGGTTGAGAAACCCGGAACATCAACTACAGATTCATCATTTAGAGAAGTGAAATGAGTAACTGAGATGTTGAAGAATCCAGATTCAACTGGACACAAATTATTAGAAACCTGAATACTGAATCATGTATGCAGGGATATGGCTAATGCCTTGTGTTAGTGTATAGTGTCTTCAGGTTTTGATCGTTGACATGGGTTCTGTTTCTGTGGTGGTTCATATACTGCTTATAAGACCAAAACCATGTCATCAAACTTCATGCTGATTTTGTATATCCTGCATCACTATTTGTCTTGCATCAGGATGTCCATGGTTCCAGAATACTGAGATCAATAGACGGATTAGTTCTCTAAAAAATACTCACAATTGATCAAAACTAAGCATCTTTTTTTCTTTTTTTTTTTAGAAAACTAAAGTTTTAGTAAGGTTAAAGCAGGAGTATGTAACTTTTGGTGAACAGCAACCACAATGGCAATTAGTGGAAGAGCAAGATTCTGTTGAGTTCTTAGAAGAAGAACAAACATGTCGTCCAGTGAGGTTTAGTGTGTTACTTCTGTTTCACTTTGTGATGAAACCATTGAAATGCTTATCTTAGAAATGCTGCAATGTAGCTTAACAGAAGCATAAGTATAGAAGAGTGATACAATTAGCAAACTGACCCAGTAATGAAAGTAACGCAGCTGTGCTAAATTCCTAGATTGCATTAATTCTGTCATAGGTGTAGCTCACAGTAAGGGAGTTGAATTGAATTGAAAAAATCAGTTGTTGCAGATTTAAAGTTAAAGATACAGTTTCTGATTTGCTTGTAGTTTCCAATAGTAGCAGTTTTCTCCCAAAATGCTGTTTATGCCAGTTAACAGTTGAGTTGAATATCAAACCAGTTAACTGGGAGTAAATTATGGAATTGCCATTGGATGCCATATGTAAAATCAGGGAGTAAACCCTTATCTTTGAAATCAGAAAGTATTAAGGAAGGAACCTACAGCCAGTTAACAAAATTATATTTGCTTTTCTGTCTCCTCTTTCCTGATTACCATAAAACGGTCAAATAAAAGCCAACCTCTTTTTCCGGCGATGGCTCCAAAGTGCTACAGGGTTTATATGAGTTTCCCAAACAGGGCTTGTTTGGGAAACTCATATAAACCCTGTAGCACTTTGACCCACGGTTTCATCACCCCCCTGTGTTTTAGATGCTGGCTTCGTGGCCTGGAGCCAGTCGATCTGCCTCACCCCACCGTTCTGTAGTGTTTACCAACTCCTCTTCACCTTTGACCAGGTCTTCATCTACAGGTAAAAAGCCTCATATAAAGTTGTTTTCTTGCTACTAAGCATGCTTTACAGTCCCAAACAACTTACCATTATATCTTATAAAATGCACCACAATTGTTATACTGCTCTGTTGACATGGCCCAATTCACTGTAACAAGCTGTGGGACTGGAAGTGTGCTGATGTACTTGCAGTTTAGTACTTACATGTAATCTACTCAGTTAGGTTTCTGTCATCAAAGAAATGCATACCTGTTGTGACTTTTCCTCTTCTTCTTGTTTTAGTGAGATATTCTCCTACTGGCCGAAGACAGTCTTTATCTAGTGGTTTGGTAGGAACTATTTCCTCTTCTTTCACTTCTTGGACTGGACATTTTGGGGTTTATCGGATGTGGTTTTAATTTTGAGAAACACAAACACTGAAATTGAAGACATTTTGGGAAATATGCTATGTTTGTCTTTGTTCCAGATGCACAGAATACATTTGGACATGGTTAGCCTTGCTTAGAATAGAGACTGGAAGCAGGGGGAAAAAGCTAGCCTGACTCAGAGTGAAAAAGCAAAAGCGTTTTCCAACACATCTCAAGCTCACTAATTTCACATTGTATCTTGCTGTTTTAATCTGTACATGAACAGACATATAAAAAATGACAGTTTGTGGTTTTTATGTGGAACTATGTCTTATCAGTCAGCAGCCGGTTGTAGTGACCATCAGCTCCCTGGAGTCTTGTTACAAATGCCAGGTTTTGTGTCTGTACAGAAATCAAAACCTGTGCCCATGAAAGTGTCTGGCAACCCCGAGCTGTAACCGGTGACGCTGCACAGAAGTACTTGGTGGATGGATATACAGTTGTTTGACAAGAAATAGTTCCAGTTCATAATTCCTCCTAAAACCATGTGCTAGCTGTTTCCCCCCTGTCTCAAGACTTCATGCTAAGCTAAGCTAACAACATCCTGACTCCTGTTCCATATTTAACATGAAATTAATATCAACCTTTGCATCTTTCTCTCAGAAAGAGAGTCAATAAACATATTTTTAAAAAAAGATTGAACTATTCCTTTAAAATACCACTGGTATGGCATTATGGATTCCAACTTAACTGACTGAAAGTGTTGACCCCTCTCTGCTTCTGCTGGTAGGCTAGAGGTGTATCTGAAAGTGATTCCAGCTCTTCAGAAACACAAGACCCTCTTGACTCCCACCAAGGACCTTCAGCTCTGTGGCGGTCTTACAGGGAACAAGCTAGACACAACAGGTCCGTTTCTTGACTAGTTTTGAATATTGACATTGCACCTCACAAGCTTTTTGTACATCCCAGTCTTTTGAGCCCTCACCACCAAGTTGGGAAGCAATTAAAACTTTGGTGGTGCTGCTTTTTCCACAACTGAATGTACTAATCTGAGCTGTCTTCAAGTAAGTTTTGGAGCTGTTTGAAGGTGGAGATTTTCTAGCAATTTCCCTCTGCTTCCAATCTTTGTCTAACGTGGAGCTACAGTATCTCTGCTTTGCATGTTAAGTTTGGTCATATTTCATAACTAATTGACAAATTCCCTGGTTGTTTCAGGTCTCAGTCCTGTTCTCACAGAGAATGGGAAGAGGTCCACGAGCGTGTTAGGGGACTTCTTACAACACCAAAAGCCGTACGCCGACTTGTCTACGTAAGCAATGCATAATGTTAGACTCAGCAATAGATGTTGGTATATGAATATGTGTTTCAATCTGGTGTTAGACTTGGTGCTGCTGGTTATTTTATCTTGCCTCAAAATTCAGTTCTTGTGATATGCAGTTGTGGATATTTATGTGTTGCTTTGTGAATGTAAACTACCATTAAAACCTATTCTCCATAAAGAAAATGTATTTTTCCCTCATATTTCTAATTACTGTAATTTCTCATAAAAATTACAGCAACTGTGGTGGGAACTTAAATTTAAAACAGGACTTTGTTTCAAATGTTCCCTATTTAATCAATATATTTCATTATATTTCAGTAAGAAATTCAACTTCCTGCTTAAATGTTTCACATTAAAAGCCTTGCAATAGTTCAAATAGTATAATCCCTCCCATTCGTGATTGTATTTGAATTTGGAATGCACACCGGCTTCTGTGGGAAGTGAGTATTTAAAGTACAGGTGATTCCATTCCTCAATGTTTTTGTTTTTTTTAACCTTTAGTGATCAGCCTTTATTTATTTGTGCTGGCTGTTATTTGAGTATCTTCCCACCAATATGCAGCTAACATCTACGTCTTGTGTTTCAGGGGGCCACACACTGCGAGGTAGATGAGATTTTAACCAGGAGGTCCATCTCTCCAGGTCCACCATGATGACCTTACCAGGCTCTTGAAAGGTGAGATGCAAGAAAGAGAAACAATGTTGAATTAAAATTGCTGTAATCAATTCTGGCCCTCTGGAAGGTGAATGTTACCAAAGATGCTGTCGCTGATATATAGCAAATGTGTCATGTATGACGTTTAACTTTTTTTTTCTCTCCATCAGGAGGAGAGATCGTCACCTTGCCAATGAAGTCTTCAGGTATCATGAGTCTCCTGATGTGTGTGCGTGTGTGCAAAACAGCGAGTTGTTTTATTGCAGTGGTTTGGTAAATGCTCACACATCTTGTATTACTGACTGGCAAAATAATTATAATTTAAAAATAAACCTTTTAGAGCTGAAGCTTTTAGTTACATCTGTTGGAGCACAGCGTGTTGGCAGTGCTGTTGGCTTGACGTCATTAACTGTCTATCCCGTTAATCTATCAAGCTGACATTGTCGAGTCCTCAGGTAAATCACGCGAAGACCATTAAAAGTAAATAGTTTCTATGGCAATTCGGGCTCTGTGTGAACTACTGCCATATATCAGAGAAATAGCTGCTCACTATAACTGTGAGGCATTAAGCAGTGACTCTATCAGGAACATTGTGATCTATAGCAGAATGGCTGCTGAAACAGGACTCTATTTTCTTATACCAAGCAGTCAAACTAAAGTGTAAACTTTGGTAGTTTACCTAACCTTTGGAGACTAAAGGTCACAATATGCTTTAAATAACCTATGTTAGACAACATGTTTTGTGTAAAGGCACTAGTGTTAATACATGTTCCAAATGGCCAATGAGCTGTTGCTGACAGTAATGAGTTTCTGAGGAAAACTCTTCATGAGATTCTAACTGCTCGTGTGTCATGATCGGGAATGAAAGTAGTAAATGTGATTTGCCAGTATTGTCACGGCCTTTTATAGTAGATAAGCATGTGATGTGCAGTTTGCTCTCTGCCATGCCGTCCTTTTTGATAAGTCAAAAGCCTTTTTTAAATGCTGTTTAGTGAATGGAAAGAAAATACATTCTTCTTTATGAACACTCTCTAACATACTATTTTTTATCATGGTGAGAATGTGAACAAACTCAACAAAGTCAGAGAAAAATATTAGCGACTTTCTTTTATTAGCTTGCAGTTACACATACTGTAGGTACTCAAGTAGCTGTCTGTACAGAAAGTGGGTTGGTTGATGCCATCATAGTGTGCTTTTGATTGACAGATTTGCAAAAGATTATCTTCTATATGTCATCTCTGATCAATATAGAAATACAAACAAGAACCTTCATTCACCCATGTTTCATTTCAAATATGTATGGCCCTTTTGGCAGTGTAGGGACGACTAAAATGGAGATACGCAGACTATGATTCATGGATGTATGGAGGTGTGGCCCCATTTATTCCATGAAGCCAAAAAAGCCTTTTCCCATTGTAAAGAAATGACTGTTACATGGAGCCTGTAGAGTGTGAACACCAGAGGCTACCACCAGCCAAGCTGGCTAACTTTCAGTTTAGCCCTCTGCTAGACTTACAAATGTTTTCAGACCAAATGTATCAAATTCTGATTGGGAAACAAGTCATTTTGCAGGGACTATGACACTCAAAGCTTCATCCACTGATTTACAGACGTCTCTTTAACAATGTAAGTCTATGGGAAAAAGTATTTTTGGGCCCAATAGCATCACGTGAAGGACCGGAAGTTGTAATTATATGGTCCGGCCTCTTTGTCAAACTGGCTTCAAAGCCCACACACTTCCTGCAGGCTTGCTAAGACTGCTTACCACACAATGGATTCAGAAATGTTCACCTCTTGGAGAAAATAAAAAAATGGAAGGCCCTTCAAGGCGTTTTGAGAAACTAAGTCAAGATTTGTAACCCCACCATTGTAGTCATGTGATACTAAACTGGACATGGTAAACGTTATTACTTTAATGAACTTGAATTCTGATAAAGTTCAGTTTTCATTACTGCATGACCGGAAATCTATCTAAACATCTGCATGATAGTAGATCTGTACATCCCTCCATAAGATTCAAGAGAGGTATGACCATGTTTATTATGATGTTAGAAAAGAAACCAAACAAAACAGGACCACTGTTAAACTTCAAAATGATTGATTATCATGTTGGGAACAGTGGCCATGGGACCAACACTGAATGTATATATTCAAACATACTGTAAATAAATAGCAAAAAATATAACAGCAGGAAACTCTCATTGATACCATTGTTGGTCCCATGTCATTTATTTTTTAAGCTGACAAAAAAAAAGGTCAAACCACTTATTCCAAGCTCAAGTACTACATGTTCAAGCATCTTAGTCCAGCTACTGCATGGAGTCAAATACACAGCTCTCAGTTACAGAAATGGAAATACATGTGTATTAAAGAGCACAAGACTACAATTAGATAGGAGCTTTTCTCCTACTGTGAGCATCACAAGTAAACAGTGCAGCCGGCAAACGTTAACATAAGTGCAGACACTTGTGGCATTTGCATCAAAGCATCAACTGTCATATACATTCTATGGTGATGACAAGACCTGTCAGTCAGTCTGTCCAACACTTTTGTCCAGATTTCAAAGGGGGAGATTATTGTCACCATCAAGCCAACATTCACACCACAACGTAAGAACTATCAAAATGCTCAGCAGAGGATGAACCCTTTCTAATGTCATTGCTGCTTTACCTTTCTTCTTTCACAAACCTCAAGCTATCAACTTTTTACAAAATTAAATAATTACATTTAGGCTGTAACTAATAATTATTTCCCTATTAATCATTTAGAATATGTAATACCAAGAAATTATGAAACCATGCCCATTACAGCTTCCCAGAAACCAAACTTAATATCTTGTTTAGTCTCACCACTGATCATAAAAGCCAAAGTTATACATTATATATATATTTATTATATTAATTAAAGTGCTCTGATATAAAAGAAAAAAGAAATGCTGGAAATTTGAACTGCTATAAAGGTTTTGTCGTTTCGCTTGAGAAGTGACTTTTGATTAATTATAATTGATCAATCCACTAATTGGTTTAATGCTAGAGAAGATTCATGCTCCCAACATGATCCAATGTTTTTTTTCTCTTGCATCATAGTTTAAGTGCTGACACTGATAACGCTCTAAGAACAGCAAAACAGTGGATATGTTGTTCGATCTGTCCAAGACGCTAGTATTGTGGGGTGTGACATTGCTGCCTCTAGGGTCCATTCCCAATTATCACATTTTCATAAGCTTGTTTGTTAGCTATGGTTTCAATGACAAGTTGAAATTTCCTCTATAGGGTCTTCCCAACCTTTTTTGCACCATGGAACATAGATATATAGAGTATATTTACTGTAAACTGGTTCACTGGTTCACTGGCAACAGTATCAGAAAACTAGCACATTTAGATTGTTAAGTTAAGTACGTTATTACTGACCGATGACCTTTTGTGCTGATGTAGCTGATGCTACCTTGTAACGCAGTCTTTGATGTTATAAATGACACAACTGCAAAAATCTATTTGACTTTGGAAATGAAACTGTAGCTAAGTGTTCAGGTTATGTAAGTCTGTGTTTCTGTAGCTTGTGTTAATTACTATTTTATTTTGGATTATATGCCTATTCACTTTTTAGCTGACATTTTTATGAGAAAAACAAAAAAGTTATGTCTGTGTCTTAAATACATAGCCTGAGTCAGGAGGTGATAAGCTTAGCTTAGTCATTGAAAAGGAGCTCAAACTACTAGCCTGTCCAAAGCTTATAAATACACCAACCAACACCTCTCAAACTCCAAATATGTCATATCTCATCTGTTATACAGACATGTTATCTGTGGTTTCACTTCTTTTCTGCAACTATTTCTTGGCAGAGTGCTTTCCAGAATGCTTGCCATCCCGGTGTAGTTGCCAGATAGAAATACTTGGTGGAATCTTGTCATTTCTGTTTGTGTTCTGATTTATCAAACTAGATCATTGTTGACTTTAGAAATGTTGTAGGCATATTTTTTTTAGCTTGGCTAGCTAGAAGACAAATAAGTGTATTTCCCGAAATGTCAACCTATTCCTTTAACAGCTGACCAAAGCCAGATTTTGGTGCGTCCTATAGTAGCTGGACTACCATTGGTTTAAGAGCATTTGAACATATTTCTACCCTACACCACAGCGAAAGTATAGAGAAAAAAACCACTTAAAAAGACACACTTTAAATGTTGGATTATTGACACATAAATCCATTGTACAGTTGAACTGGTCTTGTTTTAGAAGGTACGATTTGGGGTTTCTAATATACTGTATTATTTCCCCACACTGCCTAAACACAGACAATATTTATGATTAATATTCTTTGCAATTGATCAACAAATGTTAGTGATTTGTTCTTGAAAAAATGTCCTCAAATTTCACAGTGTTCAATGACTTCATAAGCCTTCTTTAATCATATCTAGTCTTTGTTGAAGTCTCCATAAAAGAAGTCTGTCTGCAGCCGGGCGATCAGCATTTCTTTAACATATTGCTTCATGCAACTCGGTGAAAAACCTCTTTATATGTTTGGCACAGTTTAAATATACAGATAGATATACAAGCAGTGCATTATGGGACACCGACATTCAACAACAGCCACACAAAAAAGATCATTCAAACATTTTCAAGAGTTGTGGTCTAATCAAGACACAAATAAAGTTGGATTGAATTGTAAAATATTATTATCTTGTTTACTAGTGTTGAATTGATTTTTTTTTTTTTGCAGAATACATACACACACCATCCAAAAAGAAGGTCCTCATGCACAACTCACACGAACAGCTCTTCTTTTGAGTGCAACTTTGCAAGAAAACACTCTTAATTCAAAAGATAACAGACTTTTTGTAATCTTGGCACAATATCAGTGTAAGAAGGAAGCACTTTAATCTGGTCGTGGTTGTAAATGTCCGACATGAAGGGTGATCATCTTGGATAAGCTTAATGGAGGCTGCTATTGCTAATGTTTGAGCTTGGTTGTGGCGCTCACTTGTCATGGCGCAGATACATGATGGAAGGTTGTTCTGCTTTACATCCGTAGCAGCATGGCACTTTCTTTGCTCCACTGAGCCGACTAGAAGCTAAAACTGGGAGGTTTCAGTAAAGGAGATTGCATCTGTCTTGTCGACGGTGAAGCCTCCGTTGACGTAAGATTTCTTCTCGCACTCTTCGTCATCTAAATTGGCTTCCAGGGCGAATGGGTTGGCGACGTCCACGTCCGACGTTAGATCCATCCTCTCCAGTTCCCTCTTGGATAGTTTCTGGACAATGCCGGCTCCGTAAGCATCACCTAGCACGTTGATCATAGTTCGGAACCGATCCCTGGAACAAACCACCAAATGAATTCTACAGCATCTGTTTTACTTTAGAATCTTACATTTTTTCATCACAGAAGAAAAACAACTTGCATAGAAGATTGACAGAAAATAACTTACAGCAGCCAATCCACAGCGACTATCAGTGTGACGTCATTTGCGGGTAATCCTACAGCTGTTAAGACTATCACCATGGTAACAAGCCCAGCGTTAGGAACTCCTGCTGCTCCAATACTAGCAACTGTTGCTGTTATACTAAAGCAAAGAGAAACAAGCATACAGAAAGAAAATGTTACATCTATAGAAAATAATCTTGCAAGTTGGCAGAAAAAGTACAAATATCCATGGTTCCCCAACAGTGAAGCCTATAAAGATAATGCAAAAACCACCAATCAATGTTCTTTCTTTAAAGGGGACATATTTTGGACTTTTATCTACATTTATATTCTGGCGATCTACTGGAATAGTTTTGCATGATTTACAGTTCAAAATAATCCTAACCCTTACAGTGAGGCTTTTATGCAGCCCCTCAGTTCAGCCTCTGTCTGAAACAGGCTGTTTTAGCTCCCGTCTCTTTAGGGCCCTAATAAGACTACGTAAATTGTAGTCAGATTTCACATCTTTCTTTTGCTCTTTACTCAAAATGTAAATTTCTCATTATGGCATTATATAAATGACAGAAAACTACAAAAAACATGTAATGTCCCCTTTAAGCTCTAACCACAATCTTTCCCAAACCCTCACCAGGAAAATGAGTCTCACAAACAAGTTGTCATGCAATTGTAGATTCCATTTTCTAATCATACTAGGGACTTCTCATTTGTTCCCAAGATCAAGAATGAACTTTCAATCCCATTTTTTGAGTTTTGTTTACTTGAAAGCACTAAAACAGCTTAAACATCGTTTAACGGGACCTAGGAGGAACAAAACCAGCAGTTATTGTGCCTTAATGTCCGTGATGTCTGTGATAACTTTATTATTATACATGCTGTAGATCACCACGTCATTCATTTTTTTAATGTTGTCGTTAGTGTCTTATGTTTTTATCATTTTCATGGACAAGGTGTGGTTCCATGCTGGTCAATAATAAAGTTGGGTATTGTATCATAACCTGCAGTTGGAAATGCCCCCGAGTGACTAAACTGTACCTGATGGTAACAATCTGGCCCACGTCCAGAGCGTAGTCATTCAGCTGGGCGATGAAGATAGCGGCCACTGCCTCATACAGTGCTGTACCGTCCATGTTAATGGTGGCACCCACTGGGAGGACGAAGCGGGTGATGCGCTTGTCGATGCGGTTATTCTCCTCAGCGCATCGGAAGGTGACGGGCAGGGTGGCGGAGCTGGAAGACGTATTAAACTCAGTGGTTGCTTTGTTATGGTGACCTTATTGTCCGTGGTGGTTTCAAGTCATAAATATGAAAAATGTGTCTTTCCCTGCTGCCCTGAAATTAAATAGACTAGTGCAGTGCCCGTTAAAAATGTGTCTGTTTGCAACGGGCTGATTGCTTGGCCACTGGCCGCTGCTTTGATGCTTAGAATAATTGATACAGATGATGTGAGGTGTGAATGAGTATATACACCAACAACATGAAATAAATGGACAAATCTATTTTCAATTGGCCTAAAATAAGGGCTGCATTTAAAAATAAAATAATGTGCATCCTGAAATAAAGTGGATGGATCATACTGGGCTCTGAGATTGTGCCTTCAGTTTGGATTTGAGTGAGTATGTCTCCTCCACAGATTTGTGCTTTGCCTGTAGTTGCGCCTCACAATCACCATGGTCTCAAACCATAAGAGTCAAACTGATTTTGAACTGCCCGTGTATTTGCTCTGTTTGATGTGCATAACTAAAGTCATTGTGTATTGAGCTCTGAGCTCACAGACACACGCCAAACAATGTACCTCCTACCGATCTGCTAAACGTGCTGCTACACCTTCTTTTACTGTCTGCTTTTCTCTCTTTAGAGCACTTTTCTTTGACTCATGTCACACCTTGTCTCTGGTCTCTACCTGATATGCAGGAGTCAGTCAGTAGAGGTAAAATTAGTGGTAATTTATGAATGAGTGCAAGCACAAAGAGGATTCTGACCTGGAGGAGATCATGAGTGCTGTCACCAGTGCCTGAGCCATTCCCAGTGTGAATGTATACGGGTTCTTCCTCACAATGACAAAGAAGATCAGCGGCAGACAGATGGTGGCATGGATGGCTAGACTGAGGAACAAAACAGCTTATTTTACAACAATATACTTGAAAGGAATTACTATATACCCTATCTGTATTACTAGTTCAATATAAGGCGTTTAGAGGAATAGGTACACTTCATATCTCTATAATCATACAACAAAAGAAAAGTGCTTTTAGTTTATTATTACATCATTATTCAGTTGCCCCATGAAAACGTGAACTCCCTAAAATGTTTTGTACACTGTCACATCAAGATATAACCAGAATCAATGTCATGCACTCACTTTTGAACTGCAAAATGTGCTTAAAGTACTCATAAAAGTACTCCCTATGCAGAATATCCCCTTCCAGAGCATTCTATTATATATATTATATAATTGTATAACTGATGCGGTAAGGTTAATGTAGCAGTATTTTATTGTTATAGTTGATCAGAGTAGGGATGATTTTAACTACTTCATTTATTGTTTGGTAGTTTAATCCATAACAATTCATCACATTTTATGAGGTTTTATCTTCTTCTAGAAACTACAGCTGTCAGATAAAGCATTTAAATTATTAATTTCTTGTAATGATCTAATTTCTTCTGAAAAGTAGATGTATAAGGTGAAACATAAAGGAAATATTCATGTAAAGTGTCTTAATATTGTACTTAAACAATGATTGAGTTATTGTACTCTGCTGCAATTTAACCACAGTTTGATGAGGCAATTGTTAAATCCTTAAAAAAACATATTAAATCATTGAATAACTAAAGGCTGCACTGTTAGAATCTGTGAGGTTGTACTATGCACGGTTAGAGTAATTATCAGAAAAAAGCTCAAATTATCACATAAAAAACCTGAAATGAAGTGTGGTGTGACAGCTGGAAGTTATCATGTGTAAAGATTCTACACCCCAAAGTTTTACCCCTTTCTACTTGTGAAAATTTCAAATTCACACGAAACATATTTTCGTGTAAAGTTTTTTATCTGCATTTTATGCTGCAATCAGAACATTACAACAAAGAGCGAACACTATGCACACTGATGTCATCACAGGAACACTCAGAGCCTTGGACTAACCCTCTGACCTAACTAGAAGGGATTTACTGTACAGTCCTTAATGATGTCGCTTAGATTTAGAGGCAGGAGCGAAGCTTTCATTACTGCATCTGCAGGTTGAGCAGTTTTAAATGTCCTTGGCCCTTATCAGTGCCCACACAGAGCTCAGCTTTTACTGTATCACTGGGGGGAGAATCAGCCCAAATGTCAACCATAAATCCCAGTGTCTGGAACAGGCGGATACAGAGTAACAGGACAGCTTACCCACTCAGCACTGTCACCATATAAAGACCCATCTTCCTGAAGATCTCCCAGTCTTCCACTTCAATGATCTTAGCAGCGATTAGGAACAGGATCCCTATTGGCATGTAGCTGAAAAAACACAAATGGTTTGAGTCATTTGGGGTATGGAATATGTGATTATAGCAAATGCTGTGTAGTTGGACTACAGATAAAATTATAGATTTATTAACCATAAATCAATTTACAAAATAATTGTCAACCATTCTAATGATTGATTCATCCTCAAGTAATTTTTTAAGGCCAAAATTGAAGTTTTGAGCGGTTAGTGGGACAAACGAAGAAATGTGAATATGCCAACTCGGGTTCTGGGAAAATTGTGATGTGGATTTTCCACTAATGTATAGACCAAGCGATTTAACTAATCTAGATTTCTTTTGACATTTTGACAGTGTAAAAATGTTTTTTATTATTGTATCTATGAAAGACCCAAAGATTTCTGCTACCTAACCTAGGTGAGTTCAAGGCTGTTTTATTCTATGTAGCTTCAAATTCCAGTCAGTTTAGTCATTTTCAAATGTAATTTAAATTTAATGTGTAAGGTCTGTCTTTCTTTCTCAGACTGTGCCAAGTTCCCTAAAGCCATATGTGTCATGTTTTACAAGTAGCTACAAATGTCCCAGTGGGAAGTCCCCAACACTGAAAATGGATAAAGTAAACCTAAACCAGAGGGGAGTTTAAAATCCATTATAATTCATATTGTTGTGACAACAATGTTGAGATTCCAGTGCCAAACACACACATACACACAATAGGAAAAAAACTGGCACCTCCATAACTTGATTTGGCCTTTATATTGTTCTATATTGGATTATGATTGAACTGTCAAAGTCTATTGGGAAATATGTTCTTAGTTTGCCAGTAGTGCTCATCTGGCAAATATTTGTAAAAGGTTAAATGTATCTTGGATGAACAGGTATAATAATAAAATGTTATGAGATGCCACATGTTGGCCTAAGAGGTATAGTTTATTGGCTAACTATCATAAACTGACTGTTTGTGTTGGTGGGCCACCATGCCCACTTGTGTTGGTCTACTATGTATACAAACTTAATCGTCTTCTAACACATCTCACAACCAAGTTTGCAACCCCATCCAAATAACTCTATCTGGTGAGGACCATGAGATGTACTAAGAAAAACACAGAAAAACACTAAGACACCTCGAGGTATATTTTTTGTTAACAACTGTTTAAATGGTAAAGAGCACAATTGAAGTCTCGAAATGTTCAGTACTAGCCAGATTCAAAGGGGCTAGGCCTTAAAGAATGTATACTGGCCAAGTTCAGGTCTCAGATTTGTAGGAACATGCAGAACCTATACATCCATCCTTAAAAAGTACTGACAAAGTTGCACTTACATAGTTGTCCAAGTTTTAAAAACTGAAAGGATGCTCCTCAGTTTACCTTGTACTGTACATAGGTTTTAACTTTGTGTACCTTTGAAAGCCCATGCCTGTAGATCAATCTTTTATACATACCACATAATTATTTGGACCAATTTCATGGTTGCTTCATTTAGGGCATCGAAAAATTCCAGGAGGATGCGTCCCTTTTCACCCATCTTCCCGATGACAAGTCCAAAAGCAACACAGAATACGATAAGGCCCAATACGTTGATTCCATCAGAATACGTCCCAACGATTTTATAATCCTTGGTGATATTCTGCCGATAGAGGAAACAAGGAAGGGATTCATTCAGTTAGCCAAGACCAGGCCAGGAAGCTGCTTTCACAGCCACATTAGCTGACTCTAAAGAGCCATTGATGAGCTGTGCAAATGTTTTCTATGGGATCACAGCCCACTGACCCATAGCTACTTATAACTCATTATTGGGTCTTCTGGTGAATTTAGATCAGACACTGGTTGCCAGGTGCAGAAACATGAAACTGCACGTGAAGCAGATGGCTCAACAAGGACACACTGTTGTCGTTTTGAGATCAGAACTCGAACAAGTCTACAGAAGAAAGTGTAAATCAATGTGTAAATTTCCACATTGGCTGTAGCATGTGGCAGTAAGAGGTAAACCTTTTTCCATTCCTAGAAATTTGGGAGTCAGGAAAGGCAATGACATTGATAGCATTAAGGTACTGACTGCTCTCTAGATTATCAGAATAGAGTATTGATCACACCTACTTCTACTGCTGCCATGATAGTAGTAGCCAGAGGTGGAATTGTGGTGGTGGTCTCAGCTGACGGTTTTGGAGGCTCCAACTCTTTGCGCTTGGTCTTGTACTAGAGGTCACAGAACAGAACATTTGTGATACCTTCATATGGCTGCATACTGTATTATCATTATGTACTAAAGGTCTGAATCACACTTTAAACAGCGGCACAGAAATGAATGATGGATGTACAAAAGCCTTTTACCTGTTGAAAACAAGCCTGCACCAGATTTTCTGGAAACATGTTTCTGTTGATGGGAAAAGACAAGATCGGCGGGGGATGAAGGACACAGGAGATAATGATTACTAGAGTACTACAATCATTCAGTGACAGATGTGGCATTGCAAAAGACTCTTTAAGTTAATTATTTCCTGTTCCTACTGAGTCTATGCTTGTGTCTTTTGAGGCAATAGTGCTAAAACACTGAAATCAGCTATTGGAAGATTGCTTTCTCCAGGGATACCAGGGAAGATTTTATCAATAGAGAGATGTGGGGATATCTGATTTTCAGTACATCCTACACATTATTTTCAACAAAGGCATCTTCTTTTTATTCAAGAAACTTATTAATGGCAAAAGTCTAATCTGAACCTAAGAACTCTGCAATTAAAGGCCTCAATTTGCTTCAAACAACGTGCTTGTCTAACAGCACCTGAAAACCCTTTTCCGATGTCCAAATTAACATAATTTTTAAGCTTTCTGAAACAGACAACACCAGAATCAGAAACACTTTTTCAGAGAGATCGGCCAGGTTTGTGGGTGTATGAAAAGAAGGGAAGGTTCAGACGACTCATTCAAGCTCCCTTTTCATTCTTCACACAACTACTTCTGTCACTTCTGGTGTGTACAACCGAGAACACTGTGAATGCTTTCATGGGTTGTCAGAAAATAGCCCCATTTCTATGATTTATTGCATTGAGCCTACAAAGACATGCAAAAAGCATAGAGAGTGGGAGAAGCACTGGAATGTTGCAAAGAAGAAGCCATGGCCCACCCTCAATCATGGCCATTCCGAATAAGTATAACCACCTTTACCTTTGGATGGTGTTGAACAATATGTTGTACAATTTAATTTATTAGAAGATTAAAGACAGAATAGTAGGTGTCAAATCACTTGATTGATCACCATGGGTCTAATATTTCAATTTTAGAGCGCCAGGGAAAGACATAAGCCTACAGATTCTTTTTGTTGTCAAATGGAAACCTTCACTCAGCTGTTGGCAAAAAGCAGTGACATTGGTTAAAATGCTGATGCCCCCCTTCTATATGCAAATTCAGCATATTCAGTTTCTTTCACATGGCTGTTAGGTCACCTGACGAGGTCCAGGAGTGTGTCAACTGTAGTGACGTTGGGCGTGGTCCCAACTCTGTCAATGTGATCAGCTGTCTGAGAGACTCCTGGTTTGATAGTCATCACTAAAATAATGCCTGCAAAGGATGACCACATCTCAGTAACACCATCAACCACCACTTTTACACACAGCATCATTGACGTGACTGAACTTTAAAGTCATTCAAAAGATAGAATTTAAAGCAATCGTTTCAGTACAGAGTTGGAATCAGTATGTGGTTTAGCCTAGCATAGCATAAAGACGTGTAGCAAGGAAATGACTAGTTTATTGGGTCTATCCAAACTTTCAAAACACTTCTAAAGCATGCTAGCTATAAGTAGTATTGTTGTGCTTTAAATTCATACTGAAACAGTAATGTAAAAACTATAATTTGTGGTTTTAGGTGGAGTTACATGCTAGAACTATTTCTTGACAAGGTTTTCCCGCCTAGCTTAAGGACTTTAAAACATACACAAATCAGTTTTCATTGATATTACTGAGTAGCTGCATATCATTCACTGACTCTTTGAATTATACTTATGAAGCTTGTATCGACTAAAGCATTAAAAAAGACAAAAAAGTAACATACAGTAGGTCTCTGTACAGGCATAATGGCGCCAATCTTGGCAATCTCACAGAGGCTTGAACTGTTTTTACCCTTCTGTTTGTGTAATGATTAAACTGATGAAACTAACAATATATGTGTTAATTGGTGAAATCTAAAGGTGTTGGGAGGTTTTGGACAGAGCCAGACTGAGTAAAGTGAAGAGAGGCTCGAGAGAAGGAAAATATCAACTCACCGAGAATAACCGCAATGATAGTTGTTGAGAAGTAATATACAACAGCTCGCAGACCTATCCTTCCTGATACCTCAGAGTCCAGGGCTGCAACACCTGAGGACAAACAAACAAACACAATTTTTGATCCAAATCTCAAAATACAATCGCAGCTTGTAAATTGACTGAAATGTTTTTCATGCCAAAATTCCTAATAGACAAAAGCTAAAGGAGGAAGCAGCCTGATTGACTGTTTTGTAACCAATCAGGCTGCTTCCTCAAGAGGCAAGCGAGGGATTTTGAAAAAAAAGAAGAAAAGATTTTTAAAGAACATGAGAGAAAACAACAACATAAACACTTCAACATTCAACAGTCTCTACTATATAGTTTAGTGTATTATAATCTTGTTTGTATTATTATTATTTGTCATTTTCTTCAAAGTTCTCTTAGTTGGAGCTATTTATTGTTCTTGTTAGATTTAATAATTAAATGTTCAAATGCTGAAATAGTTTGATTATAATATTAGTATCATTTTGGTTCATGTTTTTTAGGGTACTGGGCAGCTGGGGCTCAGAGGTGAAGCCTGTTTGCTTGGAGAAAATGGTAAAATAGATAAAAAGAAAAGTCATGCTTGCCTGGAAAATTTTATTTTATTTTCAAGTTAAGGCCACATCTCTGAAGTTGACATTGTGTTACCTCAGGCTCATTGCACTTCTTTTGATTTGAAATTAATCTAAAAGTCAAGTTCATGAACTAACTTTCTTCGCATTCATTTGATTCCCAATCAAGATACACTGGTAAGAATTGCTTTACATTGTTAATATGGTATTAAAAACTGTTGTGAAATGCAAAATAATAGAATTATATAGATAAAACAAAAATAGATTTTTAAAAAATGTGATTAATTGCGATTAACTTTTGAAATTCAGCAATTAATCGTGAATTTACAAAATGAATAATTTGACAACCTTACTATAAATTACACAAATACAGTATAATGTGCTGGGACTATGCTGGGAATTAAGATGCCTTACTTTCGGTATTTTTTATAATTAATGAATCAAGAAGCTAAAGCAAAATGATTGATATGGTATTCCTCTGATAAGACACTAATGTTACTGCTTTATATAAATAGGGTTTAAAATGAAGCAATTTGATTAGCTTTATAAAAACAAGTTGGGCTTCTATGCTGAGAGATAACCAACAGTACTCTGATGAAATAATGGGTCCCATTATGAAACCAAGAGTATAAAATAAATATTTTTCCCCCATTCATTTTTGATTTGTGTTTCTTAAAAGAGAACTCAGGACCAGTGATTGACAGAGCAGACATGTATGATGTGACTGAGAAATATATTTTTTAGAAATAAATTAAAATCTTAAAAAGAAATACCAATGAGTATGAATGTATAAAATATTTATCTATACAGTCAACTGTCACTTTCCATTGGAGTTATTATGAAAAAGACCTAGTCTGGGAGTCCAACTGTGAAATGAAGTCTTTTAATCTGGCTGACAAACAAAAAAAAATCATTCTTCATCATTTCCATCAAGAATTGTTTGGCTTATCAAAATTTAATCGCATATCCAAACATTTCAATATATAATGAAATGTTGTTTTAGATGAACATGAAACTCAGTTCTTAAATGAAAGTCATTTTCACTTGTTTTTTTCAGGTCTTTCAACCATATCTCACAGCCTTCATCATTAAAAGGAGTGAGCAAACTCCATCTGCTGAATACCAAGCCAAAAAAATAAGTGAATACCACCTAACACCACATAAATTCAGCTATGATGTGCCATTCATTATTGCTGAAGACCATGAGAGGAAGTAATTGCTGAAAAAAGCTAGTAAACTGACCTTTGGTTTAAGTTATTTCGTCAAAGCAGTTTTAGATACTTCCATAGAGTATATTTCTAATAGGGAATAATTGGATCCTTATGTTCTGCCCTATGACTACTGAAAACCAACATCCAAGACAGCTTGAATTGATGTCAAAGCTGAATAATCTGTAATCAGGTTGTTTACCATCCACTTCATCCCTGAGCAGGATAGACACAATCCATTTATGTCTCCTTTTATATGTGTTGACAGAAAAAAAGGTATCAGGAGAGCTTTTGATACAGACTGTGCAGCTGCAGGCATTGCTTAGATTCATTTAGTACGCTGTAAGAAATGATGGTACACAGGTGGGGAAACTCAAGGGAAATGCAGGTGGGAAAAACAAATTCTACTAATCAACAAGTACTGATGAGGAAACTGGCATCGTGGACTAATAATGGAATAAAAATGACTGGATGGAAAAGTTCTTTATCAAACATAATTTGTCATTTATACTCATTGATCATACAGCTTTAGCTCAAAAAACATCTAACGCTATGCTATCTTGCTTGTCAAAAGTGCTGCTTAAATTTACTCACTCTCTGTCATATTATATGAGCAAGATCATTTTGAGGCTTCTGTGAAATATGCCATGTCATTTCTTCATTTTGCATCAATGAGAATGGATCGCTTCTAGGCCTACTTCCATTCCAGCAGGGAGTCTTGATATGCTGCTGTGAATGAGGTGAGGAGGATTAGCTTGAGAAGATGTAACGCAGCCTCCTTAATGACATTCTTCACCAGTCAGCTGGTGTATCAGATACACTCGCACTCGTCTTGTGTTTTTTAGTGACTGTTTCTTCCTCTTGACTGAGCCGAACACAACCAGATAGATGTTTATCTAACTGGAGCTTTATTGCATTCAGGCTGCAAGAAGCTAAAAACTGTGTTGTGCACGGTCTGACACGCACTGGTTGCATTTCATTGGTTTGCAGCTACGTGCCATTCATTTATCTTCCAGTATTTTCCAGTCATTTTATTTTATTTATATATTTTGGATTTCATATTTTCATCATCATCATCATCTGTTTTTCATTGTCCTCTACCTTCATCTTTATCAATGTCAGTCTTGTTACTGCTCTCTGTGTTGTGTGTCTTGCTTTGTATTGTACTGCTTTTGCTTTGTCTGTCAAAGCACTTTGTAAACTGGTGCTATATAAATAAAGTTATTATAATTATTACAAGTTTGTAGATTTGAAGAAAAGCAGCAAATTCTCACATTTTTGCCATCTTTGCTTGAAAAATAACTAACACATGCTGCATAAGTACCCCAAGTGGCCCCTGGGCACTGAACCTCACGTCCCCCAATTATTCCAATTGGATCACGCTGCTGTACAAGACCTCCATGTCCATCCACCACCCTGACCTCTATGCTCTTGACCTTACATAAAGGTTGGAACAGGATGCAGAATCATCCAATATGAACATACTTCATATGGTACAAGGCTGCATTAGTATCCCCAGGATCCCCTGGGCATTGAAGTTCACGACCCCCCAAACAACTTTTATTCTATTCTAATTGGATAATGCTTCTTTAGGGTGGAAACCTTGTATCTCCATATTTATTTTTGGACATACTAGGTTTCTGAAAGCGACCATAATTATCAACATCAAGAGAATGGGTCAAGCCTTGTGTCATATTTCTGTAGAGCCCCCCCCAAGACATTTTTACTCCCATCATTCAGGGTCCCTTTCTGCTCAAGGGCGCCCATATGGTAGATCCGGCCATGATATGGATACTGGGCTGGTTTTCTCTTCTAATGGAAACTGATGAACACCTTGTGGTTTGTTGATTTAGTTCATTGGATAAATTAAACTGGCTAATTGCTTGAAGCTCATTAATTAAAAGTACACCGACTGTTATTAATGACTGATCCTCACATAGTAATACGCCCCCTGTATCACAGAGGGTACATCCAAAAAATTATAAGCATAAGGGTGCAATTAGATTAGTAGTCATATTTAAATTACCTGTTATCATGCTTGATATGATGAGCGGAAGGATGACCAGCTTAAGCATCCGCATGAGGATCTCTCCGGGAAACCCAAAATACTGCTTGTGGAGATTAGAGAGAGATGCATACTCTCTGACCACAATGCCCAAACTGATCCCTGCAAGATTAGAAGAGAGGTACATTCAAATAATGAAGACTGGTTGGTTTCAAAAACAAGAATACAGTCATAATCAAGTTAAAAGATTAGTCTGGTTGGTCTTGGCAACATAAAAATGAAATACAGACATAGAAAGACACAACACTGCACATTTCTAACATTTAAAATGTATTATATCTCTTAATTGGATGCAGAATTAGCTCTGTATTAGCCGCTGTCACCATCACATTAATTCACAGGTCAGTGAGGTTTACTCTCTATGGAAATCATGTGACACAGTGCACACTGGTGTTTATTTTCCAGCTATAAAACTCACATGTGTCCCACTCAGTGATTTTAGTAATGCACTCCAAACATTTGAGTGCGTTATCACACATAACAGACCACCATTAAAGTTGCTTGTAAAAGACGAGGGATGACACAGCAAATGGTGATCCATTAAAATATGACCTATGGGAGGAGGTATTTCAATTGTCCCTGGTTCAGGAAGATCTATTTCATTTTTTTCCCATGGACTATGTTAGGTGAATGACATTTCTATTGCTTGGATTGGAATGAAACTTAAAACAGCTTAAAATTCTGTGATGTATACGTTAAATTATGTTGATCATTTCTTCAGTTGTAGCTTAAAAGAGAGATAATATTGATTTGTGTGAAGGTATGTCTCATATTGCCATAGTAGGTGGAATGTGGTCTACACGAAGACGTAATTTCAACGCAATGTTTCATATAAGATGTAACAAATATGGAGCTATAGAGTAGGGGTAAAGCGGAATCTGCACACAGTATCTGTAAAAGCACAAAAACTGGGTTTTAACAAATGTATTTCATACATATATTTTAAGTTATTTGTGTCCACGAAGAAAAAAAAAATTCAAATAACAGCACGCAGGTCAGGACTCGTTGCACGGTGAGGTTACATCACCGTCTGCTCCTCTCCTCTGCTCTGTTATGCTGTTTGTTTGTCACAGGTGTATAAATGGCTGCAGGTCTGTGCCTCTTGTGGGGCAGAGATTTGGATGAGTGGTCAGTGCAGTTGTCTATGGTTTGAGACCCAGTGTGTGAACCTTCCTTTGCTTAGACCATACTTCATCAGCATTTGCACTAGTGACATTTTTCATCCTATACATGCGCAAAAAAAAAAAAAAATAGCATATCATCATTAATGGAGCCAAAATAAAAAAACACATCCAAATTTCTCAGTTGAAAACCATAATTGCAAATCCTAGTGAAATGTGGTTTAAATGTGAATAATGAATCATCTTCAAATAGTTTGTGAAAAACTTTCACTTTTGAACCTGTTTTTTTAAACACCTTTTCAACAGGAACATGCTGACTGATGGCCATACCATAAATCCAGTTGATTGTTTTATTGATTATGTTTTATTTGATTATGTTTCTATTTTTACAACTTCAAATGGGAATACAAAATGGGGAAAAATATTTTCAGCAACCAACGGCAACCACTCACTTTGCAATGTTGGTATTTACTGATGTAGAGCACCATGTTGAAGCTGCTTGTAACACACTCTCTAAGGCTTACAGGTTCTCCACAAGGTTGAGCCAATTGGGCAAATTCTCCAAATGTTAATCTGCACCAACTACAGTACAGGCAAAGAAAGTAACAATTGCCACAGTAATTGCTTTGACTTTCTTTGAGTGTGTCCGAAGTGGAAGAAAAACCCCTACCGTGATCTTTAAAGATGTGCTCAGAAAGAAAGCAAAGCCAAATTTTGTCTTGTGTCATTCGCACAAATGTGTGTTTAAACAACCAATAAACCAACTGTATGTTGGCTGTAAGCTAGCTAACACCAGAGTGTGCCAGGTATTAGTGTCCAGCTCAGCATCTGACTAAACTCAGAACACACTAGAAACTCCATTTCCCTTCGTTATTTCCTTCAGGTCTCTCTTTTTACATCTCTGTTCATTTATGAGGTAGATTCATAAAGCATAAAGCATAAAATTTGCTGTGTGTTCTCTCTGTAATTTACACATTGAATCTTGTCATCTGTACACAAACCAAACTGTAAAATTGCGATTTTAAGAGGAGTTACTGGCTGAAACGAACGATGGAAAAACACTTCTGAAGTATAGTGTGTAAACAGACTATACTAAAACCTGTCCTCACAGGTAATGATCTGGCAACCTCCTGTACAAGTTCAAGGTTCAAGTTATTGCCAGATTTGCAGCACAAATCAATAAACTGTTGAGTTCCAGCACATAACTCCCTATAAAACCACAAATTGCTATATTTCTGTACAGATTCAACACCTGACATACAACATTGTAACCCTAACCCTTACCCTTACCCTAACCCTTACCCTTACCCTTACCCTTACCCTTACCCTTACCCTTACCCTTACCCTTACCCCTACCCTTACCCTTACCCTTACCCCTACCCTTACCCTTACCCTAACCCTTTAGACAGAACCAGGCTACCTTTTTCCAGCCCTTTCCAGTCTTTAGAGTCTCGAAATCAGTAGTATCAGTTTTCTCACTCTTAGAAAAAGAGCAAACAAGCTTATTTTACAAAAATGTTGAGCTATTTCTTTAAATCTGAATGTGTTTAATAATGCAAGCAGGTTTTACTAACCTAGCAGAGGACATGCAGCTCAAAGTAACAGGTCAAAAATATGAGAAGACATCCTATAAGCAGAATTCAGACATTGTAATGCTTTCCAAGTCCACAGATAGCGTACTGTACACTGTGCTGTGGTGCCTCAGTGCTCTATGACTCTCCACACATTGACCCAACATCAGCTGTCACTTCAGTCTGGTCACGTTTGACTGAGACACATCCAGACACAGGAGGAGAAACCTGCTCTTTGCCTCTGGAGGACAGAGGGGTATGTCTCCTACAGCACCACACAGAGTCCTCATCCTCCATTCTGTATTATATATTATATATTCTATATGAATATGTAAAACACTACTAAACTCACAATTACTGTTGCTGTTTAGTCAGCTGATGCAAAATAGGCTAATTTATTTCAACACTGACGGTAGCAGAAAAAAAGACTGAATGGTAAAACAGAGATAATAAAGGAGGGATGGATATGAAATTAAAAGACGACATCAAGAAAGCTGTAAGCATTCCATCAGCATACATGAGTAGACATCGGGGGGGGGCTTTCACATACCGAGCAGCACTGATAGAACCGTGGCAAGCAGGAGCCAGTTCCTCTTCAGCAAGCCTTTGAAATTCACGCCTCGTCGCTCTTTGTTGCCCATCATGTCCATGGTGTTGCCTTCTCTCCAAAAAAAAAAGGGGAGAAACACAAATGGCCCCCGTAGAGACACAAAAGGGCTCCTGCGGCCGGGATGTCAGACGCAGATGAAGAAGGCAGAGAAGAGGAGGAGGAGGAGGAGGAGGAGGATGGAGAGTTGCCGCGTTGCTACAGCAAAAGGATGCAGCCCGTCAGACACTGCTGATGGCCAGTGTTGGTGTGAAGGAGGGAGGGAGTGTGTGTGTGTGTGTGTGTAGCAGAGAGGGAGGGAGGGAGGGAGGGAGGGAGGGAGGGGAGGGAGACGGTTGCCTTCCCCCTCCACCACCACCACCCTTCCCCCCCTCTCAAGGTGTCTGACATTTTCTCCTTTTCATGCCTGTGATGCAAGAAGAGGGATACAGATGAATCCAGTTTCTGACTTAAATTCAAGGATGATTCCAGGACTTTCAATGAGTCTTCAAGTCTTAACCTAATCTAGAACACTTAAACAGAATAAAGCTGTTCAGGTCAAGGTCTGGGTTTATCTTGTAGTTGTATGCAGACAGAGTGCCGCTGTTGCAGAAAAAAAAAACTACATATCTGGTTTTATTTCTTATCTCATGACTCCAGTTGATATACTACTTTTGCCTCACTCAGTATACTGGTATTTCTTTACAATTGTGTTATGTGACAATGCTGCCATCTGCTGAGTCCATGACAGCTTTCTCTCCATGTCACCAATGGTGGAAGAAATACTCAGATCCTTTACCTAAGTAAAAATAAAAATGAGTGATGTAGTATGCAGTATTACAGTAAAAGTACTGCAGTATTATGAGCGATGTAGTATGCAGTATTACGGTAACAGTACTGCAGTATTATGAGTGATGTAGTATGCAGTATTACAGTAAAAGTAGTGCAGTATTATGAGTGATGTAGTATGCAGTATTAAAGTAAATGTACTGCAGTATCATGAGTGATGTAGTATGCAGTATTACAGTAAAAGTACTGCAGTATCATGAGTGATGTAGTATGCAGTATTACAGTAAAAGTACTGCAGTATTATGAGCGATGTAGTATGCAGTATTACAGTAAATGTACTGCAGTATCATGAGTGATGTAGTATGCAATATTACAGTAAATGTACTGCAGTATCATGAGTGATGTAGTATGCAGTATTACAGTAAAAGTACTGCAGTATCATGAGTGATGTAGTATGCAGTATTACAGTAAAAGTACTGCAGTATTATGAGTGATGTAGTATGCAGTATCACAGTAAAAGTACTGCAGTATTATGAGTGATGTAGTATGCAGTATTACAGTAAAAGTACTGCAGTATTATGAGTGATGTAGTATGCAGTATTACAGTAAAAGTACTGCAGTATTATGAGTGATGTAGTATGCAGTATTACAGTAAAAGTACTGCAGTATTATGAGTGATGTAGTATGCAGTATTACAGTAAAAGTAGTGGTTTGGTCCTCTGACTGATATATTATTATTATGACATCATTAGATTATTAATAGTGAAGCATCAGTGTTAGAGCAGCATGTTACTGTTGCAGCTGCTGGAGGTGGAGCTAGTTTACACTACTTTATATACAGTTAGCTAGTTTAGTCCAGTGGTTCCCAACCTAGGGGTGGGGCCCCTCCAAAGGGTCAGCAGATAAATGTGAGGGGTGGTGAGATGATTAATGGGAGAGGAAAGAAGAAAAAACTAAGTTCTGATACACAAATGTGTTTTCAGTTTTTTGGACTTTTTCTTTAATCTTTGATTTTTGCTGAAATATGAACCATGTGAGAAGTTTAGAGGGAAAAATCAGTATTTGGTGGAGCTGTTAACAACTCATAAACATCTGAAATGTGAGCCAGACTACACACTGCTTTTTTGGGTTTCATCTTTAACAATGTGTTGTATTTTAAAAGCTTGTTATATTATCCATTGTGTCAAATCTGCATCTGTAAAGTAACAAAAGCTGTCAAATAAATATAGTGGAGTAGAAAGTACAATATTTCCCTCTGAAATGCGGTAAAGGAAAAGCATGAAGTAGCATCTACTCAAATTTTTTTTTTTGACATTTAGTATGTGAGAATGACCAGAATGACCTATTAGGCACCAGACCATGATGTAAAACCCACTGTTAATTAAAAAATACTTTCTTTCTTAGTACTCAGGAAATTCCACAGGGATTGTTTGCCAGTTTGTGTAAAAGGTGTGGGTGGGTTATTGCTGGGAATTTACACTTATGACCTCAGTATTTCTGAAAATCCTGGCTATGGTCCTGAATGAAACTGTATCTCTGGTCTTTATCAGTAAATGAAACTGGCTCAAGATTCACCATGTCAACACCTGTGTCGAAACCAGTTACTGTAAGAAATGAGGAACTGGTGGTATTAGTAGGCCTACTTTTATTTCCTTCATTACATTTTAGAGCAACTTATTACTGCAGTATTTCTTTTCTGATCTTATTTCATTTATAGATCAAATTTATTCTGTTTTGATTTTATTTTCCTTTTCAATTGTTCACTGCTCTAATGCATTTATTGGCCTTATGTAAAACACGGTATTGTCTCTGTGTTTGAAAGCTGGTGTACAAATGCATGAATGGCCTTGCGTTACCTTAAAAAAGCCAATTATTCATATTCAAGTTTGCTGTGTGTATACTAGTATTAGTCATAGTTCCCATAGTGCACAAGTGATGCAGCCATGTGTGCGTTCATATTCCTGAGAGGATGAACCTCTTCACTTTGTGTTGTTCTGACACTATCAGGACAGAATGCTACCTTTGCACCCAAGAGATCTCATAATGTGAAAGCTGCTGAGCACATTTATACACCCTGGGAAATTAAAACTTTAGTTTTTAATGACCACATGCCCGTAACCTCCTAAAACCTGAGCTTTAGTTTGGTATCCATTTTTAATCTCTCCTAGATATTTGGGATCAGTAGGACCTGATGAGTACAAAACTTAAGTATTGTCTTTGAACAGGAAGTAGTTTTTGGAAAAAATAATGTCCTCATATGGGGACAATGGGTTTATTTTACTGTATAACACAATTACTTCACCAGTGTATAAAACTGTTTATTTGCTTACATTTACAGCTTCCCTTTGCACAAACGAGTACTTCCTGATTAGCAGTGTTGTAGCTTGTTGCTATGGATACAATGAGTCCCGAACCCGAAATATAATGTCCCCATATGAGGACGCAGGGTGGCAGGAGGTTAAAGCCTACCCTAAGGATAAACTTGACATTTTTAGAATATTTTTATCGTCATGGTAAAAGTTCAACAAGGTTTAGTTTGCCACTTCCATACTGATGCTATAAATAACAATAAATGAGGTAAAATAGAACAACAAATAAGATAAAATAGCGACACAAGGAAGCACAACACAAACGTCACTGATGGGGAATAAACCTTAAATAGTCATATAAATCAATACATAACACATGCAACATATTGGATCGTTATTAGTAATATGATTTAAAACTGAAAGCTTTGTGGAACCCCTTGCTATGCTGATTTTCTGTCATTTTCTGTAGATTTCCTTAAGACTTCAATAACTTCTACTAAATATCCACCACAAGGTTAGCATGACCCAAAACAGAGATACAGACGACCCCCCCTAGAAAGATAGGATTCTACAAATAGCATCATCATCCTTCATATTCAGGGATATCTGATTGGCCTAACCCTACAGCACAGTTTGTGTAACTCCCTCTTACTACGCAAAGCGCTATCTACATTTCCCGCACATTGATGTACCTGGTGCTACTCTCTCTGCCCTCCCTGAAAGATAACAATGTGCTTTGCTCATGGTTTCAGGGAATGGAAAGCTGAGATGATCTCTATATTTTTTACTACCATCAGTTTTGAAATCTTGCTTCTAATATAGAGACATTTACAGTCTCTCTCTCTATAACACAGAGACAGAGAGCATAACAGAGGAGAGAGATAGAGAGACAGTGATGTAACCTGGTTGCTATGCTACAAGTCCCAACTTCACCCCTGATCGCTGTTAGTGGCTGAGGGCTACACACCCACTACCCAAAGATTGATGCCCAGAAGTTTCCCAAACGCAGCAAAATAATAAGAGAATGCAGTCACAGGGCAGAGTCTCTGTACACACACTTCTAGTTGGTCATAAGTAATGGTTTAAAAGGATTACTTTTGATAAGTCTATACATTGTTTTTTAAAGAAAACCCTGCATCTCTCTACTAAATGAAGGAATCTCTGTATGTATGTATGTATGTATGTATGTATGTATGTATGTATGTATGTATGTATGTATGTATGTATGTATGTATGTATGTATGTATGTATGTCTGTATGTATGTATGTCCTCAGCATATCTCAAGAACCGTTCATCCAATCGACTCCACATTTATCAGGTCTATGGCCACAGACCCAAGGGAGCACAGTTTTTAATTTGGTGTGATTTGGACATGTGATGTGTTTAATAATTCATGAATTAATACACTTTGAATAAACCAGCAAAACCATCTGTGAGCTGCTCTCTAGACCAGAGATGAGGCGTGACACGAATCAGAAATAAGTGCTCTAAAGAGACAAAAGTAGACAGTCAAATCAGAGCTTTCGATCAAGAAGAGACACTCTGACTCTGATATGACTAACTCAGACTGCTGAAGCCTCATATAAGCCTGACATCTACTTTTAAATGACTGTGTGGACACACTGTGGATACAGTTCTCCATCACATGAAAGCACATTTGAAGGAGATATTTCTTTTTTCCCCCCAGTATGAACAGGAGGAATGATTACAGCAAGGAAAACCTCTTTCACTGTTCATATGGACACCTGACTGCTGGTTTAAGACACACTTGAAATATTGTGGACCTGTCCTTTAAATACTTCACTCTGTCAGACATCAACCTGACCTAGTTTTTGTTCCTGAAACTGGACACATTAGAGGCTTCTGGGCAGACATGATGAAAACCAGAAGAGACTATCCTTTGGTGTAACAGCGCCCCTCTGTGGACAAAATCCATCAGACTGACTCGACATTCTCCATGACCGTGTTGTATCACTTTATCATTCCCCACTCACTGTTCACATTGTCACATAATTGATAAGTGATGTGTATTTTCATTGCACATACTATATGTGGTTTAGGATCCCTTGCCATGTTATGGTAGGAGTTTATTTTATGTTAAGCATTACCTTAAATTTTCAAAAGAAAAATGATTATAATCACTATTTTCAACACATTATCTTCCATGCGTGGTTGTGTATCTTTCAGTGAAGATATAATGAGAAAATAAAAGTGTGAAAACAGCCACTATACTGAGCTATACCGTTTATTTATATACAATTATTTATACTGAATTCAGCATGATGTTTTAAGTCTTGTGGCTGATTTTGCTTCATGGCTGTTTTTTGACATTTGGATATGAAGCTTTACAGTATTGTATCATATTTTGTAAACCGATCATATATGTAAAATCTCGCTTAAGTTAAGCATGTCAAATCTGAAAAGTAGCTTGGAATTATAGCTGTTAAATATATGTTCATTGACCACCCAGAGAAAAATGAGAGAGGTCAGACCTCTCAGATTGATCTGCTGCCCTCTTTGGTAGGACATGAGCCACAGGTTGGATACCACTGCTTTTAAGCAAGTGTGATATATTGTACATTGTGATGTTGCTATATCTACATGACTACTTCCCCTCAAGATAAACAGGCAGGTGCGGCCAAAGGAAAGGCCACATAGAGGTAGGGGCCGCCAAATAATTGATGGGATGTGTTTATTTTATTTTGTTATTTTTTTTTAATTTCTGTTTATTTTGTGTGTGTGTGTGTGTGTGTGTGTGTGTGTGTGTGTGTGTGTGTGTGTGTGTGTGTGTGTGTGTGTGTGTGTGTGTGTGTGTGTGTGTGTCTGTGTGCTCTTTTTTCATACCAACTGTTCTTGTGCTTGTATGTAGCTGATTGTTGACTTTAGGGTACCAACCTGAGCAGCCTGTAAAGCTACCTGTAAACAAACAGCCTGTAATCATAAAAAAAGCGGATGTAGTCAAGAAATGATAGCAACTAACTTTTATTTTGAAGGTTGTCACCGGAAGCTCTACTTAGCTATTCTTCCGGCTGACTTGATAGTGGCATGTCAGCAGTGAGCCAGTCGTCCAGGGGAGCGGCAGCCAGCAGGACTGTGTTTGTGAGTGGCTATGAGAGGAAGTCAGATGTGTTAACCTGCTCGTCTCCCCGGTGTACAGGCCGCTGTACAGCAGGACAGCCAGACCGGCCCGGAGGCTGCTGTCGCTAAGTAACCTAACTGACTAGCTAGCTGGCTAACCTCAACCAGCTAACTCCTCCTGCTTGAAGCGGCGTAAAAGGGACGAGCTGTGTGAGGAAAGCGGGGCCTCCGGCTACTACGACTCGGTGTACGGCTGCTGTGGAGAGCTGAACAACCCGGCTTATTACCCGGAGCAACATCCTGCTGAGATGGGTGAGTAGACAGTTAGCTACCACGAACTGTTTTCACCATTTCAGTTAGTTAAAGCATAAAAATGGACGTGAAGAAAACGCATTATAGTCGACATTATTTATCATAAATGAATGCCTGCAGAAAATGCGCGTTTACCTTCACTGTTTCCTATTTCATTACAAATGAATGTCAGTCATATGAAAAGCTGACTTTAGCTCAACCGTGTGTAGTGCCTCAGTAGTCGGGTGGGGTAGCTTCCCTCGCTCTCTCTCTCTCTCTCCCTCTCTCTCTCTCTCTCTCTCTCTCTCTCTCCATCCACTCTCACTGCTCGTCATATTTTCTCCTCTGTTAAATATTGTTTATTCTAAATGCATTCTCCGATGTAAATTAACCGGGACTCGATATGGCTTGATGCTCTGAGTCTCTAAATGAACGTACACCCCCCCCCCTCTTCGGAAATGGCAGTGAGTGCTGTTGATGGTGTAGATGGCACTCCTCCATCTCCACAGCTGTTATGCAATGGGGCTCCAGCAGCCCACTGTGTGTGTTGCTGTTTATACTGCACTGCTCTCCACACATTTACTGTTCCTGCAGGTTGGTGATGCTCACTCACTCTCTCTCTCACACACACACACACACACACACACACACACACACACACACACGCACACACACACAGAGAGAGAGAGTATTATATCTGCATTGAATTAAATGCAAATAATACAACTTGCTGTAGATTCATTCATTATTGCTCCTTCATTTAAATCCCCATGAGATAGTGACATCCTTTGAATGAGGTATTTCATACGATCTAATCCCAGGGAGGATCGCTTCTTTTCCCATTGATAGAAGGCACCAGGCGGAGGATGGAGGCACGGATGGATGTGTGGGTTGTGTGCAGTGCATTAGCAGCTGACAGCAAGAACCAGGTCACTGCAACATCTGAAATCCTTACGCAATCTTACCATCACCTGGTTTGTGGGCAAAATGCTGGATGAACACTTGAGAGAATTTCCAGTGATTTTTTTTTTTTACCATTTTCCAAATTGACCTCAGTTTCTTCTTCTTCTTTTTTTTTTTTTTTTGAACCCTTCAGGGAAGTAACTGTGTCAGCGTCAGAGGTAATTAGAGTGCTTTTTGGACTGAACCTGACAGGTCAGTCCTAATCAGATTTTTGCAGGGAGTGTAGACTGAACTGAAGGCAGCGCTGCGAGTCAAAAAAGCAGCTGTGAGAAGCATCACTTTGTCTCATTGAAGATACTTGCCTAATAGGCATTCAGCAGCCTTTATGTAGCTTGGCTGTACATGAATGTCAAGCTTTAAAAAGGTCTTCAGAGATTGTAAATCTAGTGAGGTACCACTCTGAACTGGATATGTGGGAGCCGTTAAATGTCACAAAATGCGAGCCCAGAGTCAAAAACTGAATTATTTAACACAGTATAAATATCCTGTCTGTAATCTGCTTCTTTCTCTGATTAATAAGACGAACAAGAATGATAACCTGATTTGTGTGGTAGCGTGTGATGAATACGCAGCTGTGCAGCTGTGTGGCAGACTGATGACACTGTGCATTATGAGGAGTAAAGAGAAGTAGAAAGAAGAACATTGAAGCTGTCTGTTGTTGGTGTACACTGGAATATAGAAGCACTGTTCATTAAGTTAATGAGGGAAGCGCCTCAACTAAAATTGGCTTTACATTGGTGGCGGTTGACAGGAGGTCAGCTTGGTAGCTCCATCATATTAAATTACATTTTTTACATTCTTAGCAATTGTGACCATGAAAAGTACTGGGATGGACGTTTTACGGTCTCCAGTGGAAAAACTATAGTATGGCTGCATCTTAGTTATTTTGTACTAACAATTAATTGGCAGATTATTTCCTCCATTATTTCTTTTGTCTAAACAGTGTCATAAAAAGTAAAAAAATGCCTTTTCAGATGACTTGTTTTGTCTATTTAACAGCTAATTTGATGCAGAAAATGCTCAAATTCTCACATTTGAGAAGCTGCAATGAGCATGTTTGGCAATTTTGATATTTTAATAAACATCTAAAACAATTAGATAATCAAAAATATTACTGATTAATTTCCTGGTGATCAACTAATCAATTAATCGACTTTAAATTGAATTGTTGCAGGTCTAAACTACAGAATATAGATTTTTCAAAAATCTCTTGTCATTCATGGGCTTCCATACATGCTAATACTGATATATCTGCAGTGAGTTAACACCAGCTGTTATATCAGTGGGGCTCTGCTAGGTAGCCATCACATTATTATCTTGTAGAGCAGGCCAAATTTTTAATCTTGTCGCAGATAATCAAAATGTATTAAATTAAAAACAGATGATGCTACTTTGCTTTTTTCCAGTAGCAGGTTCTAGTTTGCTTGTTTCCAGGTCTGCAAAATGCTTTGCTAACAGGTTTCATATCAAATCTTTTATCTCTCTTGACACTTTCTGCTAGCCAGTGGTTGTGTTGTGCCACTGTTGACGTGTCACAGCAGGGGAAAAAAAACACACGTTTAAATAATAGAAATGTGTCACATTGTCACGGCTCACTGTGACGGAACTTATACTATCACCAAGTCCAAATGTCTGCTGTGAAAAAGGGTTATTGTGGGCAGACTGTGTGTTCTGAGTGGTGTGTCTTTTCTAAAGAAACAACTATGGTTAACCCCACAGCGAAACGTTCATACATATCATCATGCAAAATGTGTGCAAAAACACATACAAATACATATTTCATCAACATTTCATTACGGCTTTAGATCATAGTTACAGCTTGTGAACATGTATATTATATCTAACTACTAAAATCTTTTAGTTAAGACAGTTATTTTGTTATAAACAAACTATTACACTATATTTGCACCTTTTATGCTGCTGTTTGGAGGTTTTTTTAGTATGTTTCTATAGTCCTGTTCTTAATAAATGGAGCATATCAGAAAACAAACGTAAGATGAATCTAAATCTTCTGTTTCCCGATGCACTCCATTAGCTGGGGTGATGTGACCAAAATCTCCCATCCTGATAACGATACCCACCCTGACAACGGGGGGCGTCTTAGTTCAACGAGTAAATAGTTGGTCTGTTGGAGCTTCTGGAGGATCCAAAGATGGAATAGTACAAGTTCAGATTCTGTAATGCTGTAATTTAGCCATTAGCGGGTCGCTCTAAATCTCTGTGTTGCAGTGTGTGCCTGCAGCTGTCTCACAGTGAAATACATCAAGAGCACCTGCAGCACCTCCCCACGCTTAAACACTCGGCCGGTTTAAAAAAGCTCGTCTGCCTGCGTGACAGCAACATAAAACTGTACGCATTCGTCTTCCCTCTGTCAGGAAAAAATGGTAATTTACAGGACGTAACTCCAGCACTGAGCACGGAGATGTTACAGAGATTTAAGAATAACGTCGACTTCTCACAACTGAGCCAGCTGGAGTGGTATTGGTAAATTTGCAGAGGTTTGAAAGCTGCTTTTAAAACATTTGCTTTGCCGTCAGCTTCAAGAAACTGAAGAAATGTGTCCAGATTCAAGCCTACGACTGATTCACTCTCTTCTCTCTCTCTCTCTCTCTGCTGATTTCAAACATTTTTAACTCTTGTAAATGATGTGTTTCTCTTTCCAGACAACCTGAGTGAAGCCCTGGAGAAGCTGAAGCTGGCGTCTACAGACAGCGCCACCGACAGCGTGGAGAGCTGTCTGGACTGCCTGGTGAAAGCGCTCTCTAAAAACAGTGAGTACAGCTCAGATTCACAGCTAGAAGGATTTAAGTTGTTCTTAATCTCTCTGGCAATCTGCCTCATTTGTACCCAGTAACATTCGTGCACATGACTCAGAATCTAAAGAGCAGCAGTCAATGTTGAGCCGCAGCTTTTTGTTGGGCAGCATGGCGGTGTTTGACAGACGGCTGAGTAATGACATCTTGCTGTTAGAATCACTGTGATAATCTGCATCCTTCCATATGTCTCTAATAGTCAGTTATTGTTTTATTTCAGGGATGTCCAAACTATTCCATAAAAGGTTCATGTGGCTGCAGGTTTTCAATCCAACCAAACAGGAGAAAACCAGACTTGATTCATTTAATCAACTGATCTCCAGACAGCTGATTGGTCAAATCATGTTCTCTTGATCGGTTGGAACAAAAACCTGCAGGCACACGACCCTTTATGGAATAGTTTGGACATGCCTGGTTTACATCATGGCGCAGAGCTGCAACGATTAGACTAATTGAATTTTTTTTTTTTTTTGCCTTTAACAAAAAAAATAAAAAATTCAAAGCAAAAATGCCAAATATTTGTTGGTCTCAGCGTCTCAGATGTGAGAATTGAATGCTTTTTTTTGGTGGTACATGACAAACTGAATATGTGTGTGTTTTGGGAGTGTTGGTTGGACAAAAGAAGTCATTTGACATCATGTTTCTGATATTAGACCATTAAAAAAACAGTCCATCGATTAATCAAGAACATAATCACACACTAACCCTAAAATTTGAATACTGTGGTTGCAAATAGATTTTCGATTATTGCCTTTTCTTACCAATGTTAACTCTTTATTACCAATAGTCATCACTAAGTCTGTCACAATAATAATTGACTCATAAGTGTGATGACATTCTCCAGCCTGTAAAAAAACACTGCGCTGCTGTGATTGGTTACTACAAAGCCACATATGATGATGTGATCGATCCAGTACCTGCTGAGCTGAATCACACAGATATTAAGTCATTGTCATTGGAGTTAGTAGATAACAGTTTTTATTAACATGGTATCAGCTGTAAAGCCAAATGTTTGCTCTGTGAACAGCCACTATCAAAAAGTGTCCTTTTAAAACAACATTAAGTGAACACAGCTGTAGCTACAGACAGCTGTTTGTGTGACTCAGAACTGATTTGGGTTCCAATAATGGTCATTTCGCCTCTATTTCAGTGACATTTTGCAGGTGTTAATGCTGAGGTTGAACACAGACACAATATTATAATAAATATGACAGGAAACCAGAAGATTATATTTTTGATGCAGAGCACAGTAATTAGTCATATTAGAATAAATGTTGGCTCACAAAACATGGTGGATATCCATAGCTGGAAGTCAGATACTGATGATAATTGCAGCTCAGTATAGAAATGATGGAGTCAGAAAGCTGGATAATCAATAATAATGTGTCTTATATTCTATAATATCCCAAATTTGATGTGTTGAAACTAAGAATATGTAAAATATGTAGATACGTTGTACTTCTGAAAGCATCCATTCATGAACTGTGTGTATTTTCTCCTGCAGACACAGAGGCCAGTATGAAGATCCAGGAGATGGGTGTTCTTCCTCTGCTCCCCACCCTGCTAAACCCCCAGTCTTCCTGCACCCCTAAAGTAGCCAACATCATAGCCGAGGTGGCCAAAAATGGTGAGGTTCAGTTTTTTTTCCGAAGCCTCATCCACCCAGGAACAATCCTGACTTTCTGTATTCAGTTCAAAGTGTTTCACAGTTGATTGACTGAGGACAAAAGAAAGAAAGGGAAGGAATATGATGAAAGATAAAAAACAAATAAGAGAGAAAAAAGATTTAGGATTTATAATAAAGATTTGAAATAAAATAAGAGAAAATAAAAAGTAAGAGAGAATAACAGAAAAATTGTATTAAAAGGTAATAAAAACTAAGTTAAAATGGATTATTAAGACAAATAAAAATTAAATGAAATAAAATAGATAAAAGATTTAGGATTTATAAGAAAGTAAAGAGTAAAAAAAAGTAAAAAGAGAAAAAGTTTATTAAAAATTAAAGTAAAAAACTAAGTTTAAATAAACAAGGTAAGAGATAAAAGATTTAGGATTTATTCAATTAAATTCAGTAAAATAAAAAATAAATTAATTTTAAAAAAAAGAAAGGACGAAGTTAGTAAAAAAACTAGGTTAAAAAAGAGATTAAAAAGACAAAAGTAAACACGAATAAAATCAATAAGAATATAAATATTATTGAATGATAATAAAAAAATAAAAAGACTATAGACTGTCTTAATCATTGAGTGTGAATGGAGCAACCTTATCATTTATGGATATGTTACAACTTCTCTATTTATAAAAATAGAATGGATCAAACCGTACCATCAGTTTGATTGACAGGTGGTTCTTGGCATTTCAGAGCTGAGCTGTCATTGACTGTGAGCTTATTGTGTAAAGACTTGGAGCTTGCATAACTGCATTGTCACAGAGACTCCAGTCTCCACAAAGCCTCCGTGTGAGTACAGGAAAAAGCTTTTAGAGCCCGAAAAGCAGAAGTGAAAAGAATCCAGGGCAAGAAAAGGTTAGGATAATGAATGGGGGTTTTTTTGTGGGTTTTTTTAGACAGCTTTTAGACTGCAGCTAATGATCACTCCTGCAGCAGTTTGCCAAGCTTGGCAACAACCTGCTGGCATTTATCTGTCTCCGCTTCAGGAAAACGACTGCCGGGGCTTTTAAAGACAGCTCCCTCTCTATCTGACGCTTTGATTGTTTAAAGCTGCACCGGGGCTAGATTTAATGTTACCATATTTGACTTGTTAGTTTAAAACAGCAGCAGTGGTGTACTACCCCCCCCCCTCGCATGTTTGACCAGAAAACGTGGTTACTTATTCAAAGCAGGGTCGCTGGTGACACATCGTCTGCAAAGAACATAGTGACTCAGAGAGGACTGTAAACTGTCTGTATCCACACACATAAGCCTAAACTGATTTTTATCTTTCATTACCTTTGTTTATAACATGTCCCAAGCATCAGCCACCATCACCTCATTAATATGTTTGTGTTGTGTGTGTGCATTTTGTGGCTTTATTTTTGCATCAGCCTATCACAGATCTATTTCTTCACTTTCTCTGTGAAGAAATATGATATTGCTACAATTAGCTGATTAATTGATTAGTTGGCCAGCAAAAAATTAGTCAGCAAATATTTTAATGATTGAATAATCGTTTAAGCAATTCTTTTGAGCTAAAGGGAAAATAATTCACTAGTTTTTAAATACCTAAAAGTGATTTCTTTTGTGGTTATCATACTGCTCTGTGACAAGAAACAGATTATTTTTGTATGGTGAGACACTTTGTAGAGTTATCATGGGCTCTGGACATTTGTTTTTTACTATTTGTTGATATTTTACAGATCAAATAAATAGTCGCTTAACCAAGGGAAAAAAAAGATAAATTAATTGATCATTAGAACAAGTTATTTAGTCACAACTTTAAAATATTACAGCTAGGAATGCACTGATTTGACTTTTCAGTCCCAATACCTTGGCTTTAAGAATGAGCTGATACCCGATACCGATCCGATACCATTGTTGGTTTAATAAACTGTATACCTCGCCATGTGGAAAAGACTGAAGGCAGGAGGCTTGACTTAAAACGATCTAGCTATTTAATCAATATCAGGGCAGATATAGGATATTAATATGGGATCAGTGCATCCCTAATACTGGCATGATTCCACCGGCCACGTTCCAGCTCCAACAGCTGATCGCTGCTACTCTAGTCAATGATTTTAGCCCCAACAAGCGCACCACAGTACGTTTCAGAAGCGTCCCTCAAGTGTCTCTCCACTCCACTGCCCTATAAATACGTGAGCAGATAGAGCTGGACAGGAGGTCAGACACAGAAACAGCATAGAGCATTCGGTACAATTTCAAAATAAAACAACCCATGCAGACTCCTGATAGCGTTTCAGCAAAAAACAAGAAAATACAGACAGATAAAGAAACACACAGTAGAAGCACAAAAATGAAGGAAAATGACCAAATCAACTAAATTTGAGCAAGCTAACAAAATCGGGCCGTTTAGTTGTGCTGCTCCTGCAGTAATTACGGTAGACTAAAGGCACTTGGATTTGATTGGGCTGCTGTAATTACTGTATTAACAGTGCAACTTGATTTAAAAGGCGGATATGCTGTGCTTCAGAAACGCTCCTGGTGCAGAGGCGTGAACTGTGGCGCAGTTGCAACGTGGTGCATTCGTGGCCAGTGGGATCTTCGGGTTAGTCCACAGAGGAGGTCAATACAAAATATTAATGTGGAAAAAAGAGTATCTTTAGGAACAGGTCATAATATGTAGTCTGTATCTCATCATGTTGTGAGTAACAGCAGTCACAAGCTGTGAGTGGTTCCCATACAGCAGGATGTAGTGAAGAGTCTGCTGCTTCTTTAACATCCTCCCCCTGCAGTATTTACAACTGATCAGCTGAGAGGGGGAAAAAATGCTGACAAAGTTGATGCATGCAAAGTTGGAGCCAATAGCAGCAGCTGGTACTAACCTCAGTAATGAATGTATTAAATTTCCTGTAACTGCATTCAAATAAAAGCCTCTGGGTGCTTCGCTAATGAAAAGCTTTTAATGTGAAACACGAGCAGCAGGAAGTGATGGCTTTGAATTAACATTAAATATACTGTAAGAAACAGGAGAGTCACCCTATAGAGATCATATGGTTTATACTGTTGTATCTATCTCTGTCATTTCTCTACATATATTGCTTTTTCATGGGCAGTGCTGCAGTTCAATGAGTACAACTGTTTTAATGCAATTATCCTCCAATTTATGCTGATGTGTTCTGCTCGCTTCTCTCCAGAGTTCATGCGGAGTCCATGTGTCGAAGCCGGCCTCATCCCTCCTCTAATTCAGCTGCTAAGCTCCAGCGACCAGGAGGTTTTACTGCAGACCGGCCGAGCTCTTGGCAACATCTGTTATGACAGCCGTAAGTAGGAGTTTGCTTTTGCTTTAAGGAACATTGAGCCCGGACATCACTACCACAGAGCCAATAGAACATAAACATAAAAAAAAAAAACGATGGTGCTTTTGGACTGCAGCAGACAAAAAGTGATGTTTTTAAGCAGCCACACAGCCTTTAACAACTTTATAGGATTACATTCAGAGACATGTGATGCCATTTATTTTTATTTTTTGTTTGTTTTTGAGCCGTAAATAACTCGCTCGCTGCTGCAGAGCGTGTCCTCTATTTGCTACCTCGCTGTTTTTTAGTCCTGAAAAGCCTCAATTGAATTTGAAGGTAGTTTTTTTTATCACATTTCGGGAGGATTCACCTTGAAGGAGCTGCAGGTTTGTGCCAGAAGAGTATATTTGATTATATACTTTTAGAACACACTTCCTTTAACTGTATAGCATGTTCTCTGGTGCCTAATGTTATACTTCCAGCAGCAGATGAAGATTTTTTAAAGTGATGTTTACATGACTAGAACACCTGCTACCTGCTAACACTGTAAACAGCCTTTTATTACAGATCATATACCTCAAAGTGCAAATGTGTTATTTTGTCAGGCAGTTTTTGTCGATGCAACCGCCGCCACAGGAAGAAAGCACCCGCCTCAAAGCTGGAGAAAAGTCTAATCCTTGTTGAATCTGGGTATATTCCTTTCCTCTGTGACACAACAGCTGACAGTCATCACGACCCAAAAACGCAACGCTTGTCATGAGTAAAGTGATCCAACAGTGGCTTTATATGATTATGAGCCACAAAGCCCTCTGATAATGATATATTTCACAGGGCACGAGCACAAAAAAAACCCATAATTAAACTTTTCAGAGTTGAAAGTAGTTAATTTGACAATGTGTGAATTTGTGCTTGGGTTATTGCTCATTAAAAACCATCAAGTTCATTCTCATTTACAGCTGAAAGACATGCTGGAACCACATGTACGTGATATGGAATGAAACTTAATATCACAGTCCATTTAACAATGATGTGTTCATGTTTGAGGCTCCACGTGGCGCCTTTTTGAACCCTCCAATATCAGACCCCTTTTTGATTAGTGAATGTTCCAAACAGCAGAGTTTAAGCCCCCCCCCTTTTTTTTTTTCTTTTTTCTTTTTTCGCAGACAGCTTTAGAGGCTTTAATCACAGCTGTCAGTTCTGGCGCGCACTTCCTTCCCTCTCGTCGAAAAAGCTGGGTATCTGCGGAATCTGGCGGGATGTGACATTTGTTGGAGCGGAGGGGGGTCTCGGCGGGGCTGGCACCGCTTTATGATAGACACGCTGGGAGAGTGTGGAGAAGCAGCTGCTCGCCACCTTTAAAGAAACACACGCTGATAGGGAAGACGCCTCAGTCGCTTTAGCGGATATCAAGTAATCACTACAAAGTTAGAAAAGCTGTCATACTGTCACAATGGGAATAAGACTTTGATTAAACATTTGAAAACATGAACAAATATTGAGACAAGGGAACCAAACCGTATTAATGTTCAATTTTAGTCATGTAATAACATAATTGAGTAGTTTTACATCTTTATCAGTTATAGTAAAGGTAATAGGTAATGAGGGTAAGTATACGATCAGATGTCTGAACCCCTTGAGGTCTTCTTTCCATGTGAAGGAGCAGCTCGTTCCACTTGTCTGAGCCCCGCCCCCCCCCTAAAGGTTTCATTATGCTTCAAACACACGTCTAAAGGCTAAAGTGTCTCCACCTGTTCCTAATGGCCACGCTGCCTCCTGATCTCTCTCCAACCAATTCAATGTCTTTGTTGTCTCGCTGCGGGGGAACAGTACAAATGTTGCATATTTCGCATTCTTCGAAGCAGCCACCATTTGCCTCGATGACAGCTTCGCACACTGTTGGCGCCCTGTCAACTGGCTTCACGAGGAAATGGTTTTACCAACAGAGTTCTCACATATGTTCGGCACTCGTTGGCTGCTTTTCCTTTCACTCTGAGGTCCGACTAATCCAAAACCATTTCAGCTGTGTGACCTGAACCTGAATTTCATGTGTGAAACCCATACATATGGGTAAAAAAAAAAAAAAGCTTCTAAGCTTGCTACCAAGGTTGACACAAATGCCATGCAGATACCACAATATTCATAAGGTTTTAAACTAAACAGTCCAATAAATAATCCCTCATTGTTACAATCAAGTTAGGCTTTAACTTTAGCAAAAAAATGTTTGGATGAGCCCCCATTTTGTCACGAACCGACTCCGAGTCAGCGACAAAAAAGAGTCATACATGTATAAAGCCTCTAAAATAACATTTACGTATTATCAACATCAAAGAAGACAGAGAGGGGTTAACAAAGAAGCCTCCTAAATAGACTCAGGCCTAAACTACCCAGGTGGAGGTACTTTCCTGATGTCCTCCCTCATCTCACCCACTAGCTCCTGAGCCAGGAAGTCAAAGCAACCTTTTAAGTAAAAGGAAGGGAGGGACGTCACAGTTGGGTTTACATTGGGTGATTGTGACACAGCACTCCATCACTCTGTTTGTTGGTCAAATAGGTCTTGGAGCTTTGAGTTGTATTGTGGGTCATTGTCATGAAAAACAAATGATGGTCATTGCCAATACAGTCATATTACCAATAGGGCTGCGTATTGTAGCCGCCACCACTCCTCCACATCTCAATGCCACAGATGGGTTGTACCTTCTGTGGCAGTGGGCCAGTCACATGTCACATTAAATGGAAAAACGCTGCGCTGATTGGCTGTGAGAAGTCCATACAAATAGTCATATTTTCTAGCTCTGGGTGCAACAAAGATCGATTGCAGGTATCGTTTGACGGGAGACCCTTCCATACTACTTCCTATCAATATATTCCGGTTGATACCTTAAAGGTATTGAGTACTGATACCCAGCCCTAATTACCACTAGTGTGCAAAGCTGTTATCAAGACAAACAGTAGTGACTACGAGGAATCGATAATATGTAACATATTCAACCCTTTTTTGTTCATTACATGATTCCATATGTAAAAGTAGTAAAAGAAAAAGAAAAACCCTTAAATTGGTACCAATAGGTGTATCCAGTCTTTACTGCTGCTGTAGTTGTGTACAGGAAAAGTGATTTAGGTAGTTGTGTGAAGAATTAAATAAAGAGTTTCAGACTAGTTTTGTTACTTTCATACCTCTTCACCCCTAACCAATTGTGATTGTCCCCTTGTGTATTTGGGAAAATTATAAAAATTGTCAGAGTTTCCACCGTTCCATCATCAGAAAAAGGGTTTCAGACAATGTAAGATGATCTAACAAGCATTTCTATAGAAGCCCACTGAGACCTGTAATGTGAGCCCAGGCACCCAAGGAAACTTAATTTTGGTTGCTTGTATCTTTGATTTTATGCTTTTTGGGAACTTCGAGGAACAATGACAGCATTCACATTAAAACAAGCTGAGTGCTGAGCAGCTTAATGTGAAGAGAACAGAAATGGACGATATTAAGCACCTGGCATTGCAGCAGTGCTGTGAGGTGAGGCGACTTGGGCCGCCAGGTGTGACTGGAAGTAGCGAACACACTTATACTGAAAGGGGCTGACTCATCTAACGCTTCCTTTGGCAGCTGTCCTACCAGACAAAGCCTTCCCAGAGAGACCACTGTGCATTTATTGTTATTCTCTGCAAACAAAGAAACGAAACAACACAGATGAAGTCATTTGTAATAAATCACAGCATCAAAGGTAAAGTGAGCTTGCTTTGAAAGGAGTAGGATCTAGAAATGGACAGCGCACAAAGGCTTGATTATACCAAGCATATCCACTGTCAGCAGTCAATTTATTCAAGCTTATATTTTTGTTTTGTTTTCTAAGATTCTAAGCCTTTGATTTTGCGGTTGTTGAGTTTTTGGCTGCAGCAAAATTATCGTATTTAATAAGCGAATTTTAGCTTTATTCTTTTGTCACACATAGGAAGAAACTGTATAAGAAAAGGGAAGAATTATGGCCACCAGTGTCAATTGTGGCATTAAAAATTTGACTCTTTTGTATAGATTTGAATAATAAAAAGCCTTTTATTAGAGAACCAGCCTCACATTAATCCTGATTCGCTGCACACAGGACTTGGATTAGCTTTTTGTCATACAGCCGTGGTCATAATTCTTTACTTTGCACTTACTTTATGCAGCTTTGTGACTGTTTTTAGCCTTAGTTAGCATTGATTTGTATATTCTGTCTGCTTATTTAACGTTGCTTTTTATGTGTATTTTTTTCAGATTTTTTTTATTTAATTTTTAATTTATTTATTTTTTTCCTTTGCTTTGTGGTTGATTTGTGTCCTGGCCTCTTTGTTTTGCAGATGAGGGCAGGAATGCAGTTGACCTGGCAGGAGGGGCTCAGATAGTAGCTGAACACATTAAATCCCTCTTCCAAAATACTGAGCCGGAAAATGAGAAGCTCTTGACTGTCTTTTGTGGCATGCTGATGAACTATAGCAATGATAATGGTAATGACCATCTTCCCCCGAGAAACAACTGTTAAATAATTTGAACTAATCAGCGGATCTTCTCTTTATACGCAGATGATGTCACGTTATTTTTTTACAGACAGTAAGGGGTTGAATTATTTTGGACTGACCATTCTCTTGATCTTTTTCTACCATGCTCTCTTTTGCTTTTCCAACTTCTACCTCTGAGGTAATCTGCAGTTATTAATATTTGCTGAGAGGTTTCATAGTAGCGGTACCTCCTCTCCCTCCTCTACCTAGCCCCTGTAAGTTGGCATTGTAAATAGACTCAGCAGGTAGAACACATCCATCAGCTAGTTCCTCTCCTTGCTTCTTAACAGATGAAAGTATCAAGCTGCTGAATCCTCCTTTCTGTTTAGCATAAAGCATAAATGTAGCACCAAACAACTAGTAGTATTATCTTGGAATAATGGAGATGGAATTCAAATATTACAAAAATAACACACTCAACAGTTATGGAGGATTTATCTACACTCTTTTGTGCTGCTCTTAGGCCTGTACACCATGATAGTGTCTGTTATGAATTAAATGTTAGCATTAGCATACTGTAGCTAGGCTAGTTAAAGGTGTAGTTCAACATTTTGGGACATGTGATTAAACAAGCTTTGTTTCCGAGAGTAAGATGAGAAGATAACTGTAACGTCTGTGTCATAGTATAGAGCTGGCATCAAAGTTTGGTTAGCTTAGCATGAATAGATAGCAAATAAACACATTTCCCATAATCATGAACTATTCCTTTAAGCTGTAGGGAATGTCTGACATGAATAATGTTTTACAAATACATCTATACATCTATTGATTTAGTGCTTTTTTTTGCTTTTTTCATATTTTCATTAAAAGATTTAACCGAATAACAATTAAAACAGATTAAGAATACAGGATTTATAGTAAACAAGGAGGCAGGAACAACTTGCAGGATTCTTTAATAATGAAAGAAGAGATTAAAAAATACAATAGAGCTGCGGAATCTCATGAGGCAACCAGGAAAAGAACATTTTATTATTTATAGATTTGTATCGATTGATTATGAGGATTTTTTAAAGGTATGTTGATAATATAAGGCTTATGGGTTAACACACATGTTTTTTTAAGTGATTCATTTTAAAGTTTTTTAAGGATAATATGTGAAGAATTTATTTTAGTACATTATTTGGGCCTGTTATTTTTTTATTAGATAGCCAGCCGTAGAGAGATGGCAGGAAATTAGGGGAAGTAATGTTAAGGTGCACACTTTCCACCTTAACTAGGTGCCTACTAGGTAGTACCACATGTGCTCTAAATCCCATTTATCACTATATTTAAATTAACAGATTTGGCCAAAGGTGGAAAAAAATTGATAAATCCACTGTATCACTGCACACACGTTTTTCTGGACTATTCTACAGTTTGCATCTTGGTGATAACAAGGCTTGTTGAGAGCAGCGGGTATGGTGTCTGACAGACTTGCAACTCCTGCCAAGGTGTCTTTTGGCAATGATGGTTGAATCTTTTGGAGTGGGAGGCGTGAGATTTTGGGCTTACATTTAAAAAGAAGAGATGAGTTATTGTGGCTTTCAGCAGCTTTCAGCATCTAGCTGACTTCTCATATCTAGCTAATGCACACTTACTAACACTGAATCATGGCGTTTAATGCAGGTGAATGCATTATAATTCCAGACGAGTGCACTTACCATGCGCTAAAATGAATTAGATAGCTACAGTGTAATATCTGAAGGTGCTTTGTTTATACTGTGTAAACATTAATGTATGCTAACATACTGGTATATTAATATTAATTGCGATACCTTGATGCTGACACTGTAAACATTATAAATGAGACCACAGGTGAGTTGATGAAGTGGTGGTTTTTTTTAGTGGCAGTATTTTCCCAGCAACGCTAATTAGGGCTGGTTATCGTTTAAAAAAATGACGATACCAGTTCCAGTCCAAGTACCCTTAAAGTGATACTGATACCAATTCATTCGATACCCATTCCACATTATGTGCACTTGCTTTTATCCGGTGTAACAGGTGTGTAGTGTAGTTACACTTTAAAGCGTTTAGGTGACATCTTGGCTGCTGAACAGCTAAACGGGCTAACTCAAATTCACCACGACTTCAGCACCACAGACGGGTTGTAGCTGCTGTGGCAATGAGCCAATCACATGTCGCATTAAATAGAAAAACACTTGCGTTGATTGGCTGTGAGCAAGTCCCTACAAATAGTCATATTTTATATCTCTGGGTGCAAAAAGGATCGATTGCAGGTATCGTTTGACGGGAGACTTTTCAATGCTACTTGGTATCGATTTATTTCGGTCGATACCTTAAAGGTATCAAGTACCGATACCTAGCCCTAATGCTAATGCTTCTTGCCCTTTCTGTTTCTGAACTCTTCTGAAATCAAGTTGATTTATGCACTGCAGTGTCTCAATAGATTCTACAGAAGGTTAAACACTGGCATGTAGCATCTGTTGGTTTTTAAATCAAAATTTTCTGAGTGGTGATATTGTCGTGGTCGACCTTCCGTAAGGATCTGAAGATTCTCCTTCTCTCTCCTGTTGTGCTCCTCTACCCTCTCCTGCGTCCCTCCACCACTGATTCAACAGCTCTGGGGTTTCAAATCAAAATCTAAATGTTTTCTTTTTGCTGTCCAGGTGCTTCTAATAGCTCTACCATGTCTTGCCGTGAAATGGCAACCGCTTCTACACATTTCCTTTTGTAAGGTTTTGGGGGAATCTTAGCAGCCAAATGTACTTTTCTAACTCACGTAACTGTCTTAAAGAGAACCTCGGTGCATATTTTAGCTGATTTATATATTTAATCGTGTGTCAATGTGTGAGTGTGAGTGATTTTAATGTAATTTTTTAAACAAATATTAGGCATGAATTGATTTTTTTTGTTGTTATTTCACTAGTATTAATGCACATTTACAGTCTGTTTATGGTATCATGTATGGTCAATGGAAGCAGAATTAAGTGTTTAAGAAAAAAAACGTTTAACTTTTTTTTTTTTCTTTGTCGTCTCAAACCTACACACAGTAAAAAAAACAGACTGACTTCTCATCTTTCTGTCTGTCTCTGTTTTCCTCAGATTCTTTACAAGCCCAGCTGATCAATATGGGTGTGATCCCCACTCTGGTGAAGCTGCTAGGCATCCACTCCCACAACACAGCGCTGACAGAAATGTGTCTAATTGCCTTTGGGAATTTGGCTGAGCTCGGTGAGCATATCTAAGTAGTTGTTTAGCCGATATTTTGTTAATCGGCTATGTCAGATATTGTCTGATTTGTTTATTTAAGAAGATAATCAGTTGTCATGTTAAATATTAGGCTAAAAGTTGGGAGAAACTAATAAGAATGTAAGTTTGACTCTAGTCTGTAAATGATGTCTAGTGTTCTCCTTAGAGAAAAACATCAGAAAACTTCACCACTGAGGTCAATTTGCAAACATCAACATCAGTCAGTTTAGATGCTAAATGACTTCCTCCTCATTATATTCTTCCAACACCACAGAAATCTGTCTGTTCTAGGCTTGTTATCTACAGTTTTTCGAGTGTAAATTTGTGTATGTGTGTCTGCTGACTCAACTGTCAATCAAACACACAAAAACACGACTAGTAGCTGGGAAACTGAAGGAGCAATTCTGATATATATATCCACATATTTCTTAAAAATGTTAAAATCAAAATGTTTAAACAAACTGATAAACTACATAAAAAATAAAAAATAAATATACATACACACACATGACAGTACTTGAATAAGATTAAATAACAGTAATAAAGCAAAATCAATATACTGACTAATGAAATGAGGTTAAACAAAACATTGTCTCTGGTCCGCTCTACACATGAGAATTTGGAGCAACTAGTCATCAGTAACCATATCATGTGCATCCCATGATTGGGGCTATGAATGGTCAGGAGTTATTTCCTGTCTGCTGATAGATAATCAATGAAAGGTGACCATACATTGATGAACAACTCATCTTTTCTCCTTAAAAAGTTTTTAAAACAAATTGAAACAGCGAAAATGAACATAATGTGATTTCAGTTGGACTTAAAAATGGTACGTGGCTCAAAAAAATCAGTGTTATCATAGTCCTAACTGATTAATAGATGAACGTAAATGCAATGCTCATCAGATGTCTCACTGTATTTTGATTGGTTTAGATCTGTAGATAAGAGGATCTCTGTCGTGACATGTCTGTGATACTCCTCTTGTGTTTTCAGAGTCCAGCAAAGAGCAGTTTGCCTCCACCAATATCGCAGAGGAGCTGGTGCGTCTTTTCCAGAAGCAAACGGAGCACGAGAAGAAAGAAATGATTTTTGAGGTTTTGGCTCCTCTTGCAGAAAATGGTAATTTCTTTTTCTTTTTTTGATCTATTTCTAGTTCTAGAAAGAGCCACGTGCACTGTGAGGAAAGTCTGAAGACTCAAAGACAAACAGAGGGACTGCAGCGTTCCGTCATACCTTTGTCCGTAAATCATGTCCACGTACTGTACAATAAATGATCCTCTTAGTGTGAGTCATGCTTTCCAGTCTAGCTGCTAACTGCACAGTCATGGCAGACAGCTCCTGCATTCGCTCAGCTGCTCTTTTTCAAACGTGTGCATGTGTGTGTGTGTGTGTGTATATGTGTATATGTGTGTTTCAGCAGCAGAGAGAGAGCATCTTACAGACTGTTGTTATCACCATTCCAGGCACACTGGGCGCTCCCACATTGTCAGTCTCCAGGACAACGTCCTACTTAACTCTACTCTAGAGAAACCTCTCTCTCTGCCTCTCCATCTCTCTTTCAACATGTCTTCATTTGTCACTCTGCGTGTTGTTTATTTGGTCTCCGCAGAGACTAAACAGTCACAATATTGTCCGAACATTAAAATGGTTTGAAAGGAAAAATTGCAAAATGATTTTAACCGTCACAAATTGTTCATATTGTGACTCATAACTAGTCTCTACACCAATTCACATTCATAAATTCCCCATCAGTCGTTAATACATGTTTTGTTTTGAATAAACAGGTGACATTTGTACATTTGCACATATAAAAATGTGTATCAGCTGCACTAAAAATGTAAAAAATGATGCATTTTATTTCCATGTTTGTATTGTCGGTCACATTAGGAAAAGTAATTTGAAAAAAATAGTATATGGTGTTTTTAGAGCTCTCCAATGTTAAAGGGTCAAATTTGACCTTGAACAGTACATAGGGGTTAAAAAACTTAAAATACAAATGCTCACAAAGGACTGTAACAGACAGCTGGTTATGCTGTGAATTATCAGCCAATCATTTTCTGGACACATCATTTAGTTTATAAAATATGAGGAAAAAAAGTGGAAAAGCTCATGGTGACGAAGCAATCTGGCTTTTCAGGGCTGATAAAGACAACTGTCAGTTTGTTGTGGCTGACGCAGATACAACAGCCTTTAAACAGAAGAAGCAGTATTGACTCCGATATCTTATCTACTGCAAACCAAACAGAAATTACAATCACTCATTCAACGTTCTACTTTCTAATATTTTTTTTTATATGTAAATGATCCCTAATTCTCTCTTGATCTCACTGACACTTCCTGAATGAATAAAACTCAACGAACATTCAGTCTATCAAGCTTCACATGCAGAGCAGTCCTGTGTGTGCTAATATATCATATGATGCACTGCAGCAGCAGCAGCAGCTTGTTTCAGTGTTCCTCCCTGACTGTCTCGTCCTTTTTTCCCCCCCTGCCAGATGTGATAAAGCTGCAGCTGGTGGAGGCGGGCTTGGTGGAGTGTCTGTTGGATGTTGTGGCTCAGACTGTGGACGGAGAGAGGGAGGAGGACATCGCCCAACTCAAGACTGCCTCCGACCTCATGGTTCTCCTGCTGCTTGGAGGTAAGCAGGATTATATGAAAACACAATTACATATGTTTGTTAATTAAGTCATTGACAATAAATAAATGAGTGATCAAATATAATACAGATACATTAAATAAATACATATCAAATGAAAAATGTAAATATGTCTCCCTAAAATAAATAATAATACTCAGTTCCAACTTGACTGTCTATTTACAGGCTGTCTTTTTTTTTTAGGCCTTCACACTGGTGACAGTTGTGGCCGAAGGCATTATGCTTTCAGGTTGTCCATCCGTCCCATTCTCTCCTGAATGTATTATCTCAGGAACGCCTTTAACATTTGGTACAAACATCCACTTTGCACTCAAGGATGAACTGATTAGATTCCAGCGGTCAGAGGTGACGGTTGCGCTGACTTCACATAACACATTAATCAGCCAAAACTCAAGAATTCATATGCTGATTATGACAAAGTTTCACTTAAATGTCTAATAGGATCAAATGACACAGACAGGAGTAGGCCTGTCACAATAATAATTGACTCATCGTACAATAACATAATTATCAGCATCATCATGTCTATATATGGACTGATCATATGATATATGGACATGACCTTAATCATTTTTTTGACTTCAATATTGCCACACTTCACATTAGCAGCTAAGAGGATATTCATGTCACATTGACTAAACAAGTAGTGTCCTCCATTCCTCACTGTGTACGTCCTGAGTGGAGACTGTAGAAGAATTAAATATAATAACTCTGTCCCCAACCATAATGATAGTCTGTGTTTTTATACAAGTTTAGCACCCACTTTCCAATCTCACCCCCCCCCCCCCCCCCCCCCCCCCCCTTACATTATTCTATTATCATTATATCAGTGGTATAAAATGATCTTCAAATGACAATAATATCATTTATCGCGATTATTTCTGAGACAATATATCGTAGAACAAAAGTAGTTTCCGTGACAGGTCTAGACAGGAGAGCATTACATAGTCCAGCCTGCAGGAGATAAAAGCATGATAGGAGGACACTGTCGTGTTTCTAATGTGACATTCATAATTTAGGTCAGAGTCACTGATAACAAGGATTTTGCTGTTCCTTGGTGTTTTAGTGTGAATAAATTTAGGTGTGAGACATTTTTTTTTTCTCTCAGCTTCTCTCCGATAACTAGGATCTCACTTTTGTCTTGATTCAGCTGTAAGAAGCTGCAATCAAGTCGTTAATAGAGCTATAATCATTTGAATTTAGAGATATATAACAGGTTATTGTCTGCGTAATTACGGAGATTGATGTTGCGATATGAGCATAAATATAAATGAACAGTCTGAAGAGTCCTTCATCCAGCACTGATAAGAATGAATAATTCAGCCTTAATGTAAATATTTTAATGCAACTGAATAGATTTGAACATGGGGTGATAAAATATACATACTGGTCTCTGCTATTAATCTTACCGGCCCCATCAGATCACATTTTATTCAACTCTATTTCATCAGGTATTCTCACTGAGGTTAAGATATATTTTTAGAGAGACCAGAGAACAGGAGACATTCATAATCAGACAACCAAATTAGTCAAAATAGTTACAAGAGGTGTGAAAAAGAGATAATAAAGTTTTAATATGGAAGAATCCAGCTTCAGATAAGTGCTTATATAAGAGATATTTAAGTCGTTATAGGAGTCACAAGATTGAAATGAGAGAAGAGATGTGAGGAAGATTGGAAGCTTCAACACTAGAGTTTGATAGATGAATATCATGAGATGTAAGGAATTCCAACCAACCTCGTGATACAAAGAGAAACAGCTACTGAAATAATCAAAGTACAAGAATATGAAATGCAGATCTTAAAGCTGACTCAGCAATAATTTGATGGTTTAAAAATGACAGATGGTCTTTAATTCTGTACAAGAAGCCTAATTTCATTTTTACATTTCTGAGTCATATGAATTGAATATGAATCTTGTATGACTCAGCAAGAGTGACGTGGATGTCACATAATGATGTCCATGCTCTCCTTTCATTGGTGGTGAAGCAGCAGCAGCAGCAGCAGCACTGTGTGACAGTTGATACATGAAGTCTCAGCAGTGAGTGGTCAACATGTTGAGCTGCTGCTTGATAAATGTGCTCACTGTGTCACATTAAACTATCATCTGATATCAAAGTGATGAAGTCTCGCTGCCAAGAGTTACGGTAGACAACATGTTGGATGCTGGCCAATCAGAGCTCGACGTCTTATGTCACATATATTAGTTAGTGGTAAATTGGCGGGGACCGACTTCACTGTTCTTCCTGTGATTGAAAGTGAAGCTGGAACCATTCAAGGTCTCCGATCGGTGATGATGGGCTGTGACTGTTCAGACCAGCTGCTGTTTAAATGAGCCAACACACAGAAAAACCAAGCAATACATGAATAAATAAATAATCAATAAAAACAAAGTGAGGAAAAGCTATAATAACTCATGAATAAGAGATAAGATAGAAATGTAAAAATTCAGAATGCCCAAATAAAATAAAAGATAATAAAATATAATAAATAAATAATATAATAAAGTCATAAATAAAGTGGGGAGAAAACAGAAATGTGAGGTGGGGTATTACATTACTACATAATATTACATATTACATTACAGGGTGGGGATAGAAAAAAAAAAAGATAAGAAAATAAAATAATAAAACAACTAAGAGAAAATGTGATGACGTAGAACCAGACATAAAAGTTTGGAAACTATCAGGACATAAAAATAGAGTAAAATGGATAGTCCAAGAAGGAAAACAGGTTAAAACATCAAATAAGAGACAGATTAGAATCAAGAAAATAAAGTTCAAATATAAGCCGTATTAAAAAGGTAGGTTTTAAGTCAACTTTTAAATCATTTATCTGTATGACTGATGTATTGACTTGTATTGTCTCCACCGTGCTGTATAGATGAGTCCATGCAGAAGCTGTTTGAGGGAGGGAAGGGCAGCGTCTTCCAGAGGGTGCTGTCCTGGATACCATCTCATAACCATCAGCTGCAGCTGGCTGGAGCTTTGGCTATCGCTAATTTTGCTCGTAACGGTAAGCCGCACTTCACTTTGTCGTGGGATGAAGTTAAATAATGACATTGCAGAGTAAAACCAAGTAAAAACAGCTGCTGCTGCTGCTGTTGTATCTTTACTTCTTCTTATCTGTATTCACGTCAGCTGAGAGTGATGTGTAACAACAAAAATAAACAGAAAAACAGTGTTGAAAGTGATGTTTTACTGGAATTACTGAATAAATCATTTCTAACACTATGAGCCACAGGTACACAATGACACAATGTTAAGGTATCTCCTCTAACATGTTGTGTATTTCCATGTGTAGACGGGAACTGCATCCACATGGTGGACACTGGGATTGTGCAGAAGCTTCTGGAGCTGTTGGACCGACACGTGGAGGAAGGCAACGTCACCGTTCAGCACGCAGCTCTCAGTGCTCTGCGGAACCTAGCCATACCTGGTGAGCTACTACCACTGCGTGTCAATATCTATGATACCTGAATGGATCCCAGTGGACTCACTATCAGCTGTGATCATGTGGTGCATCATCATCATCATCATCATCATCACTGCACAGTCACATCTCTTTAACTTGCAACTTAAACAAAAAACAATACTTACTTACGTAACTAGCTGATCAGACATGGCAGAAATGAAATATAAGTATGTGTTAATTAGTATATAATAATGTTGTGAACTATATCAATATTATATCGATATCGGGATATGAGACTATACATCGTCTTAGATTCTGGATATCATGATATCGCGATATGTCATCAGTGTTGTCTTTCCCTGGTTTTAAATGCTGCAGACTGTTCTAGCTGTTCTGTTATTTACCTTTTACCCACGTTGTCTTTAAATCCACATTAATGATGATTATTATAAAAGTTTCATAGTGTAAATATTTTGTGAAAGCATCAACAGTCATCTCTACATTATTGTTGCAATATCCATATCGAGGTATTTGGTCAAAAATGTTGTGATATTTGATTTTGTCCATATCGCCCAGCCTCAGTATGTAATCAGCTGAAAATAAGAATTGTTGTGTTTTGTTAATTTTATAATGAGCGGCTCGTCATCAAGCTCGTTAACAAGCTTCAGCTGCTTTATAACAAGTTAATAATTAGAATCAGGTGTGTGAGAGTGGGGAGATACCTAAAACATGCAGGCCAGTAGCTCTACAGGTGCATGGTTGGAGACCACTGTCCTACACAGTTAGATGGGGAGAGGGAAGGCTATTCAATTTGTTGCAGTCTTCAACCTCACCACTAGATGTCACTAAACCCCTACACATTGTTCCTTTAAGTATCACCAATATTCTTACATACAGTACAATGAATATATTTGCTTACAATAAGACAAATGGCATCAGTCTTTGTCTAATATTGTTAGGATGGTGTTTTAGTGTGTTAAACTCTACTGTTTCTCTTTTTCTAGTGGTCAACAAATCCAAGATGCTGTCAGCTGGAGTAGCAGATGTGGTGTTGAAGTTTTTGCAATCAGAGATGCCTCCAGTCCAGTTTAAACTCCTGGGGACATTACGTATGCTCATTGATACACAAGGTAGAGATTTTACAGTATGCACCAGAATGTTGACTGTCACCTCACACACTGAGAAGCTGTGTATGATTTTTTTTTTTTTTTTTTTTTTTTTTATGGTGAAAATTGAATAAAGTGAAATGCATTTTATTCTGTGTTGTGTTGGTTCAGCCGAAGCTGCGGACCAGCTGGGGACCAATGGGAAACTGGTGGAGAGGTTAGTGGAGTGGTGTGAAGCCAAAGATCACGCGGGAGTGATGGGCGAGTCCAACCGCCTCCTGTCTGCTCTCATCAGACACAGCAAGTCCAAGGTCAGACACCACGCCGCTCTTACAAAGTCTATACAATACTTATATTACACATAGTGCTGAAACCTGCCCTCCAAACACATTGTAGGAAGAATCTCCTGTATTATCAGATCAACAAGAATATGTGGTTACATGTAAAACATAATTTAGTGAAGAAAATCCTTCCTTGACCTGACAGCTGTTAAGTGGTTTTAGTTGTTAGATAGTGAGTTTATTGCTTTAGTGCTTATTATTTATTGTTTATGCTTATGTAATAGATCAACCAGCAGAATAAATATCGAAAATCACAGATATGCACTATCTTCCACCCTTTTCCTGTTTGTCCTGCAATCTTTTTCTTTTCTTTTTTTTTCTTTTTCGTGGATTTCAGGAAGTGGTCAGAACTGTCATCCAGGGAGGAGGAGTCAAGCACTTAGTTACCATGGCAACAAGCGAGCACATGATTATGCAGAATGAAGCGCTGGTGGCTCTGGGTCTCATAGCGGCGCTGGATTTGGGTAAGAGCAAGAACGGAGGAACAAAGATACTAATTCAGACTTACACAGCAGTTTTTAGAGATAAATGTTCTTTTTCTATTTTTGAGTTCTAGCAGCTGATAGAGGATCTGTAGGATTGCTTTACTTAGACAGGAATCCAGCGTGATTCATGACTAAAAATGCTAAAAGCATGGATCAAAAACGAAGCAGACCAATTACATGATGCAGCTGTTCCTGAACAGCAGCTGTCACTATGGATACACACAACTGCACCGTACACTGCGTAAGGGTCTCACATTTCCTACAGCTACAAGTTCATTCATAAAAACAGATACAAAACACACCAAGATAAATGACCAAACACAAGCTGATATTTATACTTTACATTTTCAAAGGTTTAAACTGTGTTTGACTCAGAAGAAGAAGAACATTCCACTCGAGAATACTGAAACACTCCCTTCTAATAATCACAGTGATACACTAAGACTGTCTCTCTGGGTTTCAGTTGCAGCTGAGAAGGACTTTGTCGGAGCCAGTCTGGTGTCAGTGCTTCACAAGCTGCTGTCAGATGAGAGGAGTGCACCAGAGATCAAATACAACTCTATGATCCTCATCTGTGCAGTCATGGGATCAGGTGAGTCCACATGTCACAGCTGAGTCGGGTCATAAATGTCACACACTAGTACTTTTAATATTCCTGATATTGATATTTTTACAACTTACTTGTCATACCATTTACAAGACAGTATTTATAGGCAGATAATTCTCCAGTAAACTTTGATGATGTTGGTAATGGTTACTTTTTGAAATTGTGACAGTCAATATATTAACAACCACAGCTTCCGATTTCTATCAGTCATACCATTATTCCTAATTTATACTGTTTTATAAGTATATGTTTTATCATATCTTAGAAAGTGGCCTATTGCTATCGATGCTATTTGCTGCAACCTCCCCAGTGTAGGGATGACTTATCAAGCTCCATTCAATATGCAGAGTCCCTCTCTGTTTTTAAGAAAACACTTAAGACCCTGCTCTTTCATGAACACTTTGGCCCCTAATGGACTTTAAAATATATGTGCACTCATTACCTCTGTGCACTGCCTGGTGACACTAATGTCCTGTTGGACCTGAACTTGGCTTTACAGCACTTGCACACATTTTTCTCCCCTAACTACTAGATCCATGTTTGTGTTGTATTAACTCATGCGTATGTTGCTTTAGATTAAAAAAAAGTCTGCCAGGAAGGACGGAACTGTAATATTGTAACAAAAAACACCAAATAGATAAATAATGAACAATAAAAGCAGGAACTTAGGAAACGTTATCATAACTCTCATGAATCTGCAATAAGAATGTAAAAATGTAGAATAAGGTTAATACAAGATTAACATGTACCTGAGAGGGGAAGACTTTTAATGTAGAACCTCAATGCAAGAAGTGTTTAATACATAATAACCTACAGTTGAAAAGACTGAAACTATTTCATGAATGGGAACAATATTTTAATGTTCTTTTATGAGGTCTCTCATTACGAAGACTTAAAAATCTATCTTCTCTTTTTTCCTCTTCTCTTCTCAGAGCCGCTCCACAAAGAAGTCCAGAGCCTGGCGTTCATCGACGTGGTGTCCAAGCTGAGGGCTCACGAAAACAAAACGGTATCACACCAGGCGTCGCTCACGGAGCAGCGACTAACTGCCCAGAGCTAAATGACTGTGTTCGCCCCTCCCCCACCCCACCCCCAAAACCACGCCCACCCCACCCAACCCAAATGCCTGCCTGACCACCTAATCACCCGACGACACCTCATGACTGCTCTCCCCTGTGCCCCATCGTCATGTGCCAAGGTACCATGTCGCGTTAACTGCCAGCCAGACATACGGTCACGTCTCTATCCCCAACCCTCCGCCTCGCCCACCTCCAGCTGGGGTTAGACTGATGTGCATTTTAGACCGGCAATATTTTGTGCTGATGTATGAATCAGTAAATCTGAGCATTTTCTAATTGAATTTTTATGTTGAATGATAAGAATTCACCCAGAATGAATCACTGTTAGGGTGGAAGAGCCTCTGAAACTGTTTTTGACCACCACGGGATACCAAAACTCTCCTCTGAAAGCCATAATAATGAGATTTATTTAGGTGGGTTAGCACGTCCTCGAGGAACGGTGAGGCAGGTTTCATTCCAGGCTTTACAAGACTGACACCCATCATGCTTTTTGAGTCAAACGCTCAAGAGGTGGAAGCCATCTCTTTTTCTTTTTCTAAATCAAGTAACACATCAGTCTATCCCTGGTCCCCACCTCTACTTGTGCATGCATCTTCTGCTACAAGTAGCTCCACTGGAGCTGAGGCGCCATAGACAGCCTAACGCAATAGATAAAGAGAACAACTCTCTTTTACGACCATAGCTGTGATACCATCCGCCGGTAACCCAACAGTTAAAAAAAAAAAAAAAAAAAAAAAAAATGCACAAAACTACAAAAAAAACCACCCTTCCTGTCGTGATTTTTCTTTCATTTTTAAGAAAAAGCCGCCATCTATGATGTGCCCAGTCGTGTCCCATGTAGCTCAAGTATAAATTGACTAGAAACTGTGCATGTTTTAGTCCTGTTGAAGGTGTGCCAGTGTTCATTTTACCTCTCTACTGCTCGCATACTCCAAAGTACAGCCTGCCCTCCTCTACTGACACCTCCAGTCTTGTACACTCCTTTTTCTTTTTTCTTCTTTTTGCACTCGTTCTTTAAAAACATGGATCTCGAGATTTTATTCCGATTTTTAATTCCGCACTTGTCCAGACACAATCTCCCCGTTCCAACAGCTGTACAGTGAAGTTAAAGGTTAAAGTCTCCACCCCATGTTTGTTGAAAGAGAACTATGTAAGAACCCGGTGAAGCACAGAGCTGTAGTCAAAGTCTAGCTCCAAGACTGCGTGCAGTCAGGTTTATATCAAGAAAAAGTCCAAATTGGATTTAATAGTGTTTCCAACTGGAAATATAAGACATTAAAGAACAGTAGAGATGTTCAACTCCTTGCAGGAGCTCTGTTCGCCCTGACTTAGGACTGCCAAACAGTCCTGAATCACTATCATTAAAACTTGGACATTAACGGATGGTAGACAATCTTCTAAGTTGCCTATAAGATGGGTAAAAACAATGTCGGGTAGGTTAAAAGTAACAAAACACATAACTTCTTCGAATTTTAGTCTGACCATGAAAGGTCAATACAAACTGTACAATAAAATGCTCCATGAAGTCTTTTACATCCTTGTCTTTTACGTCTTACTTCGCACCCACCCGACAGATTTTCCACATTATAGTTCACTAACATCAACTTAACAAGATTTTCTTCCCTCCAGTGAGATCAAATCTTCAACATTACTCCCAGAAATGACACAAATGTCCAAGTTCCAGGAAATAGAGATGCAGAACTGTGATATGACAGTCTAAGATGAGGGCGAGAACTCTATGAACCGTATGAAAAGCTCGACATCGATTCAATAAATGCATCATGATTCTAATCAATGCTTGACAACCTCTACATACCAAGATTTCTACAGTTTAAATTCCTCCGTTTGCAGTTCCGTGGACAAAACTCAAGGAAATACCAATACAAATATTTTTGGGTAGCAGGAAATCATGGAGTAAACAACTGAAAAGCAGCCAAGAACGAGAAGAGACAAAGTCAATATAGGCATGAGACCACAGCCAAGATCATGATTCACTCCCTGATCCTGTTATAACACACAATAATACAATAATACCCCTGAAAATCTCCAAAACCGGGGACATTGATGTGTGCTGTAAGAAAAGAAGGGAGTGTCATTTTAACAGTACGAAACAAAGCAGCCACCATTCCTACATGTGTGTTTACAGTATGTATGTGTGTTCTGAATGTACTGTTTGGGGTAGGCAGCGTGGAGCAAAGTCTGGATTCAGACGTGAATAAGCAATTGGACGCAAACAGAACAGTCAGCCGTTGAACCGCCTGACCGCCGCCACCACACAGGATCCTCTTTGTATATGACGGTTGGTTCTTCTAGTGGAAGGGATCTCTGCTAACATGATAATCTCAGCATGTCCGACACTGTACCGACACCCTGTTAACACGCCAACGGTGTGTTTCCTGGTCTGGGCCCACGCTTTTTATTTGTTTTGTTTTTTTTAAAAAGGTATGAATGGTTATTTATCAGATTAGTGCTCTTCTAAAAGACACATGCCAGTGGAGATGTATCCATAGTAACTGCGTAAATTACTATAAACTTAAATGTTTGTTGTAAATGTCATGAGTTGTACATTTGGAGGATTGTAACACAGCAGATAATAAAAGATGATAGCTGGTGATGGCTGATGTCTTTATTTTCGTCCAGTTATAAAGTATTTAGTGAAGCTGTCGGCTAAGCATAGCTCGTACCCTCTTAGTACCTGACACCTTTTCAACTCACTCAGGAGTCTTTGCCTCAGTTTGCTAACCTGACACACCAGATGGTTTGTTACAAGTCGTCCTTGAAAACTGTTTGGAAAAGGGCAGGCACTTAAAAAGTACTTGGCAGGTGATTGGATGAACCATCCGTGTGCCACTGAGCTGAATACAGGACTGAAAATGGCGCCCGTTCAGTCCAATAAGAATTGTTTGGCTGGCCAAAAAAAAGTTTCTTGTTTCCAGGTTTGCTTCCATGTTATGCGGCCCACTGAACATGCACAGTAGTGCCTCCCATGCAAGTTCCCCCTTGGCCAATAGACTTTACATTGTGATGATGTTACAGATATTTAAATTGGGGAGAAACCTTTTTGGGCTTCAGGGGTGTTTTTTTTGCTCGAGTACTGCGAATGACAACTTGGAAAAATTGGCTGCAAGGCTGAGTCCTATCCAGCTCTTATAATACATCCATAGTGTTACCATGTGAGGCAGCTTTCACGAGATCGAGCACGAGAGCGTAACTTGAAGCCTTACAAATTGAATTCTAACATATCACGAATCCAGCTGCCTCGCAAGGAAATCAGTTTTCACCACTGAAAGCAAATTTTCATGTTTTTGCATAGCTGGTTGTTACTTTGAATGCAACTGATATGAAATGAACATTTGAAATGCACTTTGTTTGAACATGCCTCAAGACAGTAGGATAAGCTAATACTGCTTTATCCATATTTCCCTTAATATTAAATCCATAATACTTCCTTTTATTCTCAGATGAAACAATTGCGGTTATTGCTAATAACACAATAGGGCCCTTTGGTGCTTACACACTGTGAATTTTTAGTTCAGACAGAACACAGATTGAAATCTTAAATTCCCTTCCCCACCCCCCCACCCCAACATTTGAACTGTAGTTTTTGAGTAAAAGATGACAACCCAATTAGCATTCAGCTTTTAACCATCTGGGATCTTTTCTGGAAGCGAGTTATCAGCTATAAACGGAATCAAGACTAGTTTGCGTCTGCAGCGACAGACACCGAAAGATGTCCCAAGAAATACCGACAGACGACGTGTGGGAAGTGCAATGCATAAACACAGCCGTAAACTCTTGGCGCCAACAAAAAAAAAAAAATCATTTTTAATCCTCAAAAATTCAAAGAACTCAATATTTTTGTCGTCTTTATTAATTAATTTTTTACTTGATATTAAAACCAGTCAAATTTTAACAGGACATGAGACAAAAAAAAAGAGAGGAGGTAGTTACATTACAATGCTTGTGGGAAATACTGTGAGCTAAATAATCCATGGAAGTGATGTAGGTAGTGATGAGTGAGAGGTACCAGAGCACTTTACATCCTAAAAGTCCCGCCACATTCACTGTACTGTGAGGAGTTTAAAGTGACAAGTCAGCTTCAGTATTGAACATTTTGACTTTGCGGTTGCACCAGAGACCCAAATCACAATTATAAAGTATCAAAAAAAAAGCGTTCAATCTGAGCAGCTGACTACAATACTTCGACAAAATGAGCGATTTAAGCTTTTTAAGCAGGTATCACTTTAACATTTAAAATTAACAGAAAAACAAGCACTTTTTATTTTGAAAATCCATGTATACTGGTCAGTTCTGCATCAAAATACACACAGTGAAAGACAGTAATGGGATTACATGTGCCAGGGTTGTTTTCATTCAAATAAGAGACGATAGCGAAAATGTACTAAAATGCCGATCTCACAATATGAAGAACTAACGAATGACTTGTTCCTTGGTTTATATTCCAGCTTTACACCAAACGTCATTTAAACCTGGTAAGTGAGTCATCCTGCTTGAATATAACCTCCTTGGTGAAGGCAATAATCACAATATGAAATGAAATGACAGTGGGTGCACAGCTAGATACATTTTGTGGTCATGTGTGTATGGGGGCTTAAACATGTCTTTTTTTATTTTATTTTTTTTTTACCTTTTTTCTTTTTTAACACTTATCCAGACCTTTTCTCTAAAAATGTCAAAGATGGGAATACAGGGTAATCATTTTACAAGCCTTAGGGATCGTCATGGTAACCCCTGTACGAATTACAATGACTTCTAGAACTGTGTATCACTTGCAGTTTTTCAACAATAGCGCCAATTTCATGTCCAGGTTTTGTTACTAATAAACTACGCTATTTGTTAATAACTTTGAGAAATAAAATAACTCTTGTTTCTCTTCATCCCTTCAATCCATTTAAAATTTAAACAATTGGTTCAGATGTTGTCAAAGTCTTTCTAAATATCACACTCTGTACAAATGTTACTGATATTCATACTGGCTTTGCTATTCCCTCATAGCATGACTACAATGTAAGAAAAGGCATTAAATTGAGTGAGTATTTTTACAATGTTACTGGCTTTTTTTTTGGTAGAAATTCCCTCTTTAGGTGCCGTACTATGACATTCCTGGATATGTCCTCATAGTGGCTCAAAGGTTAGTGGACCTGATCCCTGTTTTTTTTTTTTGTTTTTTTTACAGTGTAGTCACCATACAAAGGGATCACTTTACAGCCAGTATGGACAGCAACCAATAACTCTTTCAACATACACTGCATGAGTTTTGTAGATTCAAGTTATACTTAAAAAACATTCAAACCTGTGTTTGATTTAAATCAGTAAATATCCAACTGTGTTGCTCGGAATTCGTAGCGCTCGATCAAGCTAAGTAGCAGTAGCAGTAGCAAAATCAATAATGGAAAATAATCTACTCCCATCACTCAATTAACTGAGATCCCTTTTAGCCCATTAGCTGAGTAATAACTCATTATGCTAAATAGTTCAAGTCCTTTGTTGTCATTTAGGATATTTAGCACAGTACACACAAATATCCACGCTGTTGTTCGACAGTCAAAGAGTAGATGTTCGCTGAACGGTAATTAAAAATTCATTGTTACTGTAACAATTAAACTTGTCTTTTTAATTTGCCTGATAATGCAGAATGTTCAGCTATTAAATGAAAAGTCCTGGAATCTGCTGCAATACACAAAAAGACATCCTCCTGTAGTAAAAAAAACGGTGCAAAATGTATGACTGAGCGGTGGGAAAGCAAGCACTGAACTTTAAAACAAGCACATCCTCAGTTTCTTGGATACAACTATTTCACAGTCCTACAGAATACAATGTTTTTTTTTATAAGCAATGGAGCCTTATTTCCACAGTGAAAAATACTGATCTAATATCAAAAAGATGTATCAAAACTCCTACTCCTCTACGTGTAGCTATCAAAACGAGCATTGTGACGGTCCGCATGTAGTGCATGTTTTAACCTTCCTCTCCAACAATGTTTTTACAGTAGTCACACACAGTGTTATATATACAGAGCTTTTCACATATTAGTGCCTTGAAAAGAAGGTGCTGGTTCAGTGAACAGAATGCAGGTGCGGGTGCTCCTTGACGTTTCCATGGAGACGCATTCAAGTCCCGGAGCTGACAGAAAGAAAATCGACAAGACAAGTAAGATTAGTTTCCATTTTTATATGATACTTAATTTGGTTTGTAAAGTTCGATTTCATTAAAAGGAAAGGTCACCTGTTAAGAGTCAAAATGCTGCTTCAGCATTAGGTAAAGAAGCTGGAGAAAAAGAAGACAGAAAGCTGGATTCATTAGAAAGCTTAGAAATCATCTACAGGACTCCAACGCCCGTTGGACTGAGGTTCAACAACTGGGACGTAAAAGATGAGGACACAAAGGAAAGCAGAGAAGTCAGGGTGGGAATGGCTAGAAAATAGTTGTGTAAAGGATCAGCGGTCTAAACTAAAAGCTGGAGATAAAAGACAGGGGTGCAAGATGAGACGGACAAAATACAAAAAAATCTCTTCAGTTGGACACAGTTATAGTGAGTGGAAAAAAAGGCCACGAACAAAGTTATAGTAGTTTTTCTGAACGTCTAGTATGGAGTCTGGAGCGTCATATGGAGTCATTCTGGATATTTTCAGTGTTTAATTATAATCAGTTAACAAAACTATGATTGGCCAGCTGATAGAGAACTTAACAGCTGGCCAATCAGAGCTCCTTCTGCTGTTTATTTTATTTTTAGGTGGCACACGTCTTTTTAAATGAAAGCCATGGAAACATTCATGTTAAAACAGGAAACAAATCAATTGCAACATATAATTCAAAGGTTAGAGACATAAAGAAATAGTGTAGTTCAAAAAGTGAAATTAAGGTCTTCTGTATATTCAATGATGCTACTTTTTTTTTTAAATTAATGATTATTTAATTATTTAAGTCATAATAAGGAAATATAATTATTTATAGGGAAATAATTGAATGCTAATAATTAATTTACAATTACATTTTAAAAAAATGATTCATTTATTAATGTAACAAAACAAAAAAAATGACTCTTTTGGCACACTTCAGCCTCCATACATTACATTAAGGATAGGATTAATATCCAGCTTTTAACTCTAAATGAAACACAACACAAAACAGATCATCCATCCAATCAGAGCAACGCTCAAGACAAAGACAACGACCAAATGGATCCATCACACCCACCGGCTACAAACACACATACAGCATGTGTGTGTGTGTGTCTCATGAGTAGTAAGCCGATGCTTTCTTGCCGGAGTGAGGTGGGAGTCGACGCATGGAGAGAGGGGGGGGCACCCTGACGAAGCATGAAGGAGGAAGAATGAGGTGTGAGGTGAGTTTTTGGCATTGTGATGGTAAAGGCTCAGTAACCCTCCTCTCCTTTAACCCCCTCGGCCTGCTAAAGGGAATGTTTAGTGTGTAACTAGTGCACTCACAATGTGGATTTTGTCAGAACGAGATAACATGGGTTTTCTGCTGATATGAATGTGTTAACAAGCTATGAATCTTGTGCTGACAATATAAACTGTAGAACTCTTTTTCTCACTAAATAACTGGTGCACTTAAGACACGGATCTTGTGCAAAATCTAGATATAGAAATGGATCTCTGATTATACTGTATCTGAATTTTGTGTGAAAAAGATGCACACAAGACCAAAAACTTTAGTCACTTTAGTACCTCCATACAGTCTTATTATAATTCTTTCTTCTTTTTTTTTTTAAATTCCAATTAAGCAAAATGTGGTAATTTGTTATTTCTTAATTACCTTGATGTTTTTTATTGGAGAAGATAACAAGAAAAATACATCTAAATGACATTATTAATGGCATTGCTAATTATGACCACAGCTGAGTTTCAGACAAAATGAGTTCATGTATTTCTAATATAACCTGCCTGTGTTTAATCCATATAATTGCTACATTAAATGCTCAAATTTGATCTTCACAATGTATCTATAAAAGGGGGGTCTGGGAGACTCTTTCAGACTCGTCAGCATATATAATATGACAAAGAGCTGAAATGTCTCATGTCGTGAAATGAGAAAAAGATGAATGGAAACCAAAGAAGGAGTGCATGGAGAGGAGGGGGAACTGTGCCGTCTGTATGAGGATACATGAGACACTGATGTGATTGTTTTCTTACCAGCTCGCCCGCACGGCTTCGATGTCACTCACTAAGTTTTGGGCCAAACAAATCCCAAAGATCTGTGGATGGAAGAAGTGGCAACATGAGACATTTTGAAAGATAAGAAGAAAAAATTATGTTTTTTGTTTTAGGCTTCTTTTTTTTTTTTTTTTGAAGGTGAAAGATGTGAACTGGCCTGCAGTAGCGCAACTCCGATGAATATTCCGGCCACCAAGGTGAGGTTGTCCTGCAGCCACTTCTCAAACTGTGGCACACAGCCTTTTACATTGATGTAGTCCTTCTGTTCAGAGTCCTGGCAAGAAAACAAACACCTGTAGTAAACTTTATATGTTTATGTAACACCCATTTAACCCAGTACAGGCATACTGTAAATCCAAAATGTGTTTAGCCTAGCTTAGCATTAAGACTAGAAACATAAAGTCTTTTTATCAAATAACAAGTAAACAAGTAAAATCCACTGTGGACAAAAAGAGATTTAAAAAAATAAGCAAATAAATAATTTTGATATTCTAATTGTGAATAAGAAGTTAAAAAAGGGATATTTTTAAAAATGTCTGGGAGAAAAATAAATGTGCTAATTGGACTGTGCTAAAACCTGTACTGGTGGTTTGTCCAATGAGAAGCTATTGAATGAAATGTTACATTTTATATGAATATCACAGATTCATTAAAAAGCACACAAAGAATTGAGAGGAAATGAAATGAGTCAGAGTGAGTAGAGTAGAGACATCATGTTACTTACTGGTTTAGCTCTAATGTCATATCCACACTGAGTGTTTATTACGTCCTCCTGCAGACAAAGAGAATGAACGTTTATAGTATCTCACTTATTGAAAAGCAACGTTTGACATAAGAAACTATAATTAATGTGCAACTTCTCATTGGTACAAAATGTTCATACATGCTGTGTTCATCAATCACAATCTGTATGATAATGTACCATAGATGTTAACCAGCTGCCACACAAACACTTTTTTTATTTTAAATATTTAAACTGTATTGAAAACATTTCATCTCATTTTACATTTTTTTAAAGCATTTACAACATTTCCAGCATGTGATTATGGGCTACACCTGACAACCTGACATATGTGAGATAACTCATTGAGTTGCATTACATCATCAGCCCCATCATGACTTTCAAAGTTTACAGTGTCCATATACCATATTTATTGCATTTGATTCTATTTAACTTCATTTCTCTCTGGTTTAGTATGATTCATTTAATGCTTTTTTACTTTGCACATTGTATCACCTGGACCACCTGATACCAGGCGGGGAGTTCTGGTCCTCTGAAATGATGCGAACGCGGAAGTAACTTAAAACTGCATTCTATCAAAAGGTCACCAGGGGGCGACCGTTTTGGTGTCAAAAGGACTTCCGTCTCTATACAAGTCAATGGAGAATTCACCAACTTCTCACTTGATTTTTAACCTCAGTAAACGTTTTCAAAATGTGTTTATGGTCTCAATCGCTAGTTTAAAGCCTTCTTCAATGCAGTATGATGTTCATTTGTGAAATTTTGGCCTCCCTGATTTTATATTTGACGATAAAGCAGGGTATGCATTAGGGCGTGGCTACGTTGTGATTGACAGGTTCAGGAGGGCGCCTCTTGCTCCTCCTGATGCCCATATAAGTAGAATCCGTGTTTGTTTTTTTACCCGGCATGCACCGGACATTTTTGAAGATGGCGCTGCCCGGATCCGAAATTATTCGCTTCCAAGCAGCAGTCCACAAACCAATAGGTGACGTCACGGATGTTACGTCCATTTTATATACAGTCTATTGGCGCTTTTCCACTACACCGTTCCAGCACGACTCGCCTCGGTTCTTTTTGCGTTTCCACTAGGGAAAGTACCTGGTACCTGATACTTTTTTAGTACCTGCTCTGGTGAGGTTCCAAGCTAGCCAAGCCGGTACTAAAATGTGACGTCGACACACTGCTGGCCGCTGATTGGTAGTTGTCGCTGGAAGAGTCATGAGCCGTCCCACACAAGAATCAAACCCGGCATTTTTAAATACCGGCAGCAGCGTTACAACCATAGTTACATCCATACGGCTCAATTTTCTTGCTTTGTGTGTGACAGAAAGCCACATACAGCAGCAAGTACACCACTGCCTCTATGTCCTCCATTGTTTATGTGTTTTGTGTCGCGTATAAAACGAAGTCACGGCAGTGTCGCGGAGCCGTGCTATGACGACCCCGCCCACGTTGAGTAGGTACTTTTTTGTAATGGAAAAGGTCTGTTCTGGAACCGTGCCGAGTCGAGGCGAGCCGAGTCGTGCAGAAACTGTGTAGTGGAAAAGCGCCATATGCCTGATACCAGCAACAACTGACACCAGCACTACAGAGCCCTGTCAGCTTTAAGGTAGGAAACACTAACATGAACTGTATTCAATTGTCTTTTCCCTCAAGCATAGAAATGTTTACCTCCCCAAAATACACAAAGGAAATCGTTTTATATATTTCCCACAAAACATATTTTTCATGTAGACCTGTGGACACTAAAAATGACTGTGTGAAAATTGTACCTACTTTGGGTCAATTTAAGAACTTTACACAGTGGCTGTTATTTTGACACAGCTTTAGTTCAAAATTGCCACCACAAAGGTGTAGTTTCTTGTACTAAACATTGTCCGTATGACATTCAAAAGACATTCATAGACAGACAACCTCTGGTCTTGAGTGGCTTTCTGGGTAACATTAAGCCAGTATTGTATTGTATTGGTTCTATATTGCCCCAGACTGGGAAATATTTTAGCCCAGTGAGTTTCAATGTGTATGAATGAATGCATTCAGAGTGAGGGGTTCTTACCGCTGGGTCCTTGGTGCAGCAGGAGAAGGGGACTCCACACTTTTCTCGACTGGGATTCGCATCAGTACAGTTAAAGTAGATGTTGAGGTTCCAATCATCTGCTCCAAACGCACCACAGCAGTCCCACTGAAGTCAAGAGAAGAAAACGTGTGTGAAATAGTTAAGAACTCTTTCCGGTATTAAAAATAGCCTCTGTTTGTAGACGGAGATGATAGACGAGCTTTTTTCAACGGGCAGTTTAATACATTAATGGATTTAAAAGCATCACAAGTGGACATGATTGGTTTGTTGACCTGGTTGGCTCCTTTCATTCAAGGAATTACATAAATCCAATCAGAGCAGCTTGAGTGCAAAGCTCAAATGAATTATCTGTTGTTGTTTTTTAATCTTTGCCTGGAAGAACCTAGCGTAAAAAAGTGTCTCGCAAACGTTTTCTTCATGAAGATTCTACATAAGAATCATTCACATTTGTCTGATGTAGCTAAAGTGAAAAGTTTCAGTTCCAGAAGCAAGACAATCTCATTTAAAACCACAAAGACTTTCATAATAATACAAATGACTAAAAATACAGTCTTGAAAAAACAAAGTAATTCCATTGTTTTTTTACAGGGAGGTTTTAAACAAACAAGCTGTCTGTTTGTCTGACTGCTACCATCGTGTTGGACCTATTTTTGGCGATGTCGCTGCATCATGTCAGCAATTACTTTGGTGAGTACATTGTTATCATAACTGATAATAACCAATACCAGAGGCAACAAAAATAAAACCCCAGCTGCGGACAATCCCAAGAGCATAGAGGGAAGTAAAGATAATGATAAGGAAGCATAAGAAAAACAGTGATGTATGATGTCAGATACTAAACAGTCAAAATTCCAAAACTTCAACTTCCGCTTCATTTGTGATGTGTTTTTCTACCTTAGTCACACATGCCAATAAACAGCCAATCCTTCCATATCCTTGGTTGCCGAAGATGTTTAATGTAGTTGAAAGCCCCATAAAAGGCTGATAAGTGGACTTTTAGTTAAGATTATTGGGGTGCTCCTGTGGCTAAGAGGTAAAAAGTTGACCATGAACCGTAATATCCCTTCAAGTCAAAAGCCAGAACTGCAACTTGCTCTGAATGCTTTATTTATGATGTGTTTTTTCTACCTTCATCACACATGACAATAAACTGCCATTCATTCCATTACCTTGGTTGCTGAAGTTTGTTGAACATAGTTGAAAGGCCCAGAAAAGGCTAATAAGTGGACCCTTATTTAAGATTATTAGGGTGATCCCATCAAAAATTGACCATGAACCGCAATATCCTTGGTTCAAATCCAATATCTAGTATCTGAGATATCTGTAGCCTCTCTCAACTTACGTATTCCTGAGTGAAATCGATGAGGTTCTGTAGATCGATGTCGTCCCGATACGCCCGGATGTTATTGTTGATGAACAGGTTCAACTGGTCTTTAATCCAGTCCTTAAAGACAAACGCCAGGACCCCCGTCGTCAACTCCAAGAAGAAGATGATGCCCAGGAACACAGAGAACTACAGCAAAAAGAAGAAAGAAGATAATAAACACACACTTATAACTTGTAGTATTTTGATATCACTCATCACTAAGGAGATAGAAGCTTATTTCTAGCATGGAACATACAAACTTAAGCAGAAAAGTGTTTTCCCGCAATGCTCCGATGCATCCGGCAAAGCCCAGTATGAACATGACCCCTCCAACCACCATGAAGAGCCAGACAGGGTCTAGACCTCCCAGATCTGTGATGGACGAGATGTTGGACAGAACTCCCTGGAGGGAAAAGAGACAAAGCACAACAACTCGCTCAGTCTGAGACAGGCAGCTGCGTCTCTTTGAGGGCAACATACACACTTGCCCAAAGGGCCACAGTGACATAAATAAGATTAAACTAAAATGAACTCAGTGGGGACGCTGCTGCAGCAAGAAGATATTAAAAAAACAGACAAAAATAAAATGTCTGATCCTTGCAGTTTTGATTTGATATATTTAAAGAACTATTTATATTTAGAATACTACACTGGATATTATTATATGAACTGATTCGCTGAGCTAGTTAATTTGGTTACAAAAAAAGGTGTTCTAAACTTATTGAATGAAGTTTATGTGAACCACTTTCACAAGATTAGACACTGGATACTTGGAATGTAAAGGTGCATTGATTTTTTTGGCCACTAGATGGCAGTAGAGCAAAAACATGGCATCTAACCTATTCTCATTGGTTTATAAAATCGAGACACAGAGCAACACTCTTTGGAATCCTGTTTTTGTCCACCTGATGATTGCAAGTTAAATATTCACTCTCTTTTAGCTCTGTTTTGGTCTCTTTAGCTGCTAACTGCTCCACTTTGTTCACCAACTAGTCACTAATTGTGTTTTTCTGCTGTTCGGTGCTGAGCAAAAACTTTCAAATTACACATGGTTAACCATTGATAGTAAACAATATATTGATGAGTGCAACTTTAATTGGCAGTGTGGCATTCAAATGATCAATAAAATAAAATATAATCATTATTAAATTAGCATTTAGCTGCTTGAATCTGAAAAAAAGCATTCTGACCTTTATTGACCAACACCAGAGCAATGTACACATGTTAATTGTGATTGTAGGAATAAAAACATAAAAGCATTTCTCCAATGTAACTAATAATACAAATTATAATAATAACAATAATTCAGAATGTCTGTACTCACCTTTTCACTCCATGCCCACAGTCCAATTCCTACTAAGGCCATGCCCAGCAGCTGCAAAACAACAGTCATGTCATGTTACTGGGATGATGTGCTGATTCATAGTGACATGGTGGCCATCTGTCACATTGATATTAAATGAAAATAAAAATATATTTCCTCTGGAGGCCACTGTGATCCTGTGATGCTGGATCAGTAAAGTTTGACTAGTTTTTTTTTTCTGACTTTATAAAAAATCATCTCATATGGTGTCATTTCATATTCTTACCCTTGATGTCATAGTGAGGTCATCAGGGTTATCTCAGTTTCTGCTCGATTTAAAACAGTCTGATGAAAGATGCTATCAAGTTGCATTATGGGAAATGTAGTGCAATGTTTTTGGGATGTGAGCCAAATAGTACTTTTGGAGTGGGGGGGGGGGGGTTTAAAAGTCAGCATATCTCCACTTCTGCTGCTCGGATTTGGATCCATTAAAAAAGAAACCATTACCTACAAGCCCACCAACTTTATGACTAAATCACTCAGGAGCTCTTTAATTTGACTGAAGATTAATGACAAATTTTGATAATCTAGTAATCACTTAAGTCATCTTCCACATTAAATCACACACTAAAACACTGTGTTTATCTCATAAGCTATTAAGTTAATACAACATGTATAATAGATAGGGGGGGGGGGAAATCAATAAATTATCTCCCATGTTTCATCTTTTGTTTTATTACTAATTACTTCATTATTAATAAAATGTCTTTAATTAAATATCTATTTCCGTTTTGGACTGTTTGTCAGACAATAGCAGTTTTAAGATATAAACTTGGGCTGTGGGAACTTTTGGTGAGAATTTTTTTTGGACTATTTTATAATTTATGATAATAAAAAAGAAAGAGACAATTCAGCAGAATAATCAATGATATTAAATATTTGTTAGTTGTAGGCCTCCTTGACAATATAGCTGACTTAATCACACAGAGGCTATCTACTATTTATTAGACATGGATGACATCACTTTTTAAAGCATTTACGTCATGCCTTCAGTTCTTTAGTATGATTTAAAATGTGTTTATTTATGTGTGGTTATGTCCTGGCTGTGTGTGTATGATAGTGAGCAGACTGTGTGTGTGTGTGTGGTTATGTCCTGGCTGTGTGTGTATGATAGTGAGCAGACTGTGTGTGTGTGTGTGGTTATGTCCTGGCTGTGTGTGTATGATAGTGAGCAGACTTTATGTGATAGTGATGTGAGTGATCAGGCTGCAGCTCGCTCAGGCTCAGCTGTCATTACTTCACTACAAAAAGCCGATTAGCTGTCAGTAGTGAACTGAGCCGCAGCTGCTTTTATCCACATATGAGTGCACACATAGGATCACAGGACATGGATGCATTATGAGCTCTAATATAAACTTGCATGGTAACACATCTATGATCGGATGTGATGATGATTCGGGCCTTCCTCCCTATTGGCCAGTGGACAGGATAACAAGGGAGCTATGCTGTAGAGTAGGCGCAGCCGCGTCCTACTTCAAATAAAAGCATTCTTACCCAGAACAGGATGTTGAATCCAAAAATGAAGTACTTGATGCAGCAGCTGACTTCGTTGCCTTTGAACTGATTCCCCGACATGTTTGAGCATCATCAGCTGTGCGGCTCAGCGGGAGGAAAAAAAAACGGGCCTGCTTCACAGGCTTTGTGTGCGCGATGGAGCAGGTTGAGCGCTCCGGAGATGCATCTCACTTTGTCCGCTTCAGACGTTCAGACAGCCGCTTAAAGTCCCATCCAGAACATGACGGAGAACCAGGACGATCACACACCTCTAATAAACACACAGCACCGCACAGATAACACACAGCAGTAATGGAACGGTCAGCTGTTTGCTGAGATATTGCGCCTATAGGAGGCGGTGCTGCTACTGCGGGTGGTCGTCGATGACTGGCTAGAAAACAGATTGAAAGATAGCGACCAGAGCCAATCAGATTTGAGGAAGGAGGGCGGCATTTCCTGTGTCTTTGATGACGTAAATACTAATAATCCATAGACTGTATATAAAGTAATAGTAATAGTAATAATCTCATATTTATATTCTTTTTTTTTTAAATTAAAAAAACTACTATAATAAAATAAATAATAAAATAATTATTTTTTTAAAGTAGGCCTATGTGTATTTTTTTTTTTTTTTTTTTTTTTCCCATTAACTTTTTTCTCTAAAAATTAAGTTAAAGTAAAAGATTTAAAAAAGCTTCAGTTTGATTGCTTTGTCTGACTAACAGTGTTGAATGATACGATATTTAATTCGTTGCTATATATGACAACAACAACAACAAAACAGTCACATTTGAGAAGCTGGAATAAGACTTGGCTTTTTTGCTTGAAAAATGATGAATTGATTATCAAAATAGTTTTTTGTCTTTCATTTAACTGTCCAATTATATTCTCAGTAAATATTATCTCCCTACATTATTGTGTAATGCAAAGCTATTCTTGCTTTCTGTTTTTCTTTCTTTCTTTCTTTCTTTTTGTCTGAAACGGTCAAAGTTGGTCTAAATGATATAACAGGACGTGACATGACCTTGTTGTCCTGAATAGTAGTTTTTTTTTTTTGTTGTTGTTGTTGTTGTTGTTGTGCCTAAAAACAGTCGAATTTAGTCTAAAATGTCTAACATGATTTGGTTGTGGGTTTGAATCCATCATGACATTTGTGTGTGGGTTTGACCCACTGTCCAAATACATGTATGTAGATATGCAGGTTATATCTCTTTATTATAGATATAGATTATGGTCATGATAGAACAAAATAATATGTACAAGGTAAGCCAATAATGAATTAGATTTAACATGTGGCTCCTGCATTAAATACTAATTACCACACACTTGTTTTGAAGACAGACCTCAAAGCAGTTGGCCAGTTCTCCTGGTTGGTAATCCAGTTTTGGATGAATGGAATCATAAACCTGTTGTTAGGTCCAATATTTCCCATCAGCCCTGCAGTTTGTGAACTTTAAAATGTTTAAATGAATGAATCAATTACAATTACAACCCACACGTACACAAAGGTGAACAAAACAAATTAAAAAGGTAGTATATTTATTATATGGCAGCTGAATTAAATAACAAAATAGTGTTCACGTCAGTTTAATGTGTTGTAGTTACACCCTATGTCCACTAGGAGGCAGCTGTTATTACAACCGCTAACTACACACAAACAGCGTCAGATCAGATCACTTCCTGTGGGAACTATCAAAAGAAAAGTTTATAGCTTAATTTTAATGCTTTAAATGAATATCTTTTTTGCTTTATTTCTGTATGTTTTGTGTTTTGAATGTTTTGAAGTGATAATAATTACAATAATTATAATGACAATAACACCATGAATAATGCATGATCATAATAATGATACTGATACTTTCAGAAATGTAACTGCACACATTCCCACCTGTTACAAGTTCTCCTAAAAAGTCCTAAAAAAAAAAAAAAAAAAAAAAAAAAGCATATGCAATATTTTAAATAGTAGTAATAATGTTATTCAAATGGATTTCATGTAGTTACGGTTTTGTCTGTTTTTAAAGTTACAGAACTTTAACCTCACCATTATAATATTTTATCCTCACCTTCTTAACTGTTTTGTGCTATAACATAATATCCATAAGAGTGGCGGGTAATGGTAACAGATTAGTAAGTTGACTTTAATAAATGAATATGAACACTGTACAGTGGTCCCAGTGGTAGAGTCAGACCTGCAGAGGGTGTGCTTGGTACAGCACCAGTAAGGGTTCACTCAGAGAGCCTCTGTTCAGACAGTACAGACTCTGTGTTAGGGCTTCATGGAGAACCAGACTTCCACTCTCATCAGTATAGCGCAGTTGAAATCCCACCATCTCTACAGGCTTCACAGCCAGAACAGCTGACACATCAAACACATCATATCCAGTGGAGGGTCTCTGGTCCAGGCTCAGTAGTCTCTCCTCGAGGGCCGGACTCTCCTTCAGAGCTCCTTGTGAAGCTGCGACACTGTGCAGGGTGACGGTCACGCTGAGGGGGCGGGGGTTGAGGGTTTTCCTGAACAGAACCAGCTCTGCACCAAGCATTGAAGGGTTCAGGCTGCTGACATTAAACCAGATCCATCCTGGAGAAGCATGATGTGGACCTGGGTGAGCCAAAGAATAAAAAGGAAAGGAAAGAATTAGTTAAGAACTCCACAACTACCTTTAAGGATCAGTGTGTTGGCATCACCAAAATGTGGTGATATAAATGAAACCTATTTGTATTTCAGAACAAATGTACACAGTTTGAACTGAAACATGCTAAAAAAAAAAACCAACGGTTATGGTCCTTTAACTGTAGTTTTATTTGTGTAACATAATTAATACACTTGTTTCTCAGTAGACTGACAAAAACAACTCTGATGATGTCATAGTGATGTCATCAGGATTATTTCAGTTTGGGCTTGGAGACTTCAGAAAATCTGCGTTAAAAACCAAAGGTGTGGATATTTAGAGACATGGGCATTTATCAGGAAGGGAGGGTCTAAAAAAAAACATTACTGAGATGCATTATGGGAAGTGTAGGATGTCGTGTTTTTGAAGCTTGACCCATATTTATTCCACCAAATTTATGGAAGTGCAATAATGAATGATTGTAGTTTTAAATGACAGTGTTGTCCTACTGTGTAAAACAAGAAAAAATGGAAGAGTGCTTATTAAAAAAAATGTAAACATTGTAGAGACTGGTGCAGGCTTTACATTTAAGTTATTTGTGAATATTATACATTTTAAATTAACAATAATCCTCCAAATTTGCAGTTGACATTTGTCTTGTATCTTACTTGGTAGAATAAAATGTTAAGCTGCACTAATCAGTAGTTTTAAAGAGTATTTAAAGCCTCTTTCAGCTGATTGTTTTGGTTCTATGGATACATATCTGGGTCCTGGTTGACCAAATATCTGGATTTTTAAAGCTCAGATGCTAATTAATATCTTATAAATACTTTTATCTCTAATTTTACAACCTGCTCGTCAGTATTGTTTCCAGCAGCAGAAGGCAAACTACCTGCCCAGCACCAAACAACAGACAGAGAAAGTTAGCGATTAGTGTCAGAAGTCGGTGGAGACCAAAACGGAGGTAAAAGAAGAGTGAGTATTGGACTTTTCTTCGAGAGGATAGAAACCTGACTCCAAATGAATGCTGAATATATGAAGAGGAAACTGTTTGCTTACATGTTCAACATATTATATATTATTGTGTTGCACATCTTGCTACACAAGAAATGTACTGTAAAACATATTACTTCTACAACTGAGGATTTTATCCCAAGATAAAGACACTGACATCTATTACAGAAGAACAAATGTAACTGATGATCTAGATGTGTGTAAAGTCAGTTTTTGAAAGAAAGTAGGAAGTTACCATGTTTGATTATTACTTTAAAACAACATTGATATCAAATTTGTACCATCGACACTCCGAAAACTCTGCACCAGCGTTCCGTCCGATCTCCCAAAGTCTTGAGCCTCCAGCGAGTCCAGACGCTGGTAGATCCTCCTCATGTAGGGATGTGGTTTGGCCTGATGGCTCGCAGACACTTTATTGATATGTAGCATTTCCAAAATGGCTTTGTCCAGCTCCGGGTCATCCTCTGCATCTCTGCGCTGGTCCATCAGCAGCAAGCCTGTGACTGAACACAGCATGAAGAAGACCAGGGTTACATCAAGAAATCCCAAACACAATCCTCGGACCATTCTGAGTTACGATGTGATCCTGGGCTGTATCTGCACTTCTTGTCCTGTGCAAGTGCTACTGAAGGTTCCACCTAACCCGGAGTAGTGTAACAGTCTGTGCACTAATACAGTAGGTATGTCAGAACCGCAGGGGCTGTCAGGACTTAGTGAAGCAGTCCCACTGAAGCAAAGGAATGTTACTTCCTTTTGACAAACACTCTACCATGGACTGTAATGAGCCACAGTCCTGCTACCACTGGGTTGATGCACTGACTGAAAAAAGTCCACTTTAACTTGGGACTGTAATGACTGTAGTCTCAATATAATATGAGATGCATGTTAAACTTACAAATACAGTAATATTTTCTTCATCTTAACATGATTTTTATTCATTCTGTAAAGACAGGAATTGGAGATTTTCAGAATAAAGTCACAATATATTGAGAAAAGGGCTGAATGACATGGTTATGGTCTATACCTTGAAGAAATTAGGTACACTTTGTCTAATTCCGACCAGTTTCTTAAGGTTTGAGGACCCTCTATTGATCATATAAGGAAGGGGAAGTGTCTCGCTGGGACTTCATTAAACTGGACTATACTGTATATATATATAGAGAGAGAGACAGAGAGTGAAAAAGTTGCAATGTTATCATCATTTGGGGAAGAATGTCAAAATATGTTCAGATAAACCATTTTGCAATAAAAAGAAATGTTATAATTTGGTCATTTTAAAGAATATAAGCAAAAAAAGTCACATTTCTCGATCATTTAAGAGGGAAGTCGTAATATTACATAATAAATATGTAGTTTCTTGAGAAAAAGTTGTAATACAAAAAAGTCATCATTATTTTTACTTTCTTTATTATGTTGTAACATTATGTTGTAACAGTAGAGTATGTCATGCATTATGTATTGTGCAATTTTAATGCATATGGTTGGGAGGAAGAATAGCAAGGCTGCAGCTAATGTGGATCCTAATAAAACTAAACTAAACTAATCCAAAACTAAATTAATCTTAAACTAAACTAAACCAACCTTAAACTAAAACTAAACTTACCTAAAACAGACTAAACTAAAACCTAACTAACTAAGACTAAATTGAAACTAAACTAACCTAAACTAAACTAAAACTAAACTAAACTAAAACTAAACTAAACTAAGCCAAAACTAAATTAAAACTAAAACTAAATACCTTATAAATGGAGTCAAAGTTTTACCAGAAAACAGTTTCTATATTTCAAGAACAAAATGACTGCTTTCATGTGAGAAAACATTGTATGATTATAACTTTATACTCAGTCTTTTCTTCTAACATTGAGACTTTCTCTTAAATATTTGGACTTTATTTTTAAAGTGTCCCTTTTCCCCTTCACAGTTCCCTTTAGTATTCCTTTGTATCCTGTAGCAATACAATGCTTTGCTTACACTGGGCTGTTTTTCTGAAACAAAGACGCAAACGCAAGCAAACTCTCCAGGTGCAAAAGCAACGTGGGCGTGACCCCGGCATATTTTTTCAATTTTAGTGAGCACAGATGTTGGTGCGAAGCAGGAGCAGCTGAGAGCAGCGTGGAAGAGAAGCAGACTGCTTTATTAGTAAGAGGAATACAGAATCAGCAGGTGGAGTCAGCTCAGCTCCAGGCTCTAGGTATTTTATGTTTTTGGAGAGGTTTGTGTGTGTTCTTCTGAAGACTAAAGGCACAAAAATCACTGTGCGTCTGTTTGTAGTAAGAAACTAACAATTAGATGAGCAGGTTTTAACACATTTGAACTATTGTATAAAAATGGACACCAAAGTTGTATTTATAACAGGGTAGACTTGTATCCACCTCATTTTGAATGCAGTGATCACTAATATTTTTCGGAGAGTTACCGTCCTGCATGTTTTAGGTTGCTCTCCACTCTAACACACCTGATTCTAATAATGAACTCATTATCAAGCCCTTGACAAGCTTCAGCTCCTTGATAATGAGTTAAGTATTAGAATCAGGTGTGTTTAGAGTGGAGAGAAACCTGAAACATGCAGGGCAGTAACTCTCCAAGAAGCAGGGTTGGTGATCACTGTGGGTGTGGTTTCACATGGTGAGGGGTGAATTGCATGCTGATGGCCTGATGGTATACATGTGTGCTTGACCTCCAATCTGCAGTTACTTACCCAGCGTCATTCTCCTTGTCTCCTTTAGATGTGCAGAAATAGACTAATGCTTGTATTTGAAGTTTTTAAAGTGTTTCCTGGTGTAACTATAGGTATTTGAGTGTTTATGTGGGCTAGTCTTTATGTCCTAGTTTAGTAGTAATGAATGTGTTTTGACTTTGCCACACGTCAGGAAGAGAAGCTGAGCACACCCAGCTACTTATTCTCCCCTATCCAACCGACTCTTAACTCTCTTGGCTTTGGCCTTGTTTTAGACTTTTATTCATTTATTTATTAGAACCTATACAATAAATATTATGTCTTTTTTTATTTTTAGGATGAAAGTCTATTGTCTTTTCCCCATTTCCTCATACTCTGGTTGGTCAATTTTGAACTCTAGAACTTGAGCTTCCCAATTAGAATAAACACACCTCTTCTCCTACATAAAGTGCATTATGTTTGTTTAAATAGGAAATAACTGAAGAGGTGCAAATGCAAAATAATAATAATAATAATAATAATGATATACTATCATTTGAGGAAAACTGTCATTTAATAGTAATTGGCTCAATTTTTTTATATGTAAATATTAATGAATGCAGTCAGGGGCGCTGTAAGGAGGTGAAAAGTGAGGATGATTCTGAGGGGATGTGATAGACAGGTGCCCTAAACATAAATTAGATTACATTAATAAAATATTTTATTTACAATCTACTCATTTAACTAACCTTTTTTTTTATGGCAACCATCCAAAGCCTCTGTATTGCTCATAAACCCCCCCCCCCCCTTTATTTACATGAAATGGTTCAGTCCTATTTTCACAGGTCAGACTCAGGAGATATTGTACAGTTAGTATTGGACTACAAGACAGTTGCAAGCCTTCACAGGTAGAGGTGTGGTTACAGCAATTACACATGGTTTGCATGACCTGTGTATGGTGGTGGGGCCCAATGTAATATCTTTTTATGGGGCCCAAAATCCCTGACAGTGCCCCTGAATGCAGCTTAAAGAAAGCAAAGACAAATGCACTTTTTGTAAAAGTTGAAAACCAATTATAAACTTTGAATAATGAGGTGTGTCTGATATGGTTTTACCACAAGAATAAGCTCAATTATATTGTTAAAATCTTCATTAAAAGTTCCAGAATTTTTTGAATATGCACATTTTTAACAGTTTTAACTGTTGGACACAAGATGTCTCCAGTCCTCCTTCACTGTAAAGTTTCATTCTCTGTTGGTGCACTGGAGGCTTCAGGTTTCCACATCACACTGTGTAAGTTGAGTATTAATGATTGGCTTCCTAACTACAGTAATCCTGCTGATAGGCCTGCCCCTATAAAATCAGATATTTAATGAGCACAGACAAACTTTCCACTTTTTAGCAAATTAATGTGAAAACAATACATCATTCTGCACAGTAAAGCTCAAACATTCAACTGAAAAAACATGAAGGAACCTTTTTTTTTTTAGAGTGGAGGTAGTCCAAGCTGTCACTGTTCACACACTGCTCTCTTGCTTTACAGGGAATGTATCCTTACATGATGTCCATTGTCTCTCCTTAAGTCTTTTCCTCACATTACATTGTTAAACCTTTTTATTTTTGCCCACTTCTGTCCAATAATGACAAAGCTGTTGCTGCAACCACCAGGCACTTTGAGTAAGACTTTGATCTCACAGGCCGGTATTTGTCTTTTAGCTTTTTTTCCCCGTTCCGATTACTGACGGAGGAAGGCGTCCACAATCAGTTCTTCCTACCCTCAGCCTCTGTCCCTCCTTCTCTCCCCCCTCTCTACCCATCTCACTCTCTCAGGGGTGGAGTTTGCCTCTGAGGAGTACGATTCTGTCAGTGAGGGTAGTCGCTGTTGAAAGCAGAGGAAGGCAGCCAGGTAGGGAAGGACGAGGAGGAAGGAGAGGAGGCGCCAGATGTGTGCAGATCAGGTAAGGACATGTTTAAATGTGTGTATGTGTGTGGGGATCTCTGGGGACCTTTTTTTTGCTCAGGGAACAAAGTATGATGATTGTTTTTCTTCTTTTTCTCATTATGTTTTTGTTAACTTTTTCTTTTTTAATTGTTTAGATTTGCACCAGAAGTCTCTCTGTCTGTGTAGCATCTGTTTCTCTTCCTTCTGTCTCAATACAAACTATAATTTACCTCAAATCTGCCTCTAATTGGGTCAAAATATTTGTCTATTCATCAGGATCCTATTAACTGGAGTGAACGCCTGTCGTTTTAATGTCTAAAATCTGTTGTCAGTGCAAGATATGGATTCATAAATAATAATTTCACTAGCATGGCTGTTGCACATTTTTAGAAAATCAAGGTTTCAGGATTCAACCATCATCAGTGATGCTGTATGTAAAGGGAAAATCATTTCTAAACTGCACAAACTCACTCATGTCTCTTATCCAGCAGCTGTAACAAGCACATTACTCATCACACACACTCCCTCCTCTTTCTTTCAGCTTTTAAAGGTTTTCTGTTGCACATTCTGGACTACGTTTTTTGGACTGCAGCCAACAGTTAGCCACTCATGTTTTCATGCAGAATGCCTTCTTCTTCTTCCCCGTTGTCTCCTCTTTCTCGGAAAATTGCCCGCTGCCCTGTCATTATTAAGATTAGAAGAAGAAGCGTCGCTGTGAATGGATGCAACAGACATTCCCAGCTGTGAAGCGAAGCCACTTGTTATATGACACATCGCATTCACCCCCCCCCCCCTGCCGCGTGCTTTGTGTTCATCACCGGGCCTGTTGTTTAATAAAAGGCAGGATAAATGTGACAAAATTCTCCCGGGTTATGGAAGGGTTTCTTATTGTGAGAGTTATGAGGTGCTATGTGACATGTGTGACCTCTGAATAGTATTTTATGGCTGTGTGCTGTTACCTGTCCAAGGAGAGGAGGAGTAAAGCTGTTAACAGACAGAAGGCATATGTCTTTTTTAAAGTTCTGAGCACATACACAGAACACCTTTTTATTTAAAGAAGCAGAAGATTAGTAAAGTAATATTTGGAGGAATTATCCAATATTCATTTTTTTCCCAAAATGATTATCCATGAATTCTGGGAAATGAACCATGGAGTGAATTCCAACCTAAATGGCTTGGTATGGGTCCACTCCATAGCATCTTTTGCCATCATCTGGTAAATGCCCCCCTTTTTCAGACTCCACGTCCTCAGTTTGTAACACACACTTTTCTGGAAGAAAGTGTGTTGCACTTAATTCTCTTACAAATAAAAAGTTGAATTCATAATCCGTAAAAAAGAACCGTTTCTCAGCTCAACACACTCCAGGAGTTTTGAAGCTTTAGCCTTGTTTTGTCTGGTATGGCACGTAGCTTATGTCGGCTAACGTTAGCTAACTTTAGATGGATATTACTGTATAATTGACATTACTAAGTCAGTTTACCGACTTGGGTTATGTCCATGCTTTACTTCTGCTTCTGTTGCAGTATGTTTCAGTAACATCCTTTTTTTATCCTATTGCCACTTCTGGCAACAGTAGCACCAGAAAGTGGCAGAAAACTCATTTGCCTGTCCTCGCAAAACACGTTAGCCTACTAGACTTGGTGACATAGTGAGGACTCACAGGGCTAATTGGGGCACCACTTGCTAACACACTACAAACATACTGGAACACAAGTAGGGATATCACAGTTCATGGTTGTTGTCTTAACCCCTAAGCTACATGGGCGCCCCACTAGCAGGTTTGCTAACTGTCATTTTTCAAGCTAGGTAGCGTGTTTGATAACCAGACAAGTTATCAGAGTTTAATTTATTTATTAGAGATGTATTTGTGCAACTCTTGTCTCATAACTGTATGTAAACCATTTATCTTTAGTGATGCGATTTAGACTCCAGCAGAGCAGTATTATATAAAACATGATGGTGCAACACAGCTAGTAGGCTTTGATAGCTTTCTCTGTTTAGACTTTTTTGGCGCTCTGTTACCTCAAACCTCAGCAATGTTGGATGGTTTATAGCGAGAGCAGGCATGCCAAAGTTACAGTACATTGTACGTTGTTTCACTACAAAATGTCACAGTTTTAAACGCTGGTTTAACTGGATTTTTGTGGACTCCTCCAAGCAGCAAAGATCTGTTTTCATAGGCTGAGAAGTACTCCTCATAACAAGCAAACATCCTGTGTAAAATAGGTGGAGTGCCCCTTTAAGAGAGTATGACTCAACTGGAGAGAGTGGTACTATATACCACCCAACACTGTGGTTTTGTTTAAGTTTGGATTAGGCAGTGCATGTTGTACTGCCGGCCCATGAGCTTACTATAGGAATGCACATCATAGCCTGTCATTAGACCTGCTGGCTTTGACACTCAGCAGGTGCTGCGCCTCGTCCTAAATGACATGTCAGTAGAGAAAACAGTAAAGGTTCACTCTTGACACATGAGGTTAATTCAAGGTGAGGGTGGTGGTCTTTGCTCATCTGCTCAGGATCCACAGAACCAGACATATCAGGCGACGGGACGCCTTCCCTGCTTACATCTTGTTGAGATGACATTGTGTAGAAACTGTAACATGAAGCTTTGCCAAAACAGGAAAAGGATATCAACTGCAAACAGGGACAGGACCCTCAGAGTGCTCCAGGCAGCTTAACATTAGGACCTTTCCCACCACTCCCACCTCGCATCTGCTGCTTCCCCACTGGGACTCACATCAGTCAGAAGTCCGCCTAAATCTTTAACAGGATTCATTATAGAGGTCTTTCACAGAGTGTGAATATCAGCAATGTGCAGTCTTGACACGATGCTGGACCGGTTGTTATCTGCTAAAATGTGATCTACTCTCAGCTCTGGCATGCAGTTGGACTTTGGTTTGCTCTGTCTGCATCTCATTACTGACAAAGCTGCAAAGGAAGTATTGTGTATGTGCTTTTAATGCTATTCGATTGTTAGTAACACCTATAAGTTAATGCAGTGACAGTAGTGGATTCTGCTAGTAATCCTACTTTTTTCCTGTGTTTCATCTACCTGCTACATATCATCTACTTTTAAAACTATTTGAATGCTCACAGCAATGATCTTCACCAGAAAGGTCAGTGATTTTTTTTAAATGCTCATTTCAGTCAGTTTAATAGCTAATCCTTAAAACCAAGCAGTTTGTGCAAAGTGTCTTCTGACAATGTCAAACCGCAAATAACAAATGTACCGAAAAGGTACCCTATGAAAGTTTCTTCTTAACAAAGTCACATACACAACATGTTTGGAATGCATTCGGAAATAGGTTCAGTGTTTATTTCCAAAACACATTCATTGTGGCCTTCCAAACATATTGTATAGTTTTCCGTCTTTTATAATTCTTGCAAAAACAATTTGTAGAGATATTTTAAATTCTACTTTGTTAATGTGAAAACTTGCTAGCAAGCAGTCTTCTTCTTCCATACTTTTACTGGCCCATTGCTATTGCTGCATTCCATTTATCGCGGAAGTTGGAAGTTCGAAGTTCGAAGTTGGAGCTGGGAATGACTTCACACCCAAGTTTGTGTTGTTCAAGTTTAGAAGTCAGAAAACCAGTTCTACAGATAGAAGTTGGACAGTGCTGTTTGTACGACTGATTTAATGAGACACAAATAATGCAAAACTGCTAATAAACAGGATATTACTACAACTTTCACACTGTTGATGCATGGGGGAAGCCATCTCCGATTTTGAGATTGGGGCTGGTGAGTCAGTAGAATTGTACAGTTTTCTTCATGTCCATGTGATACTCAAAAAACATTTCTCCATAGTTAGAAATTAAGAGTACCTTAACAGCTGATCACAGGGTAATTTGGTACACTAGAGTTCTATTTTTGCCAATCTTATCTATACAGCATAAATTACAATTTGGCAAACATTGAGGGGTCACGAGGTAATTTGAAGTTCAGTTACCACTGTGGTACATCCAAAATGTCAACTTTCTAGGAACTATATTAACAATCTTGTTTTCAGCTCGACTGCCACAGATGTTCCTGCTTGTTTCAGTTTAATATGTCATTCTACTGTTACATTTAAAACATTAAAGTCTGTGATTTCCTACAGCCATAACAGAATATGTCGCCAGCTTTTACGATGGTTTCTGAGAAGGTGTCGGCAGGGACGTTATGAACATCTGAAATCCTGTTTTTTGCATACGCAGCTCCTAGAACATCATCTTAGCAGCTTGCTTAAAACACACATTGTTCATGGGGACAAGCTATAACATGTTCCACCAATGCAGAAGCTGATTATAAGGTGTTTCTCTGTTCAAGGTGCTTTTCTGTGTGAGGTCCAGGGTCCTCGACAAGTGCTAAAGGAATGTGGCAGGGTGACATCTGAAGCCTCTTTTCAAACACAAAACATCTCTACCACTGAGATAAGATGAAGATGTATTGACTCCTGCAAAGAGAGGAGGGGTTAGGTACTGGGAGGCAACAATGAAACAGAAAATAGATTACAAAAAGCAACTTAAGAGACCCTTGGGTTCTGTTAAAGGATCTGTTAGAGATGATTTCACAGGATATTTATGCTTTCCTGCTAAAAATAATTAGGGTAAATCCAGCGGACTATAAAAGTCTCCTATGGCAGAGAGGTCTATGTTGGGGGTGACTTTTTATGCATGTCAAAGGTCACTGAAAAACATCATGTCTTTACCAGAGACAGTGTTTAGCCTCAGGGAAAGGCTGACATTTGGTCATAATGAACATATTTCCACCCAAGTTGAGCACAAAACATGTCGAAAAGTCTACAAACAGAGATCTGCCTGAAGCTGGTTGAAAACTCTGATAATTACTGTTCCCCTGACTTCCAAATTTGTTGTTATAAACCAGCATTTTCAAGATATTCCTGTTTATGAGGGTGTGCTTATATTGGTTCTCATTCATGCTTCTACTTGAGGTTCTGCCTGCGTCTTCACAGATATGAAACTTCCAAGTTATGATATGAATACCCTGAAAGTACAAATTGCTGTTTTTGCAGTCTTTGATTTGGATGGTTAATGATCACTAATTTTATGTATAGCAATATGGAAACCTCTTGGTAGGCTGTTGACATTCGGTTGTGATTTTCACATTTTCCAGTTTCACAATCTTTAACAATGATGAAGTCCGCTCATGAATTGGTAACTTTTTGTCAATGATTATTATTGTGTTATGGATTTTCACATTTGTTTTGTGAGATGTGTTTTTCACTTCAGGACTACCATATAGTATGTTAAAGGCATCATTAACAATAGACATGTAATTATACAAAATGCCAGTCTTAAACCCTTCTCATTTCTTTCACAGCTCCTGACAGATCCTGTGGTGAAACTGTGTTGGTGAACTGGTAAAAAAAACTCAGTCATCGAATCACAACAGGAAAATGCAGCTCCTCCAGAGAAAAGGCTATCTTCAGTTTAAACTGTCCTATTGAAGCTTGTGTCGGAAAGCGATCCAAAAAAATCCTTAGAAGTCTTTAAACACGCAACGCAACATCGGCTTGTGACTGACAGAGATGGGTTCACCGGGTCAAACACTGGTTTGGATGTTGCTTCCGTCGCTCCTGTCGGGAGTGACCTCCTCATCACACGGTTCCCTTGTGAAAGTCAATAAGGGTTTAAAGGTGAAACGGGGTCAATCGGCCTACCTCCAGGATGGTGACCTTCAGTTTCATATTCCCCGTCAAAAGGATGCATGCAAGGTGGAGGTGGTGTTAAACGAGCCCATTACTCAACGAGTGGGAAAACTCATGCCTCAGGTAATGGAAAAAATCCTCAAACGAAAACCCCCTGTGTGTTCCAGGCAGTTTACCATCTATAATAAAACCAAGTAGTATAGTTTGAAGGCATGCATTACACTTCCATAACACTGGTTGACGGTTAACATGTAGGAAACTATATATTATATCTTTAGCGTTGAGGTAATGATGTGCTTTGCTAGCTATATGTTGGTGGAAATGTAATTGCTGGAAAAAAATAGAATTATGTCATAGGGAAAACATATAGTGAACAGAAAATGTTAAAATGTTGAAAAAGTTAACCCTGAGATCTTTCAAGTATAAATGATTAACCTTAGTTTTACTGTAATCTGAGGTTCACACATTCAAAAACAACATAGCACTTTATCTGACTGAGTTCAGGCCTCTGAACACTAAAGCATTGGCTAAGCTTGAAAAGCCTTTACTTGTCTTTGCCTTTGATCCTACACACACCTGTATGTTTCCATGTGTTGAGCAGCCTTGATGTCATGTTCCAAAAAGAGGTATTTTGCTGAAGAGACCGCAGTGGGACCTCTTTATACTTCTTCCTTTGTTTTCCAGGTAGACTGCTCGTCTCCTCTCTAATGACTCGGTGTTGACGGATACAGTCAACTGTTGACTGTCCCAAATGAGTCACTTTTATGTTTAGAGTTGCATTCGAATGTTAAGGATTGAAACTGAAACATTCACTTTGCTATAAGTTGGCCCACATTATTTTGAATGATTTATTCTTCACTAGTTCACTAATAAATGATTATTTTATGACTTTCTTTCTTACTTCTGCTTCTGTCACATTAACAGTCACCATTATTCTGAAATTGTCAGTAAATTCTACAATGGCTGCTATTCTGTAAAAGTGACAGTTGAACTTTTTGTACAGGTGTTTCTATGTACTGCAGTCCTAAGTCACTTGATTTTTTAATAATTTGCTTTCTTTCTTTTTTTCAGGTATTTGACTGCCACTATCTGGCTGATGAGATCAAATATGTCCATAACGGCTGTCCATTGTTAAAGGAGGACAATGTCCTGCTTCGACTTTACAGGTACATCACCCAGATATGGATGGGAAAATGGGAAATACATTTACTTTGATTCTTTTCTGTTCCTGCTCTTGTGGCTGCATGATGATCTTGTGTTTTTGACCAGGTTTACTGAGACAGAGACATACATGGAGGTGTTTGCTCTCCACGTGGACGTTATGGAACCTGATTGTAGTATCATAAAGCTGGGGCCCAAATCCCTGGAGGTTCCTGAATTCTACGGCTTCTCCGATGCTGTGGATGGCAACGTGGTGTCCTTCCGCTATGAGAAGAAGTCTAGCCTGGAATGTAGCATCCATTTGAGTAGTCATGACACCCACCTGCCGGCTCATGGCCAACTGGTCACTGGAGAGCCAGAGAAAGCCACCACGAGAGGGGACGAGCCAGAGAGCTTCATCCACTTACGTCAACAACTCGGTAACCTGTGAATCTGCATGTCTGACTACTGAGGATTGCAAATCCTTCATCTCTAGGGCAGATGAAGGGTCTTTTTACTATACTACCTTTAAGAGCACCAGGTCATAACTTTTCAAATGTTATCTAGTTATAGCATATAGCATCACCAGATTCACTTGGAGGTCATCTTTACAAACAATCTCTTTATTACAGGGTCCTTTTTTTAATCATCAGTCAGTCTCATTGAGATAAAAATGTGTTTTTCAAGAGACCTGAGAACAGCTAGTAAATTCATCCACCTTTGTTATACAGATAACAATGATGAGGACAAAATGAGTTGTTCGTGATAAGCATAATGCACTGTGATACACAGCGGAGTGATGATGTAGCAGCATAACAGTATAAAACATCTCTGTATTCAAGAACAAACATAAAAATTGATAATTGAAAATATTTTTACAGTTTAAGAAAGACAAACAGCCTTTCATTCTATACAGATAGCCAAGTTTTTTTTCCACTGTATATGCCACTCTCACTTATTTGAGTATTTGCGTGACTCAGTAATAGTGAAATGGATTTTAAATACAAGATAATCAGAGATTGCAGATAATACCATGTACCTCGTCTTTTCTGCATCCAAAAGTCTATCATTAAGAAGTGGAAACTGGAAAGCAGCAAAAGCAGACTATAGATGAGAAAGTGCCTGGGTTGACGTAGAATCAAAGGCAGATATAACTGCATCATCTGCAAAAAACAAATATAGGACTAAATAGGAAGAATAATCTGGGTTATGTGTGGTTTTTATAGTAGTGAGCCAAGAATAGATCCCTGTGGCATGCCATTACTGATGGCAAGAGAGATTGTTTCAGCACCATCAGCCATAATAGTTTGTGTTCTCCCTGTAAGGAAATCATGAAATCAACTGGTAAAACAAAAATCCCAAAGAAGATATAAATGTAACATCTGTCTGGTTGTGTCATTATTCAGACAATAAAGCCAGGGCGATGTGTAAATCTTCGGACTGCCTGAAGGGTTTGAAGCTTGTGAAGTTCACCAAAATTTCTTGTGATGACTTCCTGATGATGGGGCTGAAATATCAGCACATTGACCCTCCATCTCCAGACATAGACTACATTGCAATCAGACTGGACCTCAAGGATACCAGGAGCGGCAGCATATATCAGGTCATTTTAAACTACTGTTATAAATGTTGTATTTCTTCATTCCTTATGGCCTGTTTCAGCACTGTGATGTTTCAGTACTATCAAGATCAAAACTATCCCTCAGAAATGGCCGTTTGGTCAACTTGCTAACAACATTTTCTTATTGCACTGCTGTGTAGACTGAACAAGCCTGGATTCCAGTGCGGGTCATTGGTGCACTGCCCAACCAGCCTCCCAAACCATCCTTCATGTCCATGTTTATCCTGGAGGTTGACCAATTCATCCTCACTCCACTCTCCACTGCTACACTAGATGCTGAAGATGAGGAAACTCCCAAACAGCATTTGGTTTTTAACATCACCAAACCTCCCGCTGACGGCTTTATCACACATCTGACCGATCACACTCGCCCAATCTCCTCCTTCACATGGCTGGATCTCAATGACATGCTCATTGGGTATCAACCTCCAAACTCCTCACATACCCAACGCAGGAATTACGAGGTATTGTTCACTTTCTTGAACATTATCTAGTATAAGACAATCACTTTGGCTTAATCAGTGGACCTTGAAAATTCTTATCTTTTCATACAGGTGGAATTTGAGGTTCATGATTTTGTCTTTGAGAAGAGCCCACCAATAACTGTTCACATGTCTGTAAGGAATGCAGACACCAATGCTCCCAGAGTGTCCTGGAACATGGGTATGTTAGCATTATCACACATGCACATTGTTTCAAAGCTATTTTAGTTTAAATGTAATATAAAAATATAGATTTTTTGATTTTAACAGTTGATCAAATGATTACATGTAATGTGAAAGGGGTTGCTTGAAGCAACAAAGCCACGGAGAAGTATCACCTAACCAAGCAGTTTTTAAGCCTCCTTTACCTCAGTGTTTTGGTTTTATAACACATGAACTGTATGATTCAATCCCAGCACTCTCTCTCTAGTCAGCTATTTTCAGTAAAACAGCTTTGACAGGCCCCCTGTACACTACATGCTTTGTTCCAAAATGCTGGTAAAGGATTTTTAACATCTAGCATGAGTTCTTTTGCCCCCCCAAAAGGCAATTCTAGCCATTTTAGTAGCTTAAATCCAAAAGCTGGGTTACACCAAATAGGCTCATATTGACAGAATCATCCTTGTACAGGAGTGCAAGTTCAAACTGCCTCCATAGCAGCAGTTAGTAAGAAAGCTGGACTCTCCAGCAATAGAGCTTCTGACTCTGATCTTTTTATTGTCCTTCAGAAAGATGCTTGCTATGTAAAGTTTACATAACTAAGTGCAGTTTTTCTATGAACAATTTGTCTTACAGGTCTCAGCCTGTTAGAAGGTCAGTCCCGTCCAATAACATGGGAGCAGCTCCAGATTGTGGACAACGACAACCTGAATGCCGTCCGTATCATAACTGTGGACGGGCTGCAGCATGGACGGCTGACTGTCAGAGGTACAGGACACAACAGCTGCCAGTGGGCACATTCATAATTACGTCTGTCCGCTTCTACTACAGCTTTAGAATTTAATTTAAGATTTACTATATAACTTAAATGTTAAAACCTGTCTGCCAGATATGTTATTCCATTATAAGCTGGTGTATCACAGGGCACCTGGGCTGTTTTAATTTCAACAAGACAACAGCGACTAGGGCTGAACAATTTTAGATATGTTTCACCATCCACTCTGCTCTGTATAAACTGTGCAAAAGAGACATAGTTTAAAGTCAGTTATGAGGCAGGTACTGATGGTAAGATTAATGGGCTGTGGCAGCATTTATACTCTTTCACACTGGACACCATCAGGACACATTTAGTGTGAAACATAAATTCTTTACTATTTGAAACTGGGTTTATTGGAAATGTGGTACCACTGGTATTATGTAGGGGTTATCAATCATCTCCATCATGGTCTAATTAGTTTCAGTTAACCCATAACAGTATTACAGTTATTGTAATTTGTTGGTAATACAATATTGATGTAAAATATAATGAACTGTATCTACCAGCTGATGTTGTTTGGTGCAATCTCCAGGTGGGAAGGGCTTCATGTGCACTGTCAGTGACATCAAAGCCGGCGTGGTTCGCTATCACCATGACGACAGTGACTCTACCAAAGATTTCATCATCTTTCGCATCACCGACGGCCCCCATCAGACTCGTCACAAGTTCCCTATCAAGGTCCTCCCAAAGGATGACAGCCCTCCTTTCCTCATCACCAACATGTTGCTGGAGGTGTCAGAGGGCCAGATGGCTCTGCTTAGAGGTTCCACCCTCCAAGCTTCAGACATGGACTCCAGCGATGACTACATCCTATTTAACATCACCCGCCCCCCGCAGGCAGGAGAGGTGATGAAGATGCCAGGAGCAGGACTTACAGGTCAGGAGAAGCACATAATATTATTCATTTAGTTTACTATGCTGTATATAGCAAGCTCATAAATGCCCTCTACAAGACTCTAGCATGTCTAAAACCAGTTTTTAAAGCGTAGGAAATACTGCACAAATACTGCATATCCTTAATTGAAAAGAAACTCATTTCATTCAAACCAGCTTAGCAGTAAGCTGTGGTCTGTAAAACCAACATAATGAGCTGAAAGAGGATAAAGAGTTCCACTGAGCTGAGTGAAACAACTCGGCTTTCACATTACATTTAAATGATCCATTGATAATATAAAAAATATCAATTATATCAATCAATAAACAGACATATTTTGGAAGATCAGAACATCCAAGCTAAATCCACAAAGAACACCAAAAGACCTGATTTGAACAGAAAGGCCTCTGTAGGACCATACACATCCATAAGACCGTACTTCATGTGCTTCATTGTCTCATTAAAACATTTTAACTATGAACATATTTCATGTGTCTGTTGTTTTTTTTAATCCAGGTTACCCTGTTAGCCACTTTCTGCAGAAGGACCTATCCCAGTCCATGGTTTACTATCGACACCTCGGAAATGAAGTGTTTGATGATTCCTTCGAGGTGGTGCTGTCTGATTTCCATGACCCCCCCAACCTGTCAGAGCCTCAAGTGGGTAACATTAACACATCTGTTATTTAGTAAATTAATAAAGGAAATTATGAGGGCGATCATTTTTTGCCATGCACACCAGTCTAGATTAGCATCTTAACATGCCAATATTAGCTAATTAGCACTAAATACAGAGTATAGCTGAGGCTAATAGAATGTCATTAGTTGTGCAGGTATTTGGTCATAAACCAAAGTACCTAATGATGACACAAGATGGAAAGTTAAGGGATCAACAAACTTATTACACTTCCTGTGGGGAATATGAATGTCTGTACCAAATGTCACGGTAATCCTTTCAATAGATGTCAAGACATTCCACCTAAAACCATAAATGACAACCTTATAGTGGGGCTAGAGGAACATTTAAAGGATCACCAAAGTCATTAGGAGTCACTGAACATTTGGACCTGCTGGTGGTGATGAAAAATCAGGATCAACAACATCTTTAGGTTTCCTCCTCGAAGGAACTCTCAATGTCTGTACCAAACTCTGTGGCAAGCTATCCAATAAGTGATAAGCATAATGCATTGTGATACACAGCGGAGTGATGATGTAGCAGCATAACAGTATAAAACATCTCTGTATTCAAGCACAAACATAAAAATTGATTATTGAAAATATTTTTATAGTTTAAGAAAGACAAACATCCTTTCATTCTATACAGATAGCCAAGTTTGCTTTCCACTCTAAATAGGAAGAATAATGTGGGTTATGTGTGGTTTTTATAGTAGTGAGCCAAGAATAGATCCCTGTGGCATGCCATTACTGATGGCAAGAGAGATTGTTTCAGCACCATCAGCCATAATAGTTTGTGTTCTCCCTGTAAGGAAATCATGAAATCAACTGGTAAAACAAAAATCCCAAAGAAGATATAAATGTAACATCTGTCTGGTTGTGTCATTATTATTACTATATATTCAGACAATAAAGCCAGGGCGATGTGTAAATCTTCGGACTGCCTGAAGGGTTTGAAGCTTGTGAAGTTGAAGCTTGTTGAAGCTGTACCAAACTCTGTGGCAAGCTATCCAATTGTTGTTGTTCACTAAAACAAACTGTCAATCTTACGGGACCACCAATGTCATTGGGATTCATCCTCAAGGAACCAGGAATTTCTGCACCAAATAACATGGAAATCAGAAATGGTCTTGTTTTATAACTTATCTTAATCTATGACCAGGTTACCAGAAACTTATTTTTGCAATGCAACACAAATGTGTACTTGATATTTGATTCAGTGATCAGTGATGATTTCTTTGTTGTGCAGGTGGTGATGGTACACATAGAACCTGTACCAGACCAACCTCCTAAAGAGGTTCCTGGTGCCAGCCGGTGTCTTGTGATCAAAGAAACAGATGTGGTTCATATAACACGGCAGCAGCTTCACTTTGTGGACCAGGAGTCACCAGACAGCGAGCTTACATTCACAGTTACCACTCCACCTTTCTACACTGGACCTCACAGGTTAGTGCGTCCTCGCCTTCAGTCACAAACACACTGGACGCCAAACAATGGAAAAGCATTCTGTCTGAACCACGTGTTGTTGTGTCGATGAGCAGCAGTCCTGATGCAGGGAGGTTGTTCCTGGTGGACAGTATACCCAAATTCACCAAAGACTCCAATGCACCAGTGTTGAGGCTCTTCACACAGGTAATTCCTTTAATTTTAACTTTCTATCCATTCATTTTGTCTTTGTTTATCACTTAATCAACTGTTCTTACTCCACATGCATGGTATCCTTTTTAAGCACCAAATGAGCTAAAAGTCTGACTTTTAATTTGATCAATTTAACCAACTATGAAACTTCAAGAAACCCGAAGAACATGAAAAAAAGATTTACAAATCTTTAATGATAATCACTCAATACTTTATTATCATAGAATAGTTCAATGTTGTAGAAAATATTCTTTTACTATTTATAGTGTACACACAAATACAGATGAAAGAGAAATACAACTATAATAAAGTCTTTTTAAAATTGGAAGTCCATTTATATCATCCTGGGGTTTCACATTGTCCTTGGAAATTGAATATGCTGAAATATGTCAAGTTGAGTGAATTTCCATCAAGTTGAACTCCAGGGGTCCAATGAGGCAGTGGGCAGTGGAGCAATAGCTCTATTAGACTCTGTCCTCGATGCTTCTGAAGATTAGTCTGGCTGCTGCAAGGAAGACCTGAATCTATTTGCTTAAAGCTTATAACTTTTTTTCATCTTTTCTTGATTCCAGCATGCAGTGAACTTCATGAAAGTAGCTTACATGCCCCCAATCATGGATATCGGTCCTTACCCCCAGTATATCCAGTTTGTTCTGTCTGTAACCAACAACCTTGGCAAAACAATCACAGGGATCTGCTTTAACATCACTGTGGTGCCAGTGGACAACCAGCCCCCACAGGTACAGAACAGTGGCAGGCCACCATGCCTCCAATGTTAACATTTTAAATATATATAAAAGACAATAATAACACTCTTAATCACATTTAGTGCATGTGTAATATGTGTTTCAGGTCATCACAAACCCACTTACAGTAGATGAAGGAGGGGAGTGCTGGCTGAGCCCTGAACACTTGCTGCTGTCAGATGTGGACTCCATGGAAGAATCCCTAAAGGTGGAGCTTCAGAGGGAACCCCATCATGGTGCTCTGCAGCTTGGCGGCTTCCCACTAAAACCAGGCCAGGCTTTCACTGTGCATGACTTGAAAAGCCTTAAAGTTAGGTCAGACATCCTGGTTCATTCATTTCTTTCTGTCATCTAAAACTGAAACTCTTAATATGATGCAAGGGCCAAGCTGTAATGTCAACTGTCACAACAAAGGGTGGTGTTCAACTTCTGTTTGGTCTGTCACAACTGTCACAGCTGCCCAGTTTGTTAGTAGGACAGTTGTAGTGGCTCAAAGTTGCATTGAGTGATTCTTGACCACTAGAGGGCAGAAAAAGACACAACCCTAACATATCATCAAGTTATAAGGTTGTTATGGCTAATGTGCTAGCAATCAACGGCATACTTAGACATCCAACACACACAGATCAGCATGAGTATCTCTTTGGAGAAATGTTTCTCTCCACCTAACTAATGTTCAAGTCCAACACTGGCTAGCTGATATATTTATTGTGTACTTCCTATCCAGAATTAGCAGCCAGCTAAGTTGAACTTTTGGGTAGTTACAGACCCAGATGTTTTATTCAGGATTTGGTGGACACAAAGTTGAAAGTTGAGTGAATATTGGAATTTGTTTTTTTTTGGCGGAGAATTAAGTAACTGCAACCGATGTTGCTCTGCGTCATTTGGATGTGTAAATAGGCAACAGAACAACATTTTAAGAAATAATTCATATTTTTAGTAGCGCCTTGGTAGCTGAGTGGTTACCTGGCATGCCACATAATCTCTCTCTTCCTTTATCCTGTCAGCCTCTATGCCATCTACCATGAAATAAGACAAGAAGACAAAAATGCCCAAAACATTTTTTTTTTTTTTAAAGAAATAATTCATATTTTTGCGCTGGTATTATTGCATCTTTTTGTATGTCAGAAACAAACTTACTTAAAGAAGGAATATTACTTGATGTAAACTCATGTCCTAGAATTTAAAAAGTTACTAGCTTTTATAAACAATACCCAGGCGGGAAAAACACCACATCACTCTAATCTAGATAAGCATACCTGCCAAATCCAGATATTTGTGAGGTGTCACCAGTAGCTGTTTGAAGTGATTTTAAGGATAAATGGTGGGAGATACCTGTGTAATCAGATGCCAAAGCTTGTAAGAATCATTTATGTTAATTGTCTGATTTAAATTCAGGTTAGATGTCTTGAGACTTTAATTCATGACTTAGAAACTCTTTATTTTGTCTGTTTTTTTACAGATACAATCATGACAATTCCGAAACTTTGGAGGACAAGATTGAATTCACAGCAACAGATGGCACTAATTCAGTCAGTTTTGTTCTTAATGTGAAGGTAATTTCTCTCGTTTGAGAAAACAAAACATTTCTTTAGAAATTGACAACCTTGGCTTTATACATGTGTATGCAGTATGGAAATTAAACCATTGATTGTTGTAACAAAGCTGTACACTTGTGTGAAACACAGTGCCTTGATTGTTGTCTCCAGGTGAACCCCATCAATGATGAGGTCCCAGTTCTAGTCGTTGGTTTGAAACCGGTCCTCAGCTGTTTGGAGGGAGAGGAAATAGTCATCACAGCTGAGTATATCTATGCTACTGATGCAGACAGTGACAACAGCAGCCTCGCCTTCCTGATTGCCAGGCAACCGTATCATGGTGTGGTGCACCGAAATGGTGTTATCATCGATCGCTTCATCCAGGCAGACATCACTGCAGGGATTATCAGCTACAAACACACAGGTAAGCAGTGGAGGGTGGGGTTAAACCCATACAAAGGACCAATTAAGTACATTTTATTCCCTAACTAGCATCTCATTGTATACTTTGTTCAGGTACATATAACCACATAGTAAAAATAGAAACAATATTGAATGTCTGAAAGAGTAATTTTGGTAGTACTGGTAGTTATTGCCATGAAAATGGAGCAGAGCCTACTAATTAACATTATGTCATGATATCATTGCTTGTCATTACTTGGAGCTGTACATTATTTAAGCAACCGGGACATTTCACTAACGTACCTTTTGGAGATTAATAATTAGGCACTGTGTGTGAAAGTGTTTCCTATGTTTTTTTGATCGTGGTTTCAGGACTGGAGATTGGACTCACTCCTCGACATGACACCATTACTTTCGTCATTTCCGACGGAGAAACAGAAAGCTCTGCTCTATGCTGTGGTGGAGGAAATCCTGTCAGGACCAGAGGCACGACTCGGCTACGTGACAGTCTTCCTTTGTATGACCTCCAGATCACAGTGTTTCCAGTAGACAGCCAGCCACCCTCACTTACAACAGGTGGGCCATTTCTATGTTACTTGTATGGTGTCCAGAGAGCCAGCTTTGACGTCTAATTTGACTTACAAATGCAAAAAAGTAAATAACACCACGTTGTATCAAAGAAAATAAATACTTTAATTGTATAGGCTCCACCGACACAGACATTTTCACTTATTGTGCTTGGTTAGACCTCTTCTCAGGTTGTACAGACCGTCACTGATTGACATTTCACACTCTCTTTTGTTAGCATTGCTGTCAATTTGCACCCTAATTGTAGCTGCAAACCATCTAAAGGTGCAGTGTGTAGAATTTAGTGCCATCTAGCTGAACAGACTTGCAAAAATTGAATATAATATTAATGTATATTTATACCTACATAGAAAACGAGTCCTCTTCCACGGAGCCATCCATGTTTCTGACATTGCCTGGGGGAGCAAACCGTACGCTGGCTCTAGAGATGGCCTTTCATGTTTTTTTACAAGTTTGTAGGTTCCCCTACATGCTTCAAAGGAGGGTGAGGAGATATGTGTTCAGTTGGTTGCTATCTGCAACCTCTCCACTAGATGCCACTAAATCCTTCAAGTGCTTCTGTTCTCAGGCCCCTGGTATATTACTCACTGGCATTGATTGGCAAGACACTAATGGGGGAGGCACAATGGAGCCATTGTTATTGCTATTAGTTACACCTGTGCTTTTACTGCTATGACAAGTTAATTTTTCTGCCATACAAGTGGTGTGTTAGCACAGTAGTTGCCTTCTTTTTTTTTTTTTAAACCACACCATCCCTTCACAGTGACTAGCATGGACACCCCCGTGTCCAACACCCCTGTTTCATTTACAACAAACATCATGCTTCTTTTTAATGAACAAAGCAAATTACATTTATGTACATTTATGTAAAGCATATGAATTTACATCCAAATTATTTAAAGAGTAGTCAGTAGTTTTGACATATTTCAACTAGGCCATGTTGCTGTTTTGATTTGAAGATGAATATTGAATATAAAATAGTACAAATCGAAATAGGTACATAGTTTGGTTGAAGTTATTATTTTGTTTTATTCCAAAGTTAAATCATTTTACAGTTAGCTCTACTAGGACCAAAAAAGAACAAGAAATAACTAGCTTTTCTTATCCACAATAACTAAATAGTTTGGACACATACACAGCTGATTAAGTTGAACTGAAATGCATGACTTGAAAGGTACATATTAATTTTATTTGAACAGAACATACTTAAATTAAAAATGTAAGTATGCATAAATTTGACCTGCTATATGTTTAATAATTTGATTGGTTGCAGGAATTTCATCATAAGAATGATTGGTTCTTTCCTGTTGGTAGGAGACATCTTTGTGGTGGATGAAGGTGGGACTGCACCAATAACAGTGTCTCACTTAAAGGCCTCTGACATGGACACCGTCCTGGAGAAGCTGGTGGTCAGTCTGATTTCTCCTCCCCAGTTTGGCTACATTGAAAACGTCCTGCCCAGTCCTGGCTTTGAGAAAAGCAACATGGGCATAAGCATAGGTAAGCATTATGATATATTTCATCATCAGACAGGGGAAATCAGAAAAAGTCAAATGTTTGTCTTTCTTACCTCCTTTTTCTCAGCCTCCTTTTCATACAAAGACATCATTGACAGTCATGTCAATTACGTACAGTCCAGACACCAGAGGATGGAGCCAACGACTGACCAGTTCATGCTCTGCATATCAGATGGCAAACACAGCTCGGCCCATGTGCCCTTCTACGTTATAATCAGCCCAACAAATGATGAGATCCCAGAGTTCATTGCTCGAAATATCACAGTATGTTTTATGTTCAGTCTCACAACTAAAGACCAAACATTCTCAAGAGATTTTGTCCACAACATTTATTGACTTATTTTCCTGTGTGATGAGGTAAAAGAAGGAGAAATGAAGCAGCTAGACTCTTCAGTCTTGCATGCAATGGATCTGGATGTCCCCAAGAATATCCTGGTCTTCAGTGTGGTTAAACCCCCTCAGCATGGCAGTATCATCCACCACAGCAGTGGTCAGCCACAAGCTCAAGTCTACAAGCACCAGGAGGCCAGCCTTCAATCCACGGTGGTCGATTTTACAATGACAGATCTTATAAATGGTACTTAATGCATGTTAAAACTTCACACAGCACTGAAAATGCAGAGTAGGTCTTCTTAGGGCTAATGCTGAATTATTGCCCTATGAGAAAGCTTACGAATTACTGCCTGTCTTTTAATTGGCTTGCAGGTAACACTGTGATGTATATGCATGATGACTCCGAGAATATGGACGACAGTTTTACCATCCAGTTAACTGATGGCAGACACCAACTCAACAAACAAGTGATGGTTAAAGTCCAATCAGTTAATGATGAGAAGCCTCATGTCATAAGGTGAGACTAAAATCTTCATTACACTTCCCGTTTAAAATAAGTCAGCACATGATCGTGGGAAAGCAAGTGAAATTGTCTCATTGTTCTGTCCTTCAGGAATAATGGACTGGAGGTGGAGCCAGGAGAGACCAGGGTTATATCCAGTGTTACACTCTTTGCACAGGACAATGATTCTCCCTCTGCAAAGGTCATGTACATATTTGAGAGTGTTCCTACCCAAGGGCTACTGCAACTGAAGGTTGGTGCAATGCTGTACATTTTAGCAATGTTGGCACTTGGCAGCATGGCTGTAGGGATCGCAATGCTGGTCTGTCTGTCTAGTCCTCAAAGGATGATCCTCTGGCTTTTCCTTTAGCACCACCCGCAGATCAGATTTATCAGTCTTTCAGTAAAATCTGCTTGATGGATAAGCACCAAATTCTATACAGATATTCACAGACAGATAGTGGTAAAATGTGGTCAGATAGCCAGTCTCTGTTAGCTACATGTAGTTGCAATCACTTTTAAAACACAGAACCTTTGTAAAATCCCATAGACCATAATAACAATAGAGCAAGCAGCATTATTTACTTACTAGCCACCAGGACTGACTGCCCATCTATGCACCATCTTGGCATGTACTAACACATACATTGGATAGAGCTGAAGCTGACCAGTGAGGAAGAACATGATGCCTGCTATCTAGGCATCGAGTTTCCCCTTTCTCGATTACTTAAAATGCAGCTTGCTTTTAGGGGGACTTAACACTCTTAAGCTAGCCAAGCTTCAGTAAATTGACTGGTTACTGTTTGCATTAATACTTTGCATGCTAAGTGATGTCTACAGCTAGCTAGAGTCAAGACAGTCAGAAGCCTGGTTCTCTGGTCTTCTGTGGTTGTTCTGTTCGATCAGTAGAAAGGGGGTCTCCTGTGGCTTAACAAAATCAAACTGCTGATAAAGGCAATAGCATCATTCTATGCTCATGGTGCCCTGTGAAAATATGATAATCATTGTAATAATGGTAATAGAAATTGTTGCCTAATTGCTACCTATCAGAATGGAATAGTAAAACTAGTATACTGCCACATCTCTATTCCATCCCAAAGAGTTATAAATGCTCCTAACTGTGACTGATCCTGTCTCAGATAGGTCAGGACTGGGTGACGTTGACAGCTGGGACTAACTGCACCCAGGAAATGGTGGATATGAACCTTCTGCGCTACATGCACACAGACCTGCACAGTGCTAAAACACAGGAATTCTTTGTCTTCTACTTGCTGGATGGAAAGAATCAATCACCCCCACAGCACTTCCACATCTCCGTCAAAGATCTAGAAAAAGGTATTGGAATTCAGTCTTAAATTCTTCATTAGACATAGGTATGAATACAATTGGCTTCTTGTGATATGCTTGTGACTGACTGGCTCCATGTGTCGAACGTGTTTCTGTTCCTTTTGCCCAGTGTGACTTCATACTTTCATACTTTCATACTTTTATGGCTCTATTTTTAATGTGTCCACCGCTTTTTACAGGAAATATCGCCATCTTTGTGAAACCAGTGAATGTCAACCGTGGCGATCGTGTGGTTCTCACCACAGATGTGCTGTTAGCCACAGACAGCACGGACAAATCTGAGGAGCTTCTGTATGTTATCACCAACCCGCCTGCTCATGGACACATTGAGTACATCAAACATCCTGGACTGACCATCTCTACCTTCAGCCAGATGGACATAGCAGCCAACATTGTGGCTTATGTGCACGACAACCGAGCCAGCACACCCACAGAAACCTTTCAGTGAGTCTAGAAGCCCACAACTTGCTCTGTAAAGACTGAAAATACTGCCACCAGAACAGGGCTTAATATTTGAGAACATCTGATTTTGCATGATGTAAACATGATGACACTTAAGGAGGTCAAACTATTGTTAATTATTTTAGTTTTCCATCAACATCTCCAGAGTTAAATGGTATACGGTTGCCAAGGTAGGGGACAAAAAACCTCTACTTTATCAATGTTTTATCCATTAATGTCCTTGAATCCAAAATGCTTCCATACATTTTCAGATGTTTTGGTGCCACATTTTTCCGTTATCCAATCCAATCTTGTGTGTGTTTTCACAGGTTTGTTGTTAGTAACGGTAAGACTAGCCGAAATGGAACCTTTGAGATTGCAGTGGAAATGGTGGATCGCATTTTGCCATCTTTGACCTCCAACAAAGGCCTTACAGTTCCACAAGGATCCTCTATGATGCTAGGTCCTGACTGCCTGGCCATGTCTGACCCTGACACTCCCCCCAACGCCCTGACCTTTGTCCTTCTGCAGCCGCCACAGTATGGCAGGCTAGTTTTAGGTGGAACCACACTGACTGTTGGCTCAAACTTCACCCAGAGAGATATACAGGAGCTAGAGGTAACATATAAACATGATGGGGGGCCGTCACAGATTGACCGGTTTGGCTTCACTGCCTGTGACAGCACCAACCGGGGCTTCCTGCTTGAAGGGCGGTTACATACAGAACCTGTGTTCTTCACTATTCAGGTAAGTAATAAAAAGTGTACTTTGGCTTTGTAGTGTCACAACTCAATAGTTCACAGTCATAACATAATGCTAATATGTCTGAAAGTTACAGGAGGACCCAACTGTCTGTCAGCATCTCTGGTTTTCCCATTTCCTTTAGCTGCCTTTTGTGCATAAGAACTTTTTTTAATAACATTTGACAATATTCACAGAGGTTACATTTTCTATGATATTCTTGTTAACCTGTATTTACAAGCTGTGTGTAATTTCAGATCAAACCTTTGGATAGGTCGTCTCCTGATGTTGTGAAGCTGCTCCCTCTTTGGAAGGCAGAGCTTTTAGACAATGGACGATATGGGATCTTTTTGTCATCTCGGGAGCTGAGGGCCCAAGACAGCCATAGCAAAGAAGAAGAGCTGATATTCTGCATCATTCGCCAGCCCTACTTCAGTTACCTAGAAAATATCACTACAGGTCAGGAAATGAATTTTTGTTTTTAGTTGGTAACAGCTTAATTTAGATTGAAAAACTAAATCGTTTTTTTTTTTTGCTCTTACAGGTGGATTTGTACCACAGTGTTTCTCTCAGATGGAGCTGAATAAGAGAATTATTGTCTATATCATCAATCCAGACAGGGAGTCTCTGTCAGATAGCCTGGAGTTCAGAGTGTCTGATCCTCTAGGGAATGCTGGGCCCTCTCATATGTAAGAAGAAACAATGATACTCTGATTTTTTTTTTAAAGACATCTTGATTTAACAGTTAGGGCTTCACTGTTGTTGACCTCGTTGTTGCAGACTTGAACTGAGCTGGTCCAGTGTAGAGCTGTCTCAGCCTCAGTACTCCGTGTGTGAGGAGCGGAGAGCTTTCTCAATGGACATCATTCGGAGGGGAAACTTGGCAGAGTCTTCATATATCACTGTCAAGGTCTGGAAGCAGTGTTGTTGTTGACAGTGAAGGGTCATTACAAATTCAGTTTATATGTACATCTGTTTGGAGAGTTGATGTAGCAATAAAATACTTCCATTAAGATTTATACAGGCCCTGGACTGCAATTTTGACAGTTATCATAGTTCAATTTTCCTATATTTATTACAGTTTATTTAAAGACCTTTTTCTCCATCATGTTTCTTTATCATAGGTAAAGGAGCTGACTGCAACTGCAGGAAAAGATTTTCTCATAAGCCCTTCTTCCCTTATCCAGTTTGATCCAGGTATATTCTCATTAATATAGACACCTTGAATTATGCTTTTTAAATTAAAGGAACTCATTTTACGCATGAAGATCACTTTATTCTCAGCCTGAAAAAACTGTTGTATAATGTCTTGGGCTCAAGAGACAGACACATTTGTAACAGAAAGTTTGTGTTATTAACTTGTGGCATGGTGCTTTCAAGGCAGAGATGCTATCAAGTTGCATTACAGGAAGTGTAGGATCCATTGCTTTTGGAGTTTAACCCATACTATTGACTAAAAATCTGGATATCTCAGCTTCTGCTGCGCTCATTTAGATCATTCTTTATGTAATTAATCTTTTCAGAAGTTCAACTTTTTAGATGTGCAATACTAAAATGTTGGAGTACTCCTCTAAGTAAAGTAAAAGAGAAATGTTCTATTACTCCAGTGATGTTTTGTTGAGATGGTTAACATTGCCTTTAAAGTAGCCAGTGTGCTTAGAATAAAATGTATTGCCAAATGTCTTTATCTGAAACCATCTATAGCTAAACAACCAAAAGTAATCTTAGTCATTTAGACAGCGCTGCTAAATATAGAGTTACAAACAATCATACCAGACCAGCCCCAACTTGTGTAAAAAGCTGTGATATGTCTTTCTATGTAGGAGTATCAAAGAGAAGCTGGCAAACTGAGATAATTCTGGATCACCTCGAGGAGGCTGAGGAACTGTTTGAAGTGCTGCTAGTCTCTCCAGAAGGCACAATGATTGGCAGCATCAACAAAGCTCAAATCACCATCAGAGACACAGGAAGAGGTAAAATTGAGCCCCCGTTTATTCCTGGAATCCCAAAGGATCCTTTGCCATATTTTAATTGTATGTGTAAAAATGTATCCTCTTTTTTTTTTTTACATGTTTATTCACAAAAAAGTTTACCATCAGTGTAATGTATTTCTGTTGCAGTAATGTGTTTTTACCACAAGGTGGCACCAGTTATTCGGATCCAAAACTAATCACCACGTGATTGATTCAAACCACTAATATAACTATTAAAACTTAAAAACCACAGGACAATGCAGGCTAAACCAGGATCAGGAGGCTCCAGTTCTCGGAGGAAAGGAGATTCGGTCCGAGGCGTACCCCCAGCATGGATCCATTAAACTAGAGAAACTGCCTCTTGGCACAGAAGCAGTCATTTGGAGTCGTGGAGACAGTGTTTCCAGGCCTGGAGTAGGCGTCCAAAAAAAGAAACTCAGAGCTATAGGCAATCCAAAGTCTGTAAGTACCTGCTTTAAGATCAACAAAGGATTTGACTTCATGCTTAATAACTGCCATTTTCTTTTTTGTTGTGGCTTCATTTCATGAGCTTAACAATTCTGTAAACAGTTAGTTTAGAAACTGTGTTTGGGCTTTCAGATTGCACCTTCATCTGTTTTTCACAATGGGACAGACATAGTTTACACGGTAAGCAGAAGCAGCTAATACTAATTATATCATGGCCCTAAAAGTCGGAAAAGTCTCAATTTTCGTTGTCTGTTTAATTCCAGTATCATGGCATCACGGAAATGAAAGTAGAAGACGACACCACCCCATCGAGGAAGGGAAGAAAGGCAAACGTCCGTGTGGTTAGCAGGGGCGCACAGCAACAAGCATCAGCAGCGCTAACTAAGTCAAAGCCTGGCCCTCAAAGAAAGGTCCCAAACCCTGCAAAAAGTGGACCTGTCAAAGGACATGTGAGTGCAATGTCACTTGTCGTTTTCAGTGTCTTGGAAAATTGGCTCCATGTTGTTCCAGCAATGAGAAGTCTATTTCACACTGTACACTACAATGATAGAAAATTACTATTGTTGCCATTTTTGTTACTGTTTTCTTTTTCTGATGCTATTACCGATAACGATGTGGACTGATGAAGTTGTAGATGACATGCCCATTATTATTCCCACTAGCAAAACTCTGAGTAATCTATTGCTTCTCCAACCAGGGGAAAATACTAGCACAAATCCAGGCTAATTAAATTTCTGAACAAATTGGGGATGTGGGTGGTTTTAATATGAATTGCATGAAAATTGTGGTGCTGCCTTGTATGGTGAAGTATGATTTGTCGTACTCACAAATTTCTGGCAATCTAAGACTTTTAGGATAACAGGGTCTTGCCATGCCACTCAAGTGATATCAACAAATAATTTTTACCTCCTAAATGTATTGTGGCGCGCTTCATATAATGCTAGGTAACATATCACATTCCAGTTGAAGCAACTCTGAATTAATGTCCTTGTGAATATGTATTGCCCATAGGTTGCAGCTGATAACGCCATCCCCAAGCCATGTGTACCAGAGCTGATGGGTCTCTTACATTTCAACCAGACCACCAATCAGCTCTTTCACTGCAACGGTGTATCCTGGAAACCCTGGGCACCAACTGACCAGGTTCTATTCAAGCATCACAACATAGATATCATATACTTGTAATTTATCTTGAATTAATGGAATCGGGTCATCAGGAATAAACTGCTATATAGAGTTGGGTGTCATCTTCGTAATAATGAAAGTCCCTTATGATCCCTACTGGTAACATATCAAGACTTAAAAGTAGTTGACCCAGGATAGAGCCTTGTGGCACCCCATTTGGAAAGCTTTAAAATGACTCTTTCTCTTTCCTTGACACCTCTTAGTATTCATCTGAAATCATTATTGTTCACCTACAAATGTCAACATTTCTGCTGTATTCCTCTTAAAACACAGATGGTGAGCGCTCAGGCATGTCCTAAAGGCTGGGCCTTTCACAGTGGCCACTGTTACATCCTCAGCACTGAGCGCAAAGCCACTTGGAACACAGCTAGCAGGGCATGCAAGGAGAGGTACAGAAAAAAACAGACTTAGAGAGAAATTGTAAGGGGCAAGCATGAACAAACAACATGCTTCTGGGTAGTTGTCTGTCACACACAGAAACTATGTAATCAGAATTTTATGCTTCTTAAGTTCTCCCTTCAAAATGAATACACTAGTTTGCTTCTCTCTGATTTGATTTCAGATATAAAGGCAGTTTAGCAAGCGTCCTCTCTAAAGTTGACATGGACTGGCTGTGGGACTTCAGCGGAAGGAAACCATTTTGGATAGGTTTGTATCTTTAAATCACTTGTCGCATTCTGGTTTAAAGATGATTTACAACATCTTTAAGTAACTGTTATGTGTAATGTTACAGTGTCAGAGGTTCACTCTGCCAATATACATCGGTTCCTAGTTTGTGCCTACGAAGACGAAAGTCTTTGTTTCTGACATGCTTTCCTTTATCATGCTTTGTTAAACACGTCATTAAATTGAATGTTACTACATCAAGGCAAACATCAACTGCATTACGAAACTTACCCAATGCAGTGATTAAATCTTTGGTAACATCAGCTGACTGCCGAGATATTGTCAACCCTTGCGGTTTTCATAGTAAAAGACTACACTGAAAGGTATTTATTGTGAAGCACATGCAGGAAGAGGTGAGTGGGAGATAGAAGCTTAACACATCCAAATTACAGTACGTCACCTCAGCAAATCAATGGAGTAGAGACGTATACGTATTCAATGGTAATTAGTCATGTCTGGTTAATACTAGATTTGCTTAATAAGGTCAGTATTTGGGCCAGTTTTAATCTGATAGATTGGATCCATGCCTGCTACCACACCGCTCACTTGAAAGCTATGCAGTTCCTTGCTGTTACTGATGCTGCCACCTGTAGGCTCTGAGTGTACCTTCGCCTAAAGGGGAAGTTATTATCATCACTCCCCAATCCCTGCAGTGCAAAGTTTGGTATACTCCTTTTAGGAATGATGATATCAGCGCCAAGATGCAAAATATCACCTCTGTGCACATTCTATATTATTATATTACATTATTATATTCTATGCATAGTAATAATCTATTCCAAGTGAGCCAAAAGACTGAACTGTTATCCCATTCATCATTAACAATATCTTATGTGCAACTTGTTGGAAGTGATGTCATGGGTGAAAGATGATTTTTTTATTTTTTTTTATTAATTTCTTCATTCATACGTTTCTTTCTTGTTGTGTAAGGCCTGAATGATAGAGAGGGCAGAGGAAGCTGGGAGTGGGCGGGCGGCGAGCCAATCAGCTACACCAACTGGAGGAAGACCCCCCCTCGGTCCAAGATGAAAGGGGCCAAAAAGTGCGTCCTGGTGTGGAAGAGGGCGAAGTGGCAGATCAGGGACTGCAAGGCTGGCAGAGGTCATCGTTACATGTGTTCTGTCAAGACTTGAAATTTGTGCCATTGTGTTCAGATGAGTTATGGGAGGCAGGACTGATCCTCAGGATGTTTTAAACCGCAATAACAAACAACCTTCCAATAAGGATAAGCGGGAACTGTGTTTAATTGGTCGTTTCATTTATAATGAACTTTGTGGCCATTTTTGTGTCAAAAAAGTATCGTGAAATGTTACATTGTTTACACTTCATTTATTCTGCTTAACCACTGAAAGTATGTAAAATATTTAGGGTCTTCCTTATTTCAAACAGAACCAAGACTGTATTACCAATTGGGCAAAATTACCCCTAGGGCCCCAGACTATGAAGGCCCCCAAAAGCCCTGTGTCATTTGGTTATAATTGTAATTTAATTGCAAATATATTATCTGATATTGTATTTCAGTGTAGCAAATTTCTTGAGGTCTACTCTCGTTTTAAGCCGTTTTAATTTATATTGTTCTTAAAATTGTACATACTCTTAAATAAATTCGTTGTTTAATTCAATTCTCACAAACTAGTGTCACAAAGCTAACTTGGTGCCAGTATACTGTTTGGTTTCCGTGACTACAGGCTGAAATGTAATGAAAAGGCTGTACCTGTGTGTACTGTACTTAGGGGAATTAGGAGGTGAAAGAGTAAGTATACAATGCACAGACAGAGATGGTGTTAGTGTGGAGGGGGGGGCAAATGGGGGCCCCCGAACAACAAATATTTGCCCTGGGGCCCCACACCTATGGGCTATCTACTGTATTTCCAATAGAATTATCCACCAAAGCTTGAGTTGTTCATTGTTACTAACACATCTTCAAACTGTATTAATGCCATTTAAGAACATTTGATGAGCTCTTATATTCATTGTAAATTAAACTGTTGTGGAAAACATTGCATGATCAGTTAACTCATTTGTGCAGTTATAGAGACACTGATTGTGTATAAATGTATGTGCAAAAAGAGTCCAAGCAGTATTTATGAACATGGTTTGAAGAAGATTGGTACCACTTTCTTGTTTGTCCATTTAAAGTCACTGTTTCCTTGCCAGGGGCGGTGATTTGAAGGAGTCTCCTCTGGTTACCCCACAGTGACAACAAGACTCATGGAAATCACTGCCAAGAAGTAGTCCAGCATGTAACTCCCTTTTAAAACCACATGAGAGTGGTGTAGAATTCCCTGAATGTAAAATGATTCCTTTAGAGCTTGATATCAGTCAGGCAAGACTCTAATCTGTGGTGTCATCAAGAGGCAGCTGCCCCGTAACTGATCGTGTGCCTGTGTAAACATCCACAATAAAAAATGAGCTCATATTATAGAGGTAATGCTCTCAATGAATTAATATGCCCATTATCTGGGTTCAGTAGTCAACTTGCCCTTTAGTATATGAAAAGTTAATCTGATAATGACATTTCTTTATTGATTATAAGCTCCTGTCAAGCTGTTGTTTTCCCTTTTTTTTTTGGTGACTGCAACACTATCGTTGTTATTCGGATCTGGGCCAGTGGGTCCTGCAAAAACCACAAGGTTCAGCGGCAATGTGATTATCTCCATCATGTGATCTACAGCCGGGGTATGAAAGAGGTCCTTTTATTTGAGCTGGGCGCAATCGTCAGAGGTTTTTACATGCAATGAGAAGACACACCAGATCCTCGTCGGCTCGGTGAGTCAAACTAAAACTCAATACTTACACATGTATACGGTATATGAGTAGAAGAACATCTTGTGATATTTGTCGCATTTAAAATCAGTGTTAACGTGCTGTTATAGTTGATATGTGCAGTAAAGCTGGATGAATGGAAATGTTAATTGGTGCTGTTGCTTTAGCTGTTCAACAGAGCAGCAGAATGAATGTATTGACATCAGTCAGAAAAGCTCACATTCCTTTAAGAGGTTATATTTTCACTAATAACTCACCACCAGTGTTGAATGGAATGCACTCTTTTGCAGTAGGGGATATAACTGAGCTAACAGCTGCTCTGTTGTAAAGCAACAGTAACATTTCCATTTGACTTATTTACTGTATTTTTAATACAAAGGTCAACACTCATTTGACTATTATCATTGTTGGAGGAAGTATTGGGACCTTTTATTTCAGTCTAAGCAGCAAAACCACAGTATAAAAAATATTCCTTTGCAAGTAATAATCATGTATTCAAAATTAGTCAATTAAGTAAATTAAGAAGTATTGGTTGCAAAAAAAAGTATAAAAAGTAAAAGTACTAATGCCAAATTGCCCAAGTCAGTGTTATAATTATTAAATGTACTGTATACAGATATACATACAGTGTGTAAAAAGTATGAACCCCCTATTTGAATTTTTCATGTTTTACTGTTTGACAACATGGACTCAAAAAAACATTTAATATGCTTTGTTTTGGACAATGATCAACGGGAAAAGATCCTTATACAGTATGTCAAAGTGAAAACAGTCAAAATACCATGTTTTACTCGTAAAATCTAAAATAAAGTAGCAACTGTAGCTGTGAAATAAATGCAGAAGAAGAAATACTACATTAATCAGCGAAATGTAGCGGAGTGGGAATTGAAAGTAGCGTAAAATGAAGAAGTACCTCAAAACTGTCAGTTTATTTCTGTGCTGTTTTTTATTGGAAAATGACATTTTCATGACTATAGCAGCAGTCAATAACCATCATCTTACCGTTGCTGCATTCTGATTCGTCCATCCAGCTGATCATCAACTGTGACGTTCAATCATTTCATTCACCTTCTGTTTCATGTAGTTCTCCTTAAACTTCATTGACCCACAGTGTATCAACCAACCATCATTCAAATCCACTGTGGTTCATTTTTACGTCTGATGGACATCCCATAATTATTCAAAGGTACCAAATGTATCATGTATGTCTGAATTGTGGAGAGATGTATATAAAATGATCCACAAGACATCTTGAATGTTTCTACTTGATGGCACCGTACAGCCTTAATGATGGAGACTTGGTCTTTAATATTTTACTCAGTGTACATATGATATAGCTTCAATTAATTGTTGAAATATGTACAATGCTGTCAGATGGTATAGAATAAGATGATTTCAACAACCTTAAGGGAAACAGTCTAGAAAATGAATACTTGATTGGAACATTTACATTTAGTTTTTTCTCCATGTGGTTACATATGTTTGAAAAGATATTTTTTTCTGCCTCATACATGCCTCATACTCATTCAATGCTTTCTTGTTAATTAAAGGTTTGGTCATGACATAACCATCTGACATCCCTCCAAATCTTCACTGTTCGAAATGGAGAGAAACTCAAGAAGTTTCAGTGCAGCGGCTTTCTTCATGGATCATCATCATACCTCTGGCCAGCACAGTCAACCCGGCCACGCCTCAACCTTTCAGTGGCTTTCTTTTGCCTACCAGGGCCTGACAGAAATCCCTTATGGAACCATTCTAACACAAACGGATACCCTGGAGGTGCTGGATCTGAGTTATAATTTGCTGAATGAGTATCCTTTTCTAGATAACCACAAGCTACTAGACCAAGCCACTGTGCCTGTCTTTTCCTAAATCTTGGGTTACATAAATGACAAGTAAAAATTCAAGCTGCACTATTCAATATTTTGTATTCCAATAGAAGAAATGATTGAGTCTAATGTGACAAACCAGTAGAGAATTATCTCCAACTCAGCTATACGGAGCTTCTTATCCTCTTTTAGCTTGTTTTGGTTCTTTTAAATGCTCGTATTAAGCCCGCTGTACACTACCTGCCCAACAGCAGACAATATTAGAGACTATTTGGAGAACACAGTGGATCATTTAGCATATAAAGACATAATATATAAGATATAATGAGACATTTTTTTCTCAGGAGTTGGTGGAGACCAAAACAGAGCTGAAAGAATGTGTGACCTGTTAGCCACAGCAACATCATAAGGTGATAATATGTCATTGTTGTATTTTACAGCTTGTTTAAATGCACTTAAGTGGACAAAAAAAAAGCTTCTGTATTGTGTAAGATTCAACAAAAAAAGCCCAAATCCTACTCTTTAATCTTAATAAGATGATAATGTTAGATGTGTTTTCAGCTTGTTGTGAGCAGCTAAAATGAAAAAGGGACTTTACTAAATCGTTGGTCTAGTAAACAGGATTACACTCAGGGACATTAGGCAGTCTAAGCAAGGAGACAAACAAGTCCAATAGGGTAAAGGCAGGAATGAGGTCAAAGGCAGGAGGAGACAGGCTGGCCAATATAGTATATAACAGGGAGGCTTGACTAGCTGGAAGGCAATGGTAACATTGACAGTGTGGCAGAGTACTGGTGAAAGTGGGCAGGTATAAAGACTGGGTGGAAAGGATGGACAGGTGTACATATAGGTCTGTACTTAATTAAAGGGGTATGGGAGCCAAAGAGACAGAATATGTCTTTATTATTGCTATGAGAGCTGCCCATCTGATTTAATTCCAATATTCACTTTTCTTTTAGCTCTGTTTTGGGGTTCCACCAGCTTCTGGGAAAAATATGTTTGTTTAGATGCTAAATTCTCCGTTACGTACAACAGCTAGTTTTTAACTTTGTAAGCCAGCTGCTTGGTGCTGGGCAGGTAGTGTACAGTGTGTTCATCAGAGCTTTATTTATTGATACCACTTAAAGCTCAGTAGAACTGAAGGGAACTGCAGAGTCACCTATAACTGACAAACCTCAGCAGTTGGTAGTTCAATGTGTTCTCCTTCATTCAGTCTTTATTGGAACCCGGCTCTGCTGGATCAGCTGGAGAGACTCAGCACTCTGATCCTGGACTGCAACAACTACACGTCCCACGTCAAGTTCCCCTACATGCCCAGCGTCACCACGGTGTGCATCAACAAGAACAAGATAAATAACCTGCCCGTCTTTGTGGAAGAAATCCGACGAAAGTTCCCCAACATAAAGTGAGCCCGGGAGTGTTTTTCATTGAGTGGTTAGTGTTTCTGTTTGTAGAAGGCATATAACTAGTTGTTTTCATTGCTGCTCATGGTTCTCCATTCATTTCAAAACTAGGATCCTTAGTATGATGAACAATGAGGCAGCACCAAGCTATTTCAATGGAGGAAGTCTGACTCAGTACAAAGACTACAGGTAAGCATCACAACCTGTTCATTTAAAAAAAAAAATGAATTCTCATAAACTAAAATGAAGACCACCTGTGTGCTTTTGCCACTACATTGTACAAACACTACATATTCTTTGTCTCTTAAAATGCTCTAGCAGAATATAACTAGACATACATAACAACCTGATCATTAGATTTCTAAGGTATGGACAGTATATACAGTATCTTACATTTTTGAAAGGTATAGTTATTACTTACTTTGCAAATTAAGAATTTACTTCTGTGATGAGATTCTAAAATATGCTGCAGGATTATGACGGGATTAAAAGCTTGTCCTGGTTGGTAATCCTTATCAACTATACATAGATTAGTTAAAATCAGCTCACCACTGACCGAGCCACAACATTCAGTATGCTGCTTACAGCATCAGTAATATAATACAATGCATCAATCACAAGAGCCATTCTGCTGTAAAATAAGTACTTAAATGTACTTTTGATACATAACTGATGATACTTCTATTTTAGTTCAATTGTTACTTTTACTTAAAGGACCAGTGTGAAGGATTTAGTGGCTTGTTCCTTCCCATCAGCCCCTCCTTTTCAAGCGTGTAGGAGAACCTACAGTGACCGTGAAACTCAGGAAAAAAACACAAAAGACGCTATATAGAGCAGGTGTTTGGTTTGTCCATTCTGGGCTACTGTAGAAACATGGCAGTGGAACATGGCAGCCTCTGTGGAAGAGGACCTCTCCCTCTGTGGATATGAAGGGCTCATTCCAAGGTAACAAAAACACAGTTTCTTTCTTAGTTCAGGTGATTATACACTTGTGAAAATATACTTATGAATATTATATTCAAATCCTGCCAATATCCTGTTAAAGTCTTACACACTGGTCCTTTAAATAAAGGATGTCTACTGCTTCTGCCACAGATCATCTGTCCAAAATTCTATCAAAATCAGACCACTGGTTCAGGACGCCCCCATCTGGCTCATTGGTGCAAGAACATGGTGCCAAAATCTGTCTTTGGTTTTTATGAGGTTAGAGTATTGTATGAAGAATGCAAAATAAAAAATAAGCCAACAAATTCAATAAAAATCCATTAATTTGAACAGAATTTAATATGTTGATCTGTCCAGTTTTAGAATGTATTGTGCAGTAAAGCAGTGGGTTTTGATGTGTATATTAGGAATAAATGAAAGGGTTTCAGTCTCTTCACCAGTGGACAATACCACAGCAGGTGCATCAGTGTACCCTGAGTATATATATCTATCATGCAATTTGATAGCTCCATGGTATTAACTGCTGTATCCCATTGTGTTGTGCAAATGTGTGCACCCATGTCATGTTGACTCAGTACATGGACCGGAGTTACAGTGAGTAGAAGCAAGACACAGCGACCTCTTTCAGGGTCTGATTTTGGGAAGACGGTTCAGATCCATTCAATGCTGAAAATGTGGCTTTTAGCTACATGCATGTGTCATGTGTCATTTTCTTAACTGCCTGAAATAGTGCAAAATGCCTCAAAATTTATCCAAATGGCTTGTATAAATCTGTGTACTCTCTCTATATATGTAGTCACTTTATTAGGAACACCTGCACAATCCAATACAACAGCTCTGACATCAATTCTGCCCTTTTCAGGTTTTGTTAAAGCTAATTAATACAACTACATGTGTATTATTGAGGCCTTGTTGTTGTTTTCCCAAGTAATCACTAAGATGCTACTATGCTAACTGTTGTTGTTGCCAAAATGTCAGCTGAGACACAAACTGGTCTGATTATCAGCTGACATCTTTCATTCGGTTAAATCCTTATATCCTTTTTAATCTTTATACTTAAATGTCCCACTATCACTGTTTCCTGTTGCCCCTCACAGACAGTATGTCATCAGTCAGTTACCAGGACTGGAGATTCTGGATGACACCGAGGTTCCGGACAAGGAGAGAGTCCAGGCTAGAAAAACCTACAGGTTGCAGCAGAGCACTCATGGCAGCAGGAAGAGGAAGGAGGATTCATCCAAGAAACACACACACATGCAGAAGAAGTCAAGTACTATCATAAGACAATAGTATGCACAAAGTTTTTAAACCCGTCCCTTATGATCACCTTTTTAGTAATATATTTAATTATATAATATATAAAATATATCATTGTATATTCTGTTTCTGCTTGTTCCAGCATTTAACTGACATGAAATATTGAAATCTAAACACTATGTTTGTATGGCTGCATATCATATTAAATGGTAATAATTTAGATGTCTTGTGCGTCAATTTCTTCAGTTTTCAAAACTCAGCTTGACATATTTGGAAAGCGATGCGTCAAAGATAAGATTTCTGAGTGAAAGAGCATCCATTTATATTTGTTTTGTAAGTTTTTTCCAGCTCCACAGGATGAATGGGGATGTAGCTGCCTGTATGTAAGTGTATTTTTGGATTACTACCACTAAAGGGCGTTAAAGTCAAACGGGAGCTTTCTCACCATCTGCTCTAAGTGCAATAACGTGGAGTTTTCCAGATAACGTATAGCCTCAAAATGAGGATTGATAAGTGAAATGATTTTCAGAAATAATGTTAGAGTAGCAGTTATACTTCAATAATATATTAGTTGACTGAAAGAAATTAAATCTGCAAACAAATTGATAACTGTTTATTGTTTAAGTCATTTTTCAGGCTAATATTCCAAATAATGTGATAGTTCCTGTTTTCAAATACGAGAATTTGTAGTTTCTTTTGGTCTTTAAACTGTAGTAACTGGAACAGGTCATTTGATGAAGAAATGTTGGCCTCTAGGATATTGAAATTGGCTTTTTTTGTGTTTTTACTAATGTTTTGAAGATTAAAAATAGACTGAACAGCTCAAAATCAACTATTTTTAAGCCCATACCGATATAGTCCACAAGATGTAATCACTTCATATCTTGTTTCTAAATATTAAGATGTGTCACCTTTGTGGTGTATTACTGCTGTTGCTCACTGATATGAGTTTGTTAAGATGATGTCCTATCTCAAGATTATTTAGATGAACATACACACTGACATTGTGTGATGTGGTCAAAGTAACCTGATGTGTTTGAAGAAATATCAAAAAATATATTATACTGAATTTTATAGTACAAAAAAAAAGAAGAAAGTAAACTCAAGGTTCACTTACTAGCTTAATTTCTATGTCTGTAACGTTAGCTAAGCAGCTAACTACGTCCTGACTCCAGCTCCACAGTAAAGCACACATCCACCTTTTAATCTCAGTTAGAGAAAAAAAAGAAGCAAATTGTATTTCCCAAAATGTTGGAACTATTCATTTAAACTCAATGAGTTAGCAGAATGTCAGAAAATGGGTTCAAACTTCAAATGATTAGCAGAGTGCAGCTAAGCTAGTTAGCTAGCCTTATTGACAAAGTTGACAATTGACCCACTAAATAACAGTCTGCATTTATTCCCTCATTTATTCTGAAAAGAGACTTATGACTTGTGTATAAAAAAGACATATATTGTAATGAATGTAATGTTTTCATATTTTATAAATGATCATATGTTCTTTATTATACATCTTTAGACACGGACTCCCCAGTGTTTGGTGGGATGCTGCCAATCCCAAAGACTTGAGGGGCCAATGACAAGATCCTGCACAGGTGGGGCAGAAACATTAGCAGTCCAGTCATAAATGGGGGTCAGGAGGGTATTTCCACCTGCAGTCGGTGATATATGAGGCTATTTCATTTTGCCTTAAGGCCTAAGAATGCTCCCAAATGTCCTCACAGCTAATGTGTTGAGTTTCGTTGAGTTTCGATAGTGAGCCAGGAGAATAATTGTGCTTTGTTGGTGACATTAGATGCTGTAATAAATGAAGCGAGTGCACAAGGTAAATTGGAATGGTGGTTTTCCTCTTCCAGTCCCACTCATTCAGTGTTTTTTTTTCTATGTGTCTCTCTTTCAGTTTGGCATTCTTTGACCTTCTTTTGTCTCCGTTAGAGGCTTTGTTGGTGCTGTGCTTAACTGGGCTAAAGGAGAACAAAATGTTCCCAGAACCCCCCCCCCACCCCCCCCCCCCCACCCCCCACCACCACCACCACCACCACCACCACCACCTTATCCTTCCCTCTGAGACACCAAAAAGAAACCCTCTGACACTGCTTAACTACACTGGTCAGTTAACTGTTTAATTACATTTTCTGTAGATGTTATTCTCCATGAAGCCCTCTCCACACCACTAGAGGTAAAATTCTGATTCTGCTGGAGAAATATGAATACATTTATTTATGTTTGATGACCAGACAGTTGTCTATTTTTAATATATTCAGTCTAAAAATAATGGGAGCAGCCTAAGTAAAACACACCATGTAAAAGTTGCAAAAAAACACCCAAATTACCAGAAAAATGTAGGACATGAGGTCTTTTAATTGTAGCTGTGATTAGAATCGGACCTAAAGAAGAGAACATATAAACTTAAACTACAAAACATGTTAAAACTGACTAAAATCACATATTACAATATCCAAAACAAAAAGGATGAGAAAACTTATAACTTGATTTATCTTGTGAATAAAATTAGTCTAAATATGCTTCATAATTAAGTAAGTATATAATACCAGCACACCACTTTTGACTAACTTGTTTTCTTGTTTATTTCCTACACTATATCCTACAGTACACTTCCCATAATGCACCTCAATTGTGAGCAGAGGTACAATTTCTGTTCCAAAAGTAAGAAAACCTCATTCAAAATCACATTCATTGTGTCTGACATCACTCATTCACTGCTCCTTATATAACAGATAATATAATGTATCATCACCACAGTAAATATAGTGCACTATATGTGGTGACTACAAGTCAAGTGTATCATTTATTTTTCCAGGAGAAACCTGTCATAGATCCCATCTCCTCTAATGTGGTTAAGCTGCCTGATGCACCATTTTTCTTCAAGCTCTTGCAGGCCTTTCCAAACTGTCGTCAGCTGTCACTAAGTTGGTTACTTTGCTGTGGAGTTGCTAAACGGTGTTCAAGTGTCACTTAGCAACCTGGCATTTAGTGATTCTGATGGAAGTTGGACATTTTTGAAAGGCTTCATTACCCACAAATCCTGCAAACACATGTCTTCTTGGTCCCAGCGCTTACGTAGTGCGGTTTAAGATACTGTGCAATTTCAGTGTATAGTTTGGGTTTTGTCACTTCCTGTGTTAAGACTAACTTAATACGTGATGCTAAATATAACCCTGACTTTTGTAGAGAAGTGATTCTACCGTTGTGTTGTAGACAGTTTCAGGAGCTCCAGCCTGAGAAAGTGCTTGAAGTTTAAAAATGTACTGCAGCAGTTAGGTAATATAGGGCAAATGAAAGATACATTTCTTATGAAATATCAGCTATTTCTACACATTGTTTCCCTTCTGTTCAAACATGCCAACTCCTCACCACAGGCTCTGTTCTGTTAGTAACACTTTATCTCTTCTCTGTGCTTTCCATTGCTAAATGTCTTCATATCACCTCTGCCTCTCTCCTATTTGCTATCTTATCTCAGTGGCTTCCTCCGCCTGTGCTCGACTCCCTGCTTCAGTACTGCATGTTCTTTCTATGCCCCCCCCGCCCGCCCCCTCTCTCTGTCTTTAAATGCCTGTGCCTGTGTCTCTCTCCATAGCTCCCGGTGCAAGGCGGTCTTTTATTGTGCTGACAAGTGTTTCCCAGTACATGCTGAGCATGAGCACTGCTGTGCCAAACTGGCTGCTTTATATGGACCATGAGGCCCAGCTGGCAGACCTGCCGTTCAGCTATGCAGCAGGTAGAAGCACAGACCTGCCTTACAGAATCCTATACTCTGCAAGTGTGTATATACAAGACAACAATGAACATGGAGGGATGGATACAGGGGGAGTAATCTGCCCCCTTTAAATGAACATTTCAGTCCATAAGACAAGACATAACATGCATGTAGCAAATGATTATATAAATCTGTTATAACTTGTCAACTGTTTCTGTTAAAGTAAACTGCAGCAACACTACCTTACCAAAAGTGAGATGGTTTTAGCTTTGTGTGGGCCAGCATCTCTTGTTTTTATGGGCTTGGAGGAGTGAGTCTATTCTCATCCCACTAAAATGGTGAAAATATATCATACATTATACCTGCTAAATATCATGTAAGCATAGTCATAGTGAGTGTGGCTGTAGATTATTATTAAAGTATTCTGGGTGAGTTTGTTATTGAAAAACTGCAACTAAAAATAGAGATCTTCCTTCCTTTTACCCTTAACCTATAAAACTGCTTGAGTGTTCAACATCACTCACCGTGGTCACTCAGCACTGCAGATTAACCACAATGCATTGCAGATGTCAGAAGAAGAGACATAGCTTCTCGTTAGGTTGAGATGCTCTTCACAAGTCTTCTTCACAGGGAAGCACAACGCCTCTAAACTGGCCTGAGAGTGAGTTTTGTTCTATTTTCACATAGAAGCATCATTCAATCATTTAATATTACATAATACTGTTGTTCTCCTAAATGATTCCAGATAAAGACATTGTTGCACGTCTTGTTTTTTTTTTATGCTAATTGTTTCAGTCCCAACAGGAAACTAGTGTGGTGATGGGTTTGGAGGTTTGGCTCGTCACACTGGCAGCAAACAAAATAAGAAAACCTCAAAAAGAGAAAAACAAAACACAAGCCCCCTGCCCCATTTCATTTGAAGGGTTTTTTGTTATAAGTAATAAAGTTATATGTCTACAGAGAACAGAAAGACCGTTTTTTGCCTTTACAAATATTTTGAGATGAACACAAAAGAAAAATAAGACATAAAAATAAAATAAACATTGCTACCATTTCAATCAGGAGAAACAAGTGAATGAAGCAAAAAGAATAGTTTATTATACAGATATTGATGATTAAATCTTGTCAAAAGTCTTTTAGCACTTAGACTCTACAGGGAGATTTTAACCCTTACATACTGGTTATATACTGATTCATAATTAGTCTCTCCATCAGTCATTAATACATGTTTGATTGATCTTATGGAAAAAGAACATTCAAAATCACTATTTTATGGTCCAATTCATATATTTGCATTTATAAAAATATGTATCAGTTGCACAGAAATTTTAAAAATGCATTGATGATACATTTTATTTCCATTTTGTATAATGTGGGTCACATTAGGAAAAGTCAGACTAAAAGAAATGTGTCTGGGGTGTTTCGACAGCTCTAAAACTTAAAAGAAATGGGTCAAATGTGACCCTGAACAGTATGTAAAGGGTTAAAAGGTGGTACGTTAGTCTTGAGTCCACACACTGGTGGTGGTGGCTGATAACTTCTGCTGACGCTGATAAGACTGATGAGGTTAAAAAGTGAATGCACTGATGAATCTGTGGGGACTGGGTGAAGGGTGTGTACATAACGGCAGCACGAAAGCACTAGAGAGGGGGAAAACATTTAAAAAGACAGCTACAGTAGTAGGTTCATGGGGAATGTTTGCTACCGTGCTATTGGTTGGAACAGCTGACATCTCAATTGACCCCCCCCAGGCAATCGCAGCGAGGAAATGATGTGTGAGCATGCATGAGGGAGAGGATTAACAGATGGTTTGAGAACTAAATCTACAGACCTGAGCATGCAAAAAGATCGTCCTCCTGACTGAACTTTCACTAAGCTGCATTTACATGTGCATCCAGTTCTAAATAATTGTGGGCTGGTGCATAGATGCGGTCTGCCAGTGTGTTTCCCTTTGCTGCATCACTGAACCATAAGAGAATAGGAAGCCATGTGACTCTAGCTTAGAGAAATGAAAAAGTCACACTGAGTGGGAAACACACATGTCACCATCTGACATGCTTTGAATAATAAGTTATCTATATACCATATCACTCACTGTATTACATTCACAATGTAATGTATGTATATGTGTGTGTATTTATCTATCAGATGTATGATCTCATTGATTACACCTGGAATTAATCATAATCTAACGCACTGGAATAACTATACTTGAATTACTGTAACCCAGTTGGATTCTGGGATATGTAGTCTTTCCAAGTCTAACTAGTTATTCCCAGTATCATATTTAATCATCATTTATCATATGCAAAGGCTGTTGTTATATTTCCTCTTTCATTTTCATTTTAACATAAATCTGATGTCAGTTGTTACAGATGTGTGAGCAACATATCTGTGTGGTACTGTATACTCATTTTTATGTGCTGACTCAAGAGCAGATGTTGCTGAGCGTAACACAGCAGGTGGTAATAGCTGGGGGGAAAATGTAGGGTCGACCTCCAGGGCTTTGAAGAAGATAAAGCACCACCATGTTGTCACCTTTCTAAAGTCACTCTTGATAATGGAGCAGACTTTGACATGATGGACATTGAGGTGCTCCTGGATGACGCTCATAGACTCTGTAGGGGATCAAGATTGGACAATATTCTTTTATATTATGTTATTTACCTTTATATTTCTACATTTATTTTTATTTTATTAATTTCTCTTTTTATTTCCACATTTATTTTCTTATTCTTTTACAGGTAGATTTTTCTTTTTAATGCCACTCATATGCCTTCATATAAAAGAGCTCACTTATAAACAAAGTATATCTACTGTTTAACTGTACACTCAAAATACTGCCTGTTTTTTCAGGTACATTTTCATTCATTTTTTAAAAGACAATAAAGCTGAATAGATAGGAATAGGAATTTTAAATCTTCCATAGCATGTTTTATATGTTTGGTTCTCAGTTGACAGCGTTCTTTCTTCCTTGCTCTGATGCCAGTGGAAATTGGCAGGAAATACATAAAACCCTGACATCCTGTTTCAATATCCAATAATAATCACTGTGAACCTCTTATCTCTCTTGTCCAATAGGAACTGTCAGAGCTTCCTCTACATGTGACCCCTGAACTGGTGTTTGTGGGTGGACATCTACTCTCCTGGGTGTTTTTTTCCATCATATTTGAGCAGGAGAACGCCCAAGCACCAAAATCATCATGGATATAAAAGTTCATCTTTTAATGGAATCTAGATCTAGGCTGGTTTCAGACCTCTGAATCACCATCCACAAGTTTAAACTGTACAAATATCATTGCTGTTTCCTACTGTTGCTTTGAAATAGAGACAGTAAGCATGAGGACATGATCTCTAGCGATGACGGGACAACCTCATGTCCACTCTCCTCCTTCCTCAGAATCTCTGTGAGTCATCTCAAAGTCTCAAGTCCATTTTTAGGACTAAATCACTCCTGAACTGGAACTCTTTTCGAGGGTTTTACAAGTCCAAAGCTCTCCAAAGAGCACGCTCAGAATATTAGATGTGAATACAGACCGAGCTCCCTCATGTCCTGACCTGCCCGTGAACCACAGATGAAAATTAGCCTACCTCGGGCACACTTAATGTTTTATTTCACAAGTCCGTTCCCTGATTGTGTTACGACACCAGAAAGAACGCTTAAGCCCAGGAGAGACGTATGTAAGGGATATATTTGCTGTATCGTCCTCGATTGTCATGATTTGGGTGAACATTCGGTGCGTGATATTAGTGTATAGTCTTAAACCTGTTGGTGTAACCACAGTGTAAATAGACTTCTCTGCTGTCTGTCGGCTCAGTGTCAACGTGCTGCTGTGATATCCTGTAACCTCAAACCGCTGCTCTCTGTTAGCCTGTCAGCTCTATTGTAAAGCAGGACTCCCACAGGAGAGGAATCATGTGAAAGGTGAGATAAGGGGTGTTCAACTATCCAAAAAAAAGAGAGCCAAAGCTGACTGTAGTAATGATTCACTTTTTTCTTTTATTTATTCCAATTCTCCAATCATCACCCAATGCTGTGTTAGACAGGTTCTATGGTCAACAGACCTCATTTAAATGAAATTACACCTCATTTTTGAGTGATGACATGGAAGTAATTTGGTTTATTGTGTAAATTAAAGCTTGTAATTGTTTTTTTCAGACTTATATACCCGTGTGTCTTCCCCCCCCCCTCCATTTATTGCTGCAATAAACCTAAAGAGTGAACATTCATGGCCTTCCTTTCCACACATCCTGAACCTCCTACTTTACACTAACATAGGTTCAGCTGACCGTCACCCTCTCTGAAGCTTGGGGGCAGAGTGAACTATGGATTCTTAACCTTCCTCCAGTGTTTAGGACAAATCTGACAAATTTACAAACAATTTTGGGACACTCAAAGTGCCCCATATGGAACCTGGAGTCGGAAAGGGGCACTTTTTGGCAATTTGGGGCACTTTCTCTGGGAAGCGCCCCTGTTGACCGGAGGGCGCCTCGGGGTCCCCCCATCCACTTTCAGAATGGGGCACTTCAGGTACCCCGTTTCATTTTGGGACGCTCGAAGTGCCCCATATGGAACCTGGAGTCGGAAAGGGGCACTTTTTGGCAATTTGGGGCACTTTCTCTGGGAAGGGCCCCTGTTGAATTGTACATTGTTTTTCATCCAGTTGCTTCAAAGCCTCATGATTTCCTCCACACCGGGCATTTGAACATATAAAATTACCGATCACCACTTTCACTGAATATTGAGTGGTTTAGTGAACATTGTTACAGATACACAACCAAGCCCTCCATGTGATCTACACTTTCCAGACTAAACAATGCATCATCATCTTCTCACAGACCTCATGTATAAAGCTGTATTTACACCTTCCCTTTATTTTACAAATGAAGAAGTGACTGGACCATGTTACTCATGTTAGCCACGAGTCTGAGACATTGTTTCACAGCTTTAAACAGTCTTAAACAAAATTTGGTGATTCATGATTTTTGTGTTAATATAAGAGCAGTTAAAACAGACTGGTCAAATTTGACCATGAACACTTATAAGATAAATAAGGAAGGTTAATTATCAGCTCCGTTAACTTCCTAATGAACAGTCTGCTAATTGCTGATTTTTTTATCTCTCCTGTTGTCTGCGTCAGTTTTGACCTGGGAGAGCATTAACTTAAAAATGAGGTATAATTTCATTTAAATGAGGCCTATTGACCATCATTTCAAAAAAACATGTAAACACAGAAAAGGATGATAATTTATACCTTATACTTTATAAACAGTCAAACTAAACCAGCAACTAGTATAATCAGCTTGTCCTGGGAAACTGCAGTGACCTTGTTTATCTGATTTTAATGAAGCTCATATGGACATTTGATAGGATGAAAACAAGCCTTCCACAAAACAAATGTGGAAAAGGTTGGATCACAGAAATGTTATGATGCTTTAATCAAATCATGTGTATTGTAATATTCTAACCACATTAAAAACCAAACACATGTCTGGGCTGATATAATATATATGATATGTATGCACAGGAAAAACCCCACAAATGCCAATGTGCTTTAATCAGTCACCAGCTGATCCCAATTTCTCTAATTAGTGTCACTACTAAAGAAAAAAACTTTCATTTTCTTCCAGCTACAGTATGGCAGTCCTCAATGCTGTATGCTATATTGTAAAATTGGTCAGATATTTATTTAATTTGCATCTTTCCAGTGTGACCATCACAGACTTCTTGCTTGCCTGCTGCCACATCACAGACCTGACAGAAGGAGCATCGGGGTCAGAGTTCACCGCAGCACCTTAAACATGCCACGGGATCCTGAGGCTGATCTAGTCATTGGTGAGTATCGTCTGCTTGGAGGCTTTCAAAGGACTTGTGTGAATATGTGTGTGCGTGTGAAGTGTATTGTCTGCTGTTGAATGGTGGGAAGGAAACCGGAGTTCCCTTTCCTTTAACAAACAGCCTTTGTTTGTGAAAATCGTGTTTTATGATCTCCATAGTGTGTGTGTGTGTGTGTGTGTGTGTGTGTGTGTGTGTGTGTGTGTGTCTGTGTGTGTGTGTGTGTGTGTGTGTGTGTGTGTGTGTGTGTGTGTGTGTGTGTGTGTGTGTGTGTGTGTGTGTGTGTGTGTGTGTGTGTGTGTGTGTGTGTGATCATTACTGAGCTTTATATGTTGGTGCTAGGTGTATTTCCAGGCCAGCTGTTGCCTTGCTTCCAGTCTTTATGCTAAGCTAAGCTAACCACTTCCTGAATCCAGCCCTGTACTTAAAACACACACATGGGATTGATATCGATGTTCTTCTCATAGAAGGAGAGAACCATTCCTTTAAATGTTAGTGTTAGTTCCATATATGGGTCACCGGGTGTGTTGAGACTGAATGAGAAGAACATTTTTGCCTCCCGTCATCCTCACATATTTGACAGGTGTACCTTTTGTATTAATTAGACGCAAACAGACAGAATACCATCTGTACGTTAGCTGTAAGCTTAGCTGGCAGCTGACGCACTGATCTGTCTGTTGGAGTGTGTTTGTGTTCAGTTCAGCCTCTGACTGACCTCACCAGAAGTTCAGATTATCTCTTATTTCCCTCCACTCTCTCTCCTTTTTCCTTTCCTCTGCATGTTCACGAAGCACTAAAGATGTGCGCTCTTGTCTTATATGTGCCACCCAGGTGAATTTGCATTCACTCGCTTCTTTGCATTTTATTTGCATGTGGGTAAAATTCACTTTGCATTCTGTCTGAACACACAGTGACACTGACTGATGTCCTCCAGCCTCCTTCTGTGAGGTCAGTGCGTTGAGATGCAAGAACAGCTGGGAGGTGATGGATGAATCCAACGGGGCGGCGCTGTCTCCCCGACCAACCGTCAACCCCCTTCCACTGCCCCCCTGTGCATCAGTAAGGAGGAGACAACAGATGAGGAGCTTTATCTGCAGCTTTAATCACAGAAACAAGACTGTGTCCCAAATCCTATGTGAACAAAGTAAAACTCCATGGATGTATTAAACAAGAGGTATACAAGACTACATATGCCGAGTGAGGAAGTGAAAAAGCAGAACCTGTGACAATAGTTACACATGACTTCTCATTTAGCTTTTGCAGTGGAAAGAAGCAGCTATACATCTACCCATTACATCAGCTATAGGTTTAGTGTATCCACACCTTTTTATTCCAGTTCATGTTTTGGTAATGAGCACCACAAACACAACATCAGGTGTCTGGCAGAAACGCAAACTTTAGACAAATATGGCTGCAAATATAGTCAGTCCACTGACTTTAAGACACTTTTCTACTTTACTAAACTATATTGCCAAAAGTATCCAAATCCTCACCCATCCAAATAATTGAAATCAGGTGTTTCAATCACTTCCATGGCCACAGGTGTATAAAATCAAGCATCAAGGCATGCAGACTGTTTCTACAAACATTTGTGAAAGAATGAGTCGCTCTCAGGAGCTCAGTGAATTCCAGCGTGGTACTTTGATAGGATGTCACCTGTGCAACAAGTCCAGTTGTGAAATTTCCTCAATCCTAAATATTGCACAGTCAACTGTCAGTGGTATTATAACAAAGTGGAAGTGATTTAGAATGACAGTAACTCTACGCTACAGACCTCCAAACTTCATGTGGCCTTCCGATTAGCTCAAGAACAGTAGAGAGCTTCATGGAATGGGTTTACATGGCAGAGCAGCTGCATCCAAGCCGTACATCACCAAGTGCAATGCAAAGCATCGGATGCAGTGGTGTAAAGCCCACCACCACTGGACTGTAGAGCAGTGGAGACGCGTTCTCTGGAGTGACGAATCGTGCTTCAACATCTGGCGATCTGATGGACGAGTCTGGGTTTGGCGTCAGAATGGGACGTCACTTAAGTTCATATGCGAGTCAAGGCAGGTGAGTCAATACTTTTGGCAATATAGTGTATCTACAATTTTCCTGTAACTGGCCACAGTGGCTACTATTCAGCAACATTTGCACAACTTTGCTTTAAGCTGATCTGAATAGACAAAATATATTGGAGGATTGCAGTATTGAAAAACTGTGGACCATGATATAATCAGCAGGAAATGTTTCTGGTTAGTTTGGGCATGTTTACTACAGCGTGATGTCAACATTCTTTTTTATCTTCTGTTATATTTTAATCAAATTCTGCAACTCTCAAATTCTTTTTCCATCGTTTATCGTTTCTCTCATGTAGCTCGACGGCTTCATCTTCCACCTCGTGTACAAGCATGAGGGAACGTTGAGCTCCTGGTAAGTGACATTAACGACGCTGACCTGGAGCGAACACACATCTACTTTTGAGACACTAGACATGGCCTGCAGGGAGAGGAAAGCAACTGCAACACAAAGAGAAAGAAAATGTCACAGACAAGTCAGGTTTGGTTTAGTGTTTTTATAGCTGAGGGGCATATCAGCATTTAAAGGCAGCTTTTTCCCTTCAGTCTGACAAACATGACCAGTCAAATGACTCACTGGCTCTGCAGAGATAAGTCTTGTTTACACATAAACACATGCAGACAAACTCATGGCTCCTGTATTTCAAAGAACATACTTTTCAGGTTTGTGCTAGTAGGATAGAATCCTGGAGAAAGATGCCCAGGGGGTCTTCAGAGGGAGCACAAAGGTGCTGAATGAGGCTATTTGAGAGAGTTCTCCAGGAAAGAAGCTAAATTCATTCTAGAAATGGACCACGTTGGACTGTAGTATAACTCTAGACATCCTATTGTGCATCTTTCTGGAGGTTTATCGTGTAAGTCTACCCTGCCATTTAAAATCCATTATGTCACAGGAAGTAACTACAGGCGTGGTCCCATATCCATTAAATCCTCAGTGCTTGTCAATCGCTTATTAAAAAGTCATGTTTCAGCTCTCCCAGTGTGCTGTGCGACCGAAGTGTGGCCCGCTTCTTATTCCTTAGGGGGATTTGGAACGAACCCCGACCATCCTCCCCTCTCCATGCTCACCCCACTCTGCTAAAAATTGCCACTTCAAAGACTTCCTGACATCTGGCCACAACAGTCATTGCTGGAGAGTGAGCGGTTAGATGGATGGGCAGGGTTAGTTGCCTGTGGGCCTGGTAGAGTGATGGTTGACATGATGGAAAGCAAAATGTAGTTTCCCCCCTGCTTGTGAAAAAGCAATTGTGCTGAGCCTTTTAAAACAAGCATGTGTTTTTAGAGCACACATGCTGTTTATACCAAGATTATACTGTCTAGATAGTGTAAATACTTACAAAGGCATATAAGGTTTCACTCTGTGTGCAGTTCTTAAAGTAGATGCCAGTCGGTCCAGTTTCTCAGACTCAGAGATTAAGACTAATTCTAGACTATAGACAAGATTCTGTGAAAATATCCATTGAGATATGAGATTCTAGTCTTGGATTCTAGAGTCTAGTCTTAGTGTAAACTTGATCCCACACTCATTCTTTTTCAATGTATTTATTCTATGCTGTCAGCGCCACAGACTGAATGTCTTTTTCTCTACTTTGTAATTATCTGCATTGCAAAGCAACCACAAGGTCTTTACTATCCCTTCACTGCAGCTATACAGGGAAACACAAGGAGGGGGAATTCTATGCTAAAAAAGACTCAATGTGGGAGATAACTACTTGACTTGAGTAAGTGCTACAAGACTGCTGACACTTCATTCTGGCTTCAGATAAAATACACCGAAGTCGCTTTTAGAAAGGGATCTTTTAATGGCCGGTATGAACAGGAGGAATTAATTGGGCCGAGCCAATCACAGTTGACCACTGCTTGATCTAAGAGATGAATGAAAATGAATTACGTGTGCTCCTAATTATCCAGAACCAAACAAAAAAAGATGTCGGCTTAGCAAAAAGTCATCATGAGAAATATCGCTTTTGTTTGAGATCTACTGCTAGCAACGTTAGCTTCGAAACTTCAGTCAGTCCACCGGGCAATCAGAAGAGACAAAGGTCGCATGGTTAAGTGCAGCAACCAACAACAGTTCAAGAAAGGACTCCAAGATCTACACATTGATGTTGCACAATCTGAGTTAAACATTTATATTATAATCAGCTTTACTAGCCAAGTATTATTTATGTGTACGAGGAATGTAACTGTGGTTTAGTGGCTCTTAATGTACTCACACAGGATATAGAACACAACAGTCTTCAGACATACACATAAGAAGTGACTGTTTACACATGCAACTGTTCTGTGAACTGTAAACAGGATATAGCCTAAACAGTGCAAAGGTGTGGAGAGTGCCTAGAGTACATACAGCACAGCCTGTTCAAATATAGCCTACAGGAATGATTTAAATATATTTGTATTTTAGACTAGATACAGTGAGTTAACTGTTAATAAGTGTGACATTGAGGGGGAGAAAGTGTTCCTATAGATCAGTGTTCTTAGATGTTTTTCATGTAAAAGACCCCTCAACTGATTTTTGCTTTTAAATGTTTTATTACAGGAAGTGTATGATACCCAGGACTTAAATAGTCACACACTCTGTCATTGTGTTACTTATACATGGAATTAGGAAATATAGCGAAAGTGAAACTAGGCTATTCCCCTTTTACTGCTGGGGAAGGGAACCATATAACACTCTCAAGGACCCCTGGTGGTCCCCCAGACCCCACTTTGAGAACCACTGTTATAGATGAGAAGTGTTAAGGTTGCAGTTACATCACAAAGCAGACGTGGTGTGGTAGGTAAGAAATAAAATAGGATATAACTAAAGCCATAAATGTTTATAGGTTACAATAAAAGTGGAATGAATAAAAAAGAGGCGGGGGTGGGCTCAGTGGTAGCAGGATTACTCAGTAGGGGTAGACTGGTTAGCACGGCACGGCACGGCACGGTTTTTACTCTGGTTCTTCAGTTTTGATCTGTTCTAGTTGTGTCTGTGTTCTGCGTGCCAGCTACTGACAGAAACTTACACGAACAAGAAAGAAACGCTGCACGATTGAAGTTTTGGATTAACGTTAGACTCTACTCCGTTATTCTGCCAGAAAAGCACGCTCTGAGACCGGAAACCTATTGAATCCGATTTCAAAGTAAAATGAGTTGCCATTTTAAAAATAAATACATCTTTTTGCTGTAATGACCTGAGCACAGCACTGCCAAAGCATGTTTAAATCACAAGTGTAATAATTCAGAATATAAGATATGCCACATTATTATACTTTAAAATAAAATGAAAGAAAATGTTGATAGTGATGCACAAAGTCTGAACACCATTATTTAATTAATTTTAGTTTTTGTCATGATCCTTATTTCATAATGTTACATTTCACCCCAGGGTATGATACAATTTACCAAGACTATGGGATAAATTGTAACATTTCCCTCCTTGTGTTTGAGACTAAACCATCTATTTTCTGATGTGTTGCAGAGATAACAGCCATGCTATTTAATAGCAGACACGTGTCACTAGTTTGCATCAAATGTTGAATGCAAGTATTTTAAAAGAGCTAGACAGAAATGTTACAAACATCGCCGGTCTCCCCTACATAATAATCCAGAATGTAAGAAAAAAAAGACAAAGCAATATGCAACTAGATTATTAGAGCACTATATAGTATAATGAAAGAAAATGTTTATAGTGATGCAGAAAGTCTGAAAACTATGTTTTATTTATTAAAAATGAATCAGATAAATGTGTATTAAAAATGTCTGCATAAGTGACTTCATGTAAGGTCTCAAATGCAGTGCTGGAGAAACTGAATTGGACTCAGGATGAAAAATTCACAGTTTTGACCACCAGCCAAACAGCTAGTGGATGTTCACATTGTTGCCACTCAGTAGATCAACATTGGGTTTTTTTGCTGGTGAGTGGAGAAATATTGATATTTTTACCACATTTGGCTGATGGCTGGTGCTATTTTTGTGACTTTAGAGACTTTATCTTTACCAAATGAAACCACAGTTGTGCTTTTTCAAAATCTGACTCCTTTCTTTCTTCCTATTGTCACTTTTTTTTTATTTCGATGGTAATGATTCTCATGAAAAATGGCAACAAATATCAATCACGTCCATTTTATGCCGGTGATTGTTTTATTTTGAAATGCGCAACCGGAAGTGATGCGTTATCTGTCGTGTAACTTTACTCTGGTACCTGTCAACTAGTCTCCGGTTCTTCTGTTTCGCCGAAATGCCGGTTGGCTTCAAGCCTGAGGAGGTTCAGCATTCACGGCAGCGTATGTATGTTAGAACTCCGGTTAAAAAATGGCGTATTTATTTTTTTAAACGTGACCTTGTGTTAACGGACTAAACACCGGACACAAACGTTTTCTTGCTCACCGGGGAGGAATTCTTCTTCTTCTCCGCAGCGTCCTGCATCGGAACAGAATGGGAAGTGAATGAGTCTAAAGTGGATCCAGGATGGAGGCTCGGGAACAACAGGAGGTATAGAAGGCTGCAGTAGCCTGACATAGAGCTCAGGGCCAGCATGACCTACATACTGAACAGCTTAATGGACCTCTCTGCTGTATGGATACATTAGACTGTAACTGACACGGTGTTCAAGCCTTGTAACACAGTAATAATAAGTGACCTTCATTTTTTATTTGCAGAACTATGCATAACGAGACACGTGAATGTGCATATGACTGAACAAAGGGAATCATCCATGTCCTATGCAAAATAAGGGAACCACATCAAGCATGGCACGCTGGATGTTTTGCTGACCTTCTGTAACGCTCTGGGGTCAAAGAGGAAATCAAAGGGAAAAATTAACCAAACAGGTGGCCTGAGGCTCGTGGATACTACTCTCTCCCTGCCATTTTCCTCTCAGTAGCCTACAATACTGACGGAACAACTCCGCTCTTTGGATTATCCCGCAGCTCACGAGGCATGTAGTAGAAGCTGGGTTCAAAGGTCTAAAGAAGAGAAGCGCTGAAAGGTCTTTTCAAACCAACCCAGCCTGTAGATGCCTTTTACACTCACGAGTAAGAGATTGTAAGGAAGCGATCATTATTCATGCTGTGATCAGCAAAAAAAGTCAAAAGCTAAGCAATAAAAACTGAACCGCATTCCAAAACAAGTCCAAATTGATGTTTTTTGGCAGTCAGCTTCATAAACTGTCGCCATCATGCTTCTGAACTGTGGACAGCAGTTGCCTCTATTGAGGCATACAGAAGTGCCGCCTCGAGTCATAGAAAACTTCATCCTCACTGGCTACCGCTTCCCAAACTACAGCCTGAAGGATTGCTTACTGTCAGCATTCAGACCTACTAATGAAACTGGAAACTTCTGGACTCACTTCCTGCCAGTTTTCATTTTTTCGTACTATTTTGTGGAGGTGTTTGGTTGGGAAGGTGCGCCACATGCTGACGATCCATTCTTCTATCCGCTTTGGAATTATTACATCGGGGTGTTCTGTCTGCTAATGGCTAGCAGCATGGCCCACCTGCTCAACTCAATGTCTCTTGTGGTAAGAGAAGTATGCTTCTTCGTGGATTATGGCACTATCAGCTCCTACACGGTTGGCTCGTCACTGGCGTATTACTACTACATCCACCCTCGTGCAGGAATAGTGGAGATAGGAGGCCGAAATGACTCCCATATGGACCTGAAACATGAACCTGCCCATTCTCCCATATCGTCGCCCTATGCAATGCCAGAGTTCAGTGTGTTTTTTGAGACCTTCTACATCCCGAGTGCATGTGTTGTAGCGATCATTTGCGTCTTATCTTGCTGTAATACTCGCCAGAGGTGGAGGCAGTATCGGTATGTCATCCGGACCTTTGTCTTCCTCCTCCCATTCCTCGTCTCATCCACGCCGGTTTTCTACCGTCTCCTCACTAGATCGCCTTACTCCCCCACCTCCTCCTCCTTCGCTGCTTCCACCTCCATGCCCAGCTTCTTCTATCGTCATTGCTTCTGGTTGCTGGTGTCAGCAGTCTTCAACATCAGCAAGATCCCTGAGCGCCTAGCCCCAGGGTGCTTTGACATCTGGGGGCACAGCCACCAGTGGTTCCACTGCTGCACGTTTTTGTCCATCCTCGACGAACTCCACATGATCAAGACAGAGGTCAGGGCCATCTTGCTCAGCCCGAATCTACTGCTACCCCCTGCCACCCTCGCGCGCCTACCTGGACCCACCATAGCTTCCACCTACGGGGTAATGTTCTTCCTCCAGACCACCATCATCTCCATTATTACGTGGTTCTCCTGGCATGCCAACTGCATTTATGGACCAGAGAGAGACCAGCTAGAAAAGGAGCACCTCAACAAACACCTGAAATGTCACTGATCGCAAACAAGATGCATCTTTTTTTCTTTTTTTTTTCTTCTTTTTTTTACATTCACTACTGTGAAGGAAGATTTGCACATGTATAAGGAGCCATGCCACAAAGTGAAGCGCACAAGAAACAATAATTCCCTTCTGATTTCATGTCCCGCACATGTCCCCTACCCCGTTTGAGAGCAGTTTTCAAGCTCTCATGAGGGGAAATTGGGGTCAACGGGAGATGAGAGGATTATATTCTGAGCTCACCACAGGGTGTCTGTCTGGTTGAGTGGATATTGGAGGACCTTGCCAGTTTTTTCCCCTGACCTGCTCCAACATGTTCCACAAGGATGTCTGAGCAGCGAGGACAATAACTACCTCTAGGGACTAGGCACTTGAGGACAGGGGAAAGTTGTTGTCCCTAGGACAACTCATATCCATATGTTCTATATAACATTTGGGTAATGTGGCTTAAATGTCAGCATAACCATTTACAGAAGTTACTAATGTGTTGCGTGCTGTCACGTCCTCCTTTTGCGCCCCCCCCCCCCCCCCCGTTCTTAAACTGCATCTTTACAAAATTCTCCGCTGTGCTTTCAGTTCATTGTTTCGTGTCTTTTTACCTTCTCTTCCTGTAACTAACATAGATGCAGTCTCATTTCCCCTCTCTTTCTAAGTGAGCAGGAAGTGTGGTGGCCTTGCAGACGTAACAGAAATAGCTGAGATATAGTCATATCAGTCTTACAGTAAAGCACTTTCAGGGGGTCGGTCGGATGGACGCGCCCTGTCATTAAGAAGCCATGGTCGCTTTCCAACCTTAAAAGACGCTATCGTTTCTGAAGAATATAATGATGTCCTGCTGACATGTTTTTTGTAGGTCCACTTGGGTAATGTAGATGTGAAATGGTGCGTAGAATACATCTGCTGTATGTACAATTTTCATTACACTGATGACTAGTTCCTCACAGGTTATGTCCACACTCCTTTAAGTGCTCTAGTTGAGATCATATGTGATGCAGGAGGGATGTTTTCTAATCTAAATGAAAGCATAGCGGAACTTATGTGGTACACACATCTTATTTCCTGACAGCTCATGTATGTGAAATCATTCAAAACCAGATGTGAGCAGCAGTTCCAGCATGAAGGCATGCATTGTGAACATAGATGGAATGAGGATCAGAGTCTTCTGTACAGTCTTTTCATGTCATGTGATTTGTAGTAAATCCTCAGAAGAAAAAAAAGCCATAGCTTGGGGAGAGTGATAGTTGAAATCATGGCAATAATGTAGTTGTACTACATCATCAGGAACTTCCTGGATAGATTTGCACTTGTGAGATAGATGCTGTAATGTTCACCTAACCTTAGTTTGTGCTTATGTACTACCATTATATTCAAGTCTTATCATTTGTTTTTCTGAATGATAAATACTGTATACTGATAAATAGTGAGGAGGATTTGTACTTTTCTATCTAGATAAAAAAAAAGGTCCTCTGACCCCTGAAAGATTTATCAGTCTTTTACCCAAGTTGCACCCTTATTTCCTAACAAAGATAATAATGAGAAAATGCCTTTGCTCAATTTGTCTGAAGTGATGCTACTTTCCATTATTTTTTAATTTAATATTTTCATATTCAATAAGCCACTCATATTTATCTGGTGTTGTACAAATGGGGCATGGATGTATAGTATGTTATTGTTTGTTGTGATGTAGAATCCTACTATTGATTGAGGATTCTGGTGTGAAATCACCTCGGTGTTTCAAAGTGTTCAGATTCTCAGCTCTGGGACTTAACTGTAATGGTAATATTCAAGTAGCACAAACTGTGGCTATGATTCATTAGAATAGATTAAATGCTAACCTCACTGGAGAAACGACCATATGTTTAACTTTCAATTGCATGAAGCAAGGTTTAGCCTTATTGTTAGCAATATTTTACTCGCTGTATGATAATATCCTGCCTGCACAAATGAGTGTTTGCTAACACCTTTTGTCAAAATACCGTCCAGACGTCCGCGGCACTATTATTCCTTCGTTGTTGTTTTTTTTTCTAGAGTTCAGCTAACCACCCTTAACCAGAAACTTGGGATGGGTTTGGGTTTGGTTACTTAAAATGCAATTTATTAAGAAATTCTTTTTTGCCTCTCTGACTGTGCCAAAGGTCTGCGTCCATGTGTGTTTTAAGTAGATATGCAATGTCCAGAAAAGATTTGTTAGTCTGGCATAGGGCTGGGTAATGTCTTTAAAAATGATGATACCAGTACCAATACAAGTACCCTTAAAGTGATACTGATACCAACTGAGTACTTCATTCTATATCCATCATGAAGCATTAAATTGGCCAATCACATGTCACATAAAATCTAAGAACACTTGCGTTGATTGGCTGTCAGCAAGTCCATACAAATAGTCATATTTTCTAGCTCTGGGTAGAAAAAGGATCGATTGCAGGTATCGTTTGATGGGAGACGTTTCGATACAACTTGGTATCGATTTATTCCGGTCGAAACCTTAAAGGTATCAAGTACTGATACACAGCCCTAGTCTGGCAAGTCAGTAACGGATCAAATGAAACAAGAATATAGCTTTGGGTCAATATCAGTTAGGTTTAGCCAGGTCTGGTCTCAGATTTAGGCTTTTTCAGAGCTCAAAATTAAAATTCAAAAAGCTACATTAATTAGCACAAAATACAGACACCTTTAGTTTGACGACCAGTTTATTGACATTTTGTCTTTCTGCTGTATACAATTTAGCTGCAGGTTCAGTTTTCTGTCAACAACAAGAACAACAAAAATTGATGGACAACCTTTGAACCAGACGGTCTGGGTTCAAAACTAGAACTTGCTGAAGTGTCTATGAGCAAGACACTAAATCCCTTCCAACTTTCCAGTGCTGCTCTATATTTAACATACCTGATGATCAGGGGAGAGGAAATCAGTTTTTAATAGAAATTATAAAAAAAAGAAACTTTTGTTCTGAGTTAATTTGCACAATGAAAATGGACCATGGCGCTTTAAAGAGTTCATTTGAATAATGTGTGCTTTCACAATGTGTTTTCATGTCAAAATGTCGTGTTCTTGTTGACTTCGTCCTGTCCTGAACTCAGTCAGCTTATGTTGGTCTCTGTCTAATTTTGGAAATTGTATGATTGACACTGTATTAGTTCTACTCATAACTGAACATTTTAACCTGAATGTTTGAATTGTGTTGCACAATGAGAAAACGATTATAGAAGGACGTCACTGGAATGAGTACACAGGGACCATATTTGACTGGTTGTGATAATCATGCTGTTATGGTGCACTTTAAAAAGCTTCTTCAGAGCTCCTCAAAATGTTCCTTTAAGGGTTAACCCTACAGTACTGTATTATTTCATCACATTTCAGGTTTAGGTATTCCTCTCAAACACCAACTCAAGAGAGATTTATCAAATAACAATACATCCATTTTTAGAAGAGATGTTTCTACCTCAATAGAACATTTGTGTTGCTCTGTTAATGAGAAGAAGCATCATTGAAACTATCAACGTTTAATCAGTGTTAAGTATGTGAATGTAAGACTGAAAGACTACTGTATCTTATCTAGTGAAGTACTCAGGGGTGACTGAAGAACGACACTAATAAATTACAGTATTTTCACATGCATTTGATTTATGAGTTTCTAGAGGTGGAGGTATAATTATGGTATGTTATTTGCTGAAAAAGTGAAAACCCTCCACCAATATGTAAGCTGATGTATCAAAGAGCACTGATATGGATGATTTGAGTTTTACTGAATAAATTACATAGAGAACTGTCATGATTATGTCAATGTATTTATTTAAAAGTGCAGTGTGTAAGATTTAGTGCCATCTAGTGGAAAAAACTTGGCAGAAATGGAAATATAATGTTTAAAAGTCTGTTTTAATTGGTGTATAATTACCCGGACATAAGAATATTTGCGTTACCTTATAATGAGCTCTATATCTACATAGGGAGAGGCCACCATGTTGCACCACCATGTTTCTACAGTAGCTCAGAACAGACAAACTAAACACTTGCTCTAGAGAGGGCCTTTCGCATATTTCGTAAGTTTCGCGGCTACCGTAGATTCTCCTACACTTGAAAGGGGAGAGTGAGAGGAGGTGTAATCTACAACATAATGTCACTAAATCCTACACACTGGTCCTTTAAATTCTGTAGAGGATTGTTGCACTAGATTTGAGTTATAACTAGTCCACTTTTGATCATCAAGCATGTTTTAGCAACACAAGCAACATTGATGGAAGTTGAATGAACTATTGAATAGATCAAATGGAACTTCAGCTGACACAATACCTCCAAAAATTCTCGCTAATTGTTTACATGCGTATGGTTGTCTAACATTCATATGCTAGCTAAACAGTACGAGTTAAACACTAGCATGTTTTTAAAGCATGGGAACATTTGATAATAACATTTCATACTCAGTGTCAGCTTAACACCAAATAGCTGAATTCTAATATCGATGCTTACATTAGCATTCAGGTCAGTAGCCTGTTAAATATAATAGTTTGGAGTCGGAATTGTGTTAGCCTAGCTTAGCATGAAGACTGAAAGGTGCTGGTAGGTGGTTCCCCACTGCTTCCTGTCTTCATGGCAACAGACTAACATCCTGACTCCAGCTTCATACTTAATGCATAGACATGAGATTGGTATCCAACTTCTCATCTTACTTGCAAAGAAAGCAAAAACGAATTCCCGAAATGTTGAACTTTTCCTTTAAGTAGTTTTAATTGTGCAAAGTTCTAAAGTAAAGACAGATTTGTCTTTTAGTGGGTAACTGGCTTTAGATTTAAGCTCATTTGGTTAAGTGATCTAAAGTCTGAGGTTTTCAAAGGTTTAAATAATTCAAATGAGTTCTGTCCATGCGCTGATATGCAATCCTCAGCTCACAGTACATAATGTATTCCTGTGTGAACCCATGCACATGCTGTAGGTGTGCTGGACCTTGGCAGGGTCATGTTTGACATAAAAAGCCAGCTGCACACGTTGCACACACACACACGCACAAACTACTACTCTTCCCCCCACCGGCTTTTTCCATCCCTCTGCCTCTTTTTACTCTGACGTTCTGACCCACAAACGGCTGGTGGAACATGAGCCACAGAGAGAAGATCATCCTCGTGTGGAGTTGGTGTTAAATCAATATACTGACCAAAGTGTAGAAGCAGATATGTAACTTCAAAAGCATATGAGCCAAAAAAATAAATACATCCGTCTTTTGGTTTTACAATTGTAACAAAAACCAATTGTTACAAGGATGTTAACTTCATCACTTCAGTCTGGGCAATAATAAAAAAGCCCTAAAAATACAGGTCGGCTCTAGTAAGAAGAGTACATGTAACAAGGAGGAAAGAAGGGTGATGAAGGTGTCTGTTTTCACTGTGGTACACTGCCAGTCAGAGTTCACCCTCCCTTCAGCGGTATCACTATCTCTTCTTTATTATGCAGCCGTGCAAGTTAGAATAACAATGGTTGAGAAGGGGTTTTGAGTGCAAAAGCGGACTCCGTTTGAAGTATGTTGTTTTCTACAGCTATTATTAGATTCTGAGTAATATACTGGAGAATGTAAGGCTGAATTTTTTGGGGGAAAGTGTATAAATGGTGCAGAAGACAACTCAAATATTTCCATCCATGGAGGCAGGAATGTGGGCATTTTAGCAAGGACAAGCTATTTTCTACAATACATCAAAGTAACACATGGTGATATTTTTTTTCATTACACTGTTTTTAGACTCAATATATTGAATTCGGACTATCAAAAATCAATGAATGACAGTATTTTCCTACCAGAAGTCTAGTCCTGAGACATGTTGGGAATTATAATTGAGATGTTTGAATAGATGAATACATAAATTGTGATAAATGTTACAACTTCAACACGTTCTTGCATCATTTGACTTTTGTTCATATCCTTCAACCATGTGTAAATTAGACGTTGCATTTATTTTGAAATAGAATGGAGGGATTTGGCCTCTGTATCCCCAAAACTGTTGCTAGTGCCCTGCATAAACTATGTGTATTGGGTTGAATATTTTACAGAGTGAATCATATACTGCAGCTTCAGTGATGTTAGATACAGTCTGTATGTGATTTGTACCTTTTTCTAAATTATATTTATAGTTTAAGGGGGAAACCAGGCTTCAAGGCATCTTTCAATGTCTCTAGCTCTAACCATGCATGTCCACGCTGGATATCTACCACCTGAGGACACTTGAAGCTCTGGCACTGTATGTTCTTCTGTATCAACACAAGTAAAATTAGTTGTTAGTACAATACAAAGACAAAACAATGAAATGTCAGCATTTCACATGTCTAATCTCCATCACACTAAACCTACTCAGTGCACCATCTACTGGCCAATATCAGGAACTGCACCATATAGAAAAAGCCAACCACAAAACTCATCTCCTCCTGAGTTTTTGGAAAATTGTACAGTTGGTGAGGAGTGGCTTAGACAGTCACTTTCTTGCCCAAACTCTTTAAATTTTTTAAAAAGAACTCCAGGATGAGTGAGGGCGCTCCATAATCAGTCTGCAGCCTATTTATGGAATGAAAGGGACTTTTTATGGGGGACTATTTCGAGGTTCCTATTCTCCAGAGTATTAATAAAAACAAAAAGGATTCCAGTACAGTCTTGTAATCGTGTTGGTGTTTGATGTTTAAAGCTGAATGTTGTTCATGGATCTCTATACAAATACTTAAAATTAAAATAAAGAAATACAAATTAATAACATTTTTAAAAATAATTAAAAATTAAATTATAAATGACAGGAAACACATTCCAAAAAAAGGAAAATCACTTTTTTATTCTATTTATCAGTGTTCTATGGCTTAATGCGTTCAGACATGTTTTAATTGAACTATTAAACAACAACATAGGTTTATCAGTCTTCAATTCAAATGAAAATGATCAGTGTTTTAAAATACAAGAGTAAGAGGAGACGGACATCTTTGAAGATATATTATGATCAGATATGTTATTAAGGCAGTCAATAACATTAACGTGACACACTGGCAAAAGCAGCTTTACAGTGGAATGTCTGAAACACAAACAGGCAGATTTTTATATATTAAATCAGAGAGACAAAAAGATTTAGAGGAAACATGAATTTAAACAGCATGTTTGGTTATGAATAAAAATGACATCCTGAAATGTGTTGAAATGGGAACAATGGTTCCCTCTCAGCACATGTGCAAAGTCAGGTTACTCTTACTGTAATAAAGTACTTCAGTATAATGTTCTTCTCTCTCAGTCAGTGCACAACTTTATTTCCTCCTACATGATTTTCTTGGTCCATCACCACCAATGCTTCCAAAAACATACCTCACTCAAAGTCCACTGACTAGATTTTTCCAGGAGCTTTCAACCAGAGCTCATGGTCTTTTTTTAGCCAGTGGCGTTTGCTCAGTTGTCACGGAGCAGACTCTACCTAACTAGAAATACCACTTAGCACTTGTAAGAGATATCACATTCAGGAGAGATGGTGAGGAATAAAAAATCATGAGATGTGGTTGAAAGCTCCAGGAAAAAAAACAAGTGGAGTTAATGAATATTAATCTCCACACATCCTCAGTTTCTAAAGAACAATTTGTTTACTAGACGTGCTTGTTGTCTTTATTTTTGTAGTTTTAGCCATCCGTTTTAACCAGTGGATTTAGCTAAATGATGTAAACTAGGACTGCTTATAATCAGTTCATTGATCAGTTATTCCCCCATCATAGCAGGGATTGTTAGAATCAGCTTCTTTTGATTACTGTGCAAGAATAAAGAAGAAAAAATTAGAATAGAAGCTACATAAATGAGGTGTCCTGGTAACTGAATGGTTAATGTCCCGGGTTGGATTCTGGCCTGGGAGCTTTGTTTCATGTGAGACTAAAAACTTCATGTACAACCTCAAATTTCCCCCAAAACCATGTCCTTCCAATCCGATAATCCCACCCAATTTGGGACTGATAAAACAATCATCCAGATTTTTCTAAATCTGAGCTGTTCTCTGTTCAGAACTAAGCTCCCTGCTTGAATATCAATGAGTGGTACTGAATGACCCATGTACCTCATGCCTTGGTTTAGCTGTAGTGCTCTGCTGTCTTTGAAACCCTCACACACACACACACACACACACAGAGAGCAGGTTAGAAATGAGTTCATTTTAGGAAAATGAAATATTGGAGGACATCTGGTGGAAATTAACAAAAAGTTGACTGTATTTACCTATCAAGCATCATCCTACCCTGCACACCATAACTAAATATTCACAGTAGTAGCAGCATTGGCACTTTGCACCGAACATAGACGATGATTGGATTATTCCTGGACGGTATTCTTCTGTCTTTACACCATTACACTTGCTCGTTGTGGTGATTCCGTGTTGGACTGTAGCTGAGAAGAACGGCTCTCGTTAGTTTTCGGACATCTTGCGGATCATGTAGTTGAGGATGCCTCCGTGGTGGAAATACGCCAGTTCCACATCAGTGTCGAATCTCATCCGCACTTGGAATATTTTTCCTGTGTCCAGCTGTGAGGACGCAAAGAGAAAATGTGAAGCGTCGCATTTAAACTCACGTGAACGGTGGATTAATGAGCCCGATCACTCTTGACATACCTTAACGTCGACTATCATGCGGGGCGTTAGCTTCTCTGGGATAACGATGGTGTAGCGCTCCCTGCCGGTCAGTCCCAAGCTGTCAGCGGTGTCTCCTGACAGATACTCCAGAGGGATCACTCCCATCCCCACCAGATTACTGCGGTGGATCCGCTCGTAGCTCTCGGCTATAACTGCTTTTATACCCTGATTTAAAAAAGACACAGAAACATTTAAGCGTGGATGTTCATGCTTGACATTTGCCTTTTCTAGAGTTTTCTGTCAAATCTCACGGTCTTCATCAGTGGACTGAGTTTGCTCAGTTGTCCATACTTAGGTCAAGTTTCATATCTTGACCATATGATGACGAATAAGCAAACTATTGACTAATGAACACCATGATATGCAGTTGAAAACGCCAGAAAAAGCTAGCTCAGTATAGCAAAAACCCAGCAACATAATGCATGAATTGTTATTTTCTTTCATGGTGCTGATGGGTAAATAAAGGAAGACTGAGGACATGTGACCCTCACCAGTAAGAAAGGACCCTTCGCCGCCCAGTCTCTGGAGCTGCCTGAGCCGTACTCCTTCCCTGCCAGAATCAGCAGAGGCACTCCGGACTGCAGGTATTTATCTGCAGCGTCGAACACATCCAACTGGACAAAAAAAAGACCACAACACAGAAAGGTTATTACAATGTTTCACATTATGTAGGTGAGATAAGGAGTAAACAGTGATGTGTGCTTAAAGATTAGATGGAGCATATGACATGACATATGACATGCTGGATTCCAATTGGCTAGTTTGTAGGCGTAGTCACATTTATTCCACAGCAGTATCTTGTCCAGGATCATAGAAACTATTTCAGGAACCTCACTTAGCTGTGTTTCAATTAAAAAGGAAACAGGTCTAAATATAGTTCTTCCTTCATGGCTGCTGGAGCCAAAAAAAGCTACTGTGAGGGTGGAAGTGTCTGATCTCTCAGCAATGATCAGTAAACACAATGAACACGATGAATGAGTCGTTGTCTCCTTCAGTCAGAAACTGCTTTTGCTGCCATCGATTTTAAAGCACTTACTGATTTTTCACTATTTTTAGACATTTTATTGACTCATTATTGTCAAGGTTCATCTGGGACCGGCCAAATTCACACCATTTACCATGCGGTTGCTTTTCCCTACAACTTACTATGAAAATGAGACAAAGACAACTGACACAGTTGAGATCAAAGATTGCCACAGTGTGTTACAAAGAGATAGAAAGATGTAGCGTGTGCTCACCACTGCTTCGGTTGGCAGGTGGATGGTTTGCGGCGCCTGCTTGTTGAGGAATTTGTTAAAGAGGCGGATGTTGGCGAACGTCCCTCTGGCCATCACGGCGTCGTTACCTCGACGGGAGCCGTAAGAGTTGAAGTCACGTGGGGTCAAACTGTCAAAACACATAACAGTAAGCTTTTATATTGTCTTGGTTGTGGATTCCGAGGATAATTTCGGATACATTTCTGAGCAGGCTTGGAAAGACCATCTTCTCACACTTCAGTGCAGTCAGGACTCACCCTCTACTTGTCAGGTAGCGTGCTGCAGAGCTGTTTCGAGCAATGTTCCCAGCAGGAGAAATGTGGTCTGTGGTAACTGAGTCGCCAAAGTTCAGCAGGACGTAGGCGTCATTTATGGACTTGGGAGGCTGCAGCTGCATAGTCTGAATTAAAGCAAGATGATAGACAACATTCTGATTGAAAACGCTGTAGTATAGAACAACTTAATTATTATGGTCATGTGACTCTAGGCCAATCATAATCCCAGACAGGCAGGGAGGCAAGGGGAGTATCCTGGATTGGTATTAGCAGTAGTTACAGTAGAAATAATAGTAATAATTGTACTCATTAAAATAGTAATGGTTATACTAATAATTGAGGTATTAGTAGCAACACTACTCTAGTATGGAAGTCCAGATGCACTCATTTAATCTGAAGCAAAACACTGCAACCAGACTACTGTATCTTTACTTGCTAGACAGAAAAAGTTGCTTATTTTTTCACAACATTGGCAACCAGAGCAGGTGACCTGTGGCCTCTGACTGCAGTGCAGAGTACAATATAGATGTTAGATTCCTCCCAGTGGTTTTGATGTTTGGCCGTGACAGATTTCATTACCAAAAAAAGAAAATAAAAGCCTGGGAAGAATCTTGCTTTTGTAAACATGAACATGAAAAAAAAAAGCCAATTCCCTTTTATGTTCCCTGAAAATGAGCCAACATCTGGCCGTTATACAAATTCAACTGAAAAATCCACACTACAGTCTCTTTCACATTCAGTTTCATTGTTATTATGCTACTGCTATCTTTGGAATATACCAATTGTTTCAGGGTTTAATAAAAAATAAAAACAATAAAATAGAATTTTAAATCTTAAATTTGTGTTTTTATACATCTTACAAAAAAACCCACTGAAGTTGGATTTTCTATTTAATTAAAATGCTTTTCTTAAAATTGGCAGCCCTCAACTTCCATACAATAACTGCATTCCTATATCTCTGAGAAGATATGGTTATATATTAGTTTATTTACCAAACCATCAAAGAATGGTGGTGACTTGATGTAAGTTGAGTTGGGGTCCCAGGTGTACAGCTTATCAGAGGGAGCGACCAGAGCGTTCCAGCGTTCGTTCACTTTCTGCAACAACACCAAAAGATTCCATCACACATTTACATCAGACTGCTGTGAGTCCTTAAGCAGCTATGGCATTAACAATGCACTCTACCTCAATCTTTGCATAGACTTCTTTGAACATTGAGGGAATGACAAACTGTCTCTCCACAGCTTGGATCTCCTCCCGTGTGGGCCAGATATCCCTCAGGAAAACCTCTTTGCCTTCAGAATTAATAGCTATAAAAGACAAAAAAAAAGAGAAAACATGTTGTTCTTATTCAAGCTCAACAACTGTTTTGGCTGTGAAACTAAATAAAAAATCCTACGACACACAAAAGCCTCTTTTCCAACCTAAAAATAACTAATGTAAAACAGAATCAATCTTTATGTACTGCCTCCATATACGTCAGTCTTACGTTCATAGACTCAGCCTGGAAGCTATCATGAATGTCAAGCTTGTCAAATCACATTATAACTAGTGTTTGTGCTACTTTTAATTTTGAAAACCAATGACTAAAGCAAACTGTATCCAATCCAACAGCATGCCCACCAGCACATCGTGTACTCAACTGCTTTTTTTCTGTGTAGTTACTCACCAATGGGTTCTTTCTCAAAGTCGATCCTCACGGTGCCAGCTATTGCGTAGGCGATGACAAGCGGAGGAGAAGCTAGGTAGTTGGCTCTGGTGTTTGGGTGAACTCGCCCTTCGAAGTTTCTGTTTCCTGACAGAACTCCCGCAGCAACTAGATCTCCCTGAAATGCACACACATCACTGTGAAGACCTCACATGATAGAAAAAGACTAGTATGCTTTAAAATGTATTAATGTTTAGCTTGTGGAATGAGAGCAGAAAAACTAAAAGAAAGCAAAGCTCAACATTAGAGTCTACAATACTCATGTAAGCACAGGCGATGCTGGGAAAAGAAAAAGATAAGATGAGGAGGGAAAAACAGCTCAGTATAGATTGAGGAGTGGAGCCTCTTTAATATAAACCACTGGTACCTGAGTTATGGCTTCCACCACTGGCTCTGGGAGCGGCCCACTGTTGCCTATACACGTCATGCAACCATAGCCAACAACCTCAAAGCTAACAGGAGGAGACAAAATAATGGTTTTAAAGGTGGAATGTTATCTTTAGAGCTTTAGCTTCATATTGACTTAAGCTGGCTGTTCCATGTATAGACCTTACACACTGACACACACTTTATATTAGGGTAACAAGAAGATAACACATTGTTCAATATTCATTTAGCATTAACATATTTTGTAATAAGGATCCTTATTTATATTTTTTAAGGATTGTCATATGTAGTGCACATTTTGCAGTTTTTGAGAAAAGTAACCAGTCACCGCCCTCTGGTGGACAAACACATCTGTGGCATTTCTGTACTAACGTTTCCTTTTAATTACCTACATATGCAGATATTGACTGTTCTGTTGGGAATATATCTCCATTAAATACCAGTCCAACTAGTATTTTATTTTTCTGGGAGGACTTAAAATAACACTTATTTGTGTAAGTTTAAGCAATATGATGATACAGTATATACCATAAGATCATAGAGATTTGGCTGTATGTTATCTCTATATATCTGTATATCTCTAGCTGTAATCAACGTTTTGTTATCTGAAAAGGCCGAAACTCTACAGTCTTTAGAGGCAGCCTAATTCACCTTACTCTTCATGAGATATTTGATGCTCATATTGGAGAAAACTGAACTGATGCTGCAACACTATTTGACTCTGTTGCTGTTAAGTGATGCTTTTTTTTTAAAACTGAGAAATGATCTTCAGCTGAGTAAAGGTGCCGGCTTGTACTATATCCTGACATAAATCTGTATTTCAAAATAAAAGAACCTATACGGTGATAGGTTTTATTCATATTGTCCACCTCAACTGTGAACTTCTGTAAACACATCATGTATCTTTGTCTTCCGTCCTTCCATATCAGTGTCCAGTGTGGGATCATCTGTTCCGAAGACATCTTACCCCAGCTGAGAGAGGTATTCCATCACACCGCTCTCCTTCAGGTAATATGTGACCACTCCACTGCCGGGCGACAGGCTGGTCTTTATGTAAGGCTTCACGCTCAAGCCGTTCTCTATTGCCTTTTTAGCAAGGAGTCCTGAGAGAGAAAAAAAACCCATTTCTCTTCATTAAAATCTTCAGCCTCCCCATACATTCTGTGATATTCCAGAAATATTATGAAGTGAAAAAAACCAACCCACCGGCTCCTAGCATGACAGATGGGTTGCTGGTGTTGGTGCAGCTGGTGATGGCGGCGATGACCACCGAGCCGTGGTTCAACGTGTACTCTTTCCCGTTGAACTGGAAGGGGGCATCGATGCTGTGACGCTCAGGGGCCACTTGGAAACCCTTGAAGCCTTGCTGAAAACAACACAAAACAAAAGTGGAGTGAGTTAAGCAGTGCACTGACAATAACATCAGTGAAGTTATAGACACTGAACATCAAAATAACACTATTGTTGACCGATAGGGCCAAGTATCGCTTGAGTTTGAGTTTCTTTATCTGATCCCTTACATACAAACTCTTATTTTATTTGATAAAAGAAGTATGGTTTTTAAAAACACATGCAGCCATAAAAGAAGTTTTTTTTTTAAATGATCTAAAACTGGCAAGATTAGGATTTAACTCAAGTAGTATCTGAGTAAAGCGCAAGTCAGAAAGATCATGTATGTGACATTTTGTACCAGAAAGTCTTGAGGTTAAATCTTCAATCCTAGTAGTTATAAAATCACTAGGTAGGTTCTTAGTAACTACTAGCTAGTTTTAAACTAGTCATTTACTAAATTGGGTTGAACCCATAGGTTCATAAATATCCATTGAGACATTAATTCCTGTCTGGGTAATCTGCCCCTCCAGTTTAAGTGATGTCTTATTAAAGTAATGTGTAAATGGGTTGCTTGGAATCATCATTAGTGTCATTCAATCAGAAGCAAACAACTATATCAACTAGAAATCACATTAAAACAGTTACTTTTGGCAGTTATGTTTCTACATAGGGGCAAAATCATTTATAAATTATTTTTCCCAAATGTGTGACCATATTTTATTCTGGCAATCATGTTTAAAAAACTGGGGAGTGTTGCATTGTGGGAGGGGGGTACCTTAATGTTACTTGGTTAGGGAGTATCTTCAACCTTGTTAATTAGAGCCCGACTTATATTTCAGTCAGCCGATATTGGCCTCTCACAGATTAATCAGTATCGGTGTTTATGCCATTTGATATGTGCTTTTAAAAAAAAAAAGATATACAAGCTGTATTTTATGTATATTTGATGCATTGATATCTCACTCCCTCAAATCGGCACCAAGAATCCAGTATCACAGACCACGATGTCTCCTGTGTTTCCTGTGATGCTTCATGATGGGAGTAGCACTTACCTTTGCTCCTAGGCATGTTTCAAAGTCTTCTTTCATGTTGGAAACAGCAATTCTATCCTGAGGTCTTTTGGGGCCGCTGCAGCATGGAACCACTTGACTGAGATCCAGCTCTACAACCTGAGAGAAACACGGTGATGGTAGTTCAGTGACATTACATTCTGTGCTGACACTGCTAAAGCTTCATCATGATATTGAGCCTGACCTGAGTGAAATCTGGATCCTGAGAGACATCATTGTAGTCTCTGAACATGGACACTGCCTTCAGGTACTTTGTAATGTAGGACAGCTTCTCTGCTTCTCGCCCTGAATCAAGACAAAAGAGACTAAATGAAGGAAACGCATAAAGAAGTGTGTTAAGAAATCAAGAATCCTTTTCACTTCAGGGTACCATGTATGAAGAAAACGTCTATTATCTTCAATATTTTTCTGCATATATGGCCCCACACGTTGCTACACTGATAAGTTAGTAAGTGCAGGCTGGTTTCAAATAATCATAGTGGAAAACCAAATGTGATGTATTATATAGTTCTGAAGTTGACAAAGTTTAATGTCAAATCAAACTTGTGGTTCAGCACATGAAATGAATTTAATCTCACACTCACCGGTCTGCTCGAGGTACTGAATGCTGACGTTGTCCACAGGGAAGAAAGCTGCCGTGGCTCCGTACTCCGGACACATGTTGGCGATGGTGGCTCTGTCAGCAATGGATAGCTGAGCCACACCCGGGCCGAAAAACTCCACGAACTTCCCCACTACACCCACCTGACGGAGGTGCTGAGAGGAAGATTGTGACGTCAGCGATGCTGCATATGATAAAAGTACGTAACAGCTGCATGAAAACTGAACTGAGTCCACATACCTTTGTAACAGTGAGAACGATGTCTGTGGAGGTTATGAATTTGTCTGGAGCCCCGTACAACTTGTATCCAACCACCTCAGGTAGAACCATGCTGATTGGCTGACCCAGCATCACGGCCTCCGCTTCTATTCCGCCCACACCTGAAGGTGACACCATACACTTATTCACAACTTAATGATCACTTTACAATTCATAGACAATTCAAGGCATCATAAAAAAAATCCTATAAAATGAAGAGCAATATTCTTATTTATTATTATTATACATGTGCAATACATATATACTATTACACAAGTGCAACACAAGCAGCATCCGGCTGTATACGTAGGTATTAAGTACTGTGTATGTATGTTTGAATTTGTGTGTGTGTGTGTAAAATTTTAACTTAAATTTAAATTTGACTTTTTAAAAGTGTCTTTGTATTTGAGCTCCACTCAGGCAGTACAGCAGTTTGGTTGTTTACCTGTCCAATGGCAAACTATTCTATTCTCTTCTAATTCAGGTAATGTTCATGTTAGTTTTTGCTGCCTCAGCAACTTTGTAGAAAAGGCATATTGTAGTGTTATTTTTTAGTAAAGAGTAAACAGTGATAGACTATTCCAATCTGTGGTCAAGTGTTTGTTACATATTTAGAAACTAGTTAAAATTCTACTTTGAAATATGGATATACTCATATGTAATAATTCATTATCCATGAATGTGTTTTCTGGACACTAAAATTAGACATGGGTGTCAATTTTTGGCTTATGAAACTAACCATGGTGCATCATTATAAGTGACGAAAAAATCACATAAGTCCAATATTTCCATAAAACAGCCCTGATGGAATATTTGTACTTACATGATATGAGAGACTTTAAAGAAATGTTCATTCACTTTCTTGGTGAGCGTGAGATGAGAAGATAGATATCAATCTCATGTTTGTGTGTTAAGTATTCAGATATGAGATAATGTGGTTAGCCTAGCTTAGCATAAAGACAGGAAGCGGGGGGAAACAGCTAGCCTCACCCTGGATGAAATTCAAAAATACTGATACAAACATCTGTAAAATAACAAATTCTCATTGTTACATTACAGATTAGGTGGATGGCGCAGGGTGAGAGAAAAGTGGGTTAACTACACAAAGTTAATGATAAATTAAACTTGTGTTTAACTGTTTATAATATAAACCGTTCTGGCGACCATCATCTTACCCCAGCCCAGAACTCCCAGGCCGTCGATCATGGTGGTGTGAGAGTCTGTTCCCACCAGGCTGTCGGGGTAGAAGTAACCGTCGTAGTTAAACACCACCCGGGCCAGATACTCCAGGTTGACTTGGTGAACGATTCCTGAACCGGGAGGAATGATGCGCATGTTCCTGAAGGCTTTAGAGCCCCACTGAGAGGGGAAAAGAACATAATCACAGGCTAAAGAAATCTCTTCAGAATTAATATCTATTACATATAAAGAAGAATTCATTATTAACATTTCATACCTTTAAGAACTGAAATCTTTCTTTGTTGCGGTCAAACTCCAGATCCTGGTTTTTCTGAAGGCTGTCAGACCTTGAGGAAAAAGAGCCAGTAAAATATGTGCATGTTTGTTAATTGCAGATTAGTACAGTGTGCATCAGCTGATGGTGACATGATGGTAAGAGTCTGATGAACCCGGTCTTACTTCCTGTTAAAGTCCACCTGGATGGAATGATCGATGACGAGGTCCGCTGGGCAAACAGGGTTAATCTTCTCAGGGTCGCCGCCTAGTTTCATCACAGCGTCACGCATGGCTGCAAAGTCCACCACAGCAGGGACACCACTGCAGAGCAGCTCTGAGTTAGTCCAGTCAATCACTCATCATCATCATCAGGGTTAATTAAGCCTGATGATGATGACTGATCATCAGGTTAATGTTTCTAAAATTCAAGACCACCTGAGATCACCTGTATCTTAATAACATTAGCACAACATTAACATATACAGAAACCATTAGATGTAAATATTCGAGATGCTTTAAAGGAAAAGACTGACACGATATTGTGTTGTTGGTTTTTTTACTGTCAACAAATGCCAAGAAGAGGCCAGCACCAACAATTTTCCTCCATACTATAACTTCCAGAGCCTGTCTATGGCACTCAGGCTGAAACCCATTGATTCCTACTGGAGATACAATCTTTAAAAAGGCTCAATAATTTCCTATAAACAGCTGAGCGCTACTTTTTAACAAACACAAACAAGAAATAGTGTATTTGTTGGGAACTACTTTGAACTGCAGTTTAATCTGCATTTGGTTTGGTTGGTTGGTTTTTGTTGGTTTCATGGTATTGAAGGAACATGTGACCCACTAGCTCAATGACGCGTTTTTAGTTTTTGTGGACAACAATGGAGCTCTATGGCACAGAAGAATACAAGATGTCAGGCTTTAGATAAACACACACAGCACTTGTTAGTAGAATATATTCATTGTTGGTTTTGGTCTGTATGAGATTTGTTGACAGTAATAAAAAATTAAAGAGTATTGCCAGACTTAATCTGATCCTTTGTTTATCATTTTATCACACAGCTGACTCCAACCAAGCAGCCAGACTGGAGCAGAGGATGTTGCAGCTCATGGTCAGCGTCTTAACCTCTAGCCACTAAAAGGTTGAAAGGCACTCCAACAATTTAGTATCACATGTGTATAAAGCTGGGATACTCACAAGAGACAGATTACAAATAGAACAGTGGAAGTCTGTGCAGTTAGATGCAAAGATATGATTGGGCAAGCTCCAAAAACAATGGATCCTACATTTTTCACAAATGTTCTGTATCAAATCAATTCTCTCCAAGCCCAAGTAGAAATGACCCTGATAATGTACCATGACTTTGTGAGAGAGTCAGACTTCACAGTACCTATAGTACTGACTCACTCACAGTCTGATACAAAAGAAGGGTTCAGACATACGTGAAGTCCTGGAGGATGACACGAGCCGGCCTGAACGGCACCTCCACAGTCTGAGTCTGGGTCTGCTTCCAGTTGAGGATGCTTTCCACATCTGAGCGCTTCACCAGAAACTCGTCGCAGTTCCTGACGGCAGACTCCAGGAGGACCCGGATGGAGAACGGCAGACGGTCTGAGGAACGGAACGTCTTCACATGGTAAACTTCTCAGGAATATATATATGCTACTAAAACACAACTCCAATGACATAAAGATTTCATATAAACATCTGATTAAGATCTGTTGTTACCATATCTGGGATCTCCAAGTTTGGTAAGATTGTAGAACTGCTGGTTTGGGACCTTGGAGTCCAGAGACTCAACAATATGTTGGAAAGGGTTATTCACAGTCTCAGACATCCTCCTCTGTTTGTCTCTATGAATCTAAAAAAGAAGAAATATAAGAAATGTAAGCCTGTTTTTAACACAGTATGATTAATAACACTGAAGCAGGGATGAAAGGAAACAAATATTCCATTTAGTCACACTTTATATGTTCACAAGAGCACATGTAGATCAAATGACTACAATTATGAATGAATAGTCTTATTACATAGAGAAATAGAGAGAGAGACTTATGCAGCCTTGACTACAATCTGAGGTCAATCCAGATTCAGTTTGGAAATGTATTAGCTCAGGTTGCAGTCCATTCACAATGACGAGGCTGAGGGTCGGTGAACTCTCAGCCCACGTTTTACAAACCTCCTTACATAACTAAACCTCTTTAGCAATCTAGTGAAACACTTTAAACTGTGAAATGTGGCTGTGGGTTTGGACATGGTCAGTGCACAATCTTAAAAAGGAAAAGTTGAGCTTCATCTGCATGTGATTTGCTCGGGAGAGGCGTTATCTGTGTGAAAGGTGAGCTGATCAGTGCAGCACTGGACCAGGCCTGCATATCCTGAACGGCCACATATTTTAACTGTCTGGCTGAAATACAAGTTGCAACAATAATGTTACTGCAGGGTGCAAAGTCAAACTATGGGCCTGACGTCACTGTGATGTAACATGGTCAGAGCAACCTGCACCACCACTCTATTCTTTATAGTGATCATTTTAAATGAATATAATTGAATATATTAAAAATGAGCAGCCTTTGTAGCTTTTTGGTAACAGCCAAACATGGGCATGTGACGTCAGCTAGCGTTGCATGTTTACTCATATTACGTAAATATTCCTGAAAAGCTTTTTTTTTTTTTTTACACACCAATTTATGACAAATACTTGTACTGGTGCTTATGGTTAGTTTACAACATTATTAAAAATGTTCATTATTTGGTGAAATTAATTTGTTTTAAAAAAAAAAAGTTAACATTAGAAAACAAGGAGTCATTAAAGTATCATTTGCCATCAGCTAATTTATCGACACGAGTGTTAAAAAAGAGAACAACAGCTTACAAATGATGTTTTAAAAACTAAAATATCTGAATATTTTCTACAGTGTGTTTTATCTACCTCCTGTCACTCGTTCATGCTGCATTCACACTACGTTTACACCGTTTACAACACTTTAACTTCACTTGGCCCTCTGAGGTCAGCTAGCATTAGCTTCTTGGTCAAGCTACTACTACTAACTAAAAAAGCGTATGTATGTTCTATGGAAACGTTAAATGAAATGAGCGGTTTTATGAATATTACTGGCAGAATTTTACCACACAGCGTTGACATAAAGGCAGCGTACAGCTTTTCAATTTGACAGGCAAAGTTAGTTAGCTTGCGGCTGAACTGTGCTGCATGACAACGCGAAGGGGGATTCTTGTACGTTACATACGCAAAGCTGCTGTAGGACAAGTTGAGGAGATGGTTAGTTTAATGTCGTCGGATTGTACAGACTTACCTGTATCAGCAGCAAAGTAGACACCGTAGAACACGGCCGTTTGTTATCGTCTCACTGACAGCAGCTTGCTCTCATACAAACCTACTGCTCCGCCGCCAGCAGCTGTACTGCTCACTTCTTCTTCTTCTGGTTTGGTAGGCTTGACGCAGCAACGGCGTATTGCTGCCCCCTCAGGCAGAAGTCGTCTATTCCAATTTTTTTCTTTCTTTTAGTTAGTCAGGTTGTACTGCTCACTTCCGGTCATCTTTTCTGAATATATTTTTTTAAGCCAGATTAATTAATACCACGTAAATGTAACTGGGTCGGTCTGCGTTGTGTTCTGTTAAACTGTTTTACATGAGTCCAAAAGACAGCAAAAACGTTATTTCTTAGGCTCTTTTATCACTGCAACACACCTCTCTCAGTCAGGATAAATGCAGACTCAACATGTGAATGACATAAAATACAATAAAATGTGAACAAAATGCCACGAATTATGTGACAAAATTACATTGTTAACATATTTAGCTTAAATATTAACAGCATGAAATGTGAAATAATAATAATGTGAATGTAAAACAATTGAAACACAAATAAATATATATATATATATATATATATATATATATATATATATATATATATATATATATATATATATATATAATACAATGAAACACTTGAAAGCTATTCTCTAATCACACTTAACACAGTAAATTTAACACAATAAATTGAAAATGAAAAAATACATTAACTGAACTGATAATGGGAGTATATTACAACATACACATACTTGTTAAAATGAGTCCAAAAGACAGCAAAACGTTATTTCTTAGGCTCTTTTATCACTGCAACACACCTAACATAAAAAACAAGCTTACCGTAACTGTGTGTCCCACAAGCCAAAATGATGAAAACCAGCCACAAATGTGTAATGGGAATTCTTATTATTCATCTTCTCTGATACAAATGAGGAACTATGTCATATTATTAGGTGTATGTGTGTGTCATAATCTGCTGATCATGACACCACTTATGTTACATGAAATGCTGATTGAGTGAACACCATTGAACATTGAGTGAACATCATGTATGTTAAAATCTACTGACTGACTATTATCCTGATTGTACACACATTAAGACGTGACTATTGTGCTTACATTGTTCTGATGGTAGAACAAGATCATCCTTGTCACAAGATAATGTATTGTATATAGTCTGACAATTGACCCTTCGCTAAGCCCCTCCCCTAAACAGCCACTGTCCAATCCTACATTAGCAACCGTGTGTAGCAACCGAGAGGTCTGTCAAGCTTTCAGCAGATGCTAATATCAATCAATCAATCAATCTTTATTTATATAGCGCCAAATCACAACAAGGAGGTAGGAGTCCCCCGGCAGTCTAAGCCTATAGCAGCATAAACTAGGAGCTGGCTAACTATAAGCTTTATCAAAAAGGAAAGTTTTAAGCCTACTCTTAAAAGTAGAGAGGGTGTCTGCCCTCCGGACTGAATCTGGGAGATGGTTCCACAGGAGAGGAGCCTGATAACTGAAGGCTCTGCCTCCCATTCTACTTTTAGAGATACTAGGTACCACAAGTACGCCTGCGATCTGGGAGCGCAGTGTTCTAGTAGGTACATAAGGTACTATAAGCTCTTTAAGATATAATGGAGCCTGACCATTAAGAGCTTTAAAAGTGAGGAGAAGGATTTTAAATTCTATTCTTGATTTTACGGGAAGCCAATGCAGTGAAGCTAAAATTGGAGTAATATGATCTCTCTTTCTAGTTTTTGTCAGAACGCGTGCAGCTGCATTTTGGACCAGTTGGAGAGTCTTTAGAGATTTATTAGGACAGCCTGATAATAATGAATTGCAATAATCTAGCCTAGAAGTAACAAATGCATGGATTCGTTTTTCAGCATCATTTTGAGACAGGATGTGTCTAATTTTTGAAATGTTACGCAGATGAAAATAGGCAGTCCTTGAAATTTGTTTTATGTGGGAATTAAAGGACAGATCTTGACCAAATATAACTCCTAGGTTCCTTACAGTAGTACTGGAGGCCAAAGTAATGCCATCCAGAGTAGTTATATCATTGGATAATGTGTTTCTGAGGTGTTTAGGGCCAAGCACAATAACTTCAGTTTGTTCTGAGTTTAATAGCAGGAAGTTACAGATCATCCAGGCCTTTATGTCCTTAATACATGTTTGTAGTTTAGTTGGTTGATTGCATTAGGCTTTATTGATAGAAATAATTGAGTGTCGTCTGCATAACAATGAAAATGTATTGAGTGTTTCCGAATAATGTTTCCTAAAGGAAGCATATATAAGGAGAATAGTATTGGTCCAAGCACTGAACCCTGAGGAACACCGTGTTTAACTTTTGTTTGCATGGAGGATTTATCATTAACATTTACAAACTGAAATCTATCTGATGAATATGATTTAAACCAGTTTAATGCTGTTCCTTTAATACCAATTAAATGTTCAAGTCTCTTTAACAGGATTTGATGATCAATAGTGTCGAAGGCAGCACTAAGATCTAACAGGACGAGGACAGACAGAAGTCCATTATCTGATGAAGTTAAGAGGTCATTTGTAACTTTTACCAGTGCAGTTTCTATACTATGATGAGCTCTGAATCCAGACTGAAAATCCTCAAATAAGCTGTTATTATTTAGAAAGTTACACAGCTGATTAGCAACTGCATTCTCGAGGATCTTAGAGAGAAAGGGGAGGTTAGATATGGGCCTATAGTTGGCTAAAACCTCTGAATCAAGAGTAGGCTTCTTAAGAAGTGGTTTAATGACAGCTACTTTGAAGGACTGTGGTACATATCCTGTCACTAAAGACAGATTGATCATATCTAATAAGGAAGTGCTAACAGAGGGAAAGACTTCCTTAAGCAGTTTCTAAGTTTCCTATGTTAAAGGATGAATCAGTGCTTATTGAGGGCAGGAGGTGATTAATTGTGTCCCTAATAGTTAAGATTTTATCATTAAAGAAACTCATAAAGTCATCACTACTGAGAGTTAAAGGAATGGTGCTATAACTGAATTTGACTTTTGTCTAAACAAACTGTTATGCACGTGTATTGGAGTCAGATGTGACACATTTTTCAGACAGTTACCCCTCTGACAAGGGTGGTGCCCTTGTCAACTTCAGTTGTTGGTTTTATGGTACTGAACTCCAAATTGTTGCCTGCACTTTGCATGATTGTTTGCTGCCATCAGTGTGTTAGTATGTGTGTAAATCTGAATACTTACCCTGAATTCGATTACCATGAATTGCTCAGACGGTACATTGTTGTTTCAGGCTATTGCTTTTATTAATAATTTAGTTTTGGGACAACCAAATGTGGGTGCGGAATCAAAATAATTGAGAAAAATGTTATTAAGATTTTTTTAAGCAGGCTATTTCCTGATAAAATGATACTTTACTTTATAACATCAATATTGTGAAAGTGCGATCTTAGGAACCTCATTAATGTACCTACTAAACTAAGTGTTGGTGTTGTAATAGCCCTACAACTACACCAGATACATTGTGCGAAACAGTGCTAATAACAGCAACACATAGGCTATGAATAAATATAATTAGAAGAAATATGGTTTATATAGAATAACTTACCCATCTAAGCACAATATTCTGGTGAGAGGAGAAATGAGTTATGGTACATAAGAATAATAGAGAAATAAACTCAGATAGGGGTTGATTTCTATGGCCAGTGGCAACAGGACGTTCTGTTGCTATGTCAACCAGTGCCACTGTTTCCCACAATGCATTTGTGTAGTTGTAGGGCATACATGGTGACACCATCACTGAGTTTAATAGGTACATTAATCACATTCCTCAGATTTGATAAACACAACTGTTCATTATACTTGAAGGGGAAATAGATCATGCTAGTCTCTCTGTTGTTTACAATACTATAACAAGGTTTTTGTTGGATTTAACCTCCTATTATCCTCAAATATTACTAACACATGTTATCCTTGGGGTGAATCTGACCTCAGGGATATCTTTTATTATTAAAATAAAATTGTGACTACGTTTTTGTGTCAGGCACTTTGTTTATTTGTTGAATACAGAAATAACCCCTTGATGATGAAACTTATTATCTAGTTTGCCTTCCCTCTAGTGCCACCATCAGGCCAAACTTTTAAATTAGAATTAATGTTTCCATTTGAATCTTTTCAAATTTACTGACGACATTAATGACCACATAGGATGAACCTTATTGGTTTTGGTGACGACATGACCTTTCCTGAAGGGCCACCATCAGGTCAAACTTTCAGTTTTAGAGTTAGTGTATGAAAATCTTTCATCCAAATCTTTTCTAATTTGGGGTACACATTCATGACCTTTAGGGAATGAATCCTATTGATTTTTCCCTTTCCTCTAGCGCCACCATGAGGACAAACCATTAATATTAGAATGAATGTATCTTCAATACCTTACGTCCTAATCATTTCAAACTTGCTGGTCAAGTGATAGAGAGCATGCAGATTGCAGAGTACACAGAGCAACAAGAGAAATGGTTTAGATAGAAGGCTGCCATCAATAGAAAATATTATACTTGTTTTGGCAGGAGTTCACAAGTCAAGTTATTTCCCACACGCCCACACTGAGAGAAGTACCAAAGTTCACATGGGAAAACAAAATTACAAAGTAACACGATTGTACAAAGCCTACAGTCCCCAACATATACAAATATACATCTACAAAGTACACCACATTTTGAATTTATGAGAAACTACAGGATTGTCTAATGAATTATCATTGAATTGTAATTTTTTTAATTTAATTTTAACAGATTCATTGAGAGCTGATTTGGATCATCAACCATAAGAATATCATTAATATTCTCATTTCCTCCTGGTTTATACACAGTTTTCTTACTGTGTGAAAACACTGATTTCAGCACTTTGGCTAAGCTGACAAAGAGTCATAACTCTATTGATCCATGTATTCCTATAACTCTCATTGGTAACTTCATGAGCTTCTTTTTATGATAAGATTCTAACTATTAGAGACAAAATGAATCACCTCCTGCCCTCAAAAGGTACTGATTTATCCTCAAACGCAGGAATCAGAAACTGCTATAAAACCTGATATATATTGTGATCTGTGGGTTCATGTGGGGTTGTGGTTAGCCTATGCCTTGCAGGTAAAGGATGATTGCAGTAACTCAGGCACCTGGGCCCGGTGGCCGGTAGCTTATATGTGATTCATTTTTCATTCATGAAGATGCTGTGTGAGAGCTCAGACTTCCTTGTTAACCTTCTCTCCTCTAGTTCTACCCACAGGCCCCATCTTTGGTTTGGTTTTGGTTTTCAGAAATGCAGTTTTGGTTGTAGTTATTTTGATTTCCACACCTTACAACACACTCGCACACATCCATCACCCAGCACGTACATTACTGATGCCACTGATGTTCACACTTCATAATTTAATCTAATTTGGCACCACTTTAATTTGTTTTGTTTTTTGGATTAAATAAAAATATTGTGTTAACTGATCGCCATGGTGTGTCTCCCTTTTGTTGTGGCTACTCGAGCAAGGTCAACAATATTTAGACTGTTTTTCTCAAATTGGCCTTACAGAATTAACTTAAATGATTACTTCATTTTAAACCATAAACCTGTCTCTTAGACCCGATCCCAACTAGGCTGCTTAAGACCTGCTCTATGTAGATCAGTGGTCACCAACCCTGCTCCTGGAGAGTTACTGCCCTGCATGTTTTAGGTTTCTCTGCACTCTAACACACCTGATTCTAATAATCAACTCTTTATCAAGCCTGTTGATGAGCTTCAGCTGCTTGTTTATCAGAATCAGGTGTGTTAGAGTGCAGAGAAACCTAAAACATGCAGGGCAGTAGCTCTCCAGGAGCAGGGTTGATGATTACTGATGTAGATTATGCATAGACCAGGCATGTCCAACTATTCCATAAAGGGTCATGTACCTGCAGGGTTTTTGTTCCAACCAATCAAGAGAACACAATTTGACCAATCAACTGTCTGAAGACTGAGATCAGTTGATTAAATGAGTCAAGCCTGGTGTGCTCCTACTTGGTTGGAATGAAAACCTACAGCCACATGAACCTTTATGGAATAGTTTGGACACCTCTGGCATAGAACAACCATTCCCTCCTTTTTAATTTTAGTTCAAGGATGCATTGACTTTTTAAGGCTCTGAGTGAGTTTCACTTTATAAATCATCTGGTGTTAACTTAATATGCTCATAGAAAAGAATACACACACTGTAGACTGGATATTGAAAACTCCTGTTCACTAAAAGGTCCAGTAGGTGGTGCTGCTGCAGCATTTATTTCCGCTACCCTGACCAGACAATGCTGAGAATGTCATGAGAGGAGGAACACATGTAATGCATGCTCTCTATTCAAATCCTGTCTGTTTAAGTCCAGCAGTAACAAACTCTTTTACCGTCCTCGTCTTCATAAAACATTCCTCTCACTGACAAGCCACAATATAAACATACACATATCTGAGTATGTTCCAAAATGCATGATTGGTAGACTTCAGAGCAAGTTTACGTTACCATGTAAGTTCTAATATGTGCATTATTCCATTCAATTATATTTGATTTAATTATAGTTGAGCTAACTAAACGCTTAATTTCTCAGCGTTCTGCAGTGATAACTTGATTGATTTGTGTTAAATGTTGGTTTTCCAAGTGCAGTGTAACAGTAAAAGATTTTATAAAACACAACTCCAATTTATGCAGCTGTGTGTGTGTGTGTGTGTGTGTGTGTGTGTGTCGGTGTGTGTGTGTGTGTGTCGGTGTGTGTGTGTGTGTTGGAGCAGTGTGTGTCTGTCTTCAGCTGTCCAGGTGTCCTTTGTCAATGTCAGAGCCACACCAGGCAGGAAGGTGACAGGGTGATTGACAGCTCAGTCTGTTCCTGTGACACAGAAGCATTTTTCCATTCAGCCTAGCAGCCTCACACTACACACGCACACATACACGCACACACACACACACACACAACCTCTCATAGTAATTATGGCTTAAATTGGATGTGAAGGCTAACACTCTAAATGATTTCTCTGTCTGCTGTCTTTGATTTTGATGTCAATGTATCTATGTATAATATTGTCTTTTTCAGGGTTTGATGCACTAAAACCTCAGATTTGGAATATTCTGTCTGACTCAAACAAAAAAAAAACCCGCCTTCAAACCATTTTTAGACATCATCAGATTCAACAAATCGGCCTTCAGTTCATCAGGCACTGACTCAGAGGATGACGTCACACCAGCGCTGCAATCATCCCCTTTCCCTCCAGACTTGCACAGCACATCCATGATGCTTCCCCCAGCAATATCCTACTAATTATCTTTTTTTCTTTTACTCTGCTTTGAGAAACCTGACTCTAGACTCCGTGAAATTGGCTCGATCGTGGTTTAATTCATTTACATTAGACATGTCCTGACATTCTCAGAGGTTACAGGTGAATATTGAGCAGCAGGGAACATCATGTTTGATCATGCGCAGATAAACGTGTCACTGATTCATGTTTGAACCACCGCAGGCGCTGCTGGAGTCTCCAAACACTTCTGACCTCATTATCTGCATCTGATCACATGTACATGTTTAATTTGAGCTACATTCACATATATTTGTTTTTAGTGACTGTATTATGAATCTTTTTCATTCATTTCAATCAATATCTTCATGACTTCAGATTCCAGTGCTGTGGTGGGATTCGGCTCACATTTGGGTTATAAATTGTGTCTTCATGGGTGGATAAACCTGTTTGGAGGCCCGGGGCAAAATTGAACTGCCGGTCCCCCGATAACTGCCCCGTTCTTCCCACTCCCTGTGCAATATCTACAGCTCCTTCATTCCTGGACAACTACCCTGTCCCAGATTTTCAGTTTGGTCCTGTGAAATAACCAATAGCGGGTGACATATCTGTGCCAGCAACGACATTCTCAATAGAAACGTAAGCTGTCGATGGACTGCTGCGACAACTCAATGTTTGCATTTGAGTCGCGTTTGTGAAAACTTAATAGAGGCAGCAGTTTGATTTACAAGCTTGGTCACATTTTTGCCATTTGTACAGTTGTATTATGTGCTTCTTAAAAAAGCTAGTAAGCCAGGCTATGGAAAAAAGCCTTGTGACACCTTTGGCTTTCAAGATTCTCCCAGCTGTAGGTACAAATCTGTGATGTCATCACAATGTGAAGTCTGTGGGCCAAGCGGGAACTCGTGGACGGGGCCAGCAGGGGAAACACTGCTGCACATATTTGGTGGGTCACATAACGTAGAAGCAAACCCGGAGGCTAGAAACTTTTTTTGGCGTGTGCGCCAGCTGAGTAATTCTTATAGGATTGAATGGGCGCCTTTTTCGGTCCGGTATACAACTCTTATAATACATCCATGCTCTACTTACTGTACTTATAAGCAACAGTACGGCTGCACTGACTTTCAGTTTTATCTTCAAACAAAGTACCTTTCCAAATTCATGAAACTGCTGGTTTATATCCAACGTGTATCATTGTCTGACTAATTGTGTTTCTTGCCCCATCAATCTGACTTTTAGCACATTCTGAGATCTCTGCAATTACTTTGGTGAGTACAGTGTTTTCATAGCCAATACAACCAATGGTCTGAGCTATGAAAAACCCAAGTTTTAATAAACCGTAGTATACCTTTAAGTTATTAAACACAATGCAACAATGCAAGAACATGAAAATGCATCACTCCTAGCGTTGCAAGCCAGAAAAGTATCACTGTTGATCATAGACTTGGTCAGTTTATATAGAATATTACATACTGTGCCATTATCAACCCAAGCCAATAAGTCTGTTTATTCATAAAACACTAACACACACAACCACAGGCTGAAACTCTTGTTTCTCCCTTGAGGCCACTGCAGTCCTTGTTCATAGAGTGTTTTCACCCACTTGTGATATTCTTTGACAGGTGAACTGAGTCATTTCAGCACAATGCTAAAATAACCTCCTTGCCTTCTCTCAGACTCCCTCGTGCATATAAAAACCCTGCACACAGCTCAGAGACAATGAAATCCTGAGATGAACCCTACGCCCTTACCCTATGATCTCTGATCTGTCCAGCACAAGTCTCCATCTCATCTGTCTTTTTCTGATTAACAAGGTTTGCAACCTTCTGCTCCCAGTTCTTCCTCCACTAAGAAATATTACATCATCCATCTTTCTTCCAGCTACCACTGGCAGCTCTGTTCTGTCTGCTGTAGTCCAACCATCAATTGGCTAATTGAATCAGAAACCCCACCCACCACTCATGGGTGTGAGTGCAGGAGCAAAAGGTGTCAGTTAAAGTCATCCTGTCTTTAAAGGGTGAATGTGATTTTATATAGATTTTAACAATTACAACACAGGTATTGATCAGCTTTAGCTTAATCCTCCTGTTGTCTTCCTGCCAACTGTGCAACTTTTGTCCAGTTCAAAATTAACCTGGTCTGGTTTGACTGTTTATAAAGCATACGGTATAAATTATCACCCAATTCTGTGTTAAACCCAGACTTTTTAGGGTTTATTGAAAAGCATTTACAGTTTGTTGGTGTACTCATAATCAAAATGACATGTTCATGTAAAGATTTACCAAAATATGGCATTACACCCTAAGCTAAAAAGTTAGGATGATTTTATGGGCCTGTGACTGACAGGGGCCCAAAAATATTAGAATAATATTAGTTATTTTTTAAATTCACTTATCATCATTAATATTATATGTATATTAATATATTTACAATGTACTCATGAAACTAACGCTTTATTTTTCTTGTTTCTGGTAAAAATTAACCCTCCAAAGCTTCTGTTGTGCCCAAACACCCCCCTTTGTTTACATGAAATGGTTCAGTCCTGCATCCAAACCAGGTGAGACACTTACTGGCGGTAAATTACAAGTTAGGAGAAGCTACGTGAGTTTCAACTGCTTCATACAATACAAGTAGGCTCCCAAAAATGAAAGCAAAGAAAAGAATGACAAGAGAGAGAACTGAGAAGGAGACTTTATGTCACCCAGTTTTTCATACGAAGGTGGGTCTAGTCCATGAGTGGTGGAAGTTAACCTAGTCCACAGTGAAACAGGTTCATGTTACTTTTGCTTCCCTAAGATTAGTTACTGTTAATATCTTAAAGTTTGTGTAAAGTGAATTCAGCCATTGTCTTCTAAACACATTAAATAGGTCATAAATGTATTTCTCAAAAATGTGTAAAAAGCATTTCAACCATTTAGATTTGAATTCTGGAGCTAGGCTTCACAAACTGTGTTTCAAAATGTCTGTGTTCAGGATTTAGTGGGCGGGTCTGAAAAAAAAATCACCTTATAACATTAGCATAAACCCGCCCCTGCTGCTGTAGAGGTATAAATACATTCAGCACACTACTAATACTGCTACTACTACTTTAGTCTACAGTTAGCCAGTTAGCTGAGTTAGCCGCCGAGTTAGCCGCCAAGCTAGCGGCAGAAAGCTCTCAGACATAGCGTCCATGTTTTAGGTAGAGGTGGTGACTTTGATTGACAGGTGACACTTGGTAGGGGGCGGGGCTTAAGAGAACTCGGCGGGCACGCCCACAGCGTTTGGGAGAATTTGGCAGGGTGGTTAACGAAACACTTTTCTGTGGTATGTCAAACTCAGAACACATATTTATTCTTACTTTACACAAACTTAACAGAAAGTTCAGAGTGTTTGCATTTTACTCCTGTTTTATCTGACATTTAATCAATGCAGGTAAACTTTTAACAAGCTATCCATACTAACTCAGTTGTCTCTGCTTCTGGTGCCAGGACCAACCAATGGATCTTCAGACCCCCCCCCCAATCATCATAGCAGCCCTATTGCAAACTGAAGAATGAGGTGAGCAACAGTGTGTTGAATGACATGACACATAACATTACTGAGGGAAGTTTGTGTGAATGTCTTTTTTTATGTTATTATGAAAACAAGAATGATTAAATCCTTTTCAATGATAAGAATTGGTCATATACTTAGTTCTACTACTGATTTGTTCATTATATCATTTTATAGATAAAAATTTCCATTTAAGAATTTTAACATCAAGAATACATTTGGACTGTAAAAGCTGGCCTTCAGCACATAGTGTCAGTCTTTCATCATTTAGTGATTTCCACTGAGTTGCCTATTATATTATCACAGCTCATTGTCAGTAAATAAAGGCCTGCACAGGTAGAGTTGCGGTTAGAGCAATTGCGCATGTTTGGCATGACCTATGTGTGTTGTGGTGGAGCCCAATGTGATGTCTTTTCATAGGGCTCAAAATCCCTGGCGGCGCCCTTGCCACTGTGGCTCATATTATGGGACAGTGGTAAATGCTAAAACTGTCAGTTATACTGTACAGCAGTATTATGATTAACATGAGCGAACGTTAGCCATCATAAGCTTCTGTATCAGACTAAATAAAGTTGTAGCAGCACAACTACTGAATAGGGAAAAGTATGTTTTATTGCTTTGATCTGAACTTTAAATTTCTAATAGGAATATTGTGTTGCTTCCTCTTTCAAAGGTTACATAGGATATTCTTGCTTTAAGGCTGTAAACTAGGAGAAGAGAAGAATTGGTCAGTGTTGTTGGAAAGTGTTAAACACTGAGGGACTGGGTAACAGACGGTCCATTTCATATTATGAAAGTCAGAGCCAAACTATATTTCAAATAACAAAAACAAAACAATGAAGCAACACACTGGAGTTTTTGTCTGTAATAAAGCACAATGCTCCAAACAATTCCATGCAGCAGCTGTGTGGGGAACATTAAATTGGTAAAAAGACAACATCACCAGATCAAAACTGCTCACAGAATCTAGTAGGAAGGGGTCAAAGTGGTCAACCAGGAGTCAGTAGACAACCGGAAAAAGATGAGATGAAGACTGAAACCAGCTGTGAAATAAAATCTGAGGACTCATGTTTCTGTACCAGTGAGTACAGGTATTGAACCTCAGTACTTTTTTTGGTAATGAACTAAATGTGTGTGTGGTACCAGATGTGAATGTCTGATTCTTAGTATTGTTGACTTATTAGTTGATCAGTTAGTTCCTGATTTAATCTAAATTTGGCCAAATTTGAATTCTAATTCCAGTACAACTGCATGTGTTTAGACAACAATAAAGAGAAGTGTACATGTTTTATTATTAATGGTACCAAAACCCTCATATTAAATTGTCAATAGTGTCAAACATTTCCAGTACCAGCCCTACCGTTCAGTGACATGGTAGCCAAAAATCAATGTGTTGCCTCTTGTTTATGTGCTTTATTGGCATCACAAATCAGAAATCTATATTGCCAAAGCAGTACAGAAGATTCCTGACATTGACACATGATTACAAATAAATATACAATATGTGAAAATATGTTTTCAATCCATCTACTTTATTTTTTCCCCATAATATAATTGTTTTGGTCTTTCATACATCTATTGCATATCTGTCCATCCTGGAAGATTGGATTTTGGTGAGGAGGCCCCTCTCCCATTCTGCCTTTTTTATATGGGGTCATTCAGAGGGGCAGTCACCGCCCTTTAATCACTTTAACCAATAAGCTAGAACCAACCCCTCCTCAACTCTCCTCCTCCTCATCCCCATCTCAGCACCACACCCCTGCCAAGGATCCCCTGTGACCGCTCCAACGGCTGAGGGATCCCTCTTGATACCCCAACCCCCCATTACAGAGACCAGCACCATCCCCCACAGCCTGCTGCAGGGTGAGGGGCAGGTGTATGTCATAAGATGAGGAGCACCTTGCTTTTTTGTTGTTGCACTTGTCTCCTTTTAAAAGAGTGCTGAGAACCAGCCTTTCAAGTACAATTCCTTTACAAGGTTTGTCATTTGTTAGCTCCATTTTCAGATTGCCTGTAGCCTTCTAATAAAAAAAGTCACAACCTAACATGCATCAGTGTGCAGGCCAAGTGTAGAAGATCATGTCGTAATATGACAAGTGGACTTACAACTGCTGGGATGAATTTCAAAGCAGGCGTGCAACGTCAAGACCAGAAAAGTGTGAGATCTGACACAAAGTGTGTGTGTGGGTGGCAGGAATCTGACACAGTGTACAAATGTATTTACCTCATGTGTTCATCCTACAAGCACAGAATTATCTATATTCTGCTTCAAGAAATGGAATTGTTTAACCTGTTTTATTGTATTATACACATGTCATAACATGGGATTCACTCCTGTCATGCCAACAAATTGTTGCAGGAGCTCAAATAAAAGGGACTTGCCAGTCAGTGCTGGAGGAAGTGCAGCAACCCAGATTCATAAACACACGCACGAACGCAGACACTCACTGATGTGTCACACAGTACAAGAATAAAAATATAAAATAAAAATGATCTTGCTACTTTGGAAATGTTGGAAAGCACAGTGAAATGAGAAAGACAAGAAAAGTGACAGAGGTGTGTGTGTGTGTGTGTGTGTGTGTGTGTGTGTGTGTGTGTGTGTGTGTGTGTGTGTGTGTGTGTGTGTGTGTGTGAGATAAAGAGTGAGTGAGTGAGAGACCCGAGTAGAACGTCATCCCACTAGACTGGACTACCGGATTACAAGCATACGAGCACCGTCCGGAGAAGGGACAGTGGCTCCACTGTGCAGCCGGACAGAGAGTCACTGTGCAGGGATAGAAAACCATTACCGTCACCGGTCCTCTCTCAGCAGCAGCGGGCAGCGGGGCTGAATGCTGGACGACACCGCGGAAAGTGTCACCAGGAGCAGCTGTTAGTGAGTGACTGACCGGGGGAACATGGCTACTTCTCCGGTCACCCCAGCATCGCTGGAAGGAGGGACGCCTTCACCCAGCGAGAATGAGCAGTCTGCGACCACCCGACAGGTAAGCGCCTGAGCCCCTTTTGCGTGTCCGATAGCGCTCCTTCCACGTTGATGTGGAGAAATCAACATACCAAACTCTTTATAAAAAAACATCACTTTAAGACTTACTACGGCATCTGCAAAGACTAAAGTGTGCATGAGCTTGATTTTAGATGATCTGACTCATCAGAAACTACTCTTTAATTCGGCTTGTATTCATTAATTAATCATGCTTAATTTGAGATGATGTCCAAATATAAATTTTTTTTTTACAGTAATCAGGTCAACAAAACAAACAGTGATGAGTTATAATGAAGCTGCATGATCTCTTGTAAAAGTTTAGATTTTATTGGAACAAGTGTCATTTGTTGAATCAAGTGCACGCCGAATTTGACAAGACGCTATCAGACTTTTGCAAACGCCTGAGTCATCCTCCGTCACATACGCAGATTTGCTGACGCCCAAGGAAAACGTTAAATTGAGGGATTTTTAATGGAGTTTGGTGGGGCGTGTCGTCGCTGCTGACACGCTATTTGCACGTTGCTGATTTTGTTACTGGAGTGGTGGAGGATAGTTTGTCCCGTAAAGGGACAGCAGGCGTTTCCTTGAATGTGACACTCGCATTTCTGTCCAAATGATTGCTGGAAAGTCATGAAGTTCTCTGGACTGCTAATCCTATTACTGCTGTTTATCCAGAGCCACTAATGATTGTGGTGTTTGCTTGAGATGTTGGAAATACATTATCACCCTATGCACTGTCAGCACCCACCTATTTACAGAGTGTGGCCCACTCAGTGCTGCACTTTTTGGTTTATTTTTGCATTTAAAATCATAGTCCTGAGTGTTTTGAATTATGAATGAATTTCTTTTCTTTTCTCTGACCCACCAAACTGCAGTTTATGGTGGTGTGCTTGTGAATGAGGCATACATAAGAGAGCCAACATGTGTTTCTGTCAGACAGGGATAAACACAGATGGATATGTGCCACTATACAACATGTTGTCTTTGCAGAGGTGATTTGTTTGGGGCCTACTCCAAACTGATGCCTTCACAACAGGTGTATGGTGGTATCAGTATCTGGTGGCTCTGATGTCCTAACGTGTTCACATGACTGGTGGCAGGAATGCAAAGTGAATGTCAAATGTACAGCTCAGGCAGCTTGTTCTTCAACCTGAGTACAGAGGGCACATCGGGTCTGTGAGAAATGATCTAAAGGTGCAGTTTGGCTTATTAGGATTTCTGTACTCCAAAAATCCTGCACATTGATGATAGTAAAGTGCAAACAGTGTGTAAGCATGTAAATCATGCGAAAGCTGGGTGTGTGTTTTGAAAATATGTAATTAGGGCTGGTCATGTTTAAGGACAGTGTCTGGTGAAGGTTATCGGTTCAGGCAATAACTTACATACAGATCACATGCTTATTTATAGTAGTGATCCATCAGGTTACTGTGGATCCATTACACTGTAGACCTTTACCTACTTTTGGTAATTAAGTTAGTGTCTTATTAAATTACGGTCATACCGGTAAATAAATGGCAAAAATTTGGACTAAAATCAATTTATTTCAATGGAATTGCCAAGTTCAGTGCTGGTCAACCTTGATATAAGAATTTGAGCTGACCTTTGACCAATAGTGCGCTATCATGATGGTGCCGACCTTTTGAAGAACGGAGAGCCAGACAGTCCAAAGCAGATTCATCATAGCTGTGGCATCCACTTTTATATAACCCTGTTTGGTTGAGGTAAATGGCTTATAGTGCGTTGCAGTGCTGTAGTTTGAGAACCATTATATATTGAATTAGTTTGAGGGTTTAACCCTTTGTGTGATGTTTGATCAAGAATCTGTGCTGATTTGAACCCAACCTGAATATTCATCATGTTAACTGCTCTGACAGTCATGTATTACACAACAAGTTTTCCAAATTCTAATGTTTTTATGATCTTAGACCACTATGGTTAAGATTTGATTAGGTAAATTTAAATAATTGTCACCATGGTCACAATTATTATTACTTGGTTAAGGTACAGGATTTCCCACATTCACGGGTTAAAAGAAACGGACTGCAGCCTCTGGTGTTCCCATATTTTCAGGGAGTAAATATGACAAGGATAACAGACATGATTAGTATGGACGCTAGAGGACTTGATCTCTTACATACTGTATGTTGCTTTTGGGCATTGCTGAAATGACTGATGCTCTAATTTTTCTTGAGAGGACAGTATTCCAGCAAGTTGACCCAATATCTGTCATAAAGATCCAATCACATCCCTGCTGAGAGCAAATGAGACATCCACTATCACCACTTACAACCTTTCATAACATCTTCTGTGACTTCACAATTTTTCTTTATTCTAAGTGTTAAATTGTTTCATTTGGTTTGCTTATTCTCATTGTTTGGCTTATAGTTAAAAAATGCTGAAGTTGTAACCTTATATACTATGCATTAGCCACTGGCTTGTCAGTACCATTCAAGTTAACTTGATGAGCTCATTGATCTAGTGAATGAATGATTGATCTTGTGAAACTGTGGCACAGATTCATGTGTAGCAGACTCAGTTGTCAGTGCTCATGACCAGCTCTGTGAGTAGTGGTTTCTTCAGAAAGCTTCCAGCATCACATATTTTGTGAGGTCGCATGGATAAACTGTGCTGTGCTACCCTCTGATGTAACCCGGCCTCTGTGAATAAAAAAAACACAAAAAAACTGTGTGACCTTGCTGTGCACAAGCTGTATACTACCTCATATCATCACATATTTGATAGCTTATATACCATCTTGATGGGTCTCAATCAAGCTGGCAGACCAGTTGAAGTTTTAAGAGCACACATACATTTTTTATTTAAGTATTTCTTATTAAGTATTGCTAGAACAGAAGTTTCTTGCAGGGATTTGAAGTTGTCTGGACATTGAAAAACATTAGGTAGTTAAGTCTAAGAGGCATTGCTGAGGACTGTCAAACTCCACAGCTACAACAGTCAGTCATGATGTGTCTGTTGTCTATTAGCCAGTGTTTTCCATCCAACCACAGTTGCAGTATTTCCTGTAAGCACTCCAAATTACCACTGCAAAGAATTTCCCTGTTATCATGTGAGTATGGATGTTTCAACCTTTTAACTTTCAGAAAGACTTTATTCACTGTTTTGTATGCTTGAGAAGTTAAGAGTCCATCTCATCAGAAAATGCAATATCAACGTTATTGCTTTCCCTAAAAATGTGCTCTATTTTTTGCACCTGACTAGCACCTGAAATATATTTTATATATCAGTTCAAAAAGGCGGTTGTTAAATATTTTACGGCAAGTCCAAGTAAAGTCTCAGGTCCTTGAGAGTCTGTGAATGTGAACAATCAAATGACACAGCATTTTCATTTCTATCATATATAAGAGTTTGTACAAAACTCAGACCAAGTCCTGTCAATGCAGAATGTATTGCAAGCCAGGTGGCCTACAGGGTCTGACTTGACCCCTCGATGGGCCTAAGCATCTTTGTTATACAAGTACCGTAGCTCCTTCATGGAATATCTCACTGCAGAGAGAGAGGAAAAGAGAGCGAGAGAGAGCATGTGTGTGACAGTGAGGTTGCAGTGACCATAAAAGAAAATATGAAGTTGTCAGTATGTGAGTGCAATGTGTACAGTTTAGGGTATTTGTCAGTGAATACATTCCAAAACTCCTCAAGACCCAAGCCAAGTACCATTGTCTTGCTTGCCACCCAGGTGAAGTGTAGGGTTAACCCCTGCTGGGCCTACTGTAACAGCTTCAGAAAGTCCTCATTTTACTGACATCTGTGGAGTTTTTGACCACTACTGGTGCAATGGAGCAATCTTTAGATGAGCTGGCCAATTCATGCAGTTCCACTTTTAGACAGTTAGTGGCAGTAATGTGTCGAAAAACTAGCATGTGCCCTCAAGAGGCAAGAAGATAACTTAGCTAGCAAACATGGATGTAAACAAATGCAGACTTTATTCTATTCAAAGACAGAGTTTTGCGAATGTTTTGAGGAAGGAAATGCATTCAACACCTTTTTTTAGGCACCCACGATACAAGCAATGTATTTTAGTGACAACTGTTCAACAAGGTAGTTTAAAATTAAAAAAATCTGAATCTGAAAGTCCACATTTTACAGCTCGTGAATTTAGTTTTATTGTTTTTTTTTGTTTTTGTTCTCAACCTGTAAATGTGTGATCATCATAAATACTTATATATTCATAGATTCTATTGGACTCACTTTCCTTAAGGGAGTAATGATGTTTGAGACATGAGTGGAGGTTTCACTGATCAGCTAAGTAGGTTGTTTTGTTCTTATATTCTTTTTCTTATAATCAGTACAATCATATAATCATTATGGGCTTCTGTGGACAATTTTAATTTTGTATTATGGACTTAAGTTTGTATTAGCATTCAAGAATCCTCAACTTTGGCGCCTTCTTGTGGTCGGTAAAAGACACGGATCAGTCCAGATTCTGAGAGGAATGTGCTAAAGCCTGCAATATTTTCTCTGGCAGGGTCTCATTTTTGTACGAACATAGAATAATTTGAGACATGCTGTAATCAGATGAAATTCTATGCATCAGGGAGCATGAACTGAGTCACTCATTCACAGCCACTGAGGAAGCCTATGACTTCCTCCAGGCTACACCGCCACGAAGAACAAATGAGCTTCTTCCTTTCATTTCACCTCAGTAGCTCCGTCCTCAAACAAAAGAAAGTTCCTGTTTTTAGCCGTCGAAGCCTTCAGGACATTCATCTCCGGGTGTGTAAAATGGAGTGATTAACCTTGCAAACAGGAGTGCGTGGCCAGTGATGACGGATAGGGGAATTGGAGGGGGGTGACTGTGTAGTTTGCCACCAGGTCTGCCCCTGTAGAGGAGGACATCTGCTACTCTTTTTTCCCCCCGTCTCTAGCAAGGTCAGATTGTGACAGACAAAATCAGACTGTGACCATGTCGATGGATGAAAACAGAACGAGGGACAGAAGGCAAAAGAGCGATGTAATGGTTTGGTAGTGACTCATTAAAGGATCTTAATATGATAGTCACCAAGGTAACACATTAGGCTTCAGTTCAGTCTTTGTAGCTCAGTCAGAAATGTGGACTGATGAGGAGGGAGACTGAGTTAAGGTTTGAATTTCAAACAGGGATTTGAATCTGAAGGGGAATGTATCGCCTGAATCCTTACTTTTGTAGTTTTGGCCATATATTGTTGTTGGCAGCAATAAAATTGTTCTCACCAAGTTAATTGCTACGATCTGGGAACACAGAAATCAATAAAAGGAAATCAGATGGGGCAGTCAGACAGGCTGTGAATATAACCTTTCAGGTAAACCAGATATATGTGGAGAAGAGAAATAAGGTGACCAGTAAAATTGTTACACTAACATCTTTTTTTTTAAAGCTTAAAATTTAAATGAGTTAAACTTTCTGCATAAGGTGATCAAACTGTACTAGGGATGCACCAATCTATTGGCCAAATATTGGTATCGGCCGATATTCCCCTTGTTGACTAACATCAGCCTATCAGTAAATAACGTACAATTCATCAGTGTCAGATGCCGATGTTCTGGTTGTTTGTGGTCGGGAAGTCAGACGGCAGTAGCTAGGAAGAACAGAAAATATTCTTATTAAAGGGATAACTGTACACCAGGCTAAAATGATTTTGAAGCTGTTGTTTTTTGTTTTTGTGTAAGGTAATATAAACTATATGTATGCTGTTATCATATTATAATGATGGCATTATTAGCAGATGGTGTTGTCACTCTGTGGTGTGCTACTTGTTGGTGAACATCAATGGATGTATTTTGAGCTTTGCTGCCAGTTGGTCTCAGTGGCCAACAGCGGCACTACAACTGAAAAATTCCATTCATGTTGAGAAGTATTTTTGCCATTGGCCGCCATTATAAAAGAGACACCTCAAGCTGCAAATAAGTTCAATTATTAATCATTTTTCCATGTTGAATGGTTGAATCGACCATTGAGATGATTTTGAGTCTGTTCCTTTATAACATTCATACTGCTCTGAGAGTAGAAGCTAGTTAGCCTATCTTGTTAGCTCCAGGACTGATTTCAATTAACATTACTTTTCATGTTATTTTAACTCCTGCTGAGTCACCAGCAGCTCTGGCACAGTCAGTGCTGACTTCATCCTGCATTATAGAAGGGAGGGGGTGTAGCTACCGTTAGCTGTCTCTGTTAGCTGTGGGCTGTTTATTTGATGGGTTCAAATGGGAATGGCAAATTACCAGACTGTCAAACTCACAGCCACAGGTTGTCCTGTAACATCAGGCTGTCGGAATTGATTTTGTATGGCAAGTGATAGTAACAATTCATGCCCTCTAGAAAATAGCAACTATAGTGGGTGTTATGTTATTACAGAAAAATAAACAGATTTTAAAAACCTTTTCTCAGTAAATATGTACACAAATACAGTATGTTTATTAATGTACTAACCCTTAGGAGAAGAAACAGAAAGCAGGAGATAGATCAAAGACATTGAGTTATTGTAGAGAGGTAATGGAGGTTGGTGTGTGTGTCTCCTGCTGCTGTCTGACACTTAGATCCATCACCTGAAGAGATGTCACTGAACCCTCACACTGCTACAATGAAGCACAGACCAAACTGAACCAGTAGATCCAATTATCACCTTTAGAAAAGTAAAAAGCTGCATATGTGCTCACTTCACATGTATAACACCTATGTAGCAAACACAGACAGGATCAGTCGGTGCATGTGTATCCATCTAGTGTGTATTTGAACAGTATGATATATAAGAGCAAACTAAGGGCACATCGTTTCTTCCTCTGCAGTCACAAATCCAAGCATCCGCCTCTGTCTGTCTGCCTCCACCTTGCAGGACGTGACTAAGCATTTTCTCAGCAGAACAAGGCTACTTAAGAATATATGAGGAGCAATACACTAATGGCCTGAACTATATACACGTGTAACTATAGCATGTAGCAAATCTTTAAAGTTTCTCAGATTAGATGTAATAATACAATGCATAATCATTATTTTACAGATTTCCCCTTTTTTCTCTCTCTGGTGCATATAGTCACAGTTTTCTGTTCATCTCCTGGAAACATCAAACATCACCTAGTTTCTTTAAGTCCCATGGAAATCACTTTCATCTCATTTTACAGTAAAAAAACCAGTCTCCTTTAATCTAGACACCTCTGAGTGGAGGGTTTATAGCAAGCAGGGATATTCAGACTGTATGTGAATAAACTTACACTATCTTACCAGGCAGACTTGTTAGTAGTGATGTTTAAGAATAAGCACCACAGCATTTAGCACCTAAACTGACAATTTGGCATTTGCAATTATGTTGTTAAGCTGTTAAATGAGCTGCTGTTATCCAGCTAAGCCTGGAAACTACTACACCAAGCCAAGGAGCAACATAAGCAATGTGGCCATGTTTATAGAAAAAAAGGAGACATAAGCTACAAAACTAATCTAAACTGTTGTACAGTGTCAGTGCATCTTTGTGTTGCTTCTCAAGCTGCTGTGTTGCTATTAGGCAGTATCAATGTTATGTTTTTCATGTTTTACTAATGCTGGCTAACCCTAAACTCTACTCACACTATACACAGTTCACTCACAAAGTTTAGTTATTTATTTAAATAAAGATCACATTTATTTGGACAGAAACTTAAAGAGTTGGGCCATTAAATCATGATTCATGACTCATTTCCCATTCGTTTTTTTCACCTAGCACATCCACCTATGAGCGTTTGATATAAAAAATCAGCAGATGTCTGTAAAATCCCATCCCTAAACCTGCCCACCGGCACCAACAAACCCTGCCATTCAGCCATCCTCCCTCCACCCACCTCAGTCAATATCCCACTTATATGCTGCCACAGGGTGGGGAGGAAGGGGGAAACAAAACTCAGGTTTGACTATATAGACGGGAATATTTAGAGAGATTTTTAGGAGCCTTTTAGAGAATATAAAATGTAAAAAAAAACATCTGAGCCTATGCAGTTTTGATGTTAACCTGACAGGACCTGTGAGGACTGCTTTTAATGCTTGGTCCATACAAGGCAGTTTGAAAGCTGTTAATGTTTAGTGTTCACATTAAACACTATTGATTATGTAACAAGGACACAGTCAGTATCATCTAACAGCAGAGCCACAGGAGCAGAGTGGACTCAGACCCCAAGAGACAAGAGAGGTAAAAGCAGCAGCAGCTCAGAACTACAGATAGAGACATGCAGATATGTGACATCTAGGCAAGGAAAGAGCTGCTGCAATTTTAAGGTCCATTAGCTTTTTATGAAGATGCCAAGATGGTAACAGTTAACTTTTCTTCCATGTCAATGTTTGAGTTTACACCCATGAATTTGCACTGGCTTTGACTTGAGCTGTCAATTGTTTTCTTTTGAATTATTAATAGACAAAAAGAGGAAATATCAGAAATGTTCCTTTTTGTCTCAGCAGCTGGAAGGCAGGAACCTCATGATTTAATTCAATTCTGATTATTAGGTGTCTGATTCGATTCAGAATCGATTCTCGATAGAATAACATATAAATAATATGGTCCTATAAGTTAACTTAACCTATCTTACAGTCTTGTGCATGTGTGAGGATAACAAAATGAGAGGGAGGCAGGGTGCTCTGTTGTGTTGTTATTAACATGATGTCTCCAGCAGTGGTGAGTAGCATCTCTGCTGCACTCTTAGCTCCGGGGAAAGCTGTCGCTGTCCAACACACTGAGCGGTTTTTGAGGTGAAACAGACTGAGCACCAAGTTGTTTTCTTCACCTCAGAGTTAGTTTTAGCTGTGTTAGTGATGTAGTGTGTGTTGGTAAGCCGGTCTCATTTGTTACTGCTGGAGGTTCACTGCTCTTTTAATGCTAGTCTGTGAGTGACAGCGTAGGAAGTTCACAATATACTTCACATTGGTCTTGCGAAGGGAATAATTTAAGCACTAAATTAAAACATGCTTGCCTATGCTGCCTTTTGTAAAGAAACTAAGATGTGTTAATGTTTGTAAGTTAGATAAGAAGGACACTTTGCCAGGAAAGCTAATGAGGGTTGTTGTTCAGTAGCATGCTGCTATCAGGCTCAGTGTGACCATCTGCTCTGCCTTTGATAGACTGCCATGTTACTGTTAAATGCAAATCTGGTTTAAAATGAAGCGTTTTGATTGGCTGTATGGAAACAACCATGGAGAACTTGTGGTATTCTGATGAATAAATGCAAAACTGAGGGGCAACATCATTTCTTCCCTTTTTTGTTTCTTTTATTCATGGAGAAAACAGGACAAGAGCATTTACAGATGTATTCTACAGTAGAAAAACACATACAATTTAACTTCAGTTGGACTTTAATAATAGTTTATTTACCATAACCATGACATTTCCTTAACTTCAGTGATACATTGTATATTACCTTGTAGTATTGCCTGTTTGACCTTGCAGCTTGTTGAGCCTATACAAGGCTTTACATTTCCCTTGACTTTACACTGGAAAATCATTCCATCACTTGGATCTGAGGCTGAATTTCCCTCTGTCCATTTGGCTGCTGCCCCTATCTATAATTACTCAGGAATCAGAGTACAGAGGGGGTTGGTGGACAGTCTGGCAGGTATCATACCACCCAGATGTGCGGTTCAGCTGGCATTAAACAGATGTACCAAGCTGAGTTTGCTGTGTCATGCTGGTGTTGAGTAAATCCAAAGCTATGGATCTGTCCAATGAGGACACAGAGCTCATTCTCCTCTGGGTTATCTTTTTATGTTGTTCATTCATACGGTCTCTCCTCCTCTCTTCCTCAACTCATACATTCCCTTTGTTCTCTTTTGATCTCTCGCCGTATGTTGTTTTACTGAATCCTTTCATTAGCCAACATCATATCGCTGCCTCTTTCTCTTCTGCTCATCATTTTATCCCCACAATCCCTTTACATGCCTGCCCTGTGGCACATCAGCTGACAACAAGCCAACCATGAGCTGTGATGAAGGCCTGGGGACAGCTCAATAAAGCAGAAACACAAATATCATCTCAATCTTTTATTTAATTGGTGTTGTATCTATCTTTTTAACATAGAGATGAGAGCAAGTTTTAATGTATGACTTCTATAGTACACCGTTCTAAACAATGACTACCAGTAATAGAACTGCAACTCAACTATGAGTTATGTATTACAAAAGCAGTTCTATTCAGAGATGTAAATTACCTCAGAGCCCCGACTAGAGGAAACATAGATCATTTAATTTTATGGAACATTTCAGTGACTGCTATTTTTTGCCCCATTAGTCGAGGCCTCAGGATGGTGAGGTCGGCGGGGCATCCCGTCTGTCCAAGACTTTGGTCTGGAATGCCATCAAATTTCTTTTTTTTTTAAATACAAGTTCTCATAACAAATCTAAACTAAGGACTTGAAAATGGCCTCCAGTGTTTGTATCCTAATATGTTGGGTGGACTGCCTGATTTTTCAAGTATTGCCACCAGAATTTCCAGTTTGAACATGAAATTCATGAATTTCAATGAAAATTTAATGGACAAGTTCATGCTCCCCACCTCCCATTTGATTTTAAGCAGTTCATGAACCCTTTCTTTGGCACTAAACTAAAGCTAAAACCTCAACTATGTTGTTCACATAATCATTATCTATTAAGCAGTTTGCCAGACATTTAAACAATGTTGAGTTTTGGCATTAGTAGCACAGTTTAGAAATGCACTGATCCACTGCAATCGTATCGGTGCCAATACCGACGTTATAAAGCAGACTGGGTATTGGCCAGATGTGATTAATACACATTACAGTTTTTCAGTTATCAGTTACATTCATTTGTCAATGCAATATTGCTTTATTTGTCATAAGATGGGTATTGGATCATCAGATGCCCTAAGATTTTACAAACTCATGCATAATGCTGTTGTTTTTCTGATAAGGGACAGTGTGAAATGAAAGCAAATTGTAGATCAGAAGACACAACAAAGAACTGTCACATGTCCTCAATTGTCCTGAGTTGTAACATGACCTTCCTCTTCATACCACTTTCATCCTTAGTTTCCTATTGTAGACATTTAAACAGATGGTAAACAGTGGAAGGACAGAGGGAATGTCACTCATAGGTTTAAATTGGACTTGAACCCATGATGTGCACCTTTGTCCTTGGATCCCCACAGGTTATATTAGATCCTAACCTCAAGCAGATTTTCTGGGTAACAGTGATAAGTTTAGGTGTTTAGTTTAAGGTTGTGGATTTTCTCCCCTGAGGCACATTCACTACCTCCTCTTCTCCTCAGCCTCTCACTGACACTCTCCGATGTGAATCTGAAGGCGCTGACAGCATATTTGCAATGTAGTGGGTTCATGGGGACTATTTAGACAGCCCTCCAGACACAGGGCTGTGGGCATGTGTCACATTGGTGGCATGCCTTCACTGGGCCTCCAGGGGTGGTATATAAAGTGTCTCTATGTCTGTCTTTAAGTGTCTGTTTGGGTGCAAGAGGACAAACAGGACATATGAAGTGCACAGCAGTGAAACAGCTGGCGCACAGTGATCGATAGCATCAAGTGCGATCTGGAGGCTCGTCTTGTGTGTTTGTTTGTGTGTGTGTGTGTGTGCATGGAAGGCAGTCTGAATAGCACCCTGTGTGCGGTCAGCAGCCTCCAGGGGACAAAGCCAGCACTTGTGGTCGTCACAGAAGGAGGCGGATTTCAGGGAGATGTCTGATTCCCCAAAAAAACACAATTGGCTCTTTTCTATTTCTTTCATGGTCTTTTGTGTCTCTGGCCTTGGCAAGAAACCCATCAGACCCTCTGGAAGGCTGACAGCATGCTTGGGCCACCAGTCTTCATAGTCCTTCAGAGAATACTTGTTTGCTGCAGGTCTAAAGTAAAAATATCCAACTGAGTAAGAATGAGTGTTAAATGATTGCTTGGTAAATGAAACATACATTTACCAACATGCACCGTTAAAGCTGTACCAATCAACATTTTCTGCAGTTGCCATCAGCCCTGCAGAGCGCTTAAGTCTCTTTTTTTTTTTTTTGGTCTTCAAATTTAATGTTTTGGTCAACACATCCTCATAATTAAACAATGGTATAAACCTGAAATTTAGCGAGTTAAAAACAACCTATAGTTAGGTTTACGCCATCTAGTGGCCGTAGTACTGCATTGCAGACCGAACCATAGGACCGTAGTATGTCACGTTCCAAAACTGTTACAAATCACTATTATCACTGATACGGGGTTTCTACTTCATTAAAGTTATGCAACTTTCATCATCATGGCAACAGTAAATACCGCAATGTCCCGTTGCCACCCAGCTATCCAGCTATACACCAGAACCCACCTCCACGAAATGAGTCACCCTATATCGACGTCATCTACCTAGCACCAAACAGCAGACAGACAAAGTTAACAACCAGCTTGGGAACATGGCAGAGCATTTACCAGCTAAACAGACAGATATTTCCAGTAGTTAGTGGAGACCAAACTCTTGAGAAAAATTATTATTGGACTTAAATGTATCAGGTGGAAACAAACATGACTCCAACTGGATGATAATGTTTCTCTGCATGTGTTGCTCTGGATGTGTAACGTAATCCCCATAACAACATTATAACTAGATACACACTTATTTAAGGAAATAAAATGGCATTTCAGGAAATAGCCACTTAAAGGCAAAATTCGCAAAAAAAGGCCATCAAAACTCATTTTCTACAGTGACTTCCAGTCTCTTTGTTCAAAAGATCATCCCATGGTGCTCTTGCATGTACTTGAAGCTTAATCTGAATGTGTAAGCCTCTTGAGTTTTCATTTGTCTGAAGGATTTGTCTTATCTCTTGCCATGAACAAATATTAAGCCTGCACATTATAGTTGCAGCACATGATTCCTTAGATTCGTGCTACAGGCTCTTCATGGTAACACTGAATGAACAGTTTTAAACAGCAACACTCAAAGACAGACGATTTTGAGACAGTCTTTTCTCTTGTGTAGATTAACGGTTGAGGTTTTGCTTCTGATAAAGGATTTTAATTAGGTTGGATTAGAGACGAATGATTGAGTCATCAAGAATATTCACCATACCCTCTCCCTTAACATAAACACAGCTATTTAAAGTAGTATCTAAATTAAGGCTGGTTTATCATATGACCTGCAGCAATCTGAGAGGTCAGAGGAAGTGGCCATCCATCTCTGCTTCCTTTACCAGATATAGTCTACGAGTGCAGGAAAGAGTGTATTTTAGATGGGCTTGAATAACACAATAATATTCAAAAAGGAGTTAGACCACTATGCTCTGTATGTATTTTATAAATATGGGTCAGTCATTTTTCTCTGTCTCTGATAGGATTTATATGTGTTCCATAGAAACTGAATGCATCTTGTCTCTATTGTATAAGCTCTATATAATCTGTTTCCAGGACTGACTTTTATATGATCTATAAAGACGCCATTACAGTAGTTAAGCCTATTAAATAATACAAGTCTTTGCCCTCAGTTCTTTAATTCTTGCTATTTTCAGAGGTGATTTTAGGCTGATTTAAATGTCTTAATATGAATGTTAAAATAGGCTTGAGTCCAGAACTACACAAAGGATTTGACATTGTTAACATTAGGGATTCAAGGTGAACACTGATTTTTTTAAACAATAATCTGTTTTAAATTTTTTAAATCAAGAGCAATTGTGTAATAGATTAAACAAGTGTTTTCACCTGCTCTTAAAATCAGGGTTACTTACAATACCCGTGAGTGTATCATTACCTTATTAGCTTACCTTATTTTGTGGGGATCATAGACTGTATATAAAAGGGGGATAAAATGGGGATACAGAATACATTAGAAAAAGTACTGTTCAGAATTTACACATCTACTGTAAGGGAGTTGGTTCTCAATGCTGCTGTGTCAGGCTCATTTTTGCAACTCTGTCCTGCTCTTTATTGAATTTGTGGAGAAAAGCCCAACAAAACATGTGACCTAAGGTCTCAGGACATTTGTCCTGCAGAAGCATAACATATTGTTAAAATATCTAAGCACTAGTGTATATATAGGAATAAATTAACCTTTGTTTTGCTTGAAAGTATATTTTTCATTTAGCGTCTGAACAGGGTTGTGTTGTGGTTTTGTTATGGGTTAGGAAAAAAAAAAGATTTTAGGTTTAAAAACTAGTTAGCTAGAGATAGAGGCAGAGTTTCCAACCTACTCACTGGTAGAATAGGTAGCTAGCTAGCTAGTGCTTATACAGTATGCTGGCAAAAATGGTCAATTCAACCAATAAAATCAAATGTTGCTGAGTAGAAATGAGTAGTCTTCTTTACTCTACAATTCTCTAAATCAAGGACCCATTGTTCAAAAAATAAGTATGAATTTTGAGTGATACAGTAACCATCCTATCACAGTGTAAACCATATACAGTATGTACCAATGCTTGAGTACAAAGCTTGACAGGTGTAGCAGCTAGTGGGCATGGGCTTAGTGAAGGATTAATTATGGTAAGATATTTAGTTGTTTTCCATTGTCATAGTAGGAGTATACAGTAGATGCTGAACATCAGAGTTTTGAGAACGGACCCTTGGGGAACTCTGTAAGCCGTTTTGGTTAGCTCAGATGTACGCCATTGAACACAAGGTACTATCAAGTCCATTACTCTTTGGCAGTTTATAAATGTTGTAAACTTGTATCAAGCTATCTTAAAATTACCATAACTCCATGTTAAATCTGAAGTGAGCATTACGCCACAACAACTAGTGCAGTGAGTTGTTGGGTAAACCTGCAGTGTCATCTAGCCAACAAAGAAACACCGGTACTTTGGAAAACTAACCGTAACCCTAACCCTAACCGTAACCCATAGCAGACCAGGGTAATACTTCTCATGTTCTGAGATGTGCCATATTCTTATTTATCTTGTGTACTTTATTGTGTATACAGTTTCCATGAAGAAATGATTTTCCTTGTTAGCTTGTGTTGGTATTTATGTGCAGAATGCCAATGAGCTGCTTTATTGGAGAGACTGGAGTATTGACATTGTCTGATGCTGATACTAATGCAGTTCAGAGAACAAAACTAATTTGTGTCACTCAGAACATCGCACGTGTTCCATAATTATAACCTGATCTTGTGAATGTACTTGTAATAACAGAGCCTCTTGAGTGATATTATGATTATGTGTATGTGTGTATGTCTGTGTGTTAGTGTGACAACAAAGTGACAATTTTAAACATTTTAACAGAAATCATAGATCGTATACTGTAATCTCTCACTTTGAACAGCCTGTTGAGTTTTGGCTGATTGTGCAGCTGCTGGCTCACAGTGGAGGAATTTGATTCATTTGAAATACCTTCAAGGAGGTGCTGGAGATTTTACTGTCACTGTGGCACCCAAACTCTAATACTACAGTTTCATCTGAGAAGACTGTAGTGTGTATGATGTATGTATCGAATGTTGCTTGAGGTGTGTTCATACAGACAGCAAGTGAATTTTCACTATTGGACCCTTGCAGGAATTTGACTGCCGGACCGTATATGCAGTCCGTAAATAGCCAATGGACTAACTAAATGGATGTTAGCCGTTCGCTTGTGAGATATGTACTTTGTGTGCAGGAGTGTACCTCTGTGTGTGCTATGTGTGGCAGCACATCCTCTCAGAACTCAAAAGGACCTGGTATTAAGACATTTGAAGAACATTTATAAAGATTTGGTAGGACTGCAATTTTTTGGCTTGCATGGACTCACCTAAATTTGTGGCATCTCACCTTGTTGCAATCAAGTAGAATATTAAGTGGCTTTATATACTTTTCAATATAAATTGTTACAATGTTGTATTCAAGCCACTGATAACTCTGATTTTATTATTTTATTGTAGAAGCCAATGTCTCAACATCTTATATTAAGAAATGCACTGATTTTTTTTACTTCCAATATTGATTCTTCTATTAGTGTATCTGTTGATATGCAGTATCTGATCACACATTTAAGATCTGTTTACCCCACTGCGTGGTATTTAATGGAACCATGTTTATGTTAAATAAGGCCAGGGAATTGTTTGGCAATAGAAACTAAGAGATGGATCGAACTGATAGTGGAACCACAATATTTTACAATGACATTGCATAAAGTTGGCGTGATTATCAGATTGTCTATTTTGTGGCCTCATGTGATTCCGTTGTCAAAAAGAGACTTTCAGATGCTTTTTGAAGATAAGACAAACTCCTCACTTTAAAGCATACTAGGGCTATTAGGACTGAACAGGGCCTCTCCACTAGACTGTTACTGCTTTCCTTTCTTCATCATTTTAGCTGATATTGTGCTTTATTGTGAATATACACAAAGTAATTTAAACTAAATTACCATAAATTGCCACACAAAGAACCTGGGGTCTTCTATGCCTCAGGGCAGTTGCCTGTTTTGCTCGGTTCGTAATGCAATTCTTCTTCTATGAAAATATCTTATAGTCTGACAGGACCTGATCTAGTAATGTTTTTCAAATCATTTCCAATAAACGTAGTTGCTCTGCTTTCCCTCCACTACCTTCTGTCTTTAACTTTACTGTGTGGAAGAAATGTTGTAAATATCTTTCCTATTACTTCTTTCACTCTCTGCTTGTGTAACATTTTTTTTAACTCTGTGCTGGACAAATGGAGCCAACTGCAACCCTGTAAGTCACCAATGCAAAACGTATGATTGATTAGTCTTCTCTCTCATCGGGTTGTTTCTTTACTGTAAATAAAATTATCTCTCAAATTATTGCGGTTCTGATTAGTACTGCTGTGCGCACACACTCGCCTGCACACAACCACAACATCCCCCTATCCACAGTCGCCTGTCACATCCATCAGAGTGGTTACCTCCCCTCCTACTCTGTGCTGTCAGTGAATGAGAATTGACGTTCGGCAGACCTTGAGGTGAAGGTTATTTTTGCCCAGCAGCCAGTGGGCTTGAACCCCCCATTACAGCATAAGGAGACTCTGTTCACCCTCCAACGCACAGCGGATCAATATCGCTGATGAGGACCCCTGTCTGCTGGATGCTGCATAAGCACATTGAAGACATACTGTCATTTTCATCACGTTCTTCACCGTAGTCTCATGAACTGCTTCACGCTGTTCATCATCACACATACGCTTGCTTTGCTTTGTAGTTGCACATGGACATCAGCCAGGGGGAAGAGTGTGTGTGTTTGTGTGTGCGCATGCAGGCAAGATTACTTGGCAGGAAATTTCCACACAGTGAATGCATAAAAGAATTTCTTTGAGGATTTCATGCATTTCTTCTCAATATTGTTTCACTTTTAAAAGGTATTTGAAGAATGTAAAGGTTATGATTCTACAGATAAATGTAGTATATGATTCTGGAAATGTAAGGGACTGTGTCAGAGTTAACAGGGGGTCAGAAAAGAGGAAGGTAATAGTTCTTCTTGCTGAAGGGGGGTTAGTGTAATTTAAATTTTTTCACCCCTGTTCTATATTTTATATCAGCCTTTCTCGCGAGATTTATTAAAAACACTGAATTAGAGCTTTGTTTTTCCTGTCACAGTTGACTCGTAGCCAGTAGGATCAAAATACAATCATTCTGTATCAACAGAAAACAGGGATACAAGAAAGGAGGGAAGAAAGAAAAAACACAAAAAAGGGAAAGAATGAAATCATGAAATAAACAGAACAATAAAGAAAGAAAATAGACAAACATAAATGTTAATAAAACTTGGTAGGGCTTAGATTCAACCTCCCTTTGGTCCTGATCATTTTTGTACAGTCCCTAAGTAACCCATGAGGTTGTAAAGTGACTTGTAATGCTATTCTACATCAACACAGTTGGGTTGGCTTTGTGAAAAATGTTTCCCTGTGGTGGAACTGGAGCCTTAACTAAATGTAATGACTTTCAGTTGTACAGTCCCCCAAGTCCAAATTTCTCATTCTTCTCTGGAATGGACATTTTTTAAAGTAAGAGGTCACTTGGAACGTTTGCAGCATTTATTTTTTATTTTTTTGAAACAATATGCTGTAATGTGTGTCCATGATGTCAGCTAAGGGGTGAAATGTGACACATCGTATCCCAGAGAGAGTGTTTGTATCTGGGTGTTGTTGGGCGAGCCTGCCCAAATCTCTCCTCAAGAATCTTTAATGTAATCCACTTTCACTTTCAATGACACTGCACTGCATGTTATGTGTCAAATTGTGCTTGTACTCAGGAGTGAAATCAATTATCCTCGGTGCTGGTCATGCTGGTTTTTCGCATTAACCAAAAAGAAAAAAAAATGTGATGGGTGCTCTAATCCTATGATGGAATATATTCTGTGTAGAAATTAGATTAGTATTTTAGTAGTACTAAGCCAAGCTGGGCTTTAGCTCAAGCCTTATTGCTGCTGTGGTGCTAGATGTATGGTGTACCTCTGATCCAGATGACTCTCATACTGAAACATTCAATCACTACACTAACACTTGGGTGGAGGTCAAATGTTTGGAATACTAAGAAGATGAATCAGATTTTTTTGGGGGGGAATGTATCAGGCCTGTGCCATAATGTGTCCACCCTGTACTAATCTGTTGAAGGGTAGCAGAGTTGTTGGTGCTCTGACAAACATACATACTTTCCAAACCATAGTGGTCACAAAAGGATTTTAGTAACAGTTTAAGGTTATTTATTGTTAATTATTGCTGACTTGAGGAATGGTTTGCAGTCAATTATGAAACATGGTACACATGTGTCACTCTTAACTTAGTGTTTCGTTAACAACCAAGCTATCCAGATTGCTGACTGACACACACATTCTCATAATCAAACATATGTTTGTTTGTCTGTTTTGACCTAATGTAGCAAAGGCTCATTTATTATAATGAGGTTACAGTTTTCAATGCACCATGCAGTAATAATATAATGATAATAATGATTTTCTTTATTACATCATTACTTTAAAACATGTGAGTTCCTCTCTTACTATACCCCATTAGTCTCTGACCTCCTTCTTCTATCCCTCGCTCTCTTGTCATTCCCTCTTCACAGGCTCACGTGTTGATGCTATTGAAGCTGTTGGTGTTCCTGGAGGGCTTGTTATGTTTGAATTTGTTGCCAGTGTTCATATCCTGTTAAATCAGCTCAGGCATCCTCCTCATCTTTGTGCAGCTCTGCTTCTCCATGCTGCTGCAGACTCTCTGTGGTTGCAGCTGTTCGAGAGTTTGGTCAAACTGATGTAATGGTTTGGATGTCTGTGTGAAAGCTTATTATCTCTCAATACACTTGACTACAAGTGGTTGTGTGTGTATGTGTGTGAGTGTGCAAGAGAGTGTTGCCAATTCTCTTTATTCCTGAGATTTCTTTGCCTGGTAAATCATACGCATGTCTGTTTACATACGTAAACCTTTGAGTTTATGCTTATTTTGGGAATGTCTTATCATGCATGGAATTCCGTGTGGATCAAAATTAAGTAAAGAAAGAAAAATGATGAATACAGAAACATCTTGAATGAAATCTCATGTCCTCAGCATAGAGCGATGGAGAGGTGTGATTGGTTGAAGTGTGAGGGGGTGGGTGCTTGTGACATAAACACTGTCATTAAAAATGTTATTTTTAAATAAAATTGTCACTCGATAAAAAAAGTCAGCTATGTAATGAAGTAGACTTGCTGATCTGATGAACTACTATGTTCAATTTCATTTCATGGGTTTGTATTTTTCTATTTTTATTTATATGACTATTGTTGTTCTGATTAAATGAAAAACAAATATTGATGTGTGTGTGTATATATATATAGCCTTTCACTTATCTCACAATTCACCAGGAACTCCAGTGCCTTCTGTTAGTTTCTTATTTTTCCTCCTGTCTCCATACATTTACCAATTACATTACATAGTTGCTTAAGTTTAAACACTGCTTGTGCTGATGTCTAGCATCAATTAGAAATTAGAGATATTTGCCATCTTTCCATTGACTTTTTATGCCTTTCTCCGACTTCTAAAACACACCATTAAAATTGTATTTATTTAGTTAATTTTGACACATTTAGACTTCCATAGCCTGGCAGTAAAGCGTACGTGTGCTGGCTTTCTCTGTATTTCCATAGCAGGGGGCTCTAATCCATTCATCTCGCTCAGTTAGTACAGCTTGTAGGCGTGTGTGTGTGTTTCACATGTACTACATGTGCACACGTATGTGTGTTTGGGCACCTTACCTTTGACCGCTGGCTGCCTTATCTGTCATATGCTCTGCCGTGTGTGTGAGCAGTGCTGACTCTACCCTGCTGTGTATTAGTTTATAAGAGTATATATGATGGCATTAGTGTGTTTTGGACTGCTTTTGTGGAAATGTGTCATTATGACTGACTCCATGAAAGTGTTAACAGCTTTCTAAATAACTGATAACTCCAGAGCTGATCTTTGGACTTGGTCTTCAGTTTGGATACTTGCCCATAGAGACAGATTGTTAGATAAAATGGCCAAATGTTGGTCCTTGCTGCTCCTCTCTGTATGTCTCTCTTTTGTCTTCTCTTTCTCTTCTTACCTCTTTACCCTACGTTTTTGGTATTTTGACGAAACATTCTCTTGATTTGTTTGAAAATGTTAGTACAAATAAATACTTTTGTTGCACAAAAATGTTTCTATTTTGTCTCAGGTTTTCACTTCTCATAAAGTCGGAAATTAGAACCATGTGTCTTTTTTTTTTCTTACTTTCTCTCTCTCTCTCATGCCTGACATTTCTTTGGTCTTACTCTTTGTTGCCATTCACTGTCAGACTGTTGGAAAGGGGGCAGAGCCTCAGTATGCTGGGAGAAAAACATTTTCACTGTGTTTCAAATATGCTGCCTCCCATCTGACAGATTGCTCCAGTCCAAAGAGTGACATAATGTAGTACACTAGGTTTCTAAAGATACTGTATACTCCTCAAGTCCAAAAATAAAAAGATTATGTTACACAAAAGGATGCGACTAGTCATTTTCCTGATAAGGGATGTACTTTGAATCCATCCAACAGCAGCCAATCATGTTGTAAGCTTTTTAGTGCAAACTGGCAGACAAACAAATAATCACTTAATTAATGTTCTTTTTGACACATAACTGGTGGCTCTGTAAGGGCAAATTTTACAATGCAGTACAGAAATGAATCCTGTCAATAGTTAGACCGGCATTGGACAAGTAGATATGTTTGCTATGAAAATGTTCCGTTTAATTTAAGCTCCACTTTCCCTCCCTGCAGTGGCTCTGTGCCACTGTTAAATGATGACATTTCTGAGTAGCCCAACTTATTCTCAAAATAACAACATAGTTTGGCAGCCTGGCTAACATGTGGTGTCTTTGTTAAAAGCCTGCAAATAAAGGGATAGAAAGTGGAGCAAAATGTTGAAAGGGTTAAAGAAGAGCAGGGCAGAATTTATTGCAGGCTTTACAGACTTTAATAAAATCCTCCTCTGGACAGAGATCAGCTATAAGAACTTCACCATTCTATTAAAGCTAAAGCTTTTAAATGTATATCATCAGCCAAAGGTGGTGTCAGTTACTAAGAAGCACTAAAAGTAATGAAATCAAGCTTGCCTGTTTAGGATGTGAGTAGTGTACTCATTTGGGACACTGAAGTGTAACTGTTCTAGAGGTGTTTGTTGAGTGTGCTGATCTGTTATGGTGTTACAATCTATGAGCCTGCTCTGTGATCATTCCACTTAACCTACAATGAAATATTAATCCACAAATCTCAGAATTAGCCTTGAAAAGACAATATCAATCATGGTCTGTCAACAAGGTCAAGGGGGGTGTTGGAGAAGAAACCCCCAGCGTCAGTCAGCTGAGTGTTGAGCTGCAGCTCTGTAATATCTCAAGACCTCCACTTAGCCCTGACAGCAACATTAACTCCACATTTTAGTGTGACCGACACATCTGAGGTCTCAACAAAGATAAATCAAAGTCTGACATTACCTCTGCTGGAGAGGGAGGGGCAGACAAATGAAAATTAATGAATGAAAATCATTTGCCATAAAGCAGTAAAGTCATTATATTAGTTTACATTAGCATTAGATATGAGCTTTGTAATTAAAGTCCACAACTATGGACACATATGGTGTAGCCCCTGGTCTTGCTGAATATTCATCAAGTGAAAAATACGCTGCTAATACCTATTTGTAGGCTAAATAGCTAGCTAGTTAGTTAGGGTGGATTAGGGTAATGTGGGACATTGACTAATGTGGGACAACTTTTTCTATTCAGTTATTCTAAAGCTAACTAGTATATGCAAACTGTGTAAGTTATATTGTTTAACATTACACATGCGAACATACATGCTACTAGTTTTTTTTAACAATCTCATGCAGAAAGCAAAACAACAAACACAATTACACCATTAAATGAACAAATATGGGTACGCACATTTCAGAAAGTGTTGGCAGATAAGGCTGCTTTGTATAAATCAAAGTATTTCTAAGCCTAAAAAAATAATGTCCCAGATTATAAAATCTACTAATTCTGAAATTATTTGACACAAGTAATATTAATATATATGTGCCTTTTTCCTTTTGAGTATAATATCTAAAACTTGTTTTCTGATTTAACAAGGAAACATCTCAGGGATTTCATAATGATATTAGATGTTGATATAATGTATTGGATTCAGATGTAAATATGGTGAACAAGTCAGAATTGCAAAAAGTGTTCCACATTATCCTAATCCATCATAGTTGCACACTAACAGCATTAAACTAATTTAATTTACTGTAAAGCAGTAATGTCATTACATTAGCTTACATTAGCATTAGACATTAGCTTTGTAATTTAAGTCCACAAGCATGGACATGTCTGGTATAGCACCTGGTTTTGCTGAATATTCGTCAAGTGAAAAATATACAATGCTAATATCCGTTTGTAAGCTAGATAGCTAGTTAGTCACTTATAGTTCTGGTTTCTAGGTAGCTGTGCTAGAAAAGCTGTTTCAGACAAAATATTGTTTTTTATTGCATAAAATAGTTACATACAAATAGTTAAATACAATTTTTTTGAAAAATATTTTTTGGCACTCACAGCAACACCGAAGTGTAACAAATTCCCACAAAACATCATCAACATTTTTATCATAGCTTAATTAGCATGACTCAGTGTTTTAGAACCATGCTAGCAACATAGCTTCCACCACTTTGGTCCAGACTGAAATATCTCCACAATTATTGGATAAATTGCTTAGAATTTACTACAGACAATATTTTTAGTCACCACTCAAGAGAGGATAAAAAACAACCTTTACATTTAAACTTTTAACAATTTCAGGTCTAGTTTTCTTTTACAAGTAGACTCACAGAAGCACAAGCGTAGTTGTGACTATTTTTTCCTTGGCCACTTCCAAGTAGCAAAGTGAATAAAGGACTAAAAGAGGATGAGAGAGGCAGAAAGAGATGTGATCCTCCCTCAGAGATTTGCCCTGCATTAGCCTGCTGTAGTAACACCTTACACCTTCATCCTGCTTTAAATGAATACAGCTGCAGTAATCCTGAAGCATTTGAAGCAGCAGAGCTTCGTCTGCCAGGAATGTGTCTCAGTTCTGGCCTTTCATAGGTGGTAGCAGTCTGTCGCATATAACAGCAAGGGAGATTTAGGCGACTGGGAAGCATGTGGATCCAGAGCGGATTCTTTCTGTTAAATGTGGTATTTGGATGAAGAGGCATCAGGGCTTGGATCAAAAAAAATTAGATAATGACAAAAATGTGCGTGCTTATTTGTGTCTCAGTAAGCTCACAATCCTGGATGCCAATGATGCGCGAGATGTCCCACACAATCACGATTAGGAACACATACTCACAAACACACACACGTACATGCATGCATATTCCTGGCTTCTTACATCAGCTCTTAATTCTTCTCTCTTTTCCCTTCTTTTACACCACACTTCCAGCATGTGTGTGTGTGTGTGCAAATGTATTTAATATCACATATACACTCAGCAGAGGCAGCACTGAAAACTGTGTCAAGATGTGTGTGTGTGAAATTATCTGTGTCAAGTTAGAGCTGAAATATCTCTAACAGGGGTGTAGTGTGGGGGTGCACTCTACTGTCAACCCATTTTTAATACAGATCTTTTACTGTACCACCAATCTCCTTTTAGATTTAGTTGAGTCTCTTGAGAAAAATAGCAGCTAAAACAAAAACAGTGAGCTAAAAGAGGCGAAAAGGCTCTGTAGAGATTACTAGCCTGGGTGTAGCTACTCTTTAATGCAGGTGGATAGTGTTTGTTTGTTTATGTAAGAGTATTAATTTATATGCTGTGCATGTAGATGTCAGAACAAAAGTGTCCTTACCCATGGCAGTGTGCAGACTGCGGGTGAGTGCCTGTCTGACCTTTTGTGACCTTAGTGAGTTGAGGATGAGCAGGCTTTTAGCACTGTTATTGTGGCGTTGTCACAGTGTGTGTCAATTTATGAAGCGAGAGAGTAGCTGGGCTTTTCTTTAAATTAGAAAAGAATCAAGTGGAGATCACACAATAAGATGATTGATTAATAATCAGCTCTTTCTTTTGTGCTCCTTGGATCCACTCAAAAGGGAGAAAATTGGCTTTGCAAGCAGCACATGACCATCAGTCATCCATTCTTTGTAACAATATATTCCTAGAGTCTTAAAAGGCAGTATGCTTTCTCTCGGTTGGTCTGACGTATGAACCACCTTCATAGCGGCTGGGCTTGGGGTGGCTGTCGCTCAGGAGGTAGAGGGGTCGTCCACTAATCGGAAGATTAGAGGTTCAATTCCCAGCTCCTCCAGTCCACATATTGATGTGTCCTTGGGCAAGACACTGAACCCCAAAATGCTCCTGATGGCTGCGCCAACGGTGTATGAATGTGTGAGAATGTTAGTTTCCCTCTGACGAGCAGGTTGGCACCCTGTGTGGCAGCTCCTGTCATCAGTGTATGAATGTGTGTGAATGGGTGAATGTGACATGTAGTGTAAAAGTGCTTTGAGTGGTCAAAAGACTAGAAAAGCACCATATAAGTACAGTCCATTTACCATTTACCGTAGCCAAATATGTATGTATTTCCTAGAACAGTCCAGACTGGAGATCAAGGTGCTTCTCACCAAAGTGGTATGGACAGTGCTTACACTCTATTCTTAATTGGAATAGAGTGTAATCACACGGTTATCTTTAAAATGTGCAGACTTGATCATTCGTGAGCTGACTGGCAATGAAGCAACAATGGCTGTAGGCTATAATGAATGCACAAGGAAAATGTTACATGTGTGCTTTCTGTCTGATTTAGCACCTTCTCTGCAGTCTAGGTTTATGTTTAGTTGCCACTTTGTGTGTGCTGTAGAGCCAAAGCCAGTCTTGCCGATGAAAATATACTGTATTTAGGTTGGATAGGCTATAGTAGACGGCTTTTTGTCTACAGTGTTCTGTATAAACTTTATAGATTGATGCTCTGTTGGTTGAGAGTTCTGCTGTTATTGCATTTGTGATTCAGGATGTTGCGTCATAAAACTTTTCATAATTCTGTTTTTCTGGGAAAAGATGGCCTGCTCATTTTTGTATTGGACCACCCAAAATACAATTTCTGCCTACCCTACTGTTTCTATGCAAGTAGCCCCTCCTCTCCAGACAAACCACAAATAGATTACAATCACTTAAGTATTCTAAATAACCTCTAATTAAAAACAACATGGACAATGTCTACCTGTTATTCAGAGTGTCCTAACATAGGAAACATTGACTAACTTATTGTTAGAGTAATTTAAAAGACTAATTCCCAAAAACAATGAATAGTCCCCCTCTGTACTCCAACCCACATGGTACAGTCTGGGTTCCCTCTACTTTAAAACCCTTTGGAGCCTCCCACTTCCTGTTTGGCAGTTTAAATATGAAGTGCATGGAGCACCACAAACATTTGTGTATTGAAACATAAGTGAAAGTAGTAAAGAATGATGCAATGGTAAGTTGGCCTACCTTCACACTTAGAGCAAACTCTATAATACCTTGATGGAATAAACTAAATAATTTGATGTATAATGTATTGTATGTTTGGCCAGAGTTAAACCTACAGAGGGCTCGGGCCTACACCATGACCATCAGACTGTCAGTTAGAGTCCTGTTTGTGTACATCTAATGAATGTAAATCAAATATTCACTTTTTTTTTTAACTACTGAGAAAACTTTCTGTCTCTTTAGATGTTTCAACTAGTTTTAACATCTACATTTTGATTAGTGAAGCTTTCAGGGTCATACAATTCAAGTCTAGTTGTTTCTATTATTGACCAGACCCTCCTAGGCTCCAGGAATATACTGTACATACTAAATGAATGACTGGTCATGTTTAGCATGCAGAGCTAATGTCTAGAGCTTTCCTGTTAAGGTATTTTCCATGTGGAGGACGATGCTATCCAAGTTTTCCAGGGCAGTGAAGATGGAAATAATGATGGAGCAGTTGCTGGTGAAGTGCTGCCACTGTGGTACAGTTTGAAGGAAGTCATTAAGCGCCAGACATGGCAGACAATGCAACCAGTCAAGCAATGCTGAGGGCAGGTTAGGAGAATGTTACCACATATAACTTGGATGTCAATGGGAAAAAGGTTTCTACTTCTTTTTTTTCCAAACATTTTTCCTGTTTGTATGAACACCTTTTGTGTATTCTGGAATTACAAGTGTGTGTAACTGTTAGGTCTCTATAGTACTCCGTGTGTCCTGTGTCCAATATCTTTGCAAGATCTTTACAATGTTGAGCCAAATAACAGACTCATTTGTAGGAAAGGCTTGTACTGTATGAATCCGTATCCGTACCTCTTCTCTCTGGTTCTTTACTGTCAAAGAAATTGTGCATTCTGTTTGCTTCTCCACAGCTTTATTTTTAGTTTTGCAATACTCGCATTGCCTCCGTGATGACTAAAGGAATGATAATGCCCCAGTCTATCTCTGTAGACCAAAGCTGCATCTGATCAGATATGGGAGGACAGAAAGGATACTATCTTCCTTTTTCCCCCATTTACTTTTGTTTTGATACTCTGTGATATACATGCTGTCTAAGATACTAAGACAAACATAAAGAAATATAAAATGTCAGACCTGTGTACTGTTTGTACAAACAGGAATCTTGGAGATATCTTCCTCTGACTCAATACAACAGCGGTGAAGGGAATTTCATTTGTGGTGGTCAAAAAATGTGCAGTTCAGTTCAAAAGCAGAAGAAGAAATAGTTTTCCTATTTACTGGCTTCTCAGTTTGCTATTAAGCTACGAAGTCATCGACTATTGTATTGTATGTATATTGTATTCATTTGCATTGGTACTAATACACAAAAGGTTCATGTGCATATTTAGCTCATTTCTTGTGGTGTTTTCTGGAATGTTGATGTCATGATATCCAAATGATACATTTGGTGTGAAGATGTACTGTTTTTCCTGATAGTTGACGTATGCTATTTAGCTGACTCACTAGAAAATACTTTACTTTGATTGATGGTTTGGTTAGCTTTAAGGGAGGTAGAAGGTGGCTTGAATAAGAGCAACATGTGTTTATCTACATAGTCTAGATACATTTTAGTATTCCTATTGTATCCAGATACCATACCATACCAAGTAATCAATATTATTCAGTTAGCCTACATCTCAGGTGGAAGGGTTTTCTAGCATCCAAGGGAAACTGCTTATTGTTGATATTTAGTTTAGAATATTTCCTTTGGATCAAGATACTTTTAGTATCCTGCTGCATCTTCATCTATGGTATTCTGTCTGAGTAAGTTATATTGACCTCTGCTCCTTTGATTTTGTTTTAGGGCCTTTTATTTTACTATGCCGTAAGACTATTGTTTTTTTCTTCGTTATAATCTCGAAGATTCTGTTACGTCACTATATCTATCACTAAATTAAGTAACACAGTGGCGATTGAGCCTGTCGTCCACTGATGAAAGCTCTTGTATTTGCAGATTATTTGAAACCGTATGTCGTGAATGATGTACTTTCCATCAGCCAGTGGTTGAACCACCAGGGAAGGTTTGCGGACCTAATGAAACCAACTCAGTCCTCAGTTTGCTTAGCATGCACTCTAGGCAATGAGGTCAAGTGAATACCACTTATTGCCATATGGTGCTGCCAATGAGAACGAAATGGAGATGTTCAAGATTACCACTTTTAAAAGCCTTCATGAATTCCATCAGTCTACATTGTGGTTTAGGGTTAATATCTGTTGGCCACCTAGATCAATATGAATGATCAGTTTGATGTTAACATAATGCCTTCTAAACACAACCGCATGCATCAGCCTGGTCGGACCTCATTGGTATTCCCAGTCATTATATGTCAGTATAAGTGAAGCTGATTGGTTGTTACAGTGTCATTGCAGATTCAGCAGAGAAGAGTCATACTGACACCTGCTCTCACATGATTCCTAAGTTATGAAATGGTTGCAGTGATATGACTTATAGGCCTGGCTGCAGTTTGGTTACAGATTACGTTGCCTCTTGCTGCATCTATGTCTACATTGCCTGTGTAAAGTAAGATTCCCAGAAGCTTTTGCTTTTTATATCTGCAGGAGACATCTATTCCCTAGAGGAAGGTGTCCTTGTTTTTCTCTTTACAAATGAAGAAAAAAAAAACCTTAAAATCTAAAAATACAGAGAGTTTGACAGCAGGTTCTTTTTTTCTGCTCACTTTGTGGTTTACAGCAGGTGAGATTTGGCTCTGCGTCACTGACAAGTGAACTTTCAGATAGTTCAGTAACTGGAAACTGCTGATCTGATAACTATGTCGGTAGATGTTGTTGGATCTTCTGTGGGTTTGGGGAGATCATGAGGTTCTGAGAGATAAGAGCAACTCATAAACTGCCTGATTTAGGATCAACTCATCAACTTTTGTAATTCCCAAAGCATAAAACGTGCTGCTAAGTTGGTAAAAAAATGAGAGAGACTCTAACAAACTGCTTAGGAATCTGATGTATGTAGTTTGCCTTGTAATTTAGGTAGGTTAACCTTTATAATATGTAACATTTTAAGTGCCTGAGCCTGCATCTGCTTACTAACAGCAAACCTGTAACACTGTTATTATCCACTGGGAAATATAGCTGCTGTTTCGTGCTAATTACCTTAGAGGACAGGCTTTCGTATCTTCAATTATAAGCAAGAAACCATAAATACCCTCTTAAGACGCAAGATTATCACAGTTCATTGGCTTTTCTCAAGACTTTTAAGAGAAAAACGACACAAAAAACGAATTAGATTTTAATCATCAATGACAGTGAATGATCAATCAACCAATCTCTGTGGTCATAAGCCACATGAATTTCAAGTGGTTTCATCTAAAAACACAAAAATCACAAATCTTCATGTTGTCCAGAGTGGTGATGCAGCTTATTTGACTGCTCAAATTAACAGACAGTCAACACAAAATAACATGTGCTATAAGGACATGCCAGACACAACAGAAGCACTAAAGGGAAATTTAATTTAGTGTCATGCCTCTCCTCCCACAGCAAGACTCCATACGGTCTTGTCGTGTATTATATGCATCAACCGCAGCCTTGCTCTGGCTTAAGAACAAATCTCTTTTCCAGCTTTCAGCAACAGCTTTAATATGAGTCTTTCAGTGCCATTAGTGGTCACATAGTACATTTGTTGATTGTGGTTGAAATACCTGCCAATTATTATCACAGTATCCTTCTCTGATAAGATGGAGACTGATCCCTGACCACAGCTAGTCTGTCATGTAATTATACAACCTTTGGCCTTGAAGTAACATTGCACTGATAGTTTTCTGCTTTACAGAGAGCAGCAACTGGGCAGCTGTGACTCAGGAAGTAGAGCAGTCGTTTGGTAATCGGAAGATCAGTGGTTTGATTACCGGCTCCTCCAGTCCACATGTTGATGTGTCCAATTGCTCCCGGTGGCTGCACCAATGGTGTTTGAATGTCAATTCGCTCCGCATGGTAGCTCCTGTCATCAGTGTATGACCCAGTAGAGCTCTGAGATCTACTGACTCAGGTCAGATAGTGGAGCCCAGAGTTCAGACTAAACATGGTGAAGCAGCTTTTAGCTGTTATGCTGCACACAACTGGAACAAACTACCGGCAGAACTGAAATCAGCCCCAACTGTGAATATTTTTAAATCCAGGTTAAAAACACTTCTTTTCTCCTGTGCTTATGATTGAACTCTTTATTTCAAAGCACTTTAAATTTTAATCTTTCATTTGCACTCTGTCCTTTTAATGATTTTAAAGCAAATCATTATTTTATGCTGCAATCTTATTTTTAATACTCAATATTATAGTATTTTATTCTCTCTTTCTATGTTTCTGTACTTTGTTTTTATTATTAGTGTGTGTGTGTGTGTGGGGGGGGGGGGGGGGGGGGTATGTATGTGTTGGATGATTGGGTTTTATTTTTATTTCTCAAATTCCATGTTTTTTCAATTTTTTCTGTTAAATGTTTCTTTTATGTAAAGCACATTGAGTTGCCACTGTGTATGAAATGCGCTATATAAATAAAACTGCCTTGCCTTGCCTTGCCTATGAATGTGCGTGAATGGGTGAATGTGACTTAAAGTGTAAAAGCGCTTTGAGTGGTCAAAAGACTATAAAAGCACTATTTAAGTACAGTCTATTTACCATTTACAAACACAGAACACTGTTAGCCATGCTTTAACAAATAACAGACATACTGTATCTGGGTATATATGATGATTGCTGATAAGTAAGAAGAAGTCATATACTCAGTCACTCATACATGAATGTTGTTAATTCTCATATTTAAAGGTTCTATTCAAATAATGTCCTAATCTTAAATACAAGCAGAGAGTATGTCCAGCACATAGAAATAAAGGTTGGCTGCTAATAGAAGAGTTTGGAATTTTTCTGTCCTACAAAAGCTCAAATGATACAATACATTTCGTATATTGTACATTTCCACAGCACTGACTCCATCACTACAACAGTCATGTTATACTCCCCACTCTGCTGCTCTAGAAATAATGTTTTCATACTTTAATTAATTCCAGTTGTTACTTCTTTGTCGTACTTTTGATCGATGTTAAGCGGCTGTCAACAAAACTCAACACTTCCTGCTGTTTCTTCACATAAAAAAAAACTAAACAAAAGAAATGGCATGCTCAACTCCCAGAGTATTGGGGGCTGACCCAAAAAAATCAAATAGAGATGTCAGCACTTACAAATCACTGTATATTATAACTTTAATGGTGCACAGCAGCACAAGCAAACAGACCAGTTTCAGCCCAAGGCTTCCTTCAGAGTTCAACACTGACATCTCTACTTTGAAAAGCCTTGTGCTGAAACTCATCTGTTTGCTTTGCACCATTAAAGTTATAATGCACAGTGATTTGTGAGTGCTGACATCTCTATTTCTTCACATTAATAGCCTGCCTATAAAGGAAAATGAGAAAAAAAATGTTTTAGACAAGTTTCATTTGTCTTTCAGGGGAAAAGGTAAAATGTTATTAGAGGTAGACATTGTGCTGAATTTATCAAGACAAAGATCAACATGTGGGAAGTGTTTTATTGTCCATTAACCGGGGAACAGGAGTGATTAACATTAAAGACCTGTCTATAATATAAAGACCTGGTTCTGTCTGGCACTGAGTAACAAAAGCCCCAGTCACCAAGAATCTAAACATCTCACTTTTACTTCATTTTTTCTTACTACAGTGTTCTCTTTTTTTCCCAGCTGACATCTCAAACATGTCCCTCATCGCTTTCAGTTTAGCCAAAGAAGTCTAGAGAAGTTTTTGTCCTGAACTGTCCTTGGTGTGTTTGTGTGCTCTCAGCAGGTGGCAGCTGTGGCAGCAACTATTCAGAACAGGAACCTCCAGGAGGGGAAACAGAAACTGTCCTCTGTCTTTTTATGTTTTAGCTCTCCTCTTTTTGTCCCTTTTCAGGGTATTTTCTATTCTCTCCAATTTCTCCGGCCCTGCTTTCTTCTCAGTTCTTGGCTTCTCACTTCTCTTTCACATGTTTGTATCACATTTTTATAACCTATCTTCAGGCGGTTTAACGTCTGTAAAATGTCTCTGCAAATCATAGAGAGACAAGAATTAACGGCTTACTGGAGGACAGGAAATCAATCTAAACATCAATGAGATGGTCAGCAGTACAGTTTATGTGGTTTTTAGTCAGTGGGGAAACGTATGGTCCATAAAGGTGATTTGTGGACAGTGCTGCTTGAATTTAAGTATAATTCTGGTTTATGACAACCTTTGGCCTTATTTTTGTAGTTGTGGACATCATTTCTGCTGCTTGTCTTTACATTATACCCTCCAAAATCTGGGACGTAGCAACATTGTTTCAGCAAGGTCAGATGGAGTACCAACACTGGTTTAAAAAGTTAGTCTGATCCTCCTTTTCTTCTTCCAGTAGTGGAAATATATGATCTGCCAAGTCCAGTGCAGCCATGAGAGGGAACGCCATCCATAGAGGTTTTCTGTTTCTTTTCATTCAAATCTTTCAAAGGGACTAGATTCCCCTCCAGCCTGACTAAATAACTTTTTGTTTGGCATCTCTTTTCCCAAACAGTCTGTCTCAATAGAGCTCCGGCTCTCTGTAGCAGGAGTCCATCTATCACGTCAGGGAAGCAAAAGCTTTGAGAGACAAAGGCAGCACACAGTCAGCATAGAACCCTCGTGACCTTTGACCTATGTGTTGATGTTTTGCTGTCTTCTCTCAGTGTAGTAGTCTGGAGGGGCTGTGAGATAAAATGGATTTTGTCTGCATGTTGGTGAGTTGTCTATGATGAGATGAGATATTTAATTGAAGTTAGAAAAACCTCTTGTTTGGGTTCAGACTCATCATGAGGAGGAATTAGATATAATTTAATACAAGAAAGCCCTGAATTTTGACTTGCAGGGAGCATTTCTACATACCTCAGGTTTTAATACTTTAAAGTTAGGGAAAGTCATGGTTAAAAGAAACTAACATGGACTGTAGTGAGCAGCTGTCCTCTGTGTTCCTCTCAAATTCCCATCCATATGCCCCGACCATGGCCACATCGACCTCACGGGCAATCTGGGCCCTTGAGTAGAAAGGGGCCCTCAACGATGGAAGAAAAAAACCGCACTTGTTTTTTTCAGGCTCCACCGAAATGCAACACAAGGCGTTACCCATTTTTTTGATGTTGATTGTTCGGAAAACCTAGTATGTCCAAAACCACCTGTTTCCACCTGACAGCAGAGTTATCCAATCTGAATAAAATAAAAGTTGTTTGCAGGAAAATAAGTCTCATGATTGACTGCTTTATTAGTCAGTTTGATAGCAGGGCAAGTGATGATTGGTGACATTTTATGCAATTTAATGTTTCTATTCACGATGGGTATCAAATGAAGTTGGCATCAGTATCACTTTAGGGGCACTTGGATTGGTATTGTAATTTTTTAAACGATACCCAGCCCTAGTGGTTAGTAAAGTATCAGAGCCCAGGGGCCCCAGAGGGTACGCATCCAGCCTTGACCTCGACCTCCTCCCTCTGCAGATTTAGTATCATAAAGTCACAGAACACCCCCCCCCCCCCCCCCCCCTGCTCCTGTTGAACAACACCTCACATTACATGTACTCATTTGATCCATTGTTTATCTAAAAAATATTGACTAGTGCACCTTTAAATCCATTAAAAATGTATGATTGTGTTTTGGAGCTGCAGTGTTTTTGGCTTTCACTGAAGCTGGTTGTGTAGGAGAGGAAGATGCAGAGAAAGATGGATCGTACCACTAATATCCCTAGTGGAAACGCAAAAAAAACCGAGTCGAGTCGTGCTGGAACTGTGTAGTGGAAAAGCGCCATAAAGAAAACAGTCTAATTAAACTATTAGCTGCTAATTTCCTGTAGGATGAATTCTCAAAGGTTCATACAACCCTTTGATACTTGACTTTTCCCTTTGAGCATGCTTTTATATTCTCTTTGATGTGCATTTTTTATTCTTATTGGACTATGTATGGATCTGTCTTACTGTAATCTTTGTATTGTTGCTAAGACCTAAAGGCCTGACGTGGAAACAGCTCAGTGAGAGAAAAACATTGAGTTTGAGGGGAAAATATGGTCACATGAAAGGCAGTGGAAGCGTTTTCACACATGTGATTTAGACTGATAAGATATGTTGACAGACAGAGAAGACAGCTGGTATTTTGTGACATTTCCATCTGGCCTCTGTAGTAACATCAGAGACGCTTTGCACTGATATTTTATTTAAAGCTGTTGTGCTGTAAGTCACTGTGGTAATATTCTGTAAAAGCAGGTTCTTTTCCTCCCCAATTTATAAAATATGACAAATAAGAACAAGTATTCCTCCTTTAGCCTCGACCCCATCCTAAAAAAATCATTTTGTCATTTTCAGATGTCTAATTCTATCTTCCAATGTCATTATTTCCTTCAAAGCATTGGAGCTCCAGGCACTCAGTCCATAAACGACACCAGCTGGTTGCCAGTGCCTCTCCAAACTCTCTACACTAGTTGAATTATCTGAGAGTAGATTATTGCATTCACAAACGCTATTAAAGAACACACACACACACACACACACACACACACACACACACACACACACACACACACACACACACACACACACACACACACACACACACACACACACACACACACACACACACACACACACTCTCTCTCTCTCTCTCCAGTGAGATAGAGGACCTGTGGTGTTATTGCAGGGCTGGTTTTGCACTAGGCTGCCACCTTGAGGTGCTGTGCCTCAGGGAACAACAGGGACAAGTCATATAATACATTCATCTCTGTGTTGCTGTTAACACACGCTTTAGCTGCTTATACTGTATTAGACATGTTTCCTAGATATGTATCATGCTAAATCCCTAGTTCAATGGTTGATAGGTCAAATAGTGTAGTAATAATAATAATAATAATAATAATAATAATAATGATAATAATGAAAATAATGATAATAGTGCAACTTACTGTATTTTTTATACAATACTATTCTACATTATTTAATTATTTTATTAATTATTAATACATTTAGATATACATTTTCAATATATTTTATTTTTGTATTATTATCTTCCATTCCATCTAATTGTAGATACTATAATTATAATTAGACCCTGTAAGCAATGCAGTCCACACATTACATAATGTAATCCACCCCAGGCCACAAATAACCCCACAAACAAACCCCTCCCCCAAAAAGCACTTCAATTACATACCATGGGCCAAAATTAAGTCTTTACCAAAAGATTAAACACTATTTTTTATTACATAACATCTCATCTTTTTTGCATGTTACATTTTCCAAATTTGAGATAAAAAGTGACCAAAAATGACCAAAAAAGACCACAATTTTGTCTTTCCAACACTACAAAATGTATTTTTTAATGTGCAAAATAAGTAAAGTTGATAAGTATTCTTATTGTTTATGTTTTAAGGTTTTATTTGGTGTCAAATTTCATAAAGATAAATATACAATAGAAATGAATTGAAGTATCTGGTTTTCATTTAGTGAAGTTATATAGATTTTAATTTTCACTGTATCCATTTAGTAGCCAAAAGCCTTTCCTTTATCAGACTCAACTTTTACATTCAATTTCAGCTCATCTGTCAGAGCTGGATGTGAAAATAACTCCTGAATTTAAACTACATTAAAAAACTATACTATACTAATAATGTACGATATTTCTTTTCAAAATAATTATTAGAATATATTTTCACTATCTAATCATTTGAAATGTAAGACGTAGCTTTAGTTTGACATGAATCATGTGCTCTGACTTGGCAGACTGTAGCATGACTCAGCACTTTAAGGAAAGTGACAGCGTCGTAAAAATGAGCCTCTGTTGTTTACCCTCTTATGAGTCGGGTTGCACACACACACACACACACACACACATACACACACACACACACACACACACACACACACACACACACACACACACACACACACACTCACACACTCACACACTCACACACACTCAAGGAACATGAGCTCTACAGTGCTCATGTTCCTTGAGTACTATGGTGTGTGTGACTTTATGATCACACTTCCTGACCCTGTGACACTTTGTTCTTTGTGGTTTTTTCTTCTATCTTGCCTGTGTGTGTGTGTGTGTGTGTGTGTGTGTGTGTGTGTGTGTGTGTGTGTGTGTGTGTGTGTGTGTGTGTGTGTGTGTGTGTGTGTGTGTGTGTGTGTGTGTGTGTGTGTGTGTGTGTGTGTGTGTGTGTGTGTGTGTGTGTGTGTGTGTGTGTGTGTGTGTGTGTGTAGTTGGATAGACAGGTCGTCACAGTAAAGGCGTGCTGCACTGCAGACTTGGTGACATTGTCTGTGGCTGCAGTGACCTGCCCATATTACAGAGGCATGTACTTCCAGCCTAACTTGTTATAACTGCATTAACAAGGGTTTTAGCCACCAGGAGAGAGCAAAACAAGCTTTAAAAAAAACCAACCATTTGACATAAAATCATATTATAAAAGCTGTTGTTGTGTAATTAGCCTCAGGTTTAGACCATGTTTTAAGCTGTGCTGTCTAGAAAGCATCTAAAAACTGTTACGACACTATCTGAGGGTAAATTTAAATATGATGCACATACAGTGTAACTGAGGTTTAGGGTTAAAAATATATAAATATGAAGGCAAACAATTTTATTAATTTCTCAAAGTTAACCATTCATGATCTAACGAAGGCAACACTATAAAAGCACCTCACTTTAGGTAACTCCACTTTTCTGTCTTAGCTTCCCCTGTGGCTTTAGTCTCGGTGTTTTTATGTCTTTCTGTCGGATGTAGAGTTGATTGTTGGTCGGATCGGTTTGTTGTTGCTTTCCGTCTTTTCTGCGTCAATTTAGTCGTGATTGAATCTTGCAGCAGTGATGGGCGGTGTCGTGGATGTGGAAACAGCAGACTGTGGCAGACCAGCATCCTGTCTTAACTGATCATGTGGCATCATGCCAGTGGATGATTATAAAGTTGACTTATCTAAAAGTGACATTTGTTCAGCATCAGATGTTTGCTATTTTAGGTTGGTATAGTAGTATTTTTGAATTACGATCCTTCATTAATGACACTTTTTGATACATTTTGGTATATTTTTTCCCAATGAAAAAAAACAACTAAATACTTAGAACCAAGTCAGAATCTTTTGCTCATCAGTCCTGCAGGCTGCAGGCTGGATCCAGGGGCTGTTTCTCCTCAGTTGTGATTACGCTCTTGATGCAGCTTCTTTTTTTCATGGTCAGAAACATTATTTGTCTCTCTGCTGTATTGAGTTAGTGTGTCTGCACAGGCTCCAGTGGCAGCAGACTTCTGGGAAACAGACACTGAGTCCCTCACGTTCATTTAATGTTGCGGCTAGCAACCTGACTCGACTACAACTGATGCTCAAGAGTCTGGACCGAGACTTTTATACCAGATAAAGGATCACAGGGATACTAGAGTGATAAAATGGAGAATGATGTACATGGGTAGCACACACAAATATAGAAACACCTGTATGATCTATTGCAATCCATTTTAACAGCTCTGCAACAAATCATTGTATCTATTCATACAGGATATTCTTTTAAATCACAGTATCACTGACACCAACACTATTACTGCAGTGTCAGAACCAAGCTGAGCATGTTTCCACTGCTGTTTGTGTTAATCACAGTTAGTAGATGAAGGTGTTCTGTGTGAATGTAGAAGTTCTTCAGTCCTAAACTAGCTAACTAGGAGTAGTTTTCATCCAACTTCCACAGACTGGATGTGAGTACTGTGTGGAATTACTTGCTAGCTATCAGTATAATCATCAAACTCCGTGATCTGAAGTGGTGGAAATGCATAATTTAGTAAAAACTGAACACGCATGATTCTGCAAAAGTGGCATTTTGGCCGAGAAACGTAACGTTAGTACCAAACTAACTGATCAGGGTGACAGCTCACCATCTGTAGGCCGATGATAACCGAATCACTCAGTCTTTAGTGGTCCCTGGTCAGCATGCTGCTCAGAATGTGATGATTTAATGGAGTTTTATAAAAGTAACATACTGTATATTTAATGGAGCAGAGGCAGCTGATAGCAGCACAGAGAAGGCATCGTCACTCCCCCGTTATGTCATTGCCAACCTCTCTCTCTGTCTATCTTTACCTCAAGATGTATTGGCCCAGACCATTCTGTCTTGATGCAGACAGAGAGAAAGGTTGGCAATGACATCACATGGAGTGATGAGGAAAAATGCAGCACACACTGTGCCAACTTATCACTCCCAAAACAGCCTATAATAGTCTGCAAACTAATAGAATTATTATCCAGCTATTTTACCAAATCAAATGGTCACTCGTGGTCCAGGGCTAAATGTTCTGGTCTGTGGACCAGGATCTGGGAACCCCTGCTTTACATCCATTCATCTGCAGCCAGGTTCTCTTGACAGCTTTTTTATTGAAGACAAAGGCCCAGTAGTACCCCACTATACATTTACAGCCAATTAGTGCATCTGTAGGAGTTTGCCTATAATAGACTACACTGACCAATCTAGACTTGGGTTTTGCCCAATGACAAACAAGAATTGCTGTCCCTACCTTTTCCGTTTGGTGAACTGTTGTGTTTTGACCCTCAGTGCTACCATACAGAACAGATTAAACAGGATCTCCTGGACATATTTCTTTGTAAAAAACGCCCAAATAGTGCGTGCTACCACATTTACCTATATGCCATTACTGATGTATCTGCAATAAGTTACTATTGACCAATCAGTGTTAGAAAAAGCTCAGTGAATACCTATATGCAACTGATTAATCACATTGTTTTGTAGTTTTTGCTGTCTTCCAGTGAGCTTTTAAACAGGAAGTATATATAATATATTGTATATTACAGCTGGGCTGATGGCAGCACATTCAGTCATCAGTGAAGGAGCTTCAGTGCTGGTGTCAGTTCAGTCAGTGATGATTCAGTACGCTCAGTTCAACTTCAAGCCTGTTAGTTCATGCACTGTACAACACAACCCATTATAAGTCTATGTTGTGGAGTCACCATGGCAAACACCACAAGACTAGATGTCAGTGTTTCCAAAAGAAAATAGTACACCTGAACTACTACTACTATTACGTATTGTATTGAGGAAAGCACAAATACCTCAAAATTAGACTTGCGAATTTTCATTTCAGAGAGAAATATAGTTCTTTTTTACACTGCTATATTAATCTGACAGAGAGAGATAAGTGGTAATATGTCAGCCACAGATGGTGATTTTCTGTAAAAAAAAAAATACTTTTAATACTCAGCTGATAGTACTTTTATTTTGTAGGATTTTAAAAACAGGACTTGTAATGGAGTAGTTTTACTTTGTAGTATTAATGCATTTACTTAAGCAAAAGAGTGGTTTTCCACCATTCGATTAGGAGGAAACATGGTGCTGTTTGTATTCACATCATGACAAAGTGTTTATATTGACTGTCTCTGCATAAATAAGTGAGATGAGTATCGTCTACAACATCCTGCTTGCTGAAAATCAATCAGTCCAGACTGAATTTAATCAATGAGTTCTGAACAAGCAACACAAACATGCAGTTTTGAGTGACTGTGCATTGTGTCTGTTGTTACCAGAGCAAAGGAACTATACTGTAGGGTTGAAAGCACTTTAAGAGTCTGCAGCCATGCTAGCAGCTCTGTAAGACTGTGGTTGGGCTAAATGCATGTTTTTATCGATCAATTAATATCATATAATGTGCAGGAAGGAAGAAAAACCTTAGTGAAACCAATATTTGGTGTGAGCAGCTTTGCATTTACAATAGCACACAGTGTTTCATGTACTTGGTTACTAGACAGATTGGTCGTTCCTGTATCTTGGAGAAGTTTCCATAGTTCTTGGGTGGATTTCAGCATCTCAGCTGCTTCTGTCTCGTCATGTAATCCCAGACTGACTCCATGATGTTGAGATCAGGGCTCTGTGGAGGCTGAACCATCTATTGAAGGACTCCTTGTTCCTCTTATCCATCAAAATAGTTATATTTGACTGTGGCTGTATGTTTGGGATGTTTGGAAATTATGGATAAGAATCTATCATCTAAATTGCCTAAAACTTTTGCAGTGTACTGTAAGTTATTACAATGTATCTATGTATCTTGGAACCACAAATGTCCATAACACATTTTGTGCCAATCCATTAAATGGATGTTGAGATATGTCACATCAAAAGTGAAAAGGTTGTCCAGACTGAGTCTCAAAATGTCATGAAAGTCCATCCAATAAAGCAGTGGTCTCTAACCCTGCTCCTGGAGAGCTATTGCCTTGCATGTTTTAGGTATCTCCCCTCTAACACACCTGATTGTAATTATTAAACTATCAAGCCCTTGACAAGGCTCATCTGCTTGATACCAAGCTAATAATTAGAATCAGGAGAGGAAACATGCAGGGCAGTAGCTCTCCAGGAGCAGGGTTGGAGACCACTGGTCTGGACCAAAGTGGTGGACTGACTATTCTAGGTCAGATAACCTTGATGATGTCAACAGGGTTATTTTTAATCAGACTTGACAAAGCTCCAGACTCACAAAAAAACATTTTTTTTGCTTTATAATCCTTTCCAACTGGTACTATACTGAGTTTAACATTAGGAATCGGTGGTGTCCCTTTAATTGAAACTACAGCCTATAGCAGCTCTACTTTGCTCCTTGTACAGCTAAGTCTAAGGTGATTTTACATTGACTCTGTCTGTCTGAACCCTCAGACGGTGCAGCAGTAACCTGACACCAGCTCAGCAGCACAGTGCGAGCTCATGCCAGCCACACAGATCTGACTCCTGCTGCACACTTTTTATTTATGGCAAACTGTCAACTGTTTTATTTTTGACCTGGACAGTAAATGTCTCCCCTGCTCCATCTGTTGTGTGTGTGTAAGAGAGTCTTTGATAGAAAGCTTTGACACATTAGTGCGTCATGTGAGCCGCTGCCAAGAATAATGCACTCACAATAGGTAACAGTGTTGTGGAGAAGGTCAAGAGAGGAAGAGGACAAGACACACTGGAAAACCTCTTTGAACATAGTATGAACACTGCCCCCTGGTGGAACAACCTCAAACTGAGATTCATTTTTATTGGGTCATTGATCATCCATATTTTATTTAACAGCAGCTACTTAATTTATCATATGATACTACCTAATGTCCATTTCATCTTCCAATGGCTCACATGCAAGTAATTGTTATTCATGCAGTGTTAGTAATAATCCTCAAGAGGGCGCCATTCACCAACTTAAGTCTGATAGAATTTGAGGCAACTGATTGTATCATTTCCTCTCTGGTGCAGATTCAAGTTTTTCATGCATCTCTCACAGGTTTCCTCCTGCTGTTATGATTCGAAAGGAAAATTAGATCTAGTAAAATGCACTTTATTTAAAGCCAAAGCTAAGATGTAAAGAAGAAATACATATCATTTTCTGCATGTGCTTACCATCTGGTTAGTTTGTTTCTAGTGTTTTCTCTTAGTCCACACAGTTATGCATCTCCAAAGGGAATAAAACCACCAGTATTTTAAATGAGTCTACATGTGAACCTATGAATGTAACAAATATACCAATATGTACTTTCAGACCTCACAAAGTATTAAACCACCATTGTGAATTTGCTGAAAAAGATTCACTTTTTAACTTTTTAAAATGATTCAAATTCCACAATGTTCCATGACACCATTAACATTAGTCCATTCACATACTGTTGTTATCATACATTTTTGTATGCATTAACATAACATTCAAAAATGACATCAGGCTTGGTCCAATATTGGAGTATGGGATGTGGAACTACTTTCTTTTTAACGTACTCCGGCCAAACTTGCCAAAATTGGTCTCCCACTTGTCACAATCTGCTCATCAGTCCCTCTCTGCAAGCACACTCTCTTATCCCCCAAGCCTCTGCATGTCTCTCTGTTTCTACTCCCTGCTTACTTCTCCCAGGCCCTGTACCTTCCTCCTACTCCCCCAGACCTGCCATCCTCAATCTTTCCACCAAATGCCCTCAGACTGTCCCACATTTCCTCGTCTACACACCTGTTGTCGCTTCTCATCTGTCCTGAAGCTACCCAACCGACTACTTATACCAGTCCATTTCCTTTGTTCTCTGCCAGTTTGTCATAGTTGCTTTCAGTGACTCATGTTCTAACCAACCTGATCCTGCCTGTTCCTGTTCTGTTTGTTACCTGTACCTGTTCCTGTGGTTTTGACATTCGGACTGATTTTGACCTGGTCCTCTATTAGTCCACTTGTTATACGCAGTTTCTCACATTTCCCTGAGGAGGGTCTGTGGTTATTGAATTGTTGCTGTTAATAAAATAGGTTCCAGTGTGTGGGTACTTACTCTATTTTTTTTTCTATCAAAGAAGAACAATAAAGCTTCAATGAGTAGTATGTACTATCTTACTGTTAGTGCGGGCTTTATTTGCAGGTCATTGTCATGTAATTTACTGGCTGTGACAGTGAAAACAGCAGGTGTGATTGGTTAGCGTTGAACATGAACTGACATCTGTTGTTCCACATCACATTCAGTACATACAAACATTGTTTCCTGTGAGTCTGTTGTGAATGGGTACACAAGTTAAATATTTGTCAGGGAAAGGTAGACTTTGGTTGTAACATTCGAAACTAATATATGAAAAGCATAGATTGAATGGCTATTGCTGAAAAAACACTAGTCGTAATGAGTATCAAATGTGTGGTCTGAGGCATCGAAAATATATTAAAGGTGGAGTCCAGGATGTTTGTCTCCACCTTCTGGCGGTGAGAGTAATTACAAAAACAGTCAACACATGCTTATATCGTAAGCTCTACCGTAGTCTAGTCCATCGCTACTGTTTCCAGCTGTATAATAATGGATATTGTTTTGAGTGTCATACAACTGCCGTGAAATAACTCGTTTCATGATCAGCATTTGATCCATTCAGTCCCATAACATTTGGAAGGTCTAGAAGAGCTGCATGGTTAAATTATTTTATCCCCATTCAAGTTACAGAGTTACCCAGAAGTTAGCAGGAAACTATGTGCATTATGCATTCATCCAGCCAGAATGGTAATGGAGTTAAAAACGTTGTCCTGACTGCTTCACATTCATCGGCAAACCTTCCCAGTGCCTCCTGGAGGTCACAATGTGTTGAAACCAGCTGAACCACATTATCTGCAAAAAGCAGAGAAGCAATCCTGAGGTCCCCAAACTCTACACTCTCCTCCCCCAGCTGTGCCTTTTAGATTTTGTCCATGACAATCACAAACAGAATCAGTGACAAGGGACAACCTTGGTAGACCCAAACACCCACTGAGAACGAGTGTGACTTACTGCTGAGAGAGCTGCAGTTATATAAGGACCAAATGGCTCACAGCAACAACTCAGGTACCAAGGGACCAAGTCCACAAAGCACATGTAGACCGGATATGCAAAATCCCAAGACCCCTCAAGTATCACTGTTAGGGTGAAGAGCTGGTCCACTGTTCCATGGTCAGAACGGTACCTGCATTATTCCTCCTGAACCTGAGGTTTGACAATCAGCCAGAGGCTCTGACATAAGCTTTACCCAGGAGGCTGAGCAGTGTGATCTCATATTAGTTGGAGCACACCCCCCAGTCCCCTTTTTTGATATCAAACATTTTAGTGTCAAACATGGTTTTGTCTGATGAAAATCTCTGGAGGACAGCTTTAGAACTGATATGTGTAGACATACGAATAATAATGTCACACTGGCAGGATGATCGCTTCTGTAATGGTTTATACAGTATATGAAGTACTTGTTATATTATATATGGTGATGTATTTGCCAGACTCTCACCTTTTATAGATCACTTTAAGAGCAGACTGAATGCACACAGACAGATAATCCTCTTTTTGTTTCTTCGCTCTTTTCCCCTACAGCTCTGTTAAACTAGGCCAATGAAAGCTCATTCTTTTACAACCGCTGCTCCTAAACTTGTCTGGGGATGGAGGTGGGTGGGGTAGCAGGGTGGGTAACGAGGGACAAGATAAACGAGCGCAGTACAAGAATTCTATTAAAATAGTGATTACATTCTTATAAGACCTGGATCTCCAGTGGATGATGCAATTTCTGTTCACTTCTGTAACACTGAATCAAGACTGTAATACATTCTGGAACCAGTATTATATTCATATGACTCATTATGCATATTCATATGTAATCTGACCATGTGTGTACATGAAATCATGAATCATGAGCGTCTGTGGCCCCACCTGTTTTTGTCATCTCCCCATCAGCCCTTTCCTCCAGCCCCCTCGTCTCCATTGGTATTTTCCTCTCCAGCGTTCCTCTTTGCCCTGTTGCCCTGACAACAGACAGACACCTAGCAAGGGTTTCCTTGGAGACGGGACAGATGAGGGTTCCCCGCCTCGCTGGTCTGACAGCACAACCTCAGCGCTATCTGACAATTTAAAATCTGATTTAAGGATTATAAATACAAACCTGAGGCCATTTCTTTTTTATCTTCTCAACACTGAGACACACTGAGACTATTTTTGCTTTGTCCAAACTGAGCACGCTGAAAAATTCCCATGCTCGTGTAGTATGTTTTGGTTTTCTGAGTATGACTCATGTTCATGAGAGCAGTAACACATGGTAGAATGGCAGATTGTCGATTTGGATTTGAGGGCATGGCGGGTGGAGGGGCAGTGAGGATTAAGAAAATCATGTCCTCCTCTGTCCTCTGTCTTAAAATCTTAAAGGGGCCACATTTACGGTCATGTCAGATATCAAAGTTACAAAACTAGAGGTTAACATACATAGAAGTACTTGCAAGTCAAAAGCAGGGCTTCAACCTGTGCTAAGTGCTTCACTGATGACAGTTTTTTCTACTTTGCTGAAGAGCTGACATCAGCTCGTTGTGCATGCCCATAAATGTCTGTCCACTGTGTAGCCTTGGTTGCTACGGTTGTTGCTAAGGTAGCTCAGCATGTTTCATTGTTTGTTGACATAGCCACCCGAGTAGCTGGATATCGGCCATGATGCATTTTCAGGAAGCTAATCAATCAGAAAAGAGTGGATTTAAAGAGACAGGAGCTAAAACGCCCTATTTCAGAGAGAGAGGCTGAACTGAGGGGCTGCATAAAGGGCCATACCAAGTTAAATAAGATGTTTTTTGAACTATAACTCATACAAAGATATTCAAATACAGCCCCAGAATATAAATATAGACCTTGACATGTGCATTGTATGTCCCCTTTAAAGTATATTATTCAAGGCCATCTTTCAAATCTTTGAATCTTGGGTGGAAAGATTCAAGATTCAAGAATTTACCACTTTAAACTTAGTAATGAGGTGTCAGATTTAAGGTATGAAAGCAGCAGATAGAGACATTCATGAAGATTATTCGGTGCTTTAAGTAAAACCAGTGATTATCTGACCCATACTGACAGTTACTTAAAAAAGAAGTACCTCCTTTGGAAGCCACTGACATTAATTAGGCTCAATATGAAATGTAACACAGCATGGGTGAAACAGCTACTTATCACCATCTCCTTTTTTTCCGAGCCAGAAAACAGATGCTGCTCTACTTCCACAGTATACCCCTGACAGGTAATTATTAAAGGAGAAGGATTTAGAAAGGGTGGCGGTGCCTTCAGGGAATACTTAAAAAAAAAAAAGTTCCTTTTGCACCCCTCCCATCCCTCTTCCTCCTTCCTCACTTATTATTTCCCATTTTGGGCTTTCCTTTGTTCTTCTCTTCTTCACTTGTTCCTTTGTCTTCCTCTTCTACCTCTCCATTGCCTTCTTTCGTCCTCTCCCCATCCTCCTCTGACAACATAAGGCCTGTTTGATCACCAGCACTGAAAAACCAGCAGCTACCATTGTGTCATCAAAAGCATCCTAATGGTTGCTATGGTTATTCACTTAGATACAATTACTATAGCAACGCTGTTTCCGAAGGCATCGGAGGAAGTGGCTCAGCGGGAGTCCAGGTGGAGACACACATACTGTAGAAAATTGATGTTTGTGTAACAGTGAGGACTTAAATGGGACTTAAATTTCCTCCTTCCTCACTATCAAGCTGGAATATAATACACTGTATATTCTGAATGTGTATTGCTGAATTTGTTGTTTGTATCATAAAAGTAGTGTCCTGTTTCTGAAAAGATATGCTGGAAGATGGTTGAATCTATAAAATGATACTCCTAGACAAGAAATTCGGTTACACTGGGTCAGCACAACTAATTTACTTGAGTTTTTTCAAGAGTAAAGGTACTTAATGGCATAACTTTAGTTCGGATATCAATAAAGATGGTACAATTTTACAAAAACAAGCCAAAACATTAAGAATTGAATACATTTGTGACTAATTTTGTGAGCTATGTCTTAAAAGAACAGTAATAAGCGCAAGTTTGAATCACATACTGTATCAGCTCAGAATGACTCAGTGTTGAAGTTGCTGTCTGTGCATTGTCCTTATTTGCAAGCCTCTCAATCAATACCTTTCTGAATTACAGAAAGGTATCATTACCACGATCTCCTTCATATTCACTGGCATGGATTAGTAGATGACTGATCTGACCCTGCCTCATCAGTCCGAGCTGCCTCGTCGGCAGAATCGGAGGTTGGATCAGATGTAATATCGTCATGCTATGGATCAGCCTGTTAGCGCAATCAATCCCTCATCATTTCTTTTTTTAGCCAGCGTCCTGTTCAGGTCATCAGCAACTGCCAATAGCATCATTAGGCCCTGCAGCTGTTATTCTCTGTCTCATTCACTTAGATTGTGATTGCATGTTGGAGATGTACAGTGTACTGTATATCTTGTTGAGTTGTGGTTGTATGTCGACTGTCCAAATAATTGTAGCATTTATTGAAATAAGTGTAAAAATGGGTTATCCAAGGAGAATTCAGTAGAATTATTTGAACTAATGTAAATTATATTTGTTGTCATTGTTCTCTATAGGTGTATAGATTAAACTTAAAGCTGCACCAGCAATATTGTTATATTAACAATGGATCAAATGAGTATGATGTGAAAGGTGTTGCTGGCAGTGACGAATCCACTGTGAATTACCACCAGCTCAGCAGTTCTATGAAGATTTAAAGCCTGTTTTAGAGGTGTTGGCTGGTGCTCAGCAGGTAGAGCTGTTCATCTACTAAGCAAGGTTGGTGGTTCAATCCCCAGCTCTTCAAGTCAACATGTTAAAGTATCCTTAAACAGATTGAACCCTTGCTCCAAATTGTTAGGCCAGTGCCTTAAATGGTAGCTTACTGCCATCGGCGTGTGAGTCTGTGCGAGAGGCAAAATGTACAACTCTTTGGACAAAAGAGCTATATAAAAATGCAATCCAAAATCAGTGTCCACTACCTACTCATCACCAATGGCAGACGGATAATTAACAGATAACAGATATTGTAGCAATGTTAATAGCCATGTTAGTAGCTCTTCTAGGCTGTACCTTGGCACACAGTTATTTGTATTCAACCTTTGGGGACCATACATGTCTGTATGAAATGCTAACCCTTACAGTATCAGTGAGTATATTTCATTCTGGACCAAAATGGTGGATCAACTGCCAAAACAGCTGTTTTACATTGCCATCCCTGGTGCCATGCTGCTAATCATACTTTGGGTTCCTTATTACAAAAACTGGTTGCGTTATGGTACATAAAAAATCTAAGAAACCATTGGTTTTACACATTAGTTTTTTTGTTGAAAGTTATTACTACTTACTTCATACAGGTTTGCTTGGTCATTGAAATATAACTTGGAACTGCTCATTGTGATACATTCAAAGATTCCAACATATCTTAATATCATCGACAATGGATAAAAGGAGAAAAACCGAGACTAAAGTGGACACAATAATATGCACGTTGGGAGGAGTTACAAGAGATGTGAAGAGGATTTTTATTCAGGACCATGCTTTTTGTAGCCCTGAAGCAGGCACTCACCTCAGGACCTGTGTGGATCAATTGTTCTTAAATGGCTCTATTCAGTCTTGAGTAGAGTGTTTTTCAATGGACTGTACAATCTGTGGAGGATTAGACAGTCTCATAATCCAGGATGTAGTAGGAGGGAAATGCACCAGAGACAGTGCGCTCACTTTAATACTGTACACAAAAAAATCTTAATGAAGTGAATTTCTAATATGTATCACATCAGAGTAGCACCAACTTAATATGCAGAATATCTGAATCTGATAGTATTCTCTTACCATGATCCAACTCGAGATTATACTCTTTCACTGTCCCATTAGTGTCCAATGACCTCCCTTATCTTTCTCTCTGCCTCTCTGTTCTCCCTCCATCTCCTCCCCCCTCATTTGACCCTCCTTTGATACCCCCACCCACCTCCCCACTTCTCTACCCTTTCATAAAAAATTCAAAGAGCCTGGCGCTTGGCCAGTTGCCCACCCCCCACACCCCTTCTACCAGGCAGGCAGCCAGCTGACAGGGCACGTGGCCCACTGAGGGGTACAAAGGGTGGGGATACAAAGAACAGGTTGGGCTTTTAAATGCAGAACAGGGAGATTTTCATGATGTTTGCCTGTTTAAAATGAACCTATTTATAGCATGGTTACCAATAGGCCTACGAGGTTCCCAGAATCTAACAAGGAGGTTTCCTTCTAGCCTTCAGTAACTGTACATTTGAGGGTCGTGGATTATAAAATTGAGACATGGACTGTTTTTTTCAAATGCCACTTTCACACCAGAAAAAAATGTTTGGTTATTATTGTTTATTTTCATCCTGAATCGTTTTAATTACATGTTGAGTTGACCCACCGCCAGCATAATGATCAATGTCCAATCAATTGCATAAGTATTCAAATTCAAAGTACAAAGGCTGTGCCAAACCAGCATAACTGTAAAATGTTTAAGATTTAGTGCTAGTGTTGTTTTAAATTTCTTATGGTTTTAGTGTCTACTCACGGCAACTACAGTATAGCAAAGGTGACATAAATAAAGCAATTAGTTTAAGCTCCATTAAATCATTTGTGGACATTTAGGGGCTGAAGAAGTCCACTGCAATCATCTGACCAGTTCACAGCCCTGATCTTATTGCATTATAGTGTGGTAATGGCTAATATGCCTCCACTGTAGTATTTAGCTCAAAGCACTGAACTACTAGCATTGCTATATAACCTCTGACATAGTACCATTAAGTAGGTTGTTGACCAAGTAAATATGATAGCTGTTTAACAAAATTGTCATTGTGAACACATTGCCAGCTAATGTTAGCATTTAGACTGATTTTTGTGCCTTGCAAAGTTTGTATGGCTATATTGCCTATTTACCAATTCAGACAGTCACAAAACCAAAGATCAAATGTAAACACATTACCCCTACCTAATAACTTTTCATCACACTGAATGATAAAATGAACTTTGGCAGTAGACTGAGACTACTTTATATCCTGCAGAATCTTACCTTGTAATTCCTAGTGAGACTGGGCCATGTGAAACACTGGATTACCAGGGCCCTTTATGGTTTGAGACCCCGGGGTATTTGCCCCACTTGCCCTTTGAGTAATCCACACTCGTGCATAATCATGGTCTTTCCTGAAAGCTAATCCCCCCGTTCTCTAAGAATACTCCAAGTATTACTGAAAGAGAAGAATAGAAGCTTAGGTACTGTGAGAATAGATTTGTTGTCACCTAAAGCATAGAATTTAAAATATCTCTCAATCCTAATTCCTTCATTCATTTGCAATTTTGTTTTTTCAAAAGCTAGTATGTCTTATACAAAATATTTTAGATCATGGTTTCATGGTGAAATTTCCAAACAAGCAACATGGGTATTCAGGGGGAAAAGTTATTCACTTTCTTTTTTCATTTTTTTTCATGCTGTTTTTACACTACTTTTGTTTCTACTCATCTGTGTTTTCTCTGCTCCTCTCTTCCCAGCATGTCAGTACAGATTAGTCTCCAGCTCTTGTTAAAAAGTGACAGACGCGTCCACAATAGCATCCCTCAAAGTCACTCCTTAGGACTCTCAGTCGTTTGCTGCTAAATCACTTTGATTGCGCTGGGAAGCCTTTATGTGTGCGTTCTGTGTGTGTGTGTGTGTGGCTGCGAGGCGGGAGGCGCGTTCAGTGGAATGTGGGAGTTCCTTTTGTCTTGGTGTGTATGTGTGTGTAACGCAGGTTTTTCCTCCCCGACCCATCACAGTCAGGCATCCTAATGGAAGTGGTGTCAGGCCGGGTCAATGTCACTGGGGCCTGTGTGTGTGTGTGTTTCCAGAGTTAGTCTGGGAAATTGTCTCAAAAGACTTTTTCTTCTTTGGGTCATAAAGTGAAGAATCTTGGGTTCTTCTTTGTGTTTTAATTAAATAGGAGTAGAACAAAGAATTCACTTGTTCCGGCTTTTCTTTTAGTACACAATTCTCATGCAAGCACACACACACAAACACACAAATCTCAAAAATTCCATTCAGTTACTTGGTTAAGCATTCAGTCTTTAGTGTGACATTTGTAACTCCATAGTGATTATTATTTGTAGGAGAGAAACACTAGTTGGAAAGATGCTCCAACAAATATGGCTGATCTTTTTGCATGGAAGAAATAAACATACATACAAAATGTATAGCTCACATTTCTACATCAAAAGCATAAAATCTACAACAAACAGGAAGGACATGGGTTGCTGGTTTAGATCTGAGGGGATGAGCAAAAGTTTTTCATTCTTCACACAACTACTTTTGTCACTATTCACGTGTACTAGAAGTTCAAAAACGTGAATTCCTTTGTGGAGGGAATGTCGGTAAGTGTGCGCTGTTATCTCCATTTGTCTGACTTGCCGTTGCTTCAGAGATATACAAAAGACAGAATTCATGGAGGGAAATCCAATAGGCAGTGTGATACATCTAGGAGGACGCTGTAACAATGAGCTTTTTGTCCTACCTTTGAGTCTGGACATTGAGAACAGTTATAACCACTTGTGCCTTTGGGCATGGTCATATGAACTAGTTCATTTGAAGCAGTCATTATTCACATGATCACAAGGTTGTCAGGAAAATCTTAACATTGACATTATCAAACTCACTTCTGAACACAGGATCCACTTACTTGGTGTTTCTGAAGATTACTGCAAGTCTTGAATTGAACTAGCCTCTTTAATTGTGTTTTTTGATGCAGTGAAGGACAAAAAGTAAATTCTGCTAACACTGTCATTCAGCTTGTCATTGTCATTTTACTGTATCAGATCTCGTCCCTGTCAAAGTGAAAGGTGGGGAAGCCATTTATAGATTCACAAGGGAAAGTAATACAACACCTTTATGGCTATGAAATGTAAAGACTTGATTACTCATAAGTTTTGAGGTTGGCAGTGTTCTTTTAACTAGTTGAAAATGTCATTTGACTGTGTGTATGTGTGTTTGTTGTTGGTATGATACTTGGAAGGTCTTTTTCTGTAGGCAAACATGAGCCAGAAGGGAATATAATTGCTGATAGTGTCTCATTAGAAAATATTGCTTTTGTTAAATGTTAATGACCATTCACAAGCTGTGAAAGCTTAAGACTTTCTGCAGTGTTTAAGGAACTGCACATAAAGGTTCAAGAAGTGAATACATACTGTTTGTATTTTGTCATATGTCATGGTGTCAAGAGTTCTTGTAGTCAAAGGAAAGATGAAGATTTTGTTGTGTTGTTTTGTAATTCAGTGCTTGATTCCTCCTTTGACGCAATACTATGAAAGACATGTATCTTCTCCACTGGCCTGATGAAAGCTCTAAAACTGTCCTTTAGTACATACAGGACTGAAAAAGTCTCTGTTTTTATGGGTGTTATGCTCTGAAGAAGCTCTTCATCTACGCCAACCACATACCTAATGGAGTGCTTTGCTTTCTTGCAGTCGCTGTATTTTCCTAGTTACATCATCATCATCTGATCAAGTGCACTCATAGATATAGAGCATTTTATTTATTTATGCCTGAATTCCTCACTAAACAGTGAACTGCACAAGAGGTTGTATAGGAGTGAAGTCCTTCAAACATAAAGATTAGCATTGTTTAGTCCAACCATCCATCCACCCATTTTCTGCTGCTTATTTGGGGCCTGGTGGCATTAGGCTGAGCAATGAAACCCAGACATCCTTGTCCCCAACAACACTCACCAATCCCTTCCGGGGGATCCCAAGGCATTCCCAGGCCAGAAGAGATATATAATCCCTCCAGCATGTTCTGGGTCTGCCCCAGGGTCTTCTCACAGGCCTAAGTCAGCAAATTATATCAACATTTTCTGACCAGATATTTGGTCTGGCTATTCAAGGTCCCTAGACGATAGTTTCGGATTGCTTTAACAAATGGTTTCCTAGGTTTTGTGACCACTTGATCTAAGGTCTCGTATCACCATCTGCTCAAGATTTACCTCTGATCCATCGGTCCAGTAGTAGTAGTAGTTTAAAACCTGGGGACCAGACTTCCATAAAATTTACTGTGGGCCATCCATCCATGCATCCATCCTTCTGTCCAAGGTTGTCCAGCTGTCCCCTTCTGCAGCCACATCCTCTCTGCTCTTCACCTCTTTCTGGTGGATCCTGAGGCATTCTCAGGCAGGACAGGATTAGGGATATACAGAGAGCCAAGTATTTATATCTGTATTTCTTTAAGCAGCAAAAGTATTTGTATTCAATTAAAAGTAGAAATAAGAGTAACAATACTCTTAAAATACTCTAAGTGTTCTCCAATTAACTACCTTGCAAAAAAGGGTTCCCACACTGGGTCAAGAACCCCAGTGTCCTAAACCACAGACAACTGCTATAGCTCATTTCCACCAGACTTACAGACCTGTGCATTGTTATTTTTCATGTTTTTGTCTCCTTAAAAATAACAAATTATTTCATATAATAATAATAATAATATTTGTGCAAAGCCACTATTTGTGCTTTTCCGAATACCGTATTCGGATTCAGTTCCACCCTTAGATGAGATATCCTGTCTTCTGGGTCTACCCGAAGGTCTTCATTCAGTTGGACATGCCAAAAAACCCTCCATAGGGATGCATCCTAATTAGATGCCCGAACCACATCAACTGACTTCTATCAGGATTTCAATTCTTAGTCATTACCCAAAGTTCATTACCATACATGAGAGTTGGAACGTACATTGAGGAAATTTCTAGAGCTTTGCCTTCAGGCTTGGCTCCCTCTTTACCATGACGATCTGGCACAACACTTACATCACCCCAAAGGCTGTTCCAATCCATCTGTTGATCTCCTGGCCCTTCTCACTCTCACTTGTGAACATGAATCCAAACTCCTTAACTTCAGGCAGCAACCTGTTTCTAACCTGAGGGGCTAGTCCATTACTTTTGGTGACACTACCATGGCCACTGACTTTAAATCGCAAAGAGTAGAGTAAAACTTAAATGTCCCTCAGGGGCAATTTGGCAGTCAGTCATTATAAATACAACCAAAAAACAAAACTGCTGCTGATCCACAGATGCAGCACCCTAGAGATGTTGATTTCATCCCCAGAGAATAAATGTTACTGTTTTTCTGTCATTGTCACCAGTATGGCCAAAATGTCCACTAGTACTCCTCAAAATCTTAAAATCTAATGGTCTGATTGCCATGATATTAACTGCACACATTCATGCCCCACTGAAGATGAATCCTTTGAATTTTGCCGAACTGAACCTTTCCTCTAGCACCACACTGAGGTCAAACTAAGCAGCCGTTGCTTGTTTAAGAGACAATTTTTCCTCTTGTTTAATTAAGATTCATGTGATCTAAGCTCTCTGGCTCCCCAGTTGGTCAGCTCCATTCATCTCTCTATGGAAAATACAGTAATCAAATTAAAGTTAATTATTTGCATGATTGAGTTGCAGCAGAGGCATACATCTGGCATAAAGACACACGGGGGCTGCATTTACAGCAGTAACAGACACAAAATAACACAGATAAAAACACTGTTCATACACTTTATGATAATGTGAAAGACTAGACTTTGCTACGTAACGTAAATGATCAATTCAAGTGTGTCAGTCGAAACTAATAGATGGAAATGATTTTCTCTGAGCCCTTTTTCAAACGAGAAATGAATTATAAGCTCTGCATGAAACATTACAGCTTTAGTGTGAATATATAATTAGACGTCCCATGAGATGGTATCTTTATTCCCTTGTTTTGTAGTCCATGTAGAAACAACATGATGGTGACATTAAGGGTTCAACCCTTACTGTAAACTGATAGACAATGTAATGGGGAGCAGAAAAGTGGTGCTCTTGATGACTTCACTGCTTGGGTTTTTTGCTTATACTCAAGCGCATCATGAGGTCACTGCATGGTGTGCTGTCTTTCGGAAAGTAGCAGGTTTCCACGACATGTGTGCATGTCATCGGGTCTTTAAAGTATGTTTTTTCATTAATTGACTGCCAAAAAAAGAACAGACTTGTTAGAATATGATCTTTCCTACAGTGAGTTGTAGTGTGACAGTGTGCAACTACAGTTCAGTGAAGGGTCTCCCTCTGTAAGACCCCAGAAAGATGTAAATGAATAGTCTGGTGCACAGATATGCAACAGATGGCGTTGAGCTAATAAGGTGGACAATTAACATATTTGCCTGTGTTTGATGATGATGAAGATGACAGTATCAGTGTTAGGTCTGGTTTGGTCCGGTCAGGTGAGTTGATTGGATGCAAGTCAACGCAGAAACACAGGGGGGGGAAAACCTCCAACACACACCTCCATCATCCCCCTGGTTTTCTTTTTCTTCTCCTCCTCTTCTCCTCCATCTGCTCCTGTCACCACCCTTCCCTCCTCGCCACTGGCTGGTGTCAACACACAGGTGTACCCTCTGGCATTTGGCAAGACTGATTTCAGTAACAGGTTGATAGATACACAAAGAGTCCCAATATTAAAGGGTGTAGCAGCAGACATCATTTGTAAGTGAAGGGTTGCAAAACTGATGGTTTAAACTGCTAGGTGAAAAGTAAGGGACAGGACTACAACTAATGATTCTTTTCTATCAGTTTTTTAAAAATGAATTGATTAACTGTCTCTTTTAAAAGCTTGTTTGTCCATAATCAATCCAAAACTCAAAGATATTTGATTTCCAGTCATGTAAAACAGAGGAAAGTGTCAAATCTACACCATTGAGAAACGTATTGGTTAGTGTTCAATAACTAGTGTACAGAGATGACATTTTGGCATGATGGTGATGTTAGAGTAAAGCTTTGAGTGTCTAAAATAGAAGGGGTCATCTTCTGGGGAGCATGAATCAGTAATATCAATCACAGTGATTCATCCAAGCTACAAAAGACCAAAACATACCTTTTTTCTCCCCATTCATCTATACCTAAAAAACATCAAACCCATGTGGCCATTTGGATCCCAACATTAAATGTCTCCAAAACGTTCTGGTGATCAAGAATATACACAACAAATATCATGGATGTACAGCTATAACTGGTGTATAGTGGTAACATTTTATCCTAAAGGTGGCACTAGTGTGAAGTTCGAGTGTGCATCCTCTGGGGATTATACATGTGCTCAGTAAATTTCATTTGATGCCATTAAATCAGCAATCAGCTGTTTTTACCCCTTTTTCTCATATTTATTTTCTGGAATTTAGGGATTGTAACAGTATGTTAAATGTATCATATAATGGTTATCTTATGTGCGTATTATGGTCAATAAATTGATGGGTGGGGGCTGCATGTGGGGATTTGGGCTCATTACCTCAGTATCTAAAATCTTGCCTACAGCCCTGCTCTAACCACAGCTGATTGACTGGCTGTTATCCAAGAGGAGAGGGAGTCTGTATGTCCCTTTAAGTCACCTTAACTCACCTCACACACACGCACACACACCAGGAGCTGTCAGAGCAGCTGACAGAGCAGGTGTTAACGTGTGTGTGTGTGTGTGTGTGTGTAAGAGACTGAGAGAGGGAATGTGGAGGTTAATGCTAAAATGGGGAGAATATAAATGGTTCCATAAATGAGACAAAAAACATATTAATTATAAAATTAAAATGCACATGTTGTTTTTAATACAATAAATAAATGTATATATGAGCAGAGAATGAGATGCTGATGAAAAATATGAAAACATAATTTTTTAATCAGCATCAATGTGATGCTGCTTCAGCCTGCTGTGACAGTGAGCCCATAGCCAGAGGCCATCATTAAGATCCAGGCAATCAATGCTTTTTCAAAAGAACTCATGAAGCTGCCTGTGTGTGTGGGTAGGGGGGTATATATATATATGTGTGTGTGTGTGTGTGTGTGTGTGAGTGTGAAGGAGGGGGTGTGTGGTTACACATGGATTTAAGACCTGGCTGCCTTCAGACAACAAAGACTGACAAGGCGTTGTGGATTTGCTGTGTGTGTGTCTGGGTGTGTAATCCTTGCTGGGCGGAAGTTTATTGACTGAATCTGTAGAGGATGATGAATACACACACACACACACACACTGGCTTCTGTTTCACATTTGAGCAGAAAAACATGAAGTATGATGTCACCTCACATTCTCTACAGTCATTTAAAACCAGTCAGCATGTTAACAGAAACACACAGTCTACTTCTATTCTATGATACTTCTGTCTATCCATTCACATTCTCCTCCCTTTTAATGACCTGTAATTGACTATTCGTCGCATTTTATGTGATAGTAGCCTTAGATGAATTTTATTTTTAATGCTGAAACAATAAGTCAATTAATCAATCAACCAGTTGATCAACAGACACACCAAGCAATTAGAAGACATATTTTTACATTTTACTGACTAAAGAATTGATTGATTGATCAAAAATATCTAAATATATATTATACTATTTCTTTTTTATGTCAGTGTTAACAGGTCTGTAGATATTGAGGACAATGATGCTGTGGTTTGTGTATTTTTTGTGGAAAATGAGGGATTTAACAACTTCAGGGGGAGTTTAAAAATGACATACAGTGAGTACTTTTTAAATTTCTTAGAATGTACTATTTTATATATAATAAATGAATAATCTAGTATTTCCCCATCATAACTGTGTTCCTGGCAGTGTGGAGAGCGCTTTGAAATTACACCTTCAAGTTTAGAAATAAAATAGTAATACTTTATTTTACAGATATTACATTTCATCATAATTTCCTAGAAAGAACTCTGAACTCTGGTACTAATCATCAGGAAATGGGGAATGGATTTGAGGCTTAACCTCAGTATATCTGAAATCTTGACTACAGCTCTGATTGTACATTATATTTTGTTTGGGGCAACAAATCCTCACATTTAAGAAGCAGGCATGTGGAGTCATGTGGTGGAGTTCTGATGGCTGGTTCGCCACTTTGGACCACACTGAAGTATCTCAACAGCACTTGGATGTATTGTTATGAAATTTGGTGCACATATCCATGACTTTGACAGGTCAAAATTGAAATTTGTCCAACAGTTGGTTTTCTTTTGAGCATTCTTGCTTTAGACTCTCAGTCTTGTTGCCAAATGATGGATTTTAAAGTTGTTTTCAGCCTTTTTATTATCCACTTACTAACTAGAGTTATGCTTTCCTTCATATTTCTCTTTTTCTTTTACTTTTTTTTGTTTGTTTTTACAATTTTTACATTTTTTTTTGTCTTTCTTTCATTAATATCTCCTTTCTCTGTAAGTTATTAGCTTGTTGGAGCAGGCAGGTGTGTCATTTTACAGTATTCTGCAATTGAAAAATAGTGTTTGACCTCGCTTATTTGGGTTCAAATGATTGTTATGACAGAAAAAACAATTAAAAGAAAGCGAGAAAATTAGAAGCTGCTCATGTATGTGTGTGTGTGTGTACATGCGCGTGCAGCCACTATTTTGGTTCTCCAGCGAGGTTTCCAGATAAACACTGGTGGTGGCAGCTGCTGCCATAGCAACACCATTGTGCTCCCTCCCCTCCCCTCCCCTCCTCCTCTCTCCTCCCCCCTCCCTGAACACTCCCCCCTCCGCCTGGCTCAGCGCTCCACACACCCTCACAGAGAGTGAGGACCAGAGAGGAGAGAGGTCGGCTCGCTTCAGTTCACTTGAGGAGGGGGAACGAGACAAGACGAGTGGATAGAGAGAGGAGAAGAAAAAGGAAAGAGGAATAAACAAGAAGGAAAAAGTGGTTGTTTGGGGGAGAGAATGAGTGAGGACAACCACTCCCACTACAGGCTGGACCCCAGCGATCGCCTCAATGGGCTGGGACAGAGGAGAAAGAGACCCAAGAAGGTAAATGAATAGATGGAGAGCCACATGGTATAGAGTGTGTGAGTAGTGTAAAGGGAGCTGGAGCTGGAGGAGGGAAACGCCACCTGATTAACCCCCCAGCAAGACAGCTGGAGCCCGGGTTAGTGGAGGTGGAGCAGGTGGTGAACAGTGAAGAAGTGTGTATTTTTTAATTATTTTGGTCAGAAGTGATTTTGTTGTGTCAGGGAGTGGTGTTCAGCTTGCTTTGGTTTGGCTCCCCACCTCCACCTCCAACCTCCATCTCCATCATCTCCATCATCAGAGGAAAGCCATTTCCCAGTGGAAGCTCTCCATCTCTGCTGATTCCACCTTTTTTCTTTAATGGATTGCTCCTCCACTGGTTCCTCATATCCATTCTGCTTTCTCCATCTCCATCCTCTCATTCTCTATCTCTGTGTGTTGTTGTTGTTGTGAACACCTCTTGTAGTGAGTAGTAGGAGGCGTCTCCTCTCACAGGGTGGGTCCCTGCTCTGCTCTGCTCTGCTCTGCTCGCTCTTTGTGTGCCTGTTGTTGTGAGCGCTGCTACACACACATATCAGATATCAGGAGATTTTTCTTATCCTATCAGCCTCATATGTTCAACCACATCTATGAGCATGCACACACACACAGACACACAGACACACACACCCACACCCACACACCTACCCCTCAATCAACCAGTGTGTCAGCTTTTAACCAAGGCACAGAAACATTGCAAGCTTCTGTTTTCTATACAGATTTAATACAAGAATGAATGCATTATTATTGATATTATTGTATATTTTGTTATATTTAATGTTACACATTATAATATAATATATTATACAGCCCGACCAATAAATTGGCTCGACCTAGATTACGTATGTGTAATATCTACTTGTTGCAGATATATCTACAATTATCTAATTATTATTATGAATGTTCTCAGCCTATAATAATAAGAAATGTCAGTACAGAAATGACAAAAACATATTTGAGGTAATTTAGAAAGAGTGTCTGTTACATGGTTTGTCCACCAGAGCGCGCTGACAAGTTTATTTTTTGGTAGTAAAATATCTTGCTCACTGTGTATTTTGGTTACGTCTCTAAAAAAAATTATTTATGGGATTTTTTTACAAATCTAAAATTTTTGTTAAATGTACAAAACCCCACTAAATGATAGCAGCCAGTGTATCGTTATCGTACCGATTTTTGGATAAGCCGAAAAAACCAGGCGGACTATAGTAGCTATGCATAAAGCTTGATACAAAGTCAACTTTTCTAGTAATTTGATGTATTTACAGCACAAAAACAACAAAATCACGGTGACGATTTTCTTGTCTTTTCAAGATATCAATAAGGCAATATCATGTAGCTTTCCTTCACACCAAAAAAGTTTTGAATCTCGTCTTCCTCTGCTCTTCATTGGCAACCAACAAAGTGTCTGTTACCACTAACACGCAGTACAGAGGTCGATTTACGTGGTGGGATTTGAATAATCGTTTTGCACTCAGGGTTATATTTGAGCCACAGAAGAACATTGTGGTTTGCACTTGTTTCCTGTTTTTTCCTGTCATTGCTTTACAATGTTACCATAACTGATAATAATAACCGAGGGGTTCAATATCTGGTGGTGACGAAAAGGTGGTTGATGCTGCTGCTTGTGATGTGTCTGTATGCGTCGACATATTTGAAAATTAGTTTTTTGAATGTTTCTACATTAGTGTGGACATGACGTCAGTCATTTGTTGCTGTCTGACTGAATTTCTCCCTCCATTTCTCTCCCATCTTTTTTTTCTTATATATGACAGTCCATTCTTTTTTCCTGAGGCGACAAGGACACAAGTCTTATTACATTTCAGTGTACTTTGTGTGTGGTTGTTCAAGGGAATTGAGGCTTACATACTGGCTCATGTGGTTGATATTTAAAATTCAATGCTATGTCTTTCCTGAAGCTTCATCCTACTCAAACTTTATCCACACTGACCATGGACTATAGAGAGTTCTTCGTGGAATGACAGCAGGGGGTTTTCTATGACTGTTTGTACCATTTCTCCACCACAAACTGTAATTAGTTCACTCTGACAAGTGCAGTTTGTCTTTTGGGCTTTTTCATGGACAAATGCAGAAATAATGACCAATTAGTCTCTTCTGAAAGCTCAGCTATGCCTCCATTCAAGAAAGCTTGCTTCTTTTCTTTATTAGCCAGTACTGCGCAAACACAGGAAATATGCAAAAATCAAAAGAATTACAGGGAACATTTGGTATCCAGTCATGTGTAACCTTTAAGCTATATTTGAGGTTTTTTTAATCAGCTTCTACTGATATACAACAGAAAATATATATAAGAACATTTCTTTTTTGGTGTGGCAAGGTTAGGTCATGTCTTATGTCTGGTAAACTAAATTATCCAAGAAGTACTTAGTATCTTACCCAATACCATACTCAAAGTTACTTCTTCTTCTAGACAGTTGTATATGACTGGTGGTTCAAGCACTTCCAGCTCTTGAATGGGTATGGAACTATGACAAATTCATACAAAAAACTAAGGGAATGGTGTTGAAGAAAGTCAACATGCAAGATGGTACAAGACTGTGGGTTTCAATCAGTTCTCTAGGCAAACCAATAAAGGTGTGAAATTAGAAGTTCAGAACTGTGGAACGTGTTCAGTACATCTAATGATTTGACTTTGAATTCAATTATTTGTCCTGGATCAAATTTTCAGCCCTGGAGTAAGAGTGTAAAAGCTTAAACAGGATGTTCACGTTTAACTGACACAGACCTCTATTGCCTGTATGATTTGACTCTTGTACGTCAGGAACAGAGACAGAAGTAGCATGACCCTAATCCCCTACCCCTAACCCTATCCAACAAAGGATGCATCTTTCATTGCTATTTGTTTCCCATTCCTTTATTTTAACCATGAACAACAATGGTCTCTAACCTTCACAAAGTAGTTTTAGTGGTTGTACCCATTGTGACTGTAGTGAAAACAAGAGTACTGCAGGACAAAAGAGATGTCAATGTACCTGTGCTTCCACACTTAAACAGAGCCAAAGTGCTAGAGAGAAGCAAAAGGCTAAGAAGAAGGAAGTCCGCAATGCTGCATCTACTAATGTCAATTGTTGTTGGAAGCCGAGGCGAAGTGTTTGGCAGCAGGGGGGCCATCAGAATCTAAGGATGAATTATTGATACGCTCCCTCCCCCATGCTTAGACAGGCACACTAGAACACACACGTACACACCCCTATGGTGACCTATGGGATTTGATCTTTGCTGTGTGCAGGGCAATTGATTCAGGGTAAGGTGTTCTGCTTATAACTGCTGTTGTAATCTTTCATTTTTGACACAAACGCACAGTTGAGTTGATGTTTTCAGCTGGTAAAAAGCCTTAGTTTGGTACAGTGTGTTCTTGGTTCTTTCATGAAAGTCTTAAGCACTTTAATCTTCCACTGCCTCAATTAACCCCCCGCCACCCTGCACTGATCAAAAGGAGGTTTGAAACACAGCCTTACTGTACCCAATACAGCCTATATCCGATGATCATAATATAGCTTCTTTCAAGGTGAGGAAGAGTATGGTGATGATGATGACGCAGGTTTCATTTTCTGATGAGCGCAGTAAGGTTTCAGGTTCGTGGCTTTCTGTCCTACAGTGTGAGGACAGTTCGGAAAAGTCACATCGGTGTTTTGTTTCACTGGACAGATCGGGATTTTGTGACTCAGCTGTTTCTCAACTGGAAAAAAAAACGTTGTATTCAGCCAAAAAACAGCAAATCATCTGGATTTGTTGACTCAGGCCTGTCTTTTCTATTGGCTTTTAAGCTGAGCCACAGATATCTGAGAGTGAAAGATCTACATTGGATTTGCTTTGCCTGATCTAGTTTAATGACAAATATAAAGCACAGACATTTTATGTGTTTTTTATGAGAAGCCTTTAAATTATTCTATAATGAACACTAATGCCAATCTTATACCTGAGGTTTCCTGATACAAAAAAGGTATTTTTCATAGTATTCCTGGACATAACCTTCATGTTGGACAATTTTGTATCACATGATTGATGTCCAGTCCTATAATTCAGTGCCAGTGCAAGAACTAGAGTGTCCTTTTTGTCGAGAGGTGGAAAGTAAGGGTGTCAAAATTGGAGTGGTGGATGGGTGAAGTACTCTCTTAATTTAATGCTAAAAGTTGTGTGGTTATAGCCATACAAGAGCAAATAGGCCGAGTTTTGATACCTATCCGAAATATGAAGGCTCTAACTCGCTGCCAGGAATAACATTTTGGTTGGATCATTTTCTGGTGACAGTTTATTTTGAACATTCTGAATATTTTTGGCTTTCATACAGTCAGAACTATTAGCTTTTGGATAACTTTAATCCACAGTCACAGTCTTGCTGATTCATTCTGATTTGTTAAATATGGTGGTAGAACACCTCAATCTAATATAATCTGATATTAATCTAATAATAATATAATCTAATATACTCACATTTTTCCTTGGAATCCTATTAGATTGGATCTGCTCTCAGATGCAGGGCTATAAATGGCATCCGTGACTCATATCTGATCAGTTAGTTGATGAAAGCCAATTTCCTCTGCTGTCTACACAGTAGACCATCCACCCACCAGGACTGGTAAATTTTCAGACCCCCCAACCCTTTCACAAACACACCTCTTGACGGATGGCTGACATTTGAACAGGCTGTTGTCACAAATATATGCCCGAAATAGCCTCTGATTTTCATGCAAAAATCCCATTCACCTTATTCACTTTGTATCCTTCTTTTGTTCTTAACAAACTACCAGCATATGTGGCATAATTAAATTTGAGTCAGTTTTTTTTTTTTTTTTTTTGTCTTTCCATTTAGCAAATTTTCTTGGCCGGAGTAATGCTTGTTATTTACAAAGATAAATGGTTATAAATGAGGAGATCTTTGTTAGTAGAGGCAGAGACAGAGGAAGTCGATTCTAACAGGAGCACTGTTATCGACCGCGGTCACAGTGTTACTGGGTTACTTTCCTGCTATCTGGTTTGATTTCTCTGGAAATAACTCTAAAGATAAATAGGAAGTACACAGTGTGTCTAGCAGCTCCAGTGACTGTTCATACTGTGACTCAGCTCAACACGAGACAAAAGAATCAAGCTTCAAATCTTGAGCCGTTTTAATGCTGAGACAAGGGTTATGGAGAGTGTTAGGATTAGGTTTATGTTATAGTCAGGACTGACATTCAGTGGTGTGTGTGTGTGTGTGTGTGTGTGTGTGTGTGTGTGTGTGTGTGTGTGTGTGTGTGTGTGTGTGTGTGTGTGTGTGTGTGTGTGTGTGTGTGTGTGTGTGTGTGTGTGTGTGTGTGTGTGTGTGTGTGTGTGTGTGTGTGTGTGTGTGTGTGTGTGTGTGTGTACTGCTGGAAAGCTGCAGGCCATCATTTCAACTGGAGGCTAATGTATTAGATCTCCAGCTGTTATTTCTGTGGGTAAAGGAAGGGAATGTGTGTGTGTGCCAGCAAACATCTGTGCATTCATATTATTAAGAATATGAGCTAGTGTATGCACAGTATGAATTTTCAATTTCATGATTTACTGTTCTACTAAAGAGTGTTTTTTATTGGTGTCCACAAGTGTGCTTTGATGTGTGTGTGTGTGTGTGTGTGCGTTTGACCCTACCATGCTGCCTGTTTTTTTGGACAGCAAACAGAAACACAGATGGTCTGTGCGGATGACACCCAGACGTCGCCATGGCGACCAAGAGCCTTGCCGCCAAAAAGAAAACCTTTTGCTGAAAACATCTGAGGCAACATCAAAGACTTTGGCAGAAAATTCTCACATCTTCCTTTTAAAAATATTTATCTGTAAAGTGACATTCAATTTAATTTTTTGTATCAAATTTGACCACAGCTAGAACATGTATGACTCTGTCTTTATATGAGAATATAGTGGTTTTGCATAGAAATTGAGAGATATTTCTAATTTCTAAAAGACAGAACACTATCTTTGTAGTGTTCAATTTAATTGAACATTACATCAATCACTTTCATTGTTTGTATTGAACAAATCCCTGACTCAGGAGGAGCTTTACTCCCTTGGTACATATAAAGTCAGGGTGTGGCTACTCTCTCAACATCCATCAATCTGTTTAAAGGGGGCAAAGCTTCTTGTTCTTCTTTTTTACTCTAAGAAGAGCATCTAATGAGCATTTTATCTCAATATCTGTGTCTGATGTAGATGAGTACATGTATCAGGAAATAACTTCAATGAAGCTCCTTCCCACTGCCGTACCAGATGACTGAGTAAAGTGGAGGCACAGTGTTTTTACAGGGCTACCTCATTTAGTGCCTCACTGCCCCTCTGTTAGTCACTCATGAGAGCTGCATGAGCTGTGATCACTGAACCATGTTCCGTCTGAAAATAGATGGCAGTTAGTTACTGCCTAAGTTAATGCCTAAGCTTTAAGTCTAGCATGGTATGTATGCAATTTAGTGCCAAATCAACCTCTCAAGAATCAGTCATTTTTTAAATAATGGGTCCTTGATTTCAAACCGAAGTAGATTTTTCATTCTTAACTGCCAACCATTGATTTAGCCCACTGAAATGACAACTGTCACTGGCAGATTTCGTAGGCTCTAGCTAGCTAGCTAATTAGCTTGAACTTTGTGAGTTGGTTAAAAACTCTGTCTTTGGCTGACTATTTTTAAAACATTCTCAAATATGTTTAGACTACATGATGACACACTGAAAGCCAACATGAGTTTGGCGAGTGTAACACTATCTAGGGTAATGAGTTTGGCTGTGGTTGTTGGAGTGTTCCTCAAATTCAAAAAAGAGCAGCTCAGAGTTTTCCTACACTCTAACATAGTAGTGTCCAACATATTACTATAGAGTTAAACAGTGATAGGTGTAAGGTTGTTAGACCTCCATGCTAACGGAATTCACTTGCGTTTTTTATATAAACCTTAAACATAAGACACAACTCTCCAAAGTCTTTAGAGTACCGAGTATTACTTTGAGAGACTCATTCAAAAGTTTTTGCCTTGCTGGTAGATCCAAAGCTCAACAAATCTGTCTTTAACTCAACCTAACCTACTGTCCCTTTCTAGGGGAGGGATACCAATGGTTGTAGTGGTGATTGGTTATTTATGTGTTGTCAAGCAATTTACTATAATGACATATTGAAGTTACTGATTTTTTCAAGTGTTTATTAACCAGTCTTCTCATACATGTTCTCAAAGGTGGATCTTTTCTAGTATTTTCAAAGTTGGACTGACTTTAAAAATTATTCTAATTTAGCTCAGTAGCACAATGGGTCCACAGGAACTCCTCACTGACAGATTCAACCAAAATGACAATTTCCCTGATGAACTGCCAAACACAGTCATCCACAGAGCGTCAGGCCTGCTTTAGCGCTACATTGATGTGTAATGACAGGTTTGAAAGCCAGCTCTGGGCTGAAGTGGGGAGTGCTCAGTCCAACGCTAAGCAAGCGTCTCTCATCTCACTTATTGACAGCCAGGGATTATTTATTGATGAGAGGATCTATCCATTAGTAATGCCTGGGGACTTTGGGGGGTGGTTGCGTGGATCAATGGAACTTCTATGGATAAGATGATGCAAGTTGTTTGGTCTTGACAGAAGGTTCTGGCCTCGATGAAAAGGTCACAGAGCTGAGGAGCACAATGGTGTTTTGTGTGGTTTTCATTTTCCAGACAGTTCCCAGGAGAAGAAGTTCTGCTTCGATCCCTGAATGAATCATGAACTTGATCGTCTAGTAGGGTGCAATTCTGGGACACGGAACATCCCAGCATGCAAAATTGTTGTACCCTTAATGCCTTTTTAAAATATAACCTAAAAAGGTTTTGAGAAATCTCTCAAGATATTTGGAAATTATAATCAGAAACCCAAAAAGTGGAATTCTGCTAAATGTAAAGCCTGTAGGCGTGTTTCTTTACCTTTGCTCAATTCTGCCTCGACTATAGAATTTCATATGACTCCTGCTGCCAGCATCTTACCTCTCCCTACTTCTCTCTTTCAGGTTTCCTTTTCTTTTCCAGCTTGTTTCAGTTTTTATTCCCTCTGGCTGGTTTCCATGGCACCTGTGGCCTATATTCTGTGTCCACACACAGATATACACATACTCACACTTTCCTGAATCTATCTAAAAGAAAGGAGAATGCAAAAGGCACTACTTCTTTACTTGCCAGTGGGCTATATTCACTTACTACGATTACTTCTAAACAGTGATTTTCATTTAAATTTTTACATGTTTGTTTTGTACGACTGTAATTGGGACCACTGACATCACAAAGCATGAGGGAAACATTTTTAAACCTGGACATAAATGGCAAGTAAACAGTAGCATCTTGCATTTTGCCAGGAGTGATAATTATTGAATCATCCAGTTGATCAGGTTTCAGGTCAAAGCCGCAGCTCAGTTGAGCTTGACCTCACTCTCCTGTCTCTGCTGTCCTTGCTGCCATCCTCTATATTTCTATATACTATATGTCAGTTGTTAAAAACATACTTAGTTCTCAGAGATTTGCAGTTTTCTTTTATACATGATTTTGAAGACATCTCATGCAATGTCCTTGGTTGACACATGGGGCTGCAGAACATTTTGAGGTTTGGGAGGTCTGTTCGTTGGTCTCTCTGCGAGTCACTGCAACCTACTGTTACGCATAATACCTGTACATCTATCTTCTCAGAACAAAAGCTCCACTGCAGCCCATGAAGGGTATAATCATTGAATGGATGTAATCTGATATTTGATAAAAACGTGTAGCTGTAGTTGCGGTGGTGGGAGCAACACATTCAGTACACCCAGCAATCAACTACACAAAACAAATGCCTGCTGGAATGTGATATTGCTCCCCTGTGCTTTGCTCTCCTACATTACTTAAATGGGAGTGTAATACAACCTGGTGAGGATGGAGACAAAGATTAGCTGTGATCACTGTGCATTCAAGCATATAAACGGAGACTCGAACTCTACAAACAGGTTTGTGTTCTTTGCCTTTCTCGTGCCACAGAATCAAGATTAGGCAAACTACCGGTGCGTGTTAAGTTGGGGGTTGATCTAAGAGAGCGTGGGTGTAATTCCAGCTTCCAGCTTGATGTACATAAGTCATTAAAGCACTTTTATTCCGAAACGCCCAAACAGTAGCAGTTAAGGAGAAGAAAGCGTGAGCCGAAGCAGAATTAGAATGGAGTATGTCTATACAATATTCTGTTTTTTAAAAGATTATATAAACATGTTTTATTAAACATCACCCACAAGTGACAAATGAAAAGCCAAAATGAACTTTTGGTTCCAGAAAGTAATGAAACCTCATTCAAAATCAAATGAACACACGCTAATTATAAAATCAAGCCTTGTAACATAACCTTTCTTGGTGGTGTAGACATGGATGGTAGTTTCTTTTTAATGATGAAATATTGTTTATTTCATATTTCTGTTTTTAACTGCTATCAACAAACACCATTTCCTGTTGATTTAGTAAATATATGGTCAATATTTGCTAGATTTTCATGTTAGCTATAGGTTTTTTGTATGCTAAAAAGCTAAGTTTTTAATTTAGTTAAGATTACAAAGGGTTCCACTTATAATATTACATGTTAGTAGTAGATACCCATTAGAATATATATAGTAAACACCAGGAACTTTAACTTTTTCAGAAGATCCATTAAATAAATACTCAGTGGCTTGACAGGAAGTGACATCAGGACTTTGGCTTTCTACATGGTAAAATATAGTCATGAACCCAGAAAACTATAGCAATTCCATCTAAAGCTTGTTAACATTAGGTAACATTAACCGCCATAAGGGACTGGTCATACCAGACCAATATAGGTCGTAGCTTTAAGCATCTTAGTGTGTAGTTTTGTGGAAGGGTGCATTTGTTTTACTTCTGAATTGAACTTTGCATCTCTGTGAAGAATGTTTTATTTTGAATTGCATAGTCTCATAAAGATAAAGCACCCGCTTTAATCATGAGAGAATACAGGAATTGCAATTGGATTGTGACTCTAAATCAGTTTCCTCTGGCTCATATGAATTCTGTGGGCATCTAATTGCCCTACTTTCGATCTTCTGACTGTACACATTGTTTATGGATAGAGTTAATGCTGGATATGAGATTTATAATACAGAGAGGATGATGATTTAGACTCTCATCCAGCCTCTGGTATGAGATGGCGCCGGGGAGCTATTGACCCAAGGCCGATCTCTGTTATTGGTGTGTGTTTTCCTGGATTTTCAACTATCCATCACCCTCAGTGGTAATTCTGTTCAGGGTTAAATAGAAAAAGAAATAACATTAACAAGTTGACAGATATAAAAGCTGCGTTTTGTTTTTGGTATTGGTAGTTCCATGTTTAATCTCCAGACTGTATCTCCTGAGGAACCAAACTGGGCCCTGTGGGTAACACCGTGGGGAGGCGTATAGAAAGACACCAAAAGTAATTGGAAAGGAAAGGTTACCAGGTTACAACAGAGTGTGTGCGTGATGGGCTGGGTGTTCACCCAGAGGACACATTTCACAGAACACCGTGCTAGAAATGGCCTTGATCCAGCTTGATTAAAAAACATACTGTGTAACCTTTGCCTTTCAAAGATAGATAGATAGATGTGTGCAGGTGTATTGGTTTGGTGTTTATTAATCTGTCAGGCCTCCCCGTTTGTCGTCTTAATATTCACTTCATACTGTACACATACAGCAGATCTTATTAGAATTACTGTATTAACTCATCTCCAGCTCATTCTAATGTGCTTGATAGTGAGAAAAAGGACACAGATTATAGGGATCAAAACAATTAACACAAGATGACTTGAAAGAAGAAAATAAAGTCACAAATCACCTTCCTGAGCACAGGTTAGGGTTGGTTACATACACTGCACTGACTGCAGGATATGTTTCTACACTGATACAGAAGTCTATTGTATAGTCTGACCTCCTCCATATGACCTGTGTGCATTATAAGAACATGACGTTTCCTAGAATAGGAAAAGCACTGCCAGTGAACGTAATCCAGACAGTAATTAAGTTTCCGCCGAAACCTCTCTGGTCAAGACATTAGACGAGGTACGAAAAGGAGAATGTTTGTCTCTGGAAGTCATTGAATCTGCTGCATGTAATTAGTCTTAAATTACATAGACATTCCTTTACATTTGCATTCTGTTGTGTTAGCATTCACTTCATTTTGCATTATGCTACTTTGGCATTATGTTTTATTGGCTTTTTGTTGACTGTCTGTGCATTATGTTAGATGCAAGTGTCCAAGCTCAAAAAATGCCACTTTGTGTTTTTAAGTATAGAAGCTTTTTTTCCATTAGGTTTGCATGGCAATTGATGGTTAAAAGAAAAAAACCCTGGCAGCTGAACACGGGTGTGGTTGGTTGACTTGACTGACAGTACTGTAGGTGATTTTGGTGTGATACAGCAGCTGGAACAATAGAAAAATGGGGGTAGGGGTTTGGATCAAGGGGGGTTGCAAATTGGGGGAGGCTTCCAGTTCAGCCTAGTGTGAAGGAGCAGCCATTGGAAAGAGAAGGAGGAAGACACAGACAATATTGGTATTTGACACATCACACCCCTGAGGAGTGTGTATGTTCATACATGCTGCCTGGGTGGCAAATGAGGTAAAAAGCAACAATCTGAAAGGTGGAAAGAATTGATCATGTGTTAGACTTTCACATAAAACAATTTTACATCTTAAAGACGTAGTGCTTTTGCAGCTTTTTAACACATTCATCATATAAATAGCTTGGTGTGACTTCTCAACTGATGAAAAGTGGCTCTGGACATCTGGCAGTGTACATTTTCACTCCAGAGTCCAACACAAATCAACAATGTTACTGCTGACTTCCAATTTACTAATGAAGTCCTTTGACTTGATTTGAACTTGTCTTGAATAATTGGTGACTTGATTTTTGACTGGCCCTTGAGCACTTGACACTTACTCTACATGACTTGAGACTTCCTTTGAAAGACTTGTCTTGGACTTGTCTCTATTGACTCCTATAGACTCGGGCTTGTCTAGATTTGATACTTGACTTGGACTTGCCCTCATGTACATGTACACCTTGAGTTAGATTTATCTCTGTTGACTTGAGTCGAGACTTGCTCTGAAAAGCTCGAGACTTGAGTTAGACTTGTTTTATTGACTTGAGACTTAAGTTGACAGATGTGAGACTTTGCCTTGGCTTGTCTTGAACTACTTGAAACTTGACTTGACTTCAGCCACTTGGGTCTTGACTTGAGACTTGACCTGGATGTCTTGAGACTTAACTGGGACTTATCTCCATTGACCTGAGACTTTACTTGACATTTCCCCTAAATAACATAAAAACAGATCTTCTGGAGGGCAGTCAATTGATTGAATAGAATAATCTCATAGTTATCTTATTTTATCCCATTGTCTCTTGTAAGACTGCTGTCACTTAAGTCACAGATGAGAATACAACTCTTTGAAGTGATGATATTTTCGTACTTCCTGCCAATCCTTCTCTAAGTAAAGAGGGATTACTGACAAGGCCACAAAGCCAGTGTTCAGAGGCCTCTGACCTCTGGGGCCTCAGCATTGGCTGACCTTAGGGCAGGGCTCCTGCTGGTCTTGGGGATCTGGGCAAATCTAAAATGTTTTGTAAATGTGTGTGCAACCATGATGGGGTGATGACTGCAGATTACCAAGTACCATCCTTTTTTCTATATTCAGACATTGGCTGAGCATTCACAGATCAGTTGTATGGGTTGTCAATGTGTGTAAATCTGTGTTTTTTGTATTTTTAATGGAAGTTAGGTTTTGTCCGGCTTCAACTGGACAGAACTACTCAACTCCAGAACTATATATTTGCCCCAGAGATGTCTCAGAACAGATGCTCTTTTCAAAAATAGCAGTGCCGGCTGTCCTGACATGTCTATCCTTTCTACAGTCCTTTTTATTTTTGTTATATCTCTCCATAGAAACAAAAGAAACTGTCTCAGTTTACCTTGACACATAGATGATCTTAATGATAGTGACTGTCCCTGTAGCAATTTAGTACAGTTTCAAGAAATACATCTGCTATAAAACCCTGCAGTCATTTCTGTAAATACATGAGACCACCTACAAGAGAAAAGGAAGCAAAGTGCAAAGCGCTTCTACTACTTTTTTTTAACCAACAGAGGTTAATGCTTTGACGTTAACCAGAGCTGTCAGATTCAATGTAGCTAATCAGAATAATTTCCCAGAATGCCTTAGTCTATACATATGGCACGCTGCTAACCTACCATCTGTCCTCCGTGTAGAAGGTAAAGAGGCTAAAAGCTTCTATTTCTCAAATGACTTATGTGTAGTTTGGATTGTTCCAGTGAGTTTCTGATGTGATGTTGCATCCAGGACATGCTCAATTTGCCTCACTGGAAGGTTCGACTCTAGAGGCTTCTATACATTACATTCTGATCGACAAATCAAAGATAAGGCATTTGATAATTACTTGATGTATGGTCCTCTCAGCCCCATGGTCTAAGGCACATATCAAAAGTAATTCCAAGTATTTTCATGTATGTAAGTATTTTATAAAAACGCACAGTTCAGTTTTGCATATATTTACTTAATATATCCAGCTACTTGATGTATTTTACCCATCCCAGGTAATGATTGGATACAAAAATCTATTAGCAGAGTGTTTGAGAAACAGCTTTGGACCCATAGAAACTGTGGTCTTATTGGACGATTCACAAAAGTGCCAATGCTTTATGTAGCAAAACGAGAATAAGTGTGGAGGTTGAAGTGGTAGATGTAACACATTTAAATGTAGAGATGATATCTTTGGTTCTCCTACAATGATTTTTTTCAACTGTCCATCATGAGTCCAACAATGTTATACTGTAGGAGTGTAATGCTAAATTGGCAGAGTACTCCTACTAATCCTTCCCTAACCTGAACTGCAACTTTAGTTGCCGTGTGCAGATATTGTAGGAAAAAAATGATTCTTACAATACTGTTATTGGACATTAGATAATGATGATGAAGCCCTTTTCAGATGTATGATAGGTACCATTGCCTGCATTACCTCTGTCAAAGTCAAGCTTTTTGTCAAGTCAGTGAATAAGTCTGTATTAACTTTTGTCAAATATTGATTTTAAAAAGTCGATGGATTAGACAACTTGAGCAAGTCTCTAGAGTTTTCTTTCTTCTTATTACCATGTTATATGGAAATGAACTGAAAACATCTAACATTAAACTGTTCAGGCATCAAACTGTACGTGTATTTGACAATGCCCAGCAATTGTTAAATCTGTATCATTTGTGGTTACAGAGCTAAAACCTACAAAAAACACTGGTATGGTCCTTTAAGTCTAGTGGATCTAGAGTCTTTGAATAAAGGCTCTATGTTTGAGCAGAGAATAGAAAAGAGTGAAGAGGTTGTTACCCAGCAGCTCTTTGTGCTGTAGAGCTACATGATGTAACCACTCAAGCCAAATCAGTCCTGACCGTGCTTGTGGATGTTGGTGTTTGACCTCAGCCTTGCTACAGACTGCAGGCATGGAGACCACCCTCCCCACCCCCTCACCCCACCCCACATCAAAAGAGTTTCATTTTGTGCCTCTGCAGCAGCTTGCCTCCCCCCAAACTTCCTGATTGAAGATTGACCTTTCAGTGAAGGCTGAGGGGTTTCGCTGGGGATTTGTTGAGATTTGCTGTGGTGTGAGATTTGTTTTTTTTATTGGACTGTAGGACTGTGTCCACTCAGTTGGAGGCCTTTAAAGGGTCATTCTGTTGTATTTGGCTTTGGCTCCAGCAGGGTTTGATAGTACCCTGGTCCCAGGGGTGCACCTTTGTACTTTCTGCTGTTATTTGCAGTGTTGTGAACTGAATCCGAAACCTTAAGCTTCTGTCAAAAGCTCTTCAGCTTTAGTTGGTTGTTGGGTGTGTGTTTGCAGGAGCATACTTGTGTGCCCAAGTGTGTCTTTGTACCCACCAAAGCCTGAACCGCTACCCTCCTCGTCTTGTTGGCCTGGGGCTGAGAGCTCAGGTGCTGAGATAAACAACAGAGGTGTGTATATGTGTGTTACCCCTTAGCGTTTGCATAAAAATGGAACGTATAGAGTCTGCCTGCCATTCTTTGACTTTTGACTATATTGGGATATTGAAGCCGTCTTTTTAATTCCAAAGTCTCAATTGACCTCTTCACCTGTACTTGTTTTGGTTTCTTGATTTTTATCCTAGAGAAAATATTTCCAGTTGCCTTTGGAACCAATTTGTAGTGTTTTTCCTCCATAAAAAGCCTCCTAGAGCATGTATCATGGCTCTCATATGCAAAAATGATCAGAAAAGTGATATATGGCATGATTAGGTGATATATAGTGACTATGCCATAAACCTATAAATTATGGAAATTGAAAACAAGCAAACACCCAAGGTTTCGAAGGGTTTTTAAGAACCTGATGAATATGGCTTAAAAAATAGAAGAACACCAGGTGTGGTATTTGTGAATGATTGGCTTAGAAGTGTTTGCAGCATTTGTGTGGGCAACACGCCTACTATCTCTGTTGGCCTAGTCTTATTTCCCCTTAATCTTTTGATTAATCCATCAGCCTCACACTCAGCAGCTCCAGCTCAACGTCTCGCTCTTACTGCTTTTTCAACATCCTTCTCTACACTTTCCCTTTTTCCCCTTCCCTCCCTCCCCCCTCACAGTCCATCTGTGTGTTTGGAGGCATGAAGCCATGAAGCCCTAATGACAGTCTAGCCCACAGTGGTTGGGCTAATCCAGTTAGCTCAGCTCTGTAGTGGGGGCCCATTCACTGTGCCTCACCGCCAACATCACCTTTTGTTTCTGCTAATCCCATTGGCACGGCCTCGCCACACGCTACACACACACACACACACGGGCGTCTTTATAGATGCAGCTCAATATTATCCTCACCATTCACATATAGACGAACAGTCACACACACAGAGACAGACATGCTAAATCTGCTGCTTTTTAGTAAAATCTGAATTCTTCCCCCCAGTGGATTATGAATGCTTGAGTGACACGTAGTGCCGTGTAACATGATAAAAGGAATGGCAGGACAGGGGGCGAGTAACATCTAAAACCAAAGCTCCTATTTGATTTGCTTATCATTTTTCCACACACCCTGTCAGTCAGCCATCACTGACAACTGGTGGTGTCCCCTGCATTTTTCTATGGCAGATTTACTCTTCTCTTGTCAGTCGTCACGCTGATGTTGAGGCGCTTTGAATGGTCAAAAAGACTAGAAAAGCGCTATATAGATACAGTCCATTTACCATTTACTATTGACAAGGCTTCCCATCATCAGGACTTGAAATGTGACATGTTTGCACAAAAATAAGAGTAGTGCAAATCTATGTGTTTTGGTTATTTAGAGGTTTTATGCCATGGCACATTTGGCTTCATGCACCATGTGTGACTGCTTTAATGCTAGGGTTGGTATTTGGTTGGTTAAACTTTATTTATTTATGAAATCTCATTAAGATGAAGACCTGTTTTGCAAATGAGACTTGAGAACACATTACATATACACAAGAATAAAAAAAAAAGATGATTCATTTGCATCACAATCACAAACCAATCGTCATACACACTCAGACACACTAATTAAAACAATCACAACATAAGCACCTTGTCAAATCTGTTTCCACAGTTAATATAATTACCAATTTCCAAATGGAACTTCCTGACTCATTTCTTTGCCATGAATTAAGTTTAAGTGCTTAATGCCAGGTCACGTGTCAATACACTGGATGTTCAGTTTAAAACCAAGAATAGACCATACAATATCAGCTGGATCAGAACCTCGACCCAACATAGATAGGTGTTTGGAAAGAAAAAACATCACTAGGAATAATAGACAATTGTTGGTTTTATCAATAACTATCTCTCCTGGACCTCTGAGACTACCTTGGTTCTAGACCATACAGATAGTGTGAAACTAATAGCTAAGCTGTCCCTGAGGGTTTTATGGCAGAACATGCTTTTCCACTCACTGAAAGAGACAGGGACCTCGATTAGAACCCTGGGTAACACCACACTGCCTGTCTTATGGTCAGCATGTAGTTAAATGTAATGTCTCAGTGTGGCTATACCTCAGTGTACAGGAACCAAGCTAAAGATAGACACACAGGGTTGAAAGGCATGAGCTGAGGAATGGCTGATAAATATTAACATGCACATTCTTAAAGGAAAACTAGGATTATATTGGGGGTTAATATTTGTAGCTCCCGCCATCGGTTCTGTTGATTATGATAACGTTGTACTAACTAACACAACTGCTGACATTGACTTGGGTTTTTCTTGACCCATTTGACCTATTTTTTTTTTGTTATATTGCTGTTTGGACCTCTCTGCACTTACTTTGGTATATACCCTGATACTGGAACCATAGAACCAATGACCAAAGCTATGAAAATAAAACCCAAGTCTCCTTTGTGCATGTATTGGTAGAAAATTCTACAAGAACAAATTTCCATTTTCTGTCCTGTAATGCATTATTTGTTTCCTGTATAGCTCCATTGAGAGCAACCATGACTTATTGACAATGGGATAAACCTGTTGTGAAATAAATGATGCAATATTATATAATACTCAGATGAGCAATGATGCAATAACAATGCAATGATGCTATAATAATAAAAAGTCAGTGGAAGGCCAGCTCTCATGAAGTAATAATAATAATAATAATAATAATAATAATAATAATAATAATAACTTTATTTGTATAGCACAATGCAGCTCACAGTGCTTTAAAACATTGTAAATTACATGCACCAGGTCCTTCACATGAAAAGACATAAAAAGAATATCAAATCATGTAAATTGTACATTAATGTGACATAAAATAGAAAGTAAAACCTATTTGATAACAGTAATAAAAATAAGATAAAGTGAAACTACAATACATAGAAGGCCCACTTCAGTTGAGACTTAAGCAATATAAGCAAATGTGATTTATAGTAATGTGATATATAGTTGCTCTGACACCTTTAAGGCTCATCATATCATTTTATTGAAGCAAAAATCAAACATAAAATGGTTTTCCTGTCCTAAACATGCAGCTTAACCCTGGTTCAAGTACTGCGAAACCTTAGCAACAGTACTGTGTACAAGATGCACATTTTTGAGTGTTTGGTTCACGTTCCAGACTTCGTACGTGTCACAGGGTTAAATTCATGGGAAACGACTGGCCTAGGAAGAATTAAAGGCTCTTTCCAAATGACAAGGCCAGTCATACATGTGAAAGCAGTACCGGAAACATGACAGCTCACTGAACAGCGAGAGCAAAAGGCAAGAAGTTCAGCCTATTCATCAGTACAGAAAGATCGCCTTGTTACGCAAGACCTTCCACTGCACCTCGCGTCCTTCCACCCCTTGCTTCTCAGAAGTGACATAGAGGAAAGAAAGACAAGGCAATGCTGTCATCGGTGTCTTGGAGATCTTTGTTGGTGTTTCGGTCAGTGTCACTGTTCAAATAAAGGAGTGGGATTTGAATTTAATCAAATACAATAGCGGGGTCAAAAGGGGAATAGCTCTGGTGTGGAGTCTCCTCCACAGCCGGAGGTCACAGACAGTCTAATTGGTTTGAATGAGACAGTCTATTGGAGGCACGGCTTATTTTCCACATTAACTACCTGATTTATATTCTAAACTCGTCTCTCCAAGGCTGTTTCATCAGTGTGTGTATTACACTAGTGGGAGTTATAAGTTCCCGTCCAATTGACAGTCAATTTTTAAAATCAGATTTTATTTACTGAGTTGAACTCCGTATTTGTAGAGTAACACTTGTCAGGTTGAGTGAGCGAATAGGTGAACTCGAGAGTTCACAGAGTGCTGAATTTAAAAGAGAACTACACTGAATTATAGCGAAAAAATAATCTGCAAATAAATGTATAACACATAGAACAGATTTGAGGTTTTTTTTGTAATAATAAATCCTCTACAAAATATAGCTGATACAAATAGAACTCCACATATTTGCATTTTATCTATAGGGGGACTGGTAAAGTGGATACAGTGTAATCCTCATTTACATTTTAATACTGGTCAGAGTGTCAATAACAGAGGTTGAACATACAGAGAGGTGAATATCACATTCATACCTAAATCAAACTCTTACCATCTTAATAAGGTGGTATAGGAGCTGTTGCAATGTTAACTTTTAAATCAAGGTTTCATTCTGCACTGGTGCAATAATTCACAAACGGTTGTTGGGTAATAGCCAATGGGAATTGGATTTTGAAGTAATCTCATTGGTTGTTACCCGTGGTGTGATTCTCCATCGAGTCACCTTCCACCCCTGGTCCCATCAAATGCAGGATATTTACCTTGCTGTGGTACACACACATAGACACACACACATACACGTCCTGCCTCTCTCCATCACTGTTTGACTGATTGACACAAGCGGGTCGTCACTCAGTTTTTAACCCTTACAGTGCTGCCTAACCTTAACCCTAGAAAGGACTGAAAGGAAAGGTTGTGTGTGTTTCACAAGAGATGCTAATCCAAAACCCTCAATACAGCATATGGAAATGTGTCTTCACGATGTGTAATGAGCCCATGTTTTCTGTTCTGCATCCCCTCCAGCCGCCACCACCCCCACCTCTAGTGTCCGGAGGCTGTGGTGAATAATCATCATCCCCTTCCCCACCTCCTCCCCCCTTAGCCTGTATCCATTATTCAGTAGCCCTATGGAGCGCACATGTGTATGTGTGCGCATAAATGTACCTGAGCATCACCTTGTATGTTCATGTGTGTTTTCTGTTGTCACACGTGCATGCTGGATGTGTGTACTGTTGCGTGTGTGTGTGTATGTTTTAGTGTGTGTGTGCTGCAGTATTGGAGTTTGTTTCACAGCATTGATACACGCTGCAGGGGGTTGGTGGGGCCAAATGTCAACCCCCCGCTGAGGCCATTATACAGTAGGTGCACAGTGGCTGGTGCAGATTTGTATAGTTTCTGTAATTACAATAAAGACCAATTTGTTTGATAGAGGGTTTTTACAATTGATGATTACAGTGTTTTTATTGATTTGGTCAGTTCTTCATCACAGTATCATTATTCTGGTAAATATGAATACAAATGCTGCTTCAGCTGTGGCGGCACCTACTGACAGAGACTGTTTACTACACTGATTCTGTGTAATACAAACACCAGCAGTAAATAGGTGGTGTTGTGTAATGCATCTATGCATCTATCTACCATGTGTACATGTATCAAATATATGATATATAGTATATTTGGTCAACGATGCACACTATTCTTACAAAACATTGTTTGTTTGAGGGTTAGATGTTGATTGTAATTAATTGGTTTGCAAGGTGCAGTGCTGACTATCTTAAAGGGGGCCTAATATGACTTTCCTTATTTTCAGTCATATATATAATGTTACAATGTTAGATGTTCATATTAAACGTGGCCAAAGTGTCAAATAATAAGGTAAATATATGTGGCACGTTATGAGTGTTTTCCTATTACACGGCAGCCATTTAAAAGCCTTTAATATGAAACAGTGAAGCAGGAATGTTGGGTTTGCATCAGCGGTAACTTACCAGTACTCTGATATAAATGCCAGAAAGCTGGTTAATCAGAACAGAGTGGGCTCAGTAGGAGGGGGCCTTAAAGAAAGATAGGGAGTTTTTGGAATTGTGAATCATGGAAAGCTACTGTACTATATAAAAATACTGGAATACTACGGAATAATAGGTCCCCTTTAATGTTTTAAGATATATTTAAAAAGAAAAACTGAACTGATTTAATAATTTACAAAAGTTGATTAAGTGAAAGCTAAGTGACAAAAATGGTGTGTCATCATGCTTCTTGGAATAAAGTAACATTGTTGTGATCCTCACCTGTCATCATTAGTCACCATTGTAAGTAAATGACACCAATCCTTCTGAACATAGAAAAAAAAAAAAGAGTGAGTAGATCAATATCAATTTCGTCTGTGTCTAGTGCAGAGAGATACACAAGATGTAGGCTTATTAATGGAGCAGTCAACACAATCATGTTAATGACATGTTTGTACATTGATTGATAGGAAATTAATATTAATGGAACATCCTCTAATTGTTATTTTATTTTATTTTTTTTAATTTACATCAAATTTAGGAAGTGGAGAATTAGAAATTAGAAAGCTATTAGAAATACTTCCACAAACTATTTGCCTCTCCCACCAGTTAAATAAATAATTATATACAACTTTAAAAAAACTGAGAATTGGGATTAAGGGGTACCGTTATCATCAGCACTATGCAGACGTGTCAAACAGTATATATACCATTTATTTGTTAATCTGTAAATTGAGTAATTGCCGACATCGGATATGAAATCTTTTTCCTGAATTGCTGACATTTTGTGTTCCATATTTAATTATGTGATGCTGCACACTATATGTGCAAATAGCTCTATTACTTAATCCATCAGGATCCAATTTATTTCTACTCCTGTTTTTTGCAAATAGTGTAGTCGTTACATAACCACCCCGACCATGAATCTTGAAAATAAACAGCAGCTGTGAGTTTAACATGTGGTGTGCACACATAGAAACACACCAAAACACACATACTGACCTATGCATACTAAAGCATGCACCCATACCCACATATGGTATGGTATAGGAGATGATGGATGGATGCGGCTGGCCAGATGTTCCTTCTCATACAAGCTAGGAGAGTGTCTTTATTTCCAGGTAGACACAACAGCCCATTGCTAATCTAAACTGCACTCAAATATATTGTAACATCTTTCATGTATCAAACTTATCAGAACCACATTGCAAATATAGTTTGACTGATACAGGCCTCAGTTCATTGGTCCAACACTTGGAAAAATGTTTGCCATGAAGAAGATTTTAAAAAGTCTTACCAAAGTTACCATGATAATTTATCCCAAGTATATGCAGTGAATCTATTCCTCAATACTAGCCTGTTTTCACAGGTGAGGCTGCACAAGCTTAACAGTTTAATCCTGACTTAGTTTATTAGGCCAAATTAAACCGAGCTTCTTACAATACTGCCTGCTTTTCTGAGCCTTCTTTGTGCATTGCTAATAAAAACATATCTAAACAACTTATCAGATTGCAATTTAGCCTGATAATGAATCCTAATATATTTATTGACCTTTAACCTTTCCTCTGGTGTCACCATCCAACCAGTATTTCCAGCTGTATAAGGGAATATTGAAATTGCTGTGCATGTCATGCTGCCGAAATAACCCATTGTTAGACAAGCTTTACATTTTTAAACCAAGACTCTGAGAATAGCATAATCAACAGTAAATGGTTTGTTCCATCCATTGTGTGTTGTAATGAGCATAGTTTCCTCTTGGGGCTGCTGTTTCTTCTTGAATGGAGGACTTCCAATATATTCTGCCAACATTCAATATATTCAGCTGAGACCACGTACAATATTGATAAGCCCAAAAATAAATAAATATATATATATAATCAGTCGAATTCATCATTTCCATGACATGAAAGAATCACTGATAGGAGCCACTCAGACATCTCTAACAAAAGTCTTTATTGGCCCCAGTGTACTAGTGTAACCTTAGATGCAGCAATAAGCAGATGATGCAACATCTCTTATAAACCCTACAAATCCTCTGGGGCAGGACGGGTGCTTTTTGATTAAACAGGTTGACTGGACATTAATCTGCTCCTGTGATATGGGGGAGAATTTACTCCAACCGCACTCAGCTCTGGAGCTAAAATTTGCAGTGGACCAACAGTGACCATTTCACTGGGTGATAATTAAGTCTGTAACAAAGTCATAATGATTACAGTACATATCTAAACATGTGAATTTTCAGTACAAAGTAGTGTCAGGGTTTACAATTCAGAATTCAGTCATTTTGACAATATCAGGGTTGGCTTGTAATGGGAGTTTTCATACGGTTAAATTCAGTTTGGTTTCTGTTTGTTCTTTGAAGAACACATCGGCCCAGTAACATCGTAGCTTGGCACAGCTGGAGAAATGCAGCTCACAGTAACTCTATATCATTTATTTACATGTTGCCTTGTTAGTTGCTAACTTAGCCACAGGTAAGCCTACATTCAGGAATTGCCTGGTTTTGAATGTTGGATGATGATGATCAGTGAATGTGTGTGTGTGTGTGTATGGGTATGACTTAAGTCAGTTTCAGGAACACAAACCAGACTTAAGACCAGTTGTATGGGGCAGCTTGTCCAAGTGGACAGTTTTTGGGGTTAGTTGTTAAGGTTTGGGTTAGACAAGTAGTGGTTATGGTAAGGGTTTGAGTAACTCTCCAGGAAATGAATGTAAGTCCATGTAAATACCCAAGAAGACAATGTACCTGTTGTGTTGTTACATTACCTGTAAGTGTGTGTGTGTGTGTGTGTGTGTGTGTGTGTGTGTGTGTGTGTGTGGTCTCTGCCACGCCCGCCCTCCATTGTCTCTTTATCGCAACAGTCTGATTCTAGGTCAGTAGAAAAGACTCCTATTTTTGTCCACATAATCTCCTCTAAGAATGCACACACCCCTCAGTGTGTACACGTCCGTATGTGTGTGTATGTGTTTCGGCTGCAGTGTGTTAATACCTCCAGCACGTTACACTTTAATCCACTCACAGTCTGCAAGACTGTCCTGCACTTGCGCCGCTTCCCCCCTTTCCCCATCGCACACACATACACACACATTACGCACAATACGCACACGTCCCACTTGGCTTGGATACTTGGAGTCATAGACACATTGGATATATTTCACCCTAGGGTGTTAGAGCCTCTTTGGGGGGGACCCATGAGCGCAGGCATGGTGGTTGGAGCAACAGGCCAGGTAAGATCTGATTAATGGGTCCACCTCTCGTTCTCACTGACAATAACTGGCTTGTTGGATCTATTCTAAACATCTATTCTTGTTATGTTATTGTTGTGTCATGTAAACTGTACTGCAACTCAAATGTTCAGCAGGTTTGCGCATCTGTAATGCTTCACTTATGCCATCAAGATTTTGAATTTGGTGTAAATTTGCTGTACAACAAATGTACCATTTACGTGGGTTTGGTGTAAAATATGATGTACAACAAATTTGAATTAGTTTTACAAGTCATAAAACAAATGTGAAATTGATGGGAATCGGTGCAAAACTTTATTGTAGAGCAAATTTGAAATAGGTGTGAAATTGATGTTTTGCTATTGTCTTGAAATTTGGTGTAAAAGAAATGTGAATTTGGAGTTAAATTTGGTGTACAGCATTTGAAATTTTTTGTTGAATTTTGTGTGTAACAAATGTGAAATTGGCACACAAAATTTTTTGAATGTGGAGCTAAATTTGAAATTAGTGTAAATTTGGTATAAGTTCATCATTTACACCGGAAAAGGTCAACAACAAATTTTGCGTATAATTTGGTGTAAAACTAAATGGTGGTGTTGAAGGGGGGAGGGTTTTTTTTTTGCATCTAATGAGACACAACCGCTACTATCCATATTTATCTGTATTTTTCATTCATGAGCAAGAGACACTTGTGCTGCTCAAATATTTTCACTGCAGTTATGACTGGGATGTGGCCAGGACTTGATGACTTTTCTTAGTTTAGCTGTCTTTTTGTTAGCAGAACTGAAGCTGAAAGTCTCTCTTCATGTGTCATGTCCTCGCCTTCTTATTAGACCTGTCAGTGGGGAGATGACTAAAGGGAGATGACTAAAGTGCATGACATGGTTTCTCCACTCTCTCAGAGGGAAACTGCTCTGTTCTTCCCGGGTTTTTACTCCCTAATCCCCCATAACCAGGATTCCCTGCTCCATCTTTTCACACTGGATTAAAATCAGAGAGACTCATTAGCCAGACAAAAGCTATAAGGCTTGTTAAGCACTTCTTTGCATCAGTGTGCAACACTTGAGTTAATGTGGTGCTCATAAAGCATTATAAGCCCAATGTGACTGCACAGTAATTATTATAATCCGATCGGACATTTACAAAATATGGAAGGGTGGGAGTAATTCCAGGGATAATTGTGTATTTAAGAATATGATACTAAAAAGCAAGTATATTTCTGTATGTACAAGTACACGTCACCAACATGAACTGTAAGCTGTCATCTGATGAATATGCATCACAATCTGATGATGACTGATGTCTATGATTATGTTTTTACCACTCAAATAAAGTGGGGAGTTTGTCTGCACATACTTAGATTATCTAGCTGACTACAAGCATCTTTCTCTAGCTATAGCAGTTCTAACTATAGCAGTCACAAAAACTGCTGCTAGCAGATAGTAAACACCAGTCAGAATCCAGAGGTACTTTTAAAGCATGAGTATGTCACAATTCTTTTTAAGAGCATTACTTAACATTCAGTACTAAAAAGCAACTTTTCCTTTCTGCCATTTAAAATGTGTATGTTAGCTAGCATAAATATAGCCAGCATATAGTTATAAGGCTAATGTAAAGTTAGCAAACATACAGTTAGCTAATGTACAGTTAGCTCATGTCAAGTACATTACAGTTGAAGACTGCGTGCTGTCAACTTGTCCTGTGTGTCATTTAAAACTAGTATGTTAGCTAGAATAATTTTGGCTAACATATAGTTATAAGGCTACGTTAGCAAACGTCCAGTTAGCTAACGTACAGTTGTCACGTCTAATATATTTCAAGTGAAGACTTGAGTGCTGTCAGTATCATTTTTAAGATATCTGATATACTGTCGCACAAGACTTACCAGCAGTATTTTACAACAAGTATATAGCACACCTCACTAAATATTATGCAACTTTTGAATGTAATAACTATTTCTGAATAATTAAGTAAGCTAATTTGAAGTATTCCAGTAATGTAGCTATTTTGTGTAGCACTTTCTTGTGGACACAATTTTCCATCCATATGGTTTTATAGTCACAGAAATTCTTATTGTTTTGACAATATGAAAACAATACCATTTGTATTATATGTCTAATATGTCTTATATCAGTTCTTACCCCCGCTTTCCGAATGGAGCATTGACCATAAGGAAAGTAGTTAAGGGTCCACTCCTAGATTCACCAAGAAAGAAGGGTCAACCAAAAAAATCTAATAAAATGCTCTTGGTTGTATTATAGGAAATGTAGAGTCCAGTGTTTTCTGAGCTTGAATCACAGTACGCACTGTCTCTTGGAAGTCCCCCAAGTTTATGAGAGTACACTACTTTTTAAAAGTGCTTTTTAAAAAGGACTACGGTATACAGTATAATGTTGGTCGTAGTCAGTCCCAGCCCAGAGGGGCCAACTGTGTTTTTGACCTGTTGTGATGTCATATCTTCATGAGTATTTTGATACTCCTGTAAAGTATAGGTCGGGTCTGGTAATTGGTCTATATCAATCATTAGATATCCAGTATTTTTAGTGGCAAGAAAGGGGACTGATAGGGCCTTTATTACTTTATTGAGTGAACACTCCACCTAGGGGCAGTTACTGGTAGTGTTATATGTGTTCTCCATTTAAGTTTTATTATCTGCACAAAGCCCTTTAATATGACGTCAGAGGAGAAACTGGGATGTGTTAAAGATGTGTGTGTGTCTGTGTAAAGATGAATAATGCGTGAAGCAGCAAGGGGAGCAGCGATGGATGATGTCATCAAAGCCTCAGGGGAATTCTGGGATGGCTCATTTGGCTCGATTGGGTTGGGCGCTGATGAATCGACTCCCCCCACCACGCCCACTCTCTCTCTCTCTCTCTCTCTCTCTCTCTCTCTCTCTCTCTCTCTCTCTCTCTCTCTCTCTCTCTCTCTCTCTCTCTCTCTCTCTCTCTCTCTCTCTCTCTCTCTCTCTCTCTCTCTCTGTCTGTTATGCTCGCTTTTGTGTCCACTATCGGTGGAGATGGGGACACTTGATTGTTCCATTCATGTCATCTGACAATCAGATAATGGCACTTTTGAGGTGTCATTGTCACACACACACACACATACACATACACTCAAAAATAAGACCTCTCAGTTTTCAGCTTGTGTGTGTGTGTCACTGTGTGAGCTCATTAGGTGAGGAAAGGTTGTGCTAATGAAACCCAGGAGACTGGGTTATACCACACACACACACTCTCACACACACACACACACACACACACACACACACACACACACACACACACACACACACACACACACACACACACACACACACACACACACACACACACACACACACACACACACACTTACACCATGGAGAGCCTTTTGTATACCCTCCCTTGCTTCACTGCTGCTATTGAACACGCCCTACAACCTTGTTGCTAGGCAATGAGCGATGGAGAGCAGCCGCTGTGTTGGGAGTGTTACTATGAGAAAGTAAAGGCACTGCTTGGTTTAAATTGTGATATTGTGCATTTATTTTTACATATTTGCTTCAATTATATTTAGAATCATTTTTTAAATCCTTCTCTAAAACCTTGAAGCTGCATTAATCCATGTTTCTGCTTATAGAAATGGGTCAAATTACTATGTCTAATGGTGTCACCAATAGTTTTTTAAATATTATTTCTTGGGCTTTTTTGCCTTTATTGGACAGTTGGTGGCAGACGGGCAGACAGGAAACAATGCGAGAGAGAAAGGGGTATGACACAAACAAAGGTCCCTTGCCGGACTTGAACCAGGGACATTGAAGGTATATGGCTTGTGCTGTAACCACTCAGCTATAAGGGGTGCTCCAGGCGTCACCAGTTGTAACACATCCACAGTGAATGATCACCCAAAACGACAATTTCCCTTTTATCTATACAGCATTGTAGCATCTTTTAGCTCATTGTTTTGGTTTTATGGCCGGCAGCCATAAGTCAATCAGTTGTATGTCCATCGTCCTCCAATCAGATGGTTAGGGTCACTTGCCCGAGAGGCGTAACTCATGGGGAGAATACTCCTTATTTCTCATATACCACAATACAGTGTATGGTAAGAACTGAACCTAGATGGCAACCGTCTTAGATGAGCTTCAAACATCTGGAATTTGGCAGCTGGACAGTCAGAGGACAGTGTTTAAAGACATTTTTCCACTGCCACTAGTTTAAGTCAATGGAAATGACTGCAAATTATTGTATGTACTGAAATCTTAACAACAGAAACATCTCTGTCAACAACATTAAATATACAAGAGGGCATCATTTTGTCATTTAACCATTGACACATAAAGAGACATTAGAGCTACTGTCATTAGAGCTGTAACATGATGGTGGACAGATCAGGGCTCTATTAGTCCCTTGGGTGCCATAAGAACATTGGGAGAAACTCGAGCTGCTAAATTGCTCCATTGTTGTGTGTTGGCTCTATCTAGCTAGCGTAGCAGCATACTGACACATACATTACAGCTCAATCCCAGCAGTCATTTGGCTGTTTTGGCAGTGGTGATAAATTAAAAGACCCCCCCCAGCCCCACCCCGCCAAGGGCCTCGACACAGACACACACATGCATACAAAATATATGGACGCACACACACATTACCCAACCCCCCATGGTTTGGATTCCCTCATGCTAGCATGTCAGAGGTGAGCAATACATTAAACAGACAGCCACAATAGAGAGAGATAACACTCCACATGTGACATATGTTTGCTATCACTTGAAAATGCAGATTTAGACAGAGACAGAAGCTCAGTTCCGTAATAAATGTGTTGTTAATCGTGTTGTATTGGAGAGGCTGAGGCGTGGCCAGGTTAGTGTAGCCCCTTTGTCTGCTCTGCACCCGAGGGATCCACCCTTCCCCGCCTCCCCAAAGGGGCACCCGTGTCTCGGAAAGCAGGCTCTTACGGGAGGTTGCGGAGATGTTTGTGTTACTTGTGGCGTCTCTGTGTCTGCTGTGCCACCAGAGATGTGAAAATGAGTAAACACATCAAGGTGTAAATATGTTTTATTATGAATATCAGACTGATGTGGAGACTTTGTAACAATGGTGCACAATATTAGCGAAGTGGGGGAAAATACAAAGTAATAATACTGTAGGAAAAATGCTTTAAAAGTCTTCCTGAAGCTAATATGAAGCTTTAGGAGCTTGAATCAAACAAAACTATTTAGCATTAAATTCCTTTGTGTTTCCACAGAGTGTTTTCCTGTTCAGCAGTTAAATGGAAACGGAAAAAAGAAGGAATTTTGTACTAATATTACAAACTTTTAATTTTATTCTTTGGATTTGACTGATTTGGACAATAAAACTTTAGGTAAACATTTAATACCATTTTTGCACCAAATGCAGAATATGGATTTTGGACCCATCACTTACATTGAAAGAACATTAGAAAGGGATCTTCTAATGGGCAGTATGAACATGAGGAATGATTACAGTGGGCAAAACCAATTTCAATGTTCGCATGAGCAACTGACAAAAAACACAAAAAATTACAATACACAATTTACAGACCAGTTTCATCTTTGAACTAGAGTAGTGCAAAGGCTTATTTCCTGTATAAAAAGTAGGCATATCATTGGCATTTTGAGTGTGTTCACTTTCAGCTTAATCTCCCAATACAACCCTCTCTCCAGAAACAATGTTCATATTGGATGATTCTGTAAAACCCAAATTTACATTTTAGCAAAAAAATATGTGCATAGTATAGTATAGTATAGTATAGTATAGTATAGTATAGTATAGTATCGTATAATATAGTATAGTAAAGTACAATATAATATTGTAAATATAGTATAGTATATTATAGTATAGCATAGTATAGTAAAGGATAGTAAAATATAGTATAGTATAGTAAAGGATAGTATAATATAGTATAGTAAAATATAGTATAGTATAGTAAGATATAGTATAGTAAAATATAGTATTGTATAGCATAGCATAGCATAGTCATTAGATATAAATTGTGGCCCTTGATTTTCACCACATGATGTCACCCCATTCCCAAATCTCAGCAATTACCTCTTTGAATACAAAGTTACTATTATTGATAGAAATAATGACTGTAAATCTGACAACATGACCTAAATTGTAATAAACTGCATTATCCTGAAAGGGTTAAAACAACTGAATTTGACTTTGTTGACAATATTATATTATATTATATAAGGGTTTTTTCACAGCTGACATTTTTGATTTGTCATAGTAAGAAAATATGTTACCAATAACATTAACTATAGTTCTACTCTATTCAAGCCAGCCAGCTGAACAATGCCAGGACCCTGAAACTGAAGCAGCTAAATGGAATTCAGCCATCCTTCATTTCATTTATTTACTTTATACCTGAGCCTTTCTAACTGTGATGTGTTAAAAAGGGCCTAATGCTATGTTGCTTACTTGCTGAGTTCAGCCACTTAATTTAAGGTATAATCAAATTAGTTAAGTAATCTCACAGTCTTTATCAACCAGTGTTTGCTGGGTTGTCATGATTTTGGTTCAAGTTTCTGGTCTCTGTTCAAGTATGATCTTTGGGATGTGACTTTGCATCCACTGACTCCTCCTCAGTGACCTTTGACCTCTTCCCTGTCAGTGCTGAGAGGGGTTCAGCTCTGGTGATCTTCAGACAGCTGATGATGTCTGTTTGTGGTGTTCATTCAGTCCCAGGGTCCCTGCTCTTTGACTGATGTAGTGTTCACAGCTGCTACATGTGATGTCACAATGATGTAATAAATCACTTGTTTGTGAAAATAAGGGCAAATGAAGTTTGTATTAAACTTTGAAGCATTTAAAGATGTTTTAAGGGAAGTTTGCCCTTTTAAACTGCAGCAGCTTTATCCTGAATACCAATTTTCAAGATTTTATCATCAAATATTTAAAGGATATCATTCATATTTTTGAAACTATTCCTAACTAAATCATCTGTTTGTCTTTTCTTCTCTTCTAGGTAAGTTCCAGTGCTTGGGGAGAGATGTTCAGACCAGGGTCGTGTTGTAGGTAGTGTTGAGCTGCTGCACCTGCTCCTGATTTATGTGTTGATTTTAACTGTTGGTCAAGCACATCATCAGCTGAGTAAAAGTGTGTGTGTGTGTGTGTGTGTGTGTGTGTGTGTGTGTGTGTGTGTGTGTGTGTGTGTGTGTGTGTGTGTGTGTGTGTGTGTGTGTGTGTGTGTGTGTGTGTGTGTGTGTGTGTGTGTGTGTGTGTTACACAGTTGTTTTTAAGGTAACCAGATGGCCTTGGGTCTAATCCATTGCTACTGTCATGATACACACACACACACACACACACACACACACACACACACACACACACACACACACACACACTCTCCTATCTGTCATCTTCTTTCTTCTCACATTAAACCACAGTTAGTATATATTTTGCAGGATTCTGACCTAAACTCTCAGATTAAACCAGTGATTTTGTCCAGACACAATCTGAGCTCAAAACAATATCTATATTCATAATATTAAGAATTAGGAGTATGTCATTGCTCAGCTGCTGCACATTTTTACCCTTAAAAGCAGCACTACAAATGACCCGCTAACACCATACATGTTTTCTCCTAATCGTCTTTCTTGGCTATCCCTCCCAGTCTCCTCTGAACCAATTACCTGAGCTAAATTCCACTGAGCCCACAAGGCTCGGAGGTCACATCACTATCAGGGTCACACTCAGGCCGTGACAACAGTGTGCATGTGTGTGTTTCGTATATGTATCTTCCGGCATTGAGGATTCCTGAGAAGGTAGAAGCAGCTGGAGATCCTTTTAATCTCTGAGACCCTCAGCAGATTACTGATATAATACACACCCTCTGTGTTGGTCGGGATCTGGACAAGATTAGTATCAGAGGCAGATTTAACACGGGCACCTGCCTCAGTGCTGTGTTCCAGGTTAAACTAGGACTCACACTGACAAAGCACAAAACACACACACCAGTATTTTACCCTGTGAGCTCTTCTGGAACTAGTCTTGTTGTTTTTTCGACTTTATTTCACTTCATACCACTTTATTATTTACATCCCATTATATAGAAGGCTTATAACAGAAAAAACAAAAAAGAGAATAGAATAAAAGAAAATGAGGATAACAGTGATGATAATATATAAAGCAAATTAATAAAAACGTTGTGCTGACAAAACAGGAGCTTACAGCATGTTACACATAGTAGAATAAATGAATCATTTGATTACTTGAAGAGAAAAGTCAGCTTTTTCATATACTTCTCATTTTTACATGGTGCTTTTACATCTTCTTCAGTCTGTAGTTGTGGTCATTTTCCACCCTCTGTAGTAATTCTTTAATGCTGTGATTCTCAACATTACATATTAATACTTCTTATCTTTACTTAATCCAGTTGGGTATTTTCCCAATCATATTATCTGCTTTTACATTTTCTGAAAGCTCCTTTATAACCTGAACCACTTCAAACCACACAAATAAAAAGCATGTATACATTTGGCCTTACTGTTCCTCCAGCACTGGGAGTTTAATCTTCTTTTAGGCTCATATTCTTTAGCTGTTGTTGTTGTGCTTCAGCGCTGCCTCTTATAAATCAGTTTTATTGTTGCTGTTTGTTCACACTGACTCTCAATGGGTTTAGTGCTTAGCTGTGCTTCTACAGGCTGTGTGTTTGTGCAGCTATAAATACACTGTCAGATGCAAAGTCAGACAAAAATACACAATATCCTATATGTGCAACAGACTGACAACACTTGGATGAATGCACCTCACACTGCAAACACCTATTCAAAATAACTTTGTAGCAACCACTCACTGTGTCAGCTGATATAGATATATTAAGACTCATATAATGAGTCTGTTTTTACATAATTCAGAACATGTGAACTGTCTGTATTTACATATTCTTATGTAATAAAGGTGCATTTATTTGTGGTAGGAGGAAGTGATATTGAGTTGGGTTGGTTAACAATACACGTTTCTTTAAAAACAGAATAAGGTGGTTATACATGAGAAAAACAAGTCCACGTTTGGACTGTTGAAGGCATACAGCACCAGATGACATTTTGGTCAGGTCTTTTGTTGCACGTTAAGGAAGTTATATGATGACTTAGTAATGGGGTCACACAGAGTTCAGTGTGTTCATATAAAGAGTTTCACATTAGAGAAGTTTTATCTTCAGATCACCACCACTGGGAGATCTTAACCATCTTAATGACATTGTACCTTTGGCCAATGGTTTCCAAATTGTTCCCAAATAGTTCACAACTTTTTTTCTTGTTAAATACTGTATACTTATGTCCATACTCACATCAGCACATCAGTACAGTATTGCTTAGTTTTAAATAGTCACATGGAGAAAATGTTAGAAACCACTGCCTATGTTAAGTTATTGTATGGCCAGCCAGTTTGAAATACCTTGAAATCAATTTGAGATAATTGGGGGATTTTATTTGTATCATATGATCTCTTTATTATATGTGGATCATTTTTATCTGTATGTGTAGTCTTTTGTCTTTTCGGGTCAGATGTGCACACTATCCACTTTGTGATTGTAATGTTGGGACCAGCCATCAGGTGGCACCAATGTATCAAAAAGCAAAAGGGGTGAGGCCTTTGGACAAGATAAACATTGCAGTCGATGTCTTTATAGTGTCTAGCAAGGACTTGGATATTATTGATTATTGAAAGCACATTATGTTGGTGCTAAATACAAATAATGAATATTTTATGTGTAGTGAATGTGGGATATAATATGAATAGATGATGGTTGGTTTCATATAGGCAGCCTGAAATGTGACATCGATGTTAATAATGCCAGTGAACACAATACCACTGCATTCCCTCAGGGCTGCTTCATTATGAGCGTTTGTACTGCTGGTTAGATATCCTCTGCTGCCTTTCAGTGGCTTTTACATGGCCGGCATTGTGATTTCAGCACCATGGAGAGGGACTGTGAGGACTGATGCTTGTTCACTGGAAGTTGACATCACCACTGAACTCTGTACTGCACAGAAAAGCTGACATATACATCCAGTTTCATATGCAGCTTTACTATTTTTATGACCACAAGCTAGAAAACTAAGTGTGTGCTCAAGACAAAAGGTGACTTGTTTTTTTTGTGTTTGTATTTATGTATGTCTGTTTGCTCTGGAGCTGTGAAGTCTCCCAGTCACTGAGGCAGACTGTACCATTTGACACTTACTCAAGGGGGAAGTTGATCTGGATAAAGATACAGACCATAGTCTAGGTTTTACCCCCTCTGACTTCAGTAGAAATGGTACCTTCCTTGCTCTTTTTTTCTCCCAAGGACCCTCACTGATGCTTCCGTGTCCTGTATCCCCTCCCACTGCTCCTCCCTCACCCCGCTTTCCTATAATCCCCCAACTAATACCCCCCCTTCTGATGCATGGTGAGTGGAAGTCATGTATTTGGAGAGTCCAAATCTGAGGCTTCCCAGGTTCCCGGAGCATCTGCTGCTACCTCTGCAGCTCGAGCGGTAAAGGGAGGGGAGGAGCTACCTCCCTGACTCTTTCTGGCTTCCCTGCCATTCTATTGGTCTTCTAGTTTACCTCTGGTGGCGTGTACTGGCCCACCCCTCATCTCTTTCTATCCCTGTCTCAGATGCAGTTATCCAGGCAGCAGGGAGGGAGGCTTGCAACACACACTCACGCTCTCTGCATGGGTGAAGAGAGCTGGTGGGTTAGAGGACTAGAGGATATCAGCACTACCTCTTCTCTCTCCACCTTAACACTTGTGACAGTTTGCCCTTGGGCAAAACAGAGAGTCACCTGGTGAGGTGGTAGGGGGGCTTTCTTTCTAAACGATTGGATGTCTGGCTTCTTTGCCATTGAGGCGAGCTCCCTTAGAGGACTTCTGAAAGAGATCTAAAAGCATTAGTTTCTTTCTTATTCTTCGAGCGGGAACAGTGAGAGGGCAGCCATGGCTCACGCTGCGGCTCACATTAAGAAGGCCAGGTCCGAGATGGATCAACCTCCAGACCTGAAGGCTCTGGAGAAAGCTAGAGAGAGGAGGAAGCGTTCCCGGGAACGAGCTGAACGCAAGCGCAAGGTACAGGGGAGAGTCAGTGATATCATCCACCTCTTCATCCCTTCCCGCTTTATGTGACCAATCAGTGTGTTACCGCTTACTCCATCCTGCTACCAGTCACCCCCCGTCTACATCATCATCACCATCATCATCACCAAAGTGTCTCCTCACCTTTTACAGAGCAAAGATGATTCTATCAGAGTCAATAAATAAGAAATGCGGAATTGTCCATCATGTCCTCATCTCTGTTTTCACCTCCACCTTCATTAACGTCTAGTGGTCTTCAGTGGGCAAAAGAGTGGGATTCATTTATAGAATCAGTTGTATTTAATTCAAAGACAAACCTCAACAAAGATTGCCACTGATCTAAAGCACCAAACTGCATTCAGAGACCTATACAATCAGACTGTTGTCACCTCCGAAACCTCCCAAAAATCAGATCCCAGTAAGCTGTTATTCTAACAGAACACAGACAAACACAATCCCTGCTGCTGTCATTGCTTGTCCTCTTCTCATCTTGCTCACTGCTGTAGGATCTCCCTCAAATCCGTCATTAATTTCTCTCCTCATCTCGTCATCATGTACCTGCCACAATATTGTACATTACCCGCCATACCAGGCATCAATCACTCCGAATCAGTGTTGCTGTTTTCAACTTCAACCCTCCCTGGGTGGGCACACACACTATTTCACAGTCAAATTCCCACAAATAGCTCGTAGGAGTCTCCCTGTAGGTGTACCTACGCAGATCTGTCCTCTGGTGCATTGCTAGGGGTGCGCAGTGTATGTTCAATCTATTTGCACATGGATAGACACAAAAGGCTACTGCTTAGGGTTTTGTTGGTAAAGGTGCACCGCTGAGATATGCTGTATCTTCATGGTCAGTGATTTTTATAGTGATGGTGTTTACAGCGACAAGTCATTTTAGGGTTAAGGTTTGTGCGGATGATTGTGTGCAGGATCATTGTAGTTCATGTGAAACCATACAGCCAACTGGATACATTTGATAGGAAAGACATATCTTCTCTGAAGCAGTTTGTGATGTCTCTACACTTGTAAGGTTCTATATAAATACTTACTTACTTGATGCCAGTATGATTTGTATGGAAGCGTTGGGGTTAGGATTAGGGTTAGTACTGGCAACCCTGTTGAATTCCAACTTTAAAGCAAAATAACAGACATACTTGTAAATTGACCAATCAGCATTCACTTCTGTTGTTTGATGGGGATATGGTGGATGATAAGGAGGTCTGATTGGGACAAAATTTGTATCGGGTGAATGGGCAACCTTGACGATTTCAACGATAAGATATGTATTTGTACCTACCCTCCTGTACAAGACATTAAGGTGTTTTCAGGAGGACAACATTATTTATTGGTGCCTTCCAAAACCATGGTCACTGTTGGAAAATATATGTTTTATGATGTGACAACCCTGTAGTCTAGGTCTGGTTATGTTGAGTTACACACACGACTTTGTTAGGTTCATGGAAAGATAATGGTTTGGGTTATAATAAGTACTTTGTGAAGGTTAGAGAGACATAGTGGTTTAGTTAAAATGACTACCTTTGTTGTCCTGGTTACAGTTATAACCATGTGGTTACGGTTAAAGGATGATTGAGTAATAGTGTGGAAACAAACAGCAAATGTCAGATGTTTTGTTGACCCATCCATCCACTCCAACTTCCTCACTGTACAGACTATAATCTTTCAAAGCAGAAGACTGGTCCTAACCTTTGTAACTGTTTTGATATCGTCCTGTTTTAGTGTCTTTTTCTCTCTTACCCCTGTCACTGCTGTTATTATTGACTGAACTGCCAGGGAGATTATCACATGGGATTATTGGTGTGCCCTGTCTTTCACTCTCAACCCACCCACACATATACACACACACACCCACACAAACACACACACACACACACACCTAAAAATGATTAATAGATACAATTTGGTGGATTGTCCACCAAGGGCCCGAGGGCAGACATTTACATCACAGCGCACACTGCTGTCAAATCACAGTTTTATCACCAGGAGTCAACTCCTGCTGGAAAAACCATTAACCCCATGTAAATGGTGCTTAATGGGTATCAGGGGTCTTGGCCTGGGTAGTGTATGGCTAAAGCATGTTCTTATAAAATGCTGAAACACACTGTGCATATAATATTGGATTTCCTCTGTAATACGTCATCATCATGGATCATCACCAATTACATAAGCAGGGAAAATGCATTTTAAAGAATGTGCATCAGTGTAAAGGCAGTAAACAGGAGGGATGAAGAGGATTTTTTACTTTTCCTGTTGTACAGTGATACAGTGGATTTGTATTCTAGAAGCTGTAACTTTGACTGGCCTGGCTCTTTGTTTACCTCAACTGCTGCTAATGCAAACACTTCCTCGTTCATCCTCATGTTTATCCTCTGCCTTGGAAATGTACATTATACTGAATTTACCATGCGGCTGTAAATAACCAGTGGCTAAAAAACATATTTGAGTAGAGACAGAGATATGATATGACTCACTTACTTACTCATGGAATAAAAATGATTAAAATCGAGAAACCAAAGCTGGCTGCCATAAGCTTCTCACAGAAAAAAATGGAAGTGTTAAGTTGCAATTAGATGCCATATCCATCCTACATTTTTACTGCTCTGGGCCTGATCCCAATGTTAACATTTGGTGTCTTTACAGAAAATAAGACAAATGTAGTTAAGCCAGAGAGAGGACAGTTTTTTTCCCATTAACTGCAACCTTTGATCCACGATAATCTGACTCTAAATGATACTGAACCAACTTTTCTCATAGGTTGCAGAAGGTATCATTTCTGAAGGTGAGGTAGAGTACGTGCAGGGCAATATTTTCAAGGTGCTGGGGAATGCCCTCTGCTTTAAAACAGGTGGTGGTCTGGATCTGCACATAATTGTCTTTGTAGATTCCATTTCATAACTTACCAACCTTTTACCAGCCTGGGATCTCACAGAACAAGCAAACACGACAGGAAGCACACTTTGAGATGCACTTTACAGACACATTACAGAAATATACCCACATAAATAAATAAAACTTGTCAGGTTAAATGTACAAGTGGCCCACTTAGTCATTCTAAAGGGAATCATAACAGAGATGTACAGAACATAACACGAAAATAGGTACATGGCCTCTTATGCAGTTCACCTCAATATACTGTATGTTTGTTTATTTTCCCACTTTACCCGTCACTCAATAAGGTACAGAAATCACTGTAGGTGTAGTGGTGGAGATTTAATAGTCAGATACTGGAAATTCTAGTTGTGTCGTGTTCATGAATTCGTCTTTCTCTCAATGTAAAACAGTGTCCCGGGGGAGAGGATTAATTTGGCACACACTGCCGACCTCACGTCACAATACATCTCGATGATCTCCCCGGTTGTTTTATATGCTGTACTGGCAGTCAAGAAGATGTAGCAGATGTTGCAGTTGAGTTTTTATTAGACTCCAGACACATTAAGGAGTACTTCAGCAGTGCGCCACACAGCGCAGAAGATCGCTCAGTGTGGATTGTAAATTTGAAGCAATCTAAATCTAATCTTTGACTGAACAGCAGTTGCATTCTGTTGACTCTCCGTAAACTATCGAAATAGCCATTCACAAGCAAGGAGAATACAGTGTTGAATATGTCTGTCTTTCATTTTTAACCAGAAAACAAAACATTGGTCCGCAAATGCCTGAATCTGTAATGTAGTCTTCTTCAACTTTACCTCTGTGTTCTAAATGAATTCACTACTCCTGGACATACACTATAACACAGCTAAACAAATATTATAGACCACTCTGCTGATATGAACACATGCATATACTGTATGGAGTCCTACTGATACCCTAATTGCTTACTTACTTGCAAACCAGTACAATACTCCTATACTGACTCAGCTTGTATCACAATTAAAAGGTCTACTGTAACCTAGACCCTACCCAGGACCTTAATAGGGTCTGATTCAATTCATAGAGTCCAGTGGAACTCGGTAGAAATTACATATAGTCTTATTGTTTTTTTAATGCTGCTGGTCCTTTTGGATGGAGTCTACTTCTATAGGGATGCAGTTTACACACTAGATCTGAGGTTTTCAATTGATGTCCTACAATTCATTTCACAGCCATATTTCTTTATATAAACCTCCCCAACTTTATGGATATCAGCTATTTAAACCAATGTGTTGGTGAAGAAAACTAGTTAGTCTGCTGGTTTCTTAACTAGCTAATAGTAGTTCAAGTTAACAGCTACAGTAACTTCTCAGCCTCCAGCTAAGTGTGTTTTGGAGTAGAGATTAGTACTAAAGACAAGCTAATTTAGTTGTCTTTAGCCTGCTGGTTTGTTAACTAGCTAATGGTTGTTAGGGTTAACAGAGCTAACTTCTTAAACTCCATCTAGGTGTGTTATGGAGTAGAGTTTAGGGCCAAAGTCAAGCTAGTTTAGTTTGTCTTTAGCCTGCTGGTTTGTTAGTTAGCTAATGGTTGTTCGGGTTAACTTCTTAAACTCCAGCTAAGTGTGTTTTGGAGTAGAGATTAGCACTAAAGACAAGCTAATTTAGTTGTCTTTAGCCTGCTGGTTTGTTAACTAGCTAATGGTTTTTAGGGTTAACAGAGCTAACTTCTTAAACTCCATCTAGGTGTGTTATGGAGTAGAGTTTGGGGCCAAAGTCAAGCTAGTTTAGTTTGTCTTTAGCCTGCTGGTTTGTTAACTAGCTAATGGTTGTTAGGGTTAACAGAGCTAACTTCTTAAACTCCATCTAGGTGTGTTATGGAGTAGAGTTTGGGGCCAAAGTCAAGCTAGTTTAGTTTGTCTTTAGCCTTCTGGTTTGTTAGTTAGCTAATGGTTGTTCGGGTTAACTTCTTAAACTCCAGCTAAGTGTGTTTTGGAGTAGAGATTAGTACTAAAGACAAGCTAATTTAGTTGTCTTTAGCCTGCTGGTTTGTTAACTAGCTAATGGTTGTTAGGGTTAACAGAGCTAACTTCTTAAACTCCATCTAGGTGTGTTATTGAGTAGAGTTTAGGACCAAAGTCAAGCTAGTTTAGTTTGTCTTTAGCCTGCTGGTTTGTTAACTAGCTAATGGTTGTTAGGGTTAACAGAGCTAACTTCTTAAACTCCATCTAGGTGTGTTATGGAGTAGAGTTTAGGGCCAAAGTCAAGCTAGTTTAGTTTGTCTTTAGCCTGCTGGTTTGTTAGTTAGCTAATGGTTGTTCGGGTTAACTTCTTAAGCTCCAGTGTGTTTTGGAGTAGAGGCTTAGGCTTAACACAAGCTAGTTTAGTTTTCTCATAATTATTTCAATTTGGAAACAACTTTACCTTGACAGACATGTCAATCTTAACTACAATTTACAGTGTTATTAAATTGGCTTAAAGTGTAAGCAGACCACAGCATCCTTTTTCCAGATATCTTTTTTAGGGGACTGGTTGTTTCATTCAGCTAGCATGAGTGCACCAATGTGAGAGTAAATTCTCAGACACATATGTGCTTCTCAGTGGTAGGTATATGTTATGTTATTCCTATTGTCTCTTACCACTGAAGTAGTTTTCTCAGGGAATGATCATTTGCGTTGGCATTTGTAAAGTTTCCTGTAGCAGTTATCTGTCCTGTCTGTCTCTCCTTTTATTATTATTCTCCTCACATTTCTTCTTGTTATCTGAACAGAACCCAAAGCAGGACTCTGTTTCATGCATTCCAATTATGTCTTAAGACTCTGCTCTAATATACACAACTTATATGAGCTGGTTTATTCGCTATCTCTCTTTCATTCTGCTCTGTCTTCCCTCACAAGCACTGCAGTGCAATCCAGACAAGCACTCTGCAGGTATAATATACCAAACGAGGGTTGAAGGAGACAACCCTTCACCTGCTTTGATTCTCCTCGATTGTTATTTCTTTCTCTCGAACATGTTCCCTGTCACACCTCCTCCTTCCATATGCCTTTCCTTGCCCTCTCTCGGCTCATTTTCTCTCTCTCTCTCTCTCTCTCTCTCTCTCTCTCCCTCCTGTCTACATCTGCAGTAGCAGAGGACGCTGCTCAGCTGTGAAATGCGCATTCACCTTTTATCTGTTCTAAACACGACCAAAGCAAATTCATCCCACTCCGTCTCTCTCCTTCGGCCATTCAGTTTCACCCACCTCAGTTTTTACACTGACTCCATATTGAAGAAAGCTACACAAAACAGCCTTTCTATAGCAACAAATTCATTTGTTTTGGTCATTTTTTCTTCATTTAAAGCAGTAAGATCTAACTTTTGACAGAAGACATAACACAACATTGCTCTTGCGATTAAAAAGTCAACTTAATAAGCAATAAAAACGCACCACTGCTCAATTTCATGGATGCAGCTTTACTTCTACAGCCTTACTTGTACAGTAGATTACAATAGCTAATATCACAACAAACAAACATTAGCTAGATATTGCTGTTTAATCGACAGTGCTGAGTCAGTTCAATGACTTTACGACTCTCCTCCTCTTGCGCTGCTGTTACACTCAGTCATGCCGCCGAACAGTGACATCCATAAAGCAGCTGACTCAAGAGAATCTTTGGGAAATGAAATACGCCCTCATGCTGTAACCGTAAAAGTAATGCTGTGACAGTGTGAATTAACAACCAGTGGTACATTCTATACACCAGGGCAATCGGACATGGGGCAGTTCAACTGAGTTTACCCCAGCAGGAACATTGTATTTGGATAGAGTTTTTGCCTCCCTGCCAGCCCACCTGGTACAATGTTGGAACAGTATGGTGTTTATCTAGTGCAATGTATAGCAATAGCAATAGTGTGGGGGTTGGGATGGTAGGTTGCATGTAAGCATTTGCCTGAAAAACTGAAGACAAGTTAGTGTTGACATTTTCATTATGTAACCATGACCACTGTCTTTCCTTTACATTAAATGGTATAGTACACATACAAATAGTTTATGTACCATTAACCTTAACCACACTTTGATTACATTGTAGTATTAAACCTTACTCAACATATCAGTGTTAGTATCACTGTAGCTAACAGGAAAAACATCCAAAAGGCCTTGACAAACTGTTTTCTTCGTGACTGAACTGCAATGACACATTTGTTCCATCTTCTGCAGTCCACAATTCTGCTAAAAGAGAAAAGAAAAAATCTCTACATCAATATGACTGCAGATAAAATGTAACTTCTCACCAAGAGGCAGTTGCCTTGACGACAGTGCCAGCTGTTCAGCTAAAAACTTCTCTTACAAACCTGTTTTGCTCTGACATTTTATTCTTAATTACTTGATCAACTCACCCAGTGGAGTTGTTATGAGGCTTCTGCCCAAGTCTAATTGAAATGAATTGAACGATTACATAATTCTCCCCTTAATCTTCCCCTCTCTAGTCTTTCTTTTTCTGGCTCTTTCATTTTGTTTCTGTCTCTATCTGTAAAATATAACAGGATATTGATGGAGTAACACTAATCTGCTTTAGGGCCCCAATGCAGTAGTAATCCATTTGCCATTTTTGTCACAGTTATTTTTATGGCCATTTGTGTTTGACACTGTGCATTTCAGCATTAACCTTTTCAGAGTATTATGTGTTTGGTTATGAGTAGATGGACCTCAGATTTTCAGAGAGATTTAAAAGCTGTTGGGGCAGGATGGACGGGAAAATAAATGCACTTCTATTGAAATTGCTTGCCAGGTGCAGCATAATAATATATGTGTGACTGTGACTCTCTGTGTGTGACTCATGAGAACACCTGTGATGGTCTAAGTGAGTTCTCTACTCTCTTTGTTGCACTTTCTACTATTGTACGTGGGCAGCACTGACTGAGAGGAACATACGCATGAAACCAGGAGTGTTTGACGCAAAAATTGTACCCTTTGTAATACTGTATTAAATCACTTTCTATAGCCTGGATTCATCAATGTATGTCTCATGCAACAAAGCCTCTAAATATGAAAACCAATGTAGCCAATGAAAGCATGTCCTATTCACTGTAGGATCTACAAGTCAGTGACCACTATTTGGGACTTGAAACCAACAATTGCAGTCTCAGCCTGGTTCTAGACCTCTGAATCATTTGCCTCATTTCCAAATGTCAATACATCTGGTGGTGTGTTCACTTACGGCTGTTTTTACACCCCAGTTTGAATCAATCAGACCTTTGCTGGAAGGACTAGGATGCTGGTTTACTAAACATGGTAACCAGAGTGGTTGTACAAGTTGTTTTAAGTTGACTTGTAGAAGTTACCCTTAAAGAACCCCTCCGGACATTTATTAAGACACTTCTTAAGACCTTCACTGTTAAATCCATTCTCTGTGTTTGTGCCCTGGAGGCTTAATATTGTAAGCTGAATATTGGATCAGAATTGGCTTCCAAACTGGTTGTGATGTCACTTTCAGCAGGTGAAAACAAACATACATCCAACTGTAGAAACAAAGAACCATCGTTTTGATTGGAGAGGGACTTTAAATTTGTGTTTTTCATTGATTTCCATAAAGAAAATTAAGATAACTGCTCCCACCAACCACTACTGCTGCTTCCAAATCATCCAAGTGGTGAAGACATTGATGAGATGGATACATCACTTGTTACTCATTCATAAGAACAGTGAGATAACTGATACTGAAGAAGATACTAACCCTTTTCAGATATTTTCAGCAGTTATATTTACTTTTTATCTTCCAACAATCTAATTGAAACCTCTGGTAGCAATAATGTAATGTAATGTGGTGCTTTTATTTCTAAAGCTGGTTTTACACCAAATGTACAAGACGACACTGCACAAACTAGGATTAAGCGCATTAACCCTTGTCTATGTAAAGCATTACCCATGAATGTTCTTGACATAATTACTCCTTTCACTTTTTGTGTGTACAACAGAGTGCAACACCATTAATGGTTTATCAGGAGAGACTGTGTGAAAGGGTGGCGTTGTAGACCTTCCCTCATTGAGTGTGGCCATTTGGAACAGCTATGAATAATTTTGCCTTTGGATGTGTTCAGGCAGTACATCTTACGAGCTGGTTTGTTTGAAGCCTTCTGAGGCCTTTGAGTACACAAACACTCAAAAATTAAAATTGGGTGGGTGGTGCACACCGCTATGACTGTTGTTGTTTTTGGAATCTGATCACAAAGGTCACGATAGGGTGAGTTCAGGTTACCCATTGATAAAGATCATACAGTCAGTTAAAGAAAATTGGGGGGAAACTATGCTGTTCTTTTTCCATCAAGCCCACAGCCCATTCCATCTGGGCTGTTTTGGATGCTACTCGGACTCTCCGACCCCCCCCCCCCCCCCCCCCCCCTCCAGAGCATTACATTATTTATCTGTTCTGCTGGCAAAGCCACTCCTCTGTCTGTTTTTACATCTAATCTCGGGCCACAGCTGCATGCTCAGCTGATGCGGTGCAAAGGGTAAATATATGTGGCGGAGATGTTAATCTCTTTCTCTACTACTCCCCCTCTCACCACCTTTCTATCTATGTATCTGTGTTCTGATTCCAGACTAATTTTATAGGCTGAAAAGAACGGTCCATTTTTATTTTGGCACTGCAGGAAAACAGAACAGATTGCATTTTGTTCTGGATTGAGTTTTTTTGATGGAATTCCAATCCAATTTATAAATTCTTATTTATAAATTAGGAAAAATGTCCTTTTTCACACACACACTTCCACCCCACCACCACACACACACCCAGCTGATGGTACATGGATGTTGAGCAGACACCACTGTTTGACGCTGAACTGGGATTGGCAAAATCCTGGATTATAGCATTTATAATCTGGTTGCTGTGGCACTATGGGACGCTGCAGCTCAGGAGAGATACCAATCCTATTGCCATGGCAACCAAGAGAGGAGGGAAAATCCACTAGGAAGAGTAACAGCAGGGTCTACCCTGAAAGTGCAGAGACACACTGGTTAATAGTACTGTATTATGGCAGCAGTAGAAGCACGAGTTGGTTATTGTATTATTATTGGAGTTTCTAGTTTTTCATTACTGTCCAAGTGCTGTGTCTTTTGCTTTCTACTCTAAATTAAAAGTCATTTGTATTTATTTGTGAATCCCATTCAGCTTATTAATGTTGCCAGACATCTGGGTCTCCATTACATCTTGACCATCCGACAGTGAAAGGTTTGATTTCATGTTTTTGTCGATGTGAAATGAAAACACGTGACGCCAGCAGACACCAACTTTGGACCACATCGCTATACGCCATCATCATAGAGATGTGGTCCAAAGTTGGAGGGACAGGGCGGTATAGCAGATGATGTGTGGCTTAGTTATGCAAGGGTAAAGATCACCCAAAGGAGCTTACTCTGACAGAGAATTTTCTGCCTCAACGCCTTTTCGCAGAAGTAAAGATTTCTTTAGCTAATTTAGATCTTAATGGAGTACTCTCACTATTTACCATTAAACCATCTCTAGCTGTAGTACAGTACCATTTATTGCTCTACCTTGTATGCATATTTCAAAGGGTCAGTTCACTCAAATTACAAAAAACCCCCACATCTATTTAGGGTTTACTTTCTTCAGTTCTTATATAGATATCTGTGTCTGAGATGATACTAAAGGACAAAGAGTGAACCATGAGATCAGAAATGCAATAACAGAAAATGAGAAGAGTGTATAGAGGAAAGGATGGAGCAAAGAACAAAAGGAAACATGCTGTGGAGCAAGAGGCGATAATTTGAAATTCAATGTCAAAATCACAGACTCTGAACTCCAGGCAGAGGGAGGTGGTGCCAAGAGGTGTGATATTCGTGTTACTACCTGGAGACTGTGTATGTTTGTGTGTGTGTGTGTGACTTTTAGTGTTCACATTTTCATCTCCATCCGCGGCAGTCGTCTGTCTATCTGCTCTCTCCTCCTGCATTATTCTCCTATTTGGCTTTATCGTCTCTTATTCTTCTTCTGTTGCCAATCAGAGCACTTCTTCTTCTCGTCTCATACAGCTCTGTGGGTGTTTGGCCATCTATTTTCGGCAGGTTCACATCCCTCCACACACCACTTTCTTCTCACTGTGTGTGTTTTTCAGATGGCATGCTAGGGGTTGCGAGGCAACAATGTTATAGTCGCATTCAGTTAAACAGAGCTGGAGTAGAAGCTCACTGAGATTAATTTGCCCCACTGGATTCAGTCCAGACAACAACAACGCCAAGTTTTAGTACCTGTGTGTGTGTGTGTGTGTGTGTTTTGTCCTTCACGGCATGATAGAATCCCCTAAAGACAGACTGAAAAGACAAGCAGACAAATAATACTTATGTAATTTTTTTCATTGTAACATTGATTCCAGAGTTGTTATGTTTCTACTTCTATTTTACTCATTGTAAATCAGCCTTTCCTTGAAATCTTTCATTTTTTGTACAGCTATTTTCTCCATGAGTTTTTCCTATATATTCAAAAATGCATTTTATTAAAGGAGTTCTACATCAATTTTAAATTATACTTTCATAAACTTGGGTAACATGTGAGAGACTTATCAAAAAATCCCCTCTGTGACTCAAGTTTTAAAATCAGTGGATCCTACATTTTACCATAATGCAACTCAGTAGCATCTCCCTTCCTCATAGAATTTGTATGGAATCGGTGGAGTACCTTAAGACGACTAGGGAAGTTCTTACCTGAAAATGGGTTTAGTTTTTAAGCTAATATTTTGTAGATCTCTGTGAAATATACTTAATATTGTCTAAGAACATTTGCAGATTCTAGAGTGACCTGGTAAAAAAAGGGGTTAAGACTCTGACCATGAAAATGCAACATCTCACAAAGTCCTGGTTCACCTGTGAAGATCATTCAAAACCTTATCCTTAATTCTAAACCTCAGATATCCCATCTGTTTCTTCTCTCTCCTCCTCAATATTTCCAGGTACAAATTTTTTGTTTCACTGTTATTTTTAAGATCAGATATGATGAAAGTTTAATGAGGCGCTCAGAGAAACTGGGACACCATTAGAGAAAGTATTATTAATAGGATACAACAAAAACTAAAGATAAATAACAGCAGCATTAACAGAACTTCTAGGTTGTGACTGTTATGTTAGCGTTATAAAATACATGTAAATAGTGATACACAACTTTCAATTATATTCTTATTATTAGTGCTGGGAGGTCAGGCTCATTTGACCCTTAAGCAGGTTAACACTGGGTTACAATGCTAATTTGTGTAATATATAAACAGTATTTGTATGTGTGTACATAGTGTGTGTGTAGGGTCGGTGTAGGTCAGCATCTGTCAGTCTCAGTGGAGCAGCTGGTTGTTCATCAGAAGGGAGTCTCCATCACTCTCTTCTGATTGGACAAACAGGTTTCACAGAAGCTGCAGGACTACAGCAATTGCTTAATTCTTCAACATCTGGTTTGACTTTAGTAAAAAAAAAGGTGGAAGTCACTGGAATTTCTCCATGTGAGAAAATGAATGTTTCATGTATCAAAATGGATAATACATCAGTATTCAAGCTGCCTGTCAAAAAAGCTCCAGATGAGCCCTTTTCCAGCAAAGGAACCATAAGTAGAGCCACTACAGAAGACTCTTGGAGGGCTGCAATGATGTGCCAAAATGATGGTCATGTGATGGACAAGCTTCTCCTCTAGTAGTGATTACCTTCTTCCAGTACAAGCAATGTTAACTTAGTTACAAAGCTACCAAAAAGTAGCTTAAGAATGCCTTCACCTGTCTTCTTATGTCACCTGTCTTCTTTGATTGTACATTTTCGAGGCCCTTCGAGAGTCTACTGCAACACGTCTGTTGACCTGGGATGAACCATGTTTGTCGCCTACCTAGTTTGCATACTGAGATCCAGTTAAAGTCGAGATGATAATGAGGCCTCCCAGGTGTAACTCACACATCAATACCCAGAGAACATATTTATCCAGGAACTGTTTCAGTCAAACCTCATTCTGTCTTCGGGGAAATATAGAGCTGCTCAGCATGTCAAACAGCTCCTTTCACTCTCCAGTTAATCAGATGTGTCGTTTCATGTAAAGTTTCCCTCTAAAGAAGCCATTTTCTGCAGGTAATTTTGAAGGAAAAAGAAAAAAAAAATCCATGCTTAAACCATGTCTGAATCTGTGTTTCCATAGCAACCTGGCCTTCAACTTCTGTAATTCATCTTTAATGTTTTTTCATAGCAGTGTTATGCCGTGGCACGTTCCTCATGGATAGACACTACTGTGTGCAAATCTCAGATTGAGATTTAGTGTGTTTAATACTGATTAAAATCTACATGTATGCCTGATGTTGGATTTTAAATCCCAGATTTGTGTTTGCCTGGATGACTGTCTGCACCCCCCACTGCATTACATGTGTCTATTAAATGCTAAATGGACTGCTTTTATATAGCGCCTATAAGTGCTTTTACGATACAGCATTCACCCATATTCATACACATTCATACACTGACAGCAGAGGCTGCCATGCAAGGTGCCAACTTGTTCATCAGGAGGAGTTTCTAATCATTCACACACATTCATACACCGCTAGCGCTGCCATCAGGAGAAATTTTGGGTTCAGTATCTTGCCCAAGGACGCTTTGACATTCTGCCTGAAGGAGCCGGTGATTGAACCGCCAATCTTCCGAGTAGTAGACGACCTGCTCTACCACAGCTGTTTAAATGGACTGAACTTCCTTCTTGTTCCCCATAGCTGATTTATGCACCAGTTCATCTTTAAGCTATTGTTACCTTTATTTCTAAGTATTATGTTAGTATTGATCTTCTCTGTATGTGACTCAGCTCTGCCCTCGGTCAAACAGACACACAGACCTGCTGCTCTGAAGGCATCCATGACACAGAGACAGAGCAGAGAAAGAGAGAGAGAGAGAGAGCGAAAGAGACACAGAGAGATATGTAACCTGGTTGCTATGCTACGAGTTTGGACTTCACACCAGCACGCTGTTATTGGCTGGGGGCTACACACCTACTGCCGAAAGGTTGATTCCCAAAAATTGTCCCAAACACAGTACAGCATAAGAAAATATAGACAGAGAGCAGAAATTCTTCAGATAAACACACTGTGATGATTGAGAGGGACTATTTTTATATGTATCTATACATTGCGCTTTAGGAAAATACTGTATAGTATACCTTTATATTGATTCCTTTTTCATTATGAACCAGAATTATGACTTAAATTGAAATGTGTTATACCCCTTGTTAGCATTTGGCTGCTACATTTTACCATGACAATTTACACCGATATGATTTGAGACTGAATGACTTTCAGATAAAATCAGCAAAGCCTTTTTATACACCTGCTACACACATCATCATCATCACATCACTTCTATCTCATTTCTCACACAGCAGGAACATAAGGCCAGTAACACATCCTCATAATTAACTGATTACATAGGTTGATTGTGTCTCTACTCTAGAGTGAACCATAAGAGTGTAATGTACTTTTATGATGTTACTATTTTTTACCATTTAAAAAAAACAAAAAACGTCCCAACAGTTGAAAACATTCCCTGTTGGAAATGGGGATTGAACAGCGGTCTCCTGTAGCTAAATCCACTTTTTGCCAACTAACTACCTAGCCATCCACCAAACCCCCCTCCTCCTTCTTATAAGGCAAATTGTCACCTTATATTAATATATTATAATAATATCTTCTGAATACTTCATCAGGTAATTACTTTGGCCACTAGATGGCATGAAAATAAGTGTAGATCGTATTTGCTGGATGAATTTTAAATCTATACTGTCATGTTCCTTATGAGGACATGCTGGGCTTTACCCATCGCCACTCCTCCCTCCCGCAGCCAGCGAGCCATATGGTCGATTACAGATTAAAAGCATTTGTTTTGTATGCCTGCCCCACCCAGTGGATTAACAACCCACAGGAGAAGTGCAGGGTAGGGGGGTGGGGGTGTGGGGGGCATTATCTGTTTGGGTAGTCCAGAAACAGAGGAGTTTCCTGTTTAAACTAACGATGAGTTAAAAGAAATTGTACAGCCCACCTGTGCAGGGCAAACTTTAACCTTTGTCTCCACACACACGCACACATAGCAATTAGGTCCCCTAACTGGATGAGTGAATCGGCAGATGACGGCTGGTTAAAGAGATTGAAGGAGACGTTAAGTAAATTATGTCTAGGAGAAGGTTAATGAAACTAAAAAGGTCTGTTGGTTGACAGAGCAGAGGGAAGCCTTACCTCATTGTGTGTTTAAGTAGTGATGGATGTAAACAGAGTTGAAGTGATGTCTATATGTGAGTAAAGGTGAAATTTTGATTGTATTAACATTTAAGATGAATGTTTGTGATGTTGTCACTGCATATTGACATTGTGTCTTTTGGGTTTTTTAAATGTCCCTCACTGAAAGCAACACTGCAACTTTTTAAAGTAAGAAATAAGAAAATCTTCCTGTTAAGTTATCAAATAAATGCACCCTTCCACCCTTCAACACACTTAGGGGTTTTAGTGCTACTGCTTTACTTGGTCCGGTATGACAAGTAGCTTATGGTGGCTAATGTTAGCAAACTTTAGATAGATACTACTGTGTGACTGATATTACTGAATAAGGTCACTGAATTTATGACTTTTTTCCTTTTTGTGCTACTGTTAAACACATTTAGCATGTCACACATAAACAGACCCTGTCTCCTAAAAGTAGGGCTAGTGATGCTAAAAAGTCATGCTAATGCTAATTTGCAACCGCTAATACATTCAGAAAGAGATGTAATGCTGCCCAGATAACGTTTTTTTGGATCAACATAATAATGAAACAGATTTAATTATATCTTCAAAGTTGCCAAACATGTCTGTATCTACTGTCAACATAACTGCTATGCTAATGTTTTCATGTGTGTGTTGAGGTAACTCAAAGCCTTTTTGTTAAGGTTAGGGAATTGATCTGATATGGTCTTTTAAAATATATGAAAAATCAACAGTGACAAGAGACAGAATGTGTTGACTCAATATTTATCCAAAGTCACAGTATTCCCTGGACCTACCAAAAGACTAAACCACATGTGATACACAAAATATTGATCTTGGTATTCTATGTAAGAGTGCTGAAACTTTGTACAACCACCATAACAGCACTTTGCTGACTGGGAAAAAAAAGTTCAACTTAATATAATCCATCCGTTAAGTATGTTTCATATGGCAAAACCATTTAATACAGGACTTATTTATTAGGTTAAAGGTTGGATAAATAGTTCAGTGGTTTGAAAACAGAAGTAAGGGAGGGGTCTTTCTTGTTTCATGCTTGTCGTCTGATGATGTTTTTAGAGCCTCAAAGTAATCTTGAAAAATGAAGGGAAATTCAATGTGCCATTAACCCGTAATTGCTACTTGCGACTGCACATCAGCAGAAGGTTTTGCAAACATCTTGCTCTTAAACAAAAGCCACTGTGGTGAGTACACCAACACCAAGTTATTTTGAGCCCTGAGCAGCTTATTAAAATGTTTTCTTGATACCAGAGAAGTAATCTTGAGTTTTATGTAATGATAATGTCAACCTCACCTGACTAACCTAGAAAGTAATTGAACACTATGTTTGATAAATGATGTTGTCTGACCTTTACCTATCTGTTTTGGCTGTGTGTGTGTGCGTGTGTGTGGTATTAATTGGTGTGTGTGTGTGTGTGTGTGTGTGTGTGTGTGTGTGTGCATATTTGCATGTATGGGATGCTGCTACGAAACATGAGCACCCACCCACACCCCTCCACAGTTCACGTGGCTTGATATTTTCATAAGAGAAGCAGGGCATTCTTCTCACTTTACATCTGCAGCACAGAACCTGACTCCAGCATGTTAAACTGTTGAAGGTCATATACTGCCTCACCTGACAGGCCCATATTCAGGAATGTGATGTCATTATTTATAATTACCTGTGATTGGTTTCTTATTTCTATGATGAGATCAACATAAACCTGACCAGTTTAACTTTTCTGAGGATGTACTGTATGTTCCACAGAGCAGACAGTCATTAAGAGGGAGCTTAGATTGACTGTTATCACATTTTGTTACATTATAACGTAGTTTTCGAAGTTACAAACTGTTTCCTCACCAGCAATTTTATGTTATTAGTTAAAATGATGGGGACCATTTGGAAGTATATATCAATGCTTTTGAAATTCAGAAATGACAGAGAAGTTTTAGCAAATTCTATCCATTCCTCTCCAAATGTCCTTGTTTCTTCAATATCTTTTTATATGGAAACAATTAGTCTACATCAGAGTTCTCAGCCTGTAAATTCGGCAATGAGGCGTCATTTTGCCATGATATAGTTTTTCAGTATAATCACGTTTCCCATGATCGACTGATTCAGAAGTTTTTTAGCGAAGAAATTTGGCTTAGTTCCAAAAGAAGAGTCATTTCTAACTGTTTTAAGGGGAGTTTTGTGGTGATGTTTAATATATTCATTCCATTCCATATGGTGTTACTCAGTATTCCGTACTTGTATCAATCGTTTTTTCTTTGTATTGTTTCTGGGCTACAAAATAAAAGCAAAACATTATACATAGTTCATTTTACATACATTCACTTAGGTTAGGGTTCAATACAAACAGAAACACATAAATAACTTAACATTTAAGAGCACAAACCCAGACATATACAATCAAATACTCAGTACACATAATTTGGTAAACATTATACTTGTGTTTTTTGTTCATAAAAATGGATATTAACATTTGCTAGATAATTATCTGAAATGTTTTGTAAATTACTCTTTGCAAATACGCAAAATAGGGTTTTATAAGTAGTTTCTGAAATACCCTGAGCTTCACAAATCCAAGTTTTTGTTAATGTGGAGAATCATCCAAAATGGTACCAGCTATTAGAACCCAACCACACTTCCTCTCAGTGAAATTATAGCACATCATGGTGTAAAATTTCTCAGCTATGCAGGTGACGAAATTAGAGTCTGATGACCCCCAACACTTTTATTTAGACAACCCAATAAATCAGTATATAAAAGTTTGCCTGTTTATATTGGAGTAAATGGCATAGATGAAGCTCTAGATGCATCTCTGATTGGAGGCCTGTGGTGGATACTGTATGTTAATATTTTTTTCTCCTGTGCAATTTTGTCAGAAATTCGAAACGTGACGATGACTCGCTTGCTTACTCAGTTTATATTCATTCATTCATTCATTGAAAATTCCAAAGTGGATTTCTCATGTGCTGTCAGTGAAGCGCTCAACAATGAGCAGTCTTTTTCCCTACGCTAACATATTCAGTGAATGAGAATTGTTTGGGTGATATTTTCAACAATGAGGGCATTGTTGGTCATGTCTTAGAAGACCGCAAAGAGAATGGAGACATTTACAGCTATGATGTCATCAGACAAGGACATTCACAGGGACACAGGGTCAGTACAAACAAACATCTGACCGTGGATGGTATATACATGTAGACATGGGACCTGTTTTGTGAAGCTTTTATTAAACAGCCATACCATTAATTCTTTGCAGCCAATCAATTACTATGAAAAGGTCTGTGTGGCTTAATTTGCATTCAGTCCAACAGAATCAATACAGCCCTGCTCTGGGCTGCGGTCTGACACAGATCTGAATTAACCAAAGAGCATGCCTGCTTCCATTAAACAGTCCACGACGTGAGGTTTAGTGATCACAACGCCAATAAGCAAGAAAAGTCACTTTAGGGGCTGGACTGGTGCCCAGTATACTGCTAGTAACACAAGTCACCAGTAGGGGTTAAGTGATATAGTGACCACCAGTACTAACATCGATACTGCCATTTTTCTTTCTTAAAGATAAAGATGACAGTTCCTCTTTAAGTTGCCGCATAGCTTTAGCAGGCATGCAGTAAAAGCAGGGCTTAGTTTTCAGTCTGGGTGAAGACATTTATAAAAAGGTCACATGGAGGCAGGTTACACGGGTTGTATATGTAACCTTATAGGTGTCACTTCAAGGTAAATCAGGGGAAGGACATGTTAACAGTGTTAATTATCAGTATTCTTTAGCACTATGAGACTGATATTACTTTTCATGGTAGTGGGAGACACAGTTTATACCTTGATATTGAAAAACAGTCAGATTTTTCTGGTTGACAATGCTTATGTAACATATATTCATCTTGATGTTCTTGTTACCTGGTTGGTTGATGATAATCAATGCACAAATTCCAGACTAGAGACTATTTTTGCCATCGTTTGACAAGTAGTCTAAATTTAAGGTGCGCTTATAAGCTTTACGCAGAGCTTTCAACCACATCTCATGGCCTTCATTAGCAAATGGGAGTCACTCACTTGTCACGGCGTTGGATCAGTTATCATCACATGACCTAAATATGGAACTATGGCCATGAGGTGCAATTGAGGACACCAGAAGAAGCAAGTTACAGAGCTTGATGGCTAATTTCAGTCTCCATTCCACTTCCCCTGTCCTTTAACCCAGTGTTATTGGGTTAAACATTTAATTTGTCCAATGGAATAAGAGCATAATTAGTGCCTTAATGCATAGATAAGGACATTCCCATTAGCTTCAGCTGTGCTTTGTGTGAGATGCTACCATGATATTTAGATAGTTATCCAAACTGTCCAAGACATAAAGACATACAGTATAGATTTTAGACATTTTGATGCATATCAGGATTGTATCGGTCTGTTTGGACATGTAGACCAATAGATCAGTGCCTCATTAGCAGCCTTTGGACAGGGTCACCATTGAGGGATGAAAACAGTGATTGACCTGGACATGGACCGTGGAACATGCCAGGTTTAGAGATGTGTATTGTGCCAGAGATGTTAAGCCATACACAGGAAGCCTGAAATGTTTGGTTTCCACTGTTTCCCAATAAGAGATAGCAGACATTTAGTGTGTCCTTTGGAATAAATGTGTTTAACTTTTGTATCATCATTGCCTGCAATCACAAATTATTACTACAATTATTGGCCTATATCAGTCCAGTGAGTACTGTATGTGGTGCCCCCCTCCCTCTTCCTGTTTTGACATACTGCCCTTTGCTGACCACCCTCTCTCTCCACATGCATAGCTAGGCTGGTGGGTGTAAAAATAGCCGGGTGAGGGAGGGGAGGGGGGGGGGTTGTCAATGGTCAGGGAGTTGGAATTAGCAATGAGGAAGAGCTAGCAAGCACCGCTGTGCTGGCAGTAGTAACTGGAGGCGAGTCCAGTCAAGAGGTCCAACAGGGACAGGAGCGCTGCTAAGGCCAAAGAGAAGTGAGGTTTGGGCCAGGACTGAGGGGGTCTTTCCCCCTTGGATGGTAGCCTGTAAAGTTTTTTAGGGGGATGGTAGGTGAAGCAGGGACAGGGAGTGGATTAGCAAAGTGATTAAATGCACTCACTTAGATTCTTTTACGTTCTGATGGGATAGACTTGAATTCCTTGCAGCATGGGCAATGCAGCCATGTGTAAGGTGTGTGGCTCGGACAAGGGCCTGAGGACGACAGGGAGCCAGTCTAACCTGGACCAGAATGCTTTGCCAGACTACTACTGTGTGGAGCATTTTCCTCCACTGCCTCCACTGATGCTGGTAAGAGCCCACGCTGGCAGGTGGAGCCTGTAGTGCAACTTCAGGCAACTGGGACACTCCTGAACTATTGATTTGGGGGTATTTTAGGAGATCTACACAGATAGAAATGTTTTGGGTTACTTTTTAAAGCAAAATCTTTGAAACAGTAGGAAGTCAGTGTCAGCTCTCGCTTTTAACGCTTTTAAATCTTCAGTTATTTTTATTTTGGTCACAGTCTTGAAGTCAGCTGTTTGTTGTAGCTGTCATGAACAAGCTGTTTTTTTAGTGTTCATTGCTATGGAGTTATACTTCTGATATAAGAATCTGTACTGATGTGTATCTTGCAATGCAGTTTTTGATATATTACCCAGGTAAGTTTGGGCTTTTTTAAGAAGATTGCGTGTTTGTGTGTAAGGGTGTGTGTGTGTGTGTGTGTGTGTGTGTGTGTGTGTGTGTGTGTGTGTGTGTGTGTGTGTGTGTGTGTGTGTGTGTGTGTGTGTGTGTGTGTGTGTGTGTGTGTGTGTGTGTGTGTGTGTGTGTGTGTGTGTGTGTGTGGGATGGAGTGAGGTGTTGTTCCCTCTTCTCACCCCCTTAAAGGACAGTGTGACATTTTTGCTCCTAAAGTATCCCTGCACAGCAGCATGTGGACTCTTGTGGCTAATTTGAAAAGCAATATAATGCTGCAGTGCTACCAGGAATACAAGGGCATGACTATGACTTGCTTAGTCTAGTGCTGAGTCTTAGTTTGTGACTTTTCCTAAAGCACATTTTAGAAATATGTGTCAGGGGTGACCTTATTCAGCTTGTTTCCAGATGAATGGTCTTTTGCATTAAGTGGCAGTTTTTTAATAGATATTGGCCTGTTGTGATTGCCTTGTTTTACCAGATTAGAATTTTAAGTGTAGATTGTCTCAAGCTACCTGTCAAGAACTCTAATAGATGAGATGATAGAGTATGTTGTAAACCTTGATTCAAATAGGAGTGCTATAGCCAGGGCAACATACACAAATACATACACACAGCTGATCTTAATGCCGCCATTTTTGATCTAAAGTATACTATATGTTTTTTATATCGATTTAATACCTTCGTACAAAAATCAACATGCAATTAACTATTCGCCAATCATGTGGTTAATAGAGAATGTTTTGCAAAGTCATCATTGGTGGTGTATTCAAGTGCTGAAGGGAGATTCTGACCTAAATTCAGCTTTCAATACACTAAACTAATTCATATGATTTAATAGCTTCAGTTGTTAATGCAAAGCTTTTTGGCATCTTGGGTAACAGAACCACCAGAAATCATTCCACCAAACCATTAACTTAAGTTTGTATAACAGTTCTTGTACAATAATCTAACCTTAATACAAGCAAACGAAAGCTTCACTAATCAATACTTTTATTTAACAGCAAAGCAGTGTGACAGATAGAGATGAGCTTCATTACTGCAGTGGGGAAACAGTCACTGTGTGTGTGTGTGTGTGTGTGTGTGTGAAGTCAGACACATCGACCCTTTGCCATCAGTTTTCTGACTCGACACAGTTGTACTGTCTGTTACACTGGCTGCCAAACACCCAAGTGGATACTTAGTGCTTTTTATGGATGTCAGTCTCTGGTGTGAGGGTGGTAGACACAGAGATGGGATGCATTAATCACTCTACATGTGTAGGTGTTCATGCTGTATTTGTCATTTTAACAGCGATATCAGAGTTTTCTTCCAAGCGGGTAAAATGATTGTCTCAAAGTCTCAACGTGGATGCTTGGATTCCAGTTTTTAACATATAAGCTAAGTTCAGCTTCAGCCCAGTGTCTGAGGTACAGCAGTAACGATTAGTTGATTGGCAGAAACTTCATATGCAACAGTTTTGATAATCAATTAATCATTTAGATTTTGTTTTCAAGCAAAATACCAAACTAGATGGTTGTAAAAGAGAATTTGATGTGTTACCTGTCATATATGACCGTATTGTAATATTTTGGGGTTATAAACTGATGACTGGTGAAAACATAGAATTTGAAGACATTGCAGTGGGTTTTAGGACATTGTGAAGGAGCTTTTAAAATGTGTTTAAGATAAGATCAGATATCCCTATATTAGTCCCACTGTGGGGAAATGTATAATATTGCAGCAGCAAGTGGATAGAACACATAGAAAGAATAAAGAACAATAAATAATAAGTAAGTACACAAGCAATAAAAGCAATAGTAGTACAAAATATAGTAAAAAACATAGTAACATTATGAACAAGAGTAATATTGTTGTTGTCATAATGATAATATACCTGAGTCTGATATTGATATTACACATTTTCTGATGTTTTATTGACTTGACAAATCAGAAGACTAATTAATGACAATACATGAAAATAATTGTTACTTACAGGTCAAATTGAAGTTATTTTTGGGGAATCTGATCTTCTTTACACCAAGTTTACGAGTCCACTTGAACAGTTAGGGGACCGCTGCATTAGGATACATCAGGGAAACATTAATATCAAATTTCATTGCAATGTGTCTCCATCTCCCAGACTGATAACCTGTGAAACTGATAGGTTAGAGATGAAGGAGTGATCTGCATATTTACCATTATGGTAACTATGACTAACACCAACCAATGTGTGTTCAGGTGCTTTATAGTGATGTAATGACCCTTCCATCATTTATAGTTTCTTTGGTTGGATCTGTGGTTGAAACTCCAAGCCAAGTTTTAATTCGACTTTCTTTTATGTTTGTGAAACTGGATTGAACTGAAGTGTTTTGGGGTTGTAAGGAAAACAGAGGCTACCAAATGGGTTGTTACACCTATTGAAAACTGAATCGAGTTGTGGAATATTTGCTTTTGCAGTGTTGGTATTTGGTGATGTACATTGCATTGCTACTTGCTATTTACTTTATTGTTTTCTTTGGTTTGAGGGAGCTATTTTCTCTCTGTTTTATAATAACTATTTATCAGATGTGACTCTGACTGGCACCCCTCTTTATGTAAAAGTGTCAAAACCACTACAGTGTGAGGTGAAGAAGATGTGATTTGATGGCAAAGATTTCAACAGTGAGGGATGAAGAGAAGTGACAGGACAAAGAAAAACGACAGGAAGTCCAAAGTTTGGGATCATTTAAGTTGAAGCAACATAAAAACTCACTCAATGTACAGTGTATGTAAGACCGAACTAGCCTATTACAATAGCACAACGTCAATGCTTCAGCCTCTCAGCAGAAGGCATCCAGTTTACTAGATTACTCAATTTATCCATGGAATAATCAGTTAGAATACCTGATTACTAAAATAAGTGAGGCTCGTATCACTTCAGTAAAATGTCTTTTTCACTAATACCAGGTTTCTACTTGCGCAGCATGTGTATGGACACTATTTCCTACATCATGTTTGTGACAATAATGTTTTGCAGCGACTCATTCCAAGTCCCACCCACCTCCTGTTTTTAGCCACAGTCTATTCCGGTGGGCCCCAGCAAATACGACCTTTGACCCCGCTCTTACACTGATACAGTCATACGCAGCTTTGAAGTTCTCCTCAAATCTTCCGGCCACGGAACTCACTGGAACGCTAGAGATTTTCTCTCGGATCACTTCATACCTACTGATCCCTATTTAGCTTCTCTGTCTTCAATTTAACAGTCATGAAAAATACATTTGTTTTAAAGACTTGTCATATGTCAGGTTATGAAACTGTCCTGTCAGAATATAACATACAGTATACGGAGGAGGATTGGACTGTGTTCCTTACATAATATACATTACATAATATATCTATTATTCTGTATTGCTGCATTGTATTAAACCACTACATGGATGCATGGAAGTTATTTGCATTAACATCTAAATTTAGCTGAAACACATAATCCTGCTGGTCCTGCACTGATGGACTGTATGCTATGTCCACAGGGACAGCTCTGATAGGCTTGAAGCAGCCGAGGGCCATTTACATTAGTCTTCCGAGGCTCGGCATCACTGTACGCAGGTCAGCTGACATTGATCATAATGTTAATGAAGGAGATGGAAGCACAGGGGAGGTGGATGTGTTGAATATATCAGGAGTTCCAGTTATGTCAGCTTAAGGATGATGAATTACAGCGGGCTATTTTTACAGTGTATGAATGATCTGCAATACTTTATGTCTTTATTGTCGCTGGGGGTGAACTTCTCACACCGCTAAAATGTCAGCTTTTGGGAGTAAAGAAGAAAAGCAGCTTTTCAGTCGGCTAAATGTGTCTTTTTATGGTTATAATGATTATAGGTTGTGTTGATTGAAGTGCTGTTGTAATCTCTAAATCGCTCTGTGGCTGTGTGCTGCTCCATGGACTTATGTGTGCAAGGCAACCCAAAGGAGCTTTTAATATGAGAACACACACATAAACACAGCCAGCACCATCAGGAGAGTTGCAGTTGCTAGTAAACACAGATAATGTTATTACGTCCTGACAGCTAGGAATAGAATGTGTTCCTTCAATCAAATCAACACAGTTGCCATACAGTACTGTGTGTGTCTTGTTCTTATCTGGGCTAAATGTCATCTTAAACTGTTGAGGTTACAAGAGTTTAAAATTAAAAGTATGTTACTAGTTGATACAGTTAATTGTTAATGCACACTCATGCAGTAAAGTGGTCATTTGTGGCTACAGTAGTCCACAAAGCTAGGTTAAAGCTAGGTTATTTCATTTTTAGGCACTAGAGGGCAAATCATGTTAAAATAATCTAAAAAATTGCTATGACTAGCATCAATGTGTAAGCAACTGCCTGCTTTCAGGAAACATACTGTAGAGTAACATTTCCAACATATTGGAGTTGTGTTTCTGTCCAGCTAACAAATATAAGTTTTAATATTCACTTCCTCTAATCTCTTTTAGCTTCCTTCTACTCTAGTGAAAAATATCTGGCTATTCAGCTGCTAAAAGTTCCATTCTCTTTAGCGGCTAGTTGCTAACTTTGCAGTACAGTGAGTTAGCTTTTTCATATCTAGTTTCCTGAAATCAACTGCTCGAAATGAGGCTGAGAGGAGCAGTGAGACTGATGTGCTGTAAAATCAAAAATAATAGGCTAAACAATGCTAGTAAGAACCAGAGAACTGCAGAGTTGGCTAATGAATTTCTGTGTTGAATACAGCTAAAATAATTGGTTAATGCAGCTTTAAGAAGTGCATTTTCAAACGTTAGCATGTCTCCAGTGCTCAGCTTTTTTAGTTATGGAATTGATAAACTGCCAGCTTATTAATAGCTATCATGTTAGCAATAGAAACAACAAGCTAACATAGGCAATACGTTAGTATTTGTATGGTCATAGGCTACAAATGTTAGCCATATACTTGCCTAATACACATCCTAATAACCTGCAATGTAAGCTACTGTGCTCTAAAATCAAAAATAATGAGCTAAAGGAGACTATGAAGGCCTGGGTAATGATTTATGTGGTGAATAGCTAAAATAATTAGCTAATGCAGCTTTAACAAGTGAATTTGAAAATACTAGCATGGCTCCAGTGTTTTAGTTATGGAATTGATAAACTGCCAGCTTATTAATAGATAACATGTTAGCCATGCTAAGCTAGCATTAGCAATAAGTTAGTATTTGTATGGTCATACAAATGTTAGCCATATACTTGCCTAATGCACATTCTAATCACCTAATGTACACTGAAATGTGAGCTAACTATTCAACATTTTGACATGTCATAACAGTGTAAGCATTCCAATGACTTATACAGTAAGTAGGGCCATTCCTAATTATAACCACGCCTTTTCTGGACCTTTTTGACTTTTGTCAAAGTACTGTTCCTTGATGAAGGCTGTAAAGATGTGGTTACAATTATATTTAGTGAGAAGTAAAAATGCAACTCATTAACGTGGGAGCTAGTATAAATCATAATGTGTGTGTTAGCATGAGAGCAACAAGCTTCTGTGGACAAATAGATTATTTTTGATGTAACTAGCTAATTAGCTAATTGGTAAATTGACAGAAAATCTTACAAAAAGTAAGAACTGTCCACACAATATATGATTATATAACTGACAATGACACATAAAGAGCTGTTATATCTCACATGTGAATGAGAGTGATGCTGTGGCACAATGCCAGCTGGTTTGATGGGCACTTCTAAAGGAAGCAATGCCCTTCATGTGTTATGTGCTAGCTCTGCTGACAGACAGAAAGCCCTGTTGTCATGGTTACCTCCAGAGAGGGCAGTGCTTTTTTGTCTCCGTGGTAACTGGGAGGGGCTTGGATGCTCACAGCCTGGGCACTGGTCTCTCACAGAATGTTGGAGGAGGTTTGCATTATTGATATAGCTCGTCGCATTGCACAGATGAAGACGTTGTAAATGAATGTTTGATGTAATGTGTTGATGGAGGACTGTGCTTTGTCACGCTTGGCAGGTTAGATTAAGTCTTGAAGTAACGTGGCTGTCTAGACACAAGATAAATAGGAACCCACATCATATATGTATGACAGACACATACTGGTGCTACCTTTTATTTCACTTAACCCCACTCATGTTTCTTCAACAGCAGATGAAACAACCTTCATGCTTGACATGTTCCTTTATTAACTTTTATTTTAAATTTCTGTCTGTATTCATTACCAGTAATACCATGAGTCACCCTAAGAAAGTCAAAGTCAGAACAGCTTTTCTGATCTGCACAGCACATTCAAAAGAGAGTGACAAACTGACTAAGCTCCTTATAACCAGGAGTTATGAAACCATTTCTGTAGGATGCTGGCTGCCACAATTCTCTCTTTCTCTCCAATGTAAAGTGCTTTCCATTCAAAAGCCTCACTTGTATGAGAGTCATGTCTTTCTCCGGTCTAAGTGCCACTGTAGCAACCCCGCCAGTTGCAGAAAGATGATTAGGGCAAGGTCTTGCATAATGTGTCTCGTCAGCTCTGGAGGGAATGTGAGGATATTATCAGACAGGCTTGATTGTGGTAATGGCTGCTTTGTACAGTGCTGCCGGAAAACAATACTAACCCTGTGAGGCTGTATGAAATCTTTCCATGGTCTATTTTCTGTTCTGTTGTATGTTATTGTAACTGAGAATGCTTGACTTTTCTATAATTTTAGTCTAAAAAGATTGACATAGTTGAGTCCCCCCCCGACCCTTAAATATACCAAGAACAATGTTTAGATTTTCCACATTTTATTTGTTGATTAAGCAATTTAATGGTTATATCCTTATTATATCAATTGCATCAGCATGTTTTAGTTAAATAAAGCAGTTCTTTCACAGACATTTCTCTGAAAAACAATACAATTGATTTCTATTTCTATTTTCATTATGAATAATACCAAATTACATTTTATTTCTTTCCAGGAAATTATGTGGAAATTATTGGAAAATGATGGTGCTACCGAATAAAGCGTCACAGTTTTAATTCACAGTTCAAGAATGAAAACTAGTACTTGAACTGAAAAGTTTCCTATTATATTAAAAGCAGACTTTGCACTGTGACAATGTAACAGCAAACAATATTACAGTAATATATAAGAACATATACAGCTTCTGCTGAGTCTAAACTTTTGACTTTTTTGTCTGTAGTGCCGACCAGAATGTGTCAATCCAAGTGGTGACTGACAAAACTGCTGCTTTTCTGGTTGATGCAGTTGAGTGCTGGGAAGTACAACAATGGTGTATCCTGACAAGTTAACACATATCAACTGGCAATGGCGATGGAGTTGTGACTTGGAACTAGAGCCTACAATGTGATCACTTCATTAGTGGAGTACTCTGACCTTTTGTGAAATCACCCAGAAGTCAGATGAGAGGGTTGATGTCATATGAATGTCTGTGTATCCAGTACAGAGAAAGGACAGGATGTGTTTAGCCAACACAGAGACCAGAAACAGGGGGAAACTGAAAGTAACACTACATGGTAACTTTATGTTGTTTATCTGAAGACAATGCTATCTAGGGCTGGATATCGGTACTCGCTACTTTTATGGTATCAACCGAAATAAATCAATACCAAGTAGTATTGAAACGTCTCCTGTCAAACAATTCCTGCGGCTGCAATCGAACTTTCTTGCACCCAGAGCTAGAAAATATGACTATTTGTATGGACTTACTCACAGCCAATCAATTGGTCCCACTGCCACAGCAGCTACAACCTGTCTGTGGTGGAGAATTTGTGGTATTTGTGCATTTGTGTCAAAATCAAAACATTTAGATGTGGAGGAGTGGTGGCATTTTATGCAGTGTAATGCTCCACATGATGGGTATTGAATGATGTACTCAGGTGGTATCAGTGTCACTTTAATGGTACTTGTATTGGTGCTGGTATTGTAATTTTGTAACCGATACCAAGCCCTAATGCTATCTTATGAGCATGGCTGGATTACCATCAGAGTTAAATACCCAGGGGTCCCAGACCCTCAGGGGCCTTGGAAGCGTCACTTTTATTGTGGTCAGATTTATTGCAAATTTCTCAATATCAGCTAAAATGACACATGTCCTGCTTTATTACCAGTTCTGGCTGCCTGTATTGTCATGGGCCTGTGTCAAAAGTTGCTCGGATAATTGTCCTCAATAAAATAGTTTTAATCACCACAGACCAGTGGTTAGTAGGGGGCTCCTTCTGGTTGCTAATGGAGTATTTATCAGAGGTTGAATTTCCAACAAAAAGCTCAAGAATGCAATAGTTTTTGGTGTAACACACACAACTTGAGTATCATTGAACACAACAACAAGGACAGTTTCTAAAACACTCCTTTCTCAAACAGCCTTCAAGTCTCTGCAAGTTCACTTTTGTATTGTATCATAAATATTCTTGAAATGAATGGCTGCCTTTTAATGTAAACCTGAAAATGTACAGTGTGTGTAATACATGGAGAACCATCAGTGCGGTCCTTTGAGGTGGTTGTACTTGCTTTGCAGAAAGCTCCAGTATCTGTGAGCCTGAGTGATGCAGTGCAGTTCTCTGCAGCAGCTGACTGCAGGTCCAACACAAACACCAGACTACAGCTATATATGTATGTGTATGAAGTAGACATCACTGCTGCAATGTCACTGCTCATTTTACACATCATCAGTGCTGCGTCCTTCCCCCTGATCTTTGAGAACATGTGAGCAGGGTGAGATTACTGAGTGACAGATTGCGATGAAGGAAAGGACAGACCACGCTTCAACTTTAATATCTGTCAACGCTGAAAAAAGCTGGCTTATGAGGATTTTAGGCAAACTGCGACCTTGGTAGCATAATAAGAGATCCCTGCTCTGCTCGAAAACACACCGTCGCTGACCCCTTGACCTCCCCGCTGAAGGTAGTAACGCAGTTTGAATGCAGTACAAGAGAAGCATCGTACAGTGATTTTCCACAGCAGGAGCAGAGAGAGCTGAGAGCTTTGAACAAGCTGAGTGTGAGCCAGGATTGAGCTTTAGCGAATGCACCAAGAGGAAAAAATGCTGAATCATTCTGCCTCCTTATTGTCCTGGTCTGTTTCCAACTGCAGCTCTCTCAGCATCCAAAAACAGGGGACATGTCCTTCCCTAAAAACGGACACACGCATTGTTTGTGTACAAAGGAAAAGCATATTTCACTGACTGGCTGCACAGTTTAGATAGATAATGATTTATCGTGATATTATGGTCAATGCCAACTTCAACTTCACCTTTTTTAATATATAGATTCTATTATTAGATTTTCTTCACTGATAAGTGTGTCTGTGTATGTGTGTATGTATATGTATGCACGGGTGTGTGTATATACTGTATACGTATATAAATGAAAGGAAATAGAGAACCATTAGGTATGTGCACATTATCACTATTTTACTTGTGTATATAGTTAACATAAGTTGTTGTATCATTTTTATTACTTTTTATTACAAATATATTAGCATGTATCTGTATATATAGGTGCATTTTTTCCCTTTTCTTTTCCTTTAAATGTATCACCTCTTTTGCTTGAATGGAAATGTTTATATATATATTTTATATATATCTAGAGTTGATTGTATTTCTTTTGTGTCTCTTCCAGTCTGACAGTAACACCAGTTTCCTGCGAGCAGCGAGGGCAGGGAACATCGACAAAGTTTTGGAATATCTGAAAGGAGGAGTAGACATCAGCACCTGCAATCAGGTAGGAGACAGAGAACATACTGTAGCGTGCATAATACATAACACCCCCCATACACCCCCACACACACCCTAGAGCTGTACAATATTAGACAACAATCATTTTTGACATATGTTGATTGGAGTTTAGCAAAAAAATGGAAATACTTATGTAAACATGCCTGGAGGTTTCCCCACAAGCCAATCTTAGGACACTGCAATATAAACCTATGGACACAGGTTTGTCACCTTATACCTTGTTGTGGTAAACATGATAGCTTACACAACAAGCAGACATGAAGCAACATTCGCATTCATTCGAAGTTGCATTTCTGATCTCCCGAGTCTAGAATTTCAATATTCAGTCTTCTTTTAGCTTTGGTTTGGTCTCCACCGACTTCTCAGAAGTTCATGACTGACTGTTTAGCTGATAAACGCTCAACTATGTTCGCCAATTTTTGCTCTTCTGTCTGTTGTTTGGTACTGGGCATAGTGTGTAGTGGGTTTATCAAAGCTTAAAACCTTTTACATAAGATATCATCATTTTAATTCATTGCTGATATAAAATATTGTATAATGCAGCTTTAACTTCCTTGTTAAATGAGTCCAGTAGCAGTCTTGCTAACAATTTAGCAGACACTATGTTGAGTAACGTAGCTTCATGCTAGTCTCTCATTGTCGGATCATCTCCATGTGTGTTACCACTGATCCCAGACAGTAAGGGTGGTTTTTGCTTGTCAAACCATTCATCAAAAAGTGTTAAACTCACAGCTGCCTTAACAAGAAAGTGTGGGGTGGAAATGTTAAGGTGGAACATTTTTCACACCCATGTAACCATAGGTGACAAACATGAACACTACTTTTAGATAGTAAACATATGTTTTCGATATTGAAATGATCCACAGAATGTATCTGCGTGTGGCTTGTCACGTTTCATGCCGCTAATCTGCATAGGCACGTACTAAATACTTACATCCCTGTAGGGGACGATACTGTGTTTAATCAGAGAGAGTTTCTTTATTTAGGACCACTCATTATCTAGTCTCCTCTAAGCCCATTAGCATTCCAGTCATTGACAAGGGGGGGGTCATTGAGACCTGATATGATGTAAACAGTCCTGTCCTAGCAACAGTCATAATGACCAGCCTGGTAAACAAAAGTCACATGGAGTGGAAATGTAAGATTTGCTGGTGTGTCTGTGGGGAGTAGAGACTTTTTTGTTATCACCTACTTATATTTGGAATGATGTTGATCACTTGTGTCCTTGAGGATATTTTGAGCTCCTGTATTTGTGTGTCTTCCTCTCGAGCTATGTTTCTATTGTTGTGATCTTAAAATTGCCTCAAATTTAAAAGAAGTTGTGATTTTTTTCTATCTTTTAAAGAAAAATCTAATTACTTCACAGAGGTTTGGGGTTGTGATTATCCATTTAGCATGGGTCACTAGATCATCTGCTCTGAATTAAGGAGAACAACTATAGCCGATTTGACTGAGGTCAACAGAAGATGCAAGAGATACAAACGCCTCCCTGCTGGGGTACAAGTGGGTACACAGTGGATTTCAATAAGATCATTTCAGATATAGTGTGTAATTATCCCCTACATTGGAATGGCAGTTCAAATTGTGAATAGCAAGCAACTGCCCTAATCCATTCTAGAGTATATTAAGCCTCTAAGAAAACCTAAATAAATTCTACTGTAACAAGGTTACAGTTATTACAACTGGAATTATATGAAATTGAATGTATATGTTTAAATGTATTCAGTCTTATTGTGATACCCTGTACCCATCTATTATTATGACCTTGAAGCTGATGTTGTACATGTATTCCTAAATACAAAGACACATTATGAACATATGACAAATCAGAAATGAACTTTACTGTGCATGATGGATGTGTATGTCCAAAAAATGGCATGATCACATTATTTAAAACCTTACAGACTTTCATGATTAATAATGATTGCCAGTGGTGTTGTGGGTACAAAAAACCATTAAGATAAAAAATGTAGGCTTTAAAAAAATATGTTCACTCTGTACATAAAGGTTATTGATATGTTTGATAGTGAGAGCAGTTTGAGGTCTATGTACAAACAGCACAAACATCACTCACTTTTACAAAAAAAGACATTAAAAATCCGTCAAAACCTACAGCTGCACAAGAAGACACTCATGGGACCATTACTGTGACGGACCACTACCTGCTCAGCACAAAACAGATTGACAAAGTTAGCGAATATCTGGTGAACATAGTGGAGCCTATAGCAGCTGATCGTTTTCTCAGGGGTTGGTGGAGACCAAAACGGAGCTAAAATAAAAGCGATATTGGACTTACTCATCAGGCTGACATTACCTTGACTACAAATGAATGCCAATGTTGCTTTTTGTTTAAGTGTGCAAATATGCAGATGTTTGCTATAGCTAACATTTTAGATTATTATACAAGCCAATAATAAACCAGATATTGTGTGATATTGACCCAGTCTAGAGGTCTGATATTCCTGTATTTTCCATGGATACAATGAAGGAATAGAGTAAACAATTCTTCAGTACTGTGTAGCATTTCCCTGTTTCATATTTTGTCTCAGCTGTGGGTTCATAATATTTGAGCATAATATATTAATTTAGCAGCCTGCTAATTGTAAATAGTGTTTAGCAATTCCCTGAAAAATGCCGTTGAGTCTTTGAACTTTCCCACAGGGACTAATGGGTGTTTTACTGTTGCTCTGATGCTGATTATAGCTCAATAACATACTGCACTGATGAGTCGGTATTTACTCTGAATAACAGGCCCGTCCCCCCGAGACAAATTCACGACTACTGTATTAAATTTTCCCCACATCACATTTACATTGCATTAAAATGGCTGCATGGTGTAATAGATCTAACAGATAATTGGGAATGATCTCCTAAGTGATTGTGTTCATGTGGGCTGACAGAATGAGGTAACAGCTATTATGGATGGGTAAGTGGGTGGACAGGCCATGGTGAATGATAAACGGTATAGTGCTTTGCTGCAGGTGAGTACAGGGCATAGTGAGGTGTGTACAAAAATGAATAAGGCTCCTGAGGGTTGTCGGGGAGTTGGACACTATTATGTTCCTTTTTTTTTTTTTTTTTTTACAATCAGAGTATCCTTTAATTTGTGATTGCAGTATATATGAGATGTGGGATATACCCAAAAACGTTCCTCCCTGACCACAAGGGAACAATATGGACTTGAACTTGGACTCAACTTTTTCATCTGACATCAAACTCTGTCTGACGTCCTTTGGGCCAAAGAGACACAGGAGCTTGTTCATCTCTGCTGTCTCGTCACAGTTCTCTCATAGGAGAACAGTGACAGGTGCTACTTCAAACAGACTGCTGATGCTTGTTCTCAGATAAAGAAATGTGTCTAACAGAAGCCAGAGAGGGCGGAATTCTGGTCTGCCCTGCTGTTCCGTAGTGTTCTGCATTATTATTTTAACGGCGATGCTTATCATCATTTTTGTGGCAATTTTTCTTGGAATTTCTAAGGCCAAGCAACAAAATAACAAATCTTTGATTGCATCCCACAAAGCCAGGCTACAACTCACAGGTTCAGATATTAATGGGAATAAAGTTGACAAAATATCTCTTGAGAACTATGGTCAACCAGATGTACTGTATGCTGGATCAGTCAGTGACCTGTTAGCAGTGTTTAAATGATGACATGACCAACAACTCTTTAAATGAGGTGTCAGATATTATATATTTCTTTCCTTTCATTTTTTTTCTGGAACTTTGGCAACATTTCCAGAACAGATGACATGTCTCGAGCAAATGCTAATTCAGCTTTGATCGACCATATTAAGCCACTTGAAAGATGGCCTTTACTTTAAAAAAAACCCCAATCCAACTGCGAGACAACAGAACACAGAAGCATAGATCAGTTGTCTGTATAGACTAGCCATCCAGTAAAGCCATGGATCCCAAACCAAAGAGCATCTACAATAAACAGAATAAAGGGTTCACTCTACTCTTAGATACAGTGGTACCAAGACATTGGATATAATTGTACAGTGATACAAGGCCGGCAGGAGAAGGTATGTAAACTGAAACACATATTCTGCTTTGCTACTAAACACGCCCCTTGCCAGCTGTGGAATATCTCAGGACAATGCAAACACAAGAACAGTCAGATGATTCTAGGACGAGCATTCACTCTGTAGGGACCCTTGGAGCCCAGTGGGACTTTCAGCCTCAAGGAGCTGTGTGATGAGGGTTGCTTTGGCAGTCACGGAGGACATTATTTATCGACTCAGCGGCTCTTTTCAAACTGCAGCCTAATGCTCGGACTGCTGAAAGGGTTATTAAATCAATGGTGGGTCACTTGGAAGAGGAGAGGGGACAAGGGGAACCACTAGGCCTAGATTCACCGCCAAACTGCTGCTTAAAGGCATGAAGGAAAATGGAAGGCTGTTAGTGGAGCAATTTAAAAAATCCACTGATCAATATTTTTCAATCATAGAAAAAATGACTATGTGTAATATGAAAGCCATTGCTCATAGTTCCCCTCAGCTAGCGAGCTTTTAAGCCTCTTTTAGCCTTTTTTGGTTTTCTGACCCACAAACCCTGTTTTCATCCTCATTTCCAGCAGTAACTGGCAGCATGTTTTCATCAGAAAGTGGAACATCTGGGAGCTAAATAGCCAGATATTTTTCTCAGAAGCTGGTGGAGACCAAAAACACAGCTGAAAAGAGTGACTTGGGGCAGGTGAACAAAAGCATGACTCCAAATGAATGTGCTAATGTTGCATAAATCCAGCTTTACATTTCAATGAGCGCATTCTAAAAAGGTTGAGCACCAACGTTAATTCTAGGAAATTATCGTAACTTGAGATCTAATACCCCATCAACCATCTCTATCTCTATCTAAGTTTGTTCCCTCACTTGATGTCTATGAGTCATCTTACAGCAAAGCAAGCCCCTCCTACCTTTTCCCTGCCAACCATGCAGCACCTGACACCCAGGAGCCCAATACAGATATTAATAGAGGTCATGAGTGATTTACAACGTGAAACTTCAAACACCAGTCTGGATTACCATGTATTAGGTTTAGAAAAGGTCATTTGTCAATAGTATTTGGAATGAAATTTACCAGCTTTAAATTAAATGACAAGATTCTGTTGGCCTTTTGAAATGGTTTTCTAGATCTTGTGCTACTTTAGAATGAATCCTCAATATCTGTTTATGGTCTCAGCTTTCACAAATCAATACCAAATATAATATACAAAATATTTGAGTATAACACAACAACTTGGAATAGAAAATGAGAGGAAATTTGCTTGACCTACACACACACACACACACACACACACACACACACACACACACACACACACACACACACAACCAACTATTTAACTCCATACTCAGTCAGCAGTGACTCTATTGCACAACAGAGTACATGGCTCAACATCTAACCCAACTTTGATATCTGGCTGTGATATCATTCTGTCTGTCCCTCCTCTACATGAAGGAGTGACTGTTCACATGTAGAAATAGAAACTGAGAATAAAAAGAAGGCTCAGATAGTTATGGACCAGGAGGAGGAGGTAAACCCTGCTATTTCCATTTGGATTTTTTTAATACCCTGTTGCTGTTGGGTCGCTGCACTTTGAGCCTGACATTTCTTCCATTGTCTTTTTCCAGAATGGTCTTAATGCACTGCACCTGGCAGCCAAGGAGGGCCATGTGGACCTGGTCCAGGAGCTCCTCGACAGAGGCGCCCCGGTGGATTCTTCAACAAAGGTATGAGATCTCAGCTTCTCACTGGGCAGACTTCAGTTCCTGAAAAGAAGGAACTGGAACTTTCTAATAGGGAGCTGTGCATAGCAGCTATTTCTAGTATGTTAATTAACTTGAGTTCTTCTAACACTTGGATTTAGCCCTATTGACTGGAAGTAATTTTCTTACTGTGATATTACAAACTAGAACTATCTACAACTGTACTATACATGCACATTTAGGCTAAAGCCCCTAATATGACTGATATAACTTCTGGCTGGGTCAGTGTGGGACAGTTCCAAAAGGTTTTTGGCCTTTACACTTTGTGGTTACAAAGTTCGTTCTTACAACTGCATGACCTACAACTTTTCTCTGACACTTTCGACTGAAACCATACACCTGGCAGACACTTATAGGGGCACTAACTGATATAACGACTTCACCAGAGTCCAAATCCTAGATAGTTACCTATTTGGTTGCGTCAAGGATTTCTAAGGTTGGTGCTGTTAGTGCCATTCTAAAGTTTCTTTGGTCATGTATGAGTGCGGGATAAAAGAGCTGAGGAGGAACACAGAAGGGACTTTTTGGGAGAGGGTTTGGCATCTTGACCCACTTTTTGAGAAGACCAGTTCCAAGTTTATGACTGACCTCATTCATTGAGAAAAACAACCTTTTGAAGATGATTTAGGGCAAAGGTGTCCAAACTATTCCATAAAGGTTCATGTGGCTGCAGGTTTTCATTCCAACCAAGCAGGAGCACACCAGGTTTGACTCATTGAAACAACTGATCTCAGTCTTCGGACAGTTGTTTGATCGTATGGTGTGCTTTTGATTGGTTGGAACAAAAACCTGCAGGCACAAGGCCCTTTATGGAATAGTTTGGACATGCCTGGTGAGAAAGCAGAGTACTAAAGAAAAGTGAAATGTGCAGTGGCATAGTGAAAAAGAGGACTTATTATGGTTATATTTTCAGTCATAAAGTTACAATATCAAATGTTCATATTAAATATGTCAAATAATCAGGTAAACATATGTTAAAGTAATCCCTGTTTGCATTGCTCAAGGTAGATTTCTTTATATGGTCATCTGCTCCATACACAGCATGAGTTCACTGCTCCACTCTGCTAAATTTATGGTGTATTTCCATTGTTTTGGGGGAAGTCACACTGAGCCTTGACTCGAGTCAAGCTGGCACGCTGGGGCTGTTTTTCCAATACACAGCAAGTTGTTTACCTGTTAGAGGTGTACTAGTCGTCTGCATGTCCTCATCAAACATCATCATCACTGTGGCTGTTTCTACTTGTACTTTTCCTCCCTGCATTATTTCTGATCTGCTTAATAAAGAGCTCCAAATATCTCCACATCCTGCTTCGACGGGTTTCTGGCAGCATTAACCAAGCTCTGTTAATTCATTGCCTCTATATTCTCACAATAAAAGCTTCCTGTTGTTTAGTCTTTCACAGGCTTAGGGGAAATTGTAGGTTTTCTTCAGCAGTAACTTAACACGACTCTGATATGGCTGCCCCTCAACAGCTCTCGGAAAGCTGGCCAATCAGAACAGAGTGGGCTCATCGGGAGGGGGTCTTTAAAGAGACAGGAGCTTAGACTTCTTGTTCCAGACAGAGGCTGAACTGAGTGGCTGCATAAAGGGACAGAATGAGATAAATAGGACATTTTTTTAAACTGTGAATTATGCAAATCTACTCTAGTATAGTTCCAGAATAAAAATATAGATCTGTAAAAGAGCACAATAGGTTCTCTTTAAGCAATGCTGATCATTCCAACAACTGTAATCAGAAAGTCCTGGCTTGTTACTGAGCAGGTTTCCAATGTCGTGTCATTCCAGAATGCAACTACATACTACAAAACATTGTTTAAGAGTTCATGTATCTGGTTTGGTTAAGAAAGATCGGGTTTCATAGGCTGGAAAATGTTACAATCTTGAAACTCAGTTCTGCAAACTTCTTATCTTATTATTGTTATTTTCTTTTAAATGATTTATTAAACCACATTATTAAAGGAACACTTCTGGAAAGCCATTCAATATAGTGGAACATCACATCACAGCTGAACTATTAATAATTCAAAGTTATATATATATTTTAATGTGGTTAGATCGTGAAGATAGGAAAAAAAGCTGATATCAAATGTTGTGACTTGTTTTGGTGGTCTTTATTGTATAAGTCAGTACTTCCTCTTATTGTGATTTTTTGTGTTTTTCATCAATCCAGAAAGGAAACACAGCACTTCACATAGCCTCTCTAGCTGGTCAGGCTGAAGTAGTGAAGATCCTGGTCAAACGAGGAGCTGACATCAACGCGCAGTCGCAGGTGAGCAATCTGTACTCTGCTGGTTGTTGTTATTTCTGCCGCCCTCTTTAAAAGTCATTGACAAGAGCACTCTCGACAACTCTTGTGTTACGCATCACTAATCACGTTCGAGAGCCAGGGTTTTTTATTTTGGGCTATTTTTTGTTGAGTAAATGTAACTTTTTCTTTTTGTTTGTGTGCTGCAGAATGGATTCACTCCATTGTACATGGCTGCCCAGGAGAATCACATGGATGTGGTGCGATACCTATTAGAGAATGGAGGCAACCAGAGCACTGCTACAGAGGTGAGAGCAGTGTGTGTTTGTGTGTGTGTGCGAGTGTGTACATGGGACACTTTCTGAATTTGGTTACGTACTGCATGTAAAGGAATACTTTTAATATTTGAATGAGATAAGAAGATGTGGTCTATGTGTTGGAAGCAGGGGGAAACAACTAGCCTGACTCTAACGTTAAGAAATAAGCTTACCAACAACCTGAAAGCTCACTAATTTAACGCCTAAAGACATTAGATTTGTTGAGCTACTGCTTTTAGAAGATGACCACATAGGACTCTACTATGTCATCACGCAGCTAATTAGAATCTATCCTAGAAAGCTTGTGTATGCTTACCACAACTTGGATATTTTTAGTCAAGGGGCAATAAGAGAAATAGTAAATGTAATGTAAAGTAATGATTAAAACGTGGAAATGTTCAGGAATGTCAAAAGAATGTTTTCTGTGGCTTGATGGCTAAAGATTGATGACATGTAACTGCAATCCCTTTGGTTCAAGTCCGCCTCAGAACCTTTGTCATGACAAAAGGGTTGATTAGAAGTTATGGTCTGTCAGGATCTCTCCTCCAACAGGTCATAAATCCCAACACTCCCCATACACTTCCTACAGCACTTAATCATTTGTTCTTGCAAGTAGTTTTTAAAGGCATCTTCCTTCCTTCCTTCCTTTGTAGCACCTAACAAAGCATAGTTACTGTGTTAAAAAGTAGTCTTGTATTTACTGCAGAGGGTAGGCCTATATTTGAAACAGGCTTATAACAGATATGTTTTTTATGTGTTTCTTCCATTGTTAAGTGTGCTTTAATATTTTTTATAGATATTTTATTTTCCACTCCTGTTTTAATTGCTTCGGTTTTGAATTGATGGTCGGTTGAACTGATTAATTGCTGTTGATGCAAACTCAATGTTTCCTCCATGTTTACCTGTTGTCTTGATAAATACAGTATGATCTAAAAATGTACATTTTCACAGCACTAATTCTATCAATGAAACAACAGTTATTTCCATTTGCTGCTGTTAACCTATTGTCAATGAAGCTTCCTGCACAGACGTTTTACATTAAAACCATCTAGCTAAACAGCCTCTCCTGGACGACTTTTGATTTAAATGTAATATAATAACATTTGAATATGCAGTTTTTCACTGACAGTAGCTTAAGGGCAACCCAAACAAAAGCAAAGTAGAAGCAACTGGAAATAACTACTGAAAGAAAATGGATTTAGTGCTGTAGAAATGTACATTAATGTTGAATTCACAGCCTGAGCCACTATAAAACAGGCAATTCTAACCCCAATCAATGCGTTTTATCAACCCTTTATATGTTCATATTGGCTATAACTTTGAGATGTAGTTAATCCTTTCAACCTTTCCTCTCATCCACCCTCTCCTCTCTTCTTTTTACTCAACCAGGATGGCTTCACCCCTCTGGCCATCGCCCTTCAGCAGGGCCACAACCAGGTGGTGTCCGTATTACTGGAGAATGATACTAAAGGAAAGGTCCGCCTGCCTGCCTTGCATATTGCGGCCCGCAAGGATGACACAAAGTCAGCTGCCCTGCTTCTTCAGAACGACCACAACGCTGATGTCCAGTCGAAGGTATGTCAACGGCACTGTTAGAGTTGGGGTGTGCATGTATGGAAGCTAATGTGTCGCTACTGTACGTGTTTGTGCTAGTGTCCGTACTGTGGTTATAATAACTTTTGTGAAGCTAAAAAAGGGATTTGGCTAGGTAGGATCTACTGATATTTGACGTACAGAATGCAATAGGTAACACATTGAAAACCAGTCAAGATTTCATGTAAACTTTTAAACATACTAACACTGAGGTTGTATATACCTGTAGACTCTTTCAGTGGAAAGACCTTGTTGACATCTGCCAATAAAATGTGATATGTATCTGGATAAATGATCCTGATAATCAACAACCTGATCACAGTCTTCTCATTATATCCTATCTACATAATGACATGGTCTCACTTTTCTTGCTCAGTATGCAGAGCAGGCATGTAGGTGGAAAGCTGGCAACAAACAATTACCTAGAGTATGATATCACAGTACAAGAGTGTGGACTATTTATGTGTGGGCTGAGCTGTAGTTGTAGTATCGGCTTTACTGCCAGTAGTGATGGAGTTTCAGCCTACAGTAATAAACTTTATTTATGTAGTACCTTGCTTAACAATGTTACAAAGTGCTTCACGAGAGGATAAGAACTTAAAAGAATGTTTTAAGAAGAGGTTTAAAAGCAGAGATAGATTAGCAAAGTTAATCTCACCAGCTAAATTGTTCCATCATCGTCACTGATGGAACCACTAGCTTTTAGTCATGAGTCCCCTTTCCATTAAGGAAATTCCGGATAAAATTTAGAAGGCGGGAACTTTACAGGAACGTCCTCTCACTTGGTCCTCTCAGCCGTTGTGTCTTCATTGCAGAGTAGGACCTTGATAGGACCAACTGGACTCTGGAGGTGACGTAATCATTCTGCAACAGTTTCGATAGTAGCATAATCGTTTTATTTTGGCGCTTTCTGTTGATATGGAGACACGCTCCAACGGCCACAGCCCTGTAAAATTAACCCGAAGTTCCTGCAATGGAAACGCCCCTATGGATCAACTCTCAATGGGGACTGAAAACATTGTCAACTCAATTGTGACTCAGTTGTATATCAGGAACCCTAACCCTGGCCAGGACCACCATGTATCCAACACCTGAACCAATCAAAGGCTACTTAGAGCAGAAGCAGATCAGTAAAAGGTCTTATGACTGTGTTTTCTTACTGTCAGTTGTAATGGCTTAGGAAGGCAGTCACTCCACTCAAGATAGGGCCACCAGATCAGACAGTGTTATGAAAGGCAAAACAATCCATGCTTTGGCAAGGTTCGAAGACTTGTTGGAAGAAGAACGGAATCAGGCAAGACAGGATGCAGTATTTCCCCAAAGTTGACTCCTATTATGTGGGGGACATTTAAATAAGAATAGCTGGTCCACTTTAAAGGTCAGTCCACCTTACGTAAGCATGGTCAGGTTAGGTGTATCACTGCAGAATGAACATAGGGGAAACACTGGGATGGAAAATTCACGCATGTTTTACACTCTAATTAGTATCTTACAAAAACTCGTAGGAACACACAGTAAAGATTACTAACGACATCTGACTGACTCTGGAGGTGTTTTGGAAGACGAGACGCCTCACTTTATTACACTGTTTCATTTATTGCATATTTTCCCTCTATTCAGATCAAATATCCAGATACCAATCACCAATCAGGTGTGAACAGAGTCCATGTATCAATCAAAATATATATGTATGATATAGTTTATGACAGAAGATCACTAACTTGTCATGACTTATTTTCCCCCCTGAAGCTGGTATTGTGTTGGTGTTTCCATCTGTCTGTCTATGCATCTTTCTATTTCTCTCTTCCTCTCTTCCTCTCTATCTCTCTTTCGTTGAGTGTCTCTGTGCCTTGCCGCGTCACTCTTGGTCCTGCCACTAACTGGGTCTCTCTCCTTCTTTTTTCCTTTCTCTCTTTAAATGCTTCTTCTCACACACTTCCCCCCCATCATCCCCTCGCTGCACCGGTGTCTAAGTGTAGCACTGTCCACTGCATGGAGTGTGCCACTGTCTGCAGGTTGTATGGTGGTGATATTAAAGGCTGCATGCAACCTATTGTGGGGGTACAGGGGATGGATGGATGGGGTGGTGGTTATATTTAAGATACAATTACCTGTTGATGTTAGAGGAATAATTTACGGTTGTGACTGTTTCTTTTATACCGAATAGTGGCTTTAAGTGACGTGGCTAGAGTGACAACGATGAAAATGAACTCCTGAATGTTAACTATTTCTTCTACAGCAACTATATATTGACAAAAGACTAATTATATTGTAATGTAGAAAAACACTACTATGGGTATATGCATGTATCAGTGTAATGCCATTTGTGGTTTAGCTGATGCAATGCAGTCCATCTCAATATGACTCATAAGAAAAACTCAGAGAACAGCTATAAATGGAAAAGAAAAAAGAAGTCCAAGTGTAGGAAACACAAGCAGAAAGGTTATAACTAACTCCTAGGTTTGCCAAACTTATTGGGAAGAGGAAAATAAGGCAAACGGTTAAATGATTACCTTTCGGTTGTGATGCACTTAACCTAGATTTGCACACACGTTATTTTCTTGTGTTTAGCTAACCTAGCTTAACTGTTAGCTTGTTTACAACCCGTCTGGTCGTCTCACTGCTCGGGTTTCTTACCCCCAACATAACCGCAGCAATGTCACCATTTCCTGAAATCTCAAAGCTGAAAGGAATAAGACCCAGAAGACCCATTTGTGATATGTTAGAATGTAGTAGAGAGTAGAGAATAGTTGTCAAGCTAGCACACTATCAGTCACACGACGATGGCTAACATTAGCCTCCATAAGCTGCTGGTCACACTAGACTAGAGCAAGTAAGGCTGTAGAAGCAAAACCCCTTAGTGTACTGAATTGAACAACATTTTATTGCTTATGAGTTCAACTTCTTCATTTTAAACAGGAAGCATTGCATTTTTCCTTTTCTTTCAAAAGTTACACAGTCTGACTTTAATGACACTCTGGGAATAGTTTGACAAATGGAAAGAAGTGCAAAGTTTTCCCCAAAATGTTAATGACTAAGCAGGCTAAGTGCTCATTTTACTGATGTAACATGACATGATGATGATTTGTTAAGAAGAAGTTTATATAATAGATTGAATTGGTTACAGTTATGGTAATCAGTGAATTAAAGCAATTCATAAGATGAAGTCATTAATCAAGCAGAAATGTTAAACATTCATTAGTTCTAGCTCTGAGTCTTTTAGGGATTTGGACTGTTGGTCGGACAAAAATGAGCAATATCACTCAGGCTTTGGGGTGATTTTATAATTAGTAGTACTTTCTGACATTTTACAGACTAACAACTGATCGATTAATCTAAGGAATTCTGGACTGATTGATCTATATTGAAACCAATCATTAGTTTCAGTTTCTTTGCGACAAGTGTCACCTCTGTATGAACTTGATATCGGCTACATTTGGAAATCGCATTAAAGACATGTGACCCACCCCAGCCACGTCACTTGCCAGTATACATCGGACTTTACAGCTGCCTCTGAGCTGCTGTGCATCCGCCTACAGCTCAGTAATGTGTCAAACAAGTCTAACTGAACCGATCTTTCCCTTCCTCATCCCTCCTGCTTCAGATGATGGTCAATAGGACTACTGAGGTATACACACGCTCCTTTAATTCTCCACAACTTCACTATAGGGGCCCATCTCTTTATTTCTCTTTACTTTCTATACCACCTTTATTTCTTTCACTTCCACAGCACTGCATGGTGTAAACAAATAATAATTTGGTTCATTTTACAGTTTCCACAGTTTCTGTCGGTTTGGTATATTAAGAGGCCAACATGCACGGCTGACAGGAATGGCCATGCTACTGCCGTCTGTGTTCTGCACTCCAGCACACACAGTCCTACACACAGTCTGCTTATCTTTAGTTTTTGGCTTTGGTTTTTTTTTCATTCATACTCCGTCTGTGTGCATTTTCATCCTTTTTTTAAAAGTTTATATTAATAATGTCAATTGATCTGAAAGAGACTTTTTTTGTCATAAGTGACCCTCAGTACATTTAGAAATATCTCTAAACAACATCATGATTGAGATGTTCATTTTAAATGATAACATTTCCCCCCTTCAAGGTTTTGATTTGATGGATACTGTGCTGATACATTTTTGGAACAGCTATGAATGTATATTGTCTAAATGTCTTGTTATTCTGTCTATTTATGTTGTGTTGCATGATTTAAAGATGAACTTACTTTACTTATGAACCAGTAATGGGTAAATAATTGCCAATATTAGGTTCCACTGCTCCTATATAGAATAAAAACAATGCCACAATTAAAATCAAATAATAAAAATGAAATCAAAATTTAATTTTCCATGCTTGTGTAGAAATATATTTTTTTATTTAAATTCAAAAATATATTTTTTACATGAAGGTTAAAAAGCAATTTCCAATCTATATGGAATATTTCCTACAACAGAGAAATAATTAATTAATTAATTAAATAATATATATTAATACATCTAAAGACACTTGAGGAAATAATAGTAAATTTAAATACTTGGAGGGAGCTTAAATGGAAAATAATAACAATGTCCTGTTAGACATTACAGATAATGGCATAGGAGGGCCTGACCACCTCAGAAATGAAGTGCAAAAGGAAATGTGGGACACTAATTGAATTAATGTAAATTTGGGCTGAAATTATACTCAAACAAAATAAAAGTGAATTTTTTTTATTTAGTTTTGTTACTCATCATGTACACATGGCTGGAAAATTAAATTTCAAATTGATGAAATGATTTAATTTTAATATCGTCAGCTTTGGTCTCCCATACTACAGCTTCCTAATCAAGTATATCAAATGCATGCTCTGCTATAGAAGATTAATTACAAATTACTTGTCTATTACTTTAACTCGTTTATTAATACATACAGTGTTAGTTAATAATGGCATGAGAAAGCATTAAAATATAATACCTGCTTGGTCAAAGACTTGGCATTGAAGAGCATGTTGCATCCACGCTACCTTAATTTGCACCATTCAAAGCTTTTTGACTGTGTAAAGTTTTTAAACCATCACGTTAGTCACTGTATTCTTCACACTTTTGTAAACAACTTTTTCACATTAAATCGGACCAACACTTACAGAATGGCAAGGTAAGGCAAGAATTTCACAACTCCTACAACCTGCTCTGCAATCTCTAACTTTTCTCATATACTTCTCATTTCTAACTCTAATACTTCTATGACGTACAGTTAACATAGTGCACTTTGGTGTTGATCAGAAACGTACCTTCCTCATTATGTGCCTCATTTTACTATAATTTGACAATGTTGATTTTTGACAGTTACTGTAATATCGTTTGTCTATTTTCATGTCAATTTTGATCTGTGTGTACTGTACGTCTCTCTGTTTTGCTTTTTTCATTTCCAAATGGTTTTGGAAAGCCTAGGAAAGGCCTTCTTTATTTTTATTTCTTTGATTTAAAACCTGCATGGAAGTGACATGGGTTTAATTGTGTTTTTTGGGGGGGTTGTGTGTATGGGTGCTATATATTCTGACTTGCATTATTTTTTAACTGTTTTTTTTCCAGTGATATTTTCACTTTCTTTAATTTCAGTTGACTTTTCTTTCACTTGTCATGCTTGATGTGACTTGCTGCATGCTGGGAAGACTAGAGGTCAAGAATCACAGGTCAAAGTTTAAGGACATAAATGAAAGGCTAACATCTGACCTCTCTCCTCCTCTTTGTCTCTCTCTCTCTCTCCTGTCTGTCTTGCAGAGTGGATTCACCCCCCTGCATATCGCTGCCCACTATGGCAACGTCAATGTGGCCACGCTGCTGCTGAACCGAGGGGCAGCAGTTGACTTCACAGCAAGGGTACGATACCACACCCACATTCACACATTCAATCCTAGTCATTTGATTTTTTTTTCTTAATGATAATAATGACAATAATAATAATAATAACAATAATGACATCAATGGAAATAATGTACAACACACATGCATATGAACATTTCCTGCCCTGTATGTCGCTATTACATCACTAGTGTTTTACTGAGGCTCTCTATAACATCAGTATTTTACTGTAGCTCTGTGAATTACTGGAGGTCTGCTGTAGGTCACAATGCCATCTCAATGACATCATTAGAGTAGCTGTAAGACTTAAGTTTATTTTTGACAAATCTATAACGTACAATTTACAAATGCCAAAGTTCAGTGCCGGTGCAGGAATGCAGTGTGTCCTTTTATGGGTGTCCTCTCTAAATGTGACTTATGTTTTGACAAAGCCTGCAAACACAAGCAAAACCAAAGGCTATATTTTCTGTGGCTGCTTGTGTTTGCTAAAGGTGCAGGATATTAAGCTGAAACTGAAGCACATTTGAATTACACAGTCAGCAAATCTAAAGTTCTCAGTTCGCTTCTTCCCCTTGCTCTCCCCTCATCTTTTACTCCTGAATCTGTATTTTGGTTCCAATATCTACAAGCACACATACGCACGCGCACACACACACACACACACACACACACACACACACACACACACACACACACACACACACACACACACACACACACACACACACACACACACACACACACACACACACACACACACACACACACATTTGAATACCAGGTGTGTGTTCTACCATTAACCAAGCTGTACCATTTAAGCAATACTCAGCAATTTAAGCAATATATTTGACTAAAACCTGCATTTTTCCTCCATACAGAATGGGATTACTCCCCTACACGTGGCCTCCAAGCGTGGCAACACTAACATGGTTCGCCTGTTATTGGACCGCAGCTCTCAGATTGACGCTAAAACAAGGGTGAGTGAACAGAACCAATAATGTGTAATTACTTGTAATTACATCTGCAGTAACAACAAATGGACGGCCACTTACTATAATCACCATTAGAAATCAGCAGATGTGGATGTGAGCCAGTCACGTTTTGTTTTTTTTAGGGGGTTTTTTCAGTTCAGTTTGATCCCAGTGGGTCAGTGGATTAAATTCAGTATCAGTGCCAGCTATCAGTCAAGGCAGGCAACTTATTAGCTGTATTGGATTCTGACATACAAACAACAAACAACATCCAGCCCGGCTTAGTCACTGAATACATCTGTATAAAGGGAATAACTACTTAAAAATGAAAAGCTATATTGATACTAGTAAAGTAAAATGCGTGTTAATAAAAATGACAATATTTGTTTGTTCCTGGTTGATTTTAATTAGGGTCTTGTAGTGTAGAAATAATATGTTGTAGCAGTTAAATCCTATTCTACCACTCTGCTCATAACAATGAGCTAACCTGGATTATTTTAATCAAGTTATGACTTTGATATGCAAGGTCAGTGTCACTTCATTACTGTGTCTATTAATATGCATACATGTTATATGACTATGAATATGTTTTTGTGTGTGTGTGTGTGTTTTTCCATAGGACGGGCTGACTCCCCTCCACTGTGCGGCTCGGAGTGGACACGATACAGCTGTGGAGCTGCTGCTGGAGAGAGGAGCACCCTTGCTGGCCAGGACCAAGGTGTGTTACTGCTCCATTTTCACAAATATCTACGTCTGTGGAACACCGTCCATTCACATTGTACTTTTCATTTGTTTTCTCTGAAGAGTGTGGACTCTCCCCATGCCTTTTTATTTCTAGCATTTCACCATTTATATTCATTCAGATCTGGGCAGATTGACAGTAGCTATTACGTGGACAGAAGAATGTTGCCCTGACATTTCTCCAGACTCTTTAATTCATACTTATTTGACAAAGTGTTCCCTATACTCAGTCAATGAAATAGAACCACTCTACATTACATGACTATTATCAAAAAACAGCTGCGTATGCTTGAATCTTTTCATGGTGTGGTCACAAACTATTTGAACACAAACAGTAGGATATTTTGGGAAATAAGCTAGTTGAGAAGATAGCTATGCTATGCTATGCTATGCTATGCTATGCTATGCTATCAGATGCATCAATTCTAGAAACAAAGACATAGTGCCTTTAAAAGTGTTGAGTTGTTACTTTCTTATCAAGACATCTCAGGTGACTGCTGGATGTATCGTTCAGTTTGCCTTTTCTCACGGCATATTTTGGCACTTCTGATAAAGCTAGCATATCTCTGTTCTCTGTAGCTTCTCATACTTTCAGCCTCTGTGCTAAGCTAGGCTAAAAATGTCCCAAAACAAATATATCTCTGTATTGTATCAAAGATCTTGTTTGAACCTCATCAAAACAGCATGCTCTCTGTCAGAGGTATTCAATATCAGAAAACACTATAAAGCTGTGTCATAACACATGTTGGACATAAATAGGCTAGCAGTTACCTATTGATATATCTAGCAGACACAGAGCAACATTAGCATTCATTTGAGGTCATGATTGTGTCCACCTGACAAATATAAGACTAATATCTACTCTCCTTTTGGTTTCTTTCAACTCCTGGGAAAAATATGTAGCTGCTAAATGCTTTATTAACCTAGTTGCTAACTAGCTGTTTTTTGTTCATATATAAAAAACTCACTCACACCCTAAACCGATTTTTCTTTGATGAGAGGGTTCTTTCAGTCATTATGTACACACAATGATGTAAGAAGCTGTAGAGTTATATTTACAGTATAACTTTCTCTTCTCAGAACGGTCTGTCTCCTCTCCACATGGCGGCACAAGGCGACCACGTGGAATGTGTCAAACACCTTCTGCAGCACAAGGCGCCTGTGGATGATGTCACATTGGACTACCTGACAGCGTTACACGTGGCGGCACACTGCGGTCACTACAGAGTCACCAAACTGCTGTTGGACAAGAGGGCCAACCCCAACGCCAGAGCACTGGTATGCCACAAAGATATCCTTTCACTTTCTGTCGTCCATATCGGACCAAGAGGATTGAAATATAATTAAACAAGGACATACAACACATGATATTGTCAAAAAAGAAGCAGCTGTATTAAATATTGTTTAGGTTGATTTTTTCAGTATTTGTGTACTCCATTTCTCCACAGAATGGCTTCACTCCGCTGCACATAGCCTGTAAGAAGAACCGTGTGAAAGTGATGGAGCTGCTGGTGAAATATGGAGCCTCTATCCAGGCCATCACTGAGGTACTTAACACCCCTGACTGAAAGAGGATCCACACAAATGTTAAGAGTATCATTGAATCTACTGCGACGCCCAGATGTGTGGTGGTCGTTTGGGGATTATATGTCTGGCTTTACCACACAAAGTGATATCAGAGATGACACGTAGATACTTAAAGTCTAATATCCTTCTGACACTGCTAACCCACTCTATTGTCACGATAGTTTATGTTTGCTGATGTTTGCAATGCTATAAAATATTCATTTTGTTGAAACAGTAAACACCTCTGAATTTGTACACATACTGTACACACTTAGATAATGATTTCCAATTGTACCTTTCTCGCAAGAAGATTTAAAATGTCATTGCTAAAGTTTTTTCATATACAGAGCTAAAGCCAAGCAAAGACCATGCAGGCCTCGGTGAATGACCACTGTAGCTACAAGTGACAATTAGTCATGTTTAAATGTTAAAACAAGCACTTATTGTTAAGAAAATGACCATATAGCAATAATTGTGTTATTTCTTCTTTCAAAAGTTACATACTGTAACTTTACAAATGTATTACACAACTGTGGGTGGTTAACTTAAAAGAAGTTTGACCAGGTTTCTGCATTAGTCACCATGTTTATCCAGTTTGAAAAGTGGAGGTAAAACTTAGAGGAAATGATGCAGTTCAGTTGAGAAAAGGTTGATGTTGATGTAGGAATTAAATAATTAGATTCTTATATAGAGTGTTTAAAGTCTGGATAGGTTACATGATGGTAAGATTTAAGATCAACTCTGGTCTTTTTGTCAATACCTTAGCATACTTAGTGGCTTTTCTTTTCTTTTAAGTCTGTGAACAGTTCTGTCCTCAGCTTCTGAATAATGCTTCCTATCTGTTCTTTTGCCAACTCTTGCTGTCCAGAAATAACTATGAATTGCCAGATGACATCATGTACTTTTTATCTTAATAATACATGAAATCTTTCAATGTTGGACATGCTATTTGATCCTATTGTTCTTCCTTTACCTCTCCTCCTGTGTCCAGTCTGGTTTGACTCCCATCCATGTGGCAGCCTTCATGGGTCACCTGAACATCGTGCTGCTGCTGCTCCAGAATGGAGCCTCGCCAGATGTCAGCAACATTGTGAGTGATGGCCCATGAGCCAATCAGAGAGTGAGAAGGGAAACAATTTGATAACGCATTCTCAAGTAATTGTGTGACGTTTTATTATTTTGATAATATGTGGGTTGACCCTGCTGACTGATATGATGCTGTATGATGTGTGCAGCGTGGAGAAACAGCGTTACACATGGCAGCCAGGGCGGGGCAGGTGGAAGTGGTCAGATGTCTGCTGAGGAACGGAGCCATTGTGGACGCCAGGGCTCGGGTGAGATCACTGAATGATGTCATCAGAAAGAGCATCACTGTGTGATTGGGTGCATTCTTTCTCATTTTGTTGGATAAGCTTCTATTTCCTGTGAAAAGTCCTCATTCTTCTACTGTGTCTTCTTCAGGAGGACCAGACTCCCCTCCACATCGCCTCCCGTCTGGGGAAAACAGAGATTGTCCAGCTGCTGCTGCAACACATGGCCCATCCTGATGCTGCCACAACCAATGGCTACACCCCCCTACACATCTCAGCCAGGGAGGGACAGGTGGAGACAGCTTCTGTCCTGCTAGAGGCCGGGGCTTCACACTCACTGGCCACCAAGGTGGGTGGAGGAGCCTTGTCATCTTTAAACATGATTATTCAACTCAGGAGATTTCAGTGTTACCTTCAGAATTTCAGAATTTGATTTAATGAGGAACAAAGTCAGTCATAAACAAAATAGTCTATGAGGCTGTGAATTAAAAGAATGATTAAATATTTTAGGAATATGTATAAAAACTGGAACAACAGCTACAGCCTGAAGGACTGTCTCTTGAATTTGAATGTACAATTTCTAAGTAGGCTCAACAGATTCTATGAAACATAAAGCACGTAAGCCACATTTTAGAACATCAGTCTTCCATTTCAGTTATAAAAAATCTGGTTAATGTCCATCTAATTTAAGCTAACTGTCATTGGGGTGCCCTAACTGAACAACAATGCTTCTTTCTGTAGGGTTTAAAGCTAGCTTAATACCTGCCTTTTTACGAAATGGCATGGTACAGTAAATTCTAAAACATAGTGTAACAGTAGCATGAGTACATACAATCAGTAATGTCAGTAACACAACAAATCAGTCTAAAGTTAGCTAAAAAGGTCAAAGCTGCAGCAACACTTGTAATATACAGAAAAAACTGTATTGTTAGGTCTAACAATTTAGTTGTTGCTGAAGCTTTGACCTTTTTAGACTTGTTTTCCTTCTCTGTGCACTCTAGAAGTATGTGAAGTAGTGCCAGAAAGTGAGCTAACTACAAGCTTCTGGTCATACCAGACCAATTGAGGGTGTAGCAGTAAAACTCTTCAGTGTTTTCAATTTGTGGGAGGACAATTGTATTATTTCTATAAATAAATGTACATAGTCTGGTTTCATTTAGCATTTTAATGTTAGATTTCAGGTGATGCCCAAGTCAAAATGGCAGTTGTTTAGTCATGTGGAGGAATTTGGTTACCACAGTGACAAATGTTTTATATGGTTCATTATATAGCAGATAACAGTAGGATGAAATCATTCGTTTCCTATGTTAGGGACAGGGTATGTAAGGGTATGTATGTAGGTATGATATAAGGACAGTTCCTACAACAGAACAAACAAATCAATTGAAAGTCATATATAGTCCTGTCGTAATAATTATTGACTTATCATACATAAATGTAATTATTGACATCATCATATCTATATATGGACTCATCATATGGTACATGGACATGACCTTGATCTTTTTTTGACCTCAGTATTGCCACACTTCACATTAGCAGCTAAGAGGCTAATCATGTCACATTGACTAAACAAGTAGTGTCCTCCATTCCTCACTGTGTACGTCCTGTTCCCAACCATAATGACAGTCTGTATTTTTATAGAAGCGCAGCACCAACTCTCCAATCCCATCCCCCACCCCCCACCCCCCTGCATTATTATATTATTATATTGTCATTGTATCAGTGGTATAAAATGATCTTCAAATGACAATAATGTATTTTATAATATCGATTATTTCTGAGACAATATATCGTCCAATAAAAGTAGTTATTGTAACAGGTCTACTAATACACAAAAAATGCACAGTGAATTAAACAAAAGTTTGCCATACTCACTACTGTATTTATAGTACAAGGTGTACAGATGAAAGGAGAGACAGGGAGAAATGTGTCTTTAAGTGTAAATACACTCAAAGTCAAGATGACATTGTGGCTTCTACTGAACATCAGATAAAGAGGTTACAGTGTTACAGTAGCTGCATGTTTCCGTTTCTACGTGACCCAGTTCTGATGAAAGATTGATGGGACTGTAAAGCTGCTGCTGTCCTCTGAAATGTGCATGAAGACTGTACGCAATCAAGTGATTCATCATCATCACCGTAGAGGTCTTTACTGGAGGAGTCTGCACAGTCAAGACATTCACTTTGCATCCACTTTAGGACAGATTAGTCCTTTAATTAATTCATACGGTATGGAGGGTCGGACAAAGCGCCTTCTGATGTGTCCGTCACGGTTCAGTGGTTCTGCTCTCTCCCTTCTCACTCTTGAGGTCTCTTTCCCTGTCTTTTCTCTGGGGGGGTGTGAAGGGTGTGGCTGTTGCTACGGAAACCAAAGCAGGGAAAGTTGTTGTCATGCAGTAACACAAGTGTAACATCATCCATCCATCCCAGCTTATGTGTTTAATTTGTTTTTTTTCTCAGTCTTAACAGACCCTCCCCCTCTTTCCTCCATCCATCCCCTCTTTTATCGTCTCCCTTCTGTTTGTGCAGATACCTCCCAGATCAGATATAATCCAGGGTTTGACAAACAAAGGACTGCTCCCTCCATGGGCAGGGCTGGGTCGTAAACACACTGGTCATGTGGTTTCTGTCAGCTCCAGTCTGGTGTTTCAAAATAGTTACAAGTGCGCCCTCTGCTGGCTGCACTGTGAAAGTTAGAATACTCTGATTTATGTTTTTGGTTTCAGGTGAACTGTATCAGCATGTGAACAGACTAGGGGCTGTTAATTATTTTTATGTCACCAACAAAACAGACACCAGGCATTAAACTCAAGGGAATCCTATTTGATGAGATTGTGTATCAGGTATAAGGAGATTATACTGTCACCTCTTTAATGAGGGCATTAAGTGCTTAAACCATACCTACAAATATGAAACTATTACAAGTGAGGTTAAGTATTTCTTCACTTTGCTCATCAGCTCCTGAAGTGTCCCTTGGCCCCCCTAAAGGACCCCACACCCCCAGTTTAAGCCTTCTGAAAACTAAGACTTAGATAACAGTGTTTATAGTGAGCTATTACTTGTCCTTATTATCCATTCAGAAGCTTCATGAAACTTTCTAAAATTAATATAACCTTTAATTTTACATCATTTTACATTATTTATTATTCATTTTAGACCTTTACAAATAAGTGTTTCCTGTTGTAAGATTGCTGGCAGCTGTTTTGACTCTTTCAGCCAATCACATGCTGTGTTATTGGGAGACAGAGAAGACATAATGGTGAAGATATTTTATCAGAAGCTTCTTCTTCATCATTATGCTGAAGTAATATAACAGTTGCTGTATTGATTTAAATGGCTAGGGTCATTTATACATAATCATTATTAACAATTAACACTCATTTACATAAAGGTCAAATACAAAGCAAATGTTCACATCATATATACTGTACACAGTACCAACCTTCTCTGCATCCATTATGGAATAGTATTTTTATTTATTTTGACTGTCTGAAGTGATTTGAGATACAATCATAACACTTGTAGACATTTTGTTGATTCAGAAATCATTTTTTGGCTCAGTCACGCTGGAGATAAAAGATACTGAATCGCAGAGAATAAATAAAGGATGGAAGTTAACCTGCATTCACTATATTGAAACATTCCTCAACCTCTTTTCGTGTGTTTTTTCCCTCCACAGAAAGGTTTTACTCCCCTGCATGTGGCCTCAAAGTACGGCAGCCTCGATGTAGCCAAACTTCTGCTGCAGCGTAGTGCTCCGCCTGATTCTGCTGGGAAGGTATGCATCCAAACCAAACTTTTCCAACTAGTATCATATATACTATATGTTTAATTTGATTAGTTTTGGCAGCTTATTTCATACATAAAAATGTTTTTAAAAAAAGTATTTGAATTGTGTTGCTATTTTTCTGTATTGAGGTTATATTGTCTACAAGAGCACCGGTAAGCCTAGTCTGAATAAAGTCAGCCATTCCTTAATTTATATTAACTATAATTTATTCCAGACAACAAAAAAATCTGATAACAGACGCTTTTTTACATCGACATTCCTTCTTTTCTTTGAATATGTTCTTTGCGTCATAACAAGGACCCGCCCAGTGATCCCTCCAGCTTTTGTTGTCTAATATAACTCTAATTCATCTCAACCTGCATTCTAAGTCACCTTTAATTAATTGTTTGTGTTGTGTGTGTGTGTGTGTGTGTGTGTGTGTGTGTGTGTGTGTGTGTGTGTGTGTGTGTGTGTGTGTGTGTGTGTGTGTGTGTGTGTGTGTGTGTGTGTGTGTGTGTGTGTGTGTGTGTGTGAGTGTGTGTGTGGTGTTACTGGCTTCTCGCTGCACTAACTGCTATTTAATCCCTGTGCGCTAACCGTCCATCCCTTACAGAATGGCCTCACCCCGCTCCATGTCGCAGCACATTACGATAACCAGAAGGTGGCGCTCCTGCTTTTGGACAAAGGAGCGTCCCCCCACACCATGGCCAAGGTGAGAGTCTCCACATTAACTGCTGCAGACACTATGCTGGGAGGCATGAGAAGTCTGAGAGGAAAATTAAACGTCGGGTGTAAAATGTTACAAGTAGTGGACAGTTCAGCCAGAAGGTGAAAATAATCTTATTTCCTGTCTAGTTCACACATAGACATCATAACCAGACTCCTATAACTTTAGATGTTGCCTTCTATGAATCACATTCAGACTTTTTCTTGAATATCAAAAGTAATCCAGTGTTGTACATCCATCTTTACAGTTCACACATGACCTTTCATGCAGATTTACTAAAAGATGAACAAATACAGACTAAAAAACACTGGTCTCTACAGTTTTATCCTCAATAATGTTTGAATAGGACTATCAATACACTGGATTAGTTGTGCAGTGCAGGATTAAGCCTGACTGATGTTGCATATCTGTTATTTTTAGCTTACCTAAGCTGATGCTTCTTGAGGGATTTGACAATAGATGGTAAAAAAAATTACAAGCTAATTCTTTTGTTAGAGACACTTCAAACTAACTCACGATTGGACCTCCTACCATTGCATGTACTACCTGCATTTGTTTGTTTTTATTAAGAAGTTTATGGCCTAATGTCACATTTTGGCAACAGCTGTGTCATTTTCTTTTATCGGAGATATAAAGATTGACTTCATTTACATCTGGACCTCCTATCATTACACGCACAACTTCCAGTTTTTTAATTAATGCATTTTAGTGTAGCACCTTTCACAGAAATGAATTTCACAAAGTGCTTCACAGAATAAGATTTGAAAGACGTTAAAAAAAATGCAAACATTAAAAAAACAAAGGCAATAAAAACATACAATCAATGAGACAGAAGCAAAAAAAGCAACAAAGACTAAATTAATAGAAAATATAGATGCAAAAACAGACTAAACTAAAACATTTTAAGGTGAGAGAAAGGCCAATCTAAACAGGTGGGACTTCTGTTGGCTTAGGGCTAGGTATTGGTACTCGATACTTTTCAGGAAATAAATCGATACCAAGTAGTATCGAAACGTCTCCCGTCAAACGATACCTGCAATCGATCCTTTTTGCACCCAGAGATATAAAATATGACTATTTGTATGGACTTGCTCAGAGCCAATCAACGCAAGCATTCTTCAATTAATGCGACATGTGATTGGCTCATTGCCACAGCAGCTACAGCCCGTCTGTGTTGCTGAAGTCGTGGTGAATTTGAGTTAGCATGCTTAACAGTTCAGCAGCCAAGATGTCACCTAAACGCTTTAAAGAGCAACTACACTACACACCTGTTACACCAGATAAAAGCAAGTGCACATAATGTGGAATGGGTATTGAATGAAGTACTCAGTTGGTATCAGTATCACTTTAAGGGTACTTGGATTAGTACTGGTATCGTCATTTTTTAAACGATAACCAGCCCTAAAGAGGCTGCAGAGCGTAAACCTAAAGGTAGACATCTCCATAGTGTTGGATCCACGATTTCAAACTATTACTTCATTACCTTTTGTTTTCGGGGGGAACGAGAGAGTTCCACCAGTGGGCCCTGGTCAGCTGACCTCAATGATCTACTGGGTATAGAAGGATGGAGAAGGTCACATATGTGCTCAGGTGCCGGATTGTGCAGGGCTCAGTATGTGATTACAAGAACCTTAAAATAAATTCTAAACCTAAAATAAAGTCTTTTATTTTGTTAAAAGTTCTGCTAAACCTACTTTATACAACCTGTCCAGCACAGAGGAATACGATATATCAGTCTTTAGATGGACAGATCATTGAGTTAGATCATATGATTCTTGATTGTGTTTTTTTGATGCTGGAAACAGAAATATTACCACACTTTAAAACCATACAAAAAAACTTGGTAAAATGGTATAAAGCATTCATTACTAATAAACTTCTGAACCGATACTGTGGCCGTTCGTGATAGTGTTCAGCTGACAAGGCAACAACAAGTCATCTCAGTGAACTACCAGTAGTGACATCAGTGTCTTCTCTGTTCTCATGAACTAGAATGGCTACACTCCTCTCCACATTGCGGCTAAGAAGAACCAGATGGACATCGCCACGGTGCTGCTGCAGTACGGAGCCGAGACCAACATCCTGACCAAGCAGGGTGTCACTCCGCTCCATCTGGCCTCCCAGGAGGGCCACGCCGAAATGGCTGACCTGCTCATTAGCAAGGGAGCCGAGATCAATGTCCCCACCAAGGTACTACAGGAACCGTGGGATGGATGATTGAGAAATGCATCAAAAATATCTCAAACACAGCATGTAGAATTGCTATAAATAGCAAGTAGAGTCTGAATTTTGAGCTAAATAAGCTCATTTTGACAATGAAGAATGGACAGGATACTAATCTGAATCTGAATTTGGCTGCTGTAAATGGATTAACTGTTTTGTGTGTGTGTGTGTGTTCCCCATGCAGAGTGGCCTCACAGCCCTCCATCTGGCAGCCCAGGAGGACAAAGTCCCTGTTGCTGAGATCCTTGCCAAAAACGAAGCCAACCTCAACCAGCAGACCAAAGTATGAAGCAAAAAAAAATAGAAGTGCTTTCTTAATTTTATTGCATTTAGCTGCATTTAACTTAGTGAAGAGGAAGAAGCTCACTGTTCCACCCAAGGATGCTTTATCTGAACATGACATCCTCTATTTATAAGATAATGTAATCTTCAATCCTGCTAAATTCATCATAACTGGGTTTGTTTGTACTTTTGTAAGTGTATTGTCTGTGTTATTCAAGATTGGACAATTCAAACTGATTGTCTGTTTTTTTTTTACAGTTGGGCTACACTCCGCTTATTGTAGCATGTCACTATGGCAACGCCAAGATGGTCAACTTCCTGCTCCAGAACGGAGCCAGTGTGAACGCCAAGACCAAGGTAATAAAGCTATAATACGCTTTTTTTGTAGTTCTCAGATGATCTTTAAAAAAAATGTTTTAATTAAATTACCTTAAAGTTAGTGATGACGAAAGAGAAGTTAATAGTAGTGGGAACAGTTCATAATATTTGTCACATAAAGTCTGTGTCAATGGCAGTGTGTGTGCATTAGATTTGTAGCGTGGATGCCCAAAATAATGATTTTCACAATGTGTATAAAAAGAAGCAAAAGGAGATCAGAGAGAATGATACAACATGCAGAAAGTTTGAAATATGCAATAAATGCTTCCTAAACATCCAGAAGGTTTGCTGCATTGTTTTCAACACTGATTTTTCCAGAATAGATACTTTAATTAAATTTCAATATATATTTATTTTCTGTAGTTAGTGACAAGGTTTGATAATGTGACCCTTCAAGTAATACTATTGATATTGACCATACATTAATTTATTGATACATTTTTGCATCTTCTTTCCTTCCCAGAATGGATACACTCCCCTTCACCAGGCAGCCCAGCAAGGAAACACACACATCATTAATGTGCTGCTGCAATCTGGTGCCAAGCCCAATGCTGTCACTGTGGTATGTATCCACACAATTACACACACACACACACACACACACACACACACACACACACACACACACACACACACACACACACACACACACACACACACACACACACACACACACACACACACACACACACAGATGTAAACACATAGACATTTAATTTACTGTGTGTCCTTGTACAGAATGGTAACACTGCTCTGGGTATTGCTCGGAGGCTGGGCTACATCTCTGTGGTGGACACACTGAGAGTCGTCACAGAGGAGATCATCACCACCACAACGGTATGTCAAACACACACACACATATGACAGTATCCATTAATTATTAATAACTTTGAAGGCTGGACTTTGGCTGACATAGGGTATCCATGTTTGTTTGCTTTTTCCAGACACTTATGTATTATTTAGCATCAGCTTGGATACATTGTAGTACTCAGACAATTCAGATTTTCCCAATTGCAATCACAACAGAAACTCCCATATCATAGTATTCATTTAGAATAACTTAAGAATTAACTGTACAATAATAAACCAATAGTCCTCTTTTCAAAGTATTGTGTTTGTATTGTTAGAAGAAGTTGACATATAAATGGTATGAACAATAGTCAATGGGATTCATTTCCTCCTATGCTGCCAGACCGTGACGGAGAAACACAAGCTGAACGTGCCAGAGACCATGACTGAAGTGCTGGATGTATCGGATGAAGAGGGTGAGTCATGTTTCACACTGGAGCCTGTCAACATTCACCACCAACATGCTACCCCACAAATGAAAAGAGAGCTTTCAGTGTTGTTGGAGCTAACAAAACCATGGAGCAATTAGATAATAAAAAGACACATCTGATTGACGAGTTGTGACAGTATTTACACGAGCCTTCATAAATCTCCAACAACAGCAACAAAACATGTTTGGTTACTGCTAGAATCATCACTTGACTCTAGAGTCCTCTTCTGTGATTTTTAGCCTCCACTTTGTGTTTTTAGCAGCAGCAAACACTGATTTTAATCAGGAAACACATAGAGAGTTAGTAGCTGGAAGAGAAAAGTGATCATCTGACAGATAAAGAGCTAGATGTTTTCCATTGGAGGAGACCAAACACGAGCTTAAAAGAGGAATTCTACAGGCCAATTTTTTCATACTTTTTGAGCAGAAATATTGCCTGTGCGACCATAGCAGATGTCATAGTTTGAGCCTTTTTCTATTTCAAGAATTGGCCTAAATTTTGAACCTAAATCATAGAGTCTCTGTATGATTAGATTTTATGAGGTAGTGAATGACTGTGCTGTCCACCTACAGAATTTAAATCCATTGATGATGATGCTATGTTAGACGACCCCATGGATTTTGAAGGTATTCAGCACGGCGCTTTGTGTGAGGGCTTGCTGTGCCGATTTTAGCAGCAGGGGAGGGTAGTGTGTTCCGCATGTTGAATGAGCCTGTGATGTTTGCTTAGGTGCCAGAATACTAACAGAGAAAGTGGTTGGAAGCCAAACTTGTACTTCCAACAGAGATTTCCTTCACGAGGGTCTTGTTATGAGATGTTTTATCTGGGCATCGACTTACTTTCCTCATCTATATATAAATAAACAGTTCAGCATTTTGGGAATAATACTTTTTTGCTTTCTTTTCTGAGAGTAGGATGAAAAGAACAAAAAGAATCTCATGTCTGTGTGGAGTTAGCTCATGGAATATTAGCCAAGCTAGGTATAAAAAAGATAGTTTTAACACATAAAACATATAAATATATATATATATATTTTTTATGTCTTGATCATCTTTTGTGAATTTAATGTTCAATTAATGGACTATATTTTACAAGGTTTCATAATGATATAAGTTGTTGATATAATGTATATAATATTCTTGAGTAGAAAGCTACACTTTGCAGTGCTCTGACAATTGTGGAGTTAGCTCAGGGAATATTAGCCTAGCTAGGTATAAATATGCTATTTTAAACACATAAAAGATTTTAAAAAGATTCATTGCTTATCTTGACCATCTTTATTAATTTAATGTTCAAATAATGGACTAAAAAACAGCTTTATCTTTAACAAACATCTTTAACAAAGCATGTTAATTAGTGAGCTTCAGAGGTGAACTTTGGATGCTAGCTCTTTCCTCGTTATAGTGTTTATGCTAACAATAAGTGTGTTAGGAGTGAAAATTGTTTTGCTAGTCATAAGTTTTACCCCCTACTGTAACTTACATATTTTCTGTTTAACACTTGAACGTAGTCGAGGGAGAAATTCCTGAGTAGAACATTTTTATCCTTCAAAGAAAATACAAGAAATACAGAGCAAATCCAACAGTCAAGCTAATCCCTAAAAAGACTGCTCCCAGTTTTGTCACTTCAAAGATTAATTCTAACCTCAAAAGGAAAAGACTGACTCCCTGCTCATCTAATCCCACCTCGACTCATGAGGCTCTAGCTGTATCAAGTGGGTGTTAGCATTAGCATTAGCATTACAGGATTCATTTGATGTAATGGCCCAGAGATGTTTTTGTTGTTAAGCAACATTTTTGGAATATGAATGAGTATTCTGTAGGCAGATTCAGTGGATAGTATTATTTTTGTCTTAATTAAAATACAGCTGTGACCTAGTTTGAGAAAGGGAGCTAATGGAGAGCTAATGGAAAGCATGAACTACCTCACAGTGAGTGATACATTTTTATTTTAAAATGTGCTTTATATTCTCTCCTTTCCAGGTAGCCTGTACACTATTGGCATGAGAACATCTCTATCTAACTACAGTATGTTTCTCTGTTGTTCTGCTGGCCTAGCATAATGCTTTCTGCCAGACCTGAGCCAGGAAAGTCAGCTACAACTCTTACATTTACTACAATATCATATGCAGACTCACACACTGCACTCTCAGGCCCGTGTTGTTATGCCACTATCCCTTAGCACTGCATTTATATATTATATACAAATTCAGTTTGAACATGATTTGGAACTCCTGTCAATATTGGATATAAGACACTGGCATAGAAGGTACACTAAATAATTTGGAGAGGACATTCCATCACAAATTTTACTCATCTGTCTGTTATGGTATTTCATTCCTCTGTATTTTAAGCAGAGGGGCCTGAGAGTGCCAATGTAGTCCTAATGTACAAGGAAAAACATATGATTCAAAGCATTGTGGCCCAGGTTACCTGCAAACCTGCAGCCAATAGTGATGCTACCCCATGCTGTACAGTAGTGAAACAGCACTAGAGCTTTGTCACTGACTGCAGTGATATCAATCTGTTGGCTGTCAGAGTGAAAGAAGAAGGTTAGGTAATGGTTTACAGACAAGCATCAAAACTTAAAGGATTACACTTTTTGTCTTGGGGAAATTTGTCACTTTGATCAGTTTACCTATTACCATGGCCAGATCTACCAAACGGCCAGTCTGGGCAATCTGAGGGGCCCTTGAGCAGAAAGGGGCCCTCAATGATGGGAGAAAAAAATGTGCACTTTCAACAAAAATATGATGTAAGGCATGGCCCATTCTGTTGATGTTGATTGTTATTGTTGCTGACATAAACATAGGTTGTCCAAAACTAAAAATGGAGTTACAAGCTTTCCGCCTGACAGCAGGAATAAAATAAAAGTTGTTTCCAGGAAAATAAGTCTCATGATTGGCCATTTTATTTGTCAGTTTGACAGCTTGGCAAGTGATGATTGGTTAACAGGCCACAATGCACTGTGGTTAGTTTGTATCAACAAGTGTGTGGGGAAAAATACTACTAGTGGAACAAGCATGAGCTTTATTGCCCAGGGGCCCCTGGGGGACTAATCCAGCCTTGCCCATTACAAGATGTCACATACTGTAAATAGCTGCAACCACCATACATTATTTAGCCTGGTGCTTCAAGCTAATAAAGTAGATCACAATATAGTGAGTGATAGTAAGCTAGTAGTATTATTTAAAGAGTAAGAAGCTAAATGGTAAGTATGCTAATGTTGTATGCAGTGAAGGATAAAACTTACATAGAATGTACTTGTGATCTTAGTTAAAGGTCCACTTATTAGCTTTTTTTTTAAAGAACTTTCAATCATGTTGAACGTGATGTTTGGTTAGCATGAGACCAGTTGACTCCATAAAGAGTGAAAGGTATATAGCAAGAGAGTGTTCTACAGAAGGTGACATATAGCTGATGCAGTACATCAGGTGTTGAATTAATGTTGTTACCCTTCAGTCAGTTTACTTGATACCACACTTAAAGTGTAGAATCCCTGTGTTGTATTGTGTTCCTTTCTTTCAGGGAACTGAAGATAGTCATAACATTCTGCTTTATTTTTGACATTTGTGAACGTACAGGGCAAAAAACCCAATTCACCCTCCCTCTTTTATCTGCTCCTCCAAGGCGATGACACCATGACAGGTGACGGAGGCGAGTATCTAAGGGCCGAGGACCTCAGGGAGCTGGGTGATGACTCCTTGCCTGGACAGTATCTGGATGGAATGAACTACCTCCGCTTCAGCTTGGAAGGGGGGCGCACTGACAGGTACATCCAGCTCTGTTACTGAGGGGCAAGCAAGGATTAAGTGAAACTCTCGCCGGATAAATAAATCTGTTATCCAGGTCCATTCACGGGCTGCAAATAATTCCAAGTTAATCAGTCAGAATAAATGTTTACGCCCATCTGCTCCACGCACAAGCAAATTCTCATCTGCTCTATGGCGCAAACAACTGTTCCAGATGGTCCGTGCACATTTTTAGAGCAACAAGAACTTTTTGGGGGTTTTTCACAACACAAAGTGCTCTTTCCAAAAAAAAAAAGGCTATGTGAGACTCAGTAATGTTGCTCTGTTATATGTCTGATTACTGTCTGATTATTGCTGTTTATTGTGGATGGCTGCTCTAACTTAACAATGTATGAGTGTGTAACTGTGATGTTATCTTTACACACTTCCTCTTGAGGAGCACAAACTAAACAACTAACCTCCTCTGTTTGTATTTGTGTGTGTGTTTTGAAACCTCTCCTGCTCATACTTCATCGTCGGTCTCCCTTGTTCATGCCTCCATAGTCGATTGCAAAGGTATGTGCTGACACCGGCCAAATATCTGGCTTTTAAATCTTCAGCACTACAGTAGTAACTGTCTCTGTGGGGGCTGGGTATGGAACCTCAGTACATTTGATCACTGAGTATCTAAAGCTCTCAACTACTGAATGCTTCCTGACTTAAATCTATTCAATTTTTTTGCTTTACAGTTATTTGTGGGACAACATTAGAAATACCCAGCCCTCATGTTAATATCTCTGTAATGATTTCACTCATTCAATCACATTTTTTCCTTATTGATGTTCATTTAAATCACGAGGTTCAGGGTAGAACACTCTTTAAATTGTACTGTCTTTTCTTCCTCTCTGCTCCAGTTCGGACAGGTCCTTCACACCCACCCACCACGGCTACTACTCCCCTAAACATGAGTCCATGATGGAAGACATGCTCACCAGTCACCAGGTACTGTACATCAATACATGTGAAATACATTTGTAGCTTGTATGACTTGTTCTTTTCCAGGTTATCTACTTAAGTCCACTATATCCATTTAGTGAAATGATATGTCAATAAATTGGGATTAGTCAATTATACATCCTCCTCTTCCGTCAGTATTGGTACATAACATGCAGTCATTTCTGTCTAATTAGAGATTGTTTCTTTGATTCCAGATTTCGCTTACGAGGGATAATGAGAGGGATTCATACCGGCTGAGTTGGGGTACAGAGAACCTAGACAACGTGGCTTTATCCTCCAGCCCAATCCACTCTGGGTACGTATAGACAGAGGAAATAAAATGTGATTAACAATGACAAGATCAGATCCTGTAGATTCATGAATATGCATAGAAAATTAACTAATCTCACCAAGGTCCTGATAGCAGAGCTGCTATTATGTTCCAAGTAGTTAATTACATGTAATCACGCTATTTCTTAATTTGTTGTGTTTCAATCATCTGTTACCAGAGCTTGGAGTGGAATGCGTTCTCTCACTTGGCATCTGTTAATGTGAATATGTTGTACTTCTTTACCAGGGCACATAAAGACATTTAGCATATGATTGATTGGTAACAATGGTCTGATCTCTTGTAATTTGTCTCTAATCCTCCAGTTGTCTTAATAAGCAGCTTTCAGCAGCAAAATAATTAAGCAATCAGGAAGATAATTATCAAAGAGGAAATACAAAATCTAAAACGATATCAATTTATGTAATAATAGGGACGTTTTTAACTATTTCTGTGAGGCACTCCCATCTCAAAAATCTAAAAATCATGAAATCAAAATCACTACTTTTTGCAGTCCTATTGGGTTTTGAAGTCACACATGTGTTTATTTATTCTCTACATCACTTCCATAATTGAAAAGTATACATTTATTAACAAAGTCTACAAGTAGCTTCATACTTGGAGCAATTTAGAAGGTCTTCTCAGCAGGTTGAAGTGTGACAGCTGTTGGGATACATGGCATGGTCTAGAAAAGGTATTTGGGGTTTAGCTTGAAGTGTCAGTCGTGGTTTCCTTTTCCCATGAGGTCCACATGAAATATCAGACCTTTCTATTTGATATTAGAATGGAATGGATATCCATCTCATGCCCATGTTTTAAACACAGGCCATGGTTAACTTAGGTACCCTGGCTTTGTCCAAAAGATCTATAATTCATATTTTGTATCTCACTAGTTTAATCCATGCTCCAACAAAAATGTAGAAGAATTGTGGTTTTATGGGAAGTTGCGTGTTGAAATGCAGCTTCCTGAAGTGTTATCATCACATTGACCTATACCCAAACTAACCTGATCTCACAAAAATACATGAAATGACCACAACCTCTTAGCACGGGATTCCATGATGGTGGCACATAATGTGTAAAATGTACGTGTCAGTACCACAGAAACAATACCAATGTAACGTCAATTAGGATCTTCTGTCGTGGTGGATACACATATTCTCCTATATTCACTGATCCATATCTGGAAAGCCATGCTATAGCAGAAGACACTGATAGAAAGTTCTGGGTGGATGGATAAAAACTGTTGTTCACACATGATAGTTTGGGAGCTTTAGAGATGTCGGTAGGTCCATTTTGAATGATAAACCCAGACTAGCTGTTTACACGTAAGTCTTTGTGCTAAGCTAGGCTAACCATTTCCTGGCAAGCGCATACTCAACACACAGAATGATGAGATTAATATTAATCTTCGCATCTATCCATCTGGAATAAAGTTGAATAAACCTATGTCTCTAAATAAGCATGTTATTCCTTTAAAGTAAAAAAGAGAAGCATAGAATATTTACATATTTACAATTTTGGTGATCATACCGTAAAAATGACATTAATTTACATTTGATTTCTTTCCTACAATACATATGCAGAATACAATTTAAATATATCATGTCAGCACTTGTTGAATGTGTAACATCATGGTCAGAAAAGTCTTTTCATCTGCTCGGTGTCCTCCACAACAAATGGACTCTTTTCTTTATTCTGCTTATTCCTCCTTGCTCTGTTTTTCCTGGGTTTCACTTTCTCTGAATTGTTTCTGCTTGACTTTTGATTCCTTTCTGTCTGATGTGGTTTGTTGTTTTTAGCCATTCCTCTCCGTGCCGTGATCATGGAGACCACAGCAGGTGACCCTCTGCACCTTGGTTCAGTCACTGTCCTCCTCATGTTCATCATTCTCTTCCTCTTCCTCACAGTGTGCTCTCCTGGCGGAGAGGTGTACGTGTCACTGTCCTCAACAGTCATCGCCTCAGATACTTTTCTTCGGTTTAAAATCCGATTCGAATGATCAAAATATGAATTCTGGTTCCATATGCCAAGTCAAGAGATGATTTCTCCACATGGATAGATCATGTGATTTGGCAAGTTTGGAAGACTAGCACTAAAATGTGGACATCTGAGGAAAAAGAGGTGATGAAAGTTGAGGACATGTTTGTTTATTTCATACAATGTCTTGTGAATTGAGCATTTCAACTAACATACGTATCATACTCTGTTTTAGTGTGAAGAATACTTTGGTATAAAAAATATTCAGTCAGTTTTATACACCATACAAGTCTTTGGATCTCATTAAGGAAGAAAGATATGATTTATAATATATCTGGCAACCAGGAAGATTAGTTTAATGTACTTATTATATTGAAGTAAAAGCTTGTGTTACAGCCATGGAGGACAACAGTTTGTGTCTTCTAACTTTTGCTGGTCGTGTTGCTGAATTCAATAACACGTCTCTGTGTATTTTAAACTCTGTTATGCTTGCTTTACTGAAGTCACTGCAAAAAGCAAGATTGGGTACTGTATCACGTTGTAATATCACCTCATCACACCTGTACCCCCCTACTCATATAGATGTGTTATCCATGTGCGTATTTGCCACTTTGCATGGAGTGTGAGGTGAAAGATTCTCAAGCTACAGCGTAACCTCAAAACGTTGAATGCAGTTTGAGGAGATTTACAGAGAGCTGTTTATCATTTTGCCCATTCAGCACTGAGGAAATAGACACCAAATTTTCCCCTTTAGATCCCTGTCGGCATGGCAATATCAGTAAAATATACTATGATAAGTGATAGGAAGAAGACTGGCTTCTTATAGTGACGAAACACTCATGTTTATGATTATATGGCATATATGCTTATTAATGATTTGAATAAAATATCATATTTTAAAAGGAAGGAGAAAAAAACCTCTTTTTACAAATGAAAAGTTGAAGTCATAAGAAATAAACTGTTGCTGCTACAACTTTACTTGGTTTGGTAGGACCAGTAGCTTACCGTGGCTAATGTTAGCAAACTTTCCCAGCACTTTCAACTGCTTCTCATGTTCTTAATCAGAACATGAAATCTGCTTAGTTGTCACGGAGATGGCACATTTGTCCTTTCTAGTTCAAGACGATTTCATATTTCATTTAAATGTTCCAACTCTGTGACACTAAATGTATCAAATTTCAGATTAGCAATTACATCGTATCGCTAATGACCTATCAGTCAACATGCGCCTCAAGCTAATGCACTTCAAGCTAATGTGTTAGCACTGCCAAATTGGTTTGGTGTCTACTTTCTCATAACTTAATGGGGTTAGCTGATGCACAGTACATCTTTAATTGTTGTGTATATCTTCTGATTTGCCTCAGCTTCCTTGTCAGCTTCATGGTGGACGCCAGAGGTGGAGCCATGCGTGGTTGCCGACACAATGGCCTACGCATTATCATCCCGCCCAGGAAGTGTAGCGCACCCACACGGGTGACGTGCAGGCTGGTGAAGAGGCACCGTCTGGCCACCATGCCCCCCATGGTTGAGGGTGAGGGCCTGGCCAGCAGGCTCATCGAGGTGGGGCCCTCTGGAGCCCAGTTCCTTGGGTAAGGATGGATTATATAATGAATGAATGAATGGAAGATAGTAAACATTGAGGATTAAAAAGAAGAAGGAAAATGTAGAGGTAGCAAAAAAAGTGTGAAATATAAAAGAGTGCAGATACCAGCAATAGATATACTAATACTACATGAAGATAAAGTGTCATTCATTACTAATTAGTGGCAAAATATTGTTTGTTGGAACCTGCGCCTTTTCATTTTTTAACACTTGTTTTTGTGTAGTTTGGGATGATTTATGCCAACAACCTTTGAAATGAAATAGAATCAAATGGAAAAACTAAATTTATAAAGTGATTTATATTCCAAGTGTAAACCAGAAGAAGAGGTACCACTACCTCTACATTTAAGCTATAGTCAATTATTTGTGTCCCTTGTAATGAAACGCTTACAACTTGCTGCCCTTTTTTTTCAGATTAATTTCTCCCTTGGCTTTGCCTTACTAAAACTTTTTCTGTATTTGCTCTTGCTTTTTTCAAGCGGCAGGAATCTGTTAATCTTTGCTCTTCAGCATGCCCTGTTTTCTTTCTTAACAGCTGCAGTCTAACACTTTTTAATCGTTATTCCCCACCCTTACTGGAAAAAGCCTTTCTAATGAACATCACCTCCAGTATATTGCACCATGATGGTTTGATATGTAGCCTCAGACTCTGCCCTCTACTGGTAATATTTAAAATAGCAGAGAACAAAAGCATACATACTACACTCTGAGTTGCCAATACATATGTAATTCCACTTTTAATAACTCATAATCCGGTTATCCACTATCTATAAATGACTGACATGACAGAGATTCTCTCTGATTAAAGCTACTGAAATGTGTTGTTCTTACCATTATGTTTATATGAATTGAATGCAGTGCAATCTGCAGTGAAACCAGCCCCATGATGTAATTTATCACTTTTTGTTTGTGTTATTTGAAATATTTCCTGCAGTTTATCTGAAACTTAAAAAAAATGTCAAATACCATGTACCATATAAAATACAGGGCTACAAAAACGTGACATGTATGGAGGCCCAAGGTGTTCAAAAGTAATTACACACCAAATAATTGTATAACCATAACATTTTAAAATAATCCAATATATTTTTAAATCTCGATTTTATCATTATTTTTCTTATTATTCTTATTCTTATTCTTATTCTTATTCGTGTTGTTGTTAATTGTGTTCACAAAAAAAAGAATTTATTACGTTTTTTCTATTGAATTCCAGCAGGTTTTTTTGTTTTTTTATTACAAAATATTCCCGTTAGTTTTATTTCACTACACCATGGGCTTTATGTTGAAGCAATCTCATTCTAACTGCTTAGTGGGGAAAATGGTATTGTGCAATAGAAACTTCAAACAGGCATTTTGAAATAAAAACAGCTGGAATGTAATAAAAAATGACCTGAAATAAACTCTTAGTGTGGATAGAAGCAGGGCGAAACATGTCATAACAGTGAGCTGAGCTGAGTTTTTATGTATGAATATTTCACAATTATGTCATTATTCATATGATTATTTTTAATTTTATTTATTTATTTAATTCTGTGCACTTTTGGTCTCCATTGACATGCAGCTAAAAAAATGCCAGTGTTTATAATCTCACTTAGCACATCAGTCCTCAGGGCTTCGATTTTGCACCCAACAGAAACATTGTGTGTGCTCTTTCTTCCTCACTGCTGCTTACGTGGACGCTTGGTCGATCACTCAGTAAACTCCACCTACCCAATGCCCCTCCACCTCTTAATGAGGGAGAGAGTTTGGTTAGCAGAATCCTCCAGCTTGGCCCGCCAGGGACAAAATTCCTCGGGTAGGGTGGAAACAAATCAACAGTTTTGCATATGAAACAATCCATGGATGCCGGTCTCACTATTTTCCTTTACAAACCCTTCCATTTGATGTTACATTGTCTATATGTTGTTGTGCTCCCATGCCTTTGCTAGTGTCTTGTACTCCACTTTGACTAGTACTTATTTATCATTAGAAATCACATTGCTGTTTATTTTCTTTAATGCTTTGTTTTTTTGCTAAGCTTTTTGCATTTCAGTCTGTGGCATTGTATGTTTTCATACCTCCTGTTTTCTGAATAGTTATGTGTTAAAAAAACCTTTTCCATGTGAAATTTAAACGGTTGTGTGGCATGCAAGTAATTAGAGAACCAGGTGAAATTTGATGGCATAGTGTGGTTCTTGTATTTAACTGTGTAATCCTTCAGAGCGTTTTAGTGCAGCTCTGAAGGACTAAAAGTAAAGTATTAAGTTTTGACATGTTGAATGCTCTGCAATATTTCACCATTTCAATGTCAGCTCAAAAACATACAAGAAAATGATGTCAATATCACTTATTATTATGGAATCTCTATGAAAGTCCATCAAACTCTCCAAAAAAACAAGTTTGTTCTGCCACTACTTGGAACTACAAAAGTACAAGAATGGCTACTCCAGTTTTAATTAAGCTTTAAATTTGAAACACTGTTAAATGTCAAAAATTACAAAAAAAGGGAAAATATTATCATGTACTGTAAGGCCAAACAACTATTTATATATCACATGAAAATATCAGTAGTCATGCTTTAATTACTGTGTTTGTAACGTTGGTGAATTGTACTCAATGTAGCATGCTTCTGGTAGATATTTATTGTAGCTAGCTTGTTGCAATTGTGCACATCAGGTAAGTATTAAAGTGACAGTCATACTTTAGTGTCAAATATAGTTGATCTACAAAACACTTTTCTTAAATTGGGTAACTCACCCTTTGTAGGTAATGCTATTTTTTGACACTAGTTATTTTAGTTTTCAGAGCAATAACTTCTTAAACTGCATAATCTGCCTCTGATGTTCCTTAGTAAAAAACACTCGTTGCTCAGAATTAGCATTTTACATTGTCGTGAGTAAGTTAAGTAGCTCACTGTGTGGCACTGCCAATCTTGAAAATTGTCATTATCAAAACAAGTTCAACAGTAGAATTAAAACACTTTTGCCAGGTACACTCCGAAAGTGAATTCTCCTGGTGCACTTGTGCATAGTTGAAGGGCTAAAGAAATGTGTCGCAGAATGATGATGCATTGTGCTACAGCAAAATTAGCATCTTCTAACACCCATGTTTTTTTGGCTACAGCACCATCCAGCACATTTTATTCAAGACCAATACCAAAGGTACTGGTGTTGCAGTTAATGCTGGAGCAATTTAAGCCATGTTTAAATCAGACCAACATAAACAATACACAGTGTACATGTTTGTTGATGTAAAAATAGGACGATGAGAATCAAATGCAAACTAATGCTAGCTGTTTAGCTATTTGCACAAAAAGATGAGAAAGAGATGACTACTGCGTGTTGTTATGTCACCCAGGTCACACAAAATAATGTTTATGTGCACTTGATGGACATCCCAAGTATTACACACTGTCGTTCAAAAACTTCTTAGAATCGTGGTTACATCTGTAAGCATTGTTGTACTGAAGGGAAAAGAAACACAGGTGAACACTGTACAAAAAAATATATATATATGAAAACGTTAATCGACCCTGAATAATGGTCTTATCCAAGAAGGGTCAGTCCCATGCCAATTACACACACATGTCCACAGGCACATTGTTATAGTTTATGACATTCTGTACTTACTTTCTTATGCCATCCACCCCTCCAGTCCAGTCATCGTGGAAATTCCCCACTTTGCCGCTCTGCGGGGGAAGGAGCGGGAGCTGGTGATCCTGAGGAGTGAGACAGGAGAGAGCTGGAAGGAGCATCACTGTGAACACACCCAAGAGGAACTTAACCAGATACTCAATGGCATGGATGAAGGTCAGTCTCTGCTGGTGTAGACTGCTGCATGAGCTGAGAGATCGAAGAAGTATACATTTGTTCTTAAGGTTAACTTCACTGACATCGTTCCCTCTCTGTTTCCTTGCCCCAGAGCTGGACACACCGGAGGAGCTCGAGAGGAAGCGTACTTGCCGTATCATCACCAGAGATTTCCCACAATACTTTGCAGTGGTGTCACGCGTCAAACAAGACAGTAATCTGATTGGTCCCGAAGGAGGCATCCTGAGCAGCACTGTTGTGCCCACAGTGCAGGCAGTTTTTCCTGAGGGTGCCCTCACCAAGAGGATCAGGGTTGGCCTGCAGGTAATTGATAAAAATCATCAAACAGAAGTCAATGGTCATCCTGTAGTTTAGGTAACTTGCAGTAGTAGAAGTAGCTGCCATTATTACAGCAGCTGAAAGTTTGGGAAACATAACATCCAGTAGACAGTTATGTCAGTGTTTTTGTGTCAAGGTTTGTGGAGATCTCAAACATTGGTAAATCAATTTGTTAGCAGCAGACATATCAGCCAACTCAATTTTATTTACCCTTTTTCGGGAGTTTAAATTCTTAAGTGGTCATTGAAGATATAAAGGAAATTAGTTGGTACTGTTTCCTACCAAAGGGAATGCAATTTAGTAGTTCCATACCATGTATATGAAAGTGACCCTGACTGGGGTGTTAGATTAGATGGTTGTTGTATGGTATAGACTGTAGTCAGCCAGTAAACAACCCTAGTACAAAGTTCACTTCTGCTAAAATTTGAGTCCGGGTACCATCCTCAGTGCTTGACCATAGCTCAGACATTAATCCTTCTCATTAGTCATAGGGGGTAATGTTGCATTTTCTGTCTACTCTCCCAGGCCCAGCCAGTGAATGTGGACGTAGTGAGGAAGATCCTGGGGAACAAGGCCACCTTCAGCCCCATTGTCACGCTGGAGCCCCGCAGAAGGAAGTTCCATAAACCCATCACCATGACTATCCCTATCCCCAAAAGCAATTCGGACCCCGTCCTCAATGGTTTCGGAGGGGACACTCCCACCTTACGACTGCTCTGTAGTATCACTGGTTAGAGAATTAACTCGAAAATCTGTGCATAGGCCAACCGCAGACAAATGTGCATTCTCTCATTTGTCAATGATGTGTTTGTGTCCGTTTTTAGGTGGAACAACGCCTGCCCAATGGGAGGATATAACAGGAACCACTCCATTAACGTTTATCAATGACTGCGTCTCCTTCACAACCAATGTGTCTGCCAGGTAACACAAAACAATTATTTGATAAAGCTCAACACAATCTATGGCCGAGACCAGTCGATAATCACCTAACCTCACTGGTTCTTTCTAATCCCCTTCTAATGTTTAGGTTCTGGCTCATAGACTGTCGGCAAGTCCAGGAATCTGTCAACTTCTCCACTCAGGTGTACAGGGAGATCATCTGTGTCCCTTACATGGCAAAGTTTGTCATCTTTGCCAAGACCCACGACCCCATTGAGGCCCGCCTGCGCTGCTTCTGCATGACGGACGACAAGATCGACAAAACACTGGAGCAGCAGGAGAACTTCACTGAGGTGGCCCGCAGCCGAGATGTAGAGGTGAGAAGTGCCTCTCAGACAGGCAGCCACGATTGTCTTCAAGGGTGAAGGCTATGTTTCTTGAGAAATGTATGGACTGCTGCATGGGGGTAAAGTGGAATACTAGGGTTTAAACAAACAAGAAGATGACTGTTGGTTGTATGCTGTTATTTAACCCCTGTGTACATCTTCTCAGGTCTTGGAGGGCAAGCCTATCTATGCAGACTGCTTTGGAAACCTTGTTCCCCTCACCAAAAGTGGCCAGCATCATCTCTTCAGCTTCTTTGCCTTTAAGGAGAACAGAATAGCACTCTTCATTAAAGTAAGCACTGTTAACCTTAATATTTGTTTGTTGTTCATTTCACACATAAAACAAGCACAAGCTTTGTATGCTATTGTGGCAATTGTCAAAGATAATTTAACATATTTACTTCTCTCTGGTTAAATGCAATATTGATTATTTACCAGATGAAAAACTGACTTATGCGAAACTATTTGGTTGTTGTAGATCAGAGACAACACTCAGGAGCCATGTGGCCGTCTGTCCTTTATGAAAGAACCCAGAAACTACAGGTCACTAACCCAAAATGCCATATGCAACCTTAACATCACCCTCCCATCATACTGTAAGGTAAGGACACCACACTTAATAACAGAGGACACTCTCTATTCCATATCTTGTTAGGTTTTTAAGTAAAACGTATTGTTGTATGATTAAATTTAACATTAAATAAATTACCGTAGCTGCTTTTATAAACTAAGCTATAATGCAATTGTGCCCATTTACACTTTGTGTCTATAATCTGTGCTAATCTCCTACTTATTAATTACAACAATGTAATACCAAAGCATAACCTCAATTATTTTATTCTCAAATATTTCAGTATGCAGTTTATTTCTTATATTAAAGGTACTCTTAGTCATTTTTGACCACTAGTAATGACATGTAGCAGTGTTTTTTCCCCCTTTGAGCAGGTCCTCATTTTGTTTCTAGTAGTGCAAGGTACAAGAACACACATGACAGACTGTGCCATACTGTTTCACTGATTGTGTAGCTGTTGGCGGTAACATGCCAAGAAACGTAGCTATGTGTCAGCAAAGGCAAGAGAGAAAGAGAAACTGCTAGCTAGCAAACGTGGATATAAACAAGTTTTTAGCTTTACAGATGTTTCATTAGAAGAAACTGCATTAAACACATGTATTAGTGCTCAAGAATACACACAATTATTTCTAGTGAGGAACAGAGACGTAACTTTTTTGTTAATACTAACACTCCACAGGTTACCTTTAATGTTCCCGTCCCAAGTATCAAACAGTGCTAATAACACTGCTGGTTGCTGCTTTACTGTAAAAATTACCCAGCGAGCCAGTTTCAAGACGCACCCATTACATTACAACAATCTGGATATAATGGATGTAGAAGTAATGCAATGTAATGTCAGTAATATTTACATAGTAAATGGCTGCATTTAAAAACAGCCATCAGGAGCCATTTGGGGTTCAGTGTCTTGCTTAAGGACGCTTTGACATGCAGGCGGAAGAAGGGATCGAAAGAGCAACCCTGTAGTTAGCCGACGACTCACTCAACCTCCTGAACCAAAGCTGCCCTGCCTTACACAGCATGGCTTGTCTCTGATGTAGTACATCAAAAAGAGATTAACATATTATATATATTATTCAGACTAACTAGCTAGATCTATTTCTATATTAAAATGTTTTACCTATTGCAGCCTTAAAGACTTCTTTGGCCTTCTCTGAAATCACACTGACTGATTGTCTTTGTTGTTATGGTAACCATACACCCTCTCCCCACTTGTCTTTTTGTCCCTTTAATATTGCTGTTGTTTTTATCTGTACATCTTTCTGCTTCTCGCTGCTTCTTGCTCCCAAAAGGAGTCCGATTCAGACCAAGAGCAAGAGGAAGAGGTAAAAGCAGCCACCGCTTCCCCGTCCTTATTCTACTAACTTGCTCTGCTAATTAATCCTGTCTATCCTCTCTTATCATCACTAAATAAAATGTATTGATTTTAGACGTACTATGTTTGTTGTGATGTGTCAGATGCATATTCCATTTTTGCTGTTGTGTTGTGCGTGCCCTTTGTTTCTTTTTCTTGAAGAATAATTTGTAATAGTAGTTTTAGAAAATGTTGGCACATGCAGTGAATGGAATAAGACTAACTGTGGTGTATTTCTATGTATTTTTCCAGACCATCATTACGCTCCAGAAATGTAAGACATTTTTTCTTATTTCATTTTGAGTATAACATATATTCTATGACAATACAAATCTCTGCATGTCTTTATTAATCAAACTAATATGACAATAACAGTGATATTGTATGGGTGATTAGCCTAATGTAGTGTGCAGAGGAACAGCCAGACTGATACACTGACACATCCAGCTTTGTAGACCATATATATTTTATTAAAGCCTTTTAAGCTTCCTGTTTTTTTTGGTTTTGTTTTTTTGTTTGCTTTGAGGTTTTTTGTCTTGTCACACGAACAAATAAGCCTTACCTGCACTCCCTCATGTCAATGTTATGTTTCACCTGAGGCTTAACTTCACTTTTTACTTTCCTTTTTTCTGATTTCACATCTGACTCAATGACTTCCATTTAACTCTTTCCCCTTCAAAATTTGAGATTGGACATGTGGAGAAAGAGTTAAACACTGCCATCTACGTATGTACATGAAAATGAAATGCATTCATACTGTGGTGATCTTTATCAGACAATGGCCTCTAATTTTGTGCTGGACAAAAGCCAGCAGTAGTAGCGACGCAATGCAATTTGGCTGCTTATTTTGGCATAAATGCACCTGCATTTTTACCTACTCAGACCAGCAGAGCCAGAACAAACAAAACATTTATGTGGTTTAGTGCACAGATAGACCTCTCCAAAACAAAAATAAAAAAAAGTTCACATATTTTGATTCTGTATTTTTCATTATTATATATATTTTTCAAAATAAAGATGTTAATACACATCAAAATCCACCTTTAAATGACATTTGGCCAGACTTTGTACTGGTAAGATCAATAATTGACTATTGTCAATAATGTAATTGGCAACTGCATGTGGGATGTATGAGTTCCAATCCTTCACAGTTAGTTAAATAACTGGAGTCATCATATAGCAGCATGAAGGGAATGAGAGCAGCTTTTTAAGGAGATAAGAGGAGCTGATGTGATTTGTCATGACTAAAGCACACCTGGAGTCCACCAGCTTATACTGCTGTCCTCTTACCAATAATGTGTCACTCCTGCCGCAGCTTCGCAGTTAGTGCGTCAGGTTTTTCCTATTACCTTTGGTCGCCCAAATTCCAAAAGTTAGTTGCTCACACCCAAATGTGCTTGCGCTCCGAGATCCTGAAATCGGGTGTTAGGGATTGTGCTAGCACCCAGTTCCAGGAAATTAGAGGCCAGAATATTAGTTTTCCTCCTCCAGTATAATGGTAAAGCAAAGAATAGTTAACCTTCTCACCTCTCTATCTGAATCCTTTCCCTTCTACCCTCCCTACCTTGTTCATGTAGTGCAATAGTAAAAATGAATCAAATAGCACCAGACAAATACAGTATACTTGAGCTTTTAAATTAATCTCATAATAAAACAATACATGTTACATATGAAATATATGGTACATGCATGGGTAATCTGTTATGGATATAATGTATGTTACCGTACAATACGTACTTTTAATAAAAACAATACTGATACTTTATGTAGTAGTTCTGTAAATAGCCATAGAACTCACCACATTTCTGAATGAGGCATATTAACAAGCAACTCTTGATCTTGAGCACCTCTTATCCTGCAATTGCGGGTTTTAATCAGTACTCTGAACTTTCCACTCACTTCATTCACTCTTGACCTTGACCCTTCCATCAGCACTTCCCTTTGCTTTGCATGGAAATAACTTGCCTTACATAAATGTGTATGCGTGTGCTTGAATGTCTGTATGACTGTATATAATGTCTTGTTAATGAGTTGTTGTCCTTTGATTTTGGAATGTTCCCACGTAAAACTATTTGCTTATGGTTTTGTATACAGTTTTGTGTTATTTTTGTTTCCATTTACGTTATCTTTCAAATGTTTAGATAGGCAAAAGGCAGAATGGAGGGCAAAGGGAATTAAAATACTGTCCCTCCCTGCAAGATGTCTTTTTCTAGTATTGCTGAGGTCTTCATTCCTTTTTAGTTTCTGTGAAATAAATTGATCTGCTTTGTTTAAATTTAAAGCATGGCAAATCAATATATGTTTTATAAGTTGTCACTGGCTTTCTTTAAAAGATACAACTAGCATTCTCAGTTGTTTTCAATCCATTTTTGCCTGTCATCACATTGACATTTGCGTCTTGAGATGTCTTGATGTTGTTTCTTTCTTGTTCTTTTTTCTGTGTTTGTTTCTTGCGTGGTCCTATAGTTATTATAGATTTTTTTTAAAGTATTTTAGTTTTGTTCTATATTTTAGTCTTGTGAGTGTGAGTGTGCTGAGTGTATACGCAAGTTATTTCCTGCTCATGTCTTTCCCATCGGTATTATTTAGCTTTTGCTTTACCACAGTTCCCTACAAACATATGAAAGTGTAAGCCCATTTCCTCTGATACCCTGATGTAGAACCCATTGTGAAATTGTTGTCCTATGATCCCTGCAGTGTGCTCCGAATTTGTCCTGACCACATTCTCCAATGTCTGTCTCCTTTCATTTGAATTTTTGATTTTCTTTACTCCTTACTTGTTCTTCTTCCTTATGGAAGATGAAGAGACGGAGACATCAGCCCTGAAATCAGAGCTGATTCGAGATCCAGACCTCCTATCCGACGTGTCAGAGATGAAACAAGATTTGATCAAAATGACTGCCATCTTGACTGCAGACTCCACAGAGAAATCCCCTCCCTTAGGAGGGTGTGGTCTAGAGAAAGGGACTGAGGAGGTTTCTGGAGAGCCATTAGAAATAATGGAGAAGGACTTAGAGAAAGTCAAAGAGGACCTAGAGAAAGTCAGTGAGATACTGAGAAGTGGAACATATGAGGGTGAGGTGGCAGAGGAGGCAGCTAGAATGGCTGAGGAATGGGTTCTCCTTTCAGACAGTGAGATTGAGGAAGCCAAAAAGATGGCAGCATTAGAAATTCAAGAGCCTGTCTTGCGTGAAACTAGAGCTAACAGAGGGGCTCCCAGACCTAAAGCCATAAAGGACAGCGGTGATCTCAAAGAATACCTCTTGGATGGACCAGTAAGCTCCAAAATAAAAGCTAAGAAAGAGCCAGCTGCCCAAGAAAGATTCACTGATGTTGTACTGCGCAAAAGTGCAAAACCAACCACTCCAACCAAAGTGCAAGACAAAACCACTGCTGGTGATGTTAAAAAGCCAGTCAGAAGAAAGGGAAAAGACCAGGGACAAGCAGAGGAATCGACAGAAGCAAGTGCTCTTCTTAGTGTGCCTACAGCCCCTGCCCCAGCATCACCTGTATCCCCAGTGGTTGAAGAAACTCCCATTGGGTCAATAAAGGACAAAGTCAAAGCCTTACAACAGAAAGTAGAAGCAGAGCAAAAGAGCAAAAAGGTCACTGGAAGTAAGCCTTCGCAACTGCCTGTTGCAAGCAAGCCTTCTCCAAAAGCCAAAGAAAACCCTAAATCAAAGCAGGGCACCCCCAAATCTCCCAAAGCTGAATCTGAAAAACTTGAGGAGACCATGTCAGTTAAAGAGCTGATGCATGCATTCCAGACAGGTCAGGACCCCTCAAAGAGAAAGACTGGGTTATTTGAGCTTAAAACCTCCACTGCTTCGAGATCAGAGAAAACCACAAAATCAGAAACGATACAGTCTAAATCCATGACCAAAGCATTAACCTCACAAATCTCTCAAGAACATGAAGTATCTTTGGATTCCAAACCTCGCAAGAAAGAGACCACTCAGCAAGACAAAGATAAAGAAACCAAGTCAGTTGATGACACCCATTCAGAGCTAAATGAGACAGCAGACTTTGGAAATGGTGGCCTTGATGATAGCTCTGACAGCTTAAAGCATGAAGGTGCGGCAGATTCACCAAGTGCCAGTTCTGGAGATGGAACCCCTCATCTGAGCTCTGAGGACAGCTACAAACATGAGGGTCTAGCCACTCCAGATACAAGCCCTGAAAGTCTCTGTCTTTCTCCCAAAAATGGAGACCAGACCTCTAAAGCTTCGGCAGCAACTGAAACAACAGTCAAAAAACAAAGTAAAGACACAGAGAATTCTGGAGACTCTGGTGTAGGGACCACTGGTGACCACGTGTCTACAGAATTGACCCTCCCTGTCTCTTCCATCGAGGCTGCAGATGACCACACTACAAGTGAGTCCATATCTGTTATGAGGAGTGAGTCTAAGCCATCCAAACCTCAAAAGCTTACAAAGAGAATTTCAGAGACTGTAGAAACATTTCTTAGTGATGATGACAGCCCTGAATGTCAGCTAGCATTGCCTTTAGTTGGTTCTCCAGCTTCTATATCATCTTATCAGCGTCATGAAAGTTTAGAGCTGCCTTTAAAACAAGACTCAGATGCTCTCAGCCCATTAGCTGATGACTCTTTGACAATAAGCCACAGAGACTCTCTAGACGGTAGTCCTCTTATGGATGAAAACTCCTCCCATAGGTCCCCAGACTCTATTGAACCTAGTCCAACCAAGGAATCACCCCCCCATGACTCCCTAGAGAGCAGTCCTGTAGAGCAAAAGAGCCACCCATCCTTTCCATCAACACTAGATCCACTCAGTAAATCCTCTAGCCATCCAGAGCCCTCCAAAGCCACAGACTTCCACCAAGATGCTTTTCGTGGTAGGCTGCTCCGAGACCATGAGGCTAGTGCTGATGATGACAGTTGTGAGCAGACATCTCAGATGACAAGTTCCGGTAAGAGTCCCCTCTCCCCTGACACTCCTAGTTCAGAAGAGGTAAGTTACGAGGTAAATCCCAAACCCCCTGACTATACATTCCTCTCTGTTCAATTCAAACCGGCTGTCATCCCTGAAGACCCAGAAGAAGAGGATACATCAGACAGCTATGAAGCTAAGAGAAAAATCACTCCAGAGGAGGAGATGTTTAAGATGGCAGCCAAAATAAAAACATTTGATGAAATGGAGCAAGAAGAGAGGACCAAAAAGAACTGTAGAAAAGATGTGTTTCCCTCAGCTGATGCCAAAATAGGGGATGACAGCTATGAAACATTAGAGCCCACAAGTGAGAAGCTATCGCAAAGTGAATGTGGGCTCAATAGACCCACTGAAGAGTCAGAGTTAGCTCTTTTTGTTGATCCCCATATTAAAGTACAACCTCCCTCTCCTTTTTCAGCAGGTTTGCATGACGGATCCCACAGCAAAGAGGTCAAGAACACAACAACAACCAGTGTCACTTCAGAGGGACCTCACTCTGTCTCAGACCAGCAACATTCCAAATCCCAACTGGAAACTGCACAGGAACCGTCATCTGTAACAGCTGATACAGAAAGTACAGCTAAAAAGGCTGTTGTGACATCAAACACTGAAAACAGAACTGATGAGCAAAAGGAGGAGAGCTTAAGGAAATCAAAAACAAAAGAAGATGATCAGGATGATGAAGAGTTAGGTGTTAGGTGTAACAATGTAACAGATGAAGTGAAGGGAGATCAAAAGGGACATACAGGCACATCAGAGGCTGAACTTGGTGCAACTGCCATTGATCAAACAAAGGGAATTTTCAAACCAGAGGCCTGTATCTATGATGACACAGAGGAGGATGAAGATAGACTGGAAGCTCCCAGAACTGAGTCAAAAGGTGTCACTGCAAGGGCTGACAGTGATTCATGGTCTGCTATGCGGGAGGATGACGCCGCTTTTGCAGCTCGTGTCAAAGAGGAGGAACAGAAGATTTTGAATCTGGTGGTGGATCGTCAGTCTTTGCAAGAAACTCCAGACACAACACCTGGTAGAACACCTACAGAAGAGAGCACTCCTACCAGTGAGCCCAACCCTTTTCTGTTCCAAGAAGGGAAGCTCTTTGAGATGACCCGAAGTGGTGCTATTGACATGACTAAAAGGAGCTATGAGGAAGAGGGGGGTGGTTTTGCCTTTTTCCAGATAGGTGAACAGCCTTTAGAGGAGCCTGTCTTAGAAGAGGCCAGTCAAGAAGGTAGGAGATCAGCAGCAGAACCTGAAGTTGGCCTTAATCTAACACTAGAGGTTAAGACTGAGGAAGATGAGAAATTAAAAGAAACAGATGATTCTCAGATTCAGTCCTCATCTGAAGGCGATCAGCCTGCCTCTAAAGTTGATGCCTCCAAATCTAAAATCCCTAAAATGGGCATTTCAGCCTCAGCCAAACCACCAAAGAAAGATCAAACATGCCCTGAAGGTCTAGAGACTAAAACAGACAGAAATGAAGGATCCTTAGATTTAGACACAAACTCCGCTGACCAAATGATAACGAATGTACAAACAGCAGAAACTACAGTCACTAGATCAGTTTACTCTGAGCAGGGCCAAGAGTCCTCTGATTCCTCTCCAGAGGAACCACAGTCAGTGATAGAAGCCCCCAAACCAACAGGAAAGTCCAAACAAAGTGCTTCCAGTAGTGTTAAAAAGACTCCAGCCAAAACACAAGCCAAGTCTGCGCCTCAAGGTCGGGGTAAATCCACTATACCTTCTCCATCTCATGCAACTTCCTCTTCAAGCACTCTTAAAAAAGAGGCCTCCTTCACTGCTGAGTCTAAATCTAGAATTCCAATCAAGGCTAGCTCTCTCAAACCTGATTCTACTGTTAAGCGTGCTGAATCCACCCAAGACAAAAAGCTTAAGGTCCCTGTAAAAAAGGATTCAAGGAGAAAATCTGAGACAGATGCAGGTCCCTCTGTGGATGTCAAAACCAAGACACCATCTTCCAAAGCCAAGAGCTTCTGCGAGGGGGAGTCTACCAAGCCATCTGCTAAAAAAGAACAGGGTCGTCCCACAAGTGCAGAGTCAGCAAAATCGAAAGGCTTCCAGTCCAGATTGCCAGTCAGAGGCAAAAGTGGTCAGTCATCCCAGTCATCAACACCCACTAAAGAGAAAAGTGTTCAACGCAAGCAGTCCATTGAGTTCTTCGAAGAGATAAGTGATGAAGCAGCAAAACTTGTGGAAAGGTTGGCACAGGCCGTGACAGAGAAAGAACAAGAGGACGAAGCTGCCAACTCAGATGACGAGAGCAGTCTCATTGATCCATCAATCATAGAAAGAGAAAGTTTCCCTGAGATGCAGTTCCCTACCTCAGGAGACGTCTTTCCCATTAGACCACTGTGGGACGACCCTGTTGAGACACAGATGCAGCGAATCCCAGATGATAAAGTCCAAAGTCAAGGTATCCCCCCAGTTTAAGGGGCTATTCTCTATCTATTGTGCCTCATTAGTACACTGTAGCTGTAAAGGTGCTGCCTCTCTGTCTCTTGTAGTTGTTTCCCGTTGTAACTGAAGAACCCTCGTGGCTTTGTCGCTTGAGCTGTGATTGTGTTTATAATGGCGTCTCTCTTTCCTTCTATGTGTGCTGTTAATCTCAAGACCCACTTAAAGGCTTTATGGAACTTGTGAAAACAACTTAGTGACTAAAACCTTTTAAAGATTCAGATGTAAATAA